>NW_026947501.1:68432200-69632200 GCF_034190915.1 Cavia porcellus | reverse complement strand
ATTACTTACTTGAGATTGCAAATTATGGTGGCCTTTAAAGTATTTTTGAGACCACTTCAAATTTCCATATGTTCTAAATTAAGGCCAAATATCTTGAGTTTGCCACAGAAACAATGAAAAGTCTGATTTCATTTCTAACATCCTATCTTTGTGAAGCAGGGTTTCTTGTAGAGACAGCAATGAAAATAAGATTCTGGAGTAGATTTGAAATAAACAGTACATTTAATGTATCACTGTCTCCTACCACCCCTAGATAGGATGATCCAGTTGTAGCAAAACAAATTTAGAGTTCTCTCTGATTCTGTATGTAGTTACTGGTATAGTTATTTTATTCTGATTCTGTATTGTGGTTACTGGTATAATTATTTCATTCTATATTACAATGTAATAATACTATAAATGAAGTATACAATAAATATAACACACTTGAATCATCCTGAAACCATTACCTTGCCTTGTTCTGTGGAAAAAATTGTCCTTTATGAAATCAGTTCCGGTACCAAACTGGTTCCTGGACTGGGGACTGCTGGCCTGTAGACTGGGAGAAAATCTTTATAGCTACTCCTCCAATAGAAGATTAATATTGAAAATATAAAAGAACTAAAAAAACCCACCAAAAATCAAATGGCTCAGTTAATAAGTGGGCAAGTGAACTGAACACACACTTCTCAAAAGAAGTACAGAAAGCCAATAAATATTTGAAAAAGAATGTTGAATATCTTTAGCTATTAGAAAAGTGTAAATCAAACCTGTATTGATACACCATCTTATCCCAATCAGAATGACTATCATCAAGAATACAAAACAATAAAATGCCAGAAAATATATAAAGAGAAGGGAATCTTTCTACACTGCAGGTGCTGATGTAAATTAGTACAGTCACTGTAGATATCAGTATGGAGGTTCCTTGTCAAAATAAAAATGGAGCTACCATCTGACCCAGCTATGCCAGTCCTCAGTACATACCCGAATGAATTAAGTCAGCATATTAGAGGCACACTTGCATATCCATGTTTACTGCTGCCCAATTCACAGTAGCTAAGATATGGAACCAGTCTAGGTGCCCACTGACACATAAATGGATAAAGAAAATGTGACACATATACAAAATGGAGTATTATGCATCCATAAGGAAGAATAAAATTCTGTCCTTTGCAGGAAAATGGATGGAACCTAGACCATATCATATGGAGCAAAATAAGCCAGACCCAGAAAGACAAAATATTTCATGTTCTCCCTAATACATGGAATCTAAAAGAGATGACAAGAAAATAGCAGGGAGACTATTATTAGACGAAAGGAAAGGGCTAAGGGAGAGGGAGGGTGCTTATTAAGAGGGATGCATGAAATCACAGTAGATCTGACCCTCCCCCAGTGTGAAACTAGGGGGCAAAGAAGGGCTAGGAGTGTAGGGGGTGAAAATGTTCAAAGTAGGTCATGTGCACATACAATTCGGCCAAAATGAAGCCTCTTTACCTGCACATCCGATACAAAAAAGTTAAAAAGAAGAATAGCCAGACTAAGCTAACTATCACACGTCTTTGTTCACATGAGAGTAGGGGATAAACTTAGAAGGAAGGAATAAGTCTGCACTAATGGATGCACTTAGGAGCAAGAGGCAGATGAAGAATGCACGCCTCAGGCTCCTCTGTGATGCACCAGGCTCCTCCCAGCGTCTGCTCTCTCTCTGTACCACTAACCACTGGCTCTTGTCCTGGGAGCCCAAGTGCACATCCTGTGTTAACAGTGTCGATAGTTTTCAGCCTCTGGTAAAACATTTTTGTCAATTCAATTTCACACATATCTAAGAGACTTGGTCTCTGACTTCAAAGACACTGTGTTTGAGGGATGAAATGTTGGCAAACTGCACAGAGCCATCAGGAGCCACTGGTCACTGTGTGGTCTTGGGGAGGCTGGGTCCTCTCTCTGGGCTCCATGGCTGCGTTGCCAGCACAGATGTGATGCCCTGATGAGATCAAAGTCAACCTCCAGAGTCAGGTCCTCCCACACCTGTCAGATTAATACAGAACTAAGGTCACTGTTTACATGCAGCGTGGTCCTCAGAGGCTGGTGATGCCCTGGCACATGTTCTGCGAATTCCACCCAATGAGTACAAATTTCCCAAAAGATATGAGTATGTTCAGTGTGGGTGACAGCACGCACAACAGTCTCAAATAATAAGCAACTCAACTTGCCAAATGGCAAGAGTACAACAATAAACTAACCAGCAGAATAGTCACACCGCAGTTAAAAAGGATGCATTTTTGATATGAGTGTACCGATCAAGTTACGACATTAGGATGTTCTGTTAAGTGAGGGAAGGCAGATATCAGAGGATATTTCTTCTATGATTCTACTCAAAGAAAGCTTTAAAAGAGGCCACACTAATGTTTAGGGATGGAGACTGGAATCCCAAGGGAAGGAGGGAACCACTAGGAGGGGATCATTTTCCGCACCCTCACTGGGTTGCCGTCACAAAGGTGCCAACATGTGCATGAACTTACTGAGCTGTAGGACTGTAACTAATTCACATAGCTGTGTATGCACCATTCAACTAGAGCAGTAAAACTTAAACACCTCATGAGTAAATATGAATTAACAGAAGGAAATCAAATGGCGAGGTTTCACAATAATACAAGTTCTCTGCAGATGCATGTTATTGCCCGTGTCTCTGAGTCCCCAAACCCTAGTACTATTCTTACACACAATGACACCTGATGTGTAGGTGCGAGACCTGCCCCTTTCTCACCCTAGTCCTGCAGGGTAAGCAAGATCATCTCATTCCATGCTTCCAGGGAACCAGGCTCATTTTCCTATGACATCTGTCTCAGCTTAAAGTGACACATGGTTACGCTTATTATGTGATTAATGTCAGTCTGATAGGCCCCCTTGGGCTATGACATTTAGGAGTGTCTGATTTTGCTCACTGTGGAATCCTAGGCATTCTCAACATCTAGCCAAGTGTCTCTAAGATGCTCAATGAGTGATTTTTATAGCAATAAGTGAGGAATCCTGTTAATGGAATATTTGTGGAGGCCTGAAAATAACTCAAATGAAAAATCATCATAGAAGCCTCTGCTTTGTTTCATAAGCTGCAGCCTTCAAGTGTATTTTTATATTCTTACAAAATATCTTGGTAAAACCTGAAAAATTGTATCAAAGAACAGAGTACATAAGAGATCAGAGGACAAGACCAGACTGTAATTAAGGTCATTAGAATCAGGCAGCTTAGAGGCTGTTCGAGCTAAATTTAAGCTACAATTTAATAAGAAAATGTTAGCTCAACAATCCCCAAATGATTGGAAACTAAAAACAAACAAACAAACTTTTCAGAATTGGGTCAAAGTGAAAATTATAATGAGAATTAGAAAATTAGAAAGTAATTTGAACTGGGTGATAATGAAAATATGACATTAAAACTTGTGTGATACAGATAAAGTAATGCTTAGAAAAATTTTACAGCCTTAAATGCATCATGGAAAAGCAAACAAATGTTGAAAATTAATAATGAACCTATAAATTTAAAGAAAACTGAAAAGGTAAATAAAGACCAAAATGTATACTAGATATTGTAAAATGGGAAAAAATATTCAAGGGGGAAGAGGAATGAAAGACAGAACAGGGAGAAAGGAAAGAAGGGAAAAGAAAAAAATAGGAAGAAAAATGGAAACAAAGTTTTTGTAAATAGAGTGAAGGGAAGAGGGGGAATGGGAAAGAAAGAAGAAATCAAGATTGATCATTATAGCTACAACTGTCTTAGGATGAACATTATCATTATGTACATTTAAAATGTAAAGTATCAAAAAAATTAATTTTAAAGATCCTTAGAAAAGAACACTAACAGATTACCAGTTAGGAAACAATTTTTAAAGGAAAGCATTAATCAAATAGAAATAAATGTAAAATGTGGAAGACCCATAAACCTGCAAGTTGTTCTTGGAAACCACTAATTTATAACTTTCTGGTAACATGGATGAGAGAAAGAAAATAGGGAAACAATATAAATGACATAGGGAATGAAGAAGAAAAGGATATCACAAATCCCATAGTCATTCAAAATAGAGCGATGCATTTGAAAATGTAGGTAAATTAAAAATTTTACATGTGTATAATTTACCAAAACTAACATGTGGAGAAATAGGAAAGCTAAATACATATATAAAATGTAAACATTTTGCTAGGTTCTAGACATGTCACATAAAAAAAAGCTACCGCGTCTGTTCAAAAACCACTCAGCATTGAAAGCAAGTGTAAAGCCAAGGGTGGTGGCACATGCCTGTAATCCCAGCAATCATCAGGCTGAAGCAGGAGGATTGTTGCAAGTTCGAGACCAGCCTGAGCTACAAAGTGAGCTCAAGGGCCAGCCTAAACTGCATGGTGAGATCCTGTCTCAAAAAGACAAAATAAGAAAAAAGAAAACAAAGAAAAGAAAGAGAGAGAGAGAGAGAGAGAGAGAGAGAGAGAGAGAGAGAGAGAAGAGCGAGCAGCTGGAGGGCCAGTTTGGTTTCTCAGAGGCTCGCTTCAGGTAGAGGTGAGGGGGATCTCTCAGGAGAAGCAGCATAACGCACTCAGCTCAGTAGGCAGCAGAGCTCGCAGGTGAGCCCTGAGCTTCTGGGCTCTGCCCAGAGGACTCCTAAGGGGCAGCTTGGGAAAGGGTATAAAGGCCGAAGTTTGGAGATCCTGACAAGCCAGGAAGAAGAATCTGCAGCTATTTGGGGCTGTGGGGGCCACAGAATACAGTGAAGATAAGCCCCCGGGAAGACTGTGGTGGAAGTGGTGATGGAAAGAGTGAGAGACAAATAATTAGAGAGAAACCCAGTGAGCAAGTCGGCAGGTACCTTTCATTGTCCACCAGTACCACTCATCATCCATCAGGACCACTCATCACCCACCAGGACCATCTGTCATCCAACAGACTATCCATCATCCACCAGGACCAAGAGTCATCCACCAGGAGCATCCATCATCCACAAGGACAATCCATCATCCACCTAGGATGATCCATGATCCACCAGGATGATCCATCATTCACCTGGGACCATCCATGATCCACCAGGACCATTCATGATCCACCCGGGACCATCCATCATCCACCTTGGACTATCCATCATCTACCCGGGACCATCCATCATCCACCCGGGACCATCCATCATCCACCTCGGACCATCTTTCATCCACCAGGATGATCCATCATCCATCTGGGACCATCCATCATCCACCAGGACCATCCATCATCCACCAGGACCATCCATCATCCACTCAGGATCATCCATCATCCATCAGGACACTAGGACCATCCATCATCCACCCAGAACCATCTGTCATCCACCCGGGACCATCCATCATCCACTCGGGACCGTCTGCCATCCACCAGGACCATCCATCATCCACCAGGACCATACATCATCCACCAGGACCACACATCATGCACCAGGACCATCTGTCATCCATCCAGGACCATCCGTCATCCATCCAAAGGACTCATCATCTGACCTGTGCCACTCATCACCTGGTGGAACAGAAAGAACACTCACCTCTATTCAGCCCTACTCAGTGCTAGGTCGCACACTGGGTACTTGATTAGTCACTGTCTGTAACTCTCTATGACATAAGTCTCTATTTGGCAAATGGGAAACTGGAGCACAGGCTAAACAGACTGACTAATGTCACACAAGTCAGAAGTGACACCGGAGTTTTCAGTTAGGCGTGACTCCAAGTACTCAGGCTCTTTCTCTTTATTTTCTTGCTCTCTCCAAAAACTGGGGGGGGGGGGGGAGGTGGTGACAGCACAGCCTAGAGGTAGGGAATGGGAAAGGGTAGTAAAAAGGCAGCTGGGACACAGACTGACCAATAGCGAGGACAAAGGACAGAGCTGCAGATGATCTGCAGGTGGGACCACTCATCACCTGCCCTGTCCCACTGTACCCAGTACTACTCTATCCAGAACCACTCATCACCTAGCAGTACCACTCATCACCTACCCAGTACCATCCATTATCTATCCATTATCACTCATCATCCACCCAGGACTATTCATCATCTACCCATAAGTACTCATCATCTATGCCACTCATCACCTACCTAGCCCCACTGACTACCTACCAGCCCCACTGACTACCCACCAGCCCCACTGTCTGGAATGGCATGCTGTAGTACTGGCTCTGTCATATTGAATACAGATGACAGCCCAGCTCTTTCCATTGAAACAACTACTGGGACATTGGGTCTATGAGCTTCAGTTTTCTTTCCTATAAAATGAGGACATGAAAGCCAGCCTCACAGTGTTCTTGAAATAATGGAAGATCCCTTGCCCTTTGTGCCCAGCACAGGTCCTGGCACATGGAGGATGCTCCCTGACTGGAGCTGGTACAGCCAGTGTAACAAATGCCCAGTGAGCAGTTGTGCTTGGAAAAGAATGGGATAAAGAGAAGGGATGCTGGGTATAGAAAAGGTATCATGTCCCAGAAATGACTCGGTTCCTCTCCTGTTTCTCAAAGAAGCTCCACCAGGGCATCTGAGGAGAAGCCTTGCAGCCCACACTCAGCTGAGCTGGGTTTCTGCAAAACCTACTTGGGGTCCACTCCAGGTGGAGAAGCTCAAGATGTGTGAGCCCCTCACAGGTTCATTTACAATGCATGCTCTCTTAGTGCTTCTGCTTAGAAGCAGTGGCACCATGGGGGTTCCCCAAGGCCTGGAAGTTGGTGCCCAGACAAGGGGTGACATTTTACCAAATGTCAGACTGGGGGAAGAGCCAGTTTGAGAAGCGAGATGTTCTGACTATGGGAAACAGGGCTTTTAATCCATCTCTGTACTTGGTATCTAAATGAAAGAGTGAAATCATACTGAGAGAATTATTTAATAGATACTAAACCTACATTTATCTGTGAGCTTTAGGTTGCTCTGGGTGTCTGATAGCTCTGCAGATATACGCAGAAGCACTGATCACCTATGCACTACCACCCATTAGCTACTCAGTATGCAGTGCTTCTGTAGACTAATTTGTCATAGCTCCTTGTAATTTTATAATCCAAAAAATTTCAACTTACACCCATCACCAGCTATCAACTTTTTAAAAAAACAAAAAAGGATAAAAGTGACACAGAATTTCAAAAAATAATAACAGATTAACACTAGTTAATACATTGCATATTGTTGTCTTGGAAGTAGTTGTTCAGATTACAAGACTTAATCACGAAAAAATGATCAACAATCAAACAATGAAAGTACAAACCATTCTTTTTGATGAACTAACAGATCAGTAGTATAGTTACCTATCTTGCATACGCATACATACACAAATATATGTATACCTACATACATATAACCTCATACAAGCATCTAAGAAGTATCCAAAGGAGAAAAGGGGAGGGAAGAAGGAAGTAGGAATGAAGTAGGGCAGCAGGGAGGGTGAGGAGGTGCGAGTGTAGATGAGTGGAGCTTGAGTTCTAGAATCACAGGTGCTGAGTCTGAATCCCAACTCTCACCATTTGTCCCATTTTTCTCACTGCTGAGACAAAATATCCAACACACAAAATTCAAAAAGGAAAGGTTTATTTAACTCACAGTTTGTGGAGGTTTCAGTTCATAATTTTCTGGTTCCAAAGCAGGGTGGCATATGGCAGAGGGGCAATAGTTCATTGCAGCAGAAGATAGCAAAAGCAACAAGAGACCTTAATAGAGTCTTTCTACCCATTTTACCTATTGGGTAGATAAAAGGATATTGGATAGCTATTAGGATTATGGCACCCCCAAAACCAAACAGCAGACTGATTTAGTAATCATACACCATTAGTCCCAGCATGACATGGTCTAGATTCAGCCATCTCTGAAAAGGTCCTATGACCACATGAGGCACTGAGGGGACACTCAACCATAACAAACCATAACATTCCATCCCTGACTGCCCTGCCCCCTTAAATATCCATGCACATCTCTTTATGTGAAAGATATTTACTCCATTCCCAAGAATTTCTTTCTTTCTTTCTTTTAGTACCAGGGATGGAACCCACAACCTCATGCTTGCCAGACAGGTGCTTGTACCACTAAGCTAAGTCCCTGGCCCTTCCCAAGAGTTTCTAAAGTTCTAACAGTTTTAGCATTGCTGAAAGATTCAGTTCAATTTACTCTCCAGTACTTAAGGCAAACTCTTAGCTGTACAAATGAAAAGAAAGTTTAACAATTTTGACATTCAGTGGCACAAGACAGATATTCCCATTCCAAAAGTTAACAAATGTATCTACAAAGGAATGGGACAAAAGCAAGTCCAAAATCCAGCAGGGCCAACATTAAATCCTGTAGCATCTGAGATGATTTGTGGCAAGATGTGAACTCTGAAGGACCTTGGTGGCTCTGCCCCTATGGCACTTTCAGTGGTTGTAGCTCCCATGGCTTCTCTCTTGGGCCTGTGATGCTCCTTTCTTCCAGTTTTCCTAAGATGATCCATGTTCCTGGATTATCCAAACTTCTGGGGTCTCCACTGCACCTTTGGTTCCACCCTCACAGCTTCACACACTGCCCCCTCAGGGACACACTGCCTGGCCTCCCAGGCCTTCTGAAACACGGGTGGAAGACTCCCTGAACCCACAGTTCTTCCACCCTGCATGCACCTAAAACCAGTGCCATATGAATAATGCAGAGGTCTGCTGCCAACAGGATCAGTAGCCAAGCTTCTCTCTCTCTTTGCTGTAGGAGTTGAGTGCATGGATCACCAAGCACCCTGAATCTAATTCCAAGAAAAATTCTCTGGGCCACCATCCTTTTCGGATATGGTACTCTGTAGCCATTGCCTTCTTTCTCCTCCTCCTCCTCCCCTTCTTCCTCCTCCTCCCACTCTTTCTCCTCCTCCCACTCTTTCTCCTCCTCCCCCTCATCCTCTTCCTCCTCCCCCTCCTCCTTCTACTCCTCCTTCTCGTAGTAGTTCTTATTTTTATGAGAATACAATTAAGCAAAACAAAACAGTACAAAGCCAATCAAAACAAACAAGTGTTAAGTGACACAAGGACTTCAAAACAATAGGAAATCAACAGTAGTTACCATAATGCCTCCTGCTGCCTTCATAATTGCTGTTCATCTGGTTCCTGCTCTGGCTTCAACCGTTGATGATGAAAGTAAGAGGAAAAATGATTGAGGGAGAAGTCAGAAACTTATGTTGTTTATTCGAGGGAAGGCTATGTCCAGGGCACCAATTATTAATGGTGCTAGTCAGTTTGCAAATCCTCCAATTATAATGGGTATAATTATAAAGAAGATTATTACAAAGGCATGGGCAGTAACAATTACGTTGTAGATTTGGTCATATCCTAGTAATGTTCCTGGTTGGCCTAGTTCTGTTTGAATTAGCAGGCTGAGGGCAGTTCCTACTATTCCAGCTCAGGCATCAAATAAAAGGTATAGCGTGCTAATATCTTCGTGATTTGTAGAGAATAGTCAGTGATTAATTAACATAAGTAGGTAAAATGGCTGAGTAGGCATTAGGCCGTAAATCTAATCACAGAGGTTTAGCCCTCTTTTTACCATCAGTCCTGAGGTGATTATTCATATTGAATTGCAAATTCAAAGGAGCAGCTTCAATCCTGCCAGGGATTCTCCCACCCTTTCCTCTTTTTTATAAGGGTGGAAGAAGTAGATGGAAGCCAATTGATTAGGGTATTTAGCTGTTAACTAAAGTTTTGTGGGGTGTCTGATTTGCATTCAGTCAATGCAAGATGAAAGCCTGCAGTCTTTATACAGGGGATAAATAATGTTTAATATTTACTTAGAGCTTTGAAGGCTCTTGCTCTGTTTAACCTAATCCTCTAGAATACTGGTTATTGGTGTAAGTGATAGGAGGAAAATGGAGAGAGTGGTGATGGTAGGTAGAAGTAAGGCTTTCTTTGTAGATTGGAAATGTCATTTGGTTTTTATGTTGCTTTTTGAAGGAAATAAGGTTACGGATGTGGAGTAGACTAGTCCTATGTAGAAGTAAAGGTTAAGTAGCGTAGGTATAATGACATTATTATTTTTTACTATTTCTTGGATGATCAACCACTTAGGGGTTAATCCAGTTAAAGGGGGTAAGCCCCTTTAACAGTAGAGTAATTATTATGATAGTCATTAGAAGTGGGGAGATGTTTCAGGTATGGCTTAGAGTGGATGTGGTTATATTGTTATACATGAGGAATATAGAGAATATGGAGGATGTGAGGAGTATGTAAATAATGTAGTTCAGTAATATAATTGATGGGTTGCAAATTAGAATAGCTGCTATTCAGCCTATGTGACATAGTAAAAATCAAACAAAACAGAACAGAATGGTACCAATAAAACAACACAATGAATGTAATAAAGGACTTCAAAACAATATAATAGTAAATCTAAAATGGCTAACATAATATATCTTGTTATCTTTGAAATAGCTGCCCATGTCATTGAAACAACAAAATCAAACTAAACAAAACAGAACAACCCAACCCAACAAAACAATGAAGATGATACAGGACTTCAGAACAAGACAATGGGAATCAACCCTCCCACCAACCTCAGCAGGGGATCCCTCATAGATACTACATTGTGAAGTGTTATCCTCTGAATAGTTCATCAGACCACCAGCTTTAGACCTGCAAAATCAGTGAAACACTAAACACTACATGCATTAGTTGTATTCCACCTCAATAGCTATCATCACAGCCTGTGTTTCTCTAAATCAGCCAGTTGCTTATGGTACAGAGGTGGGGGTGGGGAGGGTGGGGACTGGGGCTGGTGCTTCTTGTTTCCCAGCCTGCACACCAGAAGGGGCTGGCATCTGGCTTTCCCCCAGCAGCCCACCCATGATGGTGGTTTGCAAGGAGGGCTTGCTTCTTGGTGACTTCTTGTTCTCTTGCAGCTTTCTTCTCAAAGTAAAGTCTTTCACTATTTCAATTTTGAAGCTGCAAAGGGTGAAGCCCTGTATCTTCTTGTGATGCCCTCAGGCCATTTTTGTATTCTGCTCTGTCTCTGCAGTCCACAGCTTTACTGGATCTTCCTTTCTGGCCAAACTCACAATATTTAATTTAATTTAATTTTATTCTCACAACATTTTAATCATTCTGCTGGGCTCTTTATTCTTGATTCTCAACATAGATCTGGCTAAAAATCTCCCAACAGTAGCTATGCCATTTTCTCAACTTTCAACTGCTTTGAAATTTCTTCTGCCAATTTAATTAGTCTGCTGCCCTTAATCTCAGCTTCAGGCAAAATCTCTGGACCTGGGCAAAACACAGATAAATGGTCTGCCAAGGCATAACACACACTGTCTGGAACCCAGCAGCCAGTGCAATCCTTCTTCCCATCAGAAATCTCCTGGTCTTTGCTGGCTTTAGGGTATTCCAAACTTTGACCAGAATCTCCCATACAGTACAGCCTAAGGTATTTCAGCACCACTTTTTCAGGTGGCATCTCCAAACATTTCCTAACTCTTACAAAAATTCCAAAGGTTCTTGAGCCACATGGCCAGGTACAGTCACAGCAATGGTCCCACTACCAACATCTGTCTTAGTTACTTTTCCCATTGCTGAGACAAAATATCCAACACTTAAAGTTAAAGGGGAAAGGTTTATTTAGCTCACAGTTGGTAGAGGTTTTAGTTCATAATCTTCTGGCTCCAAAGGGGAACTATTCAGGATGGTGGAAGACAGCATAAGCAGCAAGAGACCTTAACACACTCTTTCTCCCCCTTTTATCTTATCTAGACTATCAAGATTAGGGCAGTGCAAAACCAGTCAGTGGACTGATTTAGTAATCACACCCGCTTAATCCCAGCATCACTCACTTTGGATACAATAACCTCTGAAAAAGCCGTAGAACCACAGGAAGGGAGACATCTAGAAACAAACCATAATACCAGGTCACTTTGCCTCCCTAATGTCCCTCGACATGCAGTGGCCAAGCCACAGCCAGCAGGTGTGGTGAGCTTCTGCATGTGCTTTGCAAAGAAGGACCTTGGGACTCTGAGGTTGAGTGGCTTGCAGGTGACTCACAGTGAGAATGTGATGTAGCTTAGCTCCACAGCCACCTTCCCATGTCAGCCCATAGCCTCACCAGCTGTGGTGGAGACCAGCAGACATCACTTGGGATAAGTGGGGTTTCAATGGTGTCAGAGCCCCTAGGACATGGAGTTCCCTGCAGTGCACCAGCAGGCTATAAAGGCATCATACATTTTACCAGCAAGGGTTTTAGGTGACTCATTTCAGCTAACAAGCAAAGTTCTTGCTTCTAGCAGCAGAGGTTAGGAGAAGGAGGAGAAGGAGGAGGAGGAAGAGGAGGAGGAGGAGGAGGAGGAGGAGGAGGAGGAGGAGGAGGAGGAGGAGGAGGAGGAGGGGGAGTATAATTCAGGGAGTGAAATGATGTTGATATAAGACTGGTCATTTCATTCCAGACCGGTTCAGAGATCCTTTGAAAGGTGCTGAGGCTGAAGGATCTTCAACTGTGATAAGAATAATTACACAAAACATCTTCTAAGTAGCTCTGACACACAGATGCTTTTCATATATTAAAACCAGCACTTTCCTTTAGCTCCTTGTGAGGTGTCTTGCACTCTGGTGCCCAGAATGTCTAACTGTCACTCTTCAGGGATCAGATTCTTGGGAGCTGGTGCCTGGATTCCGGTTTGGTGAAAGACATGTCATTCATCCTCTCAAACATCATTGGTCCCTGCCCCTAAGAACTGAGGCCTTTGCACTGTGGGTGCTTCAGGTATGAAGGGCAGTAAGTGACATAGTAGAGGCCAATCTTAGGCATGCTGTGAGCTCAAATTCAAGGGAAGTCATGATTCAAATATGGCTGAGTACTAGACAGAGAGGAGGACAGTAAATTCGAATGAGATGAGCAGAAGAAACAAAGAGCAGGCCGTTTGTTTGGAAGGGACTGCAGGACAAAGTCCAGACTCTGCTCTGGCAGGATATGTGGGGTGGGGCTTTGTGAGGGG
Source organism: Cavia porcellus (assembly GCF_034190915.1). NCBI lineage: Eukaryota > Metazoa > Chordata > Mammalia > Rodentia > Caviidae > Cavia > Cavia porcellus. The sequence goes on along the minus strand of NW_026947501.1, from coordinate 69,619,260 downwards.
CAGGCAATGATCAAGTCATTTGGGACCCAGAATATCTGGCACAAGGCTCCTGCAGAGTCAACAGATTAAAAGGATGCAGAAACATGAATCAAATGTGGCCTCCTACAGCTGTCTGGAGACTAAGGTGGGGCTGAAAAAACAGAAAGTTTAGGGCTTTGTCATTGAGGATGTCACAGAGAAGCAAAGAGTAAAGTCTGAAAAAATCACTCGCAAGAAGTGCGTTTGATGGGGCCGAGGCAGCATCAAAGCAAGACTGGGAAAGACAGCTCATGGATGCCGCGCTGGGGTGTTTCATCCAAGCTGGACAGAGCACAGGATGCAGTAAAAGGAGTAATAGGTGTAGACCAGGTGCATCCATGGGTACTCGTGCTTTTCATTGGGTCAGTAAAGCATCTCTGCCAGGTGTATATTACTGTTTCTCAGAGGAGAAAGGTAATGCTCTGAGAAGTTAGCAGACACAGGCTTGGTGGCACACAACTATGAGTTTGTCTTAAAATTAAACAAAAATAGTTAGAAAGAGCTGAGGATTTAATAGGACCTGGTTCAATCCTTAGTGCCAAGAAAAAGTAGAAAAGGAATAAAAAGAGGGATACAGAAGTGACAGATGCCACCTGTTGAGGAAGCAGCAGAGCCAGGACCCAAGCCAAGGTCCATGTGACTCTTGAGTCCATGGTCATCCTTAATGCCACTGCCATGGGCGCACATCCTGCAGTGGCCTGGGGGACTACTGGGGGACAGTGTTATACCTGTCTCTCTCCACAATGTCAGGAATCTTTACTTCATTGACTGGACCTTGCACTGATGGATGGATGGCGCTCCACTGATGGGGAGCCCACACACTGTGCCCCCTGTGTGTGGGAGGGGCTCACTCCATGCTTTCTCTGTAGACTCCCTGAGCCTGTCTGCTGGGTGAGGAAGGATGTGGGCACTGCTCCCAGTCAAGATACAGAGCCACTTAAGGACTGGTGACTAGAAATGCTCACAACAGCTCACTTGAATCCAACAGTCCCTGGGTCCAGCCAAAAATTCTGGCCACAGAAGCATGGGCCAAACTAGTGGTTGTTTTAAGACCTACATTTCTTTCATCTTGGAAGGGCTCATTCTGCAGCAAAAATGAACTAACACTCAGTGACTGGCGTCCTGCAGTTGGCTGTATGTGGCAGTGCCAAAAGGGCACAGCATCCGAGTCACAGAGAAATCGTCCCTTGCTGCTCTGGATAAACTCTTTCCTCAGGAGGAATTTCTCAGCAGTGTTTGGGAAACCAACTATCTGTCTGACCAGCAAAGGGGCCAGGTCTTTCTCACTGGCTTTAAAGACTCCCACTGCCCTGCCCGCTGGCTTGCTCTGCCCACCGAGCTGATACCCATGCCCACTGGCTCCTGAGAAGCCCACGAAGCCCTCATGGCTGGAGAGAGATGCTCTAAGTAATACGCTTTCCCACACGCCGACTAAACACAACCATAGCTTTGCATCTCTCCTGCCAGGGGGCTCCCTGCAGCCTTGAGTGGTGAGACTGATTTTTCAGTTCCTCTGAGAAGATAAGAAACCACAGTGAACCATAATGACCCATCTAATCTCCACACTCAGTGATCTGCAGTGTGTCTGTCTCAGTACCCATAGGGCAGGGGACACACCACGTGTTCAATAAATGGGGATATCAGGGAAAGCACACCTGCTGTCCGAGCCATGGTCTCCTGAGAGCTGTTAGGATGTTTACGGCCTAAGAAGCTTTTAAAGAGAAATATGTGAAAACAATTTGTGTGAAATAAGATGTGCTATTGACATGTACCAACTCCACGCCAGAAATGCAAATGTTATGTACCAGGAACATGTACTAATATAAAATGTATATTAAAAATAACTCATCTGGGGGTTATTGCTGAAATAGTATATGTCTGCTGTTATTTTTAATATTTTAAAAGGTAAGGAGTCACAATTAGACATGCCAAGATTCAAATTCAGTTTTCATACTTAATAACTGCACATCCTTTAGTGTTTTATATTCTCTCTTTACACAAACAATAAATGCATGTGGGTACAATACCTAATGCAAACATTGCGAGATTTAAAGAAAATGTGTGAAAAATGCAAATAAAAATCATAATGATTCACCACCTCACACCTGTTAGGATGGCTACCGTAAAACATACACCCGTGTGTACACACACACACACACACACACACACACACTCAACACTCACTGTCAGGAATGTAAACTGTTGCTGCTGTGGAAAACAGCATGGAGATTCCAAAACACTAAAAACAGATTTACCGAATAATCCAGCAAGTCCATTTCTGAGCATCCAAAAGAACTGGGTGGGGATGTGGAGGAGTCACCTGCAGACCGGGCTGTGGCCACACTATTCACCGGCCCCGAGGTGGGGGCCCCAGAAAGCCCACTACAGCTGAACGGATGGAGTCACAGGAGCTCTGAGAGTCACCACTAGACAGGACAAGGATGCCGTCTGGTGCTGCAGGGGTAACCCTTGAGGGCGTCACAAAGGACATGGGATGTGGTGCCACTTATAGGAGGGTGTTTCACAAAGACCGAGAGTAGAGTGGTGATTTCCAGAGTCTGGGGAAGAGAGAATGGAGGATGAGGGAAGACGAAAAAGTCCTAGAGACGCGTTAGATGGCAGTGTGAATTTGTGTGTGCTTTTCAACTGCAATTAAAAAGTAATAAGCTCCACAGATGCTTATTCAATTAAGAAATGAAGGAGAAAGAAGAAAGGAGGAAGGAAGGAATCAGATCAGCTGTCATAGTTCATTCATTCATCCATGTATTCAAAACAAGTTTGGAGGCTCAGCTTTGAGCCTCATTATCTGTGTGACCTTAATAGAATCAATTGACGGCCCTGAACCCCATTCTACAATCTGCTGTATTGGGGCAATATCACCTACTGGGCAGAATTTTGGGGGGCTGAAGTAATAGAAATCTGTAAATTATAAGACTTGGTAAACATGCTCGTTTCTGGCAACAGCAGGAGAGTGCCAAAGCTCTGGAGTAGAAAGATGTGGTATTTTACTTTGGGAGTTTAAAAAACCTTTTCAAACAAGTCACTGACGAGTAGTATGGCAATAGAGCTAACTGGATAAAATGATAAGAATTTCCTAAATACCTAACTGGACAAACAGGAGCAACGAAATGGACCAGCAGAGTTCTGTAACGTTTAGCTTTATGTTTAGAAAGCCAAAGAAAAACCAGGAGTCTCTTTCCTACGAAGAAAGTCTAAAAATCCCCTGCCCTAAGACACACGAGGACACAGTACATGTCCTGGTCACTTTCCTGGCAATGTTGGAGCAGCCCTGACGGGGAGGCTCTGGCAGCAAGCCCAAAGCACCTGCACTCCTAAATCTGTGAACGCAGGAAAGAGTAAGCAGAGCAGCAAGTGTGGATCTTGGAGACACAGACGTCTCAGTTTATGTTCTAGCATTTCCAGCAGGGTTACGGTGAATGAGGTCTTTTCTACCACTCTGCACCCTACTTCTCACTGGTGAAACAGGAATGTTGGGAGCTGAATTTCTGGCAATATGAGAGATTGTATATGCTGGAAACACCCACTGCCTTACGCTGGAGATGCTGGCTAAAACAAATGCATTTGTGGCTGGGGCTGCCAGAGGTGGAGAGTTCAGAGAAAAAAGCAGAGACAGAAAGTAATCTAAAGCATTTAATGGAACTCATAAGGGAAAAGGCCTGTGTTTTAATCACCCCAACGAGATCAGCCCAACCCTCGGGGTTACGTTAGAATTGCTTATCGGAGACCCTATAAAGTCAGGTACCAGACAGTTTACCACGTGAAAAAAATCTCCCTATGTAAGATGTGTCATGTACAGGGGGCAATTCCCTACAATTTGTATAAATATTATGTATCTAAAATATGTACTAATAAGCCTTTAAAAATAAATAAACCACACTGCCAGAATAAAGGAGAGAAAACCATTGTACTTTCAACACATGTAATAAAACATATAATAAAATTCAACACTCATTCAAAACCTGGCTTAAGATATTGAATGAAAGATCTCAGCCAAGTAGCATGATGGAAAAGAAGAACAGAAACTATGAAAGCTGTTAAGGAAGAGATGGAATCATCTCAATTTGCAGATGAAGTCACTGCCTACCTAAGAAAACATGGGAGAATCTAATACAAATTATTAGGGTGTTTCTGCATAGAAGATCAGTACAAGAAACAAACTTTTTCCATCAGCAACAGCAAACAGAATATATAATCTTAGATGATACAGAAGGATATGGAATTTAGGATTAAATTCCACAATTGAGATGCAATTATTTACAGAGAAAATTGTAATGCTTTGACCAAGGGATAAACAACCTAGATAAGTGGAGGAAATGCCATGGCCACAGATTTGATAATGTAAATGTGTCAGCTCTCTCCAAATTAATCTGTAAATTCAATGGTTTTGCTGTCAAAACTTGAGAGTTTTAATAGAATTTGACAACTTGATGCTAAAGCCCATATGGAAGAAGAAAGGATGGATATCGAAGGGGAATTTGGGGGAGACCAAGATGGAAAGACTTACTTAGCAGAAGCCAGATGTCTTCTAAAGTGACAATCAGTAAGAAAACGAGACATCAAGAAAGGAATAGAGCAACAGAGACAGCTGAGAGCTCAGCCAGCGACTCACGCCACATGCAGATGCGGCCAAGGGCAGAAGGGACCTTTGTAGATCAGTGAAGAGCGAAGCCAAAAGCCCAGTCATCACCGAGAAGAGGGTTAATGCCACACAGTAAACAGAAACAGTGCATCCACAGGGCTCAGCAGAGAATGAAAAGATAAGCTACAGACTGAGAAAGTATTTGTTATGCCTCTAATGGATAAAGGATAGAATAGCAATGCTGTATAAAGAACTCAGGCATTAAGTTCTAAAAAGTAATGGCCAAGGGAAAAAATGTAAAAGTATAAAACTTTTAAGTCACAAAAAAGTAAGCCCACATGGCAACTGAACACACCAAAAGGAGGCTTCTCTTCCAGGTAGGTCTCACAGGAGGCCTCTCTGAACTCAGCAATCAAAAGCAATCTAAAAATAAAGCAATGTCACAGTTGTCTAAACCCTTCAGAGAAGGCTGGCTGGGGGGAAAGAAACGTGAATCAAACCACACAAAGCAGTGAGCCATTTGTTCCAAAGGACACCACTGTGCTCATCCTGGCAGAGCACCAGGAGGAAGAGGAGGAGGAACACATTGATGGATGGAGTGGGGAAGAAACTGGCTGGAGCTTTAGTGAAGCTCTAAGAGCAGCTTGTAAGCTGGTCAGGGTGACCGGAACATGCAGAGGATTCAGGAAGACTGGATGTGTGCCGAAGGCCCAGGGCACAGAAGGGATGAGGGCTGTGGCCTTCCTTTGTGACTACTGGTCTTCTCCAAGACCATGCTGCTTGTTTCTGCAAGTGGCTGCTCAGGAGATCTGGCATAGATGGGTCCCAGCCCTGCCAGCGCTGGGGCTGGGGCAGGAGAACTGGGAGAAGTCCTGTGAGGTCCAGAGTACAGGGAACGCAAGGCTTCCAGGGACATGAAAAGCCAACAGCCAGGCTGTAGAGCAAAGGCAGAGAGCCATGTCAGCACAGACATTAGCAAGTCAGCAGCTGTGCAGAAAGGACTTCCAGAGTCACCAGTGCTGCGCCCAAGCCCAGCAGAAGGGGGTCCAGACCCCCACACTCATGGACCTGAGACCAGGATGGACCGAGTCGAGAGAAAGCAGCACACAGTGGGGACTGCAGTTCACAAGAGGCTGTCACAGACCTTATGGGGTCTGGAGGAGGGGTGCTCCAGGGCTCCAAGCAAGGGGCAATGGCAAGGAGGGAGTGTTCACCACCCCAATCTGATCAGCGAGCACTGTGTGCCTGTGTGCAGTGCCACGCTGGGGCCCATTCCCAAGCCCAGTTCACACTCCTTAATAAAGAAGGAGAAAGAAAGGCATAAATCATTCTCTTCTTAGCATTTTAGTTCCTGGAGCTCATCCAGAGTAACTTCATTCCCAAAAGAATGATTTGACCTTAAATTCAAGATATTTTGCTTCTTTTTTAAACTGGGCATTGAGAAATACTAATTGTGTGCTTATTTTCACCTTTAGGGGGAGGAATAAAGCAATTTTTCATTAAATCATACTTTATCTTTTTTTGAGACAGGGTCTCACTGTGTAGGTCAGGGTGGTCTGAACTCCATGTGGCCACTGGCCTTGGACATGCAGTAATCCTGCCTCAGTTTCCTAGAACAGATGTTACAGGCATATGCCACCACAGCTCGCTGGTTAAACTGTATTTTTAAATAAAATAGGTTAAAACTGCAGCAAGACCCAAATCAGTGGGAGAGCAGATTTTGTCCTCTGACTCCAGGGCACTGACAGAAAAGTGTGTATTTTTTTTAACATAAATAAGACTACTATTCTTTCATACAAAATGTCCAGGACTCCATGAAAATCACAAAACACAGAAAAAGAAAGACATTCAATACTGAGGAAATAGCGTGGAGCAGCACCACAAACAATGTTCCGATATTAGATTTATCAGGGGCACTTTAAAATAATTATGACTACTCAGTGACCTGGTATAAAATGTGGCTGTGTGCAGGAATAGGGAATTTCCGCAGAGGTATAAAACCACAAAATAATTAATGTTAGGAGGAAATGTTACAGCACCGGAAATTAAAAAAGTCATTGGGTACAAACTGGACTATGAAAGGGGAAAATCAATTAATTTTAAGACAAGGAAATGGGAAGTCTTATACTGAAATACACACACAAAAGTGAAAACAGAGTTGGATGTGGGCATACAGCCTGTAATCCTTACACCAGGCAGCTGAAGCAGTGGGAGTTTGAGTTTGGGCCTAGTCTGAGGAACTTTATAAAACAGAGAGTACCTGTTTCAAAATAAAAAGGACTGGGAATACACTGGGGATGTAGCTCAGTGCAAAGGTCCTAGTTTAATCACCAGTACCAAAAAAGAAAGAAAACAGACTAACAGAGATTTCATGACTTCCAAGGAGGTCATATAAATAAATCAGATATAGACAGAAGGCAGTCAAACATTTTAAATTTAAAGCCAAAATCAAACTCGGTGTGTGTGTGTGTGTGTGTGTGTGTGTGTGTGTGTGTATGAGAGAGAGACAGAGAGAGGTGCAGAAGAACAGGAAGCAAAAGGAGGAGGAGGAGGAGAGGAGGAGGACAGCAGGAGAGGCGAGCAGGGAGGGCAAAGCAGGGGAAGGGAGAGGAAGGCTAAGTACAGTTTAGTCCCCACAGGAGCGACAACTGACTTCTTGACAAGAACAGGATACTAAGAAGATAATAGAGCAAAATTTTATATGCTGAGAGGAGAAATATAAGCAACCAAAACTGTATCCAGTGGAAACAGCATTCATATATGAAGATGATCTGAAAACATTCCAGAGCAGAAGCTGAGAGTGGTGACTTCCGGCAGGCCTGTCCCTCAGGAACACTAACAAAGTTGAGCTAAGAGGAGGCTGAACGGGGACAGTGCCAGGTGGACGATCAGATCTTCAGGAAGAAATGAAGTGCATAAACGGATATGATGTGGGCAAATACAATAATTATATAATTATTACATATGTATAATTAAAATTCATATACACATATAATATAGGTATAATTCTATATATGTGTATGTATATCTTTAAAAGTTAATTATTGAAAATGAAATGAGTGACTTGTGGAACGTGGAGCACACATGGAAACACAACATGAGAAAACAGAGACAAAGGGTTAATATCATGAGCATCTTATATTGTCCACTCAGAGTATGACAAAGTTTCAGTGTACACTGTGATAACCTAAATGTGATCTCTAGAGATGCCATTTTTAAAAAAGGGGCACAATTAAGAAGTCAGTACAGAAGATGTAGTGAAATAAAAAAGACATGTTACTCAGAAATCAGGAAGAGAAAAATAGAATGAACACATGTATTCATATAAAACACACACCAAAATGCAAGCCATGCAGCTCTAACTTCAAAATATAAAATGACTGTAACAATATTGGAATTTAAAATAACATTAAAAACATGAAATTTAGGAATACGCCAAAGATACACAATGGCATCTTCCCAAAACCACACCAAAAAAAATTCAAAGACATAAATAAATGCAATATACCATTTTATTGAGTCAGACTCAATAGACTCAATATTGATAAGCTCTGTATCTCCCCAAATAACATACGGTTCCTATGCAATCTCTATCAAAATTCCAATGAGCTTGCCTAAATAAACACATGAATTCTAAAAATAATACAGAAATGCAAAAGATCTAAAAAGAGACACAGTAATCTGAAGAATAAAAGTAACCCTGGAGCACTGATTTCCAAACTTGCTGGGAGGCCACACTGTCCAGTTAATGCGGGACAGGAGCGAGTGCAGAGACACATTGCTGGAGCAGCACAGAGGCCTGACCATACAGCCACATGCCCACTGGCATTGAGTTTTTAGTGACATGTCCATTGGCACTGAGTTTTTAGTGACACCCTGGAGGGTCCAGTTCAGCAGGAAAGAAATCTTTCTAACAAATGGTACTGAAAAGACTGGATAGTTGTGAGGAAAAATGAATCTCTATCAAGATGACTCCGTATTCAAGGTTAATGGGCCACAGACCTACACCCAGAAGGGTCCATAGAAAAGAATTCTGATGCTTCATGTAAGATAAGGATTTTTACACACAACAGAGAAAACAAACAATAGCCCACAAGAGGAAGCATGAGATAGACCGAACTTTATAAAAATTAAATTTTTTCTCATCGAAATATTATTAAGAAAATTAACGTGCCAAGAACTGGTGGAAAAACACTTGTAGTGTGTGTCTGAAAAAGTGCTCATACACAGAATATTAAATAGACCCCTATCAGTCAACAACAACGGGAGACATTATGGTAGCCACTGTTGATTTCCTGTTCTCTCACTTTGAAGTTCTATATCACTTGCACTGTTCTGTTCTGATTTGTTTTATTCTATTTTGCTTTTTTTTTGATTTGCTTTAAAATAAAAAAAAGTACAACTTCCCAAATCAGGGGTAGGCTGCACCTTAAAACAACAACAAAAACATTTCCCACACATCACATTGGCAAATCATTTAATAGTCAAAACTGCACGTGTTAGTGAGGACAGGGAACAATGTAATAATCAGAATCCTTGAAGTGAAAGCTGGTGAAAACATCCCAGGGGCTGGCAGCTGGCATTAGTCTGGGGATGCTAGAGGCTGCTGTACAGTATAAGCAAGGCAACTTATAAAATAACATAATAAGTAACTATGAAAACCCACTAATATATCATACACAAACCAACAGCATGTTAAAATTCATGCCAGTGTTATCTGTAATAACAGGAAATAAGAAACAACAGAAGAATTAATGTGTCTGTTAGGAGGTTGTGGGGAACCACCTAGATGACTCTCCCTGATTCTCCCTGAAAAGAAGAGCAATTCCCTCCATTTTGGATAAACTTGGCCCTCTCTCCATGTACTTGTATGTCCAAGGCTGGCTAGACTATTTCTTTGCCCCTTCAACTGGCTTTAAGTGATTTTCATCTTGGGTTGCACTGGAAGTGGTAGATTGGAATTAACTCACTAGAATTCTAGTTACTGCCCCTTGGGATTACAAATGTAAACCTTCCTGGACCATGACAAGGATGGGAAAGGGTTCTCTGTATGAGATTTTTGTGCAAAACATCCTTGTAGGTGTAATAATGAAAAAAGTACAGTCCAATGTATTGGTATGGATGAACCACCAAACACAAAACAACAACAAAGCAAGCTGTGAAAGCTGCATATATATGATACCATTTTTGGAACATTTAAAACATGCAAATGACACAGCTTATTCTTTAGTGACATACCCACATGCAGAAGAGTAATTAATATAAACGTCACAACTGGAGAAGGTCATTTGTATATGTATTCAATTATTTCATAGGAGTGTAAGTGCACTGGCGAATATTCTCAATTGGAAAGGCTATGCATTCTTTGCAGAATTTTATTTAAGTTTATGGAAGAGAAAGCATAAAAATCACAGATCATATATAAGTAATCAATAAATATTTGTTAATTTGGTGACTACAAATTCATATTTTCAGGATAAAAAATCTTTGCAAGATGCTATATTGAAATCTATATTAAGTATGAAGAAGATAATTGGATACTTGTTAGAAATAAAATCATGATACACAAATAGAAAATATTTAGTAGTCAAAAAAAATTTCTCCACTTCATTTTCTTATGTTTCTGGGTGTATATAGGTACATTATCTTTCATTATTTGTAAATGGCAATAAAGTGTCATCTCTGAAAATAATATTCATTCCAGACACGACTCTTTTTACAAATGAGCATAAAAGGAGAGTTAGAGATTTTGCCTTTATATCAAAAAGGACTCATATCCAGGATATGTAATACAGCCTGTAAGTCACCAATATAGAAACAATCCCACAAATCAACGACAGATTGCAACAACAAAAATATGTCTGTCAGCTTCCCATTTGAGATGGAAACTCTCTGATGGTCACGACCTTCAGATGGAGGTCACCCCGTGTCGCGAGCAGCCTGCTCCTTCTCCAGCAGGTGCTTCTGTTCTTTCTTAATGTGAGGAGAAGGATAACTCCTTAGAGCAGAATGCCACTGCTGCTTTTAGTTTTATTCCTTCAACAATATCCTTCAATTCATAATCTCCGTCACTCACTCACTCACTAAAAACCATCCACTGACAGCCCAATCCCTAACACCCCAGCCGCCTAAGCTGGCCCTGGTTCCTGTCTTCAGTGAACTCCTCCTTTCTCTAGCATGGAAGAGAAGAAAGTGCTAAGATGAGGGACACCCAGCTGGGTTGGGGACACAAACTACATCCCTTGGGATGCCTGGGGTATTGGGAAAGAGAGCATCCAGGAGGTGCAAGGGATGGGAGGGGGAGCCTTGCAGAGGATATAGGGGGCATGGCAGAGACACAGGCAGGCAGGTATAAGAGTGTGCTGTGCATCTGGAACACATCCAGGGTCATTCTGCTGGGACTCAGGTGTGCAAAGGGGGCACAAAGTCAGGTCCAGAGTCTAACCATCTAGTTAACAGAGGGAAAAGTCTCTCTGTCACTTATTATAACCACATAGATAATTAAAGCTGCTAGCCAGCACTCGTATCTTTTATTTTTTTAATTACTATTTTAATTGTACAAATTTATTGGCTATCTATTGGCTTTAATTGTACAAATTTATGTGTAAATAATACACATAGTGTGTAACGATTAAGGTGTACAGTGTGTGATTAAGTCAGGTTAGCTGAAATTTCCATCTCTCAAAAAAATCTGTTTTACATTATTATCGACAATCAAACATTATATGTTCTTATGAGGTATTGTGTGATATTTTGGTAGATGTATACAGTATGTACTGGTCAAAGCACGGTAACTTGAATTTCCATTCTCTCTACCTCACTTTGTGTTCATAGGCTTTGCATTTAGCTTGGATACTCTTCTCGTTGCTGAGACAAAATATGCCAATGTTAAAAGGAGGAGGAGTTTATTTAGCTCACAGTTTGTAGACGTTTCAATTCGCACTTGACTGGCTCCAAGGCCGGCTGGCTTGGCTGATGGATAAGAAGGAAAATGGCTCATAGTGGGCAGAAGGAAGCAAAGCAACAAGGAAGGGATAAACAGAGCTCTTCCTGTTTTATCCGGACTACTTAGGGCAAGCAGCATCACACACGTAATCCTACTGATCCTAGCACTGCACTATGGATTAATTCAAGCATCACACACTCTAAGTCCAGCCACTTCTGAAAAAGCCCCACCTATGACTGTGTGAGGTTTGAGGGGACATCTGAACAGAAGACAATACAGAGTTCACCTTCTAGTTATTTACAAAACAAAAGCAAGTTATTACAGTTCCCCTACTGTGCTGCACAACACTAGAACTTACTACATGCCTTTGCATCTCTTTCCTGGACAAACACCTCCCCCCACGACGCACACCTCTGGGCTTCCTGCGAATGAGTGCCATCTGCAGGCCAGCCCCGCCGAGCACCTGCCCGGGCTCCGTACCAATGCACTGCCTCAGCACCCCATCTGCCAAGCCCTAGAAGTTGAGCTCTAGACCTGCGGCCTCCAGCAACTTGGCTTAGGAATCAGAGCCAGCAACTGGTTCTGGCTAGATCTTCCCAGGGGCTGAATCCTGCTCCCCACAACCCTCCACCCCACTCAGACCACAACTGAATTCTTCCCGTAGGGAACAAATGACCCAGAGGTATGGTGCACCCTCTTCTGATTCTGTTGGTCACTTGGCTTCTCTGGATGTACCCAGGATAATCCTGGCCCCCTCAATCCCAGATTTACCCTGCAGCCAAAGAAATATTTTTTAAGGAAAATATGATCTCTTTTGGCTTATTGAAACCCCCCAGTGGTTTTCCAGAATATAACTGTGACACCAACACTTTTTCTCCTCTCCTAGCACCTGTTTCTCCCCCCATTTCATGAGTGCTGGGCTCAGGGCGACCAGCTCTTCATGCTCTCTCTTGCAGCTTGGAATGTACTCTGCTCCAAAATGCTGTCTTTGAAAGATGCCTCCCCCATCATCCTTCCAAACACAGGGCACGTGCTGGCTGGCCTAAGCACCTCTAGAGTCCTCCCAAGAGCTTTTAACAAATCATTTATTTTCCACAGGGCTTTTTCCTTTTTTGTTACGGCACTCGAGTAGTACATTCTAATGATTTACTTGCCCAAATTCTCAGCTAGGCAGTGAACTCCTTGAGATCAGGGGTTCTGGAGTATGCTAATCAGCCTAGCAGTGCTGGCACACGTACCACGATCTGGCACATGTGGATGCTGAGTACACAGCTATGGAGTGTGAATGAATGAGCTATTTCTCATGATCCTGTGCCATACCTCCACCTACCACTCATGCGAGAATCTGTGCCAGCCAATATACCGGCCATGTGTCTGTTTCCCCAACCCCAGCCTGCCCAGAACTGTTTTCCAGCCACATTTCCATCTGCTGTAACTAAGAGACAGGCGTAAATCTCATGGAGATTTACTCAGGAGCCCCACAACCCTGTTTTCACTTGCCAGAGCAGAGTCTCGCAATGAAGAGGATCTACATCCTGAGGATCACCCGCCACTCCCATGATGGCCCACGGATGGTCACTGCCCAGTCCCCCTCCTCTTCCTTCCCCACTTGTACGTATGGCCTCCCTTCCCATACTCAGGCTTGAGCCACTACAGTGCTTCTTGGAAAAGGTAGCTCCAAATATGTATTTATAGGTGTGGTCAAACACTATGGTGTATGTTTAAATTAAAAACACTGATCACAGTAAAAAGACACATTGCCAGTAATTCCCACCAGAATACTGCCCTCTCACCTTGAACATGCTTATTCCATGGTCTCTATCAGTTCTGGAGTCCTCTTTCATGAGCGTCTTCATGAAACGTTCTACCAGTACCACAAACACTCTGCCAAGTGCCATTCCATGGAAATGGAGGCTTGTAAGCCACCACCTTACTCACTGTTTCTGAAGCCACAGGACTTCTGGCTCCTCCCCAAAGCCACAATGACCATGAAAGGTAAACATCTTGAATCCACTCAGGACACCAAGGCAGCCACGCCAGTACAACTAAGGACACTCATGAAAGAAGCCTTTCAGAGCTGCTGCAGAAAGCGGCAGGAATGAAGGGATAACAGCATTCAAAGTAAGGGGGAGGCGAAGAAGGGCGCTCATGGCAATGTGTCCTTTACTGTAATATGTTTTAAAACTTTCATGCATTGACCAGTTTTTGGTCACATCTTGTACTTGTCTGTATTTGCCAGAAGCCTGGGCTCTTCATTCAAGCCTGGTTGGACACCTGGACCCAAGTGACTGTCACCTCTGTTTACAGGCTTACGCAGAGCCTGCCGTCAAAGATGCCTCTCCTGTGAGTGGAGCCCTACACCTCAATGCTGATGTGAACCAACTTTTCTGTGTGTGTCAAATTAAACACTTTTGAACTATCACCAATTCAGGTCTTCTAAGTGGATGATTAAGTAACTTGATCCTAAACGCTGACCTTTATTACAATGAAATTTCAAGTCTCCAGGTTAAGCTTAGCATTTAAGCAGAACCAACTCAAATGAACTGAGATGCTTCCATCCATGACTTAAACATCCCCGGAAGGGGATGACACTCAAACTTCCACACGGCCACACGGATCTGCGAATGGGAACTTGCTGAAGAAAAGGCTCTTCATAAATGCGATTAAAGGTCTTGAGGGTGATGACTCTGGGTCAGAGTGGGCCTGGAGTCCAGGGCATATATAAAAGACAAAAAGGGAGAGGAGAACCAGAGAGAGGTGTTGTAAAGATCACAGTAGAGGTTGGAGCGATGCTGAGACCCCAAGGAATTCCCAGAGGTACCAGAGCTGCACAAGGCGAGGGAGGTTTCCCACCAGAGCCCATGGAGGGCGCAGGTCTTCTATTTGAATTCAGGCTTCTTGCCTCCAGAACTGTGAGAGCCAAAATACTTGTGATTTTAAGACCCCTCACTTGCAGTAGTTTGTTACAGCAGCCATGGGAGACTAGTACGCTTGCTGTACTCCCTTTTGTGTTCCCATCAGAGGACTGCAGAACCCCAGAACATGAGCTCCACCCCAGGTGGCTGTCTTCACAGCCGCCACTCTCATGTCACGGGAGACAGCTAAGACCAGGAGAGAAAAAGGAAAGGCTTCTTACAATGAGCTTGACGAAGGCATCTTGATTCTCTTTCCATCTTACTATCCCAGGGAAATGCCGAAATGTTAGAACAGAGGAAAGGGCTTTTGGTCGTTCACCAGAAAACTCACTCCAATCTCTGACCTCATCTTGTGTGCCTGATAGCAGAGACATTGCTGCCACCTGGACATGACCACCACCGGGCAGAGGCCCTGTGCAGGGGCACAGTCCTGGAGGAAATGTGCTGCTGCCTGCTCTCTCTGTGAACACAACCAGTCTTCCAGGGATCCATTCTCAGGCCTCCCATGTATTTTCTGCACACATTTCCTTTTTTAATGAGGTCTTTCCCGTACTCTAGATTTGGTTGTCTTCATATTTCTGATCAAGCTTCAGAGAAAACATCTGCAAGTTTATCAGCTCCCTAGCAACTAAATCCAGCTAAGCCTGGAGACCTCATTGAAGAACAGGCTGGGTTCTTTCTTATTAATCTCCTACGTGCAGAAATGCTCCCCAGTAATGGGTAGAATGGAAGCAGGACATTAATAATGAACATCTGTCAAGTGTTTTCTTTGCTCGCTGTACATTTGCATATCCAAATCCTAACTGGAAGCTTCCAACAGTCCCCCAGGCAGCTGTCAGTCACCAAGCTCCCATTCCTATGTAGGTGGAGCTGCCTGAGCTGGGCTGGCCAGTCAGATGGTGCTCAGCCTCATACAGGGAGACCCAGGGATGGGCTCTCTATGAAACCTGGCCAAGAGTGTGGAATTTAGCTTCCCTCTGGCTGAAGCTTCGCCAGTCTGAAGGCTATTCCTGGAGGTTCCACACCATCCTTTTTCTCTTTCTTGCTCATCTACCCCACTTCTCCTCCCACAAATCAAGCTTATCAGAGAGTTTCCTGTGTGGCACAGTCAGTGACTAATGGCAGAAAGACCAGAAGACATTGGCACAGCTGCTTTGGAACAGTATCTGTTCATGCCTCACAGCAGCCTGCCTTAAGGCCCTGCAGTTCTATGTGTTGGTTTGTACCCAACAAAAACCCATCTGCACTGAAGGCTCATGCTGGACTGTTCCTAGGAGTGCGAATTGCAGGGGCCCAAACTGAGCCCAGCAACAGCGAATGGAGAAATATGGGGGGAGGTTTTTACAAGGCAGGGTCTTGAGAGCACTGAGAGCAGCCAGCAACAGCTGCTGCAGCAGTCAGTCATGGATCTCATGAACACAGTGTTGAACAAACTAAGCCAGATGCCAAGACTCTCCCCGCTCTGTTGTGTGTACAGCCTGTACCTGCAATAAAGTTGATTTACAGCCACACTGGCAGAGCTGATCTTTGCTGCTCAAAATCAGGACAGGAGCTGCCTTCGGGACTGGGCCGAGAAGGGAGCCCTAGGAGCTTCCATGCTCTGTTCTGCCTTTGGTGTGCATAGGGTGCTCAGTTCTAGAAAATCCTTTCAGCTGGCCACTTACCATAAGTGCATTTTTTCTGCCACTCAGCTCTTTAAGAGGTAAATAGTTCTCTGTTTAGGCTGGCCTTGAACTCACCATGCTGCCCACACTGGCCTTGAACTCCTGGCAATCCTCCTGACTTGGGCTTAGGAGTGCTGGGATGACAGATGTGTGCCACCATGCCTGGCTCAATTATTTTTCCTTAAACAAACAAAAAGAACCAATGCTGTTCATCCTAGAAAAGGGGACCTGGAGAGGAGACACCAGTGCTGGTCAGTCTTTGTGTCAGGTGAGGAACTGAGGTCCAGGATCATGCAGCAGGACAGGGGGCAGGAGCAGAGTGCCTGGAAACACTTCCACTCAGAGAAGGAAAAATCAGGACTTTCCCAGTCCGAGGGAGGCTGGCCTGAGCTGCATTTCTGAGTGGATGCACTACAGCTGGCCCATCAGGAAGAGTCCAGATGTTCCTGGTCCTGGTCCTTGAGACCCCATACACCTTGCAGCCACCATGTGGCCATCTCAGACCTTGTTACCCTGGTCCAGTCCTCCTTGTCCCTTGCTGCTGGTGTCGCTCCTGCCAGAAACTCAGTTTGCGTGAAGAGCTGGCTTGTGACGAGGGCAGGATCCCGGTCTGGCTGTGACTGAAAGGTTACCTTGCATCTTGGGCATCTGGCTGCCTCCAGGTCCTCCTTGGTCTGCAGGTTTGCTTTTAGAGCAACCTGGGAAGCTGCACATAGGTCTGACGTTAGCTGTGCTAAGCATCTGAAGTGCTGTCGGCATCAAAGGTTCAAATTAAAGTCTCTATTTTTAGCAAAAGGGGACTGGAGCAGACTGTACTGAGAACTCTTCCACAAGGATGGATTCTTTATCCCAGAAAATCACAAGGTGCGGTGTGACCTGTATTTACTGAAGTAAGAGGCCAGCTTTTCGAGGGCAGGCAAGTTTCTGATCTATTTGGCGAAGGCAGAAACTATTTACTTAAAGTCTTTTTCTATGGACAAGATGCTGGAGGTGTCAGGTTGAGTCAGAAGTGCGATCTGCGATAATCTATGTACCTGGCACTGTTCTGACAGCCACTATTAACCGACTTCAGCTTCCCCATCATGGCGAGGTACAAGCTATTGTCATTCTTTTTCCAGCAGCAGGGAGCTGAGGCTGGGGAGGGTTCTGTAAATCCCTCCAAGTCATCCAGACAGTCAATGGTGGAGCTGGGCCTCCAAACTAGGCCATTGGGTTCCAGAAAACACCGTCTTGACCCCCACCCCCGCTGCTGACACTTGCTACATGTGAGGTGTCATACACAGCACTTTGCACGCCCACCATGTGCAACAGGCAGCACAATCCTTACATCCTCAAGGAAACTGCAGTGTACAGAGGTAGCTGCTTCTTGTCCAAGGTGGCCCATTATTAATGAACTGAGCCAAGACTATTTCATCTCCACATCCCTGTGCTTTCCGCCCAAGGGGTGGAATGTCCTGGTTTATTTAGTTCCACGGTCACTTCAAACTGCCATCTGGAAAATTTCCTGGCACTGGACTTGGTTTACAGTAAGTTCTCAGTTTCTACTTATGTGTTAACACACATTAATTTGGTTTGAACTGTGGGTGGTATTTCCAAAGTGTTATGATTTGTATTTAGATGTCACCCTAGAATGTCACACAATCATAAGCAGGGTCTTTGGAAGGCAGTTGGGTTATGGGGCATTCTATCTAGCTGTGTGTTAGGAGGTGGGGGCCTGGAAGAGGTGGGTCACTGCAGAAGCTTACGTTTCCCTTCCCAGGTCCTTCCTTGATGCTCTGCTTCCCGGATGCCACGAGGCAGTTTTCCTCCATCCAGGCCCTTCTGCCATGCTGCCAACCTTCCAAGAATTGAAACACGAGCCAGAACAAACCTTTCTTCTTTGAAATTGTGTGTGTTGAGTATTGTGTCCCAGTAACAAGGGACATAATTAAGAGCCAAAGTATTTCAAATTCTTTGGGGAGGATTTCCCAGAAAAATATATCCCATTTAGTAGCCCCAGTTTGACCTTTTATGCCTTGTGTGCCCTTGAGCAAGAAATACAGCTATCTGCCCCAACTTCTTCCCAAAATGAGGGCCCCATATTCTTACCACTGTCTCTTCTGGACTGTTGTGACTTCAGCACCAGAGCCAAGTGAAGGTGCTTTGGAAACAACTACAGGGTAGAAGTCTGTAAGAGTGAAACAGTCAGTCCATTGTAACTTCACCTTTTCTATGCATAGTATAAAAGTAAAACACAAAGAGAAGTGGGAGTAAACGCACAAAGTCATTTTTATGAGTTTTGTTAGCACTGACCCAGCAGGCATGTATTCGTAATTCCCCTCCCATGCATTTATAGAATGAAGCAGTGATCGGGAGAGACAAGCACCCATTCATGGAGGTCAATTAATTGTTTCCTGGATTAATCTGCAAAAACCGTGCAGTTTTAAAATAGCTACCATTAGATAAAACTATCAGAGATCATGGTGATGTTGACCATGATGGGTTTTGGCTGTTTTTCAGTGTTAGAAACAATGCAATTTATTTAACAGATTGGATGCTAAGTATAGGAAGAGAAATTAATACAAGAAGCCAATGACCTCTCCAAAATTTGGGATTCAATCAAGTAGAAGATTGAAGTGAGGCCCTCTCGGTAAGCATCTGCAACATGGGCCAGGAGAACAGAGCTCCAGAGTTCTGGCCATGGAGGGATTCGGGCAGCTTATTCACCTGCCCTCTTGATAAGCGTCTGCAGCGCGGGCCAGAAGGAGAACAGAGCTCCAGAGTTCCGGCCATGGAGGGATTTGGGCAGCCTGTTCACCTGCCCTCTTGATAAGGACCTGCAGTTTGGGCCTGGAGGAGAACCATTACCTGTGAGCCAACTTCCATGGGAGCTGAAAATCAAGCACCCTTCTCCCACCTGCCCCCTCCCCCCTTACCTACTGGGGATAGATATTTCAACATCTCTGGGGAGGATGACCATATGCAGTATAGCAAATATGGGGGATTTCCTTCTATCTTCTGTTTGAAGGCATAGGTTGTTTTCACTTTTTGTTATATTTCTTTTGATCTATTCAGTATTCTCAATTCGTTTTACAATGTTCTATTTTTGGTTTGGTTTAACAATGCGTAATTGACTGGATAGCTGCTGTCAAATTAAAGAGATATACCGTAGTACTTAGTACTACTATCCCAGTATCCTGCTGTGAAATCCTGTACCAATTTCACAGCATTGTCTTGATTGGCTTTGTTCTGTCTTACGCTGTTGCACAATTGCTACTTTCAAAATTAAAAAAAAAATACATGTTAAGACCCATGCATGTGTAGAATCTATGAACAGTTTATGAGAACTGATCTTATGACAATTGATGAAATGAACAGATACTCTGAAGAAAAGGAGACACTAAAATACCCAGTGCTGATCCTGGAGTGTCAGAATGTGAAACCCAACAACAGTGTTATTCTTTGTTCAGAGTGATATTAGCCTGCTTGGGTTTATTGAAAGTCAACATAATTGAAGATAAGGGTAACTGCATATATGTTTAAGTGTAGAGGATTGATAACCATATTTCTAAGTTTTTGTTGGATAGTTGAACAGAACTGGTTGCAGTCTCACTGTTTGAATCCCCACTTTATATGCTCCAATTTAGTATCTTGAATAACTATTTGTAAGAAGACAATCTGAAATCACCAATAGTGATTTCTTACTGTTTATTTTTCTTTGAAAGTATGTATTATTACTACCTGTTTTCTGTTTTTTTAGTCTTTCTTTAAATTCAGTTTTTAAAAGAAGACACTACAGTACCCAGTGCTGATCATGGAGTGTCATGAAGTGAAATCCAGCAATACTATTATTCTTTGTTCAAAATGATTTTAACCTGCTTTAGTTTGTTTAATCTAAACATAAATGAAGATATGAATAACTGCATGTATGTTTAAATGTATAGGATTGACAATCATGTTACTCAGTTTTTGTTGGACAGTTGATTAAAACTTTTTGCAGTCTCTCTGTTTGAATTCCCACTTTACATGTTCCATTTTTGTACCTTGAACAACTATTTGTAAAACAACAACATCAACTAGTGATTTCTTACTCTTTTTTTCTCTGAATGTATGTACTATTTCTACCTATTTTCTGTTTTGTTTAATCTTTCTTTAAATAAAAATAAAATAAAATAGCTACCGTTTAATAGCTTGTCCTATCTCTTAGGCAATGCACGAAAAACACGTTGCAAATAAAACTCACCCATTTTACACACAAGAAAAAACACAGGCAGAGTTTTCAATTTGTACCTAAGTTAGTAGCAGGGTTGAATCAAAACAGCAGGCACTTGTTAGACTGCGCCCCACCTCTTAATAATCCAACCCCATGTTTGAATGAAAGGTGGTTTGTATTTACAGATGAGAGCTCAGAGCAGACCCAGCCTCACCAGACAACACGAGGTCAGCAGAGGTAGATCAGACTGTGAATCAGGACACAGTCATATCCGGGCAAGAGGGTGTCCTGAGGTCAAGAGAGCAAGACACAAGCCAGGCCAGGTTCAGAGGTGAGCATCTGGTCATCTCTCCATCCCCAAACGCTGCCTCCACCTCCTTCATCAAGCTTCTTCTTCCCTACAGATCTCAGCATACGCTGCCCTTTCCTGGTCTGCCATTCGCCACTCTCTTCATTGCACCCAGGAACCTCAGCTGGCCCCAGCTGTTCTCTGACGTCCTTCCTCCAGCATGGGTGAGCCCAGCCTCCGTGTGCATACCTTATCTGGCACTCTGGTCTCTGGGTTACTTGAGGGCCCATCCCCTGTGATGCCCTCCACTCTACATCCGTTGGTCTGGAGTTCACTAGCTGCCCTCATTACTCCACTATTGACACACCAAGTTCAGGACCACAGCACCTAGCTTCCCATCTCCTTTGCACTCTCTTCCTTCTGCACGAGAACCTCAACCTCACTGATACTTCCAGTCCTTTAAGCCCTCTACTGTTTTCTAATTTATCAGCTCTCATCTTGCTTTCTATACTCTCCAATCTGATCCAGAACCCAGGTCCCTCACACACACATCTTTTTTCTACCTCCATCATCCACAATTGATCCCCTCGATGCTGGTAAGTGACATCTTGCAAGCTATGGTACCTGGGGAACAACACAGCCTCTCGTGTTTCTGTAACTCCATGTGGACTCTAGCTGATTCAAAGTCTTAGAGCTGCCCACAGTCTGTCCATACCCTAAGGCCATGTTCCACACTTTCAGACTATTAGCTTCACAAACTATCTCATCAAGATCACAGTAGCAGACAGATGGGTGCACACAGGTGTGATTAGAGCAGAGGGGACCACTGTGACATGGGATCTATGGGACTTTTGACAGAGGGACCACAATCCTGATGCCCAGGCAAAGGGTGTTGTGTGAAGAGAGCCACTGTGACCTTCCAGGTCCTGCCTCCTTCCTCAGTGTCCTACTGGTGCTGCCTAGTGGCCTGACCCTTCAGAACCATCTGAAATGGAGCAGGGTGGGATAGAAGCAGACAGAGCACAGGACTGGAGGATACAGGGAGGCGTCAGCCGACACCAGCCAATCCTCAGTGGGTACCTCCACCTCCTACTTGTTGCAAACTAATATTAAACACCCTCACTTGCAACTCTCACTGTGGACACTGTTATGGCTTGTGTCTAGATGTCCCCCTAAACCACCATGTGGTCACCTATTTCCACGTGATGATCTAGAGTGTGTGACACTGGAATTGAGTACTTGAAGCTGGGATAAAGGGTGCCTCACCCTGGGTGTGAGTGCTACCCACTCAAATGGTGTGAAGCCTGGATGGATATAAAGGGACAGAAAGAAAGCAGGCTGCTGCTGCTTCTCTGCTACTTCCTTGCTGTGCTGCCTTCTGCCCTGCCACGGACTGTTTCTCTGTGTGATGCCCTCTGCCATGCAGCCCTGTCCTGAAGACTGTCAGCTACACACAAGAAAAAACACAGACTGAAACCTCTGCAAACTGTGAGCTGAATTAACCCTTCCACCTTTTTCTTTGTGTTTTGGGGATTGTATTTCAGCAATGAAAAAAGTAAGACAGAACTGTCCATGCTCTGTACACCCTAAGTGTCCTCCTCTCCAAGTCCAGAAAACATGCACACCACACCTTCCGGCCAAGAGGTCCACACCTGGATCTTCAGGGCACTGGCGTCAGATGGAATTAGGGAGATGCTAAATTTAGAAATCAGTGAATTTTAACTCACACCTAACTAAAACCAGTATGCCCTTTAATTTAGGAAGGCAACCAAGCACAGCTCTCTTAGCAGTGCCTGTGATTTTAGCAAGAGTAGAAAGAGCAAATATTTTGATATTGCATCATAGTTATTATATATATATATATATATATATATATATATATATATATATATATCTGTCATCGTTGTCTTCTCATGATTTTTGGTCTTACTGCAGTCTATACATTATTAAGTCATAAAATTATTTTCAATAAAGTGATCTCAATATCACTGATGTAGCATGCAGTTCTGTGCATTCTGCTATAAGCATTACTCTGAGAAAGGACCCATGGGATTCATTAGGAGGTCCAGGCTGGCTTGTATGTGAATGTCTGGGCTGGGACCCATGCAGGACCACCAACCAACCAGTGTAAGACTGGCACATGACAGGCACTCTGTTAATATCTTAAAGAACGGGGAAATGAATGAAAAATACATGAATGGATGGATTTTTATCACCTCTCTCATGAGTCTCCTTGCCCCTCTGTCTCTTTGTCTTCCCTCTTTCTGTCAGCTCTTTTTTCTCAGCATGTGGTTCTGCTAATCCTTTTTCTTCTCCTAAATTGCCCACCCCATTTCCCAGTCCCTTGGGATGACTTTCCCTCTCCAGCTCTTCCCTGTACAGATTCCCCCGCCCTCTTCCCTCCGCTGCCTCCCACTGGGCTTCACCCTGGGTTGCCTGTTTTCTCTTCTCCATTCACCACTGCTCTGCTGAGAAGTGCTTGTTCTAAGGCCAAGTCCATCCATGCCTTGGCCAAGGACACTGAGCGCCTACTGTACGTGAAGGAAGGCAGCAGGTGGGAGAAAATGTTTACAGGTTTCCCTCCTGGGACTCCAGGCAGGCGGACACAGGACAAGTGACAGTAGGTGCATGTGGCATATGAAGGAGGGCAAAGCCTGACAGTGACAGTGTCTGGTGTGCAGCTCATTCTGGTAAGTGACGTGAGCCACTCTACACCGTCATAGGCAACTTGGGAGGACTCAGATGCTGATCTTAAGGCTAGGTTTGATGATTTCTTGTAACTGCCTGCAGGAGTTCCTATGTCCTTCCTGTGGGCTCTAATTATGTCTGTCATTTCCTTGCTTGCCATTCAGAGATCCAAACATGGTTCGCCCACCTCCACATTCCATGAGTCTCTTTCCAATTCATTCCTTAAATGCTGGAGTCCTGAAAGTTTTATTCCGAGCTCTTTGCCATCTTATTGTGGGGAGAGTTTCCATGGACTCCGCTGTTCTCTCTGATCATGGCAGCCTTGCTTCCTGCATTTTCCAAACCAGCACCAGCCCCAGGTGTGTGACACAGGTGCACCAGCCCAGGTGTTTCTCACACCCTGTCACCAGGCCATAGCACGGTGAGGTCAGCACTCCAAACAGGGTCTTCAAGGTAAGAGTGTCTTCAAGACTCTTTCAGGATGTCCACAAGGTCAGAACTATTTTCATCACATTAAGACTTTATGTGCCAAGCTGACCACTTGCTCTTGAGGGTACAAGTTCTCCATAGGCTGTGGACAAGTGATGATAACATGTAAAGTGGGGCTGGGACTTGGAATTGTACTTCTCATGGCCATGAAATGCATACCATTTGACTTAGGAATGACATTGAGGAGGCAGAAAAAATACTAACTTATTACAGGTTTCATTCTCGAACATGGCTCTTGAGGCAGAAAGGGGAGTGTCTACAGGGAAGCATCTGTCCAGACTGAAGCACTTATGCTTAGGTTAGATGCTTTCACAGGATGTCATTTTTACTTCAGAGTACAGATGATTGCAACCCTGAAGACCAAAGGAAGAGGTGGCTGTTCCAAGGAAGACACTTAAATGAGCATGTAGCTAATGACCGAATCTGAGTTTTCAAGTGACAATGAAACTCAGAGAGAAAAGAATGCATGCTTTTCTAGAGCTTGGAGTATAAATATATGCATTTTCAAAGATTACCTCAATTTGTTCTCAGAACTTTTACCATGTTTTTATAGCTATCTGTAATCTCTGTCACCTCGTTATTATCTAATATATCACCCATTTGAAATCTAGGTTTTCTTTGTACTTACTCCGAAACACAAAAACTAATTATACTTTGTCATCTTGTTTTGTGAAACAGAAATATTTTAAAAACAATTTCTAGAAAATAAAAATACAAAATTTTAACTCTTACCTAAGTCCATCTTTATTTTATACTGAAGTTTTATGTTAAGATAGATAAGACTTATTCACAATATGTTTTTCATATTTATAGATAGATCATCAGTCTTAGAAAATATAGAATTCTCACTTCTTCAGTCCATAGCTGTATTATCCAACAGAGAAAAATGCTAGAAAAGGCAGAATTGATGTATTCAAATTTTAACTTAAGAGAAAGCTGCTCCAAAGAAACTGGGTCAAATAACAAAGGAACTTCATTGAAACCAGGCAAACTACTTTCCCTTAGCTTTATAGATATGAATAATTTATTTCACCACATCTTATGGAATACTGCATTTTTCAGTAAGTCTATGATACTACTCAAGCTGTGGTATCATTGTGTGACCAGTTTATCCAGAGTTTAAAGAAAAAAGAACTTCGTACATTAAACAGTTAAACATAGACAAAATGACTTCCTTAAAAGCCAAAAACTTGTATGTTATGATTTTTTAAACTATCAAGGAAGCAGCCACTGAAACAAGGCACAGGCTGAGTTCTATATCACACTCCCAGGGAAGCAGGAAAGGCAGGGTGAGAGGCATAGGAACCTCTGCAGAACAGGGAGTCAGCAACAGAAAGACAGAGCTCCCAAGTCCCAGCCCCATGATCACCCTTGGAATTTCAGGTTGAGCTGCACACAC
Organism: Cavia porcellus; assembly: GCF_034190915.1. Lineage (NCBI taxonomy): Eukaryota > Metazoa > Chordata > Mammalia > Rodentia > Caviidae > Cavia > Cavia porcellus. The sequence continues at coordinate 69,594,060 of NW_026947501.1, read as the reverse complement.
CAAGACCAAGGCACCCATTGAGCTGTGGATTTGCATCTTTGTCTTACAAAGAGCAGGACCCACAGACATAGCTCGGCTTGAAGTTTTGCTTTTAGTTGTCTGGCACCACTGCCAGCCATTGTCAAGACCTTTGACATGGATGTTCTGTTGCAAATGTGGTCCAGCTGAAACTCAGCATCATGATGTGTTCTCCCTGATGCTGAGAATGCACGATGGGTGACACTGCAGAATCTTCTGCATCCAAGTAGCAGTACCAAGCCAACCAGGAATTGTACTTCTCATGGCCATGAAATCCCCACTGAAAGCCATTTGACTTAGGAATGGCATTGAGGAGGCAGAAAAAATACTAACTTATTACAGGTTTCATTCTCGAACATGGCTCTTGAGGCAAAAAGGGGAGTGTCTACAGGGAAGCATCTGTCCAGACTGAAGCACTTATGCTTAGGTTAGATGCTTTCACAGGATGTCATTTTTACTTCAGAGTACAGATGACTGCAACCCTGAAGACCAAAGGAAGAGGTGGCTGTTCCAAGGAAGACACTTAAATGAGCATGTAGCTAATGACCGAATCTGAGTTTTCAAGTGACAATGAAACTCAGAGAAAATCTGGATCCATCATATGAGTTTGATGGCTTTCAAAATTTAAAGTTTTGCATATTGTAGAAATGTGATTTTCAAATATTGGAAACTGGAACCTGCCAACACTTGGGATATCTGTATAAATCAGTGACTGTCTTCAGATATTCAATGTTATGTCACAATATCATGAGGTTAAAAGACACTTAAATTTTAAAGATGGAATGAAGGATTTTAGTGCAATAGAGAATGAAAAGCTCATTGACATGATTTCAGATTCTATATTGGAACTAATCTTTAAAAAAACAACCATCTGTTCTATTTGGCACAATACCAAAAATCAATATCCAGAATTATCTGAAAAATAAGCTATTAAAATACTTCTCACTTCTTTAACTACTTATCCATCAGAAATTGGATTTTCTTCTTAAATTTCAACCACAACATCACTCTATGTCAGATTGAGGGCAGAAGCAGTTACGAGAATACTATTTTTAATAAAATCAGATATGAAGATTTTCAAAAAGTAAATGACATTTTTTCTCCATAGTTTTGTCTTAGAAAAATACATAGTTTTCATTAAAATGTTATTTGTGTAGAGGGCTCATTATTTTTTTAAAGTGTAAGCATGAGGAAATAGTTTAATTTCTCAGTTTTTATTTTCAAACGCTGGTAGACAAAAACTCTTTGAGAGCATCAGTGGCTTTAAAAATGTAACAGTTAAAATGCAGTAGTTGACTAGGCATTTGGGGTGATCCTGGGAAGATGGTGGGACAGTAAGCAGCAGAGTAACAGCCTCTCTGGGAGAAACAGCCCAGATGCTGGAATACAGTATTCTGGAGAAGACCAAAAGGAAGGAAGTGGGTCCCCTCAACCCAGGAAGAACCTAGAGTGAGAACTGAAGCCCACAGAGAGAATTTTTTAAAAAGAAAAAACTTAAACAGAAGAAGGTGGTGGCTGGTGGCGCTTTCACCTGGAGCTGGAACCACAGTGGGACAAGCACTGTTGGAACCTGGGGACTCACGGTCACAGTGAAGGTGGTGGCTGGCAAGCCCGAAGGCCTCTCCAGGGAGATGCGGTGGCAGAGGGGAGCAGCAGACCACAGAACCGCTCTGGCTGGCGGTGAGTGTGGGGGACTCAATCCTCCCACAGGAGTGGGCAACTGGCCAGGGGCCATTTTGGAGTAGGGATAAGCCTGGATCCAGAGCTGCAGCCGGCTTCATTCAGCCACTCCTAGCTCACAGCAGACTGGTAGAAACTGCTTGGATGAGTCCTACACCTGCACACAATCCAACAGCCACCACCAAGGTTTCCCTAAAGCTGGTTGGGGAACCAGCTCTGCTCCCTCCTCAGACTAACATGGTGAGGGCTCTCTGCAGTTAAATAGCCTGGGAGGGAGGCACCAGCCTTCCCCACCCCTGCTTGCACTCCAGTAGCCACCAACAGGCTGGGGAAAGCAGCAATAGCCCTACACCAGCACACCCAATCATCACCATTAGATACCCCTAGCCAGCATACTTCAGAAAAATTATAACCAACACAGGAAGTGCCAGGAACCCTACTACTCACTTGTCCAGAAGAAACCAGGAACACGACAAGAGGAAGAAGCAAAAGGCAGTAGCTGGCCTCCAACCCAAGAAGTACTGGTCCAGGAGATGTAAACATGGGAGAGATCGGGATTTGCACACCTGAAGTTTCTGAAGCAACAGCAACTGAAATAAACAACTTTAAGAAGCTATAAAAGAACTTAGAACAGAAATACTATCTCAGGTAAAAGAAGAAAAGAGAAACATAATAAAAAGAATTCCTAAACACCTCTAACATAGACACAGATGGAAGAATAGACAAACATAGAAAAATGAGGGAAACCTTAATGTAGAATATAAAGAAGATTTAGAATACTTGAAACAGATTCAAAGAGATTACCAGGAAGTTAAACACTCCATTGAAAGCTGGCAAAACTGTTTGAAAGAAACTAGACTATCAAACCTTGAAGACAGGTTTGCAGCTTGCAATCATGAAAGGAAAGATCTCTTAAAAATAAGGAATCAGGAAGTAACAATACAAAAGCTAGAAGACAACAAGAGGATCTATAACTTAAGAATAAAAAATGTGGGCCTGGAGGTTTAGCTCAGCGGCATAAGCACCTGCCTTGCAAGCAGGCAGTCATGAGTTCGATCCCCTGTACTGATAAAAAGGAAAAAGACCAAAAAAAAAAATAAATAAATAAATAAATAAAAAATGTTAGTGAAGAAGCAGGAGTAAACACAAATGAAATACAAAGGCTATTTACAGAAATAATTAAAGACAATTTTCCAAGCACAGGAAAAGGAAATGATATTCAGATATGTGAGGCATACAGAACTTTAGCCAGCTATAATCAAAACCGATCTACACCCAGACATATAGTAATCAAGATCCCAGAAATTCAACACAAGAACAGAATATTAGAAGCTGTTAGAGAAAAGAAACAGATCACCTATAAAGGAAAACCCATCAGAATCATGACAGACTTCTTGAGACAAACTGTCAAATCAAGAAGACCTTGGAGTGAAGTATTCCAAGTCCTGAAAGAAAATAACCTCCAACCCAGATGATGTACCCTGAAAAACTATCTCTCAAAATTAATGGAGAAACAAGATACTTCCATGACAAAGAGGAACTGGGGGAGTTCATGACCACCAAACCAACCCTACAAAAAATACTGAAGGATATTCTAGAGAGAGAGAAAAAAAATACCATGGCTTCAGAAACAGTGGCAGAGGGGACTCACTGAATGGGGCAGACAGTGGAATGAAGGGGAAAAGTAGACAAACAATGACAGAAAAATTGCATTGCAGAGATGAGGCACAGAAGGTTGGCCATAATTGCTAACATGGATGGCCTCCGTACACTAATAAAAAGAAACACAAGCAGAGTGGATCAGGAGATAGGGTCCATCAAAGTGCTTTAGATAAGAAATACATTTAACCCAAAAAGGGGTTTATAGATTAAAAGTCATAGAAGATAAAACAATGCTCTATGTGACAGGGAACCAGAAAAAAGTGGGGGTAGCTTTCCCATCAGCTGTATATTGGTAAGAAAGCCAAGGCACATTTATACAATGGAGAACTACTCAGCTATCAAGGAAAAAAACCTTGAGGCTCTTGTAGGCAAGTCGATACAACTTGAGATCATGCTCAGGGGTAAAAAGGTTCAGAATCACTTAGGTAAATAGTGAGTTGCCTCCCTAATATAAAAACCAAAGTAGTTAGTGGATCCAAAATGTGTAATACATCCTGTGAAAGTGAAAGGGGAGGAATTGTCTGAAGAGAGAAGGCATTGGCCATTGTTAATCTATTATCATGATTTGAAACCCACATTGTTTTCATTTTTCTCTTTAGTTTGGTTTTATTCTGTTTCAGTTTGTCTACCTGTACTATATTTGATGGCATGGACAGCTATTCCAAAGATAGCAGGATATACTATGGTAACCACTTTTGATTTCCTATTAGCTTGATTTGAAGCCCAGTATTGCATTCAGTTGTTTTGCTTTGACTGATTTCATTCTATTCTGTTTTGTTTGACAGTACAAGTCTGAGGGTATAGGAAGCTACTTTGAAGGCAATAAGATGCACTATGATATCCATTGTGGTTTAACTATTATCTTCTTTTGACATCCTATAATGTCTCCAATGTTTTGTCTTTATTAGTTTTGTTCTGTACTGTTTTGTTTGATTGTATTATACCTGATGATGTGGGCAATTATTTGGAAGATAACAAGAAACATTATGGTAGCCATTGTTGATCTCCTTGTATTTTGTTTTCAAGACATGTACTGTTGATCCCCCCCACCTTTTTTTTTTTGTCTCTTTCCTTTTTATCGGTACCGGGGATCAAACTCATGACTGCCTGCTTGCAAGGCAGGCGCTTATGCCGCTGAGCTAAATCCCCAGCCCCGATCCTTTTGTTTTAATTGACTCTATTTTGTTTTGTCTCATTTGCTCTTATCCTCTTCAAAATAAAAAACAAATAAATAAAATGCAATGGTTTTTAAATGAAAGGTGGGACTGCACCTTTCAAGAACTACTCTGAAAGTCTGCAGGATACCCGCAGGGATAATCATGGGTACATCAAATGAGCATTTGGACAGCCTCGCTTTAAAAACTACTAGCTAAAAATGCTGGAATGCATATTATTGTCAAGCACTGTAACAAAATGCTTTATGAACAATGTGCTGAGTTCTCACAACTCTCTATATAAATTTTTTGACAGTAGACACTACTAGTAAAGGATCCTAGAAAGCTACCAGAGCATAGAGAAGCTAGGAGAGTGGAGGAGAAAGGCTGTCACTTTAGTACAGGACCTAGGAGATGCAGGGGTCAGGGTAACCCTTCAGTGAGTCATTTCTCAGAGGCTCCCTGCTTGGCCTGCAGAGCCGCTGGAGGACTAACACACCGGTACAGAGTTTCTCCAGGAGAATGAACCTTCTCAGGTGATTCCAGCTCTTTATCCACCAGGCATGGGAGGTTCCAGTGGTCTGGGAGCAGCCCTTCCTCCCAAAAGATATGCTGGCAAGTTCTTGGAAAGTACTTTGGGAGCTGACAACTGGAGAATGGATCACCTTAGTCTGTTTGTGCTACTGTAACAACACACTTGAGCCTGGGAGTGTATACAGAGCACAGAATAGTTTCCTAACAGATCAGGAGGCTGCAAAGTCTAACATGAAAGCATGGGCAGGTTGGGTGTCTGGCAATAGCTGCTCTCTCCTTCTGAGATGGTGCCTTTGCAGACACACTGTATGTGTCCTCACGTGGCAAAGTTAGGAGATGGAAAGGTCCTTAATCCCATTCATGAGGGAGGAGCCCTTGGGATCTGATCACCTCTTAGCAGCACCCCTCTTGTTACCATGCAGACAGCACCTGCAGTCTGCAGCATACATGCTTGGACCACAGAAGGAATCTCAGGGGACACAAGCATGGGATGCAGGTGGCACTAGCCCATTTCACAGATTAGCTGAGCTACCTACCTCCCACCTGATGTGCCTCCCTGAGAAGACAGATTATACATAGGATCATGTGCATTACCCACCCTGGTAAACAACATTATTCCCAGACTGAAGCATGGGTGTGATCCAGCAACCCCCTTTCTCTGTCTCTTGTAGAAATGTGAGGACTAATTGTCAGTTCTTACTCTTTGACATCTCAGGGGTACATGCCCATCGAAATCCTGGACGCATTTTAACTCTATAAACTTGGGTGGAGGATGCATCTTACTCTACTGCCAAAGTAGGAGTTCTGGCTAACATCTCCTTCTAGCTCCACACTGAAAGAGTTGGGAGCTGTAGAACAGATTTTTAACCCACCGGTCTTGGGACAGGAGGGAGTGACAGACAGAGGACATCAACCAGCCCCTGGATGGTTACCTCTAAGCAACAGAGGTCAGGCACCATCAGAGCAATGCTGACACCCCATGTACAACAGAGGAGGCCTACGTGATGCTCGAGGCCAATATCTCTGAAGTCCAACGAGGCTACGAGCAGTAGGAAGGAACGGCAACGGCTTGCCCCCCAGTAAGTTCCTTAAAGGATGGAAATGCTGGTAGAAATTCCTATTTGAGTGATCAGATCAATAATGAGGAGAGGAAATGTGTCTCTACATGTTTCATCCCTTCTGCCACCACCCTAGTGGACTGCCTTGGAGTCTTCCCTGACTTCCTGCCTCTGCTCTTTCTGTGCCACCCAATTCTGTGCTCCCAAGGTCCCATCACTTCACATGTCCCCTCTCTACTTCCAAGCCCCCTTATTGTCTCCAGGATGAAATCTGAGCTCCTAAGCCTCCCACTCAGGCTTCCTGGTGATCCTGCTTTTCCATACTACCTGCTTTCCAGTCCTTTGACCTTTTGCGTTTATATCTTTGTGAGCGTGCATGTATGAGATGCCGGCCCACTGCTTCAACCTGACATGAAACCTGCCCCTCACACTCACCCCGTGTTCAGCTCAAATGTCACCATTAGCAGGGAGCTTTATCTAATGTCTTCAGGCTGATGCGGGTCCCCTTTCTGTGCTCTCAGACTTGGCACACATCCACACTCTTCTGCAACTTCTTGTCACTCACCACAATAGAACTGTGCGCTTTTTGGGAGCTAGGTCTTAGCCTACCAGCCACTGTTCTAGCGTGCATCACAGAGCCTGGCACCAAGCCTGAGACCCTGAGTGATGAACAGATGAAAGGGCAGGAATGCTTCAGAACCCTGGACAGCGCCAGGGAGCCTTTGCCCATAGGCCTCTGAGGCCATAAGAAGTGTAGTAGAGTTGATTCCATTTTCTTTGGGACTCTCAACTGCTGGGCGTCCCTCTGTTCTTTAGATTGGCCTTTGTAGTTTCTATCCTGTAGATTCAGTCTATTTTCTGGTTCTATAGAAAAAAAGCTCAAATCTATCTACTTTCTACTTATTTCTTATATGCCTAAAACCTAACACACTATTATTGTTCCTGGGCCACCACAGAAGCCTCCTAAATAGACATCTCACTTCCCATCTTCAATCCATCCCCCACACAGCAATCACACTCAGTTTTTTAAAATTATGAATCATAGTTGGGCGTATTGGCACACACTTGTAATCTGAGCACTTGGGAGGCTGAGGCAGGAAGATCACTGGGAGTTCAAGGCCAGCCTGAACTGCATAGTGAAACCTCATCTCAAAAAGACAAAAAAGGTAGTAAAGGTAGACATTTTGGAATTTGCCATTATGCCCAGTAAGAGGAGGAATCATTTTCTCTCTCTTTCCTGAGTCTGGGCTGACACAGTGGCCCAGGTCAGTGACAGGATGTAAGGGAGGATGCTCTGTGTAGCCTCCAGGACTGGGTTTTGAGTAGAGGTGTGCAGACTTAGGTGGTTTACAAGGCTCTGCAAGGTGGACAGAAAGACACCTGACCCGCTGACACATCCCATGGGAAAACCCCACAGCGATGAGCAGCAGCAGTAGGGAAGCTTCTAAGAAGACTTCTCAGAATGCTCAAAACCTACACACACACACACACACACACACACACACACACACACACACACACCCATTTACCTTTGTCTCAAAACCCTGGAACATTGGTATAGCAGCCCTATTTCTCCATGATCTCTAAAAGTCTAATTTCCTCAGCAAACCAGAAGCCAGCATCCAAGCCTGGCCCTCGCTGAGCTGGTCTTATCCTTCTTCTTTTCATCCTGATGAGAAACTCCCAAGTCTTCCTTTCTCCCAGGACCACAACCAACACTATTCCCCACTTCCAGACATTAGACTTAAAAGCCAAGTCCAGTTGTTGATGAGCCCTTGTTTTCTCTGAATTATTAAAACAATAAGTCACACAGCTTTTCCATGTCACATTACACAACTGTGATATCTGTCTTGCCCTAAGAAAGTCCCCATAAGCACAAGGGTAAATTCTGTAATTGAAACCATATGTTAACTGATTCCCCGAGCACCAGCTTACCTTCCCTCCTTCTAAATCTCACTGCTCTTTGAAACTCCTTATGAAGTAACAGCGACTGGCATTCCTGTGTCACTTCCATCACAGCGAAGTCTGTGGCTAAAAGCACTTTTCAAAACAATTCCTCCCCTGCTGCCCCCATTCACTTCTTTGCTCCCAGCCTCCCTCTCACAAAATGCAGAATGACCTCCTGTCTGGGGAGAACCCAAACATTTCTGCTCTGTAGGTCAGCCTTACTTCTGTGAACCTTAAATTGTATCAGTCAGTCATAACCTTGTGGTACTTCTGAAAGGATGTGGAAAGTACACTGCCTCTAAATCAGTGTAACCTATAATTTAAATTACATACAGCATAAGGGGGCCAGAGCCATAGGCTTATTCACATGGCAACATACAATCAGCTACAGGGAAGCAGCTTGAACAACTCTGCTGTGCCAGAGCTATTTATTTACTGCATCACCAGCACACACACACACACACACACACACACAGATGTCCTAAAGAAGGGAGGGGCTCAACTCACCAGCAAGCACAGAACACACAAAGCACTAAAATTCAAGCACTCTCCTTGCAGAAGGTAAACAGTGTTTAAACTTAAGAAAGGGGGGACCCAGAAACAGAGGCAGACAAAACTCCATTTTATAGATTAACAAACTGATTCACATCACACCCACCACATCTACCCCACCTTGTGTGGAAGCTGGTGGGGTACTGATGGCCTCCAGGTAAGCCTGAGACCCAAGCCAAATCCACATAGCTGCCTCAGAAAGCCCCCCTGCCCCTTGTGCAGCCCTGCCTGCTCCTGCAAGCTTCGCCCATGGCCCTGGCTGTCCTTGTGTGTCATGTGTGGGCCATGCTGTCCATGCTTATTGGGAGCCATGAATTCATAATGGCTAATTTTCCATCCCTCCCCAAGGGATAAATGTAGGTTTGGGATTATGGTGTCACCCTTTTGGGACTCCCCATTAACTCTTGGGATGGGCCACCCTCTTCCACCCACTAAAGTAAACTAAAACTACTAAGATGCAAAAGAACACTCCAGAGTAAAATCCTTTTTAGCATAAGATCATCTCCACCCTCGGGAGTCACTCCAGGATGATCCACTGCCTGCAGTGTCAATGCCTTTGAATCTTCACCAGCCTGGAACCTTCCGCTGGCCCCTCCTATCACTGTACACACCCACTGCATTCTTCGCCCCCAACCAATAGCAGCTGGTTTGGAGTCTCTGGTCTTTGCTGGCCCTGAGGTGCTGACCTCCAAGCCCCCATCATGCATTACTAAATTTGTCTCTGTTTCTTACTTTGTCCTTTGTCATACCCCTCATACAGGAAGTTGAGGACCTTTGTCAGGTCTCCGATACACACCCATCCCTACAGCCTTCTCAGTCTCCCTTCTCCCTCCCACTGTTGCTCGTATGTCCTGGCTCACAAACTCCAGTCCTTTTTCAGGCCACAGCTCAAAATCACAGCTGCAGAAACCTTCCCGACTCTGCCCTTGGGGCAGCTGAGGTCTCCTGCTTTGTAGTCTCAGAGTTTCTCAGCCTGTCTGCAGTAGAACTGCCTCCCCTTGGTGACTGTGTTTCCAGTAAGTTCAGCTGTACCCTACGCTGCGTGAGGGTAAAGGCCTGTCCGCTGTGATCACTGCAGAATCTCTGCCATCCACTGAAATGCAGGAGACCTACATAAAGGGATGCTAATGTGTTTAACTGCAGTTCTCAAAGTGTGGGTCCCCTGACCAGTGGTATTGGCACCCCCTGGAGACTTGTTAGAAGGCAGATGCTCTGGTCCCAGCTCAGACCTGCAAAATCAGAAACAGAAGCTGTGTGGAACTCTGAGCTCCAAGCAGCTTGACGTGCCAGAAACCCTGATGCACCTCAGTTTGAGACCAGGAAGCACAGTCCTAGGAAGGACATCAGCTATGTGGCTACAAAATACAGAACTGGAACCAATGGGAAGAGATTCTTTTTCAACTGACTCTAGGGCAAAGGACAGTCAGGATTTTCTCAAAATCAGGAAAGTTTCTTGATAAAATGGATTTGAAAGTGTCTTAGTTATTTCCTTCATTTCTGAGACAAAATACCCAATACCCACAATTTAAGGAAGGAGAGGTTTATTTCAGCTCACATTGCAGTCACAGTCCCCTGGCTCCAGGGCAGGGTGACACAACAGTGTGGCATGACAGAGGAAAATCTGCTCACAGCATGGAGGACAGGAAGCAGACAGTGAAGGCAGGAACCACAGAGGGATACAGGGCTTTCCAGCCCGTGCCCACAGTGGCCCACACGCTCAGATCAGGTGCCATCTCCTAAGAGCACATTTAGCTCTAAATTTATCAGTGGAGTGATGCCCTAATGAAGTAGCACTCCTGTGACCCAATCATGTTGCCAAAGATCCATCTGTAAATGCAGGAGGCTTGAGACGAGGGTGTCTAGACATAGACCTTACTAACTACAGGACAGCAGGTACCTGATTGGGCAGGTCCATTTTCTGCCTTGGAGGTAGCATCCAATAAATGTTGACCTGACTGTGGCAGAAGGCAGCTGAGTCAGGCGAGGTTAGCTCATCTCTACAGTTTTGCCTGCTCTGGCAGTTCCGAGAAATACAATAAAGCACGGAGTCGTCTTTGTATAAAACAACATCTAGGGTTGAGCAAACATGACAAAATCCATAAGCACTCCTCCATCCCAAGAGAAGCCAAGCTATGCGGATTCCATAAGTGACTACAAATAACTCAATTAAATCCAAGTAGGAAGCTATTTCACAGAACAAAGAAGCCTCTGTCACCCAGAGATCTGACGAGAAGACACTGCCTCCACTGGAAATCAAAGGGAAAGGTGTGAGAGGAGGTCTGTGCTCCATGGGCCCTTCATTGGGGCTGATGGCATAGGTAATCACTCAGAGAGCCACAATCCACAGAGGGAAGTATGTAAAATCTGATTGAAGTGACAAAGATTTTCACACTGCCTCACAACAGCAATCAGCAGCAATGGCCTTTTACCCCAATGTCCCTGTATTCTAGGACGCTTCTCTTTGACTTAGAACCTGGTCGAACATCATGTTCTCAGCACTCCTGACTCTCAGTGCAGAGAAACATTCCATGGGTCTTTGTGTCATTATTTATCCTGAAATAAATAGTTCAATGAAGATCCTGCATAGCAAGTGGCTTGATCTCACCACAAACACTTGAAAAATGGCGCTCAGACTTCTAATACATCCATCAATCCTAGACACCTTTGTGGCGTACTTTTAAATAGGTGGTCCCACCTATTCCGTATATTATTGCAGCTCATCTATCCTGCTGGGAAAGACAAATGGGAAAAGGTAGTGTAGAGATACTAAATCTTCTCCTGTTTCTCCCAGATCAAAATGCTCCGCTGCTTTCTCCTGAAGCTTTAACATTCTGTTCATGCCTCTCTCATAATAGAAGCAAAAATTTGGAACACTGGGTGAAATGCACCAAAATGTAATGTTAAGGAGAAAAAATGGAAATTCAAATCTGTATCCTCAGTCTCCTCTGAGCATAAGAAAATGTGAATAAACACAAGGCTAAAAAGAAATGCCAAAGTCATGAAGACCAAGACACCATAAAATCAACTTCTTGTTAATTTTCTTTCATTATTATCAAGTTGTGAAACTAAAGGCAGTGGCATTGGAGCGCAGGGTTAGACAAACAGAGCACAGAGGCAAAATGGGTGACCCAGCAGCCAGCACTCAAAGAGAAGGGATCAGTGGTGACACGGGGGTCCCAGGGGAGGGAGGGACCCACAGCAAGCAATTGTGATAAATGATGCTGGGATAAAGGGTCCTCTCCAAAAAACAAACTGACACTGGACCTAAATATCACCATATGAGAAAGTTAAGATCTCACATCAGCCACAGGCATTTCTTAGATTTAACAGTCAAGTATGAACAGGTATGCTTCAAGCCATGAGAAGGAAATACCATTATGACTTCAGACTTGGAAAGGACTTCGTGAAATAGACATCAAATACTCTAACTCTCAGAGAAAAGACTCATAATTTAGTTCTATTAACACTAAGACCCTTTTCCAAAAGTCACCATGAAATAGGAACACAAGCTGCAGACTGCATACATAAGTCCCCCCAAAACCAGTAAGGAAAAGAGAACCTTGCTATAAAAGCAGCCTGAATGCAGAGAGGAGGCTTGCGACCTAGAACAGGGAACAAGACAGCTTTGAGGGGAGGGAAATATGTATAATTCCAAAGAGGGAAGATTCTCTTGAGGAGGAGAAAGTCCCCATACAGAAGATGCATTAGAAGCGCACATGGTAAGCAGCTCCAAGTTATGGCAGCACTCCTTGTCAGTAATGAATGTGGTGCTTTGATGTCTAACCGCCTCATGTCTGGCTTTATTTCTCCGTTTGGCCTAAGCTGGGGTGGGCAGAAAGGATGGGTGCGTTGTTCCTCAGCCTCCACTTCCAGTAGGAACTCTGATCTCACTCCGGATGGTTCTGAAAAGGTGAGACACGCTCTAACGCCAGCCTTTGTGATGGCCAGCCTGGTGGCCATGTAGAGCACGAGCTGCAGGGACAGAGGGAAGAGGGAAGATCATCACGTTGCTTTTGCCCTAACCCGGACAGGGAGGCTGACAAGTTGCTGCAGCAGGAGAGAAATAATGAGCTCCCGGGTCCTGGGGTTTGCGGCTGTGCTGAACGGAGATGACGGGAGGGAGGAAAGGGAATTAAGGATGAGCCCGAGGATTAAACTTCAGGGAAAGCACTGACCTGGGTGATAACAGGCTGCATGTAGGATGGTGGCCCCTTAAGATCATAACAGAGCTGAAAGTTGCTATCCCTGGGTGACATCACAGCCACCAGGATGTCATGGTGCAATGAAAGACAGTCCTTGCAGGGCTGTGGCAACGCTGGGGTACACTCACCCCTTGCACTGCCAGTCTTATAATGCAGAGCCCACATGGTGCATAACACTTGGAGGTGGTAACAGATGACCACATTACCAGACTGCGTATTTATGATGCTTACCTGTTGTTACTTTGTAGCATACCAACACGAGTTTACTATGGAGTGGAGTGCCTGTCACGCTCGATGGCAGCAGCCTCTACTGACTGGGTCAACTACATCTCCTGATGGTATCAAGAGTCCGGGTCCAGAGGCGACCTATACCACCCAGGTTTGCACAAGGACCTCCTGGGATGCTTGTGCCAACACGAAATCACCTACCTATGCATTCCCCAGAAATTATCCCAGTCGATACACAGTGCATGGGCTGCGTGTGTGCTTCTAAGTGACTTCGTGCTGATGAAATCTGATCTGAGGTGCAGCATGCATGATGGAGGGAGTACTTTTCAGTGACAAAATAAAAAAAAGTGCAAAGAAAGCCAGCCCCTGATTTAAAAAGAATGTCACATCGGCAGCCTCTGCCAGTGTCTAGGAAAGCTGGCTTCCTCTCATGCCCTGAGGTTTTCCTCAGCCTGGCTCTCACTCATGAACGCTTTATTCTCACAGCCAACAGCTACCCCAACCTTGTGCAAATGTGACATTTCTGTCCGAACTGAGTACACATAAAATGTCATCCCACCCCCGACCGACAGAGCAACTCCCAATTATATTGTGTTTTAAGGCACGATGACAAATGAGAGAGAGATCGCCTGGTGGCCTTTGGGAAGACAACAGAACTGGAAAGTCTTAGGGTGAAATCATAGGAGGGCAGGGTGTTCTGACTTCTCAGGGTACCATATGTGTGGATGAGGCAGCCACTGGGGGCTTCTTTCACGTCTCCGAACGTCTGTGCGGTCCACACTGTCACGCAGTGCAGAAAGCCGGGGATTATCTGTCAAGAGCTCTTTATCAGGCTGACAGCAGGGCCGCAGCTGCAGGGGATGACGGACGATTTGTTTTGTGAGATGTCAAGGGTGAGTACCGCTTGGAGAAATAATCCGGCTCATCTGGGTCCCTGTCCTGGGCCCGTCCCTTGGCAGCTGTGTCACGCTAAACAGGTTTTGCTGTAGCCATGCCTCGGTCTCCCTACCTGCGAAATGCCAGCAGCTAATCTATCTATTGCCTGCTGGTGGGAAAGATTTAAATAAGCCAAAACAGTGCTTGGCAGGCAGGGCACACCCAGTACAGATGAGAAGGGGACAGAATCAGTCAGTGAGACCCCAGACACCCAGGGGTTCTTCGCCAGTGTGGGGAGGATTCTCTGCAGCCTCTCAGCCTCTTGTTTTCCACTCGTGCAGGGACAGAGTAACATCAGCTGCCACGATTATTACGAAGACAAAGTGACAAATGCCCGATACGTAGCACTTTATGAAATGACTGGAAAGATTACCACCCAGGGAGACTCGTAGTTCCATCACTGAGCAGCTTCAGGGTTTGCTGCGTCCTCACCTGGATGCAAGCTTGCTTGCTGCACTCGTGAGCAGGCTCATGTTCTAAACTGTGGAACAAATGACACTGTGTGTGCACTCTTCTTCTCTGAGAAGACAAGGGAGAGGGCTGCCCTGTGGGAGTCATGTCCCCAAACTCCTCAGAGAGGCCGAGGCAGGGAACCAGTCAGTGTCCTGCAGTAGACGAATGCATTAAGGAAATGTAACGCTGCAATTGTAGCACTCTGGGAGGCTGAGGCAGGAGGCTGACAAGTTTGAGCCCAATTTGGGCAACTTAATGACTTAGCAAGACTCTGTCCCAAAATAATGAGTAAAAAAAGGGGGAATGGAGCTCACTGTAAAGGCCCTGGGTTCAGGCCTTAGTAACACACACACACACACACACACACACACACACACGCACACACACACACACACACGCATACACACACAAAGAGAACGAGAAAAGAAGAAAACACACATACACACACATACTGGAATACTATTCGGCCAGAAGAAATCACAGAATCTTGACATGTGTAGCAAATGGTGGGATGGGATCATCAGGTGAGACAAGCCAGGCAGATGCCGCACGTTCACTTCAAAAGTGGAAGCCGACAACCCTGACCTTGGGCACCCAGGATCCAAGGCAGCAGAGGTAGGGGCCAGACCCCGGGTCCCAGCATGGCGTGGCAGGGTGACTGCACTCACAGCCATCTACTGTGTGGTCTGCAAAGCACATGGAAGAGGGGCTCGAAGGTTCCCAGCACACAGGGATGACCAAGGTCCAAGAGGGAGGAAAGAATTCTGTGCACATCGTGTACTGCACCCACTAAACACGCACAATTATGACTTCATCAGTACACCAAGATAGAAAGCACATCCCCCTTCTTGAGCGTGCGCAGCCCAGCAGCTTGACATCCTGCAGGGCTCCTGTAAGTCTCCCAGGAGCCTGGGGGCAGGGACACTCTAGCGGCTCAGTGAGGAGGTTGACAGCCTGGGCTTTGGGAGCGGAAACTGCGCTCAGCCTGGCTCCTCCGCTTGCTGGCTGTGAGGCCTCGGGCAGTTTGCTTTACTGCTCTGCCCTTCAGTCTCCTTAACTATTGAAGGAGATCTTGTACCTGGTGCTGGTGATGCTGGGGTCGGATGGAGAGTGCAGAATGCACTTGGCCCTGCACTGGCATTTTGAAAGCACAGAGAAACACTCACTGATGGAGGAACTAGAGGCCGGGGAGGTGTGTGACTTGCTCGAGGTCACACAGCTCTTAAGCCACAGCCGGGCCTCCTATCTGCAGCCTGCCAGATTCCAAACTCACTCTAAGTGAGCTCAGCTCACCACACAGTAACAAGGATGCCAAAGACCACAATGATGGCTGTGCCTGCTGTGTGCTCGTTGCCTTCACCACCGGCCACCTTACATGTGTCACACATATGTAGCACTCTCCATAATGATCCACAGGAGTAGGTGGCCATCATCTCGTCTACTCAATAAGTTAGGAAACAGTCCAGGATGGTAACCAGAGCCTCTTGGAGCTGCTCTCTGTCCTGAAGAGAAGGAATGGCTCCTTGCAGAGGGACAGGCACCCCCATGTTCATGGAGCTACACTGCTGAATGGGTCCCTGCCCCTCATGCCAGCGCCAGGGCCTGGAGCTGAGGATGAAGAGTCTCAGCCCCCCCCCACCTCGGTGTGGCTGAACCACACCCCATCTTTTACTAAATTTGCCTCTGTGGGTCAGAGACTCCATCTACAGTCTTATCCACTTGTAACAAGATGCTGCTCTGAAGGAATCAGCTACTTCACTGCACATAAGCTGAGCTGTGGGTGTAAGTCTGACATTGTAACATCCCCATGGACAGCGTGCTGAAGGAGACATAACTGCTACACTGCTACACTGCAACCGGGAGCTGGTTTCTAAAAACCCATACCTGAGGTGTTACGGCTTGTGTCTAGATGTTCCTCCAAACCTCATACAGTCGTGGGGAAGGATAATTTTCAGAGGCAGGTGGATCTAGAGTAATGTAGTGGTCAGATTGAGACCACATGACTAATAAATCAGTTCCCTGCATGGTTTGGCATAATTTGAGCTAAGATGAAGGGTATGAGTGCTACATCTGCTCCAGGGCCAGTATCTTGAATAAAATGTAAGGGGTAGAAAGAGGGTTAATGTGTGCTCGAGCCTGCCTGCCTGCCATGGACTGTTTCTCCTCTATGATGCCCCTCTGCCACACCACCCTGTCTTAGGGCCAGCTGACTACATCTACAAACATCTACAAACTGTGAGCCAAATAAACATTTCGGCCTTCAGCTTCGGGTGTCAGGTATCTTATCTCAGCAAAGAGAGCAGTAACTATGACATCAGGTGTGCTGAAAATCATGGCATATGTTTAAAAAACTTTTAAAAAGCATTACAGTAAAATACACATTGTCTAATCAAAAATACTCTCCCTCCTTCTGAACACATTTATCCCATGATTCTGGCTACTTATTGAAGCAGTTCTTCTTTCATGAGTGCCTTTAGTTGAGCTGTCTGGTTGCCTGATGTTCTAAGCTGATTCAAAATATTTAGCTTTTGTGATCATTTTGACTTTGGGAACCAGTCAGAAGTTATACAATGCCAGGTACAGTGAGTAAGGTGGACAAGGACACCCCACAGTGTTTGGATCAGTCTCCCCCTCTATCGGGTGGCACCTGGCAGTAGCACTCACTATATTTTTTATCACACCTCATAAACACACTCATGAGAGGGCACTTCCAGAACTGCTTCCGAAAGTGACAAGTATGATAGAAGTGTGCCTGAGGTGACAGAGAAGACTGAGGGGAGATTAAAGGCAACATGTCTTTCATTATAATAAATTTTAAAAATTTAAACACTGTAATTTTTGATCACTTTTTGTATTTGACCCAAATTCCTGGGTCAGTAACAAGACTGGTACCCTAGGGGATGTAGTATAATAGAGAAAAAGTGTGTGGGCCCATGGAGCAGACAGTTGTGTGGCAACATCTTGGTCTGGTTCATTTTCACCTTGCAAATTTACACAAGGTCATGGAAAATCAATGCATCTCCCACATGTGGACTGGAGGTCTCATGCCTGCTTCCTAGCAGTGACAGTGTAGCTCTAGCACAGAGACTGACCCTGACAGGGGTTCCATAGAGCCCGCAGCTGGTGGATGTTTATAATACTCATCAGTTCAGCTCCACATAATGACCGTGCATGGAATGATTCTACAAATGATGTACCATGTGTCATGCCTTTGAGGGACAAAGAGAAGGAAAGGTTGGCTCCCCTTTCCTGGGCACACAGAGTAGAGTGGAGGGCAACACATGAACTTCTGGGGAAACTTAAGACCCAAACCACAACACGAACATAGGGTAATCAGTGCAGTCTTAAACAGATCCTCTTGCCACCCCTGCAAGGGCTCCTAAGAGGCCCCATTTCATGGGCCAGTAGCTTTGGTATGCCACAAGCAGGAACCCAAAGCCGAGGTTAGAGCAGGGCACAGAGAGCCCCTAGGGCAACATGAAAAGAGCTCAGATTTATGCCTGCAAGTACTCCAGCTGAGGGACTGTAATCAAATCACATAGTTCACAGGGATTCAGTTTTTGTCTCCTGACACTGTGAGTGTCCATGGGAAAACATCACAGATGAGATCAAATGTAACAACCACAAAATGCTTGGTATGCAGTAAGTACTCAATCAATGTGTAAAAAACGTGATTCTCCTTCAGAGTGTGGCTCATGGCTTATTCTTTCTCACCAAAGTATGGTGAGCACCCACCCTGCTCAGTGGTATCTGGACCCCTCCTGTCAAGGCACAGAACTGAAACAGATTTCTTGAACTCCTGTGGCTAAACAAAGCCATGTAAGAGTGCTGTGGACAGAAATGGGCATGCATCACTCCTGACTGGGCTCTTTCCCTTAGCCCCGACATGGCAGAGCTCAGAGGACACCATCTACCCATAATCATGATCAGGACCTCTGTCATCCTAAGCTGAACAAATGGCAGCAGGAACAAGAAAGAGACCTTGTGGTTGTAAGCCACTAAGAAGCAGGGGATCTTTGTTACTGAGCATAGGCTTGCTGATCCTCACTGATACAGATGCCTGTGTTGTAACATAATAGCATCTGGGAAATGCCTGCTTTTGAATAAATGTGTAGATGCTCCCTGACTTGCAAAGGCTTTACTTACTAATTTTTCTCCTTTACCATGAGCAACATACACTCAATATAAACTTCACGTTTGAATTTGGATCTTTTCTGAGGCCAGTGACAAGTGGTAGGATCTTCTCCTATGATGGGTACCATGTGACCGCGAAGGTAAAACTAACACTCTGCAGTGGTCTGTGCTGCTGGGATGTGATGTACAACAGTTGAGGTATAGTAAATGTCTTTTCAGCTTAGAATATTGTCAATTGTCGTCAGTGGGTTTACTGTGATGTAACCCCATGGTGAATCCCAGCAAATCTTTACAGAGAAAGAAACAAGGGTAAAAGAAGTGGGGAAAGCTGGAAGTGAAGACGCATACCTGTCACGCCAGTGCCCTGAGAGGCCGAGGCAGGAGGATCACAAGCTAAAGCCCAGCCTGGAAAATTTGGAAAATTAGCAAGACTTTGTCTCAAAACTAATAAAGAGGGCTGGGGAGGAGTTCCCTGTGAAGGCTCTGGCTTAATTGTCTGCCAGTATAAGAAAAAAAAAAAAAAAAAGAGGATAAAGAAAGGTATAAAAGGAAATGTCCAGAGGAGAAGAAACAAACACGGCATGTGACACATGCCTTGTGGCTCTCTCAAAGTGACCTCAGCACCTCCCTCTTCAGAGGAATCCTGGCTCTCTCTCAAGGTGGTGCCCCAGCAGCCACCCTGGCCATTCCTGGGAAGAAGGCCTGGAGCCCTGTGTGCCTCCTGTTGCCTTGTGCTGGCCTGGCAGGGAGCAGGCAGCAGGGTGCCAGGCCCCAGGACAGGGCTAAGCAGGAGACTGCCGATCACCAGGGGTTCACTTGAGAGGCAGAGGGAGGACTTGGGACAGGTGCTGTGGGAGCCTGGGCACATGGTGGAAGTGGCCCTCGGTTTCTGAGGGCCACACTGCTCTGTTCCACCCCAAGGACCCAGCTGTGCCACTGCAGCAGACCCACGATGTCAGTGAGCAGCCCTACCTGTGTCACAATGAAACTTTCTTTATAAAACCCAAGGGACCCCCGAGTTGGCCTAGGGGTCATAGCTGAACAACTTTTGAGACTAAAAGTCCCAGCTACAAAATTACAACAGCACAACTCTTAGGAGTTAAATCTTGGAAGCGGCCAAATGTCCATCCCATGAACAGACGAGGAAAATGTGGAATCTACACACAGTAGAAACTGCTCCACCATGAAGGAGGCTAAGCTGGAGTCACGGGTAGGACAGTGATGTGGTTAGGGCCACGGTGCACAGCAAAACAAATCAGACACACGAGCTCAAACACCATGCGGTTTCTCCTACACGAGACCCCCAAAGCATAAATAAAACCATAAAAGAAACTGGACACAGGGAGACAGAGCTTTTGCAAATGAGAAGGGGACCGAGAGGTGGAGAGGAGGAGAGGGGAGGGGAGGGAAGTAGAACGGGGATGTGCTAGGTGCTGTACCTACCCCCGAGGGCGGCTGTGACCACCACACACCGCGGGCAGGCACTAATGAAACTTCATAAACGTCCGAGCAGGCCATGGAATGGCTGAGTAAGGATGGCGCCTTGGCCTGGGAGTCCCTGCATGGTGGGAGGAAGGCAGCGAAGGGAATCGGGAGAGCGGAGGGTCAGAGAGGCAGGGAGGAGGCATGGTGCACCCGCCAAGCAGCCAGCGCCCCCCAGGCCTGGCCTTGGCTCTGGCCGGGATGTGTCTCGCTCTATCACGGGTGCTGTGTGGTCCTGGCAGAGGCTGCCTCATACAGGCAGAAGCAGAGCTGGGGTCATGTGGGTGCCCTGCAGATGGGCTCTGCCTTCCCCCTGGCAGCCTGCCTGACTCAGCCTTCCTGGTTTCTGTCACCAAGTCCTTCATCTACTGCCTTCACCATGAAGAGGTCATTGCTCTTACTGGGAGCCCGACGCCTCAGTGATTAGCTCAAGACAGTAGCACAGGGGCAATCTACCCAGCAATGAGCACAGGCGGCCACTGGCCACTCCCTGTCTCCTGGGGCAGAGTGGCTGAGAGCAGCGCAAAGGGGAGGATGGTGACGGGAGGGTGTGCGACAGGATGGCCCTGCAGGGTACTCTGGGAACCCGTGTGGGGAGAAGCTCCCGCTAATCAGCATACGAGAGGAAAGTCAGAGCTGGAGTCAGAGTGTAAGGCTTTGCTTCTCTCTTGTAGTTCTGTTCTTGCTGGCCGCTGCGGCCAGTGAAGACATAATCATGACCCACAGCATCGAGCTGTGTATCACTGCCATGGCTCAGCCCAGGGAGCGGGCTGGGGAAACAACCAGGGACACTAGGGCCAGATTGGGGGAAACAGTGTACAAAGTGGTTAGGTGCCACCTTCCATGAGCCATCTTGGTGGCCTGCTGGCGCTAAGAATATTCCTTCTGAGTTGGCTGACATGCCCAAAGGGACTGGACTAGTCACTTCTATTCCTTAGCCCCAGGTCTCCATCCTAACCTTGTGTCCCAGATGACCTGACAGAGAGAGGAAAGGCAGGTGGGTGTCAGTGAGAGACTCTCCAGAGTCAGGAAACGATTCTCTCTAAGACACCCAGGGCAGGGTGTGGCCAATTCCAGGCCTTACAGGGCAGACTACTGCACATGCGCACGCACACAGCATAACACCTGTGCACACACCCCACCCCACCACTGCTGTACCCCAGTGAAGACCCCTGGCCTCCACTCTTCCAGGTCTGAATCTCTGAAATTACAGCTCAACAAAGATGAAAAACCTGCAGGACCAGAAGCCGGGTGGGGTGGGGGAGGGGCTCCAGGCCAGTTAGGTCCCTGGGCACCGCCCTCCTCCCCTACATCTCCCTGTGTCCCAGCCCTGCCTGGCCTTTGGTGAAAATGAGTGAGAGTTTCTTCAGTGAAACACAGCCAGTGAGCTCTGCCTGCCTGCCTGCCTGTCTGTCTATCATCTATCTACAGCTGCTATCTATAGCTATTATGTCATCTACTCGGCTGTCACTTTGTATCTATTCATCTACTTATCTACCTATCATTATCTACTTCCCTATTATCTGTCTCTCTTGTCTGCATCTATCCATAGCTGTCTTCTGTATCTATTACTTGTTATCTACCCATTTGTCATCTATTACCTATCATTTATCTGTCTCTCTGCCATCTAATCTCTAATGTCGGTCTGTCTGGCTACCATCTTACAGGAAGTGGCTCAGAGGAGCAGGAAAGCCCAGAAGTCACCACATCAACCATCTATGAGAGATGCACGAAGGGCACTGGTGCACAGGGCAGGCCCGAGAAGCAGGAGGGACAATGGAGTGTGGCCCAGTGGGCCCTGATCTAAGTGCAGGAGTCAGAAGACCAGAGAACCAGAAACTCCAGTGTCTGAGGGTGGGAGAGGCTGTCCAGCTCAGAAAGGGGAGGAATTCAATTCTCCACTTCCTGGTTCTGTCTGCACCCTTGGAGGAGGGGCTAGTGTCCACGTGCTCTGGAAAAGCAGGCAGGGGCACTGACTCTAACACTAATCCCTTGCAGAGAAGCTCTCCTGGACACCATCTCTCACCATCTCTGGCCCTCCCAGAGCGCAGTCAAGCTGATGCCTAAATTTAACCATCTCTGGAGCCAAGAAGGTGGAACCTGGAGAGGACTCCCCTCCCTAAGATGCATTTCCGGTGGATCTACTCAAGCTGCTCTAGGAGTCTGAGATGTCAGGAGCTACACTTGGGAGTCAAACTGACTCCACATCGCTTTCCGAAGGACAGCTCCTGAAGCAAGAGGCAAGGCCAGCTCCTCCCCTGGCAGAGTCTGAGCTGAAGGCAGCTGCCCTCATACCTGAAGGGTGCTCTAAGAGCCACAAGTGTGCCAGGACTGGGGCTGCACAGGGAAGCATGCTCAAGGCCGATGCTGTGACCCATCAGCAAAGCTGCCCTCATCCAGGAGGGGATTTTGGCCCCTCTTACAGGACCTGCTGAGAGTGTCCGAGTCTCTCTTCTCCTAGTTCATTAACTCTGCAGAGGAGCAGGACTTGAGGCCCACCCAGTGGATCTGCTCATTCCCAGGTTTCCAGCCAGAGCTGCCCTCATCAGGGGGCCCAAGGAGATGCCTGTCCTCGGCTTCTGTGCTGTGCCATGCACACCCCTGGGTTCCAAGGGACTTGGTGGTTTGGTGGTTCTTCCATGGCTGAACCTTAGCACCCATGGAAGCCTGCTAATCACTGATGCTTGGCCCCATTCTCAGATCAGCCAGCATCCCAAGTGTGGGTCTCAGAGCCCTGGGCAATGGGAGGCCTGGGAAAGTCAGGCTGGCCTGGAGCGAGCAGCCGAGTACTTGCTGTAGCTCGCACGTCTCTGCAGCTGCCTCTGGGTCCAGGACTGGAGCTGGAGGAAAAAGGCTGCATTTTGGTTTGGAACTGCGGCCAAGCTTTCCAGACCTGCTCTTGGCAGGGCTGTGCAGTGCAACATGAGGTGTCTGCCAATACATTAATAAGGCAGCACGTCCCATCTGCTGGGGATCCCTGGGGACCCATGTGTCACCCCCGCATCCTGAAGAAGTGCGGTGCGTGGGAGGGACTGGGCACCGTGTCTCCCAGACAGCGCTGAAGACTTTCAACCGCTTTAAAAATAGAATGGCTCATTTCCAGGTATCTCGGCCAGTTCCATAAATGACTTCAAGTGGCTCACAACTGCTACTGAGAAAACCCAGTGATGGTGAAGATGCAGAGATTTGGCAGCAAGGAACTGGGATGTCAGGTGGCAGGAAGAGCGGTGGGAAGGAGAGCAGGAAACGCAGGCCCAAAACAAAGCAGGAAGTGGGTGTGTGCTGAGATTGTCCAGTGCAACTAGAGCCACCGGACGGACACTGTCCTTCCTTACGTGAATGATTTCAGTCAAAGAACTACACAGGACTCCTGTGTGAGAGATGACACAGCTGAGATCAAGAGCTGTCGGAGGTCTCACAGCTGTGACCTGGCTGTGGGTCTCTGACCCTAGGCAGCAGGCAGCCTCCCTAAAGCGGGTTAGTAGTCAGCTTTCTGTCGCTATAACAAATACAACGAACAGCTTTAAGAAGAAAAAAGGTTTATTTGGGTTTGTAGCTTTAGAGGGTCCAGTCTATGATCAGTTGGACCTGTTCCTTTTGGGGTACACTGAAGCAGGAAATTATGGTCCAGCCATGGTTACCCCATGGCCAGAAAGCAAATGAGAGGAAGTGGAAGGGGTGGGCTCCTACAGTCTACTTCCAGGCCACACTTCCAAGGACCTGAGGACCACTTCCTAGGCCCCACCATGAAAAGTTACCCCACCTTCCAGAAGTCCTGGACTGAGCTCCCAACACAGGCCGTCCTGCAGACATTTAAAATCCTAATGATAGCAATGACACAGCTGCATATAATTTTCATTATCAGGAACAAATATTTCAATTCTCTAGGAAAAACCCCAACCCCAGCACTGAAGTCAGAAAAAGGCACCTCTCAGGTGAAACTGGGAATAGTTGAGCAGAGTAACAACAGGAAGGGTTTTGTGGCACACCGAGGAGCTCACCACCTGGGCAGAGGTGGGAGGAAATTCTGGAGAAAGCACCAACACATACGAGGACCCGGATGCCTTGTAAAAACCAGCTGGTGTTCAAGGTCAGGCTGTGTAGGGCATAATGTGAGCTTCACTGAAGTAACCACACTTTAAAGCTCAGACGACTTGGAAAACCAAAGAGAAGTGAAAAGAAAATTTAATTTAGAGAGATATAGACTAGACCTGCATTCAAACAAGCCCCACTAATTTGGAACATGCGGTGATTCGGTGAGGTAAAGGGAAACATCGGGAAGGCAGGTTTACAGTGTAAGCAAGATCAAGACACCAGTTCCCCCGAACTACAGAACCGACAGGTCACAGTGCAACAAGGAGCACTAAGGACAAGCTCTTCCCTGCTCACTCAAGGGCCTCCAGATCCCCCTGCACACACTCCTCCTCACTGGTCCTTCACCTGCTGCACCGCCTTGGTGTATGCAAGCCTGCGTGGGTTTGCACCAGTCCCCTCTGCTGCCTTAGTGAAAATGACCCTCATCTCTCTTCCTGCCTACCTGCTGGGCGTGCGGGTGAGGAGAGCAGGCTCCACCCCACCCACTGTAACATCCGGGAAAGAACTTCTGGTGGGCCGGGACTCCCTTGGGCTACTACCCAGATGCAAAACCCGGGGCCTGCCGTGTGGCTCCTCAGAAATCTCTTTACTCCTGGGAGACCCTCAGGCTGTGGGCGCAATGGGAACTGGGGTGGCGGGGGGAGTCACTGATTTTCCCTCTTACGCACCCCGGATGGGAAGGAGTGCAGAGGGTGGGAGCTGTTTCCACTGGGTAAGGACTGAACCGCGGACACCAGGACCTGCCATCCAACGGTGTCGGCCACCAGACAGAGCCTCGTAAGTGCCAGGCAGGGAGCCCACGCCCACCCTCCCTGTCTCCTCTTTGCCTCCTCTTGAGGACAGAGTGTGGCACTGTCACCCCACAAACTGTCAGACTCAGTGTGGAGTACACAGCATAAGGAGCTCCAGCCACACAGAGATGCCAGAGGCTGAAGCAGGGTAGTGTCTTCCGTGGTCTCCAGGGTGCCACTTACATCCATTCAGATGGCCCCCAGTGATCTAACGACCAGTGACTTTCTGAAAGAATTACCAGCATTATTGAGAGCCAAAGACACCACCTTCAGCCTCCAACCAATGAGGTGGAACCCAGAAGGACTGTCTGGCATAAATTCTCAAAGGCAGCTTCACAGCACATTTCAAAAGCTCGTTCAGCCCAGTGCTGACTGATGTCCATGGATTTATATTCTAGACAAATAGTCAGGGGCACAAGTGGACGTCAATGAGCAGAGCTAACTTTCAGGCTCACTGCTGGCTCCTCATGCTGGAGCCAGGTCCTGGCTCTGTGTAGACTGTGTGAGGGTCCTCTCTTTGTGAAGGAGGAATTGTCCGTGCCAGGAAAGCCACACCCAGCATGTGGAAGGGACTCTGAGATGCAGAAGGAGGGCAGTGGGCTTCAGATGCTCTTAGTATTGTCACTGTCACTTGCTGAACACAACAGCCATGTCCCACAATGACACATGACAAGATGGGATTTACCTCCAGGTGGAGTGCATCTCACACCAAGGAAATCAAACATCTGAGCCTCTTGATAATTCATTAATAAAATTGAAAGTCAGTCCCAAAGATCAAATGAAAAATTTTCTTAGGAAAACAAGAATGGAAAGATAACAACCTTGAGATTCCCGGTCGCGAACCAGCACAGGCTGTCACTCACTACCAGACCCGAGGAACCGAGCCTGCATGTCGCCACTCACCACCCCACCAGACCTTCTTGAGCGGATTCTTGGTGATCAAATCCCATGGCCAATGCTGCTACCATTGTGGTGAAGGAGCTAAATGAACAGGACTTTCCTGGTGGTGACCGCTGCCCTGAAGAGAGTGACAGAGTCATGAGAAACCCACGGGCCAGTAGCCACAGGCCCCACCCACCCATCTTCTTTAATTCCTCCACTCAAGGCCATAAAGGACCTCAGCAGAGTCTACCCGGAACCGTCTGTCAACCTATATCCATGCAGGTTGGCCAAGAGGATGGCCCTGGATCTACAGCGCCAGCGCCCCTGCCAGCTCCACCCCCAAACCTCACCTGTGCCACTCAAAGGAAGTCGATGTGCCGAGGCCCTGTGGCAGCGTGAGGTCTCAGAGCCGCAGTCCCCACCACTCCCTGATGTCTCTCAGCCCACGCGCTCCACTCATCTCCCACCCGCCTGCCCTGCTGGCATGTGAGTGTGCTAGTTCTGGTGGGGCCTGGCTCACCAAGGCCACCTCCCAAGCCCAGCTGCTCATGAACAGAGACTAGCAGAGGCCTGGCCTTCCAAGTACCTGCTGCTTGTAAAGGCGCTGGAAAGGAAAGGAGGGTACCGCATGCACATGGCACCTGCCATCACTGCTCTGCTCAAGGTCCACAGAGGACCTTGGGACCGAGGGCGGGCAGGGCTGTGTGCGGGGCTGTATCCTTAGCTGCATAGTCATGCCCTGCACCCTTTCCCCTTTTCTGTTTTCTTGCTCAGCATTAACCTATCTGCACTCACAGACATGATACAGAGGGAGGATCGTGGCTTGATGCTGGCCTGTCCTTACACTCTCCTGTGCCCATGAGTCCCCACAGTGGACGTGGAGGGATCTGGCCACAGGCTCAGCCCTGCAGCAGGACTGGTAGAAGACACATGAGCCCCACAACGTAGGGATCTGATGGTGCCACGCAGGTTCCCGTTTGGGACTGCCTACTCCTCAAGGCAACAGAAGCTAGGTTTGGGGTTTTCTTAACTTCTGGGGAACATAGCTCACTACACAAGATATCAGGCCCATGTAAACACGGAAGCAAGGTGACAGGAAAATGTCAAGGGCATAGTAGTGCAGGGTTCTCAGGGAGAAAGTGGTGCACACACAGCCCAGCACACTGGGCCTTCTGACGTCCTCTCCAGGCTGTCACAGACTGGGTCGCCTTCTGGAAAATGAATACTCAGGTCGCAGCATCTCTTAGCCATCCTTTTACTGGTGGAATGTGCCCAGGGCACCAGGTTGTTGGTCCAAAGAAGGCAAAGGAAGAGGGGAGGAAGTGAGAAGCCGGCAGGATGAGGCTGACCGATGCACATTTTATAAACACCCATTTCCCTGCTTCCAGGGAGCAAACGACCACAGACCTCCGCTGAGCCCATTGGAAAACCAAATTCTGTGCCCTGCTAGTCAGAAAAAGATACGTTCCTCGTATGAATTGTGGACAGAACGATGGAAAGGGAAACTGGGAAGAATGTCTGAGGTCCAGGAGTATTAACGTTCATCCTTCCACTGCTCTGGCACCGGTATCTACACAGTAATCTCAGCTGTGACAGGGATCGTTGACCTTCCATGTGAAGTGCATTGTCCTGTGCTGGGAGCCAAGTATGAAGACAGGCAAAGGGCAAGGTCCCTGGCCCTGAGGGTCTCACAGCTCAGAGGGAACACCAGCTCCCTGTTCCCTCTGCCCTTCTCAACCCACTGTGTCCCAAGCCAGGAGCCAGGTGCAAACATCCATTCAACTGGAGGGCGTGGGATCCCAGCAGTGAACAGGGCAAGCAGGTTCCCTGGCACCAGAGGGTGGGTGATGGGAAGAAATCTGCTGAGAAACAAGGAAATGGGTCAACACAGACAGAGGGAGGGACTGTGCTGGGAGTCTGGGCCTCAGAGAGGGGCAGTAACACTTAGAGTAGGGGTGGGGTTGCCTTCTTCAGTGGCTGCAAAAGAGGGAAGGGAAAGTGGGGATGGGACAAACTGAGACCACCACCGTGTGAGCAGAGAGTAGGAAGACAGAGCAGAGGGTGTGCCTCGGTCCTTCCTCTAAGACACTGCTGTGGTTTGCACACACCCCTTAAATTCCTCGTTGGTAGCACTTGGCAGGAACTAGGACCAGATGAAGTCATGGGGTTGGGGCCTCCCATGATGGTATTAGTGGCTTCAGAAGACAAGAAAGAGAAGTGAGGTCTCTCTCTTGGTCTTTCTCTGCCAGGTGACGCAGCTTGGAGCCCTCAGCAGACACCAGCGCCCTGTGTGTCTATGCCCAGCCTCCAGCACCAGAAGCCAAATAAACTTCTGTTCTTTAAAATGACCCAGGCTGTTTTCTCACACCACTGAAAATGGACAAAGATACACGCGCTTCTGGAGACACCAAACTCACAGAAGCACAGAGTGGGACAGAGGGAAGCAGGGCCCAGTGGAGGAGGAAATAAGAGGGACGGTGGTCGCAAGGTACTGAGTTTCAGTTACAAGATTAATAGGTTTCTGGGACTTTAATGTATAGCATGCTGCGACAGTTAATCCAGACTGCCACCCTGCCTGGATTGAAAGCTAACCAGGAAATTACAAAAGCACATTTCTAGGTGTTTCTTCCAGGGGAGAAAATTGGTTTCCCCAAGCTATGCACCTTGAGAGATTTCCCACATCTACTCTATCAAGCACTCAGATGTGACACTTCCTCCTTCTCCTGCTGGAAAGCGTCCTTCCCCTTGTGGAAGGCCATTACTTACTCATCCTAACACCTTTGGGGCTTCACTGTGGGCTTGCCTCCTGGAAGGTGGGCTTCAAGGGGCCCAGGCATTGGCACTCCCTTTGGGCCCAGAAGGGCTCCCTGGAGTCACTTCTTGCTGGCCCTTGAGAATCAATCAGCTGCTGAATTTCGAAACGGTTGCAAGCCCGTTGGCATTGCTGTTAGAAATCAAGCACACTGGGAGGAATCTCACCGGGAGGATGGAAACAGGATGCATCTCCGTGTGTGCCCCTTCCTCCACTCTGGGAAGCCGGCACTAAGCTGGACCAGCACAGCCTTTATGAGTTCTGCAATCAGAAGCAATTAGACCCCACAGCTTCCCTGGCCACTGGGTCACCTACTCACTTACAGGACTTTCCAGGGCCAATCGCCCGGCCCAGCTGTCACCTCCTCAAGCCACGGCTTTGCACAGTGTGGCCCCTGGCTCTTCACACAGCCCTCTCATGCTCAGCAGGGCCCTCTAAATGTCAGGGTGCAGCCTGGAACTTCCCTTGCCCCTTCCATGTGCCACCCCAAAGGTTGGGAATCCAGCATCTTCAGGGCACGGCCAAAGCTGCATGAGCCTGAACAGACCAGGATGAAAAACGGACCCTGGACATTCGATATCACTTCTTCCCTGTGATGCCTGAGGTTGCCATGGTGATGAGAGAGTCCCACAGATGCCAGAGACTGAAGAAAATCCTACTCAATGGAACTGGGAAAACTCCACTGGCTTTCTCCTCAGTGTGCAGGGGGAGTGGACAGGACCACCACTTGGCCCACTGAGCATGGTGGGTGTCTGAAACATCGATTTTTTAGAAAGTGACCTCAGGTCACCAAAGGACAGTTACTACTGAGGAGGTACAGAAGAGGGCAGGACTGCAATGCGCTGCCTTCTGTCACTGCAGGCTCTGTGGTATCTACTGCTTTACACCACCATCTAGAACCTGGCCCATCATGGACCCTTAATAGATGGACTGAATGCGTTTACTGAATGCCAGTGCTGGGGACACAGCTGCTAATGAGGTACGGGCCCTCCCTGAGTGGCTCACTGTTGATGCAGGAAAGGGAATTGCAGCAGAGCTGCAGGGCCTGCTCTGGGCTGGAAGAGGCCACAAGGGGGAGGGCGGGGAGTTCTGCAGAAGCCCGAAGGAGGAGGTGGTGGCTGCCCTAGCACCCCCGAGAGGACACCAGCTGTGCTCAGTCTGCAGCGTTGGACCCTGGAGAATCAGGACAGTGCCTGGCACCAAGGGGAGCCTAACAGATTCCTGAGAAGGAGCAGAATCCTCCTAGTGGGCGCAAGGAGCAGGGGGAGGTGCATTCTGGGCTAAGCAGCAGCATCGCAAGGGGATAGAGAAATAAGAGCAGCAGGACATACATCAAAGACTCCACAAGCCCATCCGAGTGGCCACCTCTACCAGGAACCAAGATGGCGGCCGGACTGGGTATTAGGAAGTGGACTGGGCATAGTGGTAGAGACCACGCCCCCCAAAGACATCTATTCTGTTTTGGGATGCCTCCATGGCACTTTTTGCGAAGGAGTAGCAGGCTCAGTTGGCACTCAGATAAATAAGATGTGCCCCTGACCCCGCCCTCATAGGGCAAACTGGGGACGGGTAACTGGTTGAAGGCTGGAATGTAACTGAGGTCGTTGTAACCACAGCCAGAGCCAAAGAGGATGACTTCGATGGAAAGGACGCAGCTCAGTAGCTGCAGAGAAATCCTCTGTCACAGGCCCTGGGGGCCTCCACTCGAGGTGCCCCCCCAGCCTCTTCCCCTGCCTCTCTACCCCCGCTTCAGCTAGGGCAGACTGTTGAGACTTCATTGAAGTCTCAATACCTAAGATCTTGTTGCTGATTTCTGTGGTTGTTTCTTGGCTCAGAGTAACACGTAGGACATCCGGGTATTGACTGCTACTCACAGAAGGTTCTAGTAACAAAGGGCTGTGAGAACTTACACAATGGCTTCAGAAATTTGTCCTCCCCCTCGCCCCTACCAGGTGTTCCCTTTCACAGTTGTGCTGTAGAAACAGTAATAGGCGCTCCCTTGCTGATTTTAAACAAAGCACCTTAACAATGAGTCTAGGAAACAGCCAAACGGGGAAGCGGAAATGAAGTCTAATGCAGGTGAAACCATGCATGAGCCCTACCCGCGAACCTCCTTCAGGAAACAGTCTAGCATGGAAAGCTCAGGACGTGTCTTCCACCTTTGGTGCTGTAGGAGACGCAAGTACGGTCTACACCCAGACAAAGGAGCCACCTGACTGCCAAGGGCTCAGCCAGCCACGGCTGACCTCAGACACAGGTGCCCCGCACGCCCAGCACAGCTTCCTGAGTGGTTCTGCCTGTCCCAGACCAAGGAGTTTCTATCTAGATGACCCCTAAAGCCTCCGGGGATAACAGGTGGGACCTTTGGAAGATTACAGGGACATGGCAGCTGGCTGGCTGTTAGGAAGCCAGGCCTGGAGAGAAGGGGCGGTCCCTGGGGCGGGGCCTCTGGGACGAGGTGTCATAGGGGCAGGGCCTATGGGAAGAGGCAGCCCCTGGGGTGGGACCTATGGGAAGAGGCGGTCCCTGGGGCGGGGCTTGTGAGAAGAGGCGGTCCCTGGGGCGGGGCCTGTGAGAAGAGGCGGTCCCTGGGGCGGGGCCTGTGAGAAGAGGTGACCACAGGGGCGGGGTGACGGGGGTGGGAGGTTTTCAGGAAAAGCTGCCTCTTAGCCACTCCTCAATGGGTTTACTTGTCATCCCAGCACTAGGGGAGGCTGACGCAGGAGGTCTGAAAGTTCTAGCCCAGCCTGGGCACCTTAGCAACTCAGCAAGATCTTGTCTCAACATAAAAGAAGCCTCTGGAATTGGATTAAAGTAGGCTTTGTGGGCTGGAGTCAGAACCCAGAATTCA
Source organism: Cavia porcellus (assembly GCF_034190915.1). Classification (NCBI taxonomy): domain Eukaryota; kingdom Metazoa; phylum Chordata; class Mammalia; order Rodentia; family Caviidae; genus Cavia; species Cavia porcellus. The sequence goes on along the minus strand of NW_026947501.1, from coordinate 69,562,589 downwards.
GCACACCCATGCTGGCATGACCCCCTGCGTGGAGTGAAACTCAGTTCTCAGTTGTCCTTGTGACTCACGCAGCAGAAGTGATCTGCTGAAGCGCTAGACTCCCGTGCAAGACGCTATCTGCCATGGTCTCGTCACACACCACGTATCTTCTCAAATACACAAAACCTTCTCTGCTAAGTCTGCTTTCAGCTCAGGTTCCCCAGGCATCCGGGTCTCCCACCCCGCGGCCCAGAGGTCCGAGCCGGGCGTGGCCACTCACCACAGGTTGACCAGGAACGGGTGCTCCAGCCCCTGCATGATCTGCAGCTCCCGGAACACGTTCCGCACCTCGTCGCGCTCGATGCACTTCTGCTTGTTCATGTACTTCATGGCGTACATCTTCTTCGTGTCGCGCTTCTGCACGATGCACACCTGCGCGGCAGAACAAGAAGAGAGTGCGTGAGCTGGGCTCCAGTCTGTTGTGCACACTGGGAGCTGAGCAGCTGGGCTGAGCCCAAACCTCCCTGCGTCTGGGAAGTGCGGCAGGGGACCGGTGTCGTCCCTTTGGGAGATGCCTGGGCTAAGTATCAGCCCCTCTGCTGGGGAGGCAGGAGCAGCTTCAGGGGCGGAAGCTGCAGCCTGACCTGGGAAGCTTGCAGCGCTGGAGGACAGCAGATGGGGGCACTAGGGACAGGAACCGCAGGTGCACACTCTGCTGCAGACCCTGCCCTGGTGACCACGGCCCTGGGACATCTGTGTGCATGTGCACTGCAAACCCTGTCTCTGCCCGAAGGACCCCTGTGCCTGCCCCACCTTAGCACACCCCTGCCTGGTCTCTGTCCCTCCTCTGCCCATGGACACTTCCTTTCCAATAGAACCCGCTTTATAGTCTGGGCAACAGACCAGCAAAGCCAGAAAATCAACATCCTCAACCCAAACTCATGACGGACAGGATGAAGGGATGGGAGACAAACAGCCCTGCAACCTCGCCTGTTGTGTAAGTCACAGGCCCCCCGCTGCGTGAGTTCATCTGCCCTGGTGGGTGACTTTCCTTCTGCTTCCCCAGTTCCCTGCCTGATTCACCTAAAGGTTTCTTTGCCTCCTCATCCTTGCCTTGGATCCTCCTTCCTGGGCGCACCAGAAGCCACCACAGCCCCATGTGGTGTGTGCCCTACTGCAGGCAGGGCACCGACAACTATTTACAACCACCTGGTGGCCTATGGGTGATCCTCCACCCTCCCTCTAGTTCCGGAAGCCCCGGGTGTGATGAAGGAGCTGCCACGTTCACCTAGGCCACTGCACGGCAGGGCAGGATTCATACCCATAGCTCGGGGTGAAGGGTGAGTCCCTGCCTGGGGTGGGGACAAGCAGTGTGAGATGGGTCTTCCCAGGAGTCTGCAGCAGCGTCTGCAGCAGGAGGACATGAAAAGACAGGAAGGGGCAAGGGCAAGGGGTACCATCCAAGAGGCAAGGGGCAGGGACAGGTGCTTGAAAGAGTTACGCAAGGCTGAAGACCGCAGGGCCACAGGGGCCGGAACAGGAAGAGCAAGGAGGATTGAGGATCAGATCAGAGGTGGTGTGGTGAGGAACAGTGTTACCTCCTCAGCTTACACAGAAGACACGTGTGATCTTTCAGCTCCAATCCAGTATGACCCACCTTAAACAATGAGATCTGCTGGGAACCTTGGTTTCAGTAGTGTGCAGTCAACTACAGTCTGAAAATACTGGATGGGAAACTTCAGAGATGGATCACCAATAAATTATACACTGTATGCTGTTCTAAGTGTCACAGTGAAACTCCATGTTGTCCTACTCCATGCACCCAGGGTCTGGATCTCCCCTTTGTCAGTGTATCCATGCTGTATATGCTACCAACACGATGATCACTTGGCAGCAAATAAACTGTTGTAGTGTCACAGTGCCTGGGTCCAAGTAGCTCTTACAAACTAGCCTGACACTATATCATTTCTGTCCTTTGGTGCCATCTGATAGTATCACATGTGGGATGAGCAGAGGACCATAAGTTACACTGAGAGAGAAAAAGAAAGAGATTACATTTGAATGACTTATCACAGTGACTGTGAGGATCACTATTATTGGTGACCCCTGACTGGGCCTGATTCATAAAGTAAGCTCTGTCACTGGTGTGGAGGTGTAAGAAAAACAGAGCACACATAGAGTTTGGTACTATTTGAGGTCCAAGGCATCTACTGTGGCCTCAGATCATATCCCTCAAGGTTTACAGGGGATTATGGTGCCCCCAATAAGGTCAGGTACTCAGATTTCAGGAAGATTCCAGGTTGGAGGACACTATTCAACTAGCACAGGCATGATCACCGTCCCTACCCTACAGATAAAGGGAAGGGGACCAGTCTTGCTCTGGACTCAAGCCTGAAGCCTAGTCTCCCTGCCTCCTGGGAAAGGGGAGCCCTGGAGGACCCCAACAGGAAGATAGTGCACAGGGTACCTGACTAGGAGCTCAGGTTTTCTCCTGGCTCCTGGGCTGCTCTCCTGTTGGATACGGGACCCTTGCAGACTCGGATGTGCTATAAGTCTGAGAAGGACAGATACTGTACAGAGAGGCTGAGTCCAGTCCAACCCCAGCCTGCTCCTCCGGGAAGTGAGTTAGATTCTCCCTGCACCACAGGGTGAACATAAAGGAGAACAAGGAGGAGCCAGAGGCCCAGGAGGTTGACAGATATCAGCTAAGTGACAAGCATGTGTTGGGAGACCTCCAGAAATGTTTTCCCAGTGCAATCTGTGGCGTGGCGGAAGGTCTGTGGGACTCCTGTCCCCAGTGACTGCCCAGAAAGGCAGGCAGCCAGAGGTGCTGTGTGCCAAGGAACCCCGGCATGGCAGGAATCTGGGCTGAATCCTGGATTCTGGAGCCCCTGCCGAGGGGCAGGCACCAGAGGGACAACATGGCCCAGCCGGCCCTCTGTCTCCTGCCCCTTCTCTGCACCTTGGCTTTGGACTTCCAGCTTCCACAAGAAGCTGTTGCCAAGCAGTTTGTGGTATTTGCTGTGGTGGCCTAGTGGATGAAACTGAGGCAGACACATCCCCTGTTGCCACCTGCTGTGGCCGGGTGACATGGACACAACTCCTGCTCTGCCGTCCGTGTCCTGCTGTGAAGTGGGTTAGTGGGATCCAGTGGGAAGAGCCTGGCGGGGTCACTGGCCTACAGAGGGGACCAAGAAGAGGGCTGGAGGGTGACAGGCAGATCCCCGGCCTAGTGTCTTCCCAGCTCAAAGCCCCACGACAACCATGTGACTGAGGCATGTGGTCTGGTGAGCTCTGGACCTGTGAATGGAATGGAAGTCCTCACCAGGGGCTCTGCCTACATCCTGGGAACGCCTACTTTACCACTGAAGGCTCGGAAGCCCGGCCCCACTCAGCAAGGCCACCAGGGAGCCCATGCCACAAGAAATCAGAGCTAACCCAGCAACTCAGCCAAAGCCACGAATTGCCCAAACACAGGCTCCTGGTGAGCAGGGCCCCTCAGCTGAGCTCATTCCAGCTGCAGTGTCCTCAGCAGGCACTTCTGAGGCACCCCAAGCACCAGAAGGCTGAGGACTCCAGGCGGTGGAAGCTTCTGAACTCCATTCTGTGTCCTAGACTCTGCCCCACCCATTTGCTCTTAGCAAATGCTGGTGAATAAGACCAGCCCCAGTGTTGTGCTAGCAATCAGGATGCAGTGTGGTTACAGAGAGAGACCATGCTGGCTACCATGGTTCAGATGATTCCCTGAAGGCAGACTGTCTTCCAGCAAAGGTTTCAGCCACCCAGTGTGCAACCCCTTACTCTAATGCAGTTCACACTTTTCTTCCAGGAAAAGGAGGACCCATGATATATGGACATGGAGTCAGGGGTCTCCACAATTGTAGCCAGGGAAACATTAGTCTGTTGGAGGTTTCTCTGAAGTCTTGCTTTCTGCACAAAGAGAAGTATCTATAAATTGCCTTATCTGTCTCTTCTCCACAACTCTCTTTGTCCTTGTTGAATAGCAATGTGACATCTGGAGCTGTAGCAGCCCCTTGTGACCATGAGGCCAAGGCAACTGCAGAGATGCTGAACCTGGCACCATAAATCCACCTCCCTTCAGATTTCCTGTTCCATCAGAAGGACAAACTACTCTGGGTTAATACACCACAAGGCAGGTTTTCTGGTCCTTGATGTTGAACTTGACTGACACACAATGACTTTTCACGGCACATAAATTCCATGCAAGCTCTGGTCAATGATGCCTTACTGGGGTCACCAAAAGTTGGTCTCAGTCTGGGAGGCTGAGGCAGGAAGGTCACAAGTTTTGAGCCCAACCTGGGCAACTTAGTGATGAGGGAGAACTTATCTCAAAATAAAAAGTAAAACACAAAGGGCATTGCTGGCGATGGAGCTCAAGGCGAAGGTCCTGTGTGCAGTCCTCGGTACCACAGGAATAAAACAGTTGGCCTCAAGAAACATACTCATTTGGTCAGGGATTTAGCTTGGCGGCATAAGCCCCTGCCTGGCAAGTGTGAGGTCATGAGTTCAATCCCCAGGATTAAAAAAAAGAAACACACATTTGGTTGAGTATTTCTCTCAGTAAAAATGTATTGCACGTCTGCCATGGGTCTGGTACCATGTGGGTCATGAAGATCTCCACTCTGCTGGGATTCCAGGTTTGGGAGACAATCAGATACGGCCTGAGAGCAAGGCCAGAGTCCCTCCATGTAGGTCCCAGCCTGGGTGGCCTGGCAGCCTCCCGCCCTCTCCACCCTGCCCCTGGGCCACTGCTGGGCCTGTTCTTTCCTCTGAGGGGACACAGGGCTGCCCCAGGCTCTGTGCCACCTGAGAGGAGACGCCTGAGGCAGCCGAACAAAGCAAGCCCCCATCTGTACCCACACGGTGCTACTGTGCACCCCTCGTCTCCCATCAAAGCCCGGATGACAGGCGCTTGCCCCACCTCAGTGCCTGGCACAGTGCAGCCCCGATGACACTGCAGATGAGCAAGCGAATGGTCACCATTTGGAAGAACAGTGCTGCAGCAGAGGTGGCTAGGAGACCCCAGAAGAGAAGGGCGAGGACGGGCACCCTGCAAAGGTGGCGCTGGGCCTGCACACTGGGGGCCCAAGACTGGCCTAGCAGGGACAGAGGTGCTGATGCCAGCTCCACTCCCTCCTTCAGGAGATGAGAGTCATGCCTGCCTGGACAGGGGCTGTGAGGGCACAGTGAAGGACAAAGGAGCTGCTTGCATTGGCTGTGACAAAACACCAGAGAACAGCTTAAAGAATGCAGTATTATTTCGCTCCTGGTCACAGAGTGCAGCCCATAGGCCTGTGATGGGTCACAGAGGCAGCACTGTCACGGCAGGAGGATGCGGGGGTCAGGAAGCAGAAGGCCAGAGAGCCAGAGAGCAGGGACTGGGGCAAGATTCAGCCCTCAAGGTCCTCACGGCCCACTCCCTTCATCTAGGCCCCACTTCCCGTGTCTGCCACCTGCCAATGTCACCATCCAATTATGAATCCAGTCACAGATGGACCCGCCAGTGAAATTAGAGCCTTCAGATCCAGTCACCTGTCCAGCCCTGGTCAGCTGGTGGCAAAAATCTAGCACAGGAGTTCAGGAGCTGTTTCAAGTCCAAACCATAACACCAGCCACGCAAGAAGGATCCCCGGAGAGCTCACTCACAGTGCGTGGCTGATGGCATTCTGTGTCCACTTGGCTGGGCCAAGGTGACCCAATGCATGCAGACGATTCTGGCGCTGTGTCGGGTGCCCTCAAAGGATGGGCACTTTAACCGCACCCCTTGGGGAAGGTACTGACAGCCGAAGCTCCCTCCGGCTGTGGCTCTGCATCCCAGAGCCCCTGCAAACTCACACGGCTGGCTTTTGTTCTAAGGTGCTGGGGAGCTGCTGCAGGCTTCAGATAGGTCTGAGGTTACAGCTGTGAACCGGCGAAGGCAGGGAAGAATCAACACACAGCGGCCTGGAGGGCTCGGCTCACAGGGAAGGCACTTTTTGTCAGTGGAGGGAGAGGATGGGCCACTTCGAATGTCGGAGCTCACGCACATGCGGGCACACACACGCACACACACATATCCACATGCACACACGCACTCTGAAGTCACCAGAAGATGGAGGAATGAGGAAATTTCAGCACAAGTGTGGGAGGCCGGGGACCACAGAGGCTAGGAGTCTGCTAGGGCGTGACAAGCCCAGGGCAGCTCCAGAGCCGGACAGAGGGGAAGTCACTGAGCAAACATTGAGAAACGTGGGAGCAGCAGTGGCTGTCAGGGACAGGCCTGCACTGTCTGTGATGTTTAGCTCTTAATAAAGAGCCCCGAGGGTGCCAGCAAAATACTCCCCAGTGCGCCTGCAGCCAAACGCGACCTAATTAACAGGAAATAAATATTTCATTAAAAGATGGGTTCCATCCTTCAGAAAGCTGTCTGCAAGAACAATAGCAGCTTCCCAGAAAAGTGCCATCTTGTCAGAATGCACCAGGGAACAGCTAACCCAGGACTCCCAGAAGATAGGCAACTTGCTGGAATCATGTGACTGGGCCAGGCTTCACAGCCGAAGCTCATTAGCTAGTATACTATAAGTTAATTAACTCCTGCATTTTCCTGAATAAAGCAAACACATTCTGAGTCCCAGCTTGTGACAGACATAGTACTGGCACTGGACATACATTGGCCACTGTGTGCCCACTGCCAACTCTGTCCCTGCCTCAGGACCTTTGCACATGCTAACCCTCCCTCTGCAGTGTTCTTTCCCCCCAGTTTTCACATGTAGACTCCTCTTAGCAGTTAGAAATCAGCTTGCTCTTGTCGGTGTGGCATGGATGTCTCCAAACACCCAGCTCTGTGGCATCAGATATGACGTTCAGCTCTGCTCATTGTCCTGTCACAGAACAGTATTAAGGACAGAACGGTTGTCCATATGCATTTACTGCCCAGCCCGGGTGTGTGCCACCACAGGGCTGGAGCCCTGGAGCTCGAACAAGGAAACAGATTCTAAAAGAATTAACTTTTTAAATGATGAAAAATCCAACAGGCCAAGTGTTTGTGAACACTGAGACACTGGTGAGCACATGTATGAGACCTCGCCTGGCTCGAGCCACAAGGAGTCTGCGGCAGTCCGACACTGAGTGGGCTCCTCCGGCAGTAACTGAGCACCCGCTCCCCCGGCTGGGTCTACACACAGCTGTGGGGGCCAGCAGCCCTGCACCACACAGTGGTCACCTCCCAACACGCTTGGGGGCAGGACAGGAGAGGTCATCCTGCAGAATGAGGTGGCGTGGACCCTGGGATTTATCTGGCAGCTCGAGCTCAATTTTATCCACACATTTCCTTTGAGCCATCACCGTGGGACTCCAGGTCACTCTCAGCTGCCCCTGTGCTGACCGCCATCCTCGCATGTTAATTAACGCTGTGCTTCATCTGGTTCTCCCCGGAGCTGCTGGAGCCTGTTTGCCCCTGAGCAGTGCTCCTCAGGTGTCTCCCACAGCGGGAGACCCCTGCCTAGGAAATGATTGGGCTCTGTGGAGGTCAAGGCCACACACAGGGGGTGTTATGGGCGACACACTGCGTCAACTGGAGCAATTTAGACACTGTGTCAACCGGAGCAGTTTAGAAGTTTGACTGACTCCGCAGCGAGCCAGTCGGATTCTGTAAATATCTTCATCCTGTACAACAGGAAGGCACAGAGATTTGGTGAGTGCCACATCCGTCCTGGAGAGGGAGGGGTGCCTTGTGTACAGCACCAGGGAGGAGAAGAGGCTGTTCTCTCCATGCGCTCCCGTTGCTTTCGCTGTCTTCCGTCGCCCCAGTGCCAGGCCACCCTGCCTTGGAGCCAGCTGACTATGAACTGAAACCTCCACAAGCTGAGCTTTTCTTCCTTCATTTTGAGTGTTGGGATTTTTGTCTCAGCAGTGAGAGAAAAGTAACCAAGACACTAGGTTTCTTCTCTGAGACTCTTCCCTCCTGGTTCAGCTACTGCTATGGGCAGAGGGTGGAGGGTGGAGAGGGTGATTGTGAGAGAGAGACCAACAAGAGAAAGCATGCCACTGAGTCTCGCCTGCCAGTCGCTTAGGTGTTAGGGCTTTCGGTCATCTACAGACACTCTTTTCTATGATAGTTGTTCATTTATATTACACGTATCAGACAGACATATGTGATGTGTATCACACATTCGTGGATGTATGTGTATACATGACGTACTATATGTGCAGGAGTGTTTGGGCACATACTGTTCATACACTCACACACATGCTCGCAAGTCTGCCAAGAAAAGCACACAAACTTCAGGGAAAGAAAAATTCATATAAATATTTTAATATTAAACTGATTGAGACATGAGGTTAATACAAGCTACCTTTGGCCTCCACAATTACAGGAAGTGCTCAAAGCAGTGGCCTTTAGCTTTCAGACATTTCTTAGTATGCTGAACTGCTACTTGGGTAACCCTGCTCACCGAGATTGCTGCAGGTGAAGTAGTGGCTTTTCTGTCATATATGACATCCTCTCGGGTAACATCATCTGTTGAAAAAGCATGATACTATTTGGCTTTTCCTGAAGTGTGGGCTCTGTATCATGGGATCCGCACACAGAGTGAATCCTTAAATTTTAAAACTTTATTACATTGAAAGAGACATTGCCATTAGCCTGCCTCAAAGCCCTAAACATATTCATCCCATGGTTCTTGCCACTTTCTGAGGCAATTCCACAAGTCCTCTTTGCTGAGTGCCTTTACGAGAGATGACAAAAACCCCAGTTAAAGCTGCCACAGACTGGCAGCCTCTGTCCTCATGCACCGTATTCACAGGGTCTGTCACAGGGCAACTCTGGCTCTTTCCTAATGTCAAAATGACCAGGAAAGGTAGAGAATGATTCAGAACATGGAAGCAACCATGTCAGTTCAAAGGGAGGAGGATTACCAGCAACGTATCTTTTACAGTGTGAATTCTGGATGTAAATGCTCACTGTAGATTTTGATCACCCCTGGTGTGTACACATGTGCGCGTATGCATATGCACTCTTTTGTGTGTGTGTGTGTGTGTGTGTGTGTGTGTGTGCAATGATTCTAACAGGGGTCGTGACTCCGAAGGGTCTGGACAGAAACGCGTGGTTCCCAGGGTGGCAGTGTAGCGATGTGCTGTGCACCTTTAACAGGTGGTGTCTGGTGGGAGGTTCTTGGATTACTGGGGAAAGTGCTCTGGAAGAGGACTGAGGACCTCTGGCCTGTGAGTTCCTTTGTGTCCTGGCTTGAAATGTGACTATCAGCTCCAACACATGCTCCATCATTACCATCCCTCTCCAACCAGATCCAAAGCAATGGGGCTGTCCCATCTTGGACTTGACCCTCAAGGAGGGTGCACTGAGCAAACCTTTTTTCTTCCAAAGCAGTCTGCCTTGGGTGTTTTGTTCCCATAATGGGAAGCTGCCTAATGCAGTATGTGTATGTGAATACATGATCCATATACCAGACATGTTTTGCGTAGGGCGTATCTTGAAGATAAGTATTAAAGCTCTGAAGCTTGCTTTTGGGGGAACCTGAGCCACGTCAGTCATCAGTAGGGACAGGACTGGGAGAGGCCCATGAGTTGCTGAGGGTCACGCCTTAAAGGAGCAGGTGTTTGCTTTTGTCACCTTAGACCATCTCCGCACCCACCTCTGACACCTGTCTCCAGGGCTTTGCCTTGCAACACTTTCCTTCACAGACAGACCTTCCGCTTCTCCGGTGGCAGGAAAGTGACCACCAAGCAGTACAGAGCTCTTTTCTTACCACATGTTATTCACAAGGGGAAGAGAAGAAGTCTTTCCTCTCTGACTGCATGGAAGGGTCCCAAATGGTAGAGCTAGGATCACATGGGCACCCCATGGACCGAGCACTGTGCCTGCTCCTATCACATGCCATTGCAGGGGTTGAGTGATGCCCTGGACCCACAGGGAGCAGGAGAGATGCTCTCCAAGGAAGGGATGCTGCCTGGCTAAGAAAACGTGTGCTGGGTAGGGAGACAGGAGCCCCCAGCCATCCCCTTCCCATGCTACAGATGGGGAAGCTTTACTGCTGCTTTACTCTCCCAGGTGTCCACAACTCATTCAGCTCAGGCTCAGCCAGACCCTAGCATCTAAAGTGTTTTTGTGCAGAAATTAATCTATGATGCCTCAACTGCCTCCCAAATTCTGTCACCAAACAGTTATAACAACCATCAGCGACTTCTTGCTAAAGTCAGTGGATTGTGCGGTGCTCTTCACCCACGTGCCACACAGGCAGACTCGACCTCTCGCGGCATGAAAGTGAGATGAGGTTCTGTGAGCTCACGTGTGCTCGGCCTGATAACCACGCCATTGTCATGTCATCATCTACAATGAGACACTTTCCCTGAAACTCTTAATGAATACTGGAGAGCAGGCCTGCCAGAGACAGAAAACGAAACCAAAGTCTGTGTTCATGCTAGGAAAATGGTTTTCTCCGTCTTACACTAGCCCGCCTCAACTCAGTAATAACTATGCAGACTTCACGTCCATTTTACCACAAAAAGGAGTAACTACTGGGTACCTTAACTATAACAAAGCTTTGCTGTATTCCCTTAAAGTAAGCTAACCTCATCCCAAATAAAGATGTCTGTGTACATTCTATGTGAATTAGTATGTGATCAGGATATTGCTAATGCCTCAGAGTGACTTAAAATAGAACCTGTGTGGAAAGCCTGCACTTTTCAAAAGAGCAACTAACTATAGCGCTGAGAAAGTTCTGCTCCAGACGACAGGTTCTGAGAGCTCACAGTCAAACAGCACCACAAGTGTAAGCAGAACACTGGATAAATGTTCAAGGGATGGAACTGGCTGTCACCCACTTAAAAACCACAAAGCCACATGCTAACACATTTCTGTGAATGTCACAAAGGGCATAAAGGACTCAGGACCAAACCCACCGTGACATGAAGATTAAGGTACTATGCTTCTACTGACGGCACCTGTGTTACAGATTTTAAAAGATGCCTGTGGTCATTCACTGTGATGCATCCACATGACTTGAGTAAGTTTAATAAAGCTCTGGATGCGTCTGTGATGATTGACACGTAGACCAGGAAGTAGGCGCCACGACCTGTCCTGGATGTGCCTTGGAACTACCCAATAGATTTATAGTCCAGGAAGAATAAAAAGGAAAAGGAGAAGAAAGTCTTTCCCTTTTCTTTGGAGGAGGTTTGCTCTTTGCGATATCCTTCAGATGTTGGTCTCTAACTCCTTCATGGTTTCAGGGCAGACTCTCACTTTCCAGCACACCGGACTCTGAAATGAGCACCAGGCTCCAAACTGTGATCCTCCAGCTCTCCGCAATACAGATGACCACTCTGGACTCTTCCATCTCTAAGTCAGCAGATGGCCACTGGGGCTCCTCCCACTGTGATCCTATAAGCCTACCGAATAAGTCCTTTGCATAATTATACATAAATTTTACAGCGATTCTGTTCCTTTAGTAAACTCTAACTAACACAAGGCCTCAGGTCTCCTCAAGCCAGAAAATCTCAACATGAAGATGAAAAACAACTGAAGTAAAGATTCGCTGGGAATTTAAAATGTTTCACTGTTGTTGCTGTTGTTGAAGTTCAGCCGCTATCTACAAGATTCTTGGTAAATCTGAGTTTACTGAGCCACAGCTCTGCTGAAAAATCACAAGAGGAACCTCAAATATGGCTGGTACACACTGCCCACTGCTTGTGGGCCCCAAAAGACTACATGCAGGGAGTAGCCTGGAAGAAGCCCAGCTGAGAAAAGGTGGTGGACTGGGATTAGTGTGCTGCAGAGGGGCAAGAACCTGTCGGGCCAGCCCTGCTGAGAGAGTGTGCTTTAAAAATGCATTTTAAAAGAAATCCAAGGTAATCCAAAGTTTCCACAAGGTGACAGTTTTGAGTGGACAGTACACACACACACACACACACACACACACACACACACACAGATATTTGACTGGCCCATAAACAAATGAAAAACCTTCATCATCATCAAACCAAAGCAAAGCCAATTTAAAACTATGCTAAGATACTACGAGGTACTTGTCAGGGAGGCTTATATTAATAATAGTGATTACCACCAGAGATTGGCAAAGAATGAAACAAATGTGATTTTTTTTCTTGTGGTGCTGCAGCTTGAACCCAGTGTTTCTGCACTGAGCTACATCCCCAGATTTATTTTTTTACTTTGAGGCAGGTTCTTCCTAAGTCATTCAAGCTGGACTAGAACTTGCAATCCTCCTGCCTCAGGAGAATAAAATGCAAACCTGTACATAGCTACTTTGTGATCCAGAAATTCCAGTCCTATTTGCCTAAGAAAAATAAAATTTTATGTCTACCAAAAGACTCCTATGCAAAATTTCATAGCAACTTGAGGCAAAATAGTACGTCTTGGAGTTATGATGATGAGAATGGATTAATAAATTCTGCACTATGAATAAAATGGAATCTGTCCACTGATAGGGAGAGGAAAGAACTGATACTCAGCAATGTGAATGAACCTCAAAAGCACCGTAGTGCAAAGGGTGTGACTATGTGGCGCACTTCACAGCAATATTTAGAACTCACAGATCTAACCTGTAGTGTGTGTGGTGGATTTTGACTGGAAAGTGTCACAAGGGGACTCGATATTCTACATTCTGTAGGGATTCAGGATACCCAGGCACATGAACTTCTCAGAACCCAGAATATGTGCATTTTATTGCATGCACAAAAGAAAACTATGTGCAATATCTGTGCTGAAATCTTTACAGGGAAGTGTACAGCTATTTGCAATTTGCTATGAGACATAAAGTGGATTGGCACAGGGACAAAGGATAGGTTTTTACTGGTTTGGTAAAATGCTAATTGTAGGTTATAAATCATGGATATGAGTGTTTACTGTAAAACATTTTCAACTTCACTGTATGTTTGCAAATTTTCACACTGAACTGATTCGGTGCAGGTAACACCTGGTTCAATTTTGTAACCTCGGGACCTATAATGGGATTAGGAGCAAACCTGCACCGTGTATGCTGGTGGGATGAATGGAATGGGTGGGATGGATAGATGGATGGATGGATGAGTGGGTGAGTAAATGTAAGAATGAATGAACATATTTTAGCTAAGTTTTAATCAAATCTGCAAACTCCCAATAACCAGAGAAGACAGATTCAGAGATAGCATAATGACAACTGTTATGACAAGAATGACAATGTTTCCAAGAAGAATGAATGTCATGTGAGGCTGTGAGCCTTGCAAGACCTTGTTCTAAGCCACCGTTTATTACCAGTGACAGATGTCAACAGGTAAGGTGTTCTGGGAATTTTAATGTACACCACCACACTGCCTGACCCAATGCCACATTTCTGTGCAGACACACGCTGCTCCAAGCAGGGGCACCTATGCTGTGCATTTCACAGCAGCTCATCCAGACACATCTGTGCTCCCTCCCCTGCCACTGTCCAGGGACAAAAGTTCCCCAGGCAATGAGAGATTTTGTGCACTGGAGCTTGGCTTGATAACTGTATCAGGCGCTCTTCTCTCCCCTCTCACTTCTCATGAGAGCCCCGTGCAGAAGACAGGGCGAGGACATCACAGGGGTGACATGGAAATTCACCCTGCATCAGTCAGCATCTGTGCCCTGTCTACCTGTCTGTTGAAGCGCTGCTGTCCATGCAGTCCCAGGCCACCTCGCCCTCTCAGTGACCATGCTGCCAAACACTCCAAGAGCAATCCTTGCTGCCCAAAGCACCACTTTGGGTGAGTCACTGCTTGCGAACACTGATTCATAGGGCAGCCTTTGGAAGTCCCTGGCAGCAGGCCCTGACCCACACGTGGGTGGAGTGGCTGCGGCTCAGATGGATACCTGGCTTCTGGGGGGAGGGAAACCATGGCCAACCCTGCGCTCTGGCATGGATTTACAGTGAGTGTCCAGAGGCAAATTATCCCCTGGAGACACTTTTGTGGAAGAACCCTACAGGTGACAAGGTCAGCGTGCACTATGGTGAGTCAGGGACAGAAGTAAAGGACAGTTTTGCTCATCTGGGCCCCTATGGAAGGGTGGCAGGGGGCACTGGGCAGAGCTGAGGCCCCTGAAAATCTGAGGATTCTGGTCCTGGCTTCAACTACTGTGTTTTAGGACTTTGGAAGAGGAGACAGGAGTGGAAGCGGAGCAGCATTGAAGATGGCGACCCACAGTCTAGGAGTCCAAGACAGAGGAATTGAAGGTCAAGCCCACCCTGAGAAATTCAGAGACTCAGAGACACCCTACACCAAAAGAAAACATTTTTAAAAAAAGGACTAGAGGTGTAGTTCATGTCAAATTCCCTGGGTTAAATCCCCAGTACTTCAGAGAAAAAGAAGGGCAGGAGGGAGAAGGAGGGAGGAAGCCAGCTGGCCGTCTGGATCAGGGTTTGACCAAATATCTCCTGGCTAAGCTGACATGCAAGGTTCACCATGCCACACCATGCTTCCATGCTGACTTTCTGGGTGAGACTTCTGCCCTCAAGATGCCCTCGGTTTTTTTGGGGAGGTGAGATCTAGTGCAGCATGGCCCTGTGCAGTGACCCAGCAATAGTTTAATTTACAAGCAACTCAATTCACTTGACAGTACAAATGGCCACCCCTTCCGTGTGGCACAGAGGACCTCAGGAATGAGACTCCATAAAGGCAGGGAGCTCTGCCTGCTGCATGGACCACAGGTAAGTCTAGATACGGGGAAGAACAGTACATGGAGCATGCAAAACTCACCCCAGCTCAGGGCCACTCTGTGAAGTAAATTCACACCAAACACATGACTTTTAGAAAGATTTCTGTGAGAAAGACCATCACAAAACCACCCAAGCTAAAGAGAAGCAGCCATCACCAGAAAATGATCCCCACATAGAGGAGACTTCTCCCGGGAATACAGTTGACTTAGGAACACGCTGGCAACGCTTCCATCCATCACACAGCTCAAGGGCTTCCCAGCCAGTCAGGACCTCACCTCACTCAACCTGCTTCCCCCAAGCACAGTGACCTCAGCCTACTGCACATCCCGAGGACACTGGTACCCCCAGCTTTTCTCCCATCCTTCTCCACTAAAAGAACTTGTCTGCCGTCAGCTGGCTGAATAAAGAGGTTTCCTTTCCTAGCATTCTCAGCGGCTAGGTGTGGTCATGTGACCAGTTACAGCCAATGAGAGAGGTGAATTCTGCTGCAGGAATTCTGGGAGGAATATTCACTGTGAAGTCACAGGGTGAGTCCTAGTTGGGTGACAAGGTAACACGCAGAACCTTTTGAAGCCATCAGAAGCCCTGTATCTGGGGACTGTAGGATGTGGTAATACCTTCAGAAGATATCCATACTCTAGCCCCTGCAGTGCACCTCCAGCACAATACCCTGACCCAAGCCACCAGCCTCCCTGGGTACTCAGGGGCTTTCTTGCTCTTCCCCTGCACCTGCCCTTGGCCCTCCCAGGCTGCAACATGGTAGTCAAAACGATCCTCCACAAATAGCCATAGCAGAGCATGCCACTCCTACATCTGAACCCCAGGGCCTACCCCTGGCCATCTAAGAAATGACCAACATGTGCACCACCTCCTGCGAGGTCCTCCTGGATGTCTCCCCACACCTCACCTCCCAGCACCCCACATGGAAGCCCCTCACTACGTCCAAGCACACCCCCTTGCCTGGGCTCTGCACTCATGCCCTCTGCCTGGAAACTGCATGTCACCTCTGTCACTGTCTTCAGGCCTCTGCTCGCAGGTCACCTTATCCTTATGGAAAAGGTCTTTCACGGAACATCACCACGGTAGAAATGCTCTCCAGCTGAGCTGGCCTTGGCAGGGAGCACGGGCCACACATGGCTGCTGAGCGCTTGACATGTGACCAGGGCTGCGGAGGCACTGCTGACTGTGCGTTGTTTTATTTGACGGTCATTAATTAAATTTCAGGGTCCACATGTGGTTAACAGTGACCCTATTGGCAGCTCGGCTTTTAAAACAGCACCTGCCTCCTGCCTCTTCCACCCAGAGCTCCGTATCCCCCTCCCTGACTGTATTTTTAGTATGTATCGATCGCTGCCTAATGCACCATAAATGTCCATATTCATCTTTTTCCAGCTCTCTCCTCTCTAACTGTAAAACCATCGGAGAGAAGACTCTGGTGTGTGTTTGGGTTAGTACTGATTATCAGAGTGCCTGGTACAAAGTATGTACTCAACTAGTGTCCTAGCTTGGACTAATGACAGAGAAAGAGGAAAGAGGAGACAGAGGTTGTTGAAGTCTGTCATGTTTCTGGGATCAAATGTCTCTGTTAAGCCCAGTGAGCTTTGGAGGCTGGGATGAAGATACAGGGGTGCTGCCAGAGCACGTCCCCATCACTGGGCAGTCCTGGTTCAAATCCTACCTTGGAAACCCCCTTGCCCCGAGTGACCATGGAGACCCTGTCCTGTTTCCTGCGTTACTGAGTCTCAGTGATTGCATGTGACTTTCTGTGCCTGGGAAGTGGAAATAGTAATACTGATTTAACTGTCACAGAGCACCGCGTGTCCCAAAGGTCCTCAAGATAGTTGCGGTTTTGAGGGAAGCCTCTGCTCGCCATCCTCTCCTAATCTTTACAGACTTCCACCACATCAATCAGAGACCCCAGACACAAACTTTCTAAACGACCAACGCTTACGTTGCTGAAAGAGCAGCCTTTAGGATCGGTTTGTGGGGCTCTTACTTCAGCCTGATGTGGTATTAGACTTCCTTTCACGTTTCAGATTTGTCAAGTTTAAATCTTCCTGTGGACGGGAAATTCGCTGTGCCTAGAAGTTGACACCAAATGCACGCATTGACACAGACACGTAAGCCTATGGCCTGGACTTTCAGGCATGGTTGATCAAACAATAAGGTTAACAATAAGGTTAATGCTTACGTTAAAAAGCATATTACAGTGAAAGCTGTATCACCAAGGACAAGGGAACAAATGTTCTGAAGTGAGGGGGATCCAGGTCGATGTGTCATTCATGAATGTGTCGCTAATTTTTTAAATATTTAAATGTTCCCTGAATGTTTTGATCCCATCTCATAGTTGGTGGATGAATTTTTTAATAAAATGCAATATCCTTACCTTTCCAAAACTGCCTTTACCAATGGCCCGCAGAATCTGAAAATGGTCAAAGTTGACTGCAAAGGAAAAAGAAGAAAGGACACAAATCAGGTTTGCGGACTGTGTGCGGCTTCCGAGGCCTCTGTACCCATGCGCAGACCCGCTGATGCCCCTGGCTCCTGGTTTACCCGTGTGACATCTGCTGTAGCATCCCCTGCCCCCGCTCTGAAGAGGAATGCCCTACTCAGCACCACCTCCCCTCATGCATATTCAATAGTGCACAAGAGACATGCTTGGGGGCCCAGGGAGGCACACGTTGGGTATACAGATTTTAGAACTCTCCTGCATGCTGGTCTCTTTCCAGGAAAATTGTTCCACTGCAGCCTCCTTTCCATCTACCTGGCAATGTCACACCCAGGTCACAGTCACCTGTGACTGCTGCCACCTTCTGGCCCTGCCCGCCTGTCTGTCTCAGCCCTGTCTGGGCACTGCAGGATGAGCCGCTGAGCCCACACCTCCCAGCCCCACAGTCCTAGAAGGTGCTTTCCTCTCTCTGGCTTCCACAGCCTCATCTCCAACCCGCTCTGGTCCATGGTGTGCAGGCCTGACATGGACCCTCAGGGGCATCTATCTGTGCTTCCTGTCCTGGCCACTGTCTCCCACGTCACTGTCTGCTTCACACTCAGACACACTTGCACACCCAACCAGGCCCGCCCAACACTGTCAGGACCTGCCACCTCTCCCCCATCACCTGCCAGCTGCCCAAGCAGTGATCTGTCTCTTCTCCTAACTCCAGTTCTCTTCCCCAACTCTCTCAATTTCTCCTCTGCAAAGGCTTCGATCACATACTAATGACTGCCCAAGGTGGCCCCTGCCTCTAGGCTGTGGCCACCCCAGCACTCTTCTTAGAGACAACAAAGCCATCTTGAATTCACAGATCTAACAGAAGCCAGCATGAGTGGTGGGGACATGCACCCAAATGCACCAGCTGGAATCCTTCCTCTTCCAACCCGATTCTCAGTCCTTGTCCAGGCATCTTGATTCTACATCTTCCAGTCTGTGTATCTGAGGCCACCTCAGTCTCACCCATCTTCTTCTGTCACCTGCACCACCACAGTGGCTGCTCACCTGCCTCTCCTGGCCTGGCCAGTGTGTGTTCCCAGGACCCAGGGGAAAGCAAATTTCCCAGCCTCTCCTGCCCCAGCTAGGGCTCTTCCCTGCTTGGGACGGTGGCTGTGCTCCTCTGTACCACTAACGTGCCTCTCTGAGCCCTGCATCCTCAGTTCTGCTCCCTCCCCTGTGTCCCCAGCGGACACTCCTATCTCCACCCCACTTCCCAGCCCCCTGTTCCACAGTCCCGTGGAGCAGCCAGGCTTCCTCCAGATGCGTCCTTTGGAATACTTCTCCACGCACTGGTGTATTTGATTGGGTTCCCTTTTCCCTACCAGACTGCAGGCTCCTGAGGTTAAAGGCCATGTTTACTTCCTGCTGTTGTTCTCTTAGCACCTAGTGGAGTGCTTACTGCACAGTGCTCAGTAAAAACTCATTAACCGACGGGATGACTGGACAAGCTAATCTCCATATTCACAGTGAGGCACACCACTCCTGCTGCATAATAAGGGCTCGCTAAATATTTTTGAATTGCATTGAATTAGAGCCAGTTTCCAATAACTAGGAAAGATGCCTTATTTACAGAGATGAAGTGAATTGAATGTGGGGAAGTAAGGGAATACAATTAGCTCCTTGTGCATTAAGCTTACGCGACAGAGAATAGTTGTGTTGAACTGTGTCCCAAGTTGAGCCAAAGTCAGAAACCAGTGAGTGATTCAGTGCCCAGCGTGCTCAGAATACTGAGACTGGGTTAACGGTTAACCTGGCAAAAGCCTGGGTCTTTGATTGAGGTCGGCTTATTTCTGGCATCACTAGCCAGGAGAAGAAATTCCTTACTTTGACTTCTTATCACTCACCAGGCCAAGGAGAAGAAACACACACATACCCACACACGCACGCACATGCACACTGCACTTGGACCACAGCAGTGTAACCCACTAGCAGATGAAGAAATGGATGTGTCTCCTCAACAAGCCCTGAGGTGCACTAGATAGGGTCACCTGCCCTGCAGACAGCATGGTCCCAGTCCCCGAAGTCCCTGTGCTGCCGCAAGCTGCCCCATCTCCATGCTGCTGTGTCCCCTGCCTGGAAGCCCACACCCACATCTGGAATTAGGGGAAACTCCTCCCTGGCTTTGACACGACACTGAGGTGCCTCTGTCTTGTGAAGCTGCCCCCACAGTCAGCATAGCAGGATCTCCTTGGTAGAATAAGCAGGGGAGAACAGACCAACTGTCTGCCAGAAGAGCTCTGACAAGTCTTGTTCCACCATGCGTGAGAGTGAAGAGTTCATTCATCAGGTAGTCACCTTCTGTGATGAGCAGCCTGCAGTGGTCAAAGCAGATACAGCCCCCGCTGACGTGTATACCACTGGGAAACTGAGTCAGAGACATTTCCGCCAGGCATTGGGGCACGGAGGAGAGAATGCAGTCTCGGGACCTCTGGTTAGCTATTTGGAAAAACTGACATCAGATTTAAGGTTCTCCTTTCATCAGACTCCAAAGCCGACTCCTGGGGCAGTGTTGAGATACTGACACACAAACCCCAGAGCTCAGTGTGGGGTATGGATGTTACTGACAAACACCAGACTATTCCTGCCCGGAGACTTGGGAGACCACCGCCCAGGCCTGGGAGCTCATCTCTCAGCAAGTCATCTAGTGTCTGACCTGTATTCAGCTTCCACAACTGAGATCAAACCGCAGATCAAAAATGGAAGGAAACTGCATCTGCACTGAACATGCGAGGGCTGTTTTTCTTGTCATTATTCCCTGATGGATGCGCTATAGCAACCGTTTACACAGCATTTTCATGGTGTCGGGTGTCGTAAACCATCCAGCGATGGTTCAGAGGAGGGCAAGTTGGGTTCTGGGCCAAGTCAACACATTTTGTGTAAAGGGTTTGGACATCTTTGGATTTGAGTATCTGAGAAGGTGCTGGAAAGACACCCCAAGCGTCACTGTGCCTTGCTCCAAATGCTGATTGTTAGTTTCACCCCCGAGTCCAGGGGTGCCCCATTCACAGGCTCTCTGGCCCCGAGTGGACCCATCTACACACACAGCCTTGCTCTTCAGCTTTGGCTCTTCTGGGACAGAACAGATCCCCTTCATGTTCACATCCAGAGCAGAGCAACGCTGGAGAGAGACACAGCTCCTGTGGCTGGCAGAGCAGTGCTGGGCCCGGGGTGCAGGGCAGGCTGTGCAAGCCCTCCCTGCTTGTCTGGCAGGCACTGCCCCGTGCAGAGCAGTGGCGTGTGCTGTGCTGAGATGCAACCGCTCCTCTCAGCCTTATTAAAAATGGTTGTGTTTTCCAGTTGATATATGTGTTTAATAAAGCCCTCCAGACTTTTCCCTCTTGCTCTGCTCTCTTATCAGCAGAAACACTCAACTATCAGCAGTCGGGCATCACGTGCCTAATCATACAGGAAAATATCAGACAGCAACAACCTGCGGACAGAAGCTGATCTGGCTGCTGGGGGAACTGTAGGCTCCACAATACAGAAAACATCAAGCATGCATTTCAGGGGGGAAATAAAAACGAAGCTGTCAATTCCTGGAAAGCAAAAACTCACAGGTACACCTTCCTGCGAGCCCCGGTCAGTCCTAAGGAATCGCCACCAATGCTGAAGGGCGGAACACAGATGGGAGCGATGATCTAAATCGAGGGAGCCTTTGGGCAGGGAGCTGGGCCAGGTCACTGACTGACTCACTTAGGAGGACGGAGACCCTCCCCCATGTGGAAGGTCAAGGAAAGAGGCAGGTGGGAGGCAGAGTCACAGGCATGGTGACATGGGCAGTTCCGGGCTAAGAGTGAAGAAGCTGCCATTTTCACAGAAGAGGATGGAGATTCCCGAGGGAGGCAGGTGGGGAGTGAAAGATGGAGGTGCTGCAGGTACAGCAGGAGAGAGCATGACCAGGCAGAGACACCCTGGAGACAGCCAGAGCCCAGAAACACCCAAGTGGGACAAGAACACCCCCTTCCAAGTCATTTCCAACCTGATCCCTCCTCTTCACAGCATGTTCACCCATGAGCTCATCAACTAACAAAGAATATCGCTCCCCGGTGATCTGATCACCTCCTGAAAGCACCACCTCTGAACACATGAGACTTTATGGAGTAGATCAGACCATAACATCTACGAGGTGCATGTCCAAGAAAGATGAGTGAGGAGTAAAGAGGGATGCATGCTATGATTTGTGTCTGGATGTCCCCCCAAAGCCTCATGCACTGTTAGATTTTTTTGGAAGTAGTTAAATCTAGAGTTTGTGATTGATTCATGATTCAATGTTGAGATTAAGAATGTTGGGATGAAGAGTGAGTGACTGCTGGATCAGTCCACTGACTGGATTGGCACCATCCTAATGCCAACAGCTTGGATAAAGGTGGCAGAAAGAAACATTTCTTCCTTTATGCTCTTGTTTCTTTTGCTGTCTTCTGCCACCATGAACTATCGCCCCTGTGCCATGTGCCACTCTGCATTGGAACCAGCCAAGGATGGAATGAAACTTCTACAAACTATGAGCTAAATCAATCTCTCCTCCTTTAACCTTGGCTCAGCAGTGAGAGAAATAACTAAGACAGCATGGTGCCAAGACAAGAGTGGGAATGTGAAGCCTGCAGCCAGAGTAGAGGCAGAGACAGAGAAGATGACAAAAACCCACAGGAAGCAAATCAGCAAGAGCACAGGGTGTGGCCAGAATGAAAGGGAGGTGCAGCCCGTGGACCCCCCCCCACTCTGCTCATGGGCACTGCAGGGAACCTGGGAGAAAGAAGAACAATGTGTGGGGAGGACAGTAAGTTTGGCTTGGGGCTCACTGGATCTAAGGGCCTTGAAGGTGCAAGCTAAAGGAACTAGCATTGGGGCTCCTGGCAGCAGAGGAATAGAGGAGTTGGTCCAGACACAGCATGGAAGTCCAGGCTGAGGATGGAATCTGAGCTAAATCAAGAGTGATCAGCATTAGAGAAGGGGCTCAAGAGGACAAGGAGCAGGAGGTGTTCTCAGAGAGGAGGGGAGAACCAAGAGAATGCCACGAACTCCAGGTAGGAGAGTGGTAAGGGAGAGGTCAACCACACAGGCATAGACAGCACAACATCCTGATGGAGCCAAGGCTTACCTTCAGTAGGCCTCCTAAGGATGGCAAGTGGATAACTGGATGGAGGGGTGGATGGATGGATGGATGGATGGATGGATGCATGGATGCATGGATGGTGGACAGGTGGATACATGGGTGGATGGATGGATGGTGGATGGATGATGGATGGATGGGTGGATGGTGGATAGATAAAGGATGAGTGAATGGATGATGGATGGATAGACACATGGATGATAGCTGGGTGGATGATAGATGAATGGATGAATGGATGAACAGATACAGTGAACACACAGTCACTCCCACAGATTTAGGCAGCTTCTCCTGATGCTCTCCACATTGATTGAGATCTTCAAGGACAAGTGTTGGCTTCTCCTTCTCAGTTCTCCTGGCCCCTCATTGTCACTAGCTGCCAACTGGTATGTCCAGGCAAGAAGACCAGACTGTGGTACAAGGCAGGCATAACTCCAGCCTCAGCCCCTCTACCCACCATGACACAAGGCCTTGTTGCCATGTCTAAAACATGGAAACAGTAAGATCGCTCTGTAGCAGTTAGGGTGGAGTATGGACTTGACTGGCTTTGGAACCCACCCAGGCAAATGGCAGAGCACATCTCTGGGTGCATCAAAATGGGCCACGGAGGTATGACCCTGAAAACTATGTCTGGTCTCTGGCCTCCTTTTCCCTAATGCTGTTCACTGCTCTGTCCCCAGCTACCATGAACTAAGAATCAGCTCTGCCACACCCTTCTTCCATAATATCCCTACCTTAGGACCAGCAGACCATGGACTGCACCCTTTGAAGCTAAGTCAAACAAACTTCTCTTCTTTTAAAGGGTGGGTGTCAGGTATTGTGTTTCTGTGACAGGAAAGTGACTAATACACTTCCTGCCAAAAGGCATTGTGGGAATCACAGCAGCTACAGGATAGGGCTGTGGTAGGGTCAAATTCCTCAACACACACACAGAAGCAGGAGGTGAGTGGTGGTGTACACCTGCAATCCCCGCACTCTGTGAGGCTGAGGTGAAAGACAGCAAGTTCAAGCCCAGCATGATAAGACAGCAGTTTAGAGACATGGTCTGAAAATTTAAAAAATGAAAAAGGTCAGGAGATGGAGCTCAAAGTACAGGCATTTTCAGTTCCCATTGCAATCCCCAGTACCAAAGCAAGAAAAGTACTTCGAACAGATTCTGGGGTCTGGCAGGCCGCTGATTACTAACATTTGCCATTTTATTATTGTTTTAACTTTGGGAGAAAATCACAAAAATCCTCATAATTTCACACCCTGTCTCGGAACACTTCATTTGTTCATTCAACACATGACTACCTGCAACTCAGTCCTGGATGTCTGTGTGTAAGAATACACAATGAAAAAGGAAGAATACACAATGATTGGATGTGGAAATAAATGAACACTGAAGACAAAATTATCAGAACTGTAAGGAAATAATGGAAACTATGCAAATACAGTAACTTTCAAAGTTCTATCACATTATCTTCAGAACATAAAAACATCATTTGCAGCTTGGGTTGCTTACATACGACATTCATTCCCCCTATTTATAAGCTTAGTTCATCTTTTCCAAACTGAAAATGCTCTTACTTATTTTAAAAGCAGAGTCTTTTTCAACAGAATTTTATAGTCATAATACAACTGAGCATATGCTTGGGCTTTGTCAGATTCTTGAAAGGAGAAAAACCTTGAGAACTGAAGTCTGGGAAGAAGTGACACTACCAGGGAAAACAAATGAAAGCTTCCTGGAATTCCTACGCTTTCCATTGTCAAGCTGCGCTCTGGAGCTCTCATTTTCATGAAGTTGTTTTGAAAAACTAGTTCCCTTTTTTTCCATGAGGAGATGAAAAATGTTTTGGCCTGGCAGTGAAATGTTTCCAGCACCCCATGGCAAGATACGCTCTTACTCTATCCTGGAGGTCTGTGGAAATGACACTGAGATGCCAGCCTGGTTAAGCCTCTATCTGCCCACCATACAGCCCTATAGCTCCTCATCTTGGCAAGAAGGGGGACCAGGTGCTGGGAAATCATCTCATGAGATAAACAGACATACAAAGGCAGTGTATAAAGAAAGTACAGTGAATGGTAAGTTTTAAATGTATTACAGTAAAAGCTACACTGCATTAATCTCACTCAAAATCGAACATGATTATCCCGTCTTTCGGACCACTTTCTGAAGCAGCTCTGGGGTCCTTCTTCCTGGTTGCACTATTATGTCTGAATAGATTCAAAACATTTACTTTTCATGGTCATTTGACTTTGGGGAACAACCAGAAGTCATGGAGCATCAGATCAGTGAACAAAGCAGAGGCAGCACATAGACCATGTTTTTACAAGCTGCCTTTCCCCTGGGTGGCAGTTTGCAACAGCATTCACTGTATTTTTTAAAAACACATCTTAAAAAGAAACAGCACTTTCAGAACTGCTTCAGAAAGTGACAAGAATGATAGGCTAAGTGTGTGTTGAAGAGAGGGGGAGAATTTCGAGGGGGGGGGGTAAACAGTATGTCTTTTGCCGCATGTATTTTTAATGTAAGCATTTACTATATATTGTGATTGCATTTCCTAAATGGCCCCTAGCTCCTTCTTGGATGCTGCACCCCTGCTCTGCCTCCCAGTTGTTAGCAGCTTTGCTCTATCACATTCTCGTTTCTGTGGTGTTGCTGCCTTGGAGCCAGAAAACATGGAGTGAATCCCCTGATACTGTGAGCCAAAGTAAATCTCTTCTTCTTTTTTTAAGTAGTAGATATTGAGCATTTTGTTCCAGCAATGGAAAGTCTGACTGATTCAATAGTAGGTAAAAAGATTCAATCAGTAAGCAAAAACCTCCAACAGTGCAAGATGGCTTAACTGGTGAATTCCACCAAACCATTAGAGAAGGAATACCCATCTTTCTCAAACTGTTGCAAAAAATCAGAGAGAGAATATTTTCAAATTTGTTTTAAGAGACTAGCATTATCCTGACACTGAATACAGACAAAGATACTACAAGGAAAGAAAAATATTTTTCAGAAATATAGACATAAAAACCCTCAACAAGATAGCAGCACACCAAATTCAGTAGTACATGAAAAGGATTACACACCACAATTGAGTGGAATTTATTCCTGGGATATGAGGATGTTCAACATATGCAAATTAGTACATATCACATACCACATAATCAGATGAAAGATAAAATTACATGGTCATCTCAATAGATGCCCGTTGTATTGATGTTCTGGTTACTGATAGACTTTTGAGAAGTAAATGGGTCTTAGTCACTGTGACTTGATCAATAGATTAATCTATTGAAATCAAAATTTGATGCCATTGTTGGGAGATAAGGGGTGACACAAGAGCTAAAGCTGTGAACTCTAAAGAAAGAGTTGAGAACATGGTTAGTAAAAGGACGATGGAAAAGATGGCCTAATGACACTACAAGAAACAGCATCCATACAGCCATTGCATCCCCAAGCTTGCAAAGGTGAAATATTTTGCTTTGAGAAGAAAGCCTCAGAGCACTATGTTCCAGAATGGCAGCAGCCTCGAGAATTTGCTCCTTGGGATTTGGTTCATAATCCTTCATCCTCCACAGCTGATATAGAAAGGAGCATGGCTACTGCTCCAGCTGGTAGCAGATTGTGGCATCATCCATGTGGTGTTAGTTTCAGCTGCATGCAGAATGCAAGAGTTGTGGGTCAGGAAAGCTTCCACCCAGATTTCAGAAGGAGCCCTGGGAAGCAGTCAGTGTCTCCCTGAGATGGCAGCGTGTGAATCTGTGAGTGTGAAGCCAAAGATGCAGTGGAAACCCCAGAAGGTTGGAGAATCCAGGAACATGGACCATCTGAGGAAAACTGTAAGGAATAAGCAAAGCCAACAAAGAAAGAAGCCATGAAAGTGCACCACACACACAGCCACAGGGATGTAGCCATCCTAGACTTTTAGAGACCACATCTTGTCACAGATTGCATCAGATGATGGGCATGGAACTACAGGACTTAATAGTTTGCCCGACTGAATTTTGGACTTGCTTTGATCCTATTCCTTTCTCTCCCCCATTTGTATCTTTTGAAATAGTAATGTTTATTTAGTGTCATTGTGTGTTGGAACTATTTAACTGTCTTTTTACTGGTACAGGGGCTCACAGCTGAGTTTGCCTGAAATCTCAGAGAAGACTTTGAACTTGAGCTTTTCAGAAACATTGAAACTGTTAAGACTTTGGCAACTTACAGTTGAACTATGCCTTTTGCATAAAGGCATATGTATGAGCCTTTAGGGGCCCAGAGGTAGAATATTCAGGTTTGTGTCTACATGTGCCCTCAAGCCTCAAGTGGTCACATGTGGGGCTTTTGAGAGGTGCTTGGGTTTGGAGCCTGTGATGCTGGGATTAAAGGTCTGTGGTTACTATATTAGCCCACTGATTGGTTTGGTGTGGTTCTAGGGGTGGATAACAGCAAGGCCCTCCTATGTGTGTGTGCTATCCACACTAAAGGCAGGCAGACTGGATAGACTACAGAGACAGCAAGAGGGCTGCAGCAGTTACTTGTTGCTTGCTCTGTCTGTTTTTGCTACTTCCTGCCTTACCCACCATGAATTGTGTTTTCCTCCTCCATGATTCCCCTCTGCCATGCCTTGGAGCCAGCCAGTTATGGACAGAAACGTCTACAAATTATGAGCCAAATTAACCTTTCTTCCTTTAACTTTAGATGTTGGGTATTTTGTCTCGGCAATGAGAAAAGTAACTAAGACAACAATGATTGTTTAGCTATGGCACCAAAAGCACAGGAACAGAAGCAAAATTATGCGAACAGGATTCTATCAGTCTGAAAATCTCTGCAGAAGAATGGATATAATCAATAGAGTAAAATGACAACCTATGAAACAGTGTTGATAAACCATACATCAAACAGGAGGTTAATAGCCAAAATACATAAAAAATTTCAAGCAACTCAATAACAAAACAAAAAACCCAAATAACTCAATTGAAATATGCACAAGGGACCCAAATAAAAATATCTCAAAGGAAGACATAGAAGTGCCCAAGATCACTAATCATCAAAGATGCAAATTAAGAGTACAATGAAGCATCGCCTCTCACTATTTGAATGGCTGCTATCAGAATGAGGGAGAGAGCTCCAGTGGCTAGTGCACGGCACTTATATAACAGAATGAGGGAAGATGAAGCCTGGGGAGAATGTGCAGGAAAGGAAGACTGCACACTGGCAGTAGAAATGTAAATATGTCTCCCAATATGGAACTCAGAGTGAGGCTCTTTAAAAAATAAAAATAGAACTCCAGCAATTCTATGTCTGAGGACTATCTACAGGACAGGATAGAAGTACAATGAGGAAATACCTGTCCACACGGGCTCACGGCAGCCTTCCCCACAGCGGTCAAGCTACGGAAACAAACTAAGGCCCCATCAACAGAGGAATGGATGAAGAAAATAAAATCACCTCATTCGCAACGACATGAATGACCTTGGGAACTTTATATCATCAAAATAAGGCATGGAAAGAAAGGTAAATACTGCATGATCTCACTTACCTGTGGACTCTCAGCAAAGCGGACCTCATGGAAGCCGTGAGTAGCTTAGTGGTTAGTGGGGCTGGTGGGATGTGGTGACGAGATGGGGAGATGCTGGTCAAAGGGTACAACATTGCAGTGGGACGGATGGAGTAAGGATATGAACAACTGCACACCAGGGTGACTATGCTCAATAACAGTATGCTGGACGCTGGAAACCTGCTAAGACAGGTGCTAAATGTTCTAACTACAAATAAGAATGTGAATTGATAGATATATAAATTAGCTGAGTTAGCCTTTGTACACCAAAAATATACACAATTTTTGTCAGTTTAAATAATAGGATGCACACCATGAAGAACAATGCTTTATGTAGAATTTTAATATGGCAACAGAGCATTAAACAAGCACAGATCCTTCCTCAGTGCACAGCCTGAGCAACTGGCCAAGTAACACATCCAAGAAGCTGCTCTGGCTTGTAGGTGATGTAGTACACCGTACATGCACATGTGAGATGTGTGTGTGTGGTGTGTGAGGTATGTGTGTGTGTGTGCGTGTGTGACATCTGGGGGAGAACAGAGGGCAGCTGATAAATGTGCAGCGTTGAACACTCAAAGAATGTGTGGAGTAGAAGCCACAGTACTGCAGCCCTGACTCCCTCCTCTATCTTAAGTGCAACGCTGCTGCTTAGGGAGTGAAGGGAGTCCCGGGGCGAGAGAATTCAGATGGTCAGGTTCTGCATGAATCCAGTGATTTATATTTTCACAAAAACTCAATGGGGTTTTTATGGCCGGTTTTGCAGCTGGGAGGACAGAAGCTGGGGAAGGTTAGGATCATCGATTTCCTGGGGATACGTCTTGCACTTGCACGGGGCTTTCTGAAAGCAGCTCTGTCACACTGGACCACCATGGAAGCCCTGGGAGGGAACAGAACAGAAATGCTTCTCCTTGGCTAAATGCATAACCAAGTGAGATTGCCGTGTTCCAAGTGTGACCAAGCACAGTGGGCGTCAGCTCTCCCGAGGATGGTGCACCTTGGCTGTCCCTCCAAGGGCTGGGACTTGTCCTCTGGTTTCCCTGCACAGATTTGTGAAGTGTATTACTCTCCAGCTTGCTGTTTTTCCCCTGGCCATAGGGAAGTTCACACCTGTGTGAGGAATTGAAGGATCCACAGTATATATCTCACCCAACATCATGTGTGGCCCTGTTTTTCCTTTTCATCTTGATCCAGACACCCATTTATACCACCTCGTTATACCTCAAGTGCCATTGGGGTCATTTTAAGTCTTTCCTTGGGTAAGGAACTGGGGTAGAAGAGCATGCAGATCTCCACCAGGAATGACCCTTCTCAGGGCATGATTTCTATTGGTCACACTCACCCATCAGATCCTGCAGCAAGCCCTCTACCTGTCCTGCCCCTGGACAGTCCTCTCCAGTTTTGTGAACCTAGCCCTGTCTCCCTTTACAGATCTCAGCTCAGATCTCTCCCTTACGGTGCAGCCTTCTCAGATCACGTTTGTGATGTCCACCATATGTGTGGACTTGACTGGAACACAGGGTGCCCAGATACTGGGTCAAGTGTTATCCTGGGAGCATCTCAAACTGTTTGGAGAAAGATTACTGTTACCAGTGTCCAGGCCGAGGAAAGCTGATCTCCTTCCCGTGTGAGTGGTCTCATCTAATCCCTTGAATGCCTGAACAAAACAAAACTGCCACCCCACCCCTAGTGAGGGAGGCCCCCTCCTGCCTCGCCACCTTGACCTGACATATCAGTAGTCTCCCTTTGAAGGTGAACAGAAGCACCAGTTCTTGTGGGTCTTTCTGGATCCCCAGTCTGCCAGCATCCACGATTACAAACTTGCTCATGCTTTATTATTGCTTTGTTTTGCCTGTAATTTTTCATTCCCTCAATAGGACTTATCAATGACAATGGGATACATTATATTATGTATAAATATGAAAAGACATATTTCCCAGTTACACATTATAATATACAAGAAAAAACACTAACTGCCCTCCATCAAATACTCATAATAATTAAGTCAAATCTCTGTTGAAAATCTGTCACTTGTATGTCTCTTTCTGCCGAAATGCCTTTTCAGTCCTTGTGACTTTCCCGCAGAAGACTTCAAAGAGAAGCGTGGGACTGCTGCTCTGGGACCTGCTTGGCCCAACAGCTGCCTGAGTCCACTCCTTATAGTAAATCTTTCTCTGAGTCCTGTTTCTCTGGAGATCTCTGGCTTGTAGTAGACACTGTGGGTCCTGGCCATTTCCTTCGGTCCCTGCCATTTCAGTCCACACCCATTTCAGTCCTGCTTCTCTCTGCAGGAAGACTGCCTCTGGGGGTGGGAACCTGCCCTGCCTGGCCTAGCAGGTAGGAAACACTCAGAATTTAAAGGACCTGGGATCCTCTCAAGCCCAGGGACTGGTGAGTGTGAAGGATCAACATTCCAGGTCCCTTGCACAAAGCCTAGATGATTTCAAATGTGTTCCACGCTGTTTCCAAGGCCCACGGGTACCTGTCACGCTGGCATGCTTGATGACTTCCCCATCAGTGGGTGCTTTCCCTTCCCTATCTCACTTCCTTCCCACCTCACCTACGCTTCCTGGGACCATAGGCCAAAGAAACCACTAGCAGGGGGGATCTCTGTCTCCTGGCCTGCTTGTAGAAAAGTTCAGCCCCAGATGTACTCATCAAGGCAGTGCACACGCCTCACCCATACCAGGGCACCTTGCAGACTTCCTGCCTAGCACACGCTGTATGTCTAATTGTTTTCACATTTCTTCATTAGCTCAGTGCGTCTGTGACAAGGGCACTTGTCTCTCCCTCTGTGTTGCTGTGCCTTGTATGAGACGCTATTCACTAAGTATCTGCTGGAGGAATGAATGACTGAAAACTAACCCCAGAAATTGGCCTTCCCCCTCCCTAATGTCAGCGTCCTCATTGAAACCCTTGAGTGCAGTGTCTGGAAGTTGCTTCTGGCTTTTACATCCTGAGATTCTGAGATATCAGGCCTCGCGGAACTCTAAGGATCATGTATGGCATTATTGTCAGACAGGGTTCTAGACAAGAACATGGCTCTGGTCCACATTAATTGGACAAGGAGATGGGGAGAAAGGAGCAGTTAGGAGGGGAGAACGACAGAGAGGGCCCAAGTCCTCCTTGGTGGTGGTGTCTGAGGGTTGGTAATGGCATGCGGCTCCGTGCAACCCCAGCCTGGGCACTGTCTGCCCATAAATTGCCACTCAAGGTCTCCATTATTCATGACCAATGGGTGCCTCAGACTTAAATATGAGTATTCTTTCATAATTATGGCTTAGTCACTCTCCTGTTTTCCTCTGGATTTCCTCCTCCAGTTCTAGCAGGCAGAAGATAAGCCTGCTTCGTGGCATCAATAGAACCATGGCACTGAAGAACTTTGTGTTTTGGGGTGCAAAGATGCACCATGCCGCGTAAACCCAAGGTGACCACTCTGAAAGTCACTTGAACATCCGACATACAAAAATAAGAAAGAGATAGAACATTCCCATAGTGCCATACGTATCAGAAAACTGAATCTACAGTTAAGCATTTGGTCACAACTAAATCTGTAGGCCCTGACGACTGTAATGGTGAACTCTCTCATTGGAGGATGAAAGAACACTCAGATTACATAAGCCCCACATAACTCTGACACCAGAACACGGGAACCCTTTAGGAAACTACATAGTGACGCCAGCCAAGGCTGAGCACTTGCCTACCACCGAGCTCCACGCCAGCGCACAAGCTCAGATACTGCAAGGACACCAATAAACATGTGCAAGACATCAGCAAGTCTCAAGCTGGAAGCCCCCAAAGACCCTGAGGAGTGGGACAGACAGCGTAGAATTCTGACAGGCTGAAGGCAAAGTACAAGGCTGACAGACAACCTCCAGCTACGTGCGTCTTCAGCCACATCAGGTTGACTGAAAAAGCACAGATCAAAGAAGACATTGCCCAGAGCTGCCTTTACCTGAAGTTCCAAGCCAGGAATAAGTTAACAATGCTGAAGTCAGGAGCGTGGGCACTGGAGAGTGGGCAGAGCTGGAGTGAGGCTCTGCAGGTCTGGCGGTGTTCCAGTCACTGATGGGTGCGGTGGTCCCATGGGAATGGTCACCTACTGGGCTGCAGTGGTCCGTGCAATCGCCTGTGTGTTTGTTACACTTCAACAGTATTTATGAACTGTGGCTGCAATTTACTGGGATTTACAAACACAAGGAGCTCACAATGAACTTTAAAAATGGGAGAAGGAGGATGTGGCAAAGCAGTAGAGCCCTTGTTTCTTAGCAGGTGTGAGACAATGGTTCAGCAACCAGCTCCACATAC
Source organism: Cavia porcellus (assembly GCF_034190915.1). Taxonomy (NCBI): domain Eukaryota; kingdom Metazoa; phylum Chordata; class Mammalia; order Rodentia; family Caviidae; genus Cavia; species Cavia porcellus. The sequence goes on along the minus strand of NW_026947501.1, from coordinate 69,530,498 downwards.
ATGAAAAGAAGAAAGGGGGAATATATCCTGGGAATTTGCAAAGAGCCTGAATTCTCTGACTTGAAGAATAAAGGGGAAAATTAAGCCTTTACTCTGCCATTCTAGAATGAACTTTATTTCAGGGTAACTAATAGCAGAGCATGAGGTAGAGTTCTTTCACTTTCTAAATAAAATTTTAAAAAACCACAGAATTGAGTGTTATCATTTGGCAATTTTTCAGTTAATCGCTGCTTCCGGGGAGATCAGTGCTGGATGGTAAAGTGACCACCAGGCAGAGGCTGGAGGAGGGTTACCACAAGGAAGGGATCAAACTGTCACTACCTAAACACTGATTAATCCAACCACGACTAAAAATGACACAGTCTAGCAATAAATAAAGGGCACAGCACCACACAGTGCAGAGTTCATGCTGAAAATGACTCAATTTAGATCTAATTCATACTTAATATATAAATTGAGAAATTACAGGATGTACATGAGTCAGGGAAACAAATTAGATGACCCCAAGGGTAAGCAACAATAAAACCCAATACATGAAACACTTTTTAAGGAAAACAAACCTAATGCAAGGAAATATCATGGGAAAATAATGTTTAAATAGAGACAACTTTTATAGACTGAAAGAAGCAATAAAAATCAAGAGGACACATACTGAAGAAGCGAAGAATAGGAGGACCAGGGTTTGGACATAATTTCAATAAACAATAAAAAATATATTTTAGGTGATGAAGGAAATTTGACTAGGTCCTGAATACAGTGACTACTGTTAATTGTATTAAGTATTATAAAGATCCTATTTTACACCTTTATAAAAAATCTACTCCAAGTATGATGTAGGTCTGAGCATAACTGGTAAAGCCAATGTTTTTAGGGGCAATCTGGAAATAATATAAAGTTTAAGGGTACCTTCTATCAATGAAGCCAGTCAACAACTTACCCGCCCCTAAAAAATATGAGTGCGGAACATGAAAGAGCAGCACTTTCCCACTTGGGATATCTTCATGGTGTTAAAGGAAGCAAAGCAACTCTAAAGAAAAACCCTAATAAATAAGACTAAAGAATACGTAGTTGTCCAAAGGCACCAGCCAGAGCACGCAGGTGCCAAGTGTGAGTAAGAAGAGATGATTTCGTCACAGAGCTAAGATCCCCACAGTCCCAGTGATACCCAGAGAACTGACAGAAAATTCCTATCAGTCAACGAGGAAGAGACGGAGCCAAGAGAAAAACTGGCAGAGAGACTTGAAGAGAAATTTCACAGAAAATGTGTAAATGCAAATGGTCATATAAAAAGTACTTCACACCATTAATGATGGGAAACCTGCAGGGAAATGTCACTGTGTGTCTGTCAGCGCATCTAAAATTAAATCACAGATGTCAGTGCTCAGCAAGGAGGCAGTGTGGATTCCTGCGCTAGGGGGAGAGGTGTACATTGGTGCCACTGCTCGAGAAAATTGAGCACAGAAGGGTCGCATGGCCTGGATTCTCAGTGGCAGGCAGGGATACTCACTGAATGATGAGTATGAATGTATTGGCAAATGTTATCAAGATCAGAACAACGAGAGAGGGTAGTCACACAGTGAGACAGGCCACCAATGGGAGTCAGCAAGCTGGAGCCACATGCAACGCGGACAAGTATAGTGCAGAGGAGAGGAAACCGGTCACAAAACAATGCACATCTGTGAGGCCTTTATTTAGGGTCCAAAAACAGGCAAAAGTGACCCACGGTGTGAAATGGACAATGTCTTAGTTACTTTTTACTCATCGCTGAGACAAAATACCTGAAGCCCAAAGTCGGGAGAAGAGAGGTTTATTTCTTACAGTTTTCAGAGGTTTCAGTCCATACTCTGTTGGTTCCAAGGCAGGCTGGCATGGTGGGGCCAAAGTTCATGGCGGCTGCAAATAGCAAGGAGGAAACAGGCGAAAGAGAGAGAGAGACACACCTTCTTCCTGCCATTATATTACATCCTAGCTCCACCCCTAGGCACTCACTGGCCCTATCCAAGCTCTAGACAATGAACCAATCACAAATGCACAGTGCAAATGCATGAGGCCTGGGGCCACCAACATAAACCATAACACATGATGAGGCTGACCTGTGGAAAGAAGACAAGGGTAGAGTCATGCAAACAGGGTTCTAGGTTATTGCTCATGTGGTACAGTCTTCGACTGCCAATCACACCAATATCCGCACTTCCTGAAATATGTCCAGTTTGATGCTTAATTTTTATGTCCTTTTCTGTATCCAATAACTCAATTAAAAAGCTGAAATTACTATTCATCCATAATGCTTTGTAAAACCCTTTGCAAACTGCAAAACAGTGAACTGTCTTAACACATCAATAGTTACCTGTCAGAAACCTGCAGCTAATATCATTCTTAATGTTAAACTTTAGCAACATTTCCGCCAAAGTCAGGAATTAAACAAGGATGTCCCCTGTTAGTGATGCTATTCAACAACTCAGCCTTTAGGACCCAGGCAAGGATCTGAAAAGACAGCATTCCGTGCCTTTGAGAAAGGAGTGGGGAATAAATATTTCACGAGGCTCAAGTCCATGAGGATTAGGAAGTGCTACTGAAAGAATGCAGTGAGATACTACCCATCGTGCCTTTTAAAAAAGCCAAATCTGATACCATCAAGGGCTGGAGAGGAAGAGGAAAAGAGAGCTATCAAAAACTGCAAGTGGAAATGCAGATTATCCATAGGGAGTAATATGTCCAGCAATTTGTCAGTTTCAAGTTGAGCAGATCCTGTGACCCAGCCATCCCACCATGGGATGTACCCAAGGAAACACCAAGGACTTCGCGTCCCTCACCAGTATGACCAGGAGTCAGTGCTTTATGTGCAATCAGGGGAATGATGCACAGCACTGAGAGTAAATGGCCTGTTTCCTGTGAATAAGCATTTGAAATAGGGCAAGTGAGAGGAAACAATCTGAAATGAATTTAATTCATTTATAGAGCTTTTTTAACAGGACACATAGCTTGGGTTACATAAAATAAAAGGATATATTAAATAAAATAAAACAATAATATTTGCAGCAAGCTCTGGGGAGAGAGAAGGGTTGAGATGTGGCAAACAGGGGACTCTAGTTGTGTCTAACAGCTCATTTCTTAAGTAGGGGCTGAGCACTGGTTGGAGTGTCATTTCATTAAAAATTTTTTAAAAGGTGGTCTTAGTAATGATCTTGAGGAAAGACTTTGAACAATACCCCTCACCAATGGTGAGGGCAGGCTTCACCTGCTCTCTGAGATCTCAGGATTTCGCCCCACAGTTGAGAGAAGTGGCCATTAGAAGGTCTCTCTTCCATGAACTGGTCAAGATAAAGTCAAGGGACACCGGCTTCTAGAACAGCGCTAACTGTAGTCAGCTTCCCATCACTATAATAAAGTATCTGAGATGGTAAACTTATAAAAAAAAAAGGTCTCTTTTGCCTCATACTTTTGGAAGTTTCAGTCTATGGTCTATCAGGCCTATAGTTCTGAGCCTGTGATGAATACCACAGGCTGTGATTGGGGCAAAACTCTCACCTTGTGGCCAGAAATTAAAGAAAAAAAGGGGCCACAGTCCCTTTTAGGAAAACCCCCCATTACCTAAAGACCTCCCAACTAGACCCAACTTCTTAAGATATCCCAGCACCACTATATGGACCAAGCCTCCTACACATGGTCTTTGGGCAACTCCCAAGGTCAAAGCCAGACAACAGCAGAAAACAAAACCGCAAAGTGTCATGGATCTGGAGGTAGCGCTTTTAGGGGAGCCTGCATCATGGCGGTGCTCCACTTACTGGTGGGACGGTTCATTCATGAATTTATGGCTAAATGTGTTGCTGGGAGGTGGAGCCCGAATGGAGGCAGGCCTCTGGGGCTATGACCGGGAAGGACATATATCCTTGCTCCTGGCTTTTCCTTTCTCTCTCTGCTTCCTGGCTGCCCCAGGTTGAGCATCTTTCCTCTACCACACGATTCCACCGTACTGTTCTGCCCTGGAGCCAGATAACAAGAAACTGAATTCTTGAGCCCAAATAAGCCTCTCCTTTAAGTTGTGAGCATCAAGTATTTTGTCCCAGTGATGGGAAAGTGACTAACACACAAGCCAGTTCTATAAACCAGAAGCCCATGACCAGGGCGTGGGCAGGGTTGGTTCCTTTCCAGAAGCTCTGAGGAGAATATGACCTATTCCTCTGCCCTAGCTTCTAGTATTTGCTGCCCACCCTTGGCTCGTGGAAGAATCACCTCCACTGCTGCCTTCCTCTTTGCATGACATTCTCTCAGTGTCTGTGTCCATTTCCAAATCTCCTCTTTCAATAAGGATACCAGTTATATTGGATTAGTCACCCTAATGACCTCATTTTAACTTGATTACCTCATTAAGACAGTATTTCCAAATACAGTCACATCCTGAAGTACTTAGTATTAGGAGTTCAGCACAGGAATTTGGTGGACACAATTCAACCTATAACAGTCTCCCTAACTAGAGACCTTCCTTTATGTAGACCTAGCATGGGACCCTCAACTGCCTTACAGCAGAATCAGGGAATAGTATCACCTCCACACTCCACATATCGGAGACTATTTGTTGTTCCACAGCAGTTCCTCAGACCCAAGTTCAGAGCCCAAAGCCACGTAGTAAAAAGTACATAATTATTTGGTAAATCAACAGATGAAACATGACTTGGGGTGCTCTGTCCCTTTGCACATGCTCCTCTCTCCCTCTCAAGTCAGCAGCAGACTTCAGTGTGCCCTCTGCCACCACGTGTAGGCTGCCACCAGCCTGTTCCCCTGCATGCAGGGAGCTGATAACTAACTGCTGCATCCGGGATCTGATCGGTCCTCCAAAGGTGCAGATGCTGGAAGCTTGGCCTACAGCATACTGGTTCTGAAATGTGGGGAGAGGTTTCAGACACAGGGCTTGGTGAGCGGTAATTAACTAGGTCCCCAGGGGCAGCATCTTTGGGAGGGACTACTAAGAGTCAGATCTGGAGTATTCCTCTAAAGACTCCTGGGTTCAGAGGCTGTGCTTCCAGAGTATGACTGGATCACCAGGGCTCTGGCTTCCTCTGAGGATCCATGCATGGATGCATTCAGAGCTAATGCGTGCTAGGAGGAGGGGCCTGTTGGGAGCTGGGTCATGGGGTGTGACCTGGAAGGGTGTCTTCATGTTTCCAGCTCCTGTTTTCACTCTCTGCTTCCTGCCTGCCATGATGTGAGCAGCCTTTCTTCCCCCAGGCTCTTCCACCTACTGGTTTTCCCACAGAGCCAGACAACCACACATGGACAGAGACCTGTGAACTGACAGCCAAGACAAACCTCTTCTCCTTTGAGCTGTGACCCACCTTGAGAAAGCGGCTGCGACACTGTGTCCCAGGGGTGAGCTGGGTCTCAGGGAACTGCAGTAGTAACCATGAAAGTGTCTTAGTACCCAACCAGGCTGCCCCCTGAGCTTGGGCTCCTGCACATGCTCCTGTCTGGTTATGGTCTCTCCTCTTCCCCACTCTCGCTGTCCACCCTTGGACATCCTTCTCCCAATACCAAAGGCTCAAATAGATCTCTTTGCCTGGTAAAGCAGGCATCCTCGGGTATTTTGTAATAGCAACACAAAGCGGACTAAGACTCAGAAATGAACTCAGTTCTGTGTGTGCGAGACGGACCCTGCAGCACATGTGGTATGGGATAGGTCATCTGATCTTCACCTTCATGACAACTATCTGGGTTTTATAGATGAGGAAATGGGACACAGTCATTAAGTAACTTGCCCGGCATCATGAAGCTCTGAGGTGGTTAGGGACTGTCTCTTTTTACCCTTTCCCTCCCTGACAGCAGGGCTGGACCCAGAAAAAGCACACCATGTGTGCAGCCATATACTCTACTGTTTGAACAAGATGCTTCTGAAAATCAAAATAGATACACACTGGATGGTGTTACAAAACCCAAGTGCTCCGAATGAGTTAGGAAGGGGGGTCCTTCCTTCAGTAAATACCTAAGGAATGAATAAACTCAGCCCTCTCTTGCTCAAGGCCTGAATTTTACTCACCATATAACGCAGAGCAAGACGTGGTTACAAAACTGAATTTTACTTACATGTATTTGCTTTTTTTCTAACTGTTTTAAATGTAAATTTACAATTCACAGAAGACTGGAATTTTGGTCGCAGTTTTATCACTGCTCAGCCTGTTACTCAGCCCCAGAGGGTGGAAATGCAAATTAAAGAAATGTTTTGAATTAAAGAGGGGGAAAAAAAGCTCTTTCAGAAGCCTAAGTCATTATAGTCAGTAATTGGGGTACAAGATAGAATAAAATTTCCATTGTATCACAGATAAAGATAAAGGAGTAATTTCTATCATTCCGTTCTTGAAAAAAATAACAGTTCCCAATGAACTTTCATATCCATGATGGTTCGAATTACCCATCCCATTTTTGAGCCAAATGTCTTTCTTTTGGGCATTGACAAAAGAAGTCATTTTAGTTTTTCTTTCTCTGCATCTCCTCCTGGTTCTTCTTTCACTTTCTTGCTTCTTTCCTCCCTCCATCTGTCTTTTGCAAAGACATAATGGCAGTGTAGAAAGATCTAAAGCCACCCCTGGGGTTTACTGTATGTCATACTAAGATGCAGCTCCTCTGGGAAAGCCACAGGATACACCCAGATCACCTCACAATGACAGCAACTCGGGTTTAAGACAATCTTGTCCTGCCCAAGTGCTCCTGAGATGTTCCCTCTCTGGACGAGCCACCTCCTGAGGGTGCTCAGTGACCATGTTTCTGGGTCACTCCCTCGCGGGGACATTGTCCCGAGCAACTTCCTTCTGAAACCCCACCCGCCTTTCGAGGCCAGCTCCACAGACCGCCTACACCACCAGGCTTCCCTCCAACCCTGCAACCTCCAGCCGGGAGCAGGACTTCTCTTCCTTCCCTCACTCCTGCAGCACGTTCGGCCTCTGCACTCGTCATGACCGCCCTCCTCCACTTGGTCATGAACACACGTACGCACGTGTATGCGCACATACACACGTGCACACAACACAGACCAGGGTGCAAAAGCCCCTGGTAGGAAGGCAAATTCATCTGTGTTCCCCAACATCGCCACTGTCTCCCTATATTGGGCAGAACAACAGCCCCTGAAAATGCCCACACTCGATTTACTGTAATTTACCTCCCAATGTTCCACTGCATGCAAAAGTGGAATTCAGGCTGCAGGTGGAATCGACTGACACAGATGAGGATGTGACCCTGCTTGTGCAGATGTTCCCAGTGCAATCGTAGCACCCAGTCAGGGTGGCCGATGGGAGGAGACTCCCTCCACTTGTGCGGGCTTCGAAAACAGCAGGAGGATGGGGCCAAGGGATGTGGCAGCCACAAAGACAGAAAAAGGCAAGGCAAGGCTTCTCCCCTGGCTCTCTGGGAGCAGGAAGACCTGCTGCTATCTTGATAGCATGCTAGTGAAACCCACTGGGGACTTTTGGCCCCCAGAACTACAAAACAATACATAGGTGTTGTTTTAAAATCACTGATGACGGTGAAACGCACACACCCTTCTTTCATGAAGCAGAGAGTAGCATGCAATTCTGTATGCTGAGCCTGGTAACGCCTCCTTCTCCTGCACCCCAGACTCACAGCAGGTGGAACGCTGTGCTGCACGTCACCCCACACTGCTGAGTTACTGGGGTCACTCCCATTCTCCTGATGAGCCAGCTTGAAAAAAAGAGAACAGCTGGGAAAGGAAGTCCGCTCGGGCTCTGGCTGTAGAAACTTGAGGCTGAAATCCTGACTCATCGTCCAGAAGCTGTGGTGATCTTAAATGGGTTGTTCTACTCAGAGGAGTCTCAAACGGGATTGGCAGGATCTCCTTGCAGAAGCACTGAGAAGAAACAGGCACACTCGGAGCACGTGGCCGTGAGACTGACACATTCAGCGCACACATCACACACCCACCCGTGATGACCTCCTCGGACAGCATCTTCACTCACTCTGGGCTGATGTCTGTGGGTTTTTAAAATAATGAAACAGTTCTGGTTCTTAGCCAAGTACAGTCCCAGGGCACCCTTGTTCCTGGGGTTCTTCCATTCAATAAATAATTTACGTAGATCCTGACTTACTGTCAACTCCCTGAGCCACTGTGAAGATAGTAATTCTCTGCTTCAAATAGTTGGCTGCCACCTTTTGTCATTACTTTGCAGACCATACATTTTGCAATGTAACTTCTTACCACCTGCCGTTAAAAGACTGAGTCCACATCTGTGCTTGTTGTATCTGTATTGATTTGATCAATAATCTGTAATAAAAATTTTGTCCTATCAGTTCCAAGCCTTGGTCTTAAGGGATCTTATGTAATTTCTTCCTTCTCTTGGAAAATTCATGTCACTTATGGCCGAGCATATGCTGGGCAGCTGATAGAGGAGAGACCAGGTACAGGACCAGGCACTGGATGATTCACTCTTGCCAAGACCATCTTAGACCAGCCAGTACCTTGCTGACCTGCTGGCACACTCCAGGCCCATGAATGATCCTTCTGAAGTTAGCTAAGCCTAAGCCAAGATGGTCAACACTGCCCCACCGTTTACAGACATGTAAACAAGGGTAAAGTCTGCTTGTTTTAAGGCATGAGGGCTTAGGGTGTTTTGTTTTGCAGCAGTAGCTAACTAGCAGTAGCTACACTCTCTTCCTTATTTAATGACTGGAAAAAAACCCAAGCTGCATATCAGGATGATTAATGAGTAAATGATTAAGAGTTTCATTTACAGCACTAAACTTTAACCCCTTGAGAAAGTAAAGCACTGATTGCATTCTTCACCGAAGTAGAAAAATCAATTCTAAAATTCACACAGAACCATGAAAGAACCCTGGTTATCAAATCACCCCTGACCCAAAGGAACAAACATGGAGCCATCACATTAACTGGCTCCAAAACAGAAATGAAGTTATCTGATCAAAACTAATCCAAAACTATGGATTATACTATTATACTATACTACTATACTATTTATACTATTATACTATTATACTATTTGATTATACTAATCAAAACTATGGCACTGGCATAAAAGGAAAAACAGAAATAAGATCCAGAAGAAAGAGCCCAGAAATAAATCCATGTACTCAAAGCCAATTGACTTTGCAAAAAGGTACCAAGACTGCACACTGCAAAAAGGACAGGCTCCTCAGGAAGTGGTGTGGGAACCTGATTATCCATGTCCCAGAGAACGGAATGAGACCCAACTCTCACTGCACACAAAAGTCAGCTCCTCATGGATGAAGGACTTAGATGTAAGAGCTAAATTACAAACCTTCAGAAGAAAGCACGGAGAAACGAAACACTTAGGGACACTTATGTGTATAAATACTGTGGGGAGATGACCCCAAAAATACAGGCAATGAAAGTGAAAACACATAAGTGGTTTTACAGAATTTTAAAAGTCCTACAGCAAAGGAAACAATCAACAAAGTAAAGAGAAAACCATCAGAATGGGAAAAAGAAACTCTAACAACAAAAAACAAAAATCCAAGCTAAAAATGGGCAAATGATCGAAACAGACATTTGCCAAAAGAAGACATAAAAAAAATGCCCTAATGGTATATATACTATACTACTATACGAAAAATACTCAGTATCACAAATAAAAAAATAAAAATCAAAACCGTAAGAAGAAGCCAGGCATGGTAGCTCATACCTGTAATCCTAGCACTCAGGAGGCTGAGGCAGTAGGATCACCATGAGTTCAAGGCCAGTCTGGGATACACAGCTAGACTGTCTCAAAAAAACCAAACAGTAAAAAAATGCTGGCAAAGATTCAAAGAAACAGGAAATTTTGCACAGTTGGTGGGAATGTAAGTACATATAGCTACTAAGAGCATGGAGGCTCCTCCAAATAAACCCCTAAAAACAGAACTACCACTTGACCTCACAATCCCACCTCTGGTAGAAACCCAATGGGAATGAAATCGGTGTGTTGAACAGACACCTGCACCCCCATGTCTACTGCAGCACTGTTTGCAACAGTCAAGACACGGCATCCATTCAAGGCTCATCTGGGGACAGACAGATAAAGAAAGCATGGTCCTTACACCCCAGGAATATGGTTCAGCCATAAAAAACATGAAACCCTGCCAGCCAGAACAACTTGGATGGGACTGGAGAAGACCATTATGTTAAGTGAAATTAGCCAGGCACAGAAACACAAGGACCTTGTGTTCTCTCCCATATTTGGGAATAAAATAGTTGACAGAATAGTAGAGCTGAGGTTACTGAAGACTGGGAAACGCAAAGGGAGAAAAATCTAAGGAGAGAGTGGTTCAAGGGACAAGACTGGAAGCCCTCCGTCTCTTGACACCCTTCCCCTCTGCAAAAGATCTCCTTATTTCCTGTCATCTATCTTTCCTTTGGCTCTTTAAATTATGCTCTGGATTTCTCATGAAAGAAACTAAGTAAGATTTAAGCTTATGAGTCTAATTTCTTTCACTTACCCTTAGGGTCTCAATGTGCATCCATTTTCCAATTTATGACCTCCAGTTTGTCCTTCTTCTGGCAGAAAAGTATTCCATTGTGTGCAAATACGTTTTCTTACCCATTCATCTGCTAGTGGCATATAAGCTGACTCCAAGATTTGGCTATAAACATGGACATGCATGTGTCAGTGGAATATGATGTTTTAACTCTTTTGGGAAGATGATCAGTGGGGGAATAGCTGAGTCAAATGGAACTTCTAGCTTGAATTTTTTAAGGAATCTCCATATCAATGTCTATGGTGGCTGTAAATGTTCCCAACCCAAAGAAACAGTGAACTTTTGAGGTGATGGATATGCAAATTACCTGATTATCATCACCCATCACATCCATATACCAAAATAGCACACTATTCCCTATAAACAGGTATGCTTATTATGTATCAATGTTTTATTTAAAAAGAGTCCTCAAAGACTTCTGGGAGAACATGGTGGATACATAGCAGCAGCTTCAGAGGCTCTCTGAGAAACCGCACTTAAAATCCAGGAATGGTGCTGGGTGAGAAGTCCTAAGCAAGTGGAGATATACTTTGCCGACCCAGGAATGAACTAAACTAAGAGAAACCAACTGGAAATGCAATCCTGGTGATATAACAAGAACAGATAAGGTCTCAGCTCAGAAGCTGGAGCCCATGCCACTGGAAGCCGGATTTGAATTTCCTGCAGCCGCTGCTGCATCCCAATCGGCACGGCAAGGAGAGAGCTGTGAAAGCTCTGAGAGTGGGAAGCGGTGAACGGAGTTGAGAGCAGGACTGGCTGGGAGCCCTGCATCGACCTGTGGTGAGTGAGAGGATTGCGGACCCTTCCATAGAGTAGGAGGCTTCAGCAAATACATACTGGGACTGGGCAGACTAGCAGGAACAGGTTGTTGCAGTGACTTCAGTCACATATTCCCCTCTCAAGCGGGATTGGTGGGGAGTGCCTGGATTGGGTGACACCGCTGACTAAGCGCCTGGAGGTGCACCCTAGGAGTGAAGCCTTTGGTAGGTTGACCTGGAGGGGCAGGCCCAGCATAGGCTGCCTAGGTCTGTGTCTCCCTAGTACACTGCAGTGGGCAGGAACACCTAGCGAGCACAATTCAAACAAACTGTAACCAACAAAGAAAGAAAATGGGCCTCCTGTATACGCTTGTATAAAAGGAACAAAAAATATGGGAAGAGGGAGCAACAAGAAAGAGTCCTCGGCCCTCAATCCTGAGAAACATGCAATAGCAGACACAGCACCAATAGACATAAAGCGCTATCTCCAGAGCCTCATAGATGAGTTCAGGAATGAATTTATTAATGACCCGAAGCAAGATATAAGTAGAATAGTTAGAGAAATGCTAAGCACTGCTCAAGAAAATACAGATGGTAGAATGGAAGAACGGAAAAAAAGGAGAGAATTGTTTGATGGAGAAAATACAGAAAACATAGAAAACGTGAACCAGGTTCAAAGAGATTACCAGGAAACTAAAAACTCTATTGAAAGCTGGCATAACAGCTTGAAAGAAACTAAGGATAGATTACCTGAACTGGAGGACAGATTTGTAATATGGGAACATGAAATTAAAAACTTCTTAAAATAACAACAACAAAAAAAAACCAAATAGCAACAATACAAAGGCTAGAAGATGATAAGAGGATCTATAACTTAAGAATTAAGAACATAAAAGAAGAAGTAGGGACACAAACAAATGGACTACAAAAGCTATTCACAGAAATAATACAAGAGAATTTCCCTAATTTAACAAATGGTAAAGATACTCAGATGTATGAGGCATACAGGATTCCATGCCACCTACAACCCAAACAGAGCTACACCCAAGCATATAATAATCAAAATTCCAGAAATCCAATATAAGAACAGAATATTAAAAGCCATCAGAGACAACAAACAGATCACTTACAAGGGAATACCCAACAGAATTACAGCAGACCTCTAAGCATGAACCATCAAATCACGAAGAGCGTGGGGGGAAATAATTCAAGCTTTGAAAGATAACAACCTCCAGCCAAGATTGATATATCCTGCACAACTGTCCCTAGAAATTGATGGAAAAACAAGGTACTTCCAGGATAAAGAGGAACTAGGAGAATTTGCAACCACCAATTCAACTCTACAGAGAATACTGCAGGATATTCTAAATAAGGATAATACCAAGATTCCAGAAATGGTGGCAGAGAGGCCACAATGAATGGAGCAGAAAGTGAAATGAAGAAGACAAACGACAGAAAAAGAGCTCAACAGAAATGAGGCAGAGAAGATTAGATGGCAGGAACAGCTATTTTGGAGAAAACAAGCCATCATAATAGCAAGTGCTGATTTAGTATCATCTTGTTTTGAAGTCCCATCAAACTTGTATTCTTCTGTCTCCATTGGTCTTAAAAGGTTGTATCTTATTAGATTTTATTATATATGATAATATAAGCAAAAACTTTTATAGACAAGGAGATTATACAGAAATCATTGTTCATTTTCTGTTAATTGGTTCTAAATACCTTGTAATAATGTCATTCTCTTGAATGGTTTTATAGTGTCTTGATATGTTTGGTGATACAGTATAGGAAGTTATACTCAAAAATTTCAAGGAAAGAGACACTATGGTAACTTTTTATGTCAGGATATCTTGTGGTAAAACACTATTTTGCTTAAATGGTTATGTTTTGACTTGCGCTGTTCTGTTGTTATGCCCTCTTTTATCTCAATCCCTTTTTAAAAAATTATTTACTTTATTTCTATCTTTTTAATTAAGGGAAAAATAAATAAAAAATAGCAGGATACATTATAGTAACCTACTTTGATTTCATATTAACTTGATTTGAAATCCTGTACTGCCCTCACCATCTTGTTTTGACTGATTTTCCCCTATTCTGCTTTGCTTGATAGTACCAAGTTCGAAAGTATAGGCAAAACTGTGAAGACAATAAGATTCATTATGACGCCCATTCTGGTTGATTATTATCTTCTTTTAAAAGTCCTGTAATGTCTCCAATGCTTTGGTTTTATTCTTTACTGTTTTGTTCAATCTTATTATAACTGGAAATTCTTCTTAAAATAGCAAGAGGCAGTATGGTAACCATTGTTGATCACCTTGTATTTTGTTTTTACATTATCTATTATGTCCATCCTTTTGATTTGACTGACTCTGTTCTAATATGTCACAATTTGGTTTTACTCTCTTCAAAAAAAGTAATAAGAACTGTGGGAGTAATAAAACCCAAAATGTGTAATTGTCATTGTACAAAAGAAAAGAAAGTGCTCTAAAGGTTATAACTGCATATATGTTTAAGGGTATAAGATAGATAACCATATTACTGAGTTTTTTTGGATCATTGAACAAAACTGTTTGCACTCTCACTGTTTGAAAGTCCACTTTATATGCTTTAATTTTGTAACTTGAACAACTATTTCTAAGATGAGAATATGTAATCTATTAACTAGTGATTTCTTACTGTTTATTTTTTGAATTTTGTATTACTTGTACCCTTTTTCTGTTTTTTTTTTTTTCCTTTTTCTCCTTAAATAAAAAAAAATAAAAGGAGTCCTCTGAAAAGAGTCTGATTGGAGTCATCCAGTGTAAAGACTGCGATCCCTGTGCCACTTCCTGGGCAAAGACCCAGCCCTAACTGGACCTCTGGGCAGCACTCCAGTGCCCAGGGCCAAGGACATCAGGACAACACAGGGCTGGGAAGAAGGCCTGCTTGGAAGGCCTCACCTCCAGCAACGGAGCCCAGCTGTCCATGCAGAGGCCCAGCTGCCAAAAGCTGTCCTGCTGGATGCAGCTGGCATGTCCTCCAGAGCGGGATGCGGAGGGTCCATCTAGGCCCTACTGACTAGTTGGTGATCTCTGCACATTCTCAAGGCTGCCGCCTTCTAAATATATTGCTCATTCATTCAGCATCGGTGAAGCACCTTAGTTCATTTTATGCTGCTAACACAATACTCAAGGGCTCAGTAACTTATAAATAAATATATTCATTCCTAACAGTTCAAAGCCTGGGCAGTCCAGTATCAAGGTGCTGGCACCCGCAGAGGGTACCTGGCACCACATGACCATGGTGTGGGTAAGAGAAAACCACTCTTCCAATGACTGGCTCTCGAGATACCTAACCCATGCTGCGATGACGGTGTGGAACACTCAGTAATCACTTTGGAAGCTCCCTCTGCACACTGTGACATCAGCAATGAACCTCTGAGTCAGGTTCCAGAGGAGGTCGCAGAGCCCATCAGCACCCACAGCCCCAGCAGAAGCCAGACAGGCTGCCTTAGCGAGGGAGGAGCCGCGTTCACGCTTGCTGTTCCAACCCACCCTAAAGACACCACCTGCGTGAAAGCCAGTGTGGATGAATAAATGAGATTTCGCACTCCTGAAGCAACCGTCAGGACAAGGAGAAACACATGTGCAAAATCGGACCCACCGGGTTCAAAGCCCATCAAGCTACAGGGCGAATGCTTCCATTGTACAAACGCTTGCAGTGAGGGCACATGGTGGTGCGTGCCTGTCGTCCCAACACTTGGAAGACTGGGGCAGGAGGATCACCCCAAGTTTAAAGCCACCCCAAGCTATAATGAGCTCAAGTCCAGCCTGAACACCACAGTGAAACCCTGTCTCCAAAAAAAAAAAAAAAAAAAAAAGTGAATTTATTACCATACGAGATTCACTGACAGGTGTCCCCTTCAGAATCCTCTCCCTGGCTTCAGGCACATTTAGCCCTCCGTGCCTGCCACTTTCTGAAGCAGCTCTGGGGTCCTCTGTCACGAAGGTCTTTACAGGGTCTGATAAAAAATATTTAGTGACTGTCACTGCCCGTGCCTGCCACTGGAAAGGTAGACTTGTGAAAACGCCAGTGTCTTCTCAGCTCCCTGCTTCACCAGATCAGGCATCGTGTGGCTTCTGATTCCTCTCCAAAGTCAAAATGGCCACGAAAGGGAAACATTCTAAATCATCCCGGGAACTGGAGGCAGCCACGACAGCACAGCTACTACACAAGCTCAGGAAAGAGGACTTTGAGCACTGCTCCAGGAGAACGCTGGGGTCTGTGTGTTCACAATGGGGAGTGGGGTCTGAGGGGATTGAGGGCAACGTGTCTTCTACTATAGTAATTTTTAAAAATTTAAAACATCTACTGCATCTTTTGTCACACCTCGTATGAGTTAACTGAGCCCAGTGCACTTTCCACTTCCACTTTAGTTCTGTCTTCTGTAAGGGCTCAGTAACTTATAAATAAACATATTCAAACACAAACTCGGGGATCCCTGGGGTGTACCCCGTATGTGCAGGAGCTGGATAAACACAGACAATCTGGAATGCTGAGACAGTTCCCTCCTAACACCGCCTCCTGGCTGTCTGAAAAGTCTAGGTAGATATTTAAGCGTCAATCCAAACTTTAGCTTATAGGCAAACAGCATTCTAAACATTTTTTTTTTTTTACTGCTATAGCTCTTGCCTATTGTAGAAAACATTACAAGGGGGTTTTCAAGAATTTTTACAGCTTTGACACACACTTCTTGTGGAAGATATTTCTCCGCCTAGGAAAGTACGCAGTCAGCAGTGGGAATCACTCCTAATTCTGCCACCCTATGGAATCAAGGGTATAATTCACCATCACGGTCACTTTTCTTCCAATGTACATTCAACCTATGCTTCACATCTTGCTCATCTCTCACCCGAATAGCTAATGGAATGACATGGACTGATTAATACGTTTGTCCTGTCCCATCCTCTCCTTAGCTGACCCTTCCATTAGCTCTGGATACTGGAATATAGTGCGCAGGAAGTTCATTATAAAACATTTTTCTACAACTTTTTTTGTGTGTGCCAGGAATTGAAATCATGACCTTGCGCTTGCCAGGCAGGTGCTTATGCTGCTGAGCTAAGTCCCCAGCCCTTCCACAAAGACTTCTATCTGCAGAACGGAAATGCTATGTGGGGCAGGCAGTAATGATGCCCTTTGCTGCAGGAATCAATACTTAGTATTGCAATGAATGAACCTGCTGTGTCGGTAGAAGACGATTTCTATTAACGTCCTTAAAGCCGTGTCATTTTCGGCTGGTACTAAGTCACAATCTAACCTGCTAGCCTGACGTCTGAAGTCTGCGTGAGCTCCCACACGTGTCCTTGTGACAATGTCCCCTCTCCCTTGTTCCCGGAATCCAGCACCCCCAGGTGGAGCCAGATGCGCCCCTGCATTCAGCCCTGCCATGCCCCTGCTCACCACACTGTCCCCGCCTTGTACCCATCACTCCCGCCGGTAAGCTTCCCCGGGGAGGGTCGGGGGCTTGTCCCTCTCTGCGTCCCTGTGCCTGGCTCTGGAATGGGCAGCTGTGGGGACACAGTAAATGCAGATGGCTAAGTTAACTAACTGTGGGACTCACCCTAAGATTGTGCTGCTGATTTATGATTAATCAGAGGCAGAAAATAAATATGTTTTTTGGTTGACATGAGCTTTGTCCTTTGTCATGTGTTTTTCTTTTTGCATGATTTTTACTGAGACACACTCCCATAATTAACCATCCTGAAATGTGCAAGTCTTTGGACTTAAGTATGTTCATCATACTGTGCAGCTGTTCTTCTATCTGGCTCCACCACCCAACCAGAAGCCTTGTGTCTGACAGCGGTTACTCCTAATCCTACCCCTTTCTCCACCCTAAACAAATGTAAAATTACTTCTTGTTTCTATGGATTTGAATATTCTCAGCAGTTCCCATAAATGAAGTCACACGATATGGCCTTAAGTAATGACTTCCATCACCCAGCATAGCGCTTTCAACGTTCACCCATGTTATGAAACATCTCAGCACTTCACCCTTTCAATGGCTGTGTAATATTCCATAGATGGACTATACTTCACTCTTTTAATGGCTGTGTGATATTTCACAGATGGACTACATCTTTTGTTTATTGATTTACCAGTTGACAAACACTCCTGTTGCTCCAATTTTTTCACTGTTATGAAAAATTCTATGAATTTTTTCATCCATGTGTTTTAGGTTCTATTCACTTCTTACAGTGATACCTTAGTTCACCAACTTAAATTTGTTCTACAATTTTGGAAAAGATGACCACCCTTGTGTGTGGAAAAGATGGCCACCATCATGCTTGTCACCCGAGGCAGAGTTTGCAAATAAAGATGAGATTTTGCCAGATGATTCTGTTCTAGAAGCCAAATTGTTTGCTAACAAAAGCATTCCTGAACTGAGGCGCCACTGTACCCACAGCTCGCACTGCCAGGGCTTGCAGTCACTCTGCATTTAGTGTTTGGAGGAAATCTCACTCTGCTTCCACAGACCTGCCGTGGGGTGTGCGGTGCCCAGCTCCTGCACTCTCTCCACGCTTGCTGCTCCATTCTCTTACCCTTCCATCGTGGTCAGCGTGAAGTGGTCTGCTGTCGAGGTTCTGATTTGTACTTCCCAGTGACATTGAGGACCTTTTCGTATGATTCCAGGTCGTTTGCACATCAGTGGACAAACGTTTATTCAAATCCTTTGTACATTTGGAAATGAGGGTGTTTGTCTTTTTACTGTCGAATCACAAAAGTTTTTTAAATGTTTTGTATCACAGCCCCTTACCAGACATGTGTGTGGTGTGTAAGCCGCGCCTCCTGTTCTCTGCGTTGTCTTTACACTTTCCTGAGAGGCTCGCCTGGTGCATAAAAGTATTCAACTTTGATGACATCAGCTTACTTTCCATTGGCCGCTCCTGCTCTCAGACATCTACAAGAACTTCCTGGGCAGTCCAAGGCCCAGCTTATGGTAAAGGTAGTACCAGCCTCCCAGAATAAATTAGCAAGTGATCTTGCTTGTGTTGCTCAAAGAATTCGAGAAAAATTGATGTTAAGTCTCCATTAAATTTTACAGCTGAGCCTCTACCTTTATTTGTTGGATGGTTTTTTGCTACTGTTAAAATTTCTGTGTTTATTAAATGCCTAAGCCTAGATCTTCTATTTGTTGGATTTTTTTTTTTTTTTTGCTACTGTTAAAATTTTCTGTGTTTGTTAAACGCCTAAGCCTAGATCTTCTATTTATTGTTAAATTGGTTTGGGCAGTTCCTGTGTTTCTAAGAATGTGTCCATTTTTCCTAGGTCACATAATTCACTGGCATAGAATTGGTGCCTCATAACCTTTCACTTCTGTGGATTCCCAGCTTTGAGTCCTGATTTTAGCACTTTGAGTCCTCTTCCTTCTTAACCTTGCTAAAGACTTGACAAATGTGTTGGTCTTTCCCGGAATAAACTGTCAGCTCTGGTGCTCTGTCCACTCTGTTCCTCTTATGTTTCCTATTTCATTGACTTTCAGGATACTCCTTACCTGCTTGCATTGTGTTTAGTTTGCTCCTCTTTACCTAGATTTTAAAACAGAAGGTCAAGCATTATTGGCTTGAGATGCTTCTTCTCTTTTGGGATCCTGTCAAAAATTTTGCTCTGAGCACTGCTTTCCCAGCATCCCAAAAGGTCTGATAGGTTGTGCTTTCATTTTGTTCATCTTAAGCTATTATATGATTTGCTACCTGGCAAACGAGTCAAACACACTCTTTTCTGGGTGTGTCTAGAGGGTCATGGGGAAGTGGACTGGGGGACTGACTTTATCTAGTTCCTAGTTGTTCCTCTCTTGTGCTCTTTCCAGCCCACTCTACCTCTTGGCTACCATTAAATGAGCAGCTAGCCTCCACCATGCCCTCTGCCAGGATGTGCTGTTCCTCCCCTGACTCACAGGCATGTGACCATGGGCTTCTTCCCGAGCTCATCAACCAAATGGAACCTCTACTCCCTAAAGCTGCAGGTCTCAGCTGTTTTGTTCCAGAACAGGAAATCTGACCAATACATTCTTACAGGTTTGAGCCTATCATGTCCATACATCTTATTTTTAATTGGCTCTCTTCACATTTGTTACAGGTCATGTCCACTAGAAATCAACTTTCGAAAAAAAAATTTTGATCTGGGAATGATTTTGTTTCTCCTTCTTTTTCCAGCAGCACAGTTCTCAATTGAGGATTGTCTTTCTTTCAGAACTCGGAAAGCAAACCCACTTCCTTCCAGCTTCCATGGATCTTTATTAGAAGTCAGCTGTCAACGTTAGGCTGTGTGATAGCTCACTTCTCTCTTGGTGCTTTTTTTCTGGCTTTAACTTCTGATGGTGTGGTCAATCTACATGCAATAGCTTTAAATTTCTCTTACGAGGTGTTCACTGCAGATCTTAGATATGCAGACCAATGTTTTCCTGCACACTTGGAACCTTTTTGACTGTTACTATCTCTAAACATTCTTTCTTCCCTCTTCTCTTTCCTGTCTTCTCCCAGGGACCCCATTATATGGCTGCTGGAACCTCAGAAGTCCCTGAGGCTACATCCATTTCTCTTCATTCTTTCATTTTTTTCCGTAGCTCAGATTGGGTAATCTAATGGAATAACATTATTTCTACATTTACTGACTCTCATTTATTTTGTTTAGATCTGCTCTTGAGTCCCTTTAGTAAATTTTTCATTTCTATTTTTGTACTTTTTAACTCAAGAAAATTTGATTTCTTTTTAAATCTATTTCCTTATTAATATTCCCTGTTAGCTAATATAGAATTCTAATACTTTTAAATCCTTTAGATGTGCTTTTGTTAGCTACTTGAGTGTATCTGAAATACCTAACATGAAGTTATTGCCTAGAAAGTCCAATCTCTGGGCTTTCTCAAAGATATTTAGATTTTTCCCTGGATAAGGCTGTTCATTCTTACTTATTTCCACGCTTAGTCATTTTTTGTTAGAGACTGCATATTTTGAATATATAGCAACTCAGGAAATCAGTCTTTCTTTTTCCTAAGGTTTGTTCTTGTTGTTGCTCTCTGTTGTAATAATTATTCTTTTTCAGTGACTATTTTATCAGTTGTGTAAATCTTATCCTTTTATTACATGTGGCCACTGAGTCTCTGTCCCATTAGCTTATTGGTTAATGACTGTAAACAGATGATTTCAAATTCCTAGAATCAAAATATTTCCCAGACTTTGTAGACTGTGTGTGTGTGTGTGTGCACACGCGCGTGCATGCTACCTCTTCAGGTAGCACATTCATCCAACAAGGGGATAGCTCTGCCTTAGTGTTCTCTTCCTGCTGGCACAGTCTTCAAGGTTAGCCAGAAGGGAGCATTTACATATTTGTTAAGGCTTTCTTGAGCATTATACAGCCCCAAAAATGCACGTTATTCTGTAGATTTCTAGGAATCACAAGGAAAATTTTAAAGTTCTATTTTCTAGCAACTCATGCACCAGTGTTTCTTCCAAAGCTTTTAGATTATTCTTGGCACCACCTATTATCTGTCCACCAATGCAGTATGGACAAAACCACTTCCCTGTAAATGTTCTAAACAAGTTCATCTTTATCACCACAGGTAGCAAAGCTCCAGATCAGGTGAAATAAAAGAGTCTTACACTGCATATACCAATAATTATACCTCCTTATGAATACGGTTTGTTCTGCTCCCTCTAGTCCAGGATTTGGGCAGTTATTTTCAAGGCTATTGCTCAGTTAGGAGCTACAATACCACAGAGCTTAAAGTTTGTTAATCTGCCTTTGTTATAAGCATCTGCTGGGTTGTCTAACCCTTTGGCTAATTTTCAGAGCCCCACAGAAGTTGTTTCTGAAATATTCTGTCAGTTTCCTCACTACCTTTATGGAGGAATGGAATGTCAGAGGATCCTTACCTGGCCACTTGCACTCGCATGCCACTGACGTTTGCTCAGAACCTGGGGTGAGCACACTTCAACCGCACAGCATGCTTCCTGAGAAATATTCTGCTCACATTTCCAGTATGTGTTCTCTAAGTGGAGACATTGGTACCAGATTCCGTTAAGAGAAACTTGTGACCTGGTGTGTAAACAGTCAAACATGTTGCTGACTGTATGACTTTTCAGAATCTTTACTATGCTCATCTTGCCAGTTCTATGCAAATTCACGAGGATAGGCTATAAAAATAGCCACAGCACAGACTTGTGTGCCAAGCACTGTGCTTGCAATGTCACATTTATTGTTTCATTTAATATTTAATGCTACTGCACAATATATACTCCCTGTTTTATAAACAAGAAAACAGAGACATGGAAAGTTTAAGCAAATTTTCTCAGCTAATAATTGTCAAAGTTGGGAACCTGATCAAAGCAGTTTCCAGTTTGGGCCCTAAGTCACAACCACATACCTCAGGATTTCTTGACCTGATCTGACCACAGAAACATTTATTCAGAGAGAATGTTTACCATTAATGTGTTTCAGAGTATATCAGGGAAGATGCTGAGCACAGTTAATAACCGAGGAGTCAATCTGCTTCCTCAACAATTTTACTGTCATAAATCCCACTGCAGGCCGTTGCTACAGCACTGAACACTGACTGAAGAGAGGGACACAGAGTCATGCAGCCTATGGGTTATCAATACAAAGGAGCTTCTCTATTTTGGTGTCTCCTCTGATATAGGCATTAAAGTCTGTCTTAAAAGAAAAATTACAGCCTGAGGCAGCATTTAACAATATAATTTTAATTTATAAAACTGTCAAAGACCTCAGTGGGCTAAGTGGATCTTAAGATTTGTTTTCCTCAATTTTTTTATGTAAGTAATTTTTTTCCCAACAAAGACGCTAACTTGTTTTCAGTATGGGGAAAAAGAACCTGAAGATCTATAAAGGAACAGAAGATAAAGTCCTTAAAACTCTCTTCTCAAAGACAATTTCAGTTGCTACATCTTTTTCCAGGATTTTGATTTTTTAAAAGATTTTCATCCTTGAAATCCTGCCATGGATTTAATTAATAAAAATTAAATTATTTCTTCATACCATTAAAAATGTCACAAACATCATTACTTTCATGCCTTCAAAATATTCCATCACAGGCAAATATCATAATTTGCTGAATCTTTCTATGCATGTTGATTACTTAGGTTATTAGCTTTCAGTGTTGTAAATGATGCTGTAACAAAACACTTGTTAATAGTCTGTGTGTGTTTTTGTAACATAGAAGGTAGTCCAGGAGCAGGTACTCAGTGAACACACACAGGGGTGCCAGCTGACACAGATACACATGGCAACCATTTCAACACAGAGAAGTAAGTCAAAATAGGGTAAAAATGGCACAGAAGAGATCTGGAGAAATACAGAAGGGATTGTGTCATCAACTTTTCATCATTGTGACAAAATAACCAAGATAAGCAACTTAAGATGGGAAAGGTTTATATGGCCTCAGATTTTTCGGCCCATGGATGGCTGGTTCTGTTGTCTTAGGCCTGGGTGAAGCAGACACATCACAGTAGACGGATGAGGTGCAGGAAAAGTGTTCACCTCATGGCAGCCAGGAAGCAGAGAGGGAAAAGACAGCCTCCAAGGTCATGCCCCGTGATTCCGCCTCTTCACAGAGGCCTCAGCTCCTGTCTCCGTCATCTCCCACTAACGCCATCAAATTACAATCTCAGTGGGTGAATCTACTTTATAAAGTCAGAGCCCTTACGATGCGGTCTTTCCAGAAAACTCATCAACTGTCATCAAACTGTTAGTATATGAACTTAGGGGGACATTTCAAATTCAAGCCACAAGTTACTAAAACAAAGTATACTTAAAACATGAGATATCCAAAATCACAAAGATTTAAGCCTGATCTTACCGCAGGTGACTGTACTGAGAGGCACAGTCTTGTGGAGAGAAACTAGCAAAGAAAATATAACAAAGGTAACAGAAAAGGAACAAACCATATTCAGGATCACATGTGACACCTATTGGTTGTGATATTTAAATTCAGATGAATAAACCGTGGTCCAATACCCATTCCTGTATGCAGTGAATGGGGCTCTATGACTCCATCTCATCTAACCCTCACAATAGACACAGATTCATTCAGAAAAGTTGGCTCAAAAACGAAGTAACTTACCCCAGAACTTTCATCAAAAGTGACTGAGCCAAGAGCTGAAAATACAAACCAGACCAGAGCCTACTTCCTTCCCCAATATCAAGTGGCCTGTCTTGAACACACTCCACAAAATGAAATGAAAACATCTCACAAAGCACTTAAAACAAGGAGAATACAGAGTTCTAAATACATTCTGAAGGCACACTATTAATTGAAGCTGAATTTTACCTATCCCCAAGGCTTTCCAAGAAAACTGTTACAGTGGAAAAAATGTCAGAGGCTTAAAGCTGCTCAGAAACTCTTGTATTTTAAAAATGCAATCCAGGAAAATTATCTGAAAATTAGGCAGTGGGTACACACTAGGTTCTCCATCATAGCATCATCTGGAAGGACAAGTAAAATGGAAATAATGAAATAGCCCACATTAAAAACTAAGGTGAAATACAGTGAACTCACTTAAGGTAACATTATCCAACCATCAAAATTTTTCTGTGAAACTTGTTATCACATGGTGAATACACATCGTCAGAATGAAAAGTTGGAATGTTGAATGGACTACTGTTCTGAACAATGTACACCTTATCCAAAATACTTACGCAGAAAAGAAAAAAGTTCTCCTGGGAGATAAAGCAAAATTTAACACTGGCTGCCTTTCAAAGTCATGATCACATGGGGATTTTTTTTCTGCTGTGATTTTTGGACTTTTTAGAATTATTTTACTACAAACACACTATTTTTATGATAGGAAAACATTTAATAAATATACCAAACAAGTACAAAAGGATCTGGATAAAATAAGGCAGTGGAAAAGAAATACACATATATTCATCGTCAAACACGTGCAATTGCCACTATGTTGAACAATAGATGCAAAGGACATAGGAACTGAGATATATGACATAGGAAGATGAAAGTCTACACCATTCCAAGGATCTTCTCCCATTCGAAGCTGGGAATTCCTCCTAACTGCTGCACAGAGTTCATCAGAAAGTCCTCTCACAAGCTTGGGACAGGCTTGGGACACTTCTCCTGTGGATCCTCCAACTGCCCAAGGATACCCTAGGTGCATTAACTCAACCGCACCCTATCCCGTAGCTGGCTACCTGCACACCACTCTACGGACTGAAAAGGTGTCTTCTGCAGAAGTTCTTCAGTCACATGCAGACGCTGGCCTGACTGCAGTATCAGGAGAAGGCACACAAATGTATTTCAGAGTCTCCACACGGAAATCAAATAGGAGGCTAAGTACCTGACCTGGCTGGGATTGAGAACAGATATGCCTTAAAATTTTTCTTCTAAGGGGATAAAAGAGGTGTTGTATAGGACCATCTATACAAAGGGTTGCGAGGGTCTCAAAAACCTCAGCTGGGTTAACTCATACAGGTGCTTTCTATTAAATTGGAATCGAAAAACAAAGCAACATTTGAAACGCAGTAAATGACATCAATAGCAGAACTGACCAATCAGAAGAAAGAATCTGAACTAGAAAGTAAGTTTTCAAATTCTCACACAGAGAAGAAAAGTGAGTGACAGCAGTGAAGAAAACCTGTAGGGTCTACGGGACACCGCCAAGGGAACCAACACAGGTGTTCCCCCACTTACAGCGGATTTCATTAAGGAAATCCTTTCTAATTGGAAGATCTCATAAGCATAGCTTAATGCCCCCTAACGTGTTCAGAACACTTCGCTTGCCTGCAGTTGGGCATCATCAAATCACCTTATGGTTTATGCTTTGGAAAAGACCCAAATTCAAACCGTGAGGTAAGCATGGTTGCTGCTGAATGCTAACCACTTTTGCATCATCACACAGTTGAAAACTCCTAAATTAAAACTATCGTAAGTCAGTGACTGTGTGCATAGAGAAGATGAGAATACTGGCTGGAGAAGAGAGAGCTAAGGGGGCAGAAAACATTTAAAGAGAGAATGGCTGAGAACTTCCCCCAAATAGAGATGTAGATGGACTCTCATTACACAAAGTTTAAAGGCCCTAAAGGACTGAACCAAGCAATAATTTAAGGCCCAATACAACCAAGCTACCAAAAATCAAAGAGAAACTTCAAAATAGCAACAACAACAACAAAAAGATATTCTTTACACCCAAATAAACCTTTTGAGATCAGACTTCTCAGCGGAAACCTTACAGGGTGGAGTGAGTGGGCTGATCTACTACTCAAAGTGCTGAAGAAAAGCGCTGCCAACAACACACAGCTCCCAACAAAGTTTCCCTGCAGAGATGAAGGAGCTGAGCAAACACAGGCTGGGGGTTCCTCCTAACAGACCTGTCACACAATAAATGCTAACAGGAGGCTCGAACTGAGAGGAAAGCGTTGTGATTGGTAACAGGAAAACACACAGAATTATAAAGCTCACTGGCGAAACACAGGACACAGTCAAATCCAGGATACGGGCATGTGCTGTGTGAAATAGTTATTCCTGTAATTTTAGGGTTCAATGACAAAACTATTATAAATAATTGTGCAGTAATTATAACAGATTCACAAAATAACATGATGTAAGTCATTACATCCAAAGCAAACCTGAGGTAGTTTTATACACAATGAAAGGTAAATTTTTGCTAGTTTAAAATAGACTTTTATAACCACAGGTGATTTATATAAGCCTCATGGTAAATGCAAAGCAAAAACATAACAATTGAAACACACAGATGTAGTCCAAACTGTAACACTACAAAAAAAAATCACCAAGTCACAAGCAAAACCAGCACAGAAACATAAAATAGCCAGAAAAAAAATTAACAGAATACTAATATGAAGTTCACTTTAGATACAAATAGATTAAACTCTCCAATGAAAAGACATCAAACAGCTGAATGGATTAAATAATAAGATCCACGTATGTGTTGCCTACAACAGATTCAATTCATTCCTAAGGAGCAGTGTAGGCTGAAAGTGAAGGGAGGGGAGCAGGGATTCTGGGAACATGCACACAGCAGAGAGCAATAAACAGACCAAAGTCAAAACGGAACACGAGAGAGGAGCCAGGCGGCGGTGTAATGACGTGGGAGTCAATTCATCAAAAACATAACAACTTTAAATATGCAGATACCAGCACTGGTGGACTGAAATATCTCAAATGGGTATTTATAGATGTCAAAAGAAAATACGGCAATAACATAATAGTAGGGTGCTTCCGTATCCCACTATCCATAACACGCAGGCTGACCAGACAGGAAATCAATGCAGGAACACTGAATGACTATCAGTGCACCCAGGAACAGCGGGATTTCCATTCACACACGTGACACAGTGTCCAGAATAGTATGTTAGTCCACAAGTCAAATCTAAACAAATTCAAGAAGACTGAAATCATGTCAAGTATCTTTTCTGACTATCGTGCTAGGAAACTAGAAGTTAAGAACACGAGGAAAACAGTAAAATTAACAATATGTGGATATTAAACAATATACTTTTGAATAAGTCAAGAAAAATCAAAAAGAAAATTTTTAAAATCCTGAGACAAATTAAAATGGGTACATAATTTGATAATATTTCAAGGATTCAGTAAAATCAGTGTTAAGAAAAAAACTCACAGCAGCAAATGCCTACATTAAAAATTAAATAATGCCAAATAATGTAACATTACATCTCAAGGAACTTGAAAAAAGCAATAAATGAAGACCAAAGTTATCAGGAAGCAGGAATTAATCAAATGTATAAACCACTGAATTATACTAGAAAAACAACAGAAAAGATGGGCAAACCCAAAAGTCATTTTTTAAAAAAATCACTAAAATTGGCAAACTTTTAGCTAGACTAAACAAAAATATTCAAAATAAAATAAGAGGATCCATAATTGATATTATAGAAATATAAACAGTAACTATAAAATACTACTATGAGTACTTATATGCCAACAAAGAGATCACCCGAGGAAATGGATAAAATATTACCTAACTCCTACCAAGACTAAATCACGAGGAAAGATTAAATCACAACTCATCAATATCATGTGAGAAGATTCAATTAGTAATCAAAAACTTTCCAAAAAAGAAGAGCCTAGAACTAGATGGCTTCACTGGTGAATTCCTTGAAGAAGACATACCCAATCCTTCTCAAATTCTTGTAAAACACTGAAGAGCAAAGAACACCTTCAGACTTAGTGGGTGAGGCTAGCATTATCTTCATATCAAATGCAGACAAGGATACTACAAGGAAAGACATTACAATTTAACATCTTTCAGGAACATACATGTAAAAATCCCAAATCAAACAGTGGCAAACTAAGTTCAGCAACACATTAAAGGGGTCATACACCATGATCAAGTGGAATTTATCCCTGAGCTATAAGAAGGTTCAATATATGCAAATCAGTAAATGTGACACACCCCATTAACAGAACTAAGGGTAAGAAGCACATCATTTCAGAGAAAACACTTGACTACATTCAATATTCTTTCAAGACAAAGTCAACAAGTTAGAACAAATAATATGCCTGGAAATGATAAAGGGCTCATATGACCAAACCATGGCTAACAGTGCACTCAGCAACGAACAGCCCAAAGTCCAACTCGACGCTCTTATTCAGTATCATACTGGAAGACCTGGCCTGAGCAACGAGACAAGAAAAAGTAACAAGGCACCCATGCTGGAAAAGAAGAGTTAAACGGTCTCTCTCTGCGCATGGTATGCTCTTGTATGTATAAACCTAAAGACTCTAGCAAAAAAAAAACTATTAAAAAGCAAAGTTAGTAAGTTTTCAAGACATCAAATTAACATACAAAATTAGTTGCATTTCTGGGTACAAACAAGGGAGGGAAAGAAGGGGAAGAGAGGGGGAAGGGAGAGAGAAAAAGAAAGGGAGGGAAAGTAGAAAGGAGGAAAGGACAGAAGGGCCTTTTACAATAGAGGCTAAGCATCACTTATATGAAAAATCTACAATCTAAAATGCTCCAAAATCTGAAACTTTCTGAGCGCCCATGGAATGCCCTAAGGGGAAAATTCTCTGCCTGACTACATGGAATGAGTCATGATTAAACAGAATTTACATTAAAAATATGCATACAATTATTTTCAGGCTGTGTATATAAGGTGAATGTGATGAATTTAGGACTTAGACTTGAGACCCACCTCCCTGAGATATTTCCTTTTGTGTACGCAAAATGTTCTGAAATTCAAAAAAAAAGTCCAAATCCAAAATACTTATGGTCCCAAGCATTTTGGATAGGAAATACCTAATCTGTTGTGTCAGACAAAATAAAGTATTTAGGAATAAATTTAATTAAAGGGAAATGCCTCTGCACTGAAAACTAGAAAACACTGATGAAGGAAATCAAACAAAGCATAAATAAATTGAAAATTACCCATATTCACGGGTTGGGAGAATCACTAGAGTTAAAATATTGCTGCTACTCCAAACAATCACAGATTCAACCACATCAAAATTCAAATGACTTTTTTACAGAAATGAAAAAACAATTCTAAAATTAGTACAAAGCCATAAAAGATCTGAGTAACTGCGGCAATCCTGCATCAAAAGAACAAAGCTGGACGCATCACACTTCCTGACTTTCAATTACATTTCAAATGTATAGCAGTCAGAACACTGTGATACTAGCAGGAAACCAGACACATTGCTTTACAGAACAGAATAGAGAAGAGAAATAAATTCACACACAAATGGCCAACTAATCTGTATGAAGGTAACAAGTACACAGTAAGAGGAGTCTTTTCAACAAATGGTGATGGCAAAGTGAAGTATCTACAAGCCCAAGAATAAAATTAGATCCTAGACTCACACCACACACACAAATCAACTGAGAAAGGTTCAACATTTAAACGGAAGACAGGAAACTATAAAATCCTGAGGGAAACCTCATTTGAGTTGGTCTTGGCAGTGGGGGTTTTGGATACAACACCAAAATCATAGATAACAAAAGCAAAAATAAGCAAGTGAAATACATCCAACTAAAAAGAAATGATCACCAAAGATATAATCAACCAAATGAGAAAATATATTTTCAAACCATACATCTAATAAGGGATTATTATCTAATATATATAAAGAACTCTGCTCAACAGCAACGGAACACTTGCATACCAAAAAAGGGCAAAATATTTCAATAGACATTTTGCAAAAGAAGACAAGAAAATGTCCAAAAGATATGTGAAAGAATATTCTGCAACACAAAGAAATAAAAATTAGAACCATGGTGAGGTGTCACGTCATACCTGTTAGAATGGCTTATCAAAAAGACAAAAGACAAGAGGTGGGGAGAGATCCCTGTACCTGTGGATGGGACGGCACTCAGGACAGCCATTACAGAGTGTGTGATGGGTGCTCTTCAAAAACTTAGAAGGACTGTTATTATCTTACTTCTGTGTCTGGGTACACTCAGAAGACGTGAGATCAGTGTGCTGAAGAGGTATTTGGCCTCCCACACTTATTATAGCATTCTTCACAACCACCCGGATACTGAAGTGGCCTCTGTGTCTGCAGGGGGATGACCATATAGGGAAGAGGCCTCTACATCTGCAGGTGGATGACCCGGATATGGAAGTGGCCTCTGCCTGTGCAGGTGGATGACCCGGATGCAGAAGTGGCCTCTGTGTCTGCAGGTGGACGACCCAGATACAGAAGTGGCTTATGCATCTGCAGGTGGACAACCCAGATCTGGAAGTGGCTTCTGCATCTGCAGGTGGACGACCCAGATACGGAAGTGGTCTCTGCGCCTGCAGGTGGACAAGTGGATACTGAAAACACAGCTACGCTGCACCATTATATCCGCACCATCATACTCAATCTTAAATAGATGGTCCCTCCACTGTCACAACAGCTACGACTCGCGCGGACCCACAGGACATTCTCCTGAATGGAAACAGCCAGACCCAGAAAGCCTGATTCTGCATGAGCTCACTGATTTATGGAATCTAAAACAGTTAAGTTCAGGATCAGATCGTAGAATGGCAGTTACCAGGGGAAATGGGGAGATGCCTGATAAAGGATACAAATTTCAGATGCAAGTTTTTTAAAGTCCTGGAAACATCAGGGTACAGCCAGATGACTGCAGTTAACAAGGACGTATCACCTTCTTGACACGTGCTGAAAGCGTGTCTTCGGGCTTCTCACCGCGTACACCAAAGAAGATCATATGTAAGGCAGTGACACATGAACTCACTGCTAGGTGTCAATCACTTCATAATGCATATGTAAATCAGAACATGTAATATGCCATGAACACACTATTATATTTGCTTATCATCGCAATAAGATGCAAACAATCTCTGCCTTATTGTGGCTTGATTATACAGGGGATGCAAACAATCAGGTTGAAAAGGAAAACACAGTAGTTAGCAATAACTGTGGCAAAATGTCAGCTCTGATAGAAAGCTGACACGGAACAGGCAGGGGAGACCTCACCGAAAAACCGCTTTTAAGAAAACACTGAAACAGGCGTGTCCAACCCTGGACAGCTAGCGATTCGAACCCGAAGCTCTCACACTTTTAACATGACTCAGTGATCTCCAGAGATATTTTTCATGACTTAATTGCACTTGAGGATGGGCTGTGCAAAGCAGGTGCCTGTGAGGTACTGAGTCCCCTGTCCCCTTCTCCCACAGTGAGTCTGATGTTAACCCAGGAGGAGGCGAAGGTTTGTGGCTCCTGTGACCCGGCCAGGCAAATGCAGTGACTGTAATATTTCACCTTATGTGTGTGCACGTGTGAACACGGGCACTCACTATTACTAAACAGAACTAAAAGTTTTCTTCTTTAATTATTAAACTTGGGCTTGCGTTATTCCATAATTTATGGGTTAAAATACTATGCATTTCATACATGGCCCAAGACAATTCCTCTTCACTCAGGGATGCCTAGGCCAGAAGTCTGACTGCCCATGCTTTAAAGAAAGCTGGAGGAGCAGTCACAGAGTTACCTGGGGAAGAACATTTCTGGCAGAAGGAAAAGCAAGTGCCAATGTCCTGAGGCAGTGCTGAGTATAGCAAAAAAGTGAATGCAACGGGAGCAAACAGAAAGATCAGAGATCCTGAGCTATAAATGGATCAGCAGGAAAGTGATGGGGAAAAGAGGAGAGAGGCCAGGCAGGGCCCCATCAGAAAGAGCATCGTAGGAACTGGTCCTTGGATTTCTGCATTCACTGCAATGGGGAGCCACAGATGATTCTGTGCACTGCGGTAACTCATGCTAAGTTGCAGCTCAATTGAGGCGACCCTGGCTACCATGCTGAGGTCTCAAGCAGGAAGAACCACCAGGAAGCCAAGGCAAGGCTCCAAGATGACAGTGGCCTGAATCAGGGAGGACCAGTAGGGAGCACGCAGGGGGACTCAGAGACAGGAGGAGGGAAGGGGGGAACCAGAGGGAAGGACCCCCCGGAGCTTCCAGCCTGGCCATCCACTCCCTCCAGGCAGAAGCTGTTCAGGTCTAAAGACCACGTGTTCAGCTCTGCACACAGGCCAGTCACCACGAGGGAAACATTCTAACTCCCGGAGCAAAGGTGAGATCAAGTGAGCCCCTGAGATGGCATGTGACTCTGCCGGCCAGGACCTGTGAACCCATGTGCTGACAAAACTCATGAGAAAAAAATGCTAGCGAACACCAAGGCTCTGAGCGATGTTCATAAATGTCACCTTTTTAATCTCCCTTGAGTAACTTAGTCTTTTAATAAGTGTAAACAAGGACTGATGTGGAAAATGCATATTCTCATGTTTCTAAAAATAAAAAGAAACTGGAAAAAGCCCAAATGTCCAGTAGGGATATAGTTAAATATAGCATAGTATGGACCACAACCGAATAGTGTACGGCCATTAAAACGTTTTATTAAGCGTTCAGAATACAATTTTAAAGAAAAGGGCAATGCAAAATACAATCTGGCATGGCCACAATGTACAATAAACAGTGTATACGAAAAAGTTGGGCCTAAAAACATTGCTAAAGCAATTTCTAGGTTATGAAAATTTAATCTAACTGTAGGGTTTTCAACATTTTTTGTTTTAATTTTATAATAAAAACAATTTCATTTTAATACAGATAGTTAGACTAACCCCACAGGTCTTTGTGATAACAAAACACACAAAACTTACCAATTCCTAGCTAACACTGCCTTCCCTGTGACAGGCCTTCTTCTCAGGGACAGAGACTGGTCTTCTGGGAGAAGTAGAAAGCGGGATGAGGGGTCTTCTAGGAAAGGTGGGTGTAGAGGAGAGGCTGAGGCCTGGAAGAAAGACACTAGTGACACTGACTTTGCAGGGAAGAGATGGTTTTCTCCATCGCAATAACAGAGGCATTGGAGGTGGCATTTAAGCCAGAGTGGACAAACCCCACTAGGAAGTCTCAGATGGAATCTGGCCCTGATCAGATTCGAGGCTCAGGAGCCAAGCCCAGGATTCTGACCATACATTTTACATGGGTGTATTTTTCAGCTACTCTTCAGATCATGGCATTTCGTTTGTGTTATTGTTTGGGACCATGACAGACATGGGAGTCTATCTACCCTGAAGCCATTCCACCAGGTTTCTTTGGCACAGTCCTGGGGACTGAATCCACGTTGATCTGGGACTAATACTGTGGGTTAGGATTTATGCACTTTGGCCAATGATTGGTCCAGCATGTGGACATGTGATCCACCAGTGACCAATTAGCTGGAAAAAAAAAAAAGCCTGCAGGTAACTTCCAGGAAGAGCTGTGCTCCCTGAAGAGAGAAGCAACGGGGCAAACAGCTCATTTCTCACTCGGCCACCCCCTTCCTGCTTTGGGTGCTGTCACACGGGAATACACAGAAGCTGTGACAGCTACACAGGGTCCTCAGAGATGAGCCTGTGAGGAAACAGCCAATAGGTGGAGAATGGTGGGCCTGGAAAACCAAAAAAAGGAGGATTTTCAGTGACTATTACACCTCAAGCCATCCCTGGGACACTTCCTCTGAGTAAGACCCTCTGGTGTGAGAAGGGGAACCTGATTTCCTGACTTCCAAGCTGCCTCTTTACAAAGGACTGCACAGAGCTCTTCACACCAGGTGTCTGGGACTTGGAAAGCGCTATTTCAAGCATGTAACCTGGAGGGGAGTAGGAACCTTGCAAGAGGGGAGGTACTCACAGTGGGGTCAACCAGGGAGTGTCTGCTTTGACAGCTGGGGAGAACTTCCTGGAGTCCTAAGGGGAATTCTGAGCCTCCACTGAGTTCACTGGGTGTCTGCCTTCACAGCTGGCTGGAAAACCGTAGCACACAGCAGTGACATCTTAGCGATCCAGGTGTGACTAGAGAATAAGGAAGCACTGAGGAGAGGCCTGGGCTGTAACAGGAAGTTTCTCTGGCAGCACAGAGACATAGACAGGCCGGTGAGAGCCAGATAGGGTAGTAAGAGATATGTGGTGTTTTGCTGGCACTGTGGTTTGTCTTCGTCCTTGGCGCAATACACTGGAGGACCGCACTAAGTGTAACAAACACCAGCGGGCTCACTTACCCATTCAGCTAACACGACCGGAAACTGCCGTGCTCCACACACTCGTTCAGCTGATTGCACAGCAAGAAGCACAGCGAGCAACACTCCTGCTCCAGGCAGCTCATGGGCCAGGACGCAGCTCTGAGCTGATGGTGTGTGTGCAGGACACCGCTGCAGACAGCGGAACCTGAACCCAAGCAGCTCCTTTCTCTCTTCTCCTCGGCAGTCTGCACCCAGTGACCCAGCCCTTCATGGTAATTCAAAGAGAACAAGCAGTGCCCGGTTAAATTTGGCAGAGGAGGAATCCACATTTCCCTCCTACCCAGATTTAGTTTAAAAAAATGAAGTCCAGGCCTGGGGATGTGGTTCCATGGTAGAGCTCTTGCCTTGCATGCACAAGACCCTGGGTTTGATCCCCAACACCACAAAAACAAAACCAAAATAATCATAATTTTTAAAAAGTCCAGATACATCAATATCCCCCCATAATTGACTATGTCCATGGCAGAGATTTACACACGCAGAGTTGATCGTCAATGCAACCTGTAATTACCACACGCATTGCACACAGCTTAACATTCAAAATCTCCTCGGCATATTTGCCACAGTATTAGCTGATAAGATGCAAACTACAGATTATGCCAGTACAGACCAACCCTGGGCACGCAGTACTGACTAATCAATGAAAACAATATAGAGAAAAACAAGTGTCAGCAATCCAGTAACCCTGTCTACAACTCCTAATACATTAAAAATTCCCCTAGACGTTGGCTCAGTAATTTTGCCATGGGGAATTAATAACTAAAGAAAATGATCCTGGATATAAAAGAAATAAATTCTAAACAAACATGGCCATTTCGGCATCCCTTAAAAGAAAGCAGGATTAGGAATAAGCCAACTGCCAAAAATAAGGGACAAGTTAAGAAAATTGCAGTACATCCCCACAATGGAATAATAAGCAATTGTTACAATACAACATTTATCCCCGTTTGGAAAGCATTATGTGTCCCTGTTCTTCAGTCCCCACGGCTGTGCTATGTATTCACATGTATACTATGCCTTCATAGTCACATGACTTGGGTTTGTTTGGCCATGTGACTTACTCCAGCCAATGGGATGGTAACAGCTGTGAGTTAGGTAGAAATTCATAATGTGCCTCAGCACTGGCCTGAACATTCTACACTTCTACCACTGCATGACATGGACCTACTGCAGGGCCAGCACGGGCTCCAGTCCATGGGAGCACATTCAGTAATAACCGCTTACTGTTGTCGCTTAGTGTCAGGGAGCAACGCTGAGCAGGCAAACTACAGCCACACGAGGATGTAGCTGCTTTGCCCCTTGCTATATGCTAAGTAAAAGCAGAGTAATAAGCATTTTTAAAAGGAGATTGTTTATGTGACTTTTTAAATAAAAAGTGAGATAAAAATTGCATTGACAGTGTAAAAAAGAAAAGCACTTTGAGTTTAAGAAAAAGAACACTAAGAAATTCATCAAAATCAGGATTATTCAGCCAGATTGGTGGCACACCATCCCTGGAATGCCAGCATTCTAATGGCTGAGGCAGGAAGATGGCTGTGAGTTTGAGGCCCACCTGGGTTACACGGGCAGTTCAAGGCCACCTAGAACTACAAGACCCTGTGTCAAACACATGCACACACACACACACACACACACACACACACACACACACGGATTATTGGTAACTTTCTCAAGTTTCTAAATGTTTCCATTTTCCTCTAATAAATGCCTATGAACTATATAAAAAAATCAAAACAATTCACCAAACTGAATTTGAGTAACATTAAATTTATCTGAAGAGAAACTAATTTTAAAAGGAGAAAATAAAATTAGACGAAAGATGAATGTGAGGATTAATAGCTGAGGGGAATTAAGAGCCTGTCAGATACATGTTTTAAAATTAAAACACACAGACCCCTCCCTTTTACCTGGGGCTGCGTGCCTCCTCTGGTTCTGCATGCACAGGCGCAGTGTGGGTGACACCATGGTGACACCGTGGTCCGCGCTGCTCTGAGATGAGGTTGAGGATTCCAATACAGCCTGCAGTCCTGACATCTCTCTGAGGCCTGGAGCCAGTGCAGCAGTGCTGCCCTGGAGTGAGCAGGAAGCTATGCCACTCTGCCTTGGAGCCAACTGAGCATAGACTGACTTCTCCATAAACGAAGAAAAAATGGCAGCTTGCTAGGAAGCTGGATCGAGAACCTCTCCGGGAAAAACAGCTCAGATGCTAGAATTTGACATGGAGAGGGCCAGACGATTGGAGAACAAGTCTCACTAACCCAGGAGGAAACCAAACAGAAAAATAAAATTAGGAAGAGGAAGGAAAAGCGCAGGTGGAGGGCTGAAGCCCGACATGCTCACTGAGACCAGTTCTGCGTTGTGCTGGGTGCGCCATGGAGTCAGACGATTCAAGATCAGGCTGAAGCCGCAGCTGCCGATAACAGAGTGGGTGAGTCCTGGGACCTTGGCAGGAGGACGTAATGCAGTGTGGAGTGGACCCAAGGTGGAGAGCTTTGGGGTACTGTGAGTACTGGAAATTGGGTCCTGTGGTGTAGGTGGCTGACTAGAAGACATCTTGGAGTAGGGCAGAGCCTGGTGCCGCATGGTGTCAGTCAACTGCCTCTGGCCCAGAGAGGACTCGTGAGAGCAGCTTGGACTGAACCATGCCACTGGTCAGGAACTAATAGCCAGGGGCGAAACTGTTCTGGCCCTATGACATATGCTACAGCACAGCGTAACTTGCTGAAGGCACTTGCAGACTGACTGGCTCAGAGGGGACGGGCCAGCCTGCAGCATTGCTGCACCTACCTCAGACATCAGCAAACTGGAGAAAGCAGCAAGCCCCCAGCCAGCACGTTTTAGAAAAATTGTAAGTAATACAGAGAGGGCCTAAGACCTCCTCCACACACCTGTCTGAAAGAAACCAGAAACATGACAAGAGCAAAAGATAAGACAAAACTTCCAGCCATTGACCCAAGCCCAGGAGAGGTAAATACAGAAGACACCCAGTCCAGCAATAATGCTATATTAGCCACAACATCAGCAGACATAAAGAATTACATTCGTGACTTCATAGATGAATTTAAAACTGAAATTCTAACCCAAGTGAAGCAAGAAATAAAAAGGTTGATTAAAGAAATGCTAAGCCACTCTCAAGAAAACACAGAGGGAAAAAGGGAGGAACCCAGAAAAGGAAGAGAAGCTTTTGGTGAAGAATATAAACAAAATCTAGAATATATGAAACAGATCCAAAAAGACTACCAGGAAACTAAAAACTCCATTAAAAGTTGGCAAAATGCCTTGACAGAAATGAAAGCTAGCCTTTTGAAATTTGAAGAGAGATTTACAATGTGTGATCATGAGAGAAAAGACCTATTAAAGATAACAAGGAACCAAGAAGTAACAATTCAAAGGCTAGAAGATGACAAGAGCATCTATAACTTAAGAACAAAAAGCATAAGTGAAGAAGCAGGAGTAACCACAAATGAATTGCAAAGACTCTTCACAGAAATAATTAAGGAAAACTTCCCAAGCATAGGAAAAAGAAGTGATATCCAGATAAATGAGGCATACAGAACTCCAGCCACCTAAAACCAAAACAGATCTACACTCAGACATATAATAATCAAGGTTCCAGAAATCCACCACAAGAATAGAATATTAAAAGCAGCCAGAGAAAAGAAGCAGATCACCTACAAAGGACAAATCATCAAAATAATGACAGACTTATCAACTCAAACTATTAAATCAAGAAGAGGCTGGGGGAAATAGTCCAAACCCTGAAAGAAAATAACCTCCAACCAAGACTGATGTACCCTGAAAATCTCTCTCTCAAAATTAATGGAAAAACAAGATGTTTCCATGACAAAGAGGAACTGTGGGAGTTCATGGCCACCAACCCAACCCTACAGAAAATACTGAAGGAAGAGAGAGAGAGAGAGAGAGAGAGAGAGAGAGAGAGAGAGAGAGAGAAAATACCAGGACTCCAGCAACAGTGGCAGAGAGGCCTCAATGAACTAGGACGACAGTGGAATGAAAGAGAAAAATGGACAAATAATAACAGAAAAATAGAATAGCAGAATTGAGGCAGAGAAGATAGCCTAGATACACTAACAGAAGAAACATAGGCAGAGCAGATTAGGAGGCAGGATTCATCGAGATGCTCTGAATAGGAAATATACTCAACCTGAAAGAAGGTTAATAAACTGAAGTCAAAGATGAGAAAACAAATCTTAAAGAGACAGGGAACCAGAGAGAAATAGGGACAACTCGTCCAGCAGCCACAGATAGGTTGGGAAGTTATGACACTTTTGTGCAGTGTAGAACTACAAAGCTAGAAGGAAGGAAAACCTTGTGGCTTTAATAAGTAAAGGAATACAGCTCACGATCAAGCTCAGGGGTAAAAAGGTTCAGCACCACTCAGATAGATAATGAGTTGACCCCCTAATCTAAAAACTAAAGGAGTTAGTGGGACCCAAAATATACAAAGCATCCTAAGAAAGGGAAAGGTGAGGAACTGCCTGAAAAAGGAAGGCAGAGGACATTGTTAATAGTGTATCAGGATTTAACAGTCACAGTAGCCTTATTGCTCTGCTTAGTTTGATTTTATTTTGTTCCAGTCAGTCTACTCATAATAGATTTGAGGGCACAGATAGCTATCCCCAAAATAGCAGGCTATACCACAGTAACTATCCTTAATTTCCTATCAACTTAAACTGAAGCCCTGTATTACTTACATCGTCTTTATTATGACTGATCTTATTTGAAGCTGGTTTGTTAAACTGCTGTTTTGTTTTGACTGATTTTATTCGAATTTGGTATGCTTGATGGTGACGAGCCTAGGAGAAGAGGCAACCACTCTGAAGATGAGAAGTTGTAATAACATACCCATTCCGGTTTGATTATTAACTGCTTTTGAAGTCCTACAATGTCTCCAAAGTTGTGTTTTTATTAAAATAGCTATGTATGTTCAATTATTATATGTCTGATGATGTGGACAACTCTGTTGAAAATAACAAGAGAAAGCATAGTAACTACTGTAGATCACCTAACATTGTGGTTTTATATGTCTTTTTCACTCCATGTTTTTCTAAGAATTTGTTTTTTTGTCTTGTTATGATCTGCTTTTCCCTATAATACAGAAAGGGTAGATATACATGTAGAGATTCACACATGGGGAGAATTTCTAAACTGTTTTCAGGGACAGAGTATATAGTGTACAATGTAACGAATAGATACTCTGAAGAAGAAGAGACAGTAAGAAACCCAATGCTAACTCTGTTACATTATGATATAAAATCTAACAAAACTATTATTCACTGTTTAGAATGATATTAGTCTAGTCTCTTATGTTCAATTTCAGCATACGTAAAGATAAGGACAGCTATATGAAGAGAATGAGGGACATTATGGCAGTCACTATTGACTTCCCTAATGTTAGGTCTTGAAGACCTAAAAAGCCTTCATCATCCTGTTATGATTAGATTAGTTCTATAATGTTCAGTATGTATTCAATGTGTGTGAAGATGGGGACAACTATTTGGAAGAAAATTAGAGACAATAAGATAGACAGTGAAGATCTCCAGTGGACTTACTTTGAAATCCATGCTTCTTAAAATTTTTCCTTAAGATTTGTTCTGTTCTGTTTTGTTATGTTTAATCTTACCCTCTTTAAGAGTATGGACAATTCTTTTGAAGATAGCAAGAGGCATTATAGTAGCCATTGTTGATCATTTTGTATTTGTTTTTACATCATATACTATGTCTATTCTTGTTTTAACTGACTCCATTTTGTTTTGTCACATTTAATTTTATTCTCTTCAAACAAAGTAATAAGAACTGTAGGAGTAATAAAACCTAAAATGTGTAATTGTTATTATAAAAAAGAGAGGAAAAGAAAGTGCTCTAAAGGATATAACTGCATGCATGTTGAATTGTGTAACACAGATGACCATACTACTAAGTTTTTGTTGGATCATTGAACAGAACTATTTGCAGTCTCACTGTTTGAATGTCTACTTTGTATGCTTTAATTTTGTAACTTGAACAGTGACTTCTAAGATGATAATATGTAATGTATCAACTAGTGATTTCTTACTATTTGGTTTTTTTTTTTTTTTGAAATTCTGTATTACTTCCACCCTTTTTTCTGTTTTGCTTTTTTTCTGTTTAAATAAAATTCTTTAAGATAAAAAAAATTAAAACACACAAAGAAAGTGAGCAAGCATTTAAAAAGCAATTTTCGTGAAAGACATATAAAAACATACATAAAAATTACATTGGGAATCAATATTATGGACATTAATGGAAATCCTGAAGTTTCGTTTCAAATCTATTAACTTAAGAAAACAAATTCAACAATCCCAACACTTGAAGAGAAGTCATGGTACACTTTCATCCTTGTGCTGTGCTGGTGCCTCCAAAGCTTGAGACAAATGGTTTTAAAAGTCAGTGTGAGTTATAAATTATAAAGACATTCACACCCTTTACCCTGATAATCACATTTCTTTGGTGTTATACTAAGGAACTAATAAGGCACAAAAATTGATGTCCCTAACTGCACACAGACCCCTGCAGACCATTGGCTGATTCCCAGAATTACCATGAGTGGGCTGAGGCTCCAGGTGAACACTAGGTAAAAAGTTAGAGGCTCAGAACCCAGATTACAGCAGCTCCCCAGTACTGGAGACACAGGGTTTGGAGTGAACTTAGCACATTCAGAGTAAGAACCAAGTCCTAAAGCAAAGGCTACACTCTAGAATAAAAAATAAAACCAAAAGGAATTCATCCAGACTAAGGGTGAAGCCAAACACCTACAAATCCAAAGAACTGTCAGTGATTTATTTTCCAGCTGGCACAAAACTCAGCTCTACTGAGGAAGCTAATAGCCAAGTGAGAGCAATCCAACTGAAACATGGAACATCTGGAACGGTAAGTCCACTGACCAAAATGAAACAGCTTTTATAAAACACTCTAAAATAGTAATACGTGCTAATATTTATCAGGGAAGGCACAGGTTTAGTGCTTGGCACATGCCATCCACAATGAACCATCTACAATGTCTAGCACACAAAACTTACAATACACATGAAGAAGCAGAGGAACACATCCCACAGCAAGGAAAACAACCACCACAGGAACAGATTGAGCAGAGTCCTGATGTTAAAGTCAGCAACTCTGACAGGGAATTTACTGGGGAAAAGCAAGTACAGTGAATAAAGGCATGAAGAATTTTTGATAAATATGAAAACTTTGAAAAAGAAACCAAAACCATAGAACTGAAAAGAATTGTATCTTAACTTGTGAAGTTTATTGAATAGAAAGAGCAGATAGGAGAGGAGATCTGTGAATCGGAAAACAGTTCAATGTAAAAGTCCCCAAATCAGAGCAGAGTGAGGGACATTTTTCAGTCCCACACACTTCCACCATCTCTACGACCTACAGAAGGCCGTCGAGCGGCCTGACACATTATTAGAGCACTAGAAGGGAAGAAGAGGACGGGAAGAGAGCACGGCACAAAAATAGAAAACTAATTACCGGAAGTTTTCCAGATCATATTTTAAATATCCATCCACAATGAAGAGGCTCTACAAACCTAACAAGAATAACAACAAGGAAAATCACACCTGGACCATCAAAGGCAAAATGATGAAAACCAAAGATAGAGAAATATCCTCAAAATGATGAGGATTCAAAGCAACATTACATAGAAAAGAATGATGATTTAAATAAAACATGATTTGTCAGAAATGACAAAATCAAGATAAAGTAATAGAATTATATCTTTAAAGTGCTAACACAAATTGTCAACTTAGAATTCTGTGTCCAGTGAAATTCTTAGAATTCTGTGTCCTTTTTAAAAATAAAGGATATTTTAGTTAAACGAAAGCTAAAATTATGTGTTTCTAGCAAGACTGCACTACCAGAATGGATGAAGGAAATTTTTCAGACTAAAGGAACACAATATTAAAAAACTCTGAATCTAAGGGAAATAATTAAGAGCACTGGAAATATTTTATATGTGGATAAATAAAAATGTTTTTCTCTTCTTACAAGCAATTGACATTAAAGAAAAACAATAACCACATGCCATACATCTTTTATCACTTGTAAAAATAAAAATAAAAATATACAACAAAACAGAACAAAAATAGGGAAATGGAAATATACTGTTGAAATCTCTTTAGTACACAACTAATAGTATAATGAATTAAACAGTAGTAAATCAATAGTTAATTAGATAAAAATATCATAATGTCAAAGCAGACACAAAATACAGAGATTAATCTAAGAAGTCACTAGTTGACTTCTGGAACAAAAAGTAAATATTAGACCAACAAAAACATTTTTAAAAAGTAAAAAGGAAGAGCAAGGAAGAAAGGGAATAAACAGGAAACAACTAGAAAGGCAGCACAATCAAATGTCAGTGAGCTAGTGACTCCAAATAAAAGGCAGAGTTTTACAGAAAGAAATACAAAAGGAAAGGCCAATTGTGTTCCTTAAAGTGATACTTACATTCAAAAGCATAGATCTACCAAAACTCTGGTGTGATCCCATTAGCAGCATCCATTTAGGATTCAAAACAGCCTTTCTAGAGATAAAGAATACTCCGCAGTAAAAGCCAATTCATGGAAAAGACATAATAATCCTAAGTGGGCAGAGTTATTAACCAAATTGGAAAATTATAAACACTGACAAAACTAAGAATATGAAAATTCACAATTTTAAGTAATGACATTTACACTCCTTTCTCAATAATTAATTAGATAAAAAAGCAACAAAATTCAGTAAGGTGCAGGAGCCTGGAGCAGCGCTCATGCCTGGGGAACATCACACCAGCCAGTGTAGGACCTGTGTTCCTTCCCAGCGAACACGGCCGGTTCACCAAGGCCCACCAAATACGGAGATGTAACTCTCAGTACACTCGAGAGGATGGAAAGTGAACGCACTAGGAGTGGGATTCTTGCACAAGTAAGAGAGGAGCGTCATCTTGCTCCTAGGTACCACAGTCTTGGCCTGGACACCTTGGGGTTGAAAGAGGAGAGTACAGGGACAAGAACAGAAGTAGCACAGGTCGAGAGACTGTGATATGCACACCAAAGTCCAGGATGGTTCTGGAATTGCTCCTTGTCACCCAGGGGACACCAGAGAGCAGCAGGTTTGGGAGGAAAAGAGAGAATTCAGTAAAATTTTAAAAGAAATGAAGTGCACTAAATGTGATTTTTCTACAGGGAGCCACATGAAAATTTGGAGCTGTTAATTAAAAATTTGAGCTTGCAGGTGATAAGCTGAACCTACAAACAAACAACATCAGGAAAAAAACCGGAAGCTGTCAGCATGCAATAGACGACTGCTTTCAACTCATCTCAAATCATCATGTTTGAGAACCTCTGCCCTACAGTCTTTGCTGCAAACCGATGTCAGAGGCTGTACTTACAAACTACAATTGCATCTAGAAGGACGGAGAGAAGAGAAATGTTCTGCAGAGGGGAACAAGTACAAGCCAAGAAAGACGCCAAATCCCCAGTGCACATACCAGTGCCTGATCTTGCATTTAATCACTGTGAAGCAAAATAATCATGAATTATAGTTTTGTTTTTCTCAACCTTTACATCACAGAAATTTAAGAGAACTGGTAAAAATCACAGCTTTGCAAGATTTATAGCCTCAGTTTAAAACCATGATACCTCAGGAAGATCAGAAACATTTGTTATTTTCTGGAAGGAATAAAATACCAATGCAAATCACTTTCAAATGCAAATTCTAAGCAAGCACAATTCTGGTTAACGCGTGAAAGGTATGTTCTACAGAGCTCTTTTGATTCTCCTGGAAGACCGATAGAATAATTATGCTCTGGAGAGGAGGGTTAGGAAATTGTGTTGGAACTTATTAAATAAGCAATGAAGCACCTTTTCGATTTTGTTTGAAAAGTGTACTTTAAAAT
Source organism: Cavia porcellus (assembly GCF_034190915.1). Lineage (NCBI taxonomy): Eukaryota > Metazoa > Chordata > Mammalia > Rodentia > Caviidae > Cavia > Cavia porcellus. The sequence continues at coordinate 69,486,777 of NW_026947501.1, read as the reverse complement.
AATTACATTTTAATGGATTTTATAAATATATACCGCCTAAGTGATCAGCAGTGAATTCTGCTGCAGCCCTGTTCTGTTACATTTGATAAGTTGTATCACCTACAAATGGGAACTTGCTGGTATCTTCCCCAGGATCAAGGGCTAGAAGACTTTCAAAACCTCTGAAGGTCTAGATGTGTCAACATGTACTGTGTGGTGAACAAGAACCGTGTGTGAGGGTTGAACAAAAAAACACAGTGAGTATTTAAAATCATTGCAGTCTAAGATACATTGTGTTAATCCCCTTCAAAATATTGCACCTCACTTTACACACAATAGTCCCATCGTTAGTTCCACTTTCTGGAGCAGTTCTGGAAGTCCTCTTCCTTGTGTGTCTTTCCAAGATAGGAACAAAACTACAATCAGTGTTGCTACCAGTGCCACCCAATGGAAAGCCAGGCTTCTAAAAACAGGACACTGTATCCTCACCCACTTGCTTCACTGAATCTGGCACCATGTAACTTCTGGTTCTTCCCTAAAGTCAAAACAACTGTGGAATGAAAATGCTTTGAATCAACTCAGGACAACAAGGCAGCCACCACAGTACAAGTAAAGACATTCACGAAAGAGGGATTACAGATGTTCTGCAGAAACTAGCAAGGCTGATGGGACAAGTGTTTCTGCAGTGACGGGATATTCTGAGGGAAGACTCACAGCAATGTGTCTTTTACTGAACGATTTTTTATGCTTAAACTTTACTCACTATTTGTGACCACACCCTGTAAATACTCACATATCCAATAGCATGGGTATTTATGACTCCTCTTTCTTGTGGATTTTTTGATGTCTTCATGCCACCAATTTCTTCCCTTGCCAACCCAAGCTTTAACCTGTAGCTAGCAAGACCATTCCAAACTGAATCTCACACCCCAGTTCAGACACAAGTGTGTCTCCTCATTTCCTGTTGTCAGAGTGGGCTTTATGGGCACACAGTCTGAACACGCACATGGACTCCTACACCCAGAAGGCCTGGCGTTGGGTTTAGTGCTCCACAAGGTGCAGCTCTCCTGATGCTGGCAGAGGTGAGCCTCGAGCACCACTCTGGCCTTAGTGTCACAGCCCTGAGCTTAGAGTGCCAGCCTCCCTTGACCTTCTTGTTATAGCTCTTGGCAGCTCCCATACCAGCTCACTGGCAGCCAGGGCTCATAGACTTGGTGGCTTACTGAAGCTCTTCTAGCAGCTTCTGCTGCCTCTCTGGGCTCCTGTGCAGGTCTCCTCAGGTCTCTGCCAGTTGCCACTGCTGTCTGAGGCTGTCTACTGGTCATTTCCAGGTGCCACCAGTTAGGTTTCTTTGCCACTCCTCTGCTCTGTGGAGCTCTTCTGTCTCAGGGCGAACAGCCTACCAGCTCTTTTTAACACAGCCCTCTCATCTCAGTCAAGTAGGCAATCAGCCCATTCAGCTGAGGCTTTATTGGGACCTCTGCCATCCCCCAGAGGAGTAAGGCACCCAAGAAAGCCGGGCTTTCTCAGTCCAGAGTCTAAGGAGGTGCTGCTTCTACAGAGGGGGCATGGGCTATGCATCCACAGACTTGGGGGCTTTAAGAGTAGCAACAGAGAGGAACACTGGTCATCTGGGGGTCATGTGGGAAAGATGCACGTTTCAAGCTTTCTGTGGCCAAAGCGAGCATTTCCCTGAGCAGTCACCTAGGGCAGCCTCACTGTCATGGCAACAGCCTGGTGAAACTTGGAGAGAAGTAGGGGCTTAATTAACCAGCTCCAGTATCTCTGCGAAAATGGCAAGGTTAGTTACGGCCAATTCGCCTCACTTTGGAGGAGTCTCCAGGACAGCCAGCCACGCTGACTGTGACCCCTTGGGGGACTTGGGGGGACTTGGGGGATACCAGCGATGAATTCTAGTCCCTGTCTGGTGAGGCTTTCTGGCTGCTCCTTGGAGGGGGCAGCAGCAGAAGGGAAGGGTGCTGCAGCCATGTGCTGTGCTATGCTCCCATCAGCACAGCCTAAATCGTGGTCACCAAAGCAGTCACAGAGCTGGGAGGAGGACTCTGGAGTGGCCACCAGAGGCCATCCTCCAGAGGGATGCAAAGTGGCCAGTCCGATGACACCCCTCTGACAGCGGGAGGGAGAAGGGAAGGGTCAGTCCTCATCTCTACCCCATGGGGTTTGGCTTCATCCTGTCTTACACTAGGAGACGCATTCAGCCTGCAACTGCAGGCACCCACAGTCTTTTCTTGGTTCCCTTCAAACACCTGTGATGACAGACACCTCCTAAAGGCCAGGGGCTTGGGGTCTAACCCTCACGAAACCCTGCTCTCTCATTCCAAGCCTCTTCTAAGGGCTGCCATGAAGTTGATCAAGACTCCACGACAGCTCAGAAGACGGCCTGATGGACTTCAGCGGCTTCCGCCAGTGAGCAGAGGACGGCTACGCCCATCTCTGGTTCCGCATGACTGCCCGAGTCAGGCTTCTGCAAACGGCCTCGGCATCCTGACAGGTGTAACGGGGACGCGGTCAGAGCAGCTTTGAGGACAGCGTCCTTCGAACACACTGTTTCCTAGGAGAATGAGGATGAGAGCGAGGCTCCTGACAGCCAGGACTGAATGCTGGCCGGAGGAGTCAGAAGCACCTTCCTGGGGGAATCAGTGGCTACCTCCTTCACCTGACTTCTGTATATGTGGGCCCCCCATCCTGGGTTGAACCAGGCACCCCACACACAATATCTAGAGCACTTCCTGGGCCCTGCATCACCCTACCCACTGATAAATGTATCATCGGTGTTCCCATCCTCCAGAGGAAGAAACTAAGGCCTAAGGAGGTTCAGCAGGGGCTTCAAGGTGATACCATGAATATGTAGAAAAAGCAAGATTTGAACTCAGATTTATGTAATGCCAAAATCTATGCTTTTCACTGCTATGTTGTGATCTTCGATAACAAATTTAATTGTAATAAACAATGTATAGAGTCTTTGCTACTGTCAGATTATGTAAGCGACTTAAGATAGTAATTTATTTATTCTTCAAGAGTTATGAAATAACATTCACCTTCATTCTACAGATGGGAAGACTGAGGGTCAGAGAGGTGAAGAACTTAGAATCATTCATCCAATACATGGCAGGCCCAGCACTGGACTCCAGTGCCACTGTCCAGGACCTGTGGTGTTTAACATTGCTATGGGCATTCCTGCTGGAGGAGTCCATGGTGCGCCTGGGCACAAGTTCCATAGCCCCATACTACACTGAGTTTGAGGGTGAAGCTTGGTCTTAGGATAAACAGAGTTGATTCGCAGAGCATCTCACTGCAAGTCTCCAGTGGTAAGTGAAAAGTGGGATGCCCAGTTCCCCCAGGGATTGTCTGTTACCCTGCACCAACATGCAAATATCTAAGGTGAGCTCCAATCCTGCACCCTACAACTGCCATCCAATACTACTGACAGTTCATTCATTTACAGGCTCATTCTAAATTATTACCTGAGGAAGTCCTAAGCTGAAGCTCTCAAAAATGCCAACAATACAATACACATTAACTACAGTCAATGAAAATATACTCGAAATTTGCCAAGATAGGACATCTTAGGTGTTCTCAGTACACACATAAACACACGCGCGCGCACACACATGGTAGCTGCAGGGTGAGGGATGTGTTAATTGGAAAAAATTATGTATTTTACAACAGATATCATCTTGATCTTGTTATTTATTGAAGTCTCAATTCGTTTCTAATTTAAAGTGGAAATAGAAATTTCCACCGCAAAATGCTCTATTAAAGTAATATCAGCCAGGATAGAAGAAAGTATTAGGTAACAGTACAGGTAGTATACAGCTATGGCAAAACAAAATGATTCTGCAGTCAGGATGAAAATTATTGAGTTGTGGGCAGGACCAGTGTGGGGAAAGGGCCCTCTGGTATACAGAAGATGTGAGATCAAGTGCTACAATTTTATTAACCTGGTTAATTGCAATGTCCTCAAGTAGCAAATGTCGCCAACATAGTTCTTACACTGCTAATCTAAAGATCAGGTAACACTATGAGAATGTTTGAAAAATGCGCTCTGTGACAGTTAAACTGGACTGTCAACCTGATTGGCTCAGAAGTACCTAGAATACTGAAGTACACTTGGGGTGTGTCAGGTGGGTCACGGAGGTGCAGCCCTGGTGTCAGACCTGGTCCTTGTTCCCTGACTCTCTGGAGCCATTCTCTTGCTCTTGTCCTGGCTGCCATGGGCTAAGCAGCTTTCCTTGACCAGACCCTTCCTCCGTGCTGCTGAATTGAGACTTCAATAAATAACAACCATGAGTCAAACCAACCTCTTTTCCTTTAACTTATATAGCTGGGTATTTGGTCCCAGTGAGGAAAAGCTGACTAAGACACCTATAGTTGGTTTGTATTACGTGTAATTCTTTTTCTCTTTCCCAGGGCATAGGAGACGACCTGAGCAGCTCCCCTTGAATGCAGAACAATTGCTTCAGTATTAGTTAAACCGAACCTGTCTCTATCTACTGATATGTACAGAGCTAGCTGTGCTATTTCCTTCTCCCTTCAACAGGCCCTAATGCAAATAAAGCCAGCTAAGGTACTAATATGTAACCCTAAAAGTCAACCAACAGCTTCCTGTTTCCTCACAATGGTTGAACACAGCAGGATGGCAGAGCCAAATAGCTCTGGAATGTCTCCAGGAATGTCAATGCATAGGAGCCTCAAAATAAGAAGTTATAACTTCTCAGGACACAAAAGTTTACGTATCAGAAACTGAAGCAACATCCTTGTAAATTCATTCACCTGCTATCCCAGTTGAGTTATGCAGACTAGTCTTTCTGCGTATCTTTCTCCTACAGATTGCAGAGGCGCTTGCTGTCCCACCTGGCCAGCTCAGCTCACCTTGCTCACATAATTCTGCCATCCTCACTGTCACTCATCCCCAAGCCACTTCTTTTTTCACAAGATAATGAATTCTGGGAAAAGCCTTGGATCAGGGCCTTTGCCTGCATATCCTCACATGGCTTAGGACCCCTGGGCTGTTCATAATTTTGAATATATCTCAGTGTCTTTGCTTTTGCCATGGGTTGCATTAGACGTGTATTGAATTTAAGTCACTGGAATTCCAAATAATGTTTCTATGGGATTATAAATATAACTCCATATTGTGAGGCAGATTGGAAAAGCAATTACAATATTTAAACTACAATATACAATATTTGGATTACAATACCAGGGTATCTCCTTTTGTCACCAAGATGGAATCTGTAGTCTTTCAAAACCTCCAAAGTGATTTTTCTTTGCCTTATCTAATACAACTCAAGGAAAAACAGGTACAGTGACAATCATATTCCAAAATGGTAGAATCTATTTGAGACAGTATAAGCATTACACAAGCTCAAACATTAATGAAATCCTCACAAAAATAACTAGAATTGCAACTGTGATGGATGCCATGCAAGACCATGTGGAAATCTGCCAGGGTTGAGGGATAGTTAGAGGAGATGTGACTTAGCCTGGGGATAAGGAGCCTTCAAGGATGGAGAGAGATGACTAAGCCAAATACGCAGAGTGCAAAGAAAAGACAGGCAAAGCAAACAGCATAGAGTGAGGCCCTGGGGCTGGGCTGAACACAAAACTTTCAAGAAACTGAAAGACTTGCTATGTGGTTGAAAGAGTGTAAACAATAATGAGAAATACTAACATTGGTTATAAATAAGGTTGAAGAAGTGGCTTCCTTTATAGGACAAATACCACGTGCCAGAGACTGAGCTAAGAACTTTAAGAGCGCTGACTGATTTCACTAATGCAGCAAAGAGCGATATAACATGAGAGAGGCACGGGAGGATGTGCAGACTCTGCACCACATAGGTCTTGAAGACCACATCAGCCATTCTAGTAGCTATTCTAAGAGCGGCGGTAATTACTACAAGGAACTGGCATGATCATATTTGTGGTCTACAGTTATTCTGACTGTAGGGTGGAGGACACCCTACAAGCGCAAGGAGCATGCAGAGAGACCAGTTTCAAAACTCCACAGATCTCATTCCCAAGTGGTGTGTGAACGGTGGTGGGGTGGCACAGCTGGAAAGACCGGACCGGGTATGAAAGATGTTCAAGAGATGAAATCAGCACAGGCAGGAGCCTAACTAGATCGTGCATGTAATGGAGAGGAACACATCGAGGAAAACCTCAGCTATTTTGGTTCCTACAACTGAATAATGATAATGTACACGAACAAAATCGTCTGGTGAAGTCATGTTGAATTTGAGATACTAATTATTTTGAGACATGTAGGTAGAATTATAAATAGAAAGACAGATTTGGAAACCAGAGGAGAAATATAAATCAAGGTAATGAGTTACTAAGTCTGTGTCATAGAATACTATGCTTGGGTTATTAATTTACTGTCTCCTGGTTCCAAATCAAGTTTGTGATGCTGGACCCCACAGTCTTTTCCAGCTGGCTTTGTGTTGGTCATTGCCAACAGGTGGCACAGGAGAGACCCTGAAATGTCCAGGAGGCTGGGAAGAAGGGACTGTCCTAACATGTGGTTTCCTGCCTGGCATCCACTAAATGGGTGTGAGGCCCACCTTCAGGGGCACTCACGAACCAGCTGCAGCCAGCACTCTCCAGCAAGTGTCTCTGTCACCACACGGGCTGTGAGTTCTTCTGGTAACTTTGCTTTCTCCAAAAGAAAATATTATGGTTTAGGTGTGGAATGTGCCCCGAAGTCCGATGTGAGCAGAGGAGGGGCTTAGGGGAGATGACTGGATCATGGGGCGCTACAGTCACCAATGGGGATGTCCACTGATAAGGTCATAGCTGAGTGTGCAGTTAATAGTTAGAGGCCTCCTGGAGATGGGTCACTGGGGATGTGAGCAGGAAGAGTGCACTCCTATGCCCAAGCTACTACCTTTCTGCTCCCTGGTCACATGACATGAGCAGGTTTCTGCCACCAGATCCTTCCACCATTTGCTTCCTGCCTTGCAGCCAGCCAACTATGCACCAAATCCTCTAAAATTCTAAGCCAAAATAAATTTATCTTCCTTGTGGATGTCTGGTAATTGCTCAAGGAGGATAAAGTAACTAAAATATATTTTGGTATGAGAGAAGTGGGGCCATTATTGTGATCATGCTGACCATGTGGTTCAGAATCTTTGGGAACTAATTTGTGGGTGGTGTTTGTAAGGGTTAGAGAAGCCAGGTACAGAAGTCTCAGAGTGCTTGAAGCCAAACTTGATGGGAGATTCTGCTCTGATCTCAGAAGATGAGAATGCTGATAGAAGTTCATGTAATAAAGGCCAGAGTCGCCCCCCTGGTAAGTGGCTGTGGTGCGGCAGGCTGAGGTTGCCCCAGGAGAGAACCACTAGTGACTCCTGAGATCTGCACCATGTTGGAACTTAGAGCACTGGGAAACCAAGCAACCAGGCTGCCTCCTTGCTAACCGGTAGTGAGCCCACCAGGGCACGGGCTAAGAATCAAACATGCCACCTCCCACCCCACCCCATTAGCAAATGGGAACCAGAGATCTGAGCACTTCTTGGGAAGTTGACCATATGCAATATAGCAAATAAGGGAGATTTCCTTCTACCATCTCTTTGAAGGCAAATATTTTTACCACTGTTTTGCTTTATTCTGATTAATGGTATTGCTCTATTTAATATTCTGTTTTGATAAGTTCTATAATGTTCTATATTTCATTTTATTTCCCTATATCTGATTGAAAGAACAACTATTGTGAAAATGCCAAGATATACTGTGATACCCATTACTGTTATCCTGGTAACCTGCTGTCAAGTTCTGTACCAATTTCACTACACAGTCTAAATTGGCTTTGTTCCATCTTGCTCTGTTGTATTTTACTACCTTCAAAATAATTTGAAAAATTTTTTAAAGCAACAATAATAATTCTTAAAACTTCACATTTGCCTCTATAATGAAATCATGGAACTGATATGTATATTGACATTTGAATTCAGCTATGTCTGGTATTTTAGAGATTCACTCTATTTTAAAATAAAGGCAAAAATGTCCATGGAAAAAAAATAAAGGCCAGGCTCAGGAGACCTCAGTTGAAAACAATGACTCCACTGGCAGTTGGATTCAAGGTCATGTGTGTTATGCTCTGGTACAAGATCTGCATACTTTTTACCTATGTTCTGAGACTTTGCAGACAACTGAGATTAAGGGCAGCATTCTAATTAATCTGGCAGCAGAAATTTCAAAACAGTTCAACACCCTGGCTGTAGCACAGATACTGCACAGATACTGATGGCAGCTTTTAGCTAGATCTATAGTTAGGATCAGGAGCAAATGGGACAGCTCAATGATTTGAAAAGTTAGGAGTTTTTCCAGAAAAGAAACCTTTACAACACCAGGACAAAAGAAGTACATGGTTCCTGAAAATATTAGCATTAAAAAGAAGCCAAGTGTTTTACATTAGAACAATAGGGAAAATGGCTCCAGGGCATCTCAAGAATCAACAAGATCAACAATCCTTCACTTTTTTTCCTTTGGGAGACTTTGCTTTAAAACAAAGGCACCCGATGGAGCCTTGCTTCTGGCTACCCAGTTACCACTTGAGCTGGCAGCAAACTTTGGTGTTATCCATGTGGTGACAGTTTTACAGGCATGCCAACGGCAAGAGTTGTAGGGTCACAGAAGCTTCTGTCCAGATTTCAGAAGACAGCCTGGAAAGCTCAGCAGGGTGCTCCTCGGAGGGAAGCATGTGAATCTGAAAGTACAGTGGAGACACCAGGAATCTGGAAATGAGAGGAATGTCGATGTCTGTTGAGAAAAGCTGCAGACAGTAAGCAAAAGCCACTCAAAGGGAGAGGCCCTGAGGGCTCCAACCAGCAACACCATAGGGATGGGGCTACCCCAGCATTTGGAGCTCACATCTGACAACTTGCTCCAGGAATTGGACACAGCGTTATAGGACTAATATATTTTCCCTGCTGGGTTTCAGTCTTGTTTTGGCTCCATTCCATTCCATCCCTCTGTTCTTCCTTTTGGCGTGGAAAGTTTACCCTGTGCCACTATATATTGGACGTACTGTGTTTATCTTTCTTTTTAACTTTGCAAAGGCTCACAGCTAAGAGTTTGCCTTGAGTCTCTGAGGAGACTTTGGATTTGGACTTTTCAGCAATGCTGGAACCCTTAAGATTTTGGTGGCTTTTACAGATGGACTAAAATGCAGTTCTCATGGTGAGATCAGCAAGAGTCCTTTGGGGACAAGGGATGCAATGTTATGGTTCAGATCCAAAATATCTCCCAAGTCTCACGTATTCAGAAGTGGCACTTTGGAAGGTGATTAGAGGATGGGTTCAGAGATGTACGTGCTGTTAGGAGGCTAGTAGTGGAAGCCTGTCCCTAGAGGTGTGGCCTGGAAGGCTATCATGTCCCTCCTAGCTGTCCCTTTCCCTTTCTGCTTCCTGGCCACCATGGCAAGAGCAGCTTTCCTCTACCATACCCTTCCACCATGTCCTCCCTGCCTTTGCTCCAGTCAGCTATGAACTGAATTCTCTAAAAACATGAGGTAAAACAAACTTCTCTTCCTTTAAGGTGTGGGCATTGGATGTTATGTCTCAGCAACTAAGGCAACTAAGATATAAGCATCACATGTGGGTAGGGATTGGGTGGAAGTCCTTGTTTTAAGCATCTTTTCCTTGTTTACTCTTCCGTGGCCCTTGAGGGAATATTTGTCTTTTAGAAGTTGCTTCTGCTGTACCCCTTGGAGCCTTCTTCGACTTCATTTAGTAGCTAACCCTTTTACCAGCTGGCAATTCTTTGAATGACATATTCCCTCTGTGACAATTGGTATGGGTTTGGGCTCCTGATTGCAGCCTGATGATACAGAGTGGTTGAACATATTGAGGTCAACCAGATCAATCAGGGAAGTAGCACAGAGAGCTAGAAGAAGTTCACGTGCTCAGTCTTGAGAAACTCTGAGATCCATTGTCAGGGAGAGGAGATCAGGCTTGCAAAACAGGGAAGGAAGAACCAGAGACGTGTAGAAACCCAGAAGGACATAATGGTATGGAAATAAAGGGAAAAAACTGCTTTAATAAATAATAAGTTTAAATCTTGTGGTGGAGAAGCCTTTATTATACACAAAAATATAAACAACAGGGTAAATAGGACCTTGAAATAAAGGTATTTATGATGTCAGGAGGCACCACAATGGACAAAATGTAACAACAGAAACAAGAGAGAATTATTTGCAATGTACAAATGACAGAGTATTTGCAAAAACCTCTACACATCATGGAAGACAGACTTCTCATAGAAAATCAACAAAGCCATGCACAGGCCCTTTACAAAAGTAGAAACATGACTGGAAACTAAATACACGAAGAAACCTCACCCTGGTTAGCAAGGAAATGCAACTAAACACAGAGCAATACCAATTTTTGCCCATTCAACTGGCAAACATAAAACAGTCAATAACAAAATATCGGCAAAGCCATAAAGTCATGCTGTCTTCTATGGTAGCCATGGGCCACACAAGGCTTGTGGGTCTTTTAAATGTGCTAGCCCAAATTAAGATATGCTCAGAACCTAAAATACATACCTGGGTTCAAAGACTTAGTGACAATAAAAGAATGTGAAATATTTCATTAATAACTTTGATGCTTATTTATGTGTTGAAATAATACCTTAAATGTATTTGGTTTAATGAAATGCATCACTAAACTTAGACAGCATACACCTGCAAAGCCAGCACCCTAAGAAGCTAAGGGAAGAAGGTTTTAAGTCAGAACCCAGCCCAGGTAATTTGGTAATTTAGCAAGACGCTGTCTCAAAATAAAACCAGAAAAGGAAATTTAGATTCTCCTATTTCTCTCTACTCTTATAATGATAATAGTAGAAAATGTAAAGTAACCTACATGGTCTTTATGAAGTAGGATCAAAAATACAGCAAATGCTGCGGCTGGGTGCTATTCAGTGGAAATGCAGGCTTGTAACTTCACCAGCTCTGGCACTAAGCAACTCCCAGCTCTGCCCAAACTCAAAATGACCATGAGGGCCAAGCATTTCGCATCAATTCAGGCTAACGAGGCAGCTGTGACAGAAGGACGACTAAAGACACTCATGAGAAAAGACGTGCAGATCTGCTTCAGAAAGAGACAACAATGACGGTTGGATGTGTCACAATGTGTCCTCTATTGTCCTGAGCTTGTTAAACTTGGACATCTGCTGCATTTATCTATCACACTTTCTGTATCACAAACTCTTGGCACCTTGGTTTACAGACTGTTTGCTCCATGATTCTGGGGAGGATGGCTGTGGTCATATGTGTCACCAATGTGGAATTCACAAAAGAAAGCAAATGTTTCCTGAATGCTTCTGTTTGTGAACAATTTGGTTCATGAACAGAAGCACTGGTAAACCAAGGTATCTTTGTATATCTAAAAAGAAACAATAGAGAATAGAAATAGACCCACTGGGTTGCCAAATAATGGAATTACCAATTATGCCTTCTGAATGAACTTAATTAACAGCCTTAATAAATTAAAAGGCAGGTTTTAGAGAATTTCAGCAGAGAATTAAAAGCTTTGAAGAGAACAAACTGATAATTCCAGAACTGAAATACATAATTAATGTTAAAAACTTAATAGCTGTACTTAAGAGCAGAAATAGAATTGAAGTGACTTAAAATAAAATAGGCTAGAAGAAAATATTACAACTAAACCCAAAGAAAGGCAAAGGACAAAGAATACAGAGATATTGTAAGACCAAACAGGGACAGAGTGATAAATCTGCATACCTACGCAGTTTGAGTTTGATAATGTGAAGAGAAAGGGAAAATTTCAGGAACAATATTAGAAGACAAAGTGAAAATCCTACAAAACTAACACAGCCACTAAGTTATAGATTCAAGAAGCACCAGTCACAGCAAAAAACAGAATATCATACCTCTGTGCACCATGTTGGATTCCTGAAATGGACTATAAAAACTTAAAGACACGGGGCTGGGGATTTAGCTCAGCGGCATAAGCGCCTGCCTTGCAAGCAGGCAGTCGTGAGTTTGATCCCTGGTACCGATAAAAAGGAAAAAGACAAAAAAAAAAAAAAAAAAAACCTTAAAGACAGCTACACCATGAAAGCACATGCTTAAAATGAACAGAAAATAGTTCTGATGACTGTGTTTGAAACAGAAACAACTGACAAAAGACGTTAAAGTTATGTTTTCAAACTGAAGGAAAAACTGCCAACATAGAACTTGAGATGGCCAACAAAATAAACACGTATAAATATAGATTACTTAAAAACATTTTCAGAAAAGTGGAAAGAGAAAAACTGTTACCAGCAGGAATACACTACAAGAAATACTACAGAAACATTTAGGTTGAAGCGAAATAATTTCAATGAAAACTCACAGTGAAATAAGGAATAAAGAGTAAGATGTGACTAAATGTAATTCGTGATGTAAGACAAGCTCAAAAATCTAGAAAATAATAGTAAATTAAACTGAAAATGTATACAGAGGAAAACAATTAAAATTAGAAAAGAAATCAATGAATCAGAAAGCACATAAATAAAAATTACAGCCAAAACTACTTTTACATCTAAAGAGAGAGCTGATGAGCCAATGGGGACCAATCAATAAAAATAAATGAAGGAAAAGCACAAACTGCCAAAATCAAAATGGAAAAAGGAGATATTACCATGGATCTTATAAAATGAGAAAATTAATAAGTAAAAGCAATGAGTATGATATCGAAATATTTAAAACTTACAAATACTGGTCCTTCCCCAACTCTTCCAGAAAACAGACATGTGATACACCCCAGTTCTTTCAGTGAGGCCAGAATAACCTCTGTCTTGGTTACTTTTCTCTTGTTGTTGAGATAAAATATTCAGCACCCAAAATTAAGGAAGGAAAAATATTTAGCTCATGGTTAGTGGAAGTTTCAGTCAGTAACCAGCTGCCTCTGAGGCGGGGTGTCAAAGCAGAAGAGCAAACGTTCATGGCAGCAGAAAAACAGTAAAAGCAACAAACTAAAAGGGGCAAAAAGAAGGAGCAAGCCTCTTTCTCTCTTTTATACTGTATGCAGGCTGCACACACCATCAATCCTAGCAACTAGACAGCAAACCAATCACAAACTCTAGATTCAGCCATCTCCGAAAATCCCACCCCCATGACCACATGAGACTTTGGGAGGACATCCAGACACAAACTATAACAGCCTCATTAAAATAAGGATATGTAAAGTGAAGAAAGCCATCAAAAATGTGCATTTTCTTCTTATTCTCTGCAAGTTTGTAGAAGGCAATCATTATTTCTAACGTTTAAACTAATTCACCTACGAAGGCATTTAGGCCACGGGAAGAAAAGCTCATGTTTAAATTTTACTTCATTTAAAAATTTTATTACAGATTCAACAATTATAAAACTACAGAACTTTTCTGGTATTTAAGTTCCTTTTGTGTTAGTTTTGTTAAGTGGAACTTTTTCAGGGTATTTTATGTTTCAAACATGGTGGTATAGTGTTTATAACATCTCCCTATGAAAAGTTATAAACAGAATATTAGCAAATCCAGTCCAAGAATACATCTCATCGTGATGAAGTGGGGTTATGCTAATGATGAAAACTTAATGCAACATTTAAAATCAATAAAATTTTCAACCTGATCAGAAAAAGAGAGAAAAGCCCTATTTCATCTCAATAGATGCACAAAAAGCAATTGGTTAAATTCAGCCTCCGATGGTGATAAATGACTAGGCAATCAAAATTGAAAGAAATGTCATCAATAAAATAAAACATATTCAAAATTACAGCAGAACTAGCACAAAATGTGACCCTGAAATCACAGTGCTGTCTGCTCCCCAAGGGGCCGGTTTTGCTATGTGTGCCTGTCAGGAAAGGCTGAGTGGAAACTCAAGTCTCACTAGCTTCACTGGTTCCTGCTGGCTTGAACTACTGGGTGATATAAATGGATCTAATCACTTTTATTTATCTTTTTCCTAATTAAATTAATTAAAAGTCACCCGACCCGACGGGTCAGACAAGCAGGTATCACAGGTAGTTCAACCCACCTGGCGGCAAGACATGAATTGTGGCCCCGTCGTGAACATGTTAGTAAAGCAAAGGTCTCACTCTTGCCTTGTCCCAGTACGCTCTGGGTGGCAGAGGACATGACCTGTGGACTATGTTATCCTAGCTCTGGAAATCAGACCGAACCATTCAGATCACTGTGGTTGCCCCAAGATGGAGATGAACGAAGTGACACCTGGAAGGTCTCAATGCTTGTTCAGGTGTGACACACATCACCTCCACTCTTACTCACAAACGCAAGGCCCCAAACAACTTCAGGGGGTTGGGAAGGTACAGTTTATTTTGCATACCTGGAAGTAGAAAGGAACAAGGTACCAGGGAACTCTGGCAGTGTCCTTTGTAGAGAGAATGGGACATTTATAGTAGTAGCTTCACAGAGGAAGCATCTCTCCAAGATGAGCAGGAGGCTAAAATCTTCAGTGCATAAGGACATTCTGAAGATGGGGATGGGAAAAAAGGATCAAGATGACGGACATTCGAGGACAGGGGACAACTCCGACCTCTGCACCTCCTTTGGTTGGCTCTGGCTCACAGGCTCACCTCGGTTTCTCTTCTTGGATAGTTTAGGTCTGGTGTCCTAAGCTTCCTGTCTTTATTATTGTCTGAACTAGCTAATCCATTTAGCGTGGTAGTACCTAAACATTTTCTCCATTTCTGTGTGTGATTGCTCCAAATTTTAGATTAACTGTCTATTACCAAGAATATTTGTTCCTTCCAGGAAAATACCTAAGCTCAGTGCTAGCTTATGCTGCTTGATCCTCCTAAAATATGGATCCCTTTTCTCCCAAAGCAGCCAATGCCTTCCTTCAGCACTCAACAAAAATCCTGCCTCCTTGCTAACACAATACACTTCCCAGAGGGGGACAGCCACCGTCATCTGCCCCAAAACACAATACACTTCCCAGAGGGGGACAACCACCCTCATCTGCCCCAATGCAGGAATGAGGGGAAGCTCTGCTTTCTCTCTGGATGGGAAGAACTGAGGTCCCGAGAGTTGATATTTCACAGTCTGACACCCCCGGCTGTGATAGCCACTGTTTCTGCACGTCCTGCAGCAGTTTCCCAGGGTCTTCGAGGTACCATAATCAGGAGACCCTGCTGAAGCACAGGGTCCAGTCCGAATGCTTGGTTCTCCATTCAAGTAAGTCCCAGTGTGGAGGCTGAGCCACACAAGGAGGAAGGCCGTTCTGGCCTCAAATCCACGGTGAACTCTCCAAACAAACTTTACTGCTAATAGACCTGAAACGTATGTGTTGCTTCCTGATGGCTGCAGAACTCGGAAAGACAGAAGAAATAGGCCCCCAATAAGTGATTGCTTTCATCTTTATTTCAAAAAGAAATAGCTCTCTATCTTTGCGCAGCTGCCATGTGCCTCCAGTGGCTCTGCTTGAGGTCTCGTAGATGCAAAAATGAAAAAGACGTAACTGCTGCCCTACAAGGAGGCCCCAGTCCAGTGTGGGCTCTAGTTTGGACAGCAAATGCTCCCAAATACCTGTTTGTGAAGGGTTTGGTCCCCAGGGCAGTGCCAGGAGGCATGGAGCCTTTAAAGGAGGGGCCTAGTTGGAGACTTGGTGTCATTGAGACGCTGTGCTTGGTCTTCTCTTTCACTTTTGGATTTTCTCTGCCATGTTCTCCCACCAGGATGTGCTGTCTCACCACAGACCCAAAGCAACAGTCCAGTCAATCCTGGAATGAAGCCTCCAACACTGTGAACCAAAAGAAACTCTCTCTCTTAATAAGTTAGCTGTCTTGGATATTTGTTACAGCAAAAGAAAGTTGCATGAAGAACCCAGCAACTAAACAAGATAAGCCAGGTGTTCCAAACAAAGAACACCATGGTAACAGGTGCTGAAGCAGATGGGGTTTTGCTTATTTGATCTACCTGCTAGGAAGTATCTCTCAGCCTTTGTCCCTGTGAAATTTTAATATTCCTTGAAGAATTTTTTTCTCATACACTTTCTACACAAAAACCTCACATGGAGGTGATTCCACCACCTGCTCCACACAAAACCAGTCAGAGGCCCATCTCTCCCTAGTTAAAGGAATGGATTCAAGAATGTCCCAAGACAGAGTCAGAACTAACCCTAAGTCACCCACTGACATTCTCTGCAAAGATGATGAGAAAGACTCTCCTCACTCAGAGCTGCAAGACTAGGACTCCCAAGAATGGGAGTCACATGGGAAGGGAGCGCGCCCAAGACCACAGTCCAACGAGGGGAGAAAGCATGAGGAGGAGGATCCCCGATGTCACTGAGAACCTGGTCCAACCACAGCTGACAAGGCTAGCACTTTCAATCATGCAGTTAGTCAGCCACTCCCCAAACATTTACAAAGCAGCTCTAAGACCAGGTGTCATTTTAGATCTTGAATCCAGTCTGCAAGATTCCTAAGTTTGAGGAGCCTGAAACTTTATGAGGAGACAAACAATTATACACAAAGCACTGCTTTTATGGCATCTGCTGCTGAGGGGAGGAAGGAAGACACAACAACTAAGGAAATAAGCAAGATCCTTGTTGAAGTGTTAGAGAAAGCAAAGCAAGGGAAGGACTGGGTGCTCCAGCGCAAACAGGGTGAGCAGTGAGGGTCTCACGCGAGCTCAGGCAGCAGACGCGAGGCGCCAGCCCTGTCTGAGGAGCAGGAAAGACAGGTGAGGTCCGAGGGCGGGCGTCTAGAAGGACGAAGGACGTCAGCTTTTATTCTCTCCTTGCTGTGAGTGGCACCTGGGCCGGAGGGCGGTGCCAGGCAGGGGGACTGAGCAGAGGACTGACCTGCACTGAGGTGACTGTGAGGCGGGTGGGGCAGCAGCAGGGCAGCCAAGGAGCCACTGCAATAATCTATGAAGAGCCATGACCACTGCATGAGGCACAATGGTATTGACAATGGGTGCTGTGAAGTGGCCGGAGCTAATCATCTCCCTCAAGAGCACTTCACACTGCTGAAACTCAAGGGCACTCAGCCACGGGACCATCTCCACCCAGTCCAGCCATCGACAGCTAAAGCATCATTCTTTCACTACCACCAGAAGAAAGAATGTGCAGGGGACCCAGGTCAGGACTCTTTCCGTCCATTGAATAGCTTCCCCCGGCCTTCCAGTTAGCCTGATCCAGTGAGCTGTGTCCACGAGCCACACTTGGCCCCAACAGTGGAGGTGGTTGTGGCATCACAGGCAATGGTAGCTTTGCTTAGCATGAAGGTACTTCAATCCCACTTGCCCTGGCCAGGCTGGTGTTTGCCCTCACAGCCACCTGGCAACTACGGCTCAGGGCAAGTGTGTGTTCACTAGAGCATGGCACCTTCTAAGGTGCCTAAGTCCCGTTGTGATGCCAGAATGCCTGGGAGAGCAAGCTCAAGCACCTTCACGTGACCACTGCGTCCCTAAGGCTGGGCCAGCACTGGTGCCCTCCAGCCTCGTGCTCCACGTGACAGGGGCAGCTGCCACCCCAAAGGACCACATGCAGTCTTCACAATCTGCATTTGCCCGGCTGTTCCCTCCCTCGGAACTGGCCCTCGAAGAGCAGGAGCTCCCCGACCCCTACCACCACACTGTCAGGACCGGGGCCCTCCACCTTCCCTCCATTGCAGCACAGGAAGTAGGCGCGGAAAAGATGAGCATGGAAATGCATGACTCGGTTGGTGCCAAATAACACTGCAAATGCTTTGCTTGCACTGGAAGTTCTGAGACATTCTCTGACAAAATCCAACAAGTTAATGTTTCACTGGGCTGGAGAGCCCCAACCTTGGGCTTCAGTTGGCACCCAAGCAGGTGACACCAATCCACTTCCAGGATGAAGAACCACAGCAGGGAAACAGAAAGGTGGCCTAGGCCAGAAAATACTAGCCACACCAAGAAACAGTTTAAAGCACATTTTCTGGAATGAAGGATAGCTGTCAACCCAAAGGCAGTGAGTGTTCTCGGTCAATAAAATGAAAGAGAAAAGAGATGGGACAATGTGGAGAAAATTCCCTAGAGCAAGACCTTGACCCAGGCTGGAGCCATGAACACCTGACATTGGGAGTGAAGCTCCTGGCGTCTGCCCTCACTAAGAAGCCCAAGAGCCTTCCAAAAGCCTCTGAAATTTCTCTCTCTCTCTCTCTCTCTCTCTCTCTCTCTCTCTCTCTCTGTGTGTGTGTGTGTGTGTGTGTGTGTGTGTGTGCGCGCGCGTGTATCTGTTTGTGTCTCTCTCTGTGTGTGTCTCTCTCTGTATCTCTCTCTCCCACTCTCTTTCCCTCTCCCGGTCCTCACTTGGCTATGTCTCCGACTTGGCTATGCTCCAGATCAAACGTCAGGAAGAGCCGATGCCTCTCTGGGCCTCCCAAGCTCTGTGCTGATCCCCATTGCCCTGGTCAACAGGAACAGTCAGTCATTGGGTGTCACTGAGGAGTTAGCCCTTCAAGGGAAGGACTACTCAGGCCTGGCGCACACAGTAGGGCCTGGCTTCTCTGACTTTACTGGTGCCCTCGTCTATGTTCTGGACAGGGGCTCCCTACGGGGCATGTGAGTAGCACCCATGGAGCTCCTTGGCTGCCTTAGGAGCCCAAGGAGCCAGTTGTGTGCACAGAAATCTGTGCCCTGGACAGTAGTGACATAGCCCTGAGGCCAGTGCTGCCCTGGGTCAGCTGTGGCAAGCACGGCCCCTTTCTTCAGCTGTCAAACAGTATGCACCTCATGGGGCACAAGGAGGGTTAGAGGGAACCCCAGCCCAGGACCTGGCCCACAGCAAAGCTCAGTACTGCCTGCTCTTCCTTGGCAAGTCGGCCCAGGCAGAAGCCAGTTTTGGTGGCAGGGGTTTATGAACTGAAAACCAGCAATATTTGTGTAGTTGTGGATTTCTTACCTTTACTTATAAGGCACTTTGCAGCTGCACCGCTGGTGGTTAAAGTTAATCCTCTGAGGAAGTGGGGGCATTGCAACATGCTCAGCTCACAGGTGAGGAAGACTGTGCTTCAGAGAGGTCAATGGACACACAGCGATGCAAGATGGGTTCAGCTGGACCAAACGTCCAATTGTATGGACCTAACCCCCACTACTGGAATTCGAGTGAGGCTGAATCCTGTATCACTCCTCCCTCAGGGAGGCCAGGGCCAGCAGGATGCCCTCCTTAGAGGGATGGAGTTTAGCCAAGAAAGTTTCATTAAACTGTTCTGGGCCATGCACGGTCCAGCTGCGGAGTGGGCACCTGCTTACACACACACACACACACACACACACACACACACACACACACACACACACACGGTGCTTCCATCAGCCCAGGCCATCTCCTGCAGCCTCAAGCTCAAAAGGCCACTCTGGCTTCCCAGGAACCCGAGGCAAGCAAAATCCTCACTAGCTGCCAAGCCAAGTCCTCCCTGCGACACCGCAAGTTTGGGCCCCGCTTTCCTCTGCGAATCTGCCGCCCCAGCTCGCGCTCGGCCTCGTCTGACCCCCTCAGGGCACGCGATGCCCAGCAGTCGCCCCGGTGGAAGCCCCGCGCCTGGCACCCGGCCCGGCCCTCCGCCCGCCGCGACGTGGCCGCGCCTGGGTCCCCGCGCCCCGCAGCGCGCAGCAGAGGACGGCGGGGAGGGGGAGCTGGGCCGACGCCCGAGCGAGCTGCGCCCCTGCCCTCTTACCTTCCTCATTCTCGTCAAACACTGGGGGCTTGTGGGAGTGGTTCCCGCCCATATTCTGCCGCGGAGCCCGCAGCTGCAGCCGCTGCTACATGCCCGGCCGTGGGGCTGCGGGGGGCGGGACGCGCGCAGGGAGCGCGAGGCGCTGAGCCCAGCTCAGGTCCAAGTCGCGGAGCCGGAGGGGCCGAGAGCCACGCAGGGGCGGGGACGGCGCCGCCGCGCCCCCTTCTCCGGACGCCCCCTACTGCGGGCGCCCTCAGCCGCGCCCTCAGGGCGGCAGCACCCCGCGCCTGTGTAGGCTGGGGAGCCCGGGACTCCCCGCGCCGGGGCCACCTCGCTGCGCGGCTGGCGAGCTGCAGCGGGCGGGAGAAGGTGGAGGAGGCGGGTGGAGGAGGAGGAAGAGGAGGAGAGGGAGGAGAGCGAGGAGGGGAGGGAACAGAACTGGCGAGGGCCGTGCTGAGGGGCGCGGCGGAGGAGCGCAGCCCCAGTGCGGCGGGGAGGATGGAGCTCGGGACCCACTGAGCAGCCGCGGGGTGCACGGGCTTGCCCAGGACGGTGGCTCAGGACCACTGTCTCATGGGTTGGCCCGGCCAGAATATCACTGGCACCGTCGTCCACGCCCCCTTGCAAACGCCCCAGAGTAAGGTTTGCTCCCCCGCTTAGTAATGCGGGCCGTGTCCCCAGGGCGGGGAGCGCCGGGTGCGTCCCGAGGGAGCCCAGGCGCCCGGGCCCGCGGTGAAGACGCTGATGGGCACTCGGTGCCGCTCGTCTCCAGCACACGCGCCACGCCGCTCCTTTGTGTGTTCCTAGATTTCCCACTGAACAAAAGTGGAGCCCGCCCTGTGGGACCGAATACGATTTCCCTCTTCATGGGGAAACTGAGGCCCAAGAGAGCCATGGTTTATCGCCCCAAATTATTCTCTGTGGGCATAGCTGGGCGTGGGCCTCGGGATTCCCCCAAACTGCCCGGCACAGGCACCAGATTGAGGGGCGGGGTTCCTTTCTGGATCCCTGAGCTCGGTTGGAGCTCAAAGTGGTGTCAGGAAAGGCGAGCACCCCGGCCTCCTAAGGCCTGGGACGCGCTGTGCACCTCGCTCGCAGGATAGGTTGGTGGCTCTTGCCCAGGGCTCCCCAGGGAGCGCCTGGTGGCTCTGGGCCGCGCGAGCCGCCCACCCGGCCTCCTAGTGCGACGCGGCATCTCCGGCATCGTCCCGCCCTCTGCTGGGCGCTTGCTTTGCTAGAAAGAGGTTTGGCTCCTCTCCTCTCTCTTCCTTGCCTTTTCCGCTAGTCTTTTCCTCTGTCTGTCCTTATTTTCCGATAAACGATTTACTCCACTAGGTTGAATTTCCAAATTTTACTTTTCATTTTTAAAGACTGCAGTAAGACCCACAAAAGGTTTAAAGAGCCATCACTAGGCTCTTAGCAAAATGCTCCTCTGGTGAAAATCATAAACCTCCAGCTCACCCCACTTTTTAAAGTAGAGAACACCCATCCTCTGTAGCGCACTGAGCTGGGAACACGGGCATCCCTGTGCAGAAGACTGAAACTAAATTCCTGCCTCTCACCTGTACTAAAATCAGATCACAATGCAGTGAAGACCTGCGTATAAAAACAGAAATCTTGAAACTGTCGAAGGCCCTTGAAGCCACAAGCACAGACAAGGACTTCCTGAACGGGACTTCACTCCGCAGGCAGAGCTGAGAGCGGCAGGCCACCCAGGGCTTTGGCCCTAACTGCCCTTCCTGGAGCTGACTGTGTGTCCTCCTGCATTGCCTCTGTGAAATGGGGTGAACAGTAACTCTTCAGCTTGCTGTTAGGATTCTATCAAGGATCTTTCCAAAATCATGAAATAAGTGACTGGGGAGTATGCGCAGCCATTTGCGCTGCCAGCAGGCACCTGTGGTGTGGTCTGGCCACATCAGCATAAAGGAGGCACCTCAAAGGGACTGGGGAGAATGTGGGCTGGGGTTAGGGTTGGGGTATGCAGGAGAAAGTGACCGTGCCAGCCACGCATGAAGGATGTAAGGGATATCAAGTGTGTGCCTTCTGTCTTGCTGCTACCATCCACCCTGAGAAGGCCTGGCCCAGGGTAGGCTGTTCCCAGAATGAGGGACCCAAGATGCAGACTGGGACCCCTCATGCATTTTGAGGCTCATCAGCAAGGAAAATGTGCGTTTTCATAAGCTGCCAAGGTTGGGGGATGTTCGTTTTGAAGCATTGTCATAGAAATAGCTGACTGGTGTACGTA
This sequence comes from Cavia porcellus, assembly GCF_034190915.1. Taxonomy (NCBI): domain Eukaryota; kingdom Metazoa; phylum Chordata; class Mammalia; order Rodentia; family Caviidae; genus Cavia; species Cavia porcellus. The sequence continues at coordinate 69,464,886 of NW_026947501.1, read as the reverse complement.
TATGAAATCAATAGTCATACACACCAATAATGAAGACTATGGCCGTGAAGGAATCCCAGGAGGCCTGGGGCCAGGGAGGCAGAAGAGTCCCACAGTTCATGGGACATGTTGACTTCTCTGCATTTGTCCCTTCCTCTGTCTCCTTTGTCCAGCAGGAGCCACAAGGGTGAGGAAGACAAGGTTAAACTTCATGAAATTTGAAGCACAGAAACCCTGGTAGAGTGTGGGGCCGCTTGGGTGGTGTGAGTGGGAGAACTGTAGGGGTCTCCAGAATTCATCCAGAATGGAGTGTGGCTACAAGTACAGGTGTGAAACTCATATTTAAAGTGCTTCTCTTGTAAGTCTGCACAGTGTTTTAGCATTTATTGAAAAAGTGATAAATATTCTTACTTTGAAAAGTTTTTCAAACACTCACCTACTCCTGGTGGTATAAGACCCAGGTTCCAGTTTGTGACTACAGAGCTTGTGGATCACATAGGATGTAGGTACGATTGTCCTACTTTACAGTTGGACAGAGGGGGCTCGTGGTATCGAATGACTTGTCCCTAATGCACAGTTAAGGGTCTTCATTTGCTAGGGCTGCTGTAAGAACTTGCTACACACTGAATGGCTCAAAGCAGCAGAGTTCTCTTCTGTCACTTTTCTGGAGCCCGATCTGAAGTTAAGACGTTCACAGAACTGGTTCCCTCTGAGAAAGACTTGCCCCATGGCTGGCCAGCTTCTCCTGCCTCCACTTTCCCCAGCTTGGCACTGCAGGACTCCAACCTCTGGTGGCACCCCTGCATGGCATCTCCTGTCCACAGATTCAAGGCCCTCTCAGTAGCCAGAATGAAGCATGTAGCCGACATTCGTGAAGGGATAGTCCTACTCTGTGGAGGAGAAACTGAGGCAGGGCAGAACTATGAGCAGGCCCACGGCCTTGAGGTCGAGGTTGCCGATGTAATGCAGGTGGGAGAGGCTGGTGATGTGGGTCCAATAGGGACACAGAGTCATGGTCTGTAACATGGCAGTGGGTCACAGTCATGTCCTGGCCATGTTTCAGAGGCAGAACTCACTGGATTTCCTGATGGATTGAAGGTGAGGCTAACAATGATGAGAACTTTATGCCCGCACAGCCAAAAGAATAAAGAAGGGGACCTGTGTGGGTGGTAGGCTCCCAGGGTCATGGTGTGGTGGGCAGGGGAAGAGGGTGGAGGTCAAGAGTGGCCTTACAGAACAGCACTGTACAGTGCCAGCCAGCAATGGGTGTCGATCCTTGGGTGGGCAGGAGGACAGGTCACATGTAAAGGGTTGGTTGGGTAGGTGGCAGCCTCTGACTAGATGTGAGCGGGGTATAGAGGAGAAGCTGAGACCAGAAATTTAAACAAATAAAGAGCCCTGCATGGATAGCTAGTGTTTGAGGCCCAAGGCTTAGGAGAAGTGAGGCCAAGCCAGAGACCTGGAAAGTAAAGAGGATATTGGAAGCATCAGAGGCGGTAGGAGATGCAGGAAGGATGAACTGCATGTGCCATGAAAGATGCCAGCCCCGGGTGGAGCAGGTGAACAAGTAGAAGGCGTTGTACCGTCCTTGAGGAAGAATCCAGGCCTCCCAGCACTGTGACCCCAGAAGCACCTGGTGCTCCCAAGACTCTTGCCCAGTCAAGGGGACCTGCTCAGCAGACAGGGGTGGAGTGTGAGTGTAAGTGTCATCTGAGGGGAGCCAGGCAGCCTGTGCCCTCTGGGGGCGCTGCTTCTGGTCAAGAGCTGAGCCGGCTCCTTGGTGTTCTGGTCACACAAAGGAACAGAGCTCGTGGTGTCACTGCCATGTCGGGTTGGCTACAAACTCCTCCCTGCGGTGAGCTAGAGCACATGTGCTGCTGGGCCATGTGCCTACCCCTCCACCGCACCTTCGAGGCAACACTGTTGACTTCACAGCTGTTGACTTGCATGTTCTCCCGAGGGATTTGGCCCGGAAGTGTCATTGGATCCTTGTCTGCTGGGTGTGAGCCTCTTTCACAGGGATGTCGCAGCTGAGGCCTGTTAATTAGCTTTAAACCTAATTGCTGGCAAAAGCCATCTGGGTATTTTCTTTGGTCTCTTAGAAACTTGGTTCTGGGCTCGGAAAGAGGCGATCTTACGGAATATCACCTGTGTGGCACCGACCCTCTATGCACGTTGACGCTCAGGGATGAAGAGGACAGTGTGAGCAGAGCAATGAAAGCCCGGCCAGGGCGGGGTGCAGCTGTGTGCTGGCAAGAGGCTTCCACTCTGCCTTTCCCCCCTTGGCTGATGTGCTCTGGGCTTGGACTGCATGTTAGACACTGAGCTGGAGCCAGGCCTGTAAAGGTAAGTAAATATAAGTCACCTCTGTGACCAGCCAGGAAGGTCTCCTAGAAGCAGAACAGTACTTCTGTGTATATAGTGGTGTGAGAAGGAACCATTTGTCACACAGACTCTGTCAGATATAAAGCTCTAGGTTTGTGAGAGGTGTAAATGAAACTGTATGCACAATTAGCAGTAATACACAGGAAGTGTGCTGCATTTACTAAGTTCAAGTATGTGTTTTCATTCCCAATAGAGGGTTCAGTTCTTAACGCTTCATGCTCGTAGCTCTAGAATATGCACAGAAGTAAAATTTTCTGCTGTTTCTGAGAAAGACTGAGACAGATGGGACTTGGTGGACATTTGCAGTCATAGCCTCCTTCCCAGGGAAGGTAGGCATGAAGCCAGATAAGCACACCATTCTGTAGGTGCTCAGGAAGGTACCTTTTGTTGGATCAAAGCCACACATCTACTCTGGACACCCTAAGCAGGATTGTTCCCCACTCACTGCAAGCTCATTGTTGAGCAAGAAATCTCTGGGAATGGAAGAGAGATGAGTGACAATATGGTACCACCTCTCCATCCCGGTCTCTTTAGCAGAAGTTGCTAGGACACCCCTGCTGCTACTCCTCATGACTCCTCCTCGATCCCCTAATACCAGCACACCCTGGCTGAATTACTCTGAAGCGAGCACATCCTCTGCACACCCTGCAGGGTGCTGCCCGGTCTCTCAGGAAGGATTCTGAACTAATCTTCAGCTATCTTAAAACAAAGGGCTGGCTGTCTTGACTGGCTCACAACTCATGAGCTTCTGCATGATTTTTTCAATCTGGATAGCAATTAAATCAAAGAAAAAAAAAACCCTCTGCTTCTCTGCACCAAGCTTGCTGGGCTTTCTTTCAAGGTTTGTTGCAGAGAGAGCCCAGAAGTTCAGGTTTGGGGTCTCTTCTGTGAACCTGGCAAGAGACTGAGCCTGTGACTGTTACTTTGCAATCCCAAATGTGAGCACATAGGTCTTCCTGACTTGAGTGCCCATGAGGACTGCAGAGTGCTGTAGCTGCCATTCTGGTCGCTGAGAACCTGACCCAGTGTTCACCACACCTCCCTATGGAGCGCTCACTGCCCCTGGCTGGAGCATTTAGTTTTATGTAATACGATCGTGCCCTAGAGGCTCAGGCAATTCCCGAGAGCCACATCTTCCACGCCAAGCCAATTTTTTTTAAGCATCTGCTGGATCAGATTTTGTTATCGTTTTCGTTAAGCCATTTTATTTCAAACTTGAGTCTGGTTGGTGTGGAGGAAATATTGTCTGCCTGCACCCTCGGAACATGCTCTCTGTGGTGGCATCATACATCACAAAGGGAGAAAAACGAGAAGCGAGTTCTGTGGCCCGCAGAGATAAGGAGGCGTTTGCACATGCAGGGCTGCTGCTGAGAATCATCTCTCTCAGATAGCACGTTGTCCCCGGGAATAAGAAGTGGTAACTTCAAAAGCAGTGTTTGTTGTTAAGAGTCCTGTGTGTGTGTGTGTGTGTGTGTGTGTGTGTGTGTGTGCTCACTCGAAGTGAGGGTCCAAAATTGCTCCAAATGTGGTGTGTCTGCATTTCTTGGCATTCTGAAATTCCCCGGAGGCATTTTCATAGCTGGAAACTTGGTAGCCCAGCAAATCCGAGCTTCTCCTTCTTACTTTAAAACAATTTGCATAGTAGCTCCATGGTGACCGCAAATGAAGTGTGCACGGGGAGAGTGCAGTGGCGTAATGTGAACCAGGCTGGGGCAGGAGCAGGGCTCTCTGGCTGCCAAATGCAACATGCGCAGAGAGTGTTTCCTTGGGTTTCTGCCCAGGTTTATGGGGATTCTTGGGCGCTTTAGGGAGTCATTGTGAACATACTGAACGCTGAAACTGTTCTTGAACTTTGTGTGCACAAACGTGTGCAGTGGAGTGTTTTCATCAGGCAAGATGGCCAAATCCTTCCTATCTCCTTAAAAGGCTGCATGGGTCTTCCTGGAAAAGGGAGCTTAAAGTGCTTTATCCAAAAAGTACCTGCATCTAGGAGAAGAGTCCCCTCTCGGGAAGCAGGCACAGCACGTAGTAGAAGCCATGATATGCTGTAGTCCAGAACCTTGGACACTGAGGACAAAAGCGTGTGGCCATGGAGACAAGACACAGGCCTCAAAGTGTCTATAGCCACCGCCTCAGCCTGTGGCCTTGGTAAGTTCCTTCCTTTCTCTGAGCCTCAGTTTCTCAGTCTGTAAGCTGTACAACTGAAGAAGTTGGGCAGAGTGGCAGAAACTGCTACCGCGTTTTCAATATCTCCGTGTCTTTCATTGTGTAAACAATCCACGCACCCAGTTTTAGCTGAGCTCATGGCCCCTGGCTATAGGCTGCATTTTCCAGCTTGCTTCACAGGTTGGAATGGTCATGTGACTATTAGTTCCAGCTAATGGGATGTGAGGGATGAGGTGCACACTGACTGCACTCCCCTGCCCCCTAGCACCAGCCAGGCCGCAGAGGACAGTTTCCTGAGAGGGACAGAGCAACCAGACAGCAGCACCGTAGTCCAGCGTGTGCTCCAGGAGAGGACACCCTACTGAACTTGGGGAGCAGTGCACCATCCTGGTGACACCCTGTAACCTGGATCTGGAGTTCCTTTGGTTGATCCTGAATCTATTTCTTAGCTAATGTACACAGAGGCGAAGGTCATCACTGTCCTCCCTTACATCTGATGTGACATAAGTGTACCACAGATGTTCAGCAAACTAAAGCATGACTGAATACATGAGCAGCACGTGGTTTAAATGGCCATGTCAGGAATACCGCGGGTATGATTTGTGCCCAGCTGGCCAAGTCTGGAATCCTTCTGAGAACCGAGGGTGACCAGGAGCTCAAGGTGCCCGGCATTGTCTTGGCCCAGTGTCTTCTAAAGAAAGGACAGAGCTGAGGAAGACTCAGAGGGAGCAAGGAGACAGAGCCCACACCTACCTCCTCCATTCCTCCTGTCCCTTCAGTGGGTCCGTCATGCACTCAACAATTAAGTGCCCACCACATCCGGGCACTACATCCGGGCACCTGTGGGTATAGACAAACCCTCTCAAATTAAGGCAGGCGACACCTAGTGGTCAGCAAAAGCAGCACTGCTGAGTCCGGCAAAAACATGGTGACATTTTCAGGCACACACAGGTGACATCAGTTGGAAGTGCACCCCGTCCCCAGCCAGAGAAGAAGAGGAAGCAGCTGTCTGTGTGTGCCTCTGCCAGCCCTCAGACACTGGGTCACATATGCTGTCCTTCAGCTTGAACCCATCGTCCCCTCCGGTTCATTCACTTGTAAAATGGGGATCATTTTTCCTAATTTTGAACCCAGAAAACGGCACTCTAGAGTGTGACACGCTGAGGAGTGGGGCAGGGACACCAGTGGGGTTGCAGGATCAGGCCCCCCTGGTATCCCATCCTGTCTCTCAGAGGTCTTTGACCTTTCTCCCTCGAAAGCCAAGGGCAGATACCTCCTCTGAACTTCCAGGGCCTGACTAAGGCGACTTCTTCAGAAAGGATCGCAGTGGTCACAAAAGCCTCCTGGGAAATTTAAGAACTGCGGTGGGAGGAAGAGATGGACATTTGTTACCAGATTTTCTTTTCATCTGTTCTCACAAGGGCAGCTCTGGAGAAGACGGAGGCCAGCTGCATTCTCAGGGACCCCCACCCCTTACCTCCCTGAGCCCAAGGGAACTTCGTCACAGCCTCATTCCTGTGCTCAGTGCACTGATTTTCCCTGAAAACCCATTTACCAAATCATCTCTACCCCCACTTCCCTCTCCCCTAGGAAGAAGGGATGGCAATTTCTAAACCTCCTCTGTTGATGGGGAGTTGGCCTGTGGTCCCTCTACTGATGCAGAGTAAGAATAAATATGCTGCCTTTCCTCTGCTAGTTCTGTCCGTGGTCAGCGGAGCAGGCCGCTTCTAACCTCCAGCATCCTCACTGTGCTGGCCTGGAGCATCACTGTGAGCCTGCCAAGGGCTCAGTGGTGACCTGCGCACCGATTCTAAACCACATGATGATACATTTGTTGTGGCTGAAGCAGAGGCGGAGCGATGCTACCGGAACCTCCTGGAGAGAGACGATGGTGCGGTTCCCCATCCCACAGTGCGCAGGTCCAGGTCTGTCCCCAGCAGGGAAGGAGCACTGCCACCCTAAGTTGGCAGCAGCTTTGCTGAGAGACCATCCCAGTGCCCATTCAACACAGTGCATTCAGATTCTCTCTAGTGGTCTGCGGCGCCCAATTTTGAGTATCAGCCTTGCCCTGGGGCCTGCTACATGGTTATACAACAGCACATCTGTGGCTGTCAGTGGGATTTTCTCTCTGTGGACCGATGTGGCTGACAGGACCTCAGCCTAGGGTCCCAAGTCCGCTCTGCAACTCATGGGGCAAAATCAAGCGGCTCTAGTCTGGCTGCAACTGCGGAGTTTATTTTCTGGTTCCAGAGACACCTGTGCCCAGTTTGCATCATCAGGACCCAAATAAGCCTGCTGGGTGGATCCAGAGAGAATTGTGGTGATTGATCTCCAGGGCGAGTTGTGGAAAGGGAAGCATTTTCAAGCCAATATTCTTGGAGCACCGACTCCATTCCAAGGCTGTGCTGGGCGCTGGGTGTCCTGCTGGGGTAACGCAGCGCGCTCCCTCTGCTCTGTGTGCTCTTCACTTCCAGGGCCTTCAGCAGCCAGCACTGTGCTTGCTTAGTACAACCTGTGATGTCATAGGAGCGGTGCTTGTTACCAGTGAGACAGTTACACTTTTTGAAAACAAACAAGAGCACTTCAAAATTTTTTCATGATTACTTTAGTTTGTAATAAAAATACATTTTAAATATGGGTGTGGTAGCACATACCTGTAATCCTGGCACTCAGGAGGCTGAGGCGGGAGGATTGTCATAAACTAGAGGCCAGCCTGGGCTACACAATGAGTTCAAGTTCAGTCTGAACTACATAGCAAGACTCCATCTCTAAATTAAACAAAATACAGAAAAACAACAACAAAAATACATTCTACTGTTGTAGACTTTGCAAATGTTTTAAAAGATTCTTTTGCTCCAAGTATAAATCCAGGTTCCTGCTGAGGAGCCAGTCACCCCTTTCCTGCCTGGGGGACCCTGCCCAGCCTCCGATATCTCTCATCTGGAGAGCTGCACTGCTTCTATCCCAACTGGCAACGCTCAGAGTCCTCTGTCCCAACAGCACTGTGGATCCCCCACGTCTCCGTGGGTGTGCAGTAGGTTCACCCAAGGAGCCTGGTTACACAAATGTAACTCCATCCAGGTGACGTGACACCCACCCTTCCCTCTCTTCCCTCTCTCATCCTCCCACTCCCTCTCCCTGTCCTCTTCCCCACCCCTTCCTCACCCCATGAGGACAGAGGATGACGAGGACTGGATGTAATCTATTAACAGGTGATTTCTTACTGTTATGTTTTTTTTTTGTAGTTCTGTATTATGTGTACCCTTACACCGCTTTGTTTTGCTTTGTGTTTTTCTCTTTTTCCTCTTAAATAAAATTTAAAAAAAAAAAAAAGAATCCAGGATGTCACCAGCACACCTAGCAGGCTGAGGACACAGCTCATGTTTTCATCTGATAAAAATTGCTATAAACTTTAGATCAAAGGGGTGGTCAACACATATGGTGAATGTGTAAATTGATTTATCCCAGTAAGGACACAGTGCTGTGAATCCCCTTCAGGCCACACCCCTCTGCTGCAAACACAGCCCCTGGAAGTGGGTCTTTAATGGGATAAGTTTTTAGAAATCTAATGATTCACTGCAGTTCTCCACTGCCCCATGGATGCAAGGAGGGCAGCACAGCCAGGGTCCTCAGAGAGCTGCAGGTGAGAGGCAGTGCGTTCAGAGGCCCAGGCGGTAGAGGGAAGGTGGCCTCTTCAGGGCACGTGGCTTGTCACCCTCCAATGCCCGCACCTGAGGGGTCACTATTATGGCACACCTGGTAGTGAAGACAGGCGGGTCCTTCCCATACGGTTTCAAGAGCTCTTTTCAAAAGACGCATTCTGTGATGTTAAAAATCACAGTGGCCACTCAGCGAATCCCCACTGAGTGTGTAAGAGTCCCAAGCTCCCTGTTGGTGATAAGGATCAGGAAGAGCCACTTCACGTAGCATGACATCTACGTGATGCTCCTGGGAATGTGTACGGTCTTCTTCAGTCTGCTTCTTTCCTGTTTATTTTCGCTTTGAAAGGTTTCGTGGTATGATCTTGTAATGTTTGGATTCTTGTGTCTCTGATGCAGCAGAGAAGCTCAAAGCTGAGACACTTTTGAAACCTTGTGGTACACAAGGACACACAGTCTGCGTGAGTTTCCAGGCACTTGGGGCCCCTGGCAAGGAAAGATGGCCCAGAGATCTCCCTGGCTTGAGCAACATGAGTTATGGGTCCCCAGGACCTGCGTCTCCTGCCAGTCCACCAGAAGCTGGCGGTAGACCTTGGCGCATTTCCTGCCTCCTTTTACCCAGGGCCTCCACCGTGGCAGGAGAGTTTCCAGCCGTCTCTCAGATGGCTGGAAGAGGAAGAACAGAAGTGGCACTGCAGTGCGCAAACAGATCCCTGCCTCCTTGCCTTCCTTGTTTAGGCCCCAAGCAAGCCCCATGCTCAGGAGCCATGTTTTCCTCCTGGAGGAAGAAGAAGGCCCTATTCAAATAAAACGGTTTGGAAAACTGGAGGTCACACTCGACCCAGCATACTGTGCCAGAATCCTTGGGAGCCCAAGCCAGTTTCTACAAAGGTCTCTGCTGGGGCTGAAACACTTTCTGTCTAGGATCGTGGTTCTTGGCGCCCACATCCCACCCTGCTGTGTGCTGGCTACGGGGCTTCCTGGAGGAGCAGGAGCCAAAACACTCACAACGCTTCCCGAGGGAGGAAGCCCCGACCATACACAACCCGGCAGCCACAGGGCCAGGGGAGCAGGAGCTCTGGGCGTGTGCCAGCTAGGGAAAGGCACACTCGGAGGCCCCCGCTCCAGCTGTGGATCCAAGTGGCCATGGCCACACTGTGAGCAGAGGCAACAAAAGGCATCATTTGTTCATTCATCAGACCAGCCTTGGCCCCCCTTGGGCTGAGCCCCAGCCCCTCAGGGTCTAGTGTGCATGTGGTGCTGGGGAGTTTATGGGGCTGGAAATTACATAAATAGTAGCAGCAAACCCACCGAGCTCACCCGGGGCCAGGATCGGGCTGAGACTTGTGTCTCTGGCCACTTACTCCTCTCCCGGGGGATCTCAGCGGTCTCTTCACACTTGGAAATGATGGGTGTTCTGGGTCAGGGATGACCTGACCACCCTGATTCAGTCAGGGTCCAGCATCCATCGAGTGGGTGTTAATTATTAATGAGGTAAAGACTTAAGACATCCTCACTCAGCCTTGCACAGGTGATGCCAGCATTGTCTCCATTTTACTAATGAAGGGAAAGAGAAAGTCACTCAGCTAGGAAGCCACAGAGCTAAAGAGGGGATAAGGGGCTCGGCTTTTAAAACAGGAATAGCATGGCAATTGCCAGGGGCTGGTGTCTCACAGTGCAGAGTTCCAGTCTGGGAAGATGAGAAACTTCTGGAGACAGCAGGGGTACAACAGTACGAATGTGCCTATGGCTGCTGAGCTGTACAAGTAGTTTAAATGTGTATGATGCACATTTTACTGCAACACATTTTTCATGGGTGCAGAGGAATACAGTGCAGTGTGGGAAATAGCTGCTCAATCACACTGCTCAAAACATGAGGGGTCATCTTTCACTGTGAAAGGGACCACTGAAGACAGAAGGTGCAGCTTGTATTGTTGATAATTCTGGAACTCAGGTGTCCCAGCCAGCTATGGGCCTTGGGTTCTGGTCCTAGAGCTGTAGATACAAGACGTAGACACCACCAAGGTACTTACTCAGCTAAGTCAGCTCGGTTAATTTGCTGGTGAGCGTCTATGGGGTAAGTCATGCAGCATCCGCTACACAGAACAAAGGGCACAGCACTACAATCTTTAAACGTAGCCTCGAACTCAAGGTGGTCCAGAGATGAGGGTCTGGGCAGGGAGACCAGCTTGGAGGCTGTGAATCCCTTTCTACCTAAAGTGGGGACCCCACTTCAGTGATGGCAACACGGCCTGGTTTGGGGCTGAGGAAGAGACCAAGGCCCCAGGTGACAACACCTGGACCTGGCAGGCTTAAAAATGGTCCTGGTCAGGGCTTAGCCAGGCACCTCATGCTCCTCCCAGAACAGAACTGAGCATTCTGATGATTGGACTTTTAAGAGCAATGAATCACCATAAAAACTGAGTAACAGACCCAAACCTGACTGGCAAATAAAGTCCTCCTCCATTTTCCACAGGAAGTGAAGTTCAAAGGTAACAGGATAAGCCAGGGTTACCTAGTGTGATGGTTGAGTGCATGCGTCAGCTTGGCTTAGCCACAGCACAAGTTGGTAAAAAATTCAAGATGTCTTTGTGACGATATTTTTAAAATGAGGTTAACGTTTAAATCACAGAGTTTGAGTAATGCAGATTACTCTCCATAGCATGAGAGTAAGTGCAGTCAGCTGGAAACCCAGGAGAAGACTGAGGCCCACTGAGGAAATTGCATCTCCAGACAGCCTAGGCTGGGGCTGCAAAGTCAGCTGTTCCCTGGGCCTCCAGCCCACCTGCCCACCCTGTAAATTTTTAATTTAACAAGCATCCACAACTGGATGAGTCAGTTCTTCAAAATCTACATAGATAAAAAGGGAAGGAGAAAGACAGAGAGACACACACACCCAGAGAGAGAGAGAGAGAGAGAGAGAGAGAGAGAGAAAGAGAGAGAGAGAGAATGTCAGTTTTCCCATCACTGAGACTACCTGACACCTACGATTTAAAGGAGTGGTTTGATTTGATTCATACTTTCAGAGGGTCCAGTCCATGGTTTGCCAGCTCCAAGGCAGAATGGGATGGCAGAACAGCCTGCAGGGCAGGTGCTCAGTGCATGACATCCAGGAAGCAGAGATAGTTGGGGGACCATCCAAACACAAACCATATCAAGCCTCAAGTCATAATGTATTGATCTCTGCTGCTGTATAACAAATCACCACACATGGAGGCCTAAAGAACGTCCCTTATGGAGACTAGATGTCTGGCCAAAGTCAAGATGGTGGCCAACCTAGGCCTGTATCTGGGACATCTGAGAAAGAATCCTCTTCCTAGCTCACTCACACTGTTCCCAGAGTCCAGTTCTTGCCAGCTATAGGTCAAAGGTTCCCATTTCTTCTCCAGCTGTTGGATGGGACTACTGTCTGCTCCTGAAGGCCACTAGCATCCTGCCACCTCCACCTTCAAAACAGAAGCAACAGAATGAATTTCCCTATATCTGGCATCTCCCCAACTGCCCGACGTGCTGACAGCCCACAAAATCTTGCTTCTTCTAAAGTGTCCCTGTGATTGGGACATGTTAGTGTCATCTCTTTTGATTCATTCAAAGTCAATTGATTTAAGCAACCTGATGACAGCTGCAAGATCTCTTTCTTCACAGGACTAGCCTGACTACAGGAGGAATATCACATCCTGTTCATGGGCTCTGCCCATGTCTGAGGGGAAGGGGCTCTCTGAGGATCCCTGGGGATCATTGTAGAACTCTGTACACCATGGTCAGACAGGCTGGGTGAAGCTGCAGTGACAAAAGCCACCAGAGCACATCAAGGCCCCCCTTGAGCTGAAAAAGCTGCCAGGATCTCACATGGTAGGGAAGAGAAAGCATGGCAGAGCACCCACAGTTCTCAAGGCTTCTGCCTGGTGGGGAAACTCATCCCCTTGGGCAGGCATGGTGGTGCGTGCGTGGAGTCCCAGTTGCTGGGGAGGTAGAGGTGGGAGGACCATTCAAGCCAGGAGTTAGAGGCTGGCCTGAGCCACCTCCCAAGACCTCATCTCACAAATAAGTATCTAAAAATAATCTCCACACTGTTAGGGGTTTCTGGCAAAATAGAGAAGCAGAAGGAAAGAGAAAGTGGCCTTTCACAAACAGAAACCCTCTCACCCCTCCTCTCTTCCTTCTCATTGCACAAAATCTTCTATGTGGCTTCCAGCGGCCACAGATGCTCACCCCTGACCTGGGCCCAGGGAAGAGGAGGCTGGGAACATCTGATACTCAGCATTAATGACTGACACAACCATGGAATCCTCAGAAAGAGCACAATGCTAGGCACATTGTTGGGTGCTATATTGGCTGGACCTTGTCATTTGGAAGAGACAGAAAGGAATCTCCCTGAAAGCAGCTCAGACTGAAGGGACTCGGTATTAACTCTGGAGCGGAAATGACCCAGAGAGCTTGCAGAGTCTGTGGAAGGCATGGAGGGAGCCGGGGATGCAGCTCCGTCTGGATTCTCTCCTGCCGGCCAGCTCCCTCTCTGCTGTACTTCCGAGCTCCCACGCTCCTCCTGAAGACGGACCTGCACCTGGCAGGAAGCACACACTGGCAGCCGTGACATAGCCACGGCACAGCCATGGGAGTGCTGTGAGAGAAGGTTCTCTCCTGTGCCCATCTGCCTGTCCTGGGGAAATCTCTGATTGGTCCATCCTGGTCCACATGCTCATCACCATCCCTGGAACCAGAAGGGAAGAACTATTCAAAAACGGGGTTAGAGACCAGAATCTATGGACAGAAAGATGAAAAACCAGGAAATGAAGGAAATGAGCAAAGAAGGACAGGAGGGAGGGAGAGAGGATGAGGAGGAATGAACCACGGCTCTCAAAGTCAGTCAACTGTTTCACGTTTATTTCATCTTCACCAAAGTCATCATAAACCCTGTGCATCTTGCCGAGGGATGACAAGATTGCCACTGTCGGGTGGTAGCGGAAGTCAGGTCTGAGCTGAGGACACCTCAAGACTCTCCCTGAAAGGCTTCTGCAGAGTCCTTTCTGCAAAGACAGGTAGAGAAAGGTTGCTGGGCATGGAGCCCCTCCTGCGTACGTTCCTGTGAAAGCCTGGGTCTACATTTGGAAGCACCAGGGGGAGGCCTCTCTTCTAACACACGAGCTCTTTTCACAATCCCTGCCCCAAAGCAAAGCCCAGCTTTGGTGTAGATCTTCTTTCCTTCCCTCTGCACCCGCGGGCCAACTGTCTACTTGGGCTTGCCAAGAGCAGAGGTAACATGCTAAAAACACATCCTGGAAACAGCTGGAGAAGTGTGGTTTGAGCATCAGCGGGAACGTGGGACACGGTGTCCTGGCTGGTGGCTCAGCTGCTTTCCATCACCAACTCCTCCTGGCTGTCACTGCTGGACTGGAGCAGCCTCTACATCCCAAGCTCCTGGCTTCTGATCTCAGGTGCAAGTGGCACTGGGGAGAGACAGAGATGGTTCTTTTCTGTCACAGTGGCCTTTGGTGCTAGCTGGGAGGTGGCATGACCTAAAGAAGAGGCCACCAATGTCACCCCAGCATTCCCACTGAGGACTCCATCTATGGCTGGAGCTGGCAGCACAGGAGAAGTGGCATCAGCCATGGCTATTTCAACTGTGGGTGCTGTCACAAGTGACAACAGGAAGGCAAGGACTGGAAAGGTGCCGGTCTCGCTTCCACGGCGCCAAGCTCCATGGAGCCAGAGCAACAACCAGGGCCTGTTTGTTCCCCATGGTACCCTCAGGAATTTCCCACTGTCCCCAAGGGCTGAGAACAAGGAGTCCTCTCCTGGCTGCTTACGTCAGTGTGGGGACATGCTGGTCTGGAACGGGCAAGGGAAAAGGCTGAGTAAGTGCCCTTTCTCTGCAAATGCCAAAGAGGCTCTGAAAATACCACATGACACAAGGGGGACTGTCTTAGTCTGTTTTCTGCTGCTATCACAGAATACCTGAGAGGGGTTGTTTATAAGCTACAGTTTGTTTGGCTTCCAATTCTGGAGGCCGGGATCTCCAGGGCAGTGTATTACCAGCATCTGTGGGGTGGGTTGGGGGGCGCAGAAGGGATAAGTCAGCCATGGGGGCAGAACAGGGGCCGCTGACCTGCCCCTGAGGAAACTAGCCCAGCTCTTGGGTAGTGACCATCATTCCTTGTGAGGATGGAGCCCCAAGACCCACCCACTTCCCAAAGGGCCTGCCTCGCCATCCACAACACTTAATCTAGCAGCCAGTGAACTTCAACAGAAGTCCCCCGAGGGGATGCTGGGGCCACAGCAGTTCAGCTCCAGCAGCTGAGGGCGGAGTCAGCCAGCAGGGACTAAAGAAGCTTCGAGGGAGCCGTGAGGTGGTGCCAGCCACGGGACATGCGCCGTGGTCCGTGAGGGCTCACATTAGAGAAGGGTAAGTGTAGCGGGCATCACGGTGACCTCTCGTCCTCCTCCCACCTGGCCCATGTCCCAGTTCTGCAGCTCAACAGAAAAGCTGATCCTGAGGCAGAAACCTGAGTGAAAATGGTCTTTTGGGACAGAGCCCAGAAGACTCCTGTGGCGAAAGAGCACAGGCAGGAAGGAAACCAACAGAGCACGCCAGGGCCACTCAGCTCACCCCTGCCTGGGCCCTGGGCCTTGTCTGCTAGGGACATCAGGAGACTGAAGAACTTGCCTCAGAATTGTCTTGACACATGGGCAAAGGAGGTGGGACATTCATGCAGCCATGGGTCCAGAGCAAGGTCCAGCTAGAAGAGATGGGCTGCAGGCACCCTGTCAGCAGCCTCCCAAGGCCACAGCCAAGAAGGGAAGAGTGTCACCTTAGCCACCCATGGCTGGACCAGAAGAGTCCCTCTCCAGCTTCCACCCCTGGCCTGGCCATGGGTGCAGAGGGACAGGTGGACCAGCACCAGTAGGATTTGGGTCTCCGAGGTCCCCATGCAGAGTCCACAGAGGCTCTTGAAGAGAGGCTGGGAAGCCAGACAGAGTCCTAGGCTGAGGGGGCCACACTCTGCCTGGTGAGTTCAGAGCCTGCGGCCTGAGCCCTTGTCTGGAGGGGCCCTAAACAGTCTGCCATGTACCAGCTGTGTCCAGTCTGGATCAGGAGGGCAGCTCCCTACCTGCCCCCATGGGAGGTACAGGAAAAACTTTTGTGGTCACCTAGAGCTGGGCCGGGAAGACCCACACCATTCTCAAGCAGGGCTCCTCTGTCCCTCGCTGGGGGCCATCTTGGGCATTCAGGGTCCCCATTACCACTGGCCTGCACCCTGCATGGGAAGGCAGGTGCCATGGCCAGAGAAACCCCTAGTCCAGCCAGCCCGCCCGTGACTCAGAGAAGAGAAGAGGGCCTGCTGTGGTGCAGAGCACAAGGTCCCAGGGCGGGTGTCACAGCACAGGACGGGGATGAGAAAGCACGAGTCCTTAGGGTCCAGCGTGTCAACTGCCGATATTCTTCCCCTCCATGAGAGCAGCAGCCAGCTCCGGGTCTCTGTCACTGTCTTGTCCTCGCTGACACCAAAGTGCCAGCACATAGTACGTGGTCAGGAGCCACAGTGCCCGGGAAGGAAGAGCCAGCTGAAGAAAACGGCCTTGTCTCATGTGGGGATGACTGTACGTGCACGAGCTCTTTCTTTTCTAGGGTGAGCTTCCTGCCTGGAATTTTGTTTTTGATACTGGGGTCTGAATTAGGGGACTTTGTACTGAGCTCCATCCCCAACCTTTTAATTTTTTTTTATTTTGCAACAAGGTCTTACTAAGTCTCAGTTTCCCAGGCTGGGTTCAAACTTGCCTCGGCCTCCCAGAGTGCTGGGACTACAGGTGGGCGCTTCCCATGGCTCTGGTGGCCGCAGCTGGCTGCCAGGAAGGGATGCCCTGGCCACTCTGAGCCAGTCTCCATCCAGGGTCCCCCAAGGAGCCCATGAGGGTTGGGATATGTGGGTTTCTCTTTGCTGTTTTTGCTGTGCTGGAAATGAGACCCAGGGCCTCTCACAGGCCAGGCAAGCAGTCACCATGGAGTCACTCCTGGAGTCACTCCCAGCCCCATCGCAAGGGTTTCTTACAGGGCGCATGCCCCATTCTGAGTAGCAAGAGCAGCCATGCAGTCACTTGAGCACTGTCCTCCTGTGCCCCTGCTCTGCCTGGCTGGGTGCTGGTGTGCTGGGTGACTGGATCAGCACTGTCCAGAGAAAGGCACCACCAGTGAAGGGAAACACCAGCTGGCAAGACCCCGGTGCCCCTATGCCCATGTTCAGGACAGGCCCTGGGACCTGGAAGCACTGAGACACCTCAGATGTGCAGTTCTTTGCACACTGTGCCACCACCCGCCTGGCAGCTTCCCCAGCTCCCTGCTTCCGGCTCTGCAGGGTGAGGGCGAGCTGTGGGGTGCCCCTGGGGCCTGGCTGAGGCCCTGCACTCTGCCTCCCACTGGACTGTGACCCCTGGGGAGCCCAGCACCCCACAACATCTCATTTGGAGCCCGAAGCACTGAGGAGTGAGCCTGTGGCTCATCCGCCCACAAATAGGACCTACAAACACTCCGCGTTAGTGCAGCTCTGACAATCTGGGCCACAGCCCCACACCATGTGCTGGGGAAGCGAGGTCACTCTCCCAGCCACACATTAATCTCAGTTTCCAGATGACAGGCAGAGGACCCCAGTTCCCAGCATGGCAGTGACAGCTCCTGGATGTAAAGGCTGCAAGGGTTACTTGATGCCTGGGCTTGTTTTTCTTCACTGTTCTTAATCTGAGTTCTGTAATGAACTCACCCAGATGCTCCAGAGCATTTTGAGCCGACTTGCATTCAAGTCAGCCAGGGAGCCCCACACTTCCGACCTCACCAGGAAGGGAGCTGGAGCCTCTGTTCAGAGGAAGCAAGTCTGAGGTTGTAGCCGCCTCCATCACCCACAGTCCTGCCCCACCTGAACGGCTGCCAGACACATGGCCGGGTCTAGGTCGGGGTCCATTGGGGCTGTGTTTGGAGAACACACCACTGCCTCCAAAACAGGAAGGCAGGGCTCCGCTCCCTGCCCTGAGCTCTGCACACCAAAAGTTAGATCAACACAGTGTGGGTCACTGAAAGTGACCGCAGACATTGCCCAGAGTGATGCTACCTGTTTACAGGGTCGGCCCCGTGCCCGGGACACCGTGGTCTGTTCCTCAGTGCCCGCGGTCGTCATCTTTGGCTGCTTGTTGAGGAACAGTGAGGGCCCTTGGCGCTGCCCCTGCTCTCCCTCAGAGCACAAGGCTTTGAAGCCAGGCCACCCCACCACTGCTGCCCAAGTTCCCAGCCCCTCTGTGCCCCTCAGGTTCCTTGCTAGGAATGGCACTGACCCCTGGCACCCCACTGCATTTGGTGTCTGTGGCCCAGCACACTGAGCAGCCCTGCGCTGATGAAGCGAGATTTCTCCCCTTCTCCTGCCCGTTCCCAGATCTTGGGCAACACAAGGACCCAACTCATCCAGATGGCCAGCCAGAGTCCTGCTGTCCCCTGCTTCCCCTGGAGGGGAATGGAGAGGAGAGCAGGGTGTGGAGCCTCGTCTGCACCAGGGACTCTGGGCTGCCCCAGCTCAGCCGCACTGCTGGCACTCCCTGAGCCTCATTTCCCCTGCTGGCCCGTGCACAGGGCTGTTTCTGTGCGCAGTAGGATTAACAGAGACGACACAGCAAGGCACCTGTAAACTCAGACCCATCAGACCTGTCACGACAGACCGGGCATGGGTCCCCTAGCTTAGTTCCCGCAGCATCTCCTTGGCTTTCTGAGCGATGGGCATCTGTCAGTCCACTGCACATGTGAAGAGGGAAAACATATGAAACTGACTCGCTGGATGCAGCTGGCGCACACGCGTGATCCCAGCACCCTGGGACTCTGCGGCAGAAGACCACAGGTTCCAGCCCAGGCACGCAGTTTGTAAGACCTTGTCTCAAAACTGAAAAAAATGTAAAGGGCTGGGGAGGCAGCAAGGACCCTGGTTTAATCTCCTAGGAGGAGAAGGAGGAGAAGAAAAAAGAATGGCTCTAGGCCACACGTAGTCACGAGGGGGTGCCCTGCTCGCTAACTGTTAGATCAGCCAGCTTTAAAATCAGCCCCTCGCTGCAGGCACAGGGGCCCATCCTGGCCTCTGACCCGGCCCCTCTTAAGCTGGCTCACAGATGAGGCTCCTGCTGGCTGTAATCACCAGGCCGCTCCCTCCCAGGTGCTCCCGCCCAGACCAGACCATCCCAGGGATAGGGGCTGCCGGTGGGCGGTAGGCGTGACGCACCGATCTAGCCTGCCAGACCCCTTGGCCTGCAGGAAGCAGAGGCGGGAGCTGGCCCTGGCCCTGCCCAGTCCAGGGCTTTATAAAGGGGTGCAGTGCCTGAGGGAGCCAGCACCATGGCACCCCTCACGCTGGCCCTGCTCCTCCTGCTGCTTCTTGCGGGACCCCCAGCAAGTGCCGCACCCCCGACCTGCTACTCCCGAATGCTGGGCCTCAGCCAGGAGATCACCAGGGACTTCCAGCTCCTGCAGGCTGTGGAGCCGGAGGTGAGTTCCAGCCAGGAAGCCAGCACTTGGAAGCTTGGCTTCCAGGCGAGGGGGCACAGACCTGTGGGCACAGCTGTCTGCCCGAGAGGCTGAGCAGGAGGGCTGGGAGCATGCTCAAGTCCACCCTGGGTAATTTAGGGAGACCCTGTCTGAAAAATTATTTTAAAGGTAGTGAGGGCTAGGGATATAGCTCAGAGGTAAGAAATAGAGCACGCTTGTGTTCTATCTCCAGTACTGGAGGAAGGGAAGAAAAAGGAAGGATGGAAAGAAGGAAGAAAGAAAGAATGGATGGATGAAAGAAAGAAAGAAAGAAAGAAAGAAAGAAAGAAAGAAAGAAAGAAAAAAGAAGGCAGGGAGGAAAAGGAAAGAAATGGAAGGGAAAGGAAAGGAAAGGACTTTTTAATAGGAGAAAAAGAAATCAAAGATGCAGTGCAAGCTTTATTTGACTTGCCAGCAAATAAGAGAGAAGGCTTTGTGAAACATAAAACACTGAAAAAGAAATAAAAGAAACCTTCCACTCTCACCAACTCTAAACAGGAGAACTAAGTTAAAGAATTAGGCTTTCTTTAGCCCATCAGCCCGTGATCTGGGGGTGCCAGGGGGTGACACAGAGCAGGTCTCCACCCTGACCTGTTGAGCAGCTGCAGGGGTGGGCCTGGGGTTCCCTCAGCCTCCTGCCTCAGTTTCCCTCCCTGTAAAATAGCATGACAAGAGCACCCCACCATTGCCTGGGGTGCAGAGAGGCTGTAAGAAGCCTGCGCAGAGCTCAGCCCGTGCTCTGGAGGGGAAGAAGCCCCAGAGGGGGAGCCATGGCCCAGAATCCAGGCCCCTCAGCTGTTTTTCCAGCACAGGGACCAAAGCCATCATTAAGAGCTGGGGTAAAACTGGAACGTGTCCCCTGACCACAAAGGCTTCAAACAGAAGCTAGCACTTGTCAGATGTTGGGGCTTAGTACCCTAACAGCCTCTTACTGTGTTCGTTTATGTGTCACTGTAAAAGTAATATATGATTGAAAATGCACAGGGGACAAAGAAGAAAAGAGACATCGCTTGTAATTCTACCGCTAGGGTAAGCTCTGTGGGGTCGGAGGAAAGGTATTTCTGCTTCCGACTAAGCCGATGTGGTCAGGTGCTGCCCCTGGAGATGCAGGGTGGGCTAGGTTTGGACCAACAGGCCTGTGGCCGTTCACGGCTGCCCAGTGACACGCCACCCCGTGCATCGTCGGGAGCGTTCTGTGGGGCAGTCGCCCTACGCATCCACAGCTCCTCGCTGTTCAGCACGTACAGAGCTCCTCCTTTAAAGAAAGGAGACTTCAGAAGGCGAACAAAGCAAAATGAAAGCAGCAGCATCACAGGCTCAGAACTGCGGAGCAGAAGGGAAGGGGGAAGATGATTCTGCCTTTTAACTTCATAGCTGAGAAGTTATTGAGAAGGGAGTTATTTGCTCAAGGTCGCATGGAATTATTACAGGGCGGGAATGTAGTCTCCGGGGCTTCAAGCTTTCAAGGAACAAACTTAGAATACAGCAGTGTAGAGGCACATAGGTAGACTGCTCTGTCATGTAGTTTACTAAATCTGGGTTGCACTTAGAACTTAAATTATATAAGTAATATAATTCAGTATTTGTTACTGTACATTATTTCTATATATATTATATCTGATGGACTTATATAACTGCTGTATAAGAACCAACTATAAAATTCTTATGTATGTGTATAAACCTAACTCAGCACTGTGCTGTGTATCCCTATATTTCTATAGATGTGGGTAGGGGACACAGGGTCCTGATGCCCAGTAAATCTTATGCCAGCTGTGCTCTGAAAGTTGAGATCTGCAAGAGCAGCTGCCCATTTGGGGGCACGGGTGACACCTGTACAAGAAAACACTGTGGGTGTTGTCACATTGAGAAGGGTCTGAACCAGGCTGGGCTGGCTGCTGGTGGGGCCGCCACACTCAGGGCCTGTGGGACAGTTTTTGGTCCCCTGGGACCAGACCAAGAACGTGTCCCTGTGAGCACCCAGCAGCTCTCATCTTCTCTGCAGGTCTGTGTGCGGTACCTTCCCCGTCTGTACCTGGACATCCACGTAAGATGCTCTGCCGGTGGGGAGGGAGGGGGGTGGGGCGGAGCCTGGAGTGGGCAGCCTGGGTCCCATCTGCCCTGAAGGAGGGGAGCTTAGCTCCCGCCTTGGGATGCTGACTTCTGCTTGCTGCCCATCCCAGAATTACTGCGTGCTGGCCAAGCTGCGTGACTTTGTGGCCTCGCCACAGTGCTGGAGAGTGGCCCGGGTCGACGCCCTGAAGGATAAAGTGCGGAAGCTCTACACCATCATGAACTCCTTCTGCAGGAGGGTGCGTATGCCCCTGGCGAGTCCTCTCTGCTGGCTGCCAGGCAGGACATGCTGAGCTTTAGGGGCAGGGGGCTGGATGGGGCCTCTGAAGGCTCTGAAGGCCCAGAGCAGGAAGGCTCTGAAGGCTCTTCCTGTCCAGAAAGTCCTCCAGTGCCCCAGCCTTCGCTGAGATGGGCTGTCAGGCTGAGGTCGCTGACCTCCAGGAGCTGCACATGGATGTGGGGCCACACTCAGGGTGTGGGGGGCAGGTCAGAGACTTTCCTGAGGAGCAGGGGTCTCTGGGGTGTCCTGTGAGCCAAGGTTCTGGTAGGAAAAGGGAAAGGGCCAGAAAGCCATGTGACCTCAGGACCCAGAGGCCAGCTCCAGGAGCCCTGCATTGTATGCTGCCTCCCACACTGAAGAGCAGCTTCCTTCCCATGAACTGGGACAGGACAGAGCTCACCTCCTGCCATTGCTGGGAGGACAATGCTGATTCCACCCTTGCAATGTGCCATCACTGTCACAGATGGCCGCATCCTGAGATGCCTAGCCTGGCTTAGAGTTCCCAGCAACTGCTGACCACAGCAAACCCGTCCCAAACTTTAATGATTAGTCATTAAGTTTTCATTTCTTTGTCCTTATAGCAAAGATTGGTTCTGTATTTCTTCTGAGTCCTGACCCTCTTCTTACCCCTTCTTCTTGGTCTAGGGTATATTGGTCAGCTTTGCTGTCACTGTGATGCAATTCCTGACACCCACAAATTAAAGGAGCCATGGTTTGGAGGCTCATGGTTTCAGAGGATTCAGTCTATGGTCAGCTGGCTCTAAGCAGGCACATCACAGTGGAAGGGTGTGGTGGAACAGAGGTGCTTAGTTCACGGTGGTCCAGGAGCAGAGGAAGGAAACAGAGGCAGAGAATGGGGAGGGAGCATACGTAAACCTCTAGGTCACCCAGACTCACCCAAAAGTGTGTCTCCAGAGCCACCAGTCCCCTGGACAGGTCTCTAAGCCAATCAAGTTTACATTCAGCCCTAACCACCATGGCAGGGGAAGACACAAGAAGATGATACAAACAGCACAGTCTGGCAAGTGATGTGGGGTCACTGTGAGGGGCCAAGGGTGAGAACCGGTGCTGTTCCGCAGTGTCCCCATGCCTGGGCCTGACATGCTCAATAACCAAGATGTATTTGTTCATTCATTCATTTATTCATTCTTCCACCCACTTACCCCCCATCCTTGTGGTCAGCATATGAGAGAATCCCATAAGTAAGACTATTAAAAACATAGAAGATCCTCCAAGAATGTGGGGGAAGAGAAGGGAGATTCTCTCCTTGGGGGTGTCAAGGGGTGACAGTTCCACACAGTGGGAAACATTTGAACAATCTAAGGAGATCCAAGCTCTAAGCTCACCGTGCATCTCTTGCAGGACTTGGTCTTCCTGTCGGATGACTGCAGTGCCTTGGAATACCCAGTCCCAGTGACCGCCGGCCTGCCAGACCATCAGTGAAAGGCAGCCAGGTCAAAAGAACAGCCCAAGAGGACTGGGCTGTGCCAGCTGCCCAGCCACTGCCTGCAGGCTTCCCTTCCTATGCTTGTAGTGTCTGACCCTGTCACTTGTGTGTCCCTCTGAAAAGCAGAGTTGGGCTCCTTCTTGCCCAACTCTTGCCAGACTGTGCAGGAGCCTCCTTGACGCACAGAGCTAAAAGCCAGCTTGGCGAGTTGCCAGGGTGGTTAGAGGTGCTAGAGAAGAAATCTTAGCTGCTTCTCCTTTATGAGCAGATAACTCAAGAACAAGCACATTAGCATGTCCGTGTGGCTGCTTTGATGGAAGAATGGTGCCATCTTCCTCTCCTGATAGGAACCTGCTTACACTTAACCAAGCCTCTATTTTACATTTTTCTTCTCCCACTAGCTTCCTTCTTTCCTTTTATTTTTAAAGAGATCTTACTACTGCTTTTGAAATGTATGTGTTGTACTGGCGAAACCACTCTTTCATAGAAAGGTGGGGAAAATCAAATAAAGACCATCTTCACAGTGAGAAACATGTGTCCTGCTGTATTTGTCCATGGTGGTGTCAGGTGGTTCATTCCACGCCTTGCTGGGAAGCCCCTGGTTGTCCCACGCTGCTGCTCCTCCTGTGGCTGTGGAGCGCAGATGTGTGGCTGTGCTTCACCCCACCTGCCCTGAGAGTCTGCTCCTCAATCATTTGGTGATGCTCCAGTGTCTGCTGGGGACAGATTGTCCCTTTGCAGAGTAAGTGCTGGGGACAGATTGCTTTGTCCCACAGGCAGAACAGTGCCCTGCATTTATCAGAAACCTCAGTTCTTTGCATCTGCATGAAAAGCCTCAGAATGGGCACCCAAGGAGGCGGGGGCTCCAGGATGGAAAGGGACTTGGCCTGCCCAAGGTCACTGGAGAATCCAATGGAGCTCAGTCTGTGTGACCCCAAAGTCTGTGTTCTTGTGGGCACCCCAAAACTGGATCCCTGCAGGGGAAATATGCTCACTTAATTAATGAACCCAACAATAAAATCTCAGCTGAGCAATTGGATGGTAGAGAAACGCTTCAAATGCTGACTTTGTTAAATTCCATACATTCCACTGGAATCTGTTTCTTTTTCTCCCTTCTGTACACACAGGCCAGGCTTCTCCTGGATCTCAACTGCCTTTGATTTACCAGAGGAGGCATGAGAATGATTGGTTAGGTCCTCGTTTCTTTTTAGAAGCACAGGTGCACAGAATCAGGTATTAGAGTCCTGGAGAGGCCATCGCACGATGGATCATCTAGGTGGTTTAAAACACAGCTCCTGCAGGCTCAAGCCCTGGCCCCCTCAGGCTGCCAGCCGGACCACGGGCTCTCTGAAGGCTTTGCTTTTTACCCACCTTGCCTCTCCCAGATTCTGTGGTTGGGGCCATGCTTTGCTCCTTGGTGTTTAGAGATGATCACTTCTGTCCCCTGTCAAAAACACATGGTGCTTTGCCTGGGTCTGGGCCCAAACTTCCACCAGTTATTAGGTTAGGCTGCACCACAATGCACCAAAACCACATTTTTATGTTTTGTGCCAGGGCTGGAGTTCAGGGCCTTCTGTGTGCCTGGCAGGTGCCCTACCACTGAGCCCCTTGACCTCACCCTAACCTGGTAGCATCTGCACAGACCCTATAACTAGTCAGGCCATGTGAGTGGGGTGAGGGTCAGCACATTAACTGACATTTTTGGAAGACTTACTATGACCCACGGTAATCACTCTTTAAGAAACAACCTCTCCCTGAAGAAAATGCCACACATGCTTTTTATGACCCCAACATTCAAAGGCCCCTGCCTGGCATAGGAAATGGAGAGGCCACAGGTGTCAGATTCAAAAGTCAAAGACCCTTTGCTGTCGCTGGGTGACAAAAGTGAACCAGCAAAGACAGGCACTACATCACCTTCAGTCTCTTCATTCTCAGGGCTTTGACTTAGAGTAGGACTTAGACTTTTCCTTGTAATAAAACATACACACACGCACACACACACACACACACACACACACCACACACGTTGGTTTTCTTTCTCTAGAGAACCTTGACTGGGCCACTGAGCATTTTAGACCTTTATTTGTTCATTTCTTCCATATTTTTCAAGGGTTTATTATGAACTTGGAACACATTGCAATGAAAAATAAAGAATTCTTCCTCAGGAGCTCCCCAGAGAGACATCTGCAAGATCTAGGAGACAGCAGAGGAAGAAGCATCTCATTATGAGATAAGAAAGCAAGTTCCCCGAGAGCACTTGAGCTGGAACAAGGCCTTGCAGTAGGGCAGGGAGCTTGCTGAGCTGGAGGCAGGTGGAGGAAGTCCAGCCTGTCCCTCCTCTGTGGTCATCTCCACATGGTCAGGGGCACAGAGACCTCATCGGCGATGACAGGCCCAGCGCAGGTGCGGGGCTGGGAAGTCAGATGGCAGAGCTCAAAAGGTATCAAGAGCAGCAGGCAAATGGCTTTGACTGTGATGTCACCAGTTGTACGGCCAGAGACACATAAAGGAGAATCATTTTTCCCACCTCTAAACACGAGCGAGTCTCAGTGTGGACAGGCATTTCCCTTCTCTCTCTAGCGCACTCCTCTGGGGCCCCATCGGCCTCCAAGGCTTGAACACCCCGATTACAGCACCCACACCCCTCCATGAGGCGGAGGCTGGTTTTCGTACCCTGTGCAGTCTCAGCTCTCACGGATGCCTGTTACACTCCTCAATGGTCAGCTCTGGGCCTCCCTGCCTGTTAGTCTTCTGCCCAGAGAAACACCCCACCATACAGCACTGGCTTCCTCCGCAAACACAGGTTTGTGTCTCATAATTTCTCCCTTTCTCTTCCCGTCACCCTCAACCTTTGCAGTTAATCATCAGATCTTGTCATTTCTGCCTCCGAAGCATATATTGATGTGGTGGTTAATTATATGTGTCACTTGACTGGCTCACCCCCCAGCCCATCCTCTGGTCCTTTATTCTGCAGTGCCGGATTGTGTGTTTGCCTACGCGTGTTCTCGTCTCTCTCAGGACTTCCAGGCAGGCAGGAATCGTGTCTTCCTGTTTCACTCTCATCTCCGGCTCCAGTGCATGCAGCAGTGCTCTGGTAAACATTTGTGACATTTGTGTCACAGACATTAGGACACTTGTGACTAGTAGGATTGGGAAGGGTCACCAGTTAAAATCTTGTGAGGTCTATGAAATACACGCTCCTCACACATGTGATGGCCCATGTGCCTGCAAGGCTTGGCTCATGTGGGTTTTTTTAGGAGTTGTTGATTCTTGTTGGTTTGGCTAAGTTCAGTGTGTGTGTGAGTGTGTGTGTGTGTGTGTGTAACACAAATACCTTGTGGGCATTCATTCTGCTGGAACACTGAGCTCCTCCATGAAACACAGCTGTCTGGACCCCAGCCAGCAGCAGAGGCCTGAACAAAAGCCCTGATCGTTGCCTCTAGTGCATCTGAGCGCTCCTGCATCAGCTCTGGCCGTCCTGGAGATCTCTGCTGAAGTCAGCATTGCACTTTCACACCCAGGGGCGATTCAAGCTGGCGGAGAATTATTAGACAAAAATCCCCTGGTTTAAGCCTCGCTGACCTGCAGAAATGCTAAGAATGCAAAATCGCCTTCTGCTTTTGCAGAACGTAGGAGTCGATAGATCGTCAGATCAGGAACTCAGAGAAGAAAGGAAGAGCCAGTCCTGACATCAATCAAGCACTAGAGGAGAGGGAAAGAAAGAAACAGAAAAATCAAGGGCATTTAGTAAGTTGGCAGAGTCAGCAGCAATAACTTAGATTTATGCTCCTTTACGGTAAGGTATCCCAGAAATTATCTGGGCTCCAGACACACACTTCTACCGTGTGTGCCACCAAGTTCCTGAAATGTAGCTCTGTTTATTCCTCAGGGGGCCTCCAGCTGCCACACAAACACAAAGAAACTTGCCCTGAAGCAGTCATGAGCCCGGCTGAGGAGGAACACAGTGTGTGTGTGTGTGTGTGTGTGTGGGTGGGTGTGGGTGGGTGTGTGTGTGGGTGGGTGTGGGTGGGTGATGGTCGTGACAAGGGTCCCTGTCCCTCCGACCTGGCAGCTGCAGACATTTCCAGCGTGGATCCCGAAAGTCCCTCACCCGGAGAGGGCAGGGTCCGCAGCTGCGTCTGCACCATCTGCCTATGCCGGGGTCCTCTCTTCTCTTGGGGGATGGTCACACACCCAATGTGTAGGGTGTCCCAGCTCGCAAAACAGGGTCATGACAGTTTCTCCTTCTGTGAAAGTTAGAGCTCCCACTGACGCTACAGAATGGTGGATTAGGAGACCTCATCTCCATTTCTAAATTTAAAGGCGACTCTTCAATTAAATAGCATTTTATTCTTGCCACTTTAAATTTTTAAAGCGTGACCAAATGAAGGGTTGGTGAGGATCCAAGATAAATAGGCTGCCTAGCAAATGGTTTGGTGTTACCCAGGGAATTTGCATCCATGTATCGCTAGGATGCAGGACCCCAAAATGTACCCCGAGAAATTCCACAAGTGCCAGCAAATGCTACTACGGATTCCCGAGGCGGGATGTTTACAGTAACAAGTGACTGGAGCCAGGAGAATTGCCATCGGTGACGGAGCAGATGGAGAAACGATGGAGTCACTGCAGTTCCTGCAGGACAGCGGCTGTGCAAGGGTGACGGAGGGACCCGGCAGATTGAAGTGTGTAACGCTGGAGAAGGAGTAAGGGGTGCGGAGGAAGTGTGGGGGTGACTCCAGGGGCACCAACAGCAAAAACAGGCCGAGAAAAATATATTTCAGGGGGATAGAAATACATGAAATCACACTTTAAAGGGCTTCAAGGAAGTGACTGAAACAGAATCCAGGGCGGAATCATTGGGGGGGGGGGGTGCCTTCAAAACCAAGGCACGGAACCCGCCAGGTGCAAGCTTTGCCATTTCTCTATACGCGCACAATTTAGCCAATATTTAGTAATAAACATATATAACACAAAACTCAATTTGAAAATTCATTTTAAAAACTAATCTCCTTGAAAGTATTAACAAAAAACCATCAAGGACCTGAGAATCAATGTAAGAAAATATATGTACAAATTGGAGAAAATTAAAAATTTTATTAACGACATAGAACAGTGTCCTATATATAAATAAGCAAGCTGTATTTATGAACCTCAAATAAACAAAAATTCTGTATACCCAGGATGCTTCCCAGCAGAATGGACGTTATATGCTGAGTCTAACACATACATAGAAATGTGAAAGATGAATAAATTTTGAGAAGAAGCAACAGTGATAGAACTGTGGGGGACCAGTGGTGGCTGAGAAGATAAGAAGTATGAAATATAAATGATCTTTATTTTGAGAATTCGGGGAGAGACACCCCCGATCCCCTGGGGTGCAGCATCTTGCCCTGGGGTCGGTGGTCTCTCCGTGGAACACATGGAGTGGGGGCATACATGGAGCTTA
Source organism: Cavia porcellus (assembly GCF_034190915.1). Taxonomy (NCBI): domain Eukaryota; kingdom Metazoa; phylum Chordata; class Mammalia; order Rodentia; family Caviidae; genus Cavia; species Cavia porcellus. The sequence continues at coordinate 69,436,905 of NW_026947501.1, read as the reverse complement.
GGTTAGGGGTGGTGCGTGAGGGGCATTAGGGATGCACAAGTAGCCCGTTGGTATTCTTTTGGCACCATAGGTAAATCCCTAGGGGTGGGGAAGATAGAGCTACAGGTAAACTCCTAGGGGTGGTGGACACAGGGGCTTCTTGGTTCCAGCTGAGGCTTTTCTAGCTACAGTGTCCGGCCTGGGCCAAAACTCAACGGGAGGAAAAGGCTAGGCTGTCCGTTTCCCCAGGGGTCATCACGGTCTCATAAAGTTCGCAGAGAGGAGCACACTGCGAGGGATAGTAAGTAACCTGGGAGACAGCTCAGAGCCCTGGGGGACAGAGCACAGCAGTGGGCGATCTCAGACACAGGACAAGGATGCCTCACGGGGACGATAGACATCAGAGAGCCCCGTGCTTGGAGAAAGCTGTCCCCGTGGAGAGGAGTAAGAAGGGGATCTCCTCCCCACAAGCTCACGTCACAAAGAATCCAGGGTGACAGGGTCAGCGAGGAAAGCAAGGATTTCAAATGCTGGGACCAACCATGACGAAATCCCGCTGCCCTCTTAGGATAAGGAAAGAATCCTCAGCCAAGTTTGCAAGAGGGATCCACTAAAGAAAAACATGTGCTATGTCTATCCTTGGTTTTGACTGACAGCTTTGTTTTGCCATATTTGACTTTATTCTCTCCCCCACAAAAAAGTAATAAGAACTAAGGAGTAATAAAACCCAAAATGTGTAAATTTGGTTGTAAAAAAGAGAGGGAAAAAAAAGAGCTCTAAAGGATACAACTGCAAGTGTGTTTAGGGGTGTTAAATAGCTGACCATATTAATGTTTTTGGTTGGATCATTGAACACAACTGTTTGCAGTCTCACTGTTTGAATGTCCACTTTGTGTGCTTTGATACTGTGACTTGAGCAACTATCTCTAAGATGATAATATGTAATCTATTAACTGGTGATTTCTTACTGTCTTTTTTTTTTTTTTTTGTAGTTCTGTATTACGTGTACCCTTACACCACTTTGTTTTGTTCTGTGTTTTTCTCTTTTTCCTTTTAAATAAAATTTTAAAAAAAGAAAAACACCAATAATGTCTGACAGATCCTGATAAATACAGCATAGAAGACACGCAACCAACTTTTAGAACGCACAATAAGCAAAGCTAAAAAAAAAAGTCACATAACTTGAAAAGATAATGTAACTGACAACTATTTTTATCCAAACTGCCTGCAAATCTCGGATGAGGTTGAAAAGGACGGGGGTGTGCAGGCTGCATGCTCTGGGGAGGAAACGGAATAGCTGTTTAAATATGTGAGGAGTCACCAATCTTTCTGGAAGACAGCAGTTAGAGCAATGGGGTACCATTTTAAGCCCATGAATGGGACAAAAAGTCTCCAAACACAACTGTTAGTGCTGCAGAGGGGCACAGGAAGTCTTGTGTGTTGCTTTTGGAAGTGTAAACTGGCACAATGTTTTTCAGGTCTGTCTTTATTTTTAATTGGTAACATTGTGTATACTTACAGGGTGCTGCCTGATGTCTTGGAATGTGTGTTCATTCTGACTGAAGCAAATCAATTAACACAGCCATCACCTCACAAATGCCTTTTCTACGGTGAGGACATTTATAAATCTACTCAGCAACTTCCAGGAGCACAGCAGAGCATTGTTAACTGGGATCACCACGGCGTGTGTGGATTTCCTGACCTGATGTTTTCAGGGGTGATACTGGTGGATGCATCCAGCACCACTGCACTGAGCCACATCCCCAGCCACTATTTATTTTTCATTTTGAAGCAGGGGTTTTGCTAAGTTACCTGGGAATACTTGAATTTGGGAGCCTCCTGCCTCAGCCTCTTTTAAAAAACTTCTCAGAATGTTTTGGAAGCACAGAGAATGGACTCAAACACATCACATTCATGAGACTGCTGTTACCTGAAGAGGGAGATGGAGGAGAAGCTTAGGGAATGTCTGCTCTACCCATAATTGGAATTTTAAAAAGTTAATGAGGTGTAAGAAAATGATAGCACTGACTAGATCAGAGTGGTGGGCACATGGGGCTGGCTTGCCGTTCTCTGCTTTCAATATGCGTCAAATATTTCAGAATTTAAAATGTTAAAATAATCCTGTGCCCCGGAATAACTGAAGCCAGCTTCCGATTACCATTACAATCATTCAGTGATTTCTTTTCTGTTTACAAATTCCTTACATAAAGACCACATTTTCCTGCAAAGATCAGAGGGACTGTCAACTTAAGACATTCAAAAGGCAGCTGATGTCAGCGTAAAACTGTTCCAAACAAAGCCAGAGAAAGCTCCTGGGCAGACAGGAATCGGAGGACTGGTGACCTGGGGGCTCGGCTGGTGGGGGTAGGACTGGGACAGTAACCCAGGCTTCTGGGCCCTGTACCCACCACACTTTCCCCTTAGGGGAAAGTGAAGAGCTCCCTGGAGAGGACCTGTGGGGGCTGGCAGCTGGGCCTGAGAGTTCAAGTGCAGAGTGGGAGGCTCAGCAATTGCTGAAGAGCCCAGAGAGGTAGAGGGGAGCCAGGGCCACACAGCAGGCGAAAGCAGCAAAGTGCGGTCCTCGGGAGCCCGAGCTGCCGGCCACCCTGCTGCTTTCGTCCCTGCTGTCCTGTTCCGGGCACCAGAGAAATCCTGCCCAGGGAGACACTGCCGCCACCCAGCATCTGCCCAGGACCTGACAGGGACTCAGGCAGGGGAAGTGGGGTCCCTGACCTCCCTGCTGGCTCCAGCCTCTGTCTAAGCCTCCAGCTCTCCGCAGGCCAGCCCCACCCACGCAGGTCATCCCCTGCCTCCTCTGGGCTGGAGTCCGGAGTTGTCAGGTGTGAGAATCCCCTGATCCAATCACTGACTCAAAGGGGGTGTCAGCCCAGACAGCTCACAGTCCTCCCTCGCACCCCCTTCATGCACCGGCCACGCTCCTGGACCAGCCCTGCTGAGCGCCAGCCCTGGACCCAGGGTCTGCAGGATCAGGATCGTGGGGAGTCCCCCCCCCACACTCCCTCCGGCACCATCCCAGGTCCCAGATGCAGGGGACACAAAGGGTTCGCCATCCTCACCCTCCACCCGTGATGTATTTATAAGAAAAACGTTGCTCTTTGGGTTGAGAGGGGAGACAGCGGTGGAGTCATTACTGTAAAATTAGTCAAACCCAGCAACTCCTTTTCTGGAAAGTAGAAGAGTGTGGTTAAGACGCTTATTATGGAGCAAAGAAAATGAATTTGGATGCAATTTTGAGGCTGGAAAATTTAACTGGAGCCATAGTAGCACGGTGACAAATTGCAGACCTATTCTGAGTGTAATCACTCAGATGGTTACACGGGCCACCGGGGGCAGGCTGCCCCTGACTCCTCCACACCTAGCCCCGGCTGACATTGCTCTCCGTCCTCCCTGGTGCTCCTCAGCTCCCACTGTGGTCCCTCGGGGCCCTGAGCTCTCTTCCCCCTGTTATCTGCACCACAGGCCTCCTGAAACCATGGCTGATAAGCTGTCTCCAGCTGGCCTGGTCTCTCCTGGGCTGCAGGCTGGTTTTGGGGGTGGAGCTCAGATGCCATAAAAGTGCAGGGCGAGCAGGGAGGCCTGTGATTCTGACCTTGGTGAAATGAATTCATAGCTCCTGCTTATCTCCACCACAGGGGCTGGCTGCACCCAGGAGACAGAGCGCCTGGTGGCAAGGGTCCCCTTCCAAGCACCGACCTGGGGAGGCCCTCGCCCTCTGCAGTGCAGGATGGTCTTCCTGCCTCCAGCCTGGGTGTTCTCAGGTATCACCCCACAGTGCGCCCCCCTGATCCGCGTTCAAGAGGGAAGTGGTTAAATACTACCTCTCCTGGTGTGGGGACAGGACTGGGACCATGAACGGGAGCCACAGAAATGTTCCTGCTGCTTTCTGTGCTCAGGGGACTTCACTTTGACGCCAAGCTGCTCCTGCTGTTAAGGAAGAGGCCACACCTATCACAGGCCCAGTGTGTCCCATGGGTGCCTCTGAGCCCTGCCAAGCCCCAGGAATGCCTGCTGGGGGCACACACCATGCAACATGCAGCAGAACCAGCTCTGAGAAGCTGTCTTCCCTCAGCCCCTGAGCACAGCTGCACACTGAGAGGTCCCTGCAGGCTCCAGCTGGGGCCCATCATGGGAGACCCTGGAGAAGAGGGTCCCAAAGACACTGAGTCACCAGAAAGAGAATGCAGGCGGGGGGGGGGGTCCTGGGGGAGAAAGAGCGAGAGCAGAAGTGGTGGGCTAACCTGACCCTGGCTGCTGGCTCTGGCCTGCACAGCCCTGGGTTTACAAGGAAACGCTCTCCCCGGGGAGCCCGGTGCCAAGTCCTCATCTGTCCCTGATTAGCACCCCTGGACCTCAGTTTCCCCATCTGTAAAAGGGTTCACAGCAATGCATATTGAGTAGAGTGATTTGAGTGCTGGCCGACACTCAGACAGTGGCTGGTACCCAGCTCCCATCCAGGGAACTCTGCCTGGTGTCTGCCACCTCATGGTGCAGGAGCTTAGCAGGCTGAGGGGCCCAAGGGCTGAGTGGGTGCAGAGCTGAGCAGACCCAACCCTGAAATGAGTGGACAGAGGACACTGCTCAAAGAAGACACTCAGGCCAGTGACAGGAAGAGCCCCGCCATCCTGGGCTGCAGGCTTGGGCCCTCCGTGTCATTAATTAGAAACACATGTACACCCCCAGCCTGGTTCTCAGCTAGCAAATATTTACACATATTCTGAGCGGAGCGTCTGTGCGTCCTTCCTGTGTGTGTCTCCAAAGAAACGTGGCTCTTGGAGGTCAAATTGCAGCGGGGTGCAGAGGCTAAAAGCTCAATCCGTGCTCACGCACACGCCGAGAGCTGAGAGCTGCCGGCACGGTTCACCTTGTGTAGCCACTGCTCCCAGTCTGAGCACCAAGCACAGACCAGACGTGCCCTGGGGCTCCCCAGTGGGACCCCTCAGCCTCTGCTCCCTGCCTGGCAGCAAGGGGACCCTTTCAGGTCATGCATCATCAGCCTTGGGTCACCCGCAGGGCTCCCTTCCACTCCAGTCTCCTATGTCTCTGGAGTCACAGGAGAAGTCCCCTGGGAGAATGTGGAGCTGTCCCCAGAGGACTGGGCAACAGCACTGGCACAGGGGCCCCTGTGGTCACGCAGGTTCCTTGTCCTTTGTGGGCTATCTCAGGTAGAAGATGGGTGCCAGAGAGGGGCTGATGCTGTGGCCTTGACGGTCCTGTCCAGCCTCCCTCCTGAGTCCTCAGACCAGGTCTTCCCCTGGGTGGGCCGGGGCTGAGGAAGGGTGTCATTCCCAGTAAGCTGCAGGGCCCCAGCGTCCAGGGACCAGAGTGGGCTGGACCGCTGGCCCGATACAAGCTTCACCCGTGGAAAAGGCACTGCCGCCCTCTAGTGGCCACAGGCTGGAATGATCGGGGCTGCACCAGCGAGCTGAGCCCCGGGCTAAACCTCCATTGGGGCGCCCTGACCTCGCCTGGAGACTGCGCCCAGCTGTTCTTGGAGCGGGGCACCTCACTGGTCAGGTGCGCCCTGCCCTGGAGAGGGGCAGCTGGGTGCGCTACATGGTTGCATCCTGCATCCTGCATCCTGCATCCGTGGCCTTTTTAGCTTTGTGATGTCTGGCAAATTTCTCACCCCTTTATGTTTCCTCTTCGTCACTAGGACTGGCTAAAACTCACAGGACTTCTGTCATCCCAGCGCTCTGGGAGGCTGAGGCAGGAGAGTGGAAAGGTCAACCTAGTGACTTAGTGTCTTAAATAAATAATTAAAAATGAGCTGCAGATGAGGCCCAGTGGGAAAGCCCAGGGTTCGGCCCCCTTTGGCCCAAAAGGGAACAAACAAATAAAATCTTAAGCGACTTTCCCTCTGCGGCCAGCTGTCTGATTCCCAGTCGAGCCTCTTCCCTTACCCATGCCCACCGGTGGGGCCCTGGAGCTGCAGCTTTTCTTTAAAGTACAGTTTCAAACTTCCGACTCCTCGCCTCTTCCTGTCCACTGCTCTGCTTCTGTCCATCGTCAGTGTCAATGGCTAAGGCAAGCATAAGGTCCCACATTGTCACCTGTGGCTGAAGAAGAATTGGAAGTGGCTCAGGGCCTCCCTGCTGACTGCTGGGGACAGGAGACAGTGCCTACTTCTGTAGTGTCCCTGCTCCAGGGGGCTTCCGAGAGGAGGCGACGCAGCTGGGTTGGGGATAGACGGGCTGCAAGATGGGGAGAGTCCAGGCACGAAGTAGAATGACAGCCGCAGGTGATGTAAGACCATGGAAAACCTGTTTTGTTCCCTCTTTAAAAAGCAATCCACAGAGACAGACCAATGGGGTTATGGGTGCCCCAGGCAGCTGCTCTAATAGCTGGAAGCATCCCGGGCCACACCCAGAGGAGGAGTGTGGGCAATGAGGGAGGTAGATGTAGCTTGGAGCACCTGTCCCTGCATGACCCCACCCCAGAGTGGACAGAACAGATGCACAGGGCTCTGTGACCAGGCCTCATTCCCTTCAGGACTGGAGGTGACCCTTGGCTTTGCTTTGGTTGGTGTCGGAATGAATCCATGTGTCTACCTCCCCATTTCACAGACTGGAAAACTGAGGCCAGAGGGCAGCACAGACTTGTATAGACACATGCAGCTCGCTAGCACCCTGCTCAGCTTCCCTGGGATCTACTTTTGATTCTTGAAGAGCTCAGTTTTTTCCTCTTAGCTGTGAAAAGGAACCATAGTGGCCAGGAAGATAATGTGGGTTATCGCCACAGAAACAGAAGTTTCGAAGGCTAAACTGGGGTGGAGACCACAAAGCCTGGCCCTGGTATCTTCACCCAAGATGCCCCAGCTGGCCTGGTCACTGTTGCCGCTTTGTCTCCTGATCCCCACACTTGACTTCCCACCCCCATTTCTTTACTCCCTTCAGGGGTTTAGCAGGCGTCTACGAAGGTCAGTGTGTCACAGGGTAGCTCATGCTTGCTAGCCAGTGTTCTCAGGCCCCAGCGCTCTGCTTTGCATCATGGGAGCCATGCCAGGGGCTGGCACAGGGAACCACAGGATGCCCCTGGCCCTGCGCCTAAGTAGGAGGGCGATGCAGCATGCTGGACTCCAAACACTAGATGGCAGTAGCAGCACAAGCAGCCCCCCAACTCCGCCTTGAAAGATGGCTCCAGATGCTGCCTAACGGCCCCTTGGAGGTAAATCGGCCCCCTTTGAGAAGCGCTATGCTACGGCCAACAGCATCTTCTCTTTCCTCCTTGTCCCTGAAATAGTCCTATGAGGTCCCAGAGCAGGGACTCACAGAATCGAGAACTTTTACGCTGGACCTGTACACTGGGTGGTGGACATCACCTGGAGCTTCGCCCTGTGCTGGCGGGGATGAGGACAGGGACTCCACTGCCATCACCACTCGGGACATCCAGCGCTACAGCACTGGAGGCGAAGCGTGCTGTCCCTGTGCAGTCAGAGCCTCTCCCGGCTCGAAGACCGAAGCAAGGCCCAGAGAGGTTCAGCCTAAAGCCACACGGCTCCTCTGTCACTCACAGCCCGGGCCAACCCGGCATCGTCCAGCCAGCATCGGGTGGGAGCCAGGGGGATGGAACCAAGGCCGGGCAGGCCTCTTCTCTCGCTGAGGTGCTGCAAAACCCCGGCTGGGCTGGGGCCGCGTAAGTGCGGATCCTGCTGGCCACCGCAAGCCTGTTGTTCATAGAAGGAAGAGCCCAGCGTTTTTTGCTGCATTTTAAGGGTCATTTTCCCCGCTTATAAAAAAGAGTAATTTTCATTTACAGGTGCCTGGGGCAATTTTCCATCTAATTTGATGTTTTATAGTGTCTGCAAAGCCACGCTGCCTTCCCGGGCTGAATGAGCTGTAGACGTTTTATTTTTCAAGGTTATTGGTTCACCAGGGGCAAAGGGAAAGCTCTGCTGGGTTTTCCTGGAGCCTAGAGAGAGGGCAGGTGATGCTTGGGGAACTGGAAATGAATTTGCTGTGACCCCCAACTCAGGACGTCATGCTGGGAAAGCCGAATGGGTGGCTGTCCCGGGGGGAAACTGAGGCCACTGTCAAAGACATGCAGGCTCCAGCCAGCCCAGATAGCACAGCCCCTGTATCCCTAGGTGGCCTTCAGGGTGTGCAGATGGTGAGCCCGGTTGGTAGCCGAGGGAAGTGGCCTTGGAGGAGTGGTCTCTGGCCCAGGTCACGCAGGCAGGAGGCCGGAGGCCTAACCGTTCTGCACCGAGCCATGACCTTGCCGCTGCGCCACCTCCTCCCACGGTGTGCGCTTGGCTTCTGAAGGATGAATCGCCAGTCACCCGGTGCCTGAAAGAAAGGATCGCGGTCCTCGCCCACGGTCACACGGGGCCACCAGGGCTGGGCCCCAGGGTTCAGCTTGCCACGCAGGCCTCAGTTTCCCTTCCTGCAGGAGGAGCATGAAGCCCTCTCCTTCCCCGGGGAGTGATGAGCTTCTTCGAAGATGACACCACAGGGAGAAGCCCTCAGGAGAGGGAGCCCGTGTTGGGATCTGCACAGCAGGGGCTGCTCCTTCGGCCAGGGAGCAGTGAGAGGCTGCAGGGTTAAGGGACTTGGGAACAAAGGTGCAGGAAGACCATGTGGGACAGCCAGGACCAGCTGCAGCCCAGCCTGCACCCCAGGAAGTGTCCTCAAGGAGCAAGAGGAGAGGTGGTCCAATCCCGGCCTCTGGGACAGGCCCTTGTCTTCCCAGCGTCTTGCTACAATTTACAGCTAGATGGCCCCCAAAGCCACATGTGCTCATAGGGGAGAGGGCTTTGGGAAGGTGACTGGATTATGGGGCTGAAGTGACAGGTCACTGGGTGTGGCCTGGAAGGGTTCATCTCCCTGAGATTCACCCATCTCTCTATTTCCTGTTCCCCATGCTATGCCCAGCTCTCCTGCTCCAGGCCTCTCTGCCGGACAGAGCTGCCTGAGGGCCAGCCAGCTGTGGACAGAAGTGTGAACCAAAATGAACCTTTCCCTCTTTAACTTGCCGCTGTCAGGCACAGCATCTCAGCCAGGAGAACGGGAGAAGACAGATCTCTCTCCTCCCGGGACCATCTCTGTGCCCACAGCAAGGCCTAGCAGCAACCCGGGTGGGATAGCTCTAGGTGTGGGTGATTTCACTTCACATGATTGACAGCTGTTCTGCAGACAGAATCCCACAGCCAGGCTCAGAGAACCTGACAATCACCTGAGCCTATGAACAGACATAGCTGTGACCATTTTCAAATAGGTAACTGAATAGGATCCCCATGCCTACCGTAATCTCTAAGTTCCTTTTGAAATCAGCAAGGGTGAGCAGCTTTCCCCATGAGGTATCACCCTGGGGCGGCATTTGTCAGACAACAAGGTACCTGGCCTGCTTATCACACACCCACTGCAGAGCGTGCTCTACCCGTTCCCCTAGGGCTGGACATACTGGCTGCTCTCCCTGTATCTGTGATGATTCAGAAGACTGCCTGGAGGCCTCCTAACTAAAGTGTATTTTCTTCTTTTCGAAAGCAGCTTTCAATGCAGGCCTCCTACCGGCCTCCACTTCTGAGAAATCACCACTGCCTTCCACATCCGTCGAGGAATGTCACCAGGCTGCTATGGCTGCTTTGAGGCTCCCTGGGCCATCCCGTGAGGACAGTCCCTCCAAGGTCCAGCAAGGTATCAGGACAGAAATGAAAGGCCCAGTGAGTGTGTCATGCAGCCCCTGGCAAAAATAGGGCTGTATTACAGATCAGACCCTGCCCCTCGGGTACAGCCTTGTGACTTCGAGGGCTCCTCAGCCTCTGCACTACAAGACTAGGTATTAAGTGGGGCCCTGCAGATGTCTGTCTGCCTGGGGCCCCAATCAGGAAGGGCACTGAGATGTCACAGGCCTAGATCAGACACTCGGGGCCAGGAGCATGCGTGGCACATGTGACTGTGTAGAGGGGAGATCCGGAACCTGAGCCCAGGTCCTGCCCCGGGTGCCGTCTGGAGTGCAGAGAAAGCGTCCCCGCCCATGACACACCCTGCCGGTGGTGTTTTCTATCCAGGCTGTACAGGCTGCCCCCTCGGCCCGGCCCGTGCCGGGAGTGTGGAGCTGCAGCAGCAGCAGGCGAGAATCAGAAACAGAACAAGGTATTATGTTGGGCTGCTCACCCCCAAAGAGGGCTTGATTTTATTATCTACACTTTAAACTCTTTAATATGCCTCCCAAGATGCTGTCTGGTTTGGAAAATCGCCCTTAATGACTGCACATAATAAATCTCTTATTTTGCACATAGAGCAGCATGCTGTTTTTATTAATAAAAATGACTTCCTCCCTGTACCCACCAAATAAACCATCCGCGAGAGCTGAAGAGATGCTGGCCCCTCGGTGGGATAGTGTCAGGCCAGACCTGGGCCAGGCAGTCTGAGCCAAGGTGAGATGGAGGCAGCCCCGGAAGGCGTCAGCAGCTGCAGCCTCTGTGGCGGGGTCTCGGCCTCCCCGAGCACCAGGGTGCGCCACTGTCCTCTGTGCTTTCCCACCACCCGCTGGGGCTCTGGACCTCCTCTCTCCCTCCACCCTTCACTGATACTTTGCTTGTTACCCCTGGTCAGGAGAGGAAGACAGCAGTGTCCACTGTGGGGGGCAGCAGCCCAGTTCTGGATGATGGAGAGAGGATAGCAAGGAGAAGAGAGAATCCACCCACTGCGGAGACAGGATGGGTCCAGACCCCATGGGACAAAAAAGGAGACAGGCAGCAGGCCAGAGGGGCAGACGAGCAGACCGGAAGGGAGGAAATCAGACACGGAAGACCCAGCTAACCCAGTACAAAGTCAGCGCTGTGTCCGTGCACACCGCAGACATATTTTGTAACCTAGGAGAGGACAGACTGCATATGAGGTACGGGGTGAAGGAGGAGGAGGTTGGGCACGCGAGGCTTTCCCCAGTCAGTGTGGACGGAGGGCCAAGAAATAAGGACTCAGGCACCTGCAAGCGAAGCACAAACAGCAACTGAGGGAGGAATAAGCAGACACACACACACACACACACACACACACACACACACGCATGCATGTACATCCTGCCCTATTGCGCGGCCTTTGCCCTTACTCCAGTGAATCCCCTTCTTTCGTGCCCTGCTCAGGGCTTGCCGTTCCCTCTGCCTGAAACCCGGTTTTCCTGCTTCAGCCCTAGCTGTGCCCGACCTTCCGGTTGCTGCTCCTCCCCGTCCTTTCTGCCCGCTCCACCTGGCCCAGCCACCAGGGCTGCTGAGATGGGCTGGGGTTAAGACCTCTGCCCCGGGCTGTAGACGGTGCCTCCTGGCAGTGTCCCTGTGGGTCCTTGCCTGTGCATGAGCTCATTGGGAGCCCTGCTGTCCCTGCCTTTCACCAGGACCATGATCTGTTGCCCTGGGGCCACCACAGGGCCTCACTGAACCATAACCACCCTCTTAACGGTGCTATTTCTGAGCGGGCTCACAGGAGGCCAGGGCTTCACCAAGTGAATTTGGGGGACACAGGGATTTGCATGGGTCCCCCGAACTCCTCATGCACACACATCTGCAATGACTCTGAGCACACTGGCCAGCGCCCGCTCCTTCCGCCGGCTGCCCTCACTGCTTTGCCAGCCATGGCCCCTACCTGGGACCCAACGACCCAGCCACTGGCTGAGACAGAGCCCATTATGTCTAGGAACCCCAGGCCCTGCTCAGGGTCTCTGTCTTCTCTGCTCAGCTCTCTGGCTATGGCCTCACTCCTGCCTCCAGAGTAGCCAGGCTCCCTGTCTTCGGGGACAGCACTGAGACTGTCCCCAGCATAATCAGGTGAACCTGGAGAAAGCACTCACCCAGTCTTCCCGGGATGTCCCAGCCCAGTGTTGGCAGGAAATAGTGGACCTCTGATGGTATAACCAAGAAGTCTCTAACACCAGGACTTCTGAGAGTGAGGACCAGATCTAGGTGCCCAGCAAGTGGCAGCATGCAACTCAGAGGCTGGTGGTAGAAGGAGCTATCACTATCCCCAGCCCCACAAGAGAATCATGGGAGAGGTCCCTGACCACACAGAGTGGGGTACAGGGGTGGCACAGAGGCCTAGGGAGGCCGTCAGGCCCCCAGCAGCCACAGCCCTTGATAAATCTTTCGTAATTACATAGTTTGGCAAGGCCGATGGGAAAGGAGACAGGATGGTTTGTTATGTTCACAGATTCCAGAGAGAGGGGACATGCCACCCCACGGAATGTGACAACTCTGTAGAGAAAGTGGTTGGAAGGTGTGGGCTCTAGAATGGTCCGTTTGTGTGACCCCTAACCAGCTTGAATGGATTCACAATACCTAGCGGATTAGTAGAGCACACCTCTGAGTCCGTCTGTGAAGGAGGGGGAAGACCCACCCCGGAAGTGGCGGCACACAGCAACAGGTCTTTACCTGGCTGGAATGAGAAGGGAAAGAAGGCAGCCTGCGCCCATTTTGAAGAGCCCCGGGCTTCCTGCGCAGGTGCACCCTTCACTGCTGCTGTGTTTGGACATCAACCTCTAGGTCACCAGTTTCTTTAGCCTCCGATGCAAATGCAGGTGTCTCTCCATGGAGCGTCCAGGCCTCTGACCTTGGACAGGCATTGCATCCATATTCCCAGGTGCTCTTTGGCTTCCGGCTTCTTGGGCTGAGCAGCTACTGGACCTGCAGTGCTCCCTTGAGCAGACAGCCACATGGACTCTCCTGCCTCTGATCCTCTGAGCCTGGCTAATAAATTCTCTAGCAGAATTATTCATATGCTTTCTGTTGATTCTGTTCCTCTCGAGAACCCTTTAGAAAGTGCCCTGAGTGAGCTGCTCTCTCTGTAGAGGAATTGGCCAGCCCCAAGGGACACACACAGCCTGTCCTGTCCACAAGGTCAAAGCCTCAGAAGACAGAAAATGAGAGATACAGTCAGTACACACCCAGGGAGGAGCTGGGGAGCCAGGATCTGTTCCTTGGGCAAGGGGGTGGGGGGCACTGGACAACCAGACTCCTGTTCCCAGGTTGGGGGAAGGCTGGGGGAGGGAGGCAGACCGTGCTCTGCAGCCACTGAACTGAGCACACGCTGGTAAGAACTTTGAAGTCTCCCAGTGAAACCTTGTTGAATGAGCAAAGCAATTAGTTGGGGTAAGCTCAGGGGGCTCACAGAAGGAAACAGTCTCTAAGCTGGCTTTCAGGGGTTGGGGTGGGAGGAGGTAGGATGCAGTGGTGTTTTGCCAGGGGCACCAAGCACACAGAAAGGCCTCAGTGAAGCGGGGGAGCAGAACACAATAAGCTGCAATCGTGCAGTAGTTCTGCACTTCCGGGGAGGGGAGTGGCTGGCTCGCAGGCAAGGCCCAGGCCGAGGCTCTGCCCTTACTCACTGGGAAAGCCATGTATGCCCAGGCAGAGGTGCAGGGGTGGGTGGGAGGCTGGTACAGAGTAGCTGCTCAGGGAGGGCTGCTCTGGACCACTGGGACCATTACCATGGTGATAGCATCACCAGCCTGCTTCCCAGGGAGCCCTGGATAGGACAAAACACTGGAAGATCTTTGCAAACCAGAGGACCAACGCAACCCCACACAGAAACAAAGACACTGAACTCGGAGAACTGTCCTCGTGGTGGACAGTCCAGTATCCGAGTGCAGACCAGCCACGGGTCAGACCCATGGCTCTGGTGCTCAGGGACTTGCAGTAGCTGACCTGTTCGGGGCTCCCCAGCTTTATGCATGAAATGATCTGGAGGAGGAGGGAGGACGCCGGCTCTGCTTCCCCTCTGTGAGTCAGCCTTGACTCCCAGCCTGTGCTCCACACCCAGTTTTCTGGAAAAGGAGAAAATAGGCCTCAGGGGCCAAAGCGTGCAACAGCCTTGGATGCCCCTGGCCAAGGGAGACTGCCTGAGAACCTTTATCACTGCACAGTGGCTGCCAGAATCAGACCCAACCGTCTCTGGAAATTCTTGGCTCCGCTTGTGAGCAGCCCCTCTCCTGCATGGAATTAATTTCAGCCTATATGATGCTAAAACTGTGCAAACAGAGACATATAAAACGGCACTCCCGAGCCCTCACATGATAATAAAGACAGACCTTCGCTCCATCTGTGCACATTAGTCTGCCCCTGCACAGGGATGTGTGGACCCCACCCACAGGGGCTGCAGGGTGTGGTAGCCTCTCACGGGAAGCTCTTTGCCTCCTCAGGTTTCCTCCATCTTCTTGCTTGAATCACAGAGCTGCAGGTTCCAATCTGACCTTTATCAAGGGGGTCACCAAGGAGCAGGTGACGGAGGGGGCTGTGTCCTCTGGTCCTTACAGCCCTCCAGAAGGGAGGATGTCTGCATCCTGGGGCTCTGACATCCAGCTGCAAGATGCTAGTGTATGCTAGGATCATCCCATCCAATCCCATGGGTTTAAATGACTCGGCAAAGGTCACACAAGGCCCTCAGGGAAGGACCCAGAGCTAGGGAACAAGGTCAGAGATGGGAGGTCAGAGTCCAGGCTCAGAACCCACGCTTGCCAGATCCTTGCTCTCTGGGCCTGGTATTCTCACCTGTGTCTGGTTTCCTGTCCTTAGGACAGCTAGGAGAGAGCAGCAGTCAGAGTTTGGGGGATGCAGAGATAAGGTTTGTTCTGTGTGACCATGGCTTAGCACAGGGAGGAGCCCTTCACAGCCGCTACCATGATGATGGCTCCGGGGCAGATGCATGTCTTGATTTCCCCCAAGCAAAGACAAGGCTTTAGGAATGGGTGCTTTGTAGGGGAAATGACCACAAGAAGCAAGAATAGAAAATTTGGGTGAAGCAAGAAAGGAAGGACAAAACTAGTGTATGTCTTAGGGTCTTAGTCGTTCTAAGCAACTATTCCAAATGCCAGAGCTAGTGGCTTAGGAACCTCTCCTGGGTCTGGAGCCTGGATGTCCAAGATCAAGACAGGGCAGAGCAGGGTCTGCGAGGGCTGTTTCCAGGTTCCTGGCAGATGTGAAGATCTTGCTGTGTCCTCACAGGGGGAAGAGTAAAAGCAGCTCTCGGGGTCCTCTTTTATCATTCATGAGATACTCATCCTCATGATGTAATCATTCCCAAAGCCCCCCCCCCATCACCTTGGCTATTAGGTTTCAACACGTGAATTTGTATGTGGGACAGAAGTTACTGGGGGTGCACTGTGGGTAACAGGAGCTCAGCGCACTGCAGACATCATGGAGATGTTATTACCTCCATCAAAGTATGTGCAATACACCCCATTAATGAAGCAGGGGAGAGGCCCATGTACGGGGAGACCAGGAACAGAGAGCACCCTAGAAACCTGCAGCTGGAAGAGCTGTGGCTTGGGAATTGGGTGTCCAGAGCTCGGAAAGCAAGGGAGCAAAGCCCAGGAAGGGCAGAGCCTGGAATCTGTGGGAGGAGGGTCACAGGGGAGATGCCCAGGCCCTGGCATCAGTGCTCACCAGGAGCAGGCCAGAGGCCACCAGCACAACTCCCTGAGTGTGCCTCTAGAGAAAAATTCACCTCTTTCCCTCCACCCTCTTTCCCTTTCCCTTCCTTTCTTCCTTCTTTTCTACCTTCCTTCCTCTGACCCTTCTTCCCTTCTTCCCATCCTAGAGCTGGATTTGGTAGACTCTTGCTGGGTCCATGGGCATAGGAGCTGGGAATGTCGGATTCAGGTCTCCCAATCTAGTTAAAAATGTGATCCAGCAGTATCACTGCTGAGTAGGTGGTTCCATGAAACACGTGCTTGACTTTCCTCTCATTTCCTGTCACAAGCTCCTCTGCATCGCCAGGCTGGACACTTGCAATCACAGCAGTCCGAAGGCTGGGGCAGAAGAGAAGTAAGGTGGAGCTCCTGGCAATACAGGAGGGACCGTGGGGCATCTCAGCTGGGGACAAAAACTAGAAAAAGGGCTGAGGATGTGCTCAGTTCAAAAGTCCTGCGTCAATACTGGGGGGAGAGGGAGAAGAGAGAGAGAGAGAGAGAGAGAGAGAGAGAGAGAGAGAGAGAGAAAGAGAGAGAGATAGAGAGAGAGGAGGTGGAGGAGGAGGAGAAGGGGAAAAATGAAGAAAGAAGGAGAGAGGAAAGGAGAAGGAAGGAAAAAAAGAAAGAAAATGAAAGAAAGGAAGGAAGCAAGGAGGGAGCCCACAGTGACTGCTTTGTGCCAGTAAGCTGACTGACTGGGGGCCCCTAGCTGGCTTCCGGACAGGTGCTGGTCACAGGAGACCCCAAGTCAGGGTTAACAGCCCCCCAGCCTCTGGGGAGAGAGAGAGGCTGAAGGTTAAGCTGATGACTTTGTCAACCATGCTGTGACAAAGTCTCGGTGAGACCCCCATAGGACAGGGTTGGGTGCTTCCAGAGAGCTGAACAGGACAGGCGGCAGCACCTGGAGAGCCTGGAGGCTCCCCGCCCCGCCCCACCGCCCTCCCCCTCCCCCTGCGCTCTTCCTCTCCGTCCTTCACAATGAACCAGGAAACTGCTTCCCTGAGCTCTTGAGTGGGATCTGGACCCAGCGACACTCTGCAGCCCTGGGCACAGGACCGGCTTCTAAGCTCCCAGGACGGAGCTGTGGACTGCTGGCCCGAGCCTATCGGTCTCTGCTGAATCCATCGAGTCTTCTCAGAGGACATTAGCAGAGGTCTGCCGGGCAGCTTGTTGAGTACAGGAGAAAAAACCTCACACCGTCGTTTCAGAAATACTTTCATTACGTGCTGGTTTGCGTCATTTATGCTACTAGTTCCTCTTAGTTTGTGGGAAAGAAAATTTTATGCTGCTATCTGTTTCATCTTGTAAGTGGCGATCTTTGTCTTGTGCTCCGAGTAAGTGTTCTGAAGATTAATTGTTGTCATTCTTTTATTATTCCATTATGAAAATTTGTTTTATTTTTCATGAAATAAAAAACACCTCACACCCCTGAGGGCTGAGAAGCTGCAACGCCACCAGCCATCCACAGATAAATGCAAACTGTGTGCATTCACACATACGTGTGTGTGCTCACCTACACACGTTCCTTTTTGCACCTGAAGAATTATCCAGCCTTAGAAAGGAAACAGCAAGGCCTGACCCTGGGAAGAGCCCTGGAGACTGCGTGGAGTGAAATGAGCCAAGTCTTCATCCCACTTCCAAGAGGTCCCCACTAGAAGGCGCAACTGTGGAGTCCAAGAACGAGAAAACTGTGAGCCAGTGTTTCAGACGCTGAAGCTCGGTTCCCCCAGGAAGACGAGAATGTTCTGGAGATGGCCGGTGGCGATGGCTGCCAAACGGTGCAGACAGATTTCACGGTGCAGAGCTGTGGACTTCCCAATACTCCAACATTAAATGTCATGGGATATATTTCATGATCATAAAAGCACAAAAGACAAACACATGTATTCAGCATGACCTACAAATCCATTGTAAACATATGAGTAAATGTGACTTCTTAAAACTTAGTGCCCATGTGATGAAAAGCACCACAGAAGTTTGAAAGGTGATGAGAAAATGTATTAGAAACCTTTAGAACAGGCAACAAATTGAAATTCTTTAAAACCAAAAAGAAAATAACACAATGTAGTAGATAATAACTGAACATAACATATGAGCAATTCACAGAACAAAAAATCCACAGGATCTATAAATACCTAAAATTTCCATTTGCACTAGGAATTATATAAGGTTAGGGTCAAACAATGACAGTATCATATTACTGTCATCTGACAGGCCAACATTAGTAAAGTCCACTGGTGCCAGCCTGGAGGAGTGTATGCAGTTGGGTGTGGTCATGACCATATGGGAGCAATACTTAGTAAAATCGAAAATGCACAGCTTGGAGAAGGTAATTAGACATAAGGACAAAAAATCTGTACCACATACTCTGTAACTTCAGCCATGCCCAGAGCCAGCTCAGCCAGGATGTTAACCACCTTCAGATCTCTCCTGAAGCCTAAGGCTACCAAAAAGTCCTCTGTCTCCAGCTGGATAAATCTTCACGTGGGAGGAGACAGGAATACTGAGTTAAAGGTAGGTGAGAATGAGTCTCCGTGATGAATTTCCAGTTGCTTGTTAAATTATTAAGAATGATTAAAGGCCAGATAATACTGTCTTAGTCTGTTTGTGCCACAATAACAAAATATCTGAGTCTGGGTGATGGATGAGGAATTCGATTTATTCTTTACAGTTCCAGAGGCTGGGAAGCCCAAGGTCAAGGCTGTGTGTCTGGTGAGGGCCTGGTCCCTGCTTCCAAGATGGCGCCTTGCTGCTATGACCTCACACGGCCAAAGGCAGAGGGGTAGAAGGAGCAAGGCGCCTTCCCATGGTAGAAGAGATAAAAGGGGCAACCCACTTCCTCATCCTCCTTGTTTTTCCCCCTTAGCCTCTTTTGAAGAGCATTATCTCATCCCAGAGTCCTCACCCTCAGGATTTAATCACTTCCAACAACTCCATCTCTAAATACTAATAATATATAATTAGGGATGCATTTGGACAACGATGAATGGATAGGACTGATAAGTAACCAGATCATGCATAGAGCGATGTGACCCAGCAGTGATACTCTTTGATCTAAAACTATGGTGGATGTTGAAATTTAAATATATATATATATTTCTATAAAAGCCATGTTGCTGTTATCCCACCCAACTTACTTCCCCTTGCATCAGACATACTCATCCCATTTCTGAAGCACTTCTGAAAGTCCTCTTCCATGAATGTCTTTATGATGTATAATCAAAAATGTGGTGAAAGCTGCTGCATCCTAGGAAAAAGAAGGCTCCTGAAAACATTTTGCAGTGTTCTCATCACCTTATTCACCAAGTCTGACAGCTTGTGATTCCAGCTCGTTCTCAAAATCAAAAGGGCCATGAAAAAGCAAACGTGGAATTCATGTAGGCCATCAAGGGAGTCAATACAGTGCAGATAAAGATATCCATGAAACAGGGCCTTCAGAGCTGCTTCAGAAAGTGCCCAGAACAATGAGATGAGTGGGTGCAAAGCAAGAGGAAGGATTTTGAGGAGGATTATGGCAATTTGCCTTTTAATGTAATATTTTTTAAAATTTGAATATATGGTCTTTCATCACACTTCATGCGTGATAAAGAAAACTTTTCATAGGAAAATGCAAAAATGTTCATTACAGCATTATTTATAAGGCAGACAAATTGAAAGTCACATGTGAGCCATCAGCATGGAAACTGCAAGCTCAGTGACAGTAGAGCTGCATATTATAGAACAGCAAAATAAAGTAGCCGGATCTGTTCAGACCAACAAGATCAAGAACAAGAACAAAATTGTGTAGGAAAGAAACAAGTTCTATAGAAGTATGTCCAGCAGAGACTGTGGAATTCAAACCCCACCAAAGAATGTTACATGGTGTGTCTGAGTCCATGTGTACGTCACACAATAGAAAACCTAGATGAGAAAGTCAGCCTCCTCATGAGACACTGGATTTTGGGGGAAAGTGAAGAGAAGACAGCCCCAGACAAAGGTGAGGGAGGCTCAACTCCAAATAGTTCTATAGTGTTTATTCTTTAGAAAATAAAAATTTGAGCAAAATGTTGGGATTTGGACATTCCAGTTGTAGGGAAGGTGTTATGGCTGTGTCTAGACGTCCCCCTCAGGTCTCATGCACCCATAGGTGAGGCTTTTCAGAGCTGGCTGGATCTACGCTGTGTGGATCTGTGTGAAGGGTGTGTGATAGCTAAATTAGTCCACTGATTGTTTCAGCATAGTTCTGGATGTGAGTAACGGGAAGGCCCATCCTGGGTGCTGGTGATACTATCCAATAGGCTTGTAGCTTGGATGGGATAAAGGGAAACGAAAGTGATTGTTGCTGCCCCCTGCTGGTCCTTTCTTGGACTGTTTCTTCTCTGCCAGGCCGCCCTGCCTTGGAAGTAATGGACTATGGAATAAAACCTCTACAAATATAAGCTGAAATAAGCCTTTCTTCCTTTAACTTGTCAGTGTTGGGTATTTTGTCCCAGCAATAGGAAAAGTAACTAACACATAGGGCACAGACATTTATTTATTGTGTTGCAATGAATGTTTGTAGTGAGTTTGACCATTTTCAAGTAAGAACAAAACAAAGAGAGAAAAGGTTTATTCTGAGCAGCATCCTAAACTATCTCCTGGATCCATCATGGCCACAGTCAGTAGAGCAAGAAGAAGAAGCAAGAAATGTTTGGGACCAGTGGGAGTGATCCATCAAAATTAAACATGTCCTTGGACTCATAGGCTTCTCCTCTCCGTGCCTCAGTTTCCTCATCTGTAACATATGGCAATGTGAGCACTTGTCTGGCAGGAGGGCAGAGAGGATTAAAGGGGCAAGCACTGCAGCTCCTGGTGCGGGAAACTCACTCAGAAAATGCTCTTGTCTTCTAATCATTACCATTATCCTGCTAATTTCCTCCTCCCCACCCTCTCCTCCTCTTCTTTATCTTTGTGTAGAAGATTGAACCCAGGGATTTTGCACTCAGTTACAATCCCCGGCACATTTTATTTTTTATTTTGAGGCAGAGTTGTGATAAATTGCCCAGATTGGGTACAGACTTGCAATCCTCCTGCCTCAGCCTTCCAGAGTTCTAGGATGACAAGGGCACCACACCCAGATGATTAATTATTTCTTATACCACACTGGAAGAGGAAAGCCAATATTCTCTTCACCCATGACCTTCTCTCAAATTGGGGGTGAACCCCCTAGATTTTACTATAGAAATGATCAACAGAGAATAGCCAGCAGCAAATACTTCTTATGACGCAGATTTCGAAACTGAGCCTCAACACTGTGCTACGTGAAAAGAGCCAGGCACAGAGACCTCACTTGTATTACAGTGAAATTACAAAGCTCTCAGAAAAGTAACAAAGAGAACAGCGGTAACAGGAGGAGAGTGGACTGAGGGACGGAGGGCGTGGTCAAGGGGAAGAACAGTGTGACTTGACAGGGCGGGTAATTCTGATGCTGTTACACAGGAGAGCGAGTGTCATTCACAACACCATGATGTGTGTTTCAAAGCCACTAGAAGGGGTGTTGAGTGATCTCACCACCAAGAAATGACGGCCCTTGCAGATGACAGATATGCTAATTACTTGGATTCCATCACTGTGTACCATGCACACTAAACTGTCATAAATAAAAAATAATCAGATTAAGTAAAAGCGGAAGCTCAGGCGATGACCTCCCCAAAGCAGCACATCATGCCCTGCCCTGGATGCCACACACAGTCCAGAGCCCCTGTGCCCTCGTGCAGATTTCAGGGAAGTGGCAGCTCTGCCAGGAGCCGCCCCCTGGTTAGCAGTGAGCTCCAAGCCACTGGCCAGGGGCCAGGACTGTGCTGGTTGCGTCCTGCTGATGAGGCCTCAGTCCCACCCACCTATGAGTCACCGCAACTGGGTCCAGAGGTGACCCTTGGAGCCCTGCGAGGTCCTGTGTGATAGCCAATACAACTGCATCCTGGCGCTGGGCCTCTGAGTCACTTTTGTTCCTGCATTTGCTCCCATGGACCAGGCCTCTGTTCATGTGGAAGAAGGAAATGGTGGCCACGTGTGCATTTTGCAGTTTTCCACAGGGACACTGAGGCAGGAAAGAGCTAGGGAAAGACGGGAGGCAGCTCCGAGCTGCATTCTGGGGCTGGACCCACCTTCTGAGGCAGACGTTAGCCCTGGCCTGGACACCAGGTCCACAGCATGGGAAAGGTGGCCAGCTAACTCAACCCACATGTGGTGTGTCTGGTGCTGCCCAGGGGTCACCTGAGACCCTCAAGGACCCCAACCCTAGTCACCATGCCACTGGCTGTGCAGATCTAACTCTGGGTTTTGACCACTGTGACAGTTTCTGCAAGGACAATAAAAGGTCAATAATCCCCACCAGATGATGACAGGACTGAGTCCGCCACTCATTGGTGGGAAAAAAAAGCTTAGACCAGACCCTCAGTCCCATCCAAAGCCCCAGGGTTTAAAACCAATAGCGTCCGGTCTCCAGTTGCTGTCAGCTCTTCTCCCTGGTCCATTCCCACCCTGAAGAGTGGATCTTGTCTTATTCTTTCAAATAAATCATTGATCCAACTGCCTCTCTCAGGAGTCCTGCTGGATTTGTTGTTCAGGACGTCAAGAACCTGAACGAGACACCCAGCCTATAAGAACGTTCTGAAGTGTGTCACTGCCTCGTTCCCCCGCTCAGGAACTGGGCTGGCCAGGAGGCAGGTCATCTGTCCACGCTGGCCTGACCTCAACATTTCAGACGCCAGAGCTGAGACTCCTCCCTGGGCCAGTATCGGTTCCCCAGGAAGCAGATGCCGAGATGAGATGAACACGCACAGTTGTTTGAGATGAAACAGTGGTGAGAGGGCAGTGATTGCTGGCAGAGCTGTGTGGCTGTGGTGCCTGTCTTCCCCAGCCAGAAAGGGAGGGAGGGAGTTGGCAGGAGTGTCCTAGATGGCCCCATAGTCCCAAGAAAACTCCTTGGGCCACCAAGGAATTTCCAAAGCCAGAACCTCATTTTGAAGAGAATTTGGCAGTATGTCTTGAAGCCCTAACATGATCTGGCCTGTTCTCCCAGGACGTTCCCTGTCAACTTATCCCAAGGGAACATGGGCAAGTCCAGGGATGACTTTTGCAGAGTAGTAGAGAGTGTGTGGGCACCGGCTATCAAAATAATCACATGTGCAAATGACATGAAGATACAGGGTGGTCTGTCTGTCTGATAAGACAGTGTGTACCATCATCTGCAGAAGTCATTATGTCCAGAAGTTGAGACAGATGTCACATACATGCTGAAAGGTTAATATGTACTTACCAGGGATGTCTGGGGAAAGCCAGGCAGGGTTCTCACACAGAAATGTGAATGGCTTGAGAAAAACAGGCCTGAAGGCTGGTACATGGTATTATGGGCAGGGACAGTGTGGCCTGGCTCTCCTCTCTCCTGTCATTGTCTGCTCTGAACACCCCCCCCCCAAGTTTTGGAGTCATTTGCCTTCTCAGGGAGAAGAGAGGGCTGAGGCACAGAAGCTGTCGGAAGTCAAACACCAAAGCAGTCAGGTCCCTAACTTCACCCTGAGGGGATTAACAGTTAAAAGCCTGTTCCTGTGGCTGCCTTCTCTGTCATGTCTAGCAGCATGCAGGGCAGTGACTGCATGAGACAGCTTTGCATCACTGGAGCACAATATCCAACACCCACTATTTAAAGGAGGAGAGGTTCAGAGTATTCAGTCCCTGGTCAGCTGGCTCCAAGGCAGGAGCATCATGGCAGGACATGGCGGTAAAAAGCTGTTCATTTCATGGCAACCAGGAAGCAGAGAGAATAGGGAGGAGCAAGGCTGTCCTGAGAACAAAAAGTAGCTGGGGTGAGCCACGTGAGTAAGCTGTGCCAGTCCAGAAAACACCAAGCCCAAGGCAATCCAAGCAATGGGTTGCTAGGCAAAGGGGTGTCACATGACATTATCTTGGTAAATGTGTAAATAAATGCACTGTGATGGTTGAGCAGGTCCTTTCCTCCATCTGGAGAGAGGGCTCCACTGGATTCCAGCTTTCTGTCTCTCGTCTTTATTTCTTCATCTTCATCACACAGTTCAATCCCCAGTAGCAAATAAATGAATAAATAATCACAGGGGATAAGCCTATGAAAGTGTGCAAGATTGTATACTGGAAAATACAAGCACTACTGAGAAATTAAAGAAAAAGTTAAACAAATGGAGAGACAATCATGGATCAGTAGACAGTGTTCATGGATATGCAGACTAAATTTTGCACATGTCATTTCCCCCAAAACTTAGTCATAAAGTCAACTTCTGTTCCCACAAGACTCTGGTATAAATTGACCAGTCAATTCCCAAATCCATATATAAATGCAAAGACTTAAAACACCAGAGAAAGATTTGAGGATAAAGTTAAGAGATCTATACCCGTTGATTTAAGAACTTATTACAAATCTACCCTAATCAAGAGGGGACATTACTGATGAAAAGACAGACAAATAAACCAATAAATTAGTGTATGGTCAAGAAATGAAGCAAGTACATCTCTTGATACATATTGGTCAGCTGATTTTCTACAAAGCCACAGAGACAATTCATCAAAGCAGGGATGGTTTTCTCAACAAAGGGTAACTAGGAATATTGGGCCATTTTGAAAGACAAATGTAACTTTGATCTTTAATTTGTATAACACACAGTAATTAATTAAACTGAGTCATAGACCTGAATATACTAGTGAAAGTCATTCAGCATTTGGGAGGTAACACTGCAGAAAATTCTTATAGTCTTAGGTTGGGAAAAAGTTTTTATATCTGACACCAAAAGCATTATCCAGTGAAAAGAACATTGATGGATTACTCTTCATCAAAATACAAAACTCATGGAGGGTATAGCTCAACATCAAAATGCCTACCTAGCAAGATTCCTGGTACAAGACAAACAAACAAAAAACAAACTCCTGGGCTGGGGGTAGAGCTCAGCAGCATCAGCACCTGCCTGGCAAGCACAAGGCCTGAGTTAGATTCCCAGTACCAAACCAAACAGACAAGAAAAAATTTTACAAGACTTCTACTCTTCAAACAACACTGTTAAACAGGAAAAAGCACAGACATAGAAAAACGTCTTCTCGAGGCAGATACCTGATAAAGGCTTTACATCTACAATATGTGAAGAAAACTAAGACATAATAAGGAGACAAGCAACTCAGTTTTTAAATGGTTAAAATTAAATTGAATGGACACTTCGCCCAAGATGGTATCTGGAAAATAAATGAACGCAGAAGGGATGCTGCAGTCTATTCGTCATTACATGCTGCAGAATGCACAGCATTAAGTAAGTACTCAGGTATCCATCCGAGCATCTGAAATTAAAGACCTGGGGAGTGCAAATTCTAGCTCGGATGTGGACCAACAAAAATGCTCATAAACCTGCTGGTAAGACTAGGAGATTGCTTTGGAAAACAATCTAGCAGTGTTTTCAAGTGATTAAATATGCATCTACTACATTGGTATCACTGTTGCACTCCTAGCTATTTACCCATGGTAAGTGGAAATGTATATTGCACACAAAGACACACACACACACACACACACACACACACACACACAAATACTCAAAGCATCTTTATTTTAACGGTAAAAAAATGGGATAATCCAAGAATCCATCAACTGGTAAATGGAGAAGGAAACAGTGATGCATCCACCCAATGAAAGACTCTCAAAACTAAAGAGAAATTAACATGTAATGAATATAACAATGTAGACAAAAATCAAAATAATTACACAAAGAGAAGAGAAACAAGCTGGACATAATGAATGTAGAATGTTTGGTTCCATTTATGCAAAATTCCTGAAGGTGCAACACTGTCTATGATAACAGGAAGTAAATCTCTAGTCATACAGAGCTGGAAGGGAACAGGAGGAGGAATTTAGGAAGTGGGATCTTATGAAGTTGATCTCAGGAAGTCAAGATTAGAGTGGTGGTGAGCGGAGGCTGAAGAGGGGCGAGGGAGAGGCGGGGCTGGACAGAGGTGGAGCAGTGGTACTATCTTAGCATCAGACCAGAGGAAGAAGTTCTGACACTCTGTCACTCAGAGGATACATGGAGATAATGCACTGGGTATATTTCAAAGAAGCCAGGAGGGAAAAAAAAAAAAAGGATTTCGTCACCACAGGGAAGTGACGTTTGAGAAGTAGACATACCCCTTAATGATTCCATGATAAGTAGAAACGTCACGAGGGACCCCACGAATCTACATTTTTATGTACCAATTAAACATAAATCTTTTTTTATCGGTACCAGGGATCGATCTCATGACCGCATACTTGCAAGGCAGGTGCTTATGCCGCTGAGCTAAATCCCCAGCCCTTAAACATAAATCTTAAAAAATGTTTAAAAGGAGCATGTGGAAGAGTGGGGACTGGGACCGTGATGGTTTCCCCAGTGTATGCATTGTCAACCTTGGTCAAATCTCTTTAATTAGTGCATTTGCAGTACATGATTACACCCCCGTGTGAAGTCGATCCACATACCTGACACACCTGAATTCCGTTTTAGTCCTCCTCCCCTCCCCTCCCTCCGGCTCCCTCTGTCTCTCCATCTCTTGCCCCGTGAGGAAGATCTGTCTCCCTACCTCCTACTATCTTTTATTTTGCTCTTGATTTATATTTTGGGTTTCCCATAGCATGAGAAAACAAGCGATATTTAAGCTTGTCAGATTGACTTTACAGAACATGACGGTCTCAAGGCAGCCACTGTGGGTACTGGTTATTTTTCTCTGAAGGAAAGATTTAGCTGTTATGAACTGTGCTGCTATAAACATGGGTCTGCAGGTATCACTGCAGTGTGATGCCATTAACTCTTTGGGGAAGAAGGAGATAGTAACATGGGGTTTCCAGTTGTAGTCTTGTGAGGAATCTCCACACTGATTTCTGCAGTGGCTGGACTGGCTTCCATTCCCACGATGTGGTGCACTGTGTGTTAGTCATACCCAGGAGAAATAATGTCCCCTAAAGCTTTCTTCCTGATGCTGTGCAGCATAGAGGAGGAGCTGGGGGCTCGATCCAAATTCAGGCTCTTATCCCTACCTGAATCTTTCTCCAACTGAGTGCTGTGCGAGGGTCTTCTCCCTCTACAAGCTCTCAGGAGTCAGGGCCTCTGCCCATTTCCACTGATATTGCGTAAGGAGATGACAAAGGGACCACTCTGTTGAAACCAAGTTCCTCTGAGGAAGACAGTCACCTTGCTGGGACAGTGGTCAGGAAGCCTGCATGAGCACCGGGGGGCCTGAGGCTGCCCGAGACCTGGGGAAGCTGCACACGGGAAGCCAGGAGAGGGACATGCCGTGGGATTCACTCCATCTTCCTCTCCACCCTCGCCATTTCTCAAGTGCTGCAGAGTCACTGAAAGCTTGGGGCACGTGGATTTCTTCTGTGCTGTGGAACCTTACAAAGAACAGCGCTGTGTGCGCCTGTGCAACAGAAGAAGGGCTCAGGATCTCAGCCAGGAGGATGCAAAACTCGGGCTTAGCACACTGCCTACTTTGAGGTTTCCTCTCCCAAAGCCCCAGATTTGGGATCAAGGTACTTTCAGTGGGCTCCACCTGCTAGGAGGCACCCAGCTTGTGCTGTCAGTGTGAGTTTGAGTGAAGCTTTGAAAGGGTTAGGAATTGTCCCAGTTGCAACCTGGAGGAGCTGAGGCCCTCGCTCTCTCCACTTCTCTCCTGCAAGAGCTCTGTGCCCGTAAGACACAGAAATCAGTATATTCTTTTCTTCATGGGAGGCATAAACATTAGAAAGAAATAGGACAGAATAATAACCAGCTCCTCCCCCATCCCACTTAGCCACAGAGAGAAGCCAGCTTTGCCTGGGGCTAGGTAAGTGCCCTTGGCCTGAGCGCCCTCCTGGAATCCTGGGGTGGGTGGCTCCAGACTCGGGGAACGGCCCCCTGGGTGGCAACTAAAGGAGTCTGGTGGGAACCAGCCAAATAATCAGGGCATTCACTTCAAGGCCTTTTGTTTGCTGTTTCAGTGCAAATTAGCAATTAGTAGGCACTGGCACAGGGCCACTTCGCAAGGTCAACTGACAGCATGTGCCATTTTGTTCTTGGCTGAGGACCTTGCAGGCTGGGTGGCAGGGAAAGGGAGGCCTGAGCAGGAGCACCATGGTCCTCTACCCACCAGACTGCCTGCTCAGAGGTATCAGGCCGGGACCCCCAGTAGGCCTCCACATTGGCTGGTAGGAGGGACTCTGAGACCCTCAGTTCTGCTACTACCCTGCAGAGGAAAATTGCAGAAGAGCCAGGGCTTTGCTTAAGGCCCACCACCGAGGGAGAGCTGGCATTCAGAGTGAAACTCCTGAGCTCTCTAGTTCAAGCTGGTCTCCCTAAACTGGAGATTCTGCAGGAAATCTCAGCCTACCTGGGGCCTTGCAGAAACACAGATTGCTGTGGTTTCTGATCGTGTGCATTTCATTTGCATTTCAAGGATGCTGATGCAATGGCCCTTGGAGCACACTGAGAACCCCTGCCCTGAAACATTGCTCCTAAAATGATGACAGACAATGGTTCCTTCCCTCACTGTACACAGAGAGAGGTGGTGCCTAAGCAAAGAGTAGCAGGAAAACCTGGGGGGCAGGGGAGGGCTAGGCAAATCATCTTATTGCCATCAGAAAAAAAGTCAGAGAAATGGAGATTCTGGTAAATGATCTGCTGCAGCAAGCAGGAAAATTAAATGAACCAGGTGCTTTGCAGATAACTCACTGGGTCCATGCAGAAAACAGGAGGAACAGGTTGAAGCAAAATGAATGCAGATGGCCTCTTTGGAGTATGTGAAAAAGAACCAACCTCACCAGAGCTGGGGAGATGCAGATCCCTAGGAAGACACACCCTCCTCCAAGCCTGCCTTCCTGGCGCACTTATACCTTCTGATTCTCCCACCTCCTTCTCATTCCCAGGCCTCCCAGCCCCAAGAGTAGCACAGGTGAGCCTCAAAACTTCAGGTTTTATAGGAGATGGTCAGCCAGACCTAGAGCTGTGAGATTTAGCAAATAAAAAAGGCAGCTGAATTTGAATTTCAGATGAACGAAAATCATTATTTGATATAAGTAGAACCCAAATATTGCATGGAGTGTAGCTAGCCTGAAGCGTTTGATCTGGTGACGCTTTCCAGCTGTTGCTCCTGCCTGTCCCAGGCGCATCCGTCTCCGTAGACCTGAGTGGGACCCACAGATCAGCCAACTCCCCTTAGTTACTTTCTTCCCTGGTGGGAAAAATATCCAACACACGAATTTCCAACAGGAGAGGCTCGTTCTAGCTCACTGTCTGTAGAGTTTTCAGCCCAGTCAGTGGGTTCTGAGGCCAGCATGGCAGAGGGGCCTGGTGCTGGAGATTTGCTCAGGGCACCACAGACAGGAAGCAGAGACAAGGGAGGAAAAGAGGACCCACTTGGATTCCTCCAAGCCACGCCCCCACGGACCCACTTCCTCCAATCAGGCTTCACCTCCCGACATCCACCTAGCTATAAAGTCATCAGTGGCCTAATTCACTGATGAAACTCATACCCCTGATCAGTCACTTCCTAAAATTCCCACCTATAAGCTCCTGAAGCTTTTTAGTGGCGACAGCTGGGTATAAACTGAAACACCCTGACTGTGCAGAGCCAAAGACTCAGGGCGATGTTCTTCCATCCATCCAAGTTCTTTGAACCATGTCAATGCAAGGGTACAATGAATGGTCGGTTTCCAATACCCCCTGATGTAGTTCTTACCATTACCTTGCATTCTGCAGATGAGGAAACCAAAGTACACACCAGAAAATGATGGAGCTAGTTTAAGCTGCACCCAAACTCACTCCAAAAGTCACTTTCCCTCTACTGCACCCAACACCCTACCCCTGCATAGCTGACGAGTGTCTTAAAGCAGGTGTCTACCCCAAAAGACTCTGAGGTTCCTGGGAATATGTCCTTGTTCCCCCAATTCAGCACATATGGGAGGCTTCAACTCAGCTGTTGCTACACAGACAACCTGGAGTAGTCGAGGCAGCCTTGGCCCGGAGACGCCTTGACTTGATTTTTCCTGGGTGGGGAATAACTGAAAGAAATGGTAGATCCGGTTCAAAGACTGCAAAGCTCATCTTTAATCCTGGTTCAGACGAGGTGGGGAACCTTGGCAAGGGGCTTCACTTCCCTGAATTCCAATTTGCTCCCCTAAAAGATTGAATCAACCTTGCTTACCATTTCCGTCCCCTGGACTGCAAGGAGACTGACATAGAGTGACAGGTGATGGCCAGGGGCAGAGATGGGGGTGTCAAGGCTCTGATGAGTCCAGAGGTCTCAGGGATGGGAGAAGCTGCAAGCCCACGAAGGGCTGCTGGAGGCACCAGGACAGGGGACGTCTCAGCTTCCCTAGGTCTCAGGATGGCACCCAGCCTGCCCTTCCTGAGATGTCTCAGGGGCAGGCACTGGAGACTGTGTGAAGAGGGGGGACAGAAGACCATCAGTTCAGCTTGTAAGACACACATTTACTCAGACTTCCTTTCATCCTAATTACTCCTCCAGCCAAGATAAACAACATAAATGAATTACTGAAAATACAGTGTTGCAATTAGAGTCGAGATGGATTTAGGAGAGATCTCGATCAACACATCTTACCCACAGAGAGAACAGCATGCATTTATCAGAGCTGTTAACACAGTTCAGGAGCCACAGCAAGCCCAGGAGCACATGTGAAGTTTCAGGGGGATGAGTACCCTTCAGGGCTTCATCACTCATCTCTCACTCATCGTCTCCTGTCACCAGCCATTGTCACTGTGGTGTCCACAGTAGCCTTGCAGGTGTCCTCCACTGTCCCTGGGACACGCTGAGTTCTGCTCCGGAGCCCTGGGGAATGAATGCCTTAGAGGAATCACAGTGTCTCCGTCTTCCCAGATCTCCAAGCTGTTCCTGGATTACAGAGCCTCGACTCCAGGTACGAGCGAAAGCAGAGTTGGAAGAAGAATTAGGGGAAAAGAAAGATCTGGATTGCTTCTTTCTTCCCAAGAAGGGCTTGGTGGAGACACAGCTGTGACTGCCTTCCACGAACTGAGTACCAGCAGCAGCCTCTCAAGTGGGGTCCAGATTCCTGGGGCGCATCTTGCCAGAGCTGGAGGGGCAGCACCGAAGTAGCTTGGCTGGGAATTAAAAGCACAAAGGTCCCACCCCTGGCATGCCAAGCCATGGCAGGGCACAAATCAAACTTCTGTTTTGTTCCTTTGTTTTCCTCATTAATTCAACCCAGACCTTCAAGTTTTGAGGAATCATGATTTTCTCAGCTCTATAAAAGCGCAGATATTGGAAAATGGGCTCTAAGACTTACACCCCATGGAAATCATCCCAGAGACAGTGGGAAGTTGGTGAACAGCCAGGATCTGCCAGGCTTGTAGTAGGAAGCTTCCTGCCTCCAACTTTGGGAACTGCTGTGGGGCTGTGTCATGTGTGCAAACACACTCCTCTGCCCCCACAGGGCTCCGGGCACACTCCAGAGAAGAGATGAGGGCTTGTGGTGATGCCAGGGAGAAGGCTGTGATCATGCACAATGCCTACTTTCCTATGTAAGCATTTAGCAGCAATGTGCACCAACATCTGATGTATGTGCTATGATGGAGGTGTAGCACACTCTCAGACTAATTCTAATAGCATAAGATCCCTTGTGACCTGTTGAGATATTCAAGAAGCTTTGATCATAAGAAAAAGAAGAACATAACAAAAGTAACCCTTGGTGATAGGGTACCCATTGCCTGCCCAACAGTGCAGTAATCACAGGGCATGTACCACCCACTTAATCCTCTCAGTGGGGAGAAAAAGGAAATGTAAAGGAAGCTTATAAAATTTCTGCCTTACATTTAAAAGGAGGGAATTAAGGTATCAGAGATTGCACATCTTGCCCAAGGTCAAGCTAGTGAACAGAGTCCCTCTTGTAGTTGACATGCTTAAGCATCCTGATCTGGGATGCTGGGCTCCTTCCCCCACCCCCTGCAGGGTGCTCCTCAGACTCCGCAGGGTGAATGCAGGAAGCATGTAAATACATTTGTTGCAATGAAGCAATAAAGTGCTCAGGCCTGAGACAAGATGTGCAGAGGGACAATGTAATTTTATGGATTTTACAATAAAAATTTCCTCAGCATAAAACAGTAAGCAGATGTTATATTCATGAATTTAACTCAGCCTCTTAACATTCTTCTTCTGTGTGGCCATTCTCTTCCTGACCAAGTGGCTCTGTAGGGAAAGGCCAGTCAGTAGAAGTCGGATAAAGGAATGGTTCTTATTCTAAAAGGAAAATGGGAGATTATACAGGAAGAGCTCAGTATGCAGAGAGGGAGCGTACCACTCAGTTTTCCAATAGCTGGACACAGTAACCAACACCCACAACTGAAAGAAAGAAAGGTTGAATTTGGTTTATAGTTTCAGGGGACTGAGTCCATGGCTGGTTGACTCCAAGGCAGGACCATCATGGCAAAGTGTGTAGTGGAGCAAGCTCCTCAGATCATAGCAGCCAGATAGCACAGTAGGGAAAAGAAGAAGTGGAACAGATATGGATCCCAAGACCACGTCTCTGTCATCTACCGAGACATACTCAGAAGTGTGTTCTGGGGCAGATTCCAAAGCCAATCAAGCTGACATACTAAGCTAAGCATCGCATCCATCCCTTATCAACCTTATATCCAAACACATCTCCTTAAACCATAATTAATATCTAAATTAACACAATACCAAGTTTAAAATCCCATCCAACTTAACACAACTATCCTGAAAAGCAACCCAATGTCAACATACCCAACAATTTTCAAAACTGTCTTTAAGACTCAGGGAAATTCTTAGTTGTAAACTTACACACACACACACACACACACACACACACACACACCCCAGAACAAGTTACATAACCCCACGGTTATGGCACAAAGTAAACATTTTTGTCTTACTTTTCCTAATTGCTGAGATGAAACACCTGACATTCACAAGTTAGAGGGGGAAAGGCTTACTTGGCTTCTGTAAGGTTTGTAGAGGTTTTTGTATATAGTTGACTGGCTGCCCAAAGCAGGGTTGCATGGCAGTGGGTCCTGGCAGGGGAGAAACAGTTCATGGTGTGGCAGGCAAAAGTCAGGCAGCAGCAAGCAGCAGCGGAAAGTCTGCCTTCATTTGCTCCCTTTATATTCTACCCAGACATAACCTATCGATTGGTCCTACCCACACTCAGAGTGTGGCTTCCATTGTCCACACCCAGAACTGTGCTAATTCCAATCAGCGGACAACTTAGTACCACACACTCTCAATTCCAATGTCACATGCAGTAGATCCAGCAGGCTCTGAACAGCCCCAAATATGAGCAAATGGAGCTTTGAGGGGACATCTAGGTACAGATCATAATAATTTCCATTCTAAAATGGAATATGGAAATAAAAAATAACTAGACCAATGTAAGACTGAAATTCAGCAGAGCAAACATTAAGTCCTGTAGATCTGTGTCCACGATCTGTGGCACATGTGGCAAAATGTGAGTTCCAAAGAGCTTGGGGGTCCCCACACTCTGTCCTTGCTAATGAAAGCTACAGAGGTCTCTTCTCTCTTTTGGGGCTCCGTTCATGGCTTACTGTGTCCTCAGTAGATGTTCCACATTCCCGGCACATCTCTGACTTCCTGGAGTCTCCACTGCACTTTTTGTTTCATTCACACAGCGTCACACACTGCCCTCTGAAGGACTCAGTATAAATATAGTTAAAAGTAGCCACGAGTACCCATGCCACAGTCTGAATGTTGGGCTGCTTTTAAATTTCATCTGATAGATCAATTAATCTCCTGTCCTTAATCTCAGTCTCCTGCAAAGTCTTGCAAAATATAGACAAATGCTCCTGTCAGAATGTAACACACATGGTCTCTAGTCAAACTGCCAATGGAGTCTTTGTTGCCGTCTGAAGCCTTTTGAGCCTGGCAGTCATTATCTGCATTCTGATCACCACTCTGATCTTCTGTGCTCTGAAAAGAATCACCTGTTAGGTTCTACTTACTGCATACTAAGGCTTCTCCACCTCACATCTCCAAACCCTCCCAAAAGTGCCAAAGACTTCTAAACAATTCCCTTTCACTGATACTAATTTTCTGTGTTATCCAGCTTTCCTGTTGCTAGAACACAGTACCCAGCACCCACTACTAAAAGGAAGAACGCTTTAATTTGGCTCATGTTTTGAGGCAACTCAGCTGTTGTGCCCTGCCTCCAAGGTTTCAGAAGCATCATGGTGAATGGTTGTGATGGAGTAAAGCTGCTAAATTCATAGAAGCTGGGAAGCAGAGCAGAGAAACAGGGCCAGAGAGAAAGGATCAGGGGCCAGATGTAGACCTCAATGCCCTGCCTCCATGTCCCGGCTAGCCACACCCAGAATGTGCTCCACCAATCACTGGGGAAGATCGCAAGGCCAATCAAGTTGGCATTCCCCTTAACCATCACAGGGAGGAAACCAACTAAAGGGACTTAAGAGTCAGCTGACCTAGACTCAATCTAGCTCTGCCACTACAAGGCCTCCAGCAACAAGCCATCAGCATCAACTTGCTGTATTAGTCAGCTATGGCTATGTAACAAAGCACTACAGATTTTGTGGTCCCAGTGACAGACAAGCGTTCTCTCACAGTATTGGAAGGCCTCCAAGATCAAGGTGTTGGCAGGGCCATTTTTCTGAAGGTGTTTGGGACTCAAAGAGCCCTCTCATTGGTTTTGAGGTCAGAAGGGACAAGGTCAGGAGTGGTGAGACTATCAACCAGCATTTGCTGCATGTTTGCTGTGTGCATATTTCTAAGTTCTAAATTAATTTAATTCCAACCTATGAGTGAATGAGTAATGAGCTAACTCACGCTCTTTGTCACTAATATAAGTGAATGATCTCTACTGTTCTTGTCTTCATTTTAAAGGAGAGGAAGCTGAGGTACAGAGGAGCCAAGTAAATTGCCCAACATCCCACAGTGTGAGTGGTAAAGCCAGATCTATCCAGAGCAGACCCCTCTGTTTAGGAGCAGATCTGGTCACTGGGAAGAATGACCTGGACCCTACCCAAGGCCAAGACACATGTGAGGGAAGCATACCACTGGTCCCAGCTGCCCACAGCTGTCAGGACAGATGATGCACCCCAGGCTGCTTCCCTGCACATGCAGTCAGCCAGCCACAGAAAACAGCCACTGAAAAACACAACCACTGTTTGACAGCTTGCCATCCAGCTTGCCCCTGTCCTGGAGTGGATCCTCCCTTGCCAGCCGTGGTACTTCTGGAGCTCAGCTGTGCTTGTAACAAAGCTCCTCTGGAGAACAGTCAGGCCTGCAGGCAGCTGCGCAAATGGAAGACTGAATGAAGGCTGCTGTCTCAATGTGCTAAGTGTCCGCAGATTCCTGGCCTCTGGACGTGAGTCCTCAGACTTCACCACAAGCTTAACATCCTCGCACAGGCAGAGGTGCTAATGTGGCCTAGCCTCTTCCTGCAAGAAGCTGTCAGGGCCCCAGCCTCACACCTCTGCCCAGCTTGGCCATCCCCGAGCGTGTGTGTGTGTGTGTGTGTGTGTGTGTGTGTGTGTGTGTGAGAGAGAGAGAGAGAGAGAGAGAGAGAGAGAGAAGAAAGAGTGAAGAGAGAAAGAGAAAGAGGAGAGAGTGAAAGAAAAGAGAGACAGAGAGGCAGAGAGGCAGGGAGACAGAGAGACAGAGAGACAGAGAGAGACAGAGACAGAGAGACAGAGAGACAGAGAGACAGAGAGATCCTCATCAGGAAGAATGTTTATCGTGTCCAGCCAGCTGTGGGGTGCTGCCCTGAACACCAGGGTACACAGTGTCTCGATATCTATTTGCCCCACATTTTGCTCCAAGGAAAACTACAGTAATCTTAACAGTAGCCCTGTTCACTGATAAAGGACTCAAACACCGAGCACTTCGTGCCATTTTCAGCCAGGGAAAAGCTGGAACCAGCCACGGGGTGTTCGATCCCGCCATCTCTGCAAGCCCGCTGTAAATCATGGACGTGAACAGGCCCCTAGAACTTCCAGGAACTGGTGGTGCCAGCGTCTGGAAATGCCACACACTGGAGGCCATCAGTAACGTGCAAGTTCCTCTTTCCTATGAGTGTCAGGGCTTTGGGGACTGGACCATGCCTTGGAAGATAAAGATAAAGACTTCTGGCTTGAAGAATTGTTTTACTCATCTGAAGAGGGAGGACAAATACATACTAAATGTGGCTCTAGATGCGTGCAGGGTGCTGCAGAAGAAAACCTGCCCAGCATGTCTGTGCAACGCGTAGTTATGTCTCAGAGCTGGCGAATTTCCACCTGCCCTTCTTCCCCTCAATATTTTTCTAATGCTTCGCTTTGGAAGATAATTTTATAGCCACTGTCATTCAGAGTTTTTCTACATTAAAAACATGCTTGGGGGCTGAGGAGGTCACAGTGTTCGCCTAGGGCACAGGAGACCCTGGGTTCCATCCCCAGTACCAGGAAGAAGAAAAAGCAACGCTTGATTGTAATGTGCAGCAAGATGCAAGATAGGTGTGAATCAGGATCGATTATTAGACTGAAATTACATTTCCCGCCTTAGAGGAGGCAACGTCTGCTTCCCTCCCACAGCCCCAACTGCCTGCCTCGCATCTTGCTGTACGTTAGAGCTGTTTGTATGTTGCAAACGTAAGGTGCTGATAATGCTTACAACCTACAAAAGCAATAGCAATGATAAGTTCCTGTTGCCCGGGTTTGCCTTTCTGTCTTCCTGCAGGGGTAACATTGCCTCGGAATCACAAGCAGTACCTCTGTCTCAGAGTTCAAGAGAACACTCAAGACTGCTTCAGAGAGGCTCCTGAAACCACAGCAGACCAGAGCTCCAAAACCCACCTTTGGTGCCCACCTGCATGCCCGCCCCAAGCTCTCATGGTGGTCCCTCTTAATTCCCCCACAAATGGACTCTCCTCTGCAGCACCCCCGCCCCTCTTGGCGTCCTGACGTCCTCTGCCTGGGACTTACACTGTGTCCGTGGGTCAGGGATCGAGAGTGGAACAGGAACATCTGGGGAAGCTGGCCACAGCTCTGGGCCTCAAGCTTCATTACCCGTTTTACTGTCCCCATCTTGAAATCCCCTGTTTTGGGTTTTGTTTTGTTTAGCTAGTAAGTTTGTTTGAATAAGACAGCGTCGTCTTAGTTCAGAAACACCAAGCTTGTCCTTTTTGTCAAAGTAACAGAAGCTGCACCTTCCTGTGTCAAGCCTCACTGTGTGGTAACTGCAGCACAAGTCAGGATAGCGGTGGTGTTCAACAGTGCAGCTCTGTGCAAAACGGAAACAATGCTTTTTTCTTTTCTTTATTTTTCTTTTACTACTAGAAATTAAACCCAGGTCCCTGTCACATGCTGGGCAAGCACTCCGCCCTTGAGCTACATCCTGGACACTTTTTTTGAGACAAGGTTTCACTAAGTTTTCCATGCTGACCTCAGATTTGTAATTCTCCTGCCTCAGCCTCCCAAATAGTTGAGATTATAGGTGTGCATCTATAGATGTGGAAAATGGTAAGCCATCTTAATAACTTCTGACAGATCTCCATAGCTGGGTGCAGGATAGAATTGAATTTACCGCTCCTAGGAAACTTAACTGGCAAAGTACAAGTTTGAACACATTTGGTTCAAAGCTTCAATAGATGCTAAGAAAAAACATTCGACACAATTCTCATTTAGTTTTTTATGGGGAAATGAATGCTTATGCCTGTCTGAATATCATATACCAGACTCACCACCCAAAAAGCACACTGCTCCTAGCCCATCTTCCTGAAGCCACTGTCCCTAATGACGAAAATCTGAGAGGGAAACCTTAGCAGCTTTGTCTGAGTTTGTGTCTGGGAACGAAACCCACGAGGTGACGGATCATGTGGGTGAGAAAAGGAGGGGCCCCTGTGCATCCCTGCTTCAGCCACCCTGGTCCCGGAGTGCGGGGTTTCCAGGGCCCTCCTGATGCTGAGCTCAGCCAAGCTCCAAGCGCCTGTGACCGTGTGTGGCACAAGCTCGCAGGCCCCCAACAGCCGGGCCACCGCCTCCCTTACACCTGGAACCTGGGTCAGGTGCAGAGAGGACGGCGGGGTCCCGAGAAGTGTGGCCTTCCCTCCCCGAGGCCGATGAGGCTGACACAGGAGAAGTGAAAATGGGCACCGGGGCCCGCGTCTTTCCACCCTGCCTGGGCTCATCGGAGGCTCAGGATTGGCCGAGGGCATGTGTGCTGGTAAGAGAACTTGAAAGGGTTCGGGCTCCATGTTCGAATGTTTGGATTTGTCTTCAAGTGGATGCAGATGACACAGCACAGATTTACTGTGCACAAGGTGATGTTCTGAAGGACGCATTCGCTGTGCAGACGTTCAGTCTAGCCACTCACACATGCCAGCTCACACGGTTACTCTTTGTGAGGTGAGAAACTTGCTTCTGCTCTTTCTGTCTTTCAAGGACACTGTGTCACCATCAGCTGTCACTCACAGTGCTCCAGATGAGCATCCCTCTCGTCTACTTGGAACCATGTGCTCTCTGCCAAGCGCTCCCCACATCCTAACCCCAGCCCCTGGCTTTGGGACCAGCAGTGGGATTGCACAGCACTGGCTGCCTGTGCCTGACATATTTCACTTAACATCATCTTCTCTCGGTGAATCTAGATCATTACCAATGACAGAACCCTCCTTTTGGTGGCTGTATAGTATTCTTGCCCGTTCATCTGTGCTGGACACCTGGGTTGGTTCCTGAGCTCAGCTCTCGTGAGCAGCACTGAGATGCACAGCAGAGCTCTGGTGTCTTCATCATGCTGATTTCAAACTTGGGAGGCTTTTTCTCCTTTTCTTGCACAAGGAGCCTCCCCTTACTGTCCAGCTGGCTTTGCTAGGTGGACAGTCAGGACTGAGAAGCGGTCTCCTCCTTCCAGGTTCTGAGTGAAGACAAGTT
This sequence comes from Cavia porcellus, assembly GCF_034190915.1. Lineage (NCBI taxonomy): Eukaryota > Metazoa > Chordata > Mammalia > Rodentia > Caviidae > Cavia > Cavia porcellus. Next base: position 69,398,599 of record NW_026947501.1, on the reverse strand, counting down.
ACTTCATGGCTAATTTCATTCCACAAATATCTATTGTGCACCTACTATGTGCCAATCACAGAGCTGGGCTGGGAAGAGAGAAACAATGGTGAACTGGAGCGCAGCTGCCGCCTAGCGAGCCATAGTTGCTTTCAAGGGGAGGTGTTGACAAGCACAGGAAGAAAAGGTCTCAGAGTCTACTGCTGGGCCTGAAGTGGCCACCACATACCAAAGGTTTCATCCTGCATGGCACCTGTGGGAGATGGCAGAGCCTCTAAGAGGTGTGGCCTGTGGGAGGAAGTGCAGTCATTGGGGTGTGGCCCAGGAAGCAGGTACTGAGACCCTGCTTTTTCCTCTTCCTCTCTTCGTTCCCAGTCACCATGAGAGTAGCTTTCTACACCACACACTCCTACCACAATGGCCCCAGAGCAACTGGGCCGACAGACCACGGGCTGGAACCTCCAAAACTGAAAAACACAATAAACCTCTCCTCTTTTTAAGTCGATGATCTCAAGTGTTTTGTTACAATGATGAACAGCCAAGGACACAGGGACAGGAGCAATCTGGAAGACACTGTCACATAAGGGCTCAAGCTTAGTGGTAGTCAGGAGAGAAAAGTATGCAGATTCTGATCCAAACAAAGCCCTAGCAGTTGAAGACTTCGCTTGGCCTCAGTGTAAGTTGCTTCATGAAAGCATCTGCTATAAGTCTGGCCCTAAATGTCCCCAAAGCCCCAGCTCAGTGCCACTGGGAGGTGGTGGGTCCTTAGGGAAGCTTTTAGGTCTTGGGATGTGAGTCCCTGGAGGAGCGTCTGGTACCTCCATCTCTTCCTCCATGAGATAAACCACTTCCTCCACCACCTGCTCCTGCCATAATGTTTACCTTGCCATGGACTCAAGAGCCTTGGAGGCAACTGTCCATGGACCAAACCCCCCCAAACTGTGAGCCTAGTGAGTCCTTTCCTCTTTTAAATTGATTTTCATAGAGTTGTGGCCAGAGTCATAGAAAACGAACATGGTATCTGTGCTAGTAAGTTCCACAGTGCACACTGACAGGGAAGGCTCATGAGTGAAAAGAGCAACCATAGAAAGGTCACATGTTTCCGGGGTGTGGAGCCGGTATCACAGAGGCGCCTGAGACAGATTATGCTTTCCTGGACCTGGGCCTCCACTTTGGTCATCTCTACGATGCTGTCATTTTAGTCTTTCTCTGATCAGTCCAAAATATCTCAAGTTGTACTCTATTTCTACTGTCTGTTATTTCTGATACCTGTTATTTTATTTACTCAATTATATTAATTAAATGAATGAAAAAATGCTCCCAGTGTCAATCAATGCTGTGCTTGTGTTCCAACCAGCAGGAAGGGAAGAGAGTGTGGGAGTGCTAACCTGTCTCTCTAGGGCTTGTGTAAATCATGTCTCTAACTCTTTGGCCAAAACTGGACCAACTACCTACTGGTGGCCGCAAACAGCACTGCAAAATGTAGACTGGCTGTGAAGGTGGCCGTGTGCTCAGCCAAAACGCCAGGCTTCCACTGCCAAGGAAAGAGAGGAAGCCTGCAACCAGCTGGGACACAGAAGTCACTGGAAACAGACTCGGCCACTCAGTCTTGGGGCTCAGCTCTGGCAAGGAGGACAGGGGAGGTGGGGTGGGAACTGGGAGGCTGGATAGACTGGGGCGCTGAGGAGTAGCAGAACAGAGAAATAATCTCGGGATAATTAGGACAAGAAGCTGAACTCAATGTTTAATGCCAGTCACAGTGAAAGAGGAGTTTCCCACCGCAGTTGTTCATAAATTCAAAACAGCTTCAGTGAAAGAGAAACAGCTTGGGGAACTTCTGTGACTATATTCACTGTGTGTGCATGTGTGTGTGTTTATAATGAAAGGAGCGGAGGAAGATAGACAGAGACAGAGACAGAGAGACAGAGATCGGCCTTGCCCAGCCTGAAGAACATGAGCGTTAGATCATGCCCAGTGAGGAGGGGCGGTGCTGATCCCTATGAGAACGGTTACCATATCGTGCCTCACGTTTGCAGCTCTTTTGAAACCAGCCTTGCTTTCCGTCTGTATTTACGTTTGCCAGTTATGGAGCTGTTGAACATTGTGCTCCATTCAAATAGAAGCAGCCCTGGTGGGTGATCTCTTCTGTCATCTGTCCCTTGGAGCCAGAGCCACCCACAGCTCCAAAGATGCAGACCCCACAAAAACCCTGGCATCTCCCCAGGGATGCGTGTGCCACCCCAGCAAGGCACGGCCACCAGGGCTCAAGAGGCTAAGGGCACTGGGAGCCTCCGCCTCCCTATGACCCGCACGATGTCCTTCCTGCCCAGGCAACGAAGTCAGAAAACAGACTGGAGAAAGACGGTCCTGAGTTCCAGTTCATCCTCTTCTACTTCCTGTTGGTGTGACCTTAGGTAAAGGGACTTCCCTGCTTGAGAGGCTCCTGCGGGGTAGAAACTTGAGAGCGGTGAGGGTAGAGGTCAGAGTGTCAGTTGGGGACCAGGCCGTTCTGCTTTTAATCTTGGCTCTGGTATCTTAGGGTGAAACCATCCTCCTTTGTTCAGAACTGAAGGTCCCAGGGCTGTGAAGATGCAGGGCTAAAATGAAAAACCAGAGTGCTTGGCCACTGTGGTACCCACCACGTCATCCTGGACAAGTGGGTGAATCTGAGCCTTGGTCTAACCAGGTATAAAAGTCAGCATTAAATGTTCACCTTGTGTCTTTGTCTCTTTCTCCTCACTGGGACAAAATACCTGACACCCCCAATTTAAAGGAAGAGAGGTGTATTGGGGCTCACAGTCTTTAAAAAATTCAGTCCATAGGCAGCCACGGCAGGAAGGGCGTGGTGGGAGGGCCCATAGCACCAAGGAAAGCTTTGCGGTCAGGGCATTGAGGAAGCAGGGAGTGAAGGGGGGACCCCGGAGGCAGAGAGACCTCTCCACCCTGTGACACCCCCCCCAACCATACCCCATCCCCTAACTGCACCCTGGCTGCTGAGCTCATTAACCCAATGGTAAGTATAGCACCCCCACGATCCAATCGAAAGGCATCAGAGGAGCGCCCAGGCCCAGGGTGGCCCTGTCTCTGGTCCTAGGTGTCCCTGACCCCCTCCAACACAGTCACAGCCTTAGATCCATGATGAGCCTCTGCTCCAGCCCCATGGTCTTTTTATTAGGATTATTGTGTGACTCTGCACCCTTAAGGTAACCCCAAGAATAACTGTGCCCTCCAATACCTTGTTTTCAAGAGTGCACCCTAAAATCAATGACAAAGAAGGAAAAAGACCAGACACATGTGTTGTTTTTTGTGGAAGGAAAACCACACACCCTTCATTCCAGGCTGATTGCTTCCTAACCCCGTGACTTCATCCAGCTTCCTGGGCTACCAGGAGGCGGCCAGCTCTGGAGAAGGCAGGGCCAGAGCTCAGAGGCAGAGAAGGTGTGTATGTGCAGGAATGGTCCCTTCCTCTTTACAAGTGCCCCTCCTTGTCAACACGGGAAACACGTGCCTTGACTTCCATGCTCACTGCAAATTCGAGACAGGGAAGCCAGCACATTTTCTTCCACAGAACGGAGCACACGGATACTGATGCTGGGAAGCTGATCTGGGAGCTAAACGGGCTCTGGGGGTTCCTTTCTAGAAGATGAGCTATCAGACGAGACCACCTTCCAGAAGTCACCAGAGCATTGCTCTTGCCCTAGTAGAGGCCATCTCAGCTGGACAGGAACAGGTACCCTTCCAGAGCTTCTTATCTGGAGTGAGCCACACCCTCTGGGGTCCCGAGATCCAGATGGTGACCCAGGTCCACTCCCTGCAGCCCTGGAGAGGAGAGTAACTGGGGCTGCAAGGGAGAGGGTTGCTATCAGGGTAACTTTGGGGTTTGGTTGGGAGGCAGGGAGGGAGGGCACAGAGCCCAGTCAGAACTGTACCAAGCCAATCAGTGGACTGATTTGGTAGTCACACATCCTTGATTCTAGCACCACACTCTCTAGATCCAGCCACCTGTGAAAGTCTCCACCCATGATGGCACGAGGCTTTGGGGAACATCTAGACACTAGCCACAACACTGCCTTTCAAACACACCCCCAGCTTCCAGTGTCTGAGGGTGCCCTTGCCACAGTGCCATGGGGGGGGGGCACTCCAGGCAGGCCAGAGCTTCTAGGGCATTGACACCCTAAGTGTTTATCAGTCAGCTGTCCCACAGACACAATGCCTCGTGCCCACAATTGAAAGGAAGAGAGGTTTAATTCAGCTGGGGTTTTAAGGAGATTCAGTCCATGGTCAGATGACTCTGAGGCAGGAACATCGTGGCGGAATGGCTGCTTAGTTCACAGCAATAGGACGCAGAGCAGGGGAACAGAGCCAGAGAGGAAGGGACCTGGGACCCCGTATGGGCCCCAAGGACATGCCTCCGAGACCCACTCAGGCACAACCAGAAGTGTGCTGCACCAGGGTCCTGGGCGGCTTCCCGGCCAACAGAGTTGATACAGTCCCGCTTTGCCAGAAGCTTTGCTAAGGAGGAGCCTGACTGGTGGGTGAACAGCTCAGGTTCCTACACTACTCCGGAGGAGGCTTTTGTCCCCCACACCTGCCAGGGCTCCGAGGTCCTGCTCCCCTTCCCCGGCCCTGCTTCCTCCACCCTCCATTCTCAGCTCCCTCCCCTCCCTTCCTACAGCATCACACAATCAATTTCTTCAATCATAGCTAGATACTGGCGTCTGCTTATGGGAAAGCCAACCTAACTGACAGAGGTGGGGGACCCCTATATTGTTCTTGGTTAGTAAGCAGGGAATCCGTGTTTGGCGGCCAGCAGTTTGGCGACATCTTGCTCAGGAAGTGACAAGCTGGAGGTCAGATCTGATGTCCACTACAGGGCTCTCCCCTGGGGCACGGCCCTGCTTCTACCACGTCTCCTTTCCTCGTACTGAGTATAGTGGTCACTCTCTGGTCACGGGACTAACACCCTTAATGGTGAGACTCGGTGACCAGTTAAAGCCCTCCCACCCCACAACGAAGGGCTCCACTGAGAGAGTTTCATATTTCTTGATCTTGGTACGAGGTCATAAGACAGCAAGAAACCTTTTGGTCAAGGCCTCGTGTCTCCAAATGAGCCCCAGTCTGACTTCTCCACAAGACCTGCACAGACCTCCTGAGCTCCTTATCTAAAGCTAAAATCCTCTGCAAGCCAGAGGAGAATGGTTTCTATTAAACTGTAGCTGTGAGCATAATTTTAAACGCGATGCAGGTGCTCCCAGGAAATCTACAAGGTGCTGAGTGACCCCAAAGAAGACATTCTTTAGATAATCACATTTACTGCTTGGACCCTTTTCCCAGCATCCTCCAACCCTCATGCAAAGCCCAATCTCTGACCCAGATCGCACTTGGAAATCCACCCGCTGTCCTCTCGGCAGCAAACCTGTTCTAAATTCCTCTCCGCTGTTAAAGTGCTTCTTGCAGCCTGCACTACCAGCCTTCATGTGCATCTCACAAGCAGTGGGATTGGTCACACTGAGCCACGCCCTTAGCTCTTCAGATGTCATCTCCTCTGAGCCTAGTGCCATGGGATAGGATGGCAAGGATGTTTCTTTCCTATCATTCTGACCACAGAGACACAGAGACCTTGGTTCTCCAAGACTACACAGCCTGGATTAAGGCAGAGCCTGACATGTCTGGGATACCAACCCTCCTCTCCATCATAGACTTCTCAGGGGTCTGGCCTCACAGCCTTTTGATGACCTGGCATGAGAGCCACTACTATGAGACCCCAAGCCTAGCAAAGGCTTTATTCTGCAAGAGGCAGAGAGCCCCCCCCAGGAGGATGCCCCATCCTGAGTGGGCTTCAGAGGAGCCCCTCACCTGAGGTCTCCCTGTAACCAGCCAAGCCAGCAGGCCAAGACTCAGCTGCCAGGGAGGCCAGTGGGTCCAAGACCACTGCAGGCTGGGGCTCAGAAGGTGGGGGGCCTGTCTCTGCCCTCCAGGTCCAGGACACAGAGCCTCTGAGTGGTTGCTGAGCCAGCATCCAAGGGTCATCTCCTCTGGATGATCCACACTCCAAATCTGATGGGACCCCTCTCTGGTCTGAGCTACCCAAAGGGCTAAGTCCAGAAGGTATGCAACACATTGTCTTCCAAAAGGCTGCAACTGGCAGTGTCTGTGAAATCATGCAACCCAAGATTCTGACTCACTGATCAGGGAGATGGAGGCCTGAGGGGCACCATGGGGCCTGACTCATGGCGGGGGGGTACCATAACTGAGTTATGGAAGCTACAGCCAGATTGGGGCATCATCCCAGCTCTGAGCCCACCCCCTCTGCTCTTCCCGCTGCCTTACATCTAATCAGAAAATCATTCTTGTCTTCTGTGAGGACAGAAGAGGAGACTTTTCCAGTGTTTCCGCCTGGAGTCTCCCAGGGCCATCAGCATCCAGCAACGCTAACGGACCCAGGACTGCAGGAAGACACTGGAGAGGAGGAGAGGGCTGCAGAGGCAACTGAGCTAGCAGGCCAGGCCAGGGCCCCAGGGGCAGGGCATCTTTGAAGGAGAAAGACCAGCCTGCCTCGGCCTTGACAGATGAGGTGCCTGGGGCTGTGCTGCTGAGACTCAGACCTGTGTCTATTTCCAGGAACCCAGGCTGTGCCCTATCTTTGAGAAACCTGAAGGAGTGAAGCTGGAGAACCTCAGTGCCCGCCCCTGGCCAGCCCATGCGGGAATCAGATGTCCTCAAGAGAAACATCTCAGGGACTTCCTTAGACCGCTCATGGCCCACTGGGACAGGCACATGTACATTGGAGCAGGAGGCCATGTCCAGTGTTCTTCGGTGGCCTGAGGTTCTTGGCAGGGCTTGATGTGAGTTCCCAGCGCTCCGGGCTTCTCCAGGGGCCTGGCCAGGTCTCTGGAAAAGATGAAGAAAGGACACTTCGTGCTCCTCATTTCTGGACCAGCACTCCCCACCCCCTGCTGGTGCTTAGGGCATCCTCAAAAACAGTGTCAGAAGGCGCCCCCTACAGGCCAAGCCTGGTTCTTGCCCCCCCCCCCCAAACTCAGGGAGAGGCAGGGAGGCATGACCAGGTCCCCTGGGATGGAGGGGAAGTTAAGCAAGGCTTCCAGGAGAAGGTGACAGCTGAGGATGATCTCCCACCTGTGCAGATGGTTCCTGTCAGATTTGCCTCAAGAAGAAGAAAATGTGGAGGACACGGTGGAGATGGGGAGGTGGGGACAGTGGCGAGGTCAGCACAAGCACAGGTACAGAGAGGAGTGCCTGGTGGGATGAGCCAGTGATCTCTGTGCAGGCCCAGAATGGGCAGAGTCCTAGAATCTAGAATGTTCCAGAGTTCTAGTCTGGCCTGAACTTGGGAGCAGAGCTCAGTGACATGGGCCCTAGGAGGGTTGTGGAGATGGGTGGATGTCCTCAAACTGTGGTCTGTGTGACTGCAGCAGCAGGGGAGGAGCCTGCAGGAAGAACTGGGCACAGAAGGACGCTGAGGCGTGAGGGTGGCTACGCTGTGCTGCAGAGCTCAGATCTACGGGGCCCCTCTGGATGCTTCCCACTGCTCAGGGACCTGAGCAGAGGGTCCCCAAAAACCCTTTCATACCTGGGAGCGCTGAGTGACCCAGGACCCAGGACATGGAGCCGGCAGCCCAGGCCTGTCATCCGCAGCTGCTCTCACCCCCGCTGACCCTGCCCTGCAGCCCGGTGTCAGCCCGGCCCGGAGCAGACACATTCCTCCCTCGCTGGCTGTCCTGACTCCGTCAGCCCCTGACAACAGAAGGGCCTGGAGGAGCTGAGGCCAGCTCCGAGGGTGCCAAGTCCTTAATGCTGCCCAGCTGTGCCGGGCAGTGGGCCGAGGGCTCGGCCTGAGCCACCAGAGGCCAAGGAATTGGGTGGGCTGGAGCGGAGCTGTGAGTCATGGACCTCCAGCAGCCAAGAAGCCTGTTTGTCTTCAGGCTCCAGGCCTCACTGAGTGTGCTCTGTGGCTCAAAGCGGCTGCCGAGTGACCGCGGCTGCGGCCAGGCTCCCTCTGCCTGTGACGGTGTGACGTCCATCTGTTTACTTTGTATGCTGGGCCTTCTCACCTTCATCTCCCAGGAATTCAGGGTTATTTCCCATGAGTCAGTTCTTCCAAAGCTGCCCAGAGAGTCAGATCTTCAAGATCATGCACTCTGAGAATTCTGGGGACCAAGAAGGCGTGCTGCCAAAGATGGTGTGTTTAGTAAGGTGGGCTCCAAAGAGCCTAGGTGGGCACTGGAAAGGGTCTGCACCAAGTACGTCAGCTGCTGCAGCCCTGGGCAGCAGGAATGAGGTAGCTGGGCCCCAGATTGGGAGGTGGGACCCAAATGCAGACCAGGCCCCAGGAGGGCCTCAGCCCTCCTCCTCCTCCTCCTCTGGGCATGGCACCCCCTGTGGTGCCCTACTCAGAGACGCATGTGGGATGTCCCAGCTGCCCCCCCCGGCCCCGCCCCACAAGGCTCTAAGAGGAACTCACTAGCTGCACCCCCTGCCCGGCCCCTCCAGGTGACAACCCAACAGGGGAACCCCTCTCCTGGGGTATAAGTCCAGAGTCACCCTGGCATAAGTAAATGGAGCCCCCACTGTGCAGAGAGAAGCTGGCACGCGGCTGGGGAGAGGCTAAGACTCCAGCTGGCCTCGGCCCGGGCAGCCTCTGCCCTACCTGTCTTTGAGGACTCGAGCCAGCAGATGTTCCTCTTGGCCTCAAGCTTGTCACTTCGGCGTCTGATACCTGTAACCAGAGACACCATGTGCTCTGCACCACCAGCCAGGATCCAGACCTCCGCGGACGTGGCACCGCCACACCAAGGTTCTGGGAGCATGCGGTCTGCACACTCATCTGCTGCTGCTCCATCTGAGATGCAGCCCCGGAGGACAGACTGACCCACGGAAGATCCCGGGAAACGTGTCTTGGATTGTATAGTTTTCCTGTCTCGGAATGGAGTCACTTATGTCAAATCCCCGAAATGGAGCCAGGAAAACCCAGGAAGGGAGCCCTGTTACACATGCGCGCTTGAGAACAGGAACTCCCACCAGAGACCCCAGGACTGGAGCCTTCGATGACGGCCACCACAGCCTCCTCAGAAAGTCCTTCCTCGAGGAGGTCTGCCCAGTCCCTGTCCAGTGTGGGGGTGACCCCACCCTTTTCACTGATTCTTGCAGCCAAGGGTAATGATTTCAAGACAGTGTGTGCACTGGTCTTGTTCCTGTCACCACCACCACCACCCCACCCCCACTTCCTGGGCCTCCCTGCCCTCCACAGCCCATCGAGGCCCCCTAAATCTGTTACCCTGGCGTACCCTCCCTGACAAAATTCTCCTCTCCACAGAGCCTTTCTTTCGATTGGTATCCAGTTCACAGCACTAAATGACTAACCCAGTTTGGAAGCCTGATTCATGGAGAGGGAGCAGGATTGCAAAAGCAGGGTGTGGGTGGGGCGGACTACAGCATAGAGGTTCAGTTCTAGGGCCAGAGGCCTGGGTGTGGCCTGCAGCTCTGGAGGTGGGGAGGAGGCTGTAGAGGAACAAAGAGGGCCGAAGGGCAGGACAAGCCCTGCCTACCAGGCAGAAGACTCCAGGTGGGCAGAGCAATGGCTGGGCTGTGATGTGGGCCTGGGAGGGCAGTGCCCAGCATCCACGCCAGGGCTGGCAGGTTTGCATGAGCTCATCCTCTGCAAGACTCAGCTCCCTCTGCCCTGGCACCCTGGGAGCTGTGAGGACACCATGTGCAGCCAATCTGGTGAGGTGTAAAAGGTGAAACAGGCTGGGCATGGTGGCACAGGCCTGTAATCCCCACGCTTGAGAGGCTGAGGTGGAAGGCCAGCCTGGGTTACAGAGTGAGTTCAAGGCCAGCCTAAACTACATGGCAAGGCTCTATTAAAAAAAAAAAAAAAAACAAAAAAAAAAACCCACAAAAACAAAAACACCTGACATTGGTAATCTCTCCCCACATCCAGCCACAATCTTCCAAGGGAGCGCCACAGTGACACCCAGGAAAGACAATCATGTCGAATCTCAATCGATCCAGCCTGGCTGCAGGCCCCTCTTATCCAAGACGGAACAGGGACCCTGGCTAGGTCAGCACTTCACACAGGGAGCCCAGAAGGAAGGGCAGACGAACACTGATAAACTCTGAGGGTGGACCCGGAGCTGCAGGCCTGCCCTCAGAGACACAGTCTCTCTGCCAGCTGCCCACTGGAAGGTGCTGACCATCTGGCATTCAGTCAGAAGAAGGCTGGACCTTACCACAGGCCAAAGGAGGCAAGGCCATCCCGGGGTCTCGTGCAGGGAGCCTCTGCATCCCCTCCGCTTTCCCTCAGGAACGCGCCCCCAGTGCAGGCCTTCCCGTGGAGCCTTGGGGTGTACACTGCATGTGCGCACGTTGTGGTCACACTCTGCTAGGCCCTGCAGGTGCCAGGAGGCAGGAGGGACCAGGAGGATGAGAATGAGTGGGAGGCAGATCTAGCTCTTCCCGGCTGCTGCATCTCAATGGATCATAACCTCAGGGGCTGGCAGACAGAATTATTCGAGTGCTCCTATTACGCAGCCAGAGGCCTCTGCAAACCGGATTACTCTGAGCCTAGATTTAACAGCAGCAGCAGCATCTGAAAAACTGGCTTTTTTGAGACCAGGAGGCCAGTCATCTAGGGACAGTGTGACAGCCATGGCCGGCTGGCAGGGCCTTGAATCCGTTCCCTGGGGGCCAGTTCAGCCCCTGCCCTCTCCCTGAGACCTAGGCCCTTTGCAGAATCAGGAACAACAAAGCCAGTTTTCCTGAGCCCAGGCTCAGCTCCCAGCCTGTACTCTCTGTGTGATGAAGGGCGGTTCCTTTCCTCTCTGGGCCATGTCCACGCCTCTGCACAAGGAGCTCGCTCCGGAGCCTCTGTGCTGCCCACAGCCTTTCAGAGCTGGGAGCCCATGGGAGTCTTAACGGAAAGTTCTTCTGTGACACTTTATCTTAATTAAGCATAAAAATTAGGAAATTCCAAGCTAAGCTTTCTGAATTGTGTGGGTAGAAGAAATGTCTGACTCTCCTTTTTTGGCTGAGTCTTTGCAAGCCAAGCGTTTCCAAATGTTTGGCCCAGTCCCTCGCCTCGGCCTCCCACTTCTCGCCTGTCCTGGTGGGGGGAGCTGAGCGATAAGTGGGGGCCGGGCTCAGGCCAATCAGAGTCGCCCACGGCTGACCGCGGTTGACCCATTGGCTGCGCCTCCGCAGCACCTGGGTGACTGGCGGCTCACACCAGATGTGCTTGGCACCCGCCCACCGTCAATCAGGAGTCTGGGTTTGGGATATCGAGGGAGCTGCACACGAAGGCGAGGGTGAGAAGCGTGAGGCCTGGTTTGAAAATACTGAAATTCATCCTGGCTGCCTCCCGGCCAAAAGAACAGGCTGTTCCGCGGTTCCTGAGGACGGGGGGGGGGGGGGGGGGACCTGCCTGTGGCTCGGAGCGGGCTCTACCGCCGCCTTGCAGGGGTCCATAAACCCCCTGAGCTCTCTCCTCACCAGGGCTGCTCACCCAAGGGTGCTGGGCGGGGAATGACTCAGGCCCACTTACGTTTGGAACTATATTTGCTACTTGCTGGTTGGGCAGATGGGACCAGTTCTGGTTCTTGTCTTAGTTTGTTTTCTGTTGCTATAACCGAACACCTAAGATTCTGTAATTTATAAAGAATAGAGGTGGGGGCTTCATTTGATGAGATCTTTGTGCTGCTTTACCTCACGGCTGAGAGCAAAGCAGTGCCCTGGTCCCAGGCGAAGGGGTGGCTTTGCTGAATAACAACCAGTTCTGCTGATGCCTGATCTGGTTCCACCAGCAAGCACTGCCTGGACAAAAAGTCATTCGTGGCTTCCCAAGGGCTACCCCAAGAACGCCCCTCTTCATCACTGCTGCCCCAGGGTGCAGCCCTGTGGAATTCCATCAGAGACAAACTCAGTCCAGCCACGCAGACCTCTTGCCTTGTTGAGAATGGGGAATCATGTGGACGTCCCAGGGCTGGCCCACGTTTGGTACAGACCAGTGTGGAGGGCCACACAATAGGCAGGAGCCTCATCGGCATCCTTGGCCACCCAAGAGTACAGGAAGCCCAGGAGAGAAGAAAAGCAAGTATTGCTGGTGAGTCCCTGGAGATGAGAGGCCAGTCATTCTTCTGAGCACCCTAAATGCACTCCCACCAGCACGCCCAGGACACCAGGCAGTGGCCCTGGGTTCCCATTCTGGTGCCAGGCCACTTGCTGCACTTGGGGGTGCTGTGAGAGACACCCACCGTGGTCAGGGGCAGCTGCTGTTGAGGACATGGCTCCCTCCTCCCAGCATTCCACCCCAGAACCCAGAGGAGATGGGTCCCTGAGCTCCAGTCCCAGGCTGGGTTCTGTCCCTCAGCCAGGATGGAATCTGAGGAACTGGCTCAGGCTTCTCATTCAGATGCCTGCATCCCAGGCCTGGTTACCTTGGCACCGCCTTGGCCCCAGCTGCGGGGCAGGTCAGAGCAGAATCCGCCAAGCCTCTTGACTTGGCCATCCAAATATTGTGGGCCAGTTTTACTCTGCTTACCTTTAATTTCCACCCCCACCACTTGCTTTTGTTTCCTTTTGACCTGATTTCCTTTGTCAACTTGTTTTTAACCCAGTTGGATTTTGCACGTTTTTAAGTCACAGTGGATTTAAGTTGGAGTTGGACTATGAGATATGCTGACTGAGAGAGATAGAGAAATCACCACAGCTTGTGTCACAGGTAGGTGGCCCTGTATGCTCAAACAGGCATGGTTCCCTGTCTGCCTTAGTCTTGACTAATATTACGAAGTACCTGGGCTGAGGGGGCTTCTAACCCACTACAAGGGTGGCTGGGGTGGAGCTGAGATCAAGGTCCCCTGGTCAGATTCTGGTGAGGGCCCCTTCTGAGATACAGATGGCTGATGTGTAGGTGCATCCTTGTGTGGTGCGGACAGAGCCAGCTGGCCCTGCACCTCTCCTTCCAAGGAGCCAGTCCCATCCACACTCCTGACCTCACCTCTCCAAAGGCTCCCACAGCCTAACACCTTCTCCATGGGGGTTGAGATCCTAACGGAGCCCTTTCTCCTGCACACCACCCCCCAGGAGGCGAGGTCTGGGAACTGGTCTTCCACAGACCCAGGACGTAGTTTGCCTCTGGAGGAGGGCTGCGCCTGTCGAGCAAGTCATCAGTCCCTGGTTTCACCTGTTGTCACCTTAGACATCGAGGTAAGGGGGGTGTTAGCACTGAGTTAACTGCCCAGTTATGCTTCACTTCTCCTAGTGAACTCTTATCCATCAGAAAGTGGCCCAGGCCCCTACCTGCCTGGCCTCTGTGTCTCTTTGACCTCTGTGCTCTTTGTTCCCACAGAGGAGATGAGAGTTTGTGGCAGTGAGAAGCATCTGCCTGGATTGTGAACCCCACTTCCGTGAGCCTGGGGGAGACCTTGGTGACACCATTCCGAGAGAATCGCCTCCCATCACAGTCTGTCTCCTCATCTAGGAGGGGAAAAGGGAAGGAACAGGGAGGCTTTGGGTGTGAGGCATTCAGAGCATGAGATATGCTTGCTGTAGATATTTACTGAATACCTGCTATGGGCCAGGGCCCTATGGTGAGCGAGAGGGTCCAGTCCTAGCCATGGAGCTTATAGCAGGGGGATCAGACGTTAAAGAAATTTATAGCCTGACACAGGGATGGGATGAAGGCAAGGCAGGAAATGGAAAGGGCTGTTGAGCTAGTGATTGGGTGGGTGCTCAAGTTTCAGAGTCACAAGCTTGCAGAAGAGAGGGGTCTAGGAAGATGGCCAGAAACAAGCTCCAAGACATGGTCTGGGTTGGGAAAAGAGAGGTCTTGGCAGTGAAGGATGCTGTAGCCAGGGTGGGAGGAAGGATCACCGGCCTGCATGTTGGATGCTGTGGTTTTCTGTCATCTGGTGAGGAGGAAATGCAGTCACTGGCCCAGGCCAGAGTGGAAAATGTCAATGAGGCACTGTAGTGATTGACAGCAGCACGGAATGAAGCGGCCACAGGACAGCTTCTTGGACACACTGCCCAGCCCTTCTCCAGGCAGAACACGGAGGAACCTGCTTCTGTGTGTGCAGAGCCCGTCCTCCTCCACGGTGCTGCCAGGCAGCTGACAGCGGGCAATGGGACCAAATGATCCTGCCCAGCTCTCAAGGGCAGCGCAAAGCCTGCCTTGATTCAAGCCCAAAAAGAGACGGGCAGATAGGAAGACACGTGTTTTATTCCCTGGCTGCCTGGGTTTACAGATATGGAAATAAACCTTGGTGGCCGGCTTTCAAAGCTTGGATGTCGTCACATCTGTCACCCTGAAACAGCAGATTACAGTTCCAGAACAGCATGGGCTACCCTCGCCTGTGTGTCCCTCCAAGTGAAATTCACTTGTAATCCACTTAAATCCAGGGCAGCACCTGTGTCATCCACAGCCTGGCACCTAGGAGGTGACAGCCTGGCATCTCTCTGGCTCTGCCACCTGCCAGCTTGGTGGCCTTGAAATAGTCCCCTCAGTCCTCCAGAAACACACTTACCACACACAGTGCACAAGGTGGTTATGGGGGTCCTAGGGTTGCGTGGATTTGCAAGTAGTTTGTAGTCTACAAACACCAGTGAAAGTGGTCTTTGGTTAACAGGCAGAAATAGCTTTTTGAGCCAAACCATTTCCATTGGCCCAGCTCAATCCTTCTTTTACCTTCTGTCCTATGTTTCTGATCATCATTGGCTTGTTTTACCTTTAGAATTTCTAGCACAAAAATAAAGGATGCTAATGAAGAAAAAGACAAGAGAGTGAATTAACTCCTATCCAAAGATGGACAGCAACCCTGTTTATAGTGCCCAGCTGGACCACTTTTACTAAGGAGACCATGCACTCCCCTCACACACACTGCCTGTGACTCAGTGGGCCCTGAGATTGGTCCTGCTCTTTATCCTAGGGAATATATTTGAGGAACTCTGCCTTGGCCCACGCTGGCCTGGTATCCTGCAGCCAGCTTCAAACCTTGAGATACAAGGTTGCATCCACTTTCCCTCAGAATGAGACCATCCAGAGCTCCATGTCAGGAATGTCGAGGCCAGGCTTCTTCTGAGCCTGAGTTTGGCCAGCGCCCAGGCCTACCCTGCCACGCCACATCCTGGGCCCTTCACTGTCTTCTTGGATTTACCTGAGCATATGCCTCCACCTGCATTCCACAAGGCCCTGGTTCTTGGGCACCCAATCTGACAACATTAGCTACTAGAATTGTCCTGAAAAACAGATCCCAAGGGCAGGAATCTGGAGTTGCCTCCTTCTCAGCCAGGTGGCAATCGGCCCCATCATTGGTGGTAGGTTCTGCCCCTGACCTGCTGCAGCAGCAGACTGCTGAGAGCCTTACCCATCTTAATGAAGCAGTATACAGGTGAAGAGCAGGAGGCACCAGCCTCTCCAAGACTCTGAAGCTGGGAAGTCTGTGGGCTGAATGCCTATGTCCTCCTCACTGTGAATGTTGCAGCCCTAAACCCCAGTCGCCTGCTGTTAGGAGGTGGGGCCTCTGAGAGGTGGCTAGGGTTAGATGAGCTCATGAGGGGGACCTTCATGGTGAGGCTCATGCCATCATAAGAAGTGATGTGAGGAGGCAACCAGAAGAAGAAGACCCATGAAGTCTTCACCAGGTGCCAAATTGGCTGACACTGTGACCTTGGACTTGCCAGTCTCTGTAACTGCAAAATAACTTGCCGTTGGGTAAGGCCCCCAGTCTGTGGCGTTTGCTACAGCAGCCTGATCTGAGAAAGACGTCTCCTCACCTTCACACCACTGGTGAGGCCCAATCACAGCGTGAGCCAGCTGACAGAAGAGTTCGTGGGAATGGGAGGAACAGTGTGACCCCTGAGACTCCAGGACTGGCTGACATACACTAGCAAGGGAAGCTGAGGGTCTCCCTATGTGTGGCCCTTCAAGATGCTGATGAGGCAGGAATATCCACTGGAAAAAGGGGACGCTGTCATGGGGATGTTCGCTCTCTCATTTTATAAGATTTAATATTGTGGCAAAGGACTCGGGAACTGAATGGTTCCAATATCCTGGTCTTAGGAGCCTAGAAATAGTGATGAACCTAATTACAAAGAGAGAGCAGAAGACTGGCAGAAGGCTGGAAGGAAGAATTGAAAAGAAAAACGAAAAAATGGGCATAGCATAGGAGCCTTCATATCTGAAAACCCATCAGCTGACTCTGCTCTCAAAGAAGCTCCAAAGATGCACCATTTACCAGGCTGTGTGGACTGTCCTGGTAAGGAGGACTTAAACATCTTTTGGAAACTTGTCAGCGGCTGTGTTCTGCCAGCCGGGGCTGATGGTAGGAGACACTGGTATAAACTCGGTACCCAGAGGGATGGGAATGACAAGGTCACAACAGAGCAGAGGAGAAGGGCACACAAGACAGGAACAATGGCCCACAACAGGCAACCTGGGGTCCCTAACCCATAAGTGCCTATGGATATATTCAGTGGGGGTTGATTATTCCTAAGGTTAAGATAACTGGGAAGTGAATAAAAGTCCTTACCTAATACATAACCCAAAAAGATCAATAACGAGTGAAGGGAAGTCTGAGAGGAGTTGTCCCAATGTAAAGTTTTGACCTTTTGCCATTTCTCAAAAAAACCATTGATTGCAAAAGAACCCAAGTTCCCGTGGTCAAGACCATATAACATCTAAGGGTCCCCGAAATGCTTCTCTGGGATCTTTCAAAACAAAGGCCGTGGACATTCATTTGGCGAATCATATGCCAGGAAGAGGAAATAAGCAAATCTTTGGAGAACTATTAAATACATGATCCAAGGTGACTTCACAAAGAACCGAAGTGTGATTGCAGCTCTGAGAATGGGGCATCTGAACGTCAGGTGTAGTGAGGTCTGGATCACATCACAGTCAGCCCCCCAAACGGGGTCAGTTCCTGGGTTCCCAAAGTAGAGTCAGAATAGATGAGCTGTCAGAACCTTGGCACTGGAGCGCACTCCATTGGGAATCCCTATAGCAGGAAACACCTGGGAAACAGCCTCTGCTTTTGGCTGGGATAGTACATCGAATTCAATTTCACATAAGGGGGATTAATACCACCCTCAGAGACTTGGGGAACAAGCAGATAGTCCTCTGCGATAGCCCAAGGAGCCCACCAGCCCGGCCTCTGGAGGAACTGGGTGGACGTGGCAGATGACTGATTACCACAAATACAAGCAGAAGTTGTCCCAACTGCAGCTGCTGAGCCGCACACATATAGCTCCTTTACTGCAGCAAACTTACTACAACTTGAGGTCTGACCTATGTGGCAGCCAAGGTGCAGAGTGTGCTATTTTTTCTTTGTTAGGAAAAGAAATCAGAAGTAGGATGCATGTACATGGGAGGGGCAGCAGAACACATCCACGCCTCCCCCAGGTCCAAGTTCATTCTCCTACTTGTTGTCACAACATGGGTTCTGCACCATCTGACGTAGCTCAGGACACAACATTAGTTCCCTGCACCAATGCCTCCTGTCTCTTGTACCTGGCTCCATGGTAAGATGCATAAGCTCCAAAGAGGAGGAACGTATTGTATTTTCAAATATTGAGATCCAAGTATTGTAATCTTTTTTAGTTCCCCTCACAATTCAGAAAGTTATGTTTGTAATCCCATTGAGACCTTATTGGAATCTCAGACAGTTAACGCCAGTCTACCATCTCCATTGTAGCCCACAGCAAGAGTGAAGACACTAAGACATATTCAAAGTTAAAGGCAGCCGAGGGGTCCTGAGCCTGATCCAAGTGAGGCTACACATGAGGACATGCAGACAAAAGGCCTGTCGCAGAATTTATTGTGAAGAAGGAGATGGCTCAGGATGAGTGATAGTGAGGATGGTGAGTAACTTGAGCTGGTGGTCAGGGGGAGGAAAGCATCTTTGCAATACGCAAGGAGATAAGCCGAAAGCCCAGCCTGCATAACTTGATTGGGATGGCACGTGGATGAATTTAGGAGGCTGTGGCTTTAGTTTCTGATATGTAAATGTGTGTACCCTGGGGACACATAACCTCTTACTCTGAGGCTCATACCCAGTTGACATTCCTGGAGCTGACTGGCTCTGCCATCCCACTGCACTCAGACCTTTTACAGAGAGCACTGTGTGAAGAAACAGACTGTTAGACTGGCTTTAACAATTACACATCAGTACTTCAGCTGGCCTCATTTTGCATTGCTTAGAGCCAATTGAAGAGAGAAGAAAATACTGTAGCCAACTCCGTATATATCAGTATATGGAAGTAAGACTTTATTTAACTAATGTCGTTGCAGCAATTGTTCTGCATCCCAGGAGAGGTGCCCATGTGGTCTTCTTCAGGAACGTTCACCATACAGGCAACTTTTAAAGGTTCAGTGGAATACAGTATGCTGGGCACTTCCCCGAGACTACTACATAACTCTTGTACTACACTGGGCTTTGGAATTGGCATTTTCCATACTGGGAAATCCACCAAAGCCTTCCTGTCAGACAAAGACATAGACTGCTGAGTTTTAGTGGAAATCAGATTAAGAAATAGCCCAGCAGCAGATCTAGGCTGTGATAGAAGCATCCTTGAACCAGTGGGCACATGACCCAGAGGGCATACAGACCTAGGGATTTTGTGGTCAGAAAATTTATTGTTTGGGGAACTCACCAACCTAAGAAATAAAGTCACACTGCAGTTCCCTAGGATTTTGGAGTAATTCTATGCATCTGCGGGCGCATAGCAAAGCCCACTTGGAAAACAGGAGCTAGCATGTGTGTAGACCCAGATGGAGAGTTCAAACCTAGAGGCTTTGAGTTGTGATGCTTCAGAAGTACTTACTAAGCTAGCACAGTGATGCTCACCTGTAATCCCAGCTACTCAGGAGACTGAGATAGGAGGGCCACAAGTTCAAAGTCAGCCTGAGCAATTTAGTCAGACATTGTGTCAAATAAAAAATTAAAAGGGGTCGGTAGTAGAGTGCTTGCCTAATGTGAGTGAAGCCCTGGGTTCAATTCCTGGTTACACACACACACACACACACACACACACACACAAGCACATGTGGCCCTCTCGTTCCGCAGAGCCTGAAAGCAAACAGTGGTGCCCAGCACAGTCCCCATTGGATGGGAGAGGTGTACCTAAGATTGGGTGTAAGTCCTGAGGGACCTAGAATGCTGACCGAACAGGTGACAACCACTGACGTCCCCACCACTATGTACCAGTGTCTCTCCCTGGCTCACACTTAGTATTCATGGGTGTCCCTAAGGCTAAAGGAGTTCAGCCCATCATAGGTGGGAGACAGAAACAGGCAGCTGCCATACCGTAGACTCTGTCAGGCATGGCCCTGAGAGACACAGGACACAGAATCACCCGAGTCACCAGAGCTTCCATGAGCTCCTTGACTCTTTGGCGAAAGAGCAATTGGCAGACGTAAAGAGAGGTGTGGATTCCAGGGCAGTTCCAGGGTCTTATCTGATTGGTCCATTTCCTTTTGTAATAGAGAAATTGTTCTATTAATGAGTGAACTGCTGCTGCTGCTATTGCTGCTGTTTTTAGAAGAGGAAATGTCCCACAATGCTTTGCTGCCTTCGGGTCACAGAATTCCTGGCCCCGCATCTCACTGATTAAGGTGACCCCTGAGTGACCGTTCAGGCTGTGTGTGATCCCTCTGCTCAGGGTGGGTGGGGGCTCGATTTGGGGTGAGACTGTCAAGGGTCTACTAGATCACAACTCCTGCTTGTGAGGCGTGAAGAAGCCAGTGCCGTGTTGTCCGCTGTCCCATGGAAAGAGCCAGGTGCCGCTGGCTGACACTAGCTCACCAGCTCACCAGTTCCCTCTGCAGCAGGAACTGCCATGGGATGATTCTGGCTGAGGGGAGTGTGAGCAGAAGCTCCAGTGCCCAGCCAACAAGCAAACAAGGCCCTCTGCCCAGCAGCATGCAGGGGAAAGCCAAGCCTTGTGATCGTGGAAGAGGATCCCTCCCCAGCAGCCCTTGGGCAACCCCACAGCCCTAGAGCACACTCCGTTGCAGCCTTGAGAGA
Organism: Cavia porcellus; assembly: GCF_034190915.1. Lineage (NCBI taxonomy): Eukaryota > Metazoa > Chordata > Mammalia > Rodentia > Caviidae > Cavia > Cavia porcellus. The sequence continues at coordinate 69,378,584 of NW_026947501.1, read as the reverse complement.
CCTTGAAAGCCAAGGGCTGTCACACCTCACTCAAACTCCTGGCCTCCAGAAGTCACACGGTGATATACTGGAGTCAGTTAGGTTGCCAAGGTGTGGTCGCTTTGGTATGCAGTCACACATAACCAATCCAGCCTTCGTTTCCCCCCTGAAAGTGGAAAAATACATCACCTTCCAGATGTATGTGCAGCCTGTGAAAAGGAAGCTGCCTCCTGTTCCCAGCTGGCCTGGTTCTCTATCGGTGCTGCAACAGAACAAACAAACCTCTTGGCTTAAAACAACACAACTTTATCCACTTTGTTCCAGGAGTTGGGATTCTGAAGCCAGCCTTGCTGGGCAGGAGCCAGGGTGCAGATGTGACTCCCTCGGCAGGGGTGCACGCTGGCTCCCTCTGCAGGCTGGGAAGCCCCTCTCCTTGTCGTTTGCAGCCTCCTAAGGTCTCCTGCCTTCCTTGACTTCTTTTTTTTTTTTTTTTTTTTTTTTTTTTAATTTAAGAGGAAAAAGAGAAAAACACAAAACAAACCAAAGCGGCGTAAGGGTACACGCAATACAGAACTACAAAACAAAACAAAACAAAACAAAACAAAAAAACATAACAGTAAGAAATCACCTGCTAGTAGATTACACACTATCTTCTTGAAAATAGTTCCTCAAATCACAGTATCAAAGAACACAAGGTGGACATTCAAACAGGGAGACTGCAAACAGCTGTGTTCAATGTTCCAAAAACATTGATAAAGTCAGCTATCCTCAGACGTCTGTTCCCACCATCACATCACTCTCGGAGTCTTGTCTCTTCCCCTTTCACAAAGACCTTCACAGTTCCACTGGGCCTCCCGGACAATCCAGGATGCTTAAACGTTTGTATGTTTTAATGTTTTGCTTGTGGTGAGTTTTTGTTTGTTTATTTGTTCACTTGCTTTTTTGAAGCAGGATCTCCCTAGTTGCTAAGCCGTCCAGACTGACCTTGATCTTGATATCCCCTGTCCCAGCCTCCTGGACCCTGAGGTCACAGCCACATCCCTCAGCACTTGGCTGGTTGTGTGCTCCTTCAGGTTGCTTCCCTTGTGGTGCGGTGCTGTGAAAGCCACAGAAAACTGTCGGTACCAGTGCTTCTCAGTTGAAGATGGGTCGTGTTCCAAGAAAACCATCGTGACTGAAAATGTCAGAAACAGGAAATGTATCACATCCCCTCAGCCAACCAACTCTCAGGACCAAGCAGCACAACCACTGTCCAGCCAGTGTTCCCCTCTCAAGATCCCGTGGCCAATGGGGACCTGTAACGCATGACCATTGTCTAGCATCATAATGGGGGAAAGGAGAGGGAGAGGGTCACGCTGCATGTCTTACCTGAGGAAAGATCACAGTTTAGCTTCAAAGTACAGTTTCTGATGTACGGTCTGTCACTTTTCCTTCAGTGCCAAGTCAAAAACTCCTAAACTGTACTGTCATCAGGTCAAGGACTGTCTGTCTTTGTTGAGGTTTTCCAGAGAAAGATGCAACAGGATACGTACAGAGAGGGAAGAAGGAATTTATTGTGAGAATTAGCTCCTGCAGGTATGGAAGCTAAGTTCCATTATATGGTATCTACAGAGTGGAGACCAAAGAGAGCCCGCAGTGTAACAAGTCTAAATCCAAAACCCTAAGAACCAGTGGTGCTGACCATGTATTTCCCAGGCTGAGGCCAAAGGCCTGAGATCTGGGTCTTGAAATCTGAGGTTCTTCCAATATGAGTCCTGGAGCCCAAATGGCAGGGGATCAGAAGCTCAAATATCTCAGGGCAAAAGATGGATGTCCCAGCTTCAGCAGAAGCAAAAGTGCCCTTTCTCCATCTTCTTGTTCTATCTTGGCCATCACTGGACTTGCTAATAGGCACCATTAAGTCAACTGTTGGTCTTTTTCAGAGATAACGGCATAGACATACCCAGCAATCATGGCTTCCCAGCTATCTGAGTATCCTTTGACCCAGTCAAGTTGACATATAAAATTAGCCGTCACACTATCTCAAGACCCTTACATTGATCACACTGCAAATGCACATTGCTTGTAAGGTAAAATATTCACAGACATGGAGGATTACTATAGGGACATCTAGGGACTCATTGTTCAGCCTACCACACAGGAAACACAACCAAGGCGACTTGGCCAAGAGTCCCACCTGAATGAGTTTTCATTCATCTGCTACTATGTGCTTAGTGTGGTACCAGTCACTGAAAATTGATGGTTTCTATCTTGTAGGAATTGAGACCAGGAAACACAAAAGAGGAAGTGAGAGTAGAACCATCTGGGCTATGATTGTAAAGGGCAAATCGTAAGCTCATGTCTCATCAATGCCCACCAGACATTTCCTAGTTTTGTATTGCTCTTAGGACACTACAAGCTTAGCAGCTTAACCCACACAAATGGAGGTTCCTATGAGTTAGAAATCCAAGCTAAAATCAAGGAGCCAGAAGGGCTGCATTGCTTCTGCTGCAGATGAGAACCAGTTTTCTTGACTTTGCAACTTTCCAGGCTGCATGTTTCTTGGCCCCCAGCATCTTAGATTCCAAAGATGTCCATGCCACGTGTCTCTACCTCTGCCTCCTTCTTGCACTCCTAAGAATGCTTGTGATTTGGAGGTCCCTGAGATAACCCAGGACCACATCCTCATCTCAAAGGCCACTGGCAAGCATCTTCAACCTCACCTGCCACCTGTGTTCCCTTGCCATGGACCCTCATGTGGTCTCAGGACCTGGGGACTAGGACATGGATGTTTCTGGGCTCATATTCTGCTGACCACACTGTGTCACTCCAGGGCTAGCTTTTAAAAGTACCCTTCCTTGAGTCCTCAGAGCCAATACAGTGAGTTCCACACCATCCTTGATTTGCAGATAGAGGACTGGGTGGAGAGGATTTATGCTAACTTCCCAGGTCACACAGAACTTCCTAGCTGTAGCAAGTTTGGCTGTGAAGCCCACTCTTCCAGACTCTGCACCTCATCCCCCCATGAAATGCCTACCATGTGCTAAACCTGTGCTGGGTTCTGTACATTGTTGTAAACTGCCAATTCCCTTCGTGAAATGGAGCAGATTTTCATCAGCACATGCTCGCAACGCAGAATGAATAAATTCATTGTGGGGACACACACACGATGGCACATGATGTGACACATCTTTGTTCTTTTTATATTCCCTTTCCCTCTGTCTCTTGGTCCCCCCTCACATTTGCAAAAGATCTATCTCCCTATTTCCCGTCATCTATCTTTTATTTTGCTCTTTACTTATACTTTGAGTTTCTTGTAGAAGAAACACCAGGTGATGTTTACATTGTGTGTGTGATTTATTTCACTTAACATTATGGTCTCAAGACGCCTCTTTCTCCTGCAAGGGCTCAAATCTACCCTTTTGAAAGCAGAGTAGTACTCTACGATGTGTAGACACCACGTTTTACTTGGTCATTCACCTGCTGATGGACTCATAGGCTGCTTCCAGGATTTAGCTGCGGTAAATTGTGCCATCATAAACACAAGTCTGCATGTATCGCTGGATACTGTGCTTTTAACTCCAGAAAAGGAATAATTGGGTCCAATGAAGTTCCCATTTTAGTTTTTGAGGAATCTCCATACTGATCTCCACAGTGGTTGCACCAGTTTCCATTCTCACCAACACTGTAGAAGGCCTGCAATTCCCTGCAACTTTGCCAGCACTTGTTGTTGTTTGATTTTTTTTATGACAGTTGTTCTTATTGGAGTAAGGTGGAAAATGCTTTAATTTGCATTATTCCAACAGACAGGAACATTGAACATGCATTCATGTATTTCTTGGCAATTCACACTTCTGAGAACTGTCTGTTCATTTCAGTTGCACATTTTTATTGGGTCTTGCATGTGGGGGGTCTAGTTTTTTAGTTCTTTATATATTCTGGATTTTAATCCTCTGTATGAGGTGTAGCTGGTAAATTTTCCCGTCTTGCAGGTTGCTTCTGCACTCTGTGGGCTGTTTCCTTTGCTGTGTGGATGTTTTTTAATTTGACTGAATCTCATTTGTTGGTTATTGATGTTATTTCTTTAACTTTAAAGTTCAAAACAGAGAAAATTCCCAGAGGGCTGCCAGGGTCTGCGTAGAACCCATTCCGTACTTTATGGACCTCGAGGTGTTATCATGAGCCCTGCTGTGGTCTTGAGGGAGGTGGGAGGGAGCACTGTTCCCCTCAGACGGGCTTTTCAGAGCCAGCTGAAAGACCAAAGGTCCAGCACCTCTCCACGTCCAGCCTATGTCATCCCCGGGATAGTGCGATGGAAGAATTATTACAAAACTTTCCCCAGCACAGCATGGCCGGAAAAGATTCCACAAGGGGCCTCCTAGGCAGAAAATGAAAGCAGGCTTAAAGATCAACAGACGTTTGGTCTAATCCAACGAGGGAGGGCTTGGACCCCTGCAGACCCTTTGCTGTGCCCAATGAAGCATGCAGATTTGGGCCTGATCGGAACTGTTCTGGAAGCAAAGATCATTCTAAGGCAATTTCCCCTGAGGCCCATCCCCACCCCGAACACCAACAGAAGGTCAGATTGTCAGCCTGCTCAGAGCTCCCTGTTTTCATTGTCTTTACAAAGCTTCTCCCCGTCGACTCCTGCAACACAGTTGGGACAGAGCTCCAGCTTGCCATGGAGTTTTGTGTTTTCAAATGAATATGGAGAGGAACACGGAACAACATCACACCACGAGGCCCAGCTATCCTGGCTTCTAAGCTGCTTCTGTCCATCATCTCAGCACCTACGGCCTGAAAGTCCACCCTGCCACACGCAGATGCCTTGGGTGAGCGCTGGAGTCAGCTCCACGGGCCTGGCCTCCTTCGTTGGGCTGACAGCAGAAAAGCCCTTCAGAGGTGATTATGCAGATAAGCCCTTCATTTATAAAACGCACATGCAAGGCCCCTTGCAATGACACTGCAGTAAGTGCCATTAGCTCTTGTCACAGAGTAGGAAGCTGAGGCTTGGGACACACGATGCCGATGCTGATGCGATTGCTCCCTCCGAGTGAAGCCAGAGCGGCCCACACCCTTTCTGCCGGCAGAAACCGCACGCCTCCCTATGACAGCAGGGAAAAGGGCACGCAACGCTTCTGGCCTGGCTGCCTCTCTCCCTTCTCAAGTCACCACTTAATATTCAAATGTGCAGAATTTCCACACTGGAGAATAAAAACTCCAAAGTTTTTCCCTAGAAGGCCTCGAAGCTTAATTTCTCACAAATGGCCCCAAGGATGGAAAAAGTCTCCCAAATTGAGATTGGTGGGAGAACGGGACCCTTTTTGTCTGATTTTCTTCTCCTTTCTTGGCACCAGTAGGCTCAGCTTGCGCCAGTGGAAAATTCCCAAGTGCCAAGCAGCTCTCAAATAATCTGCATGCAAAAAGAGAAAGAAAAAAGAAAACCTTTCCTTTAAGACAGCTCCATGGAGGGCAAGGAGGGCTCCTGCCAATGCATACGTGTTGCTCAGGTTTCTTTCTGGACCAGGAGGCTGGCTCCCCATGTTCAGCCTGCAGTGGCTTCAGTCCATCACTGTGACTGGCACTGGGTCACACAGGGCCTCATTCAGCGGCTCTAGAGGGCTCTAGAACCAGGGTCTGGGACCATGGCCAGGCCTGGGCATAAAATGTCACGGAAAAGACAGAGACACAGAGTCTCAGAGACTGGCAAACAGTTCTGTGGATATACTAGAAGACAAACTCTAGTATGTAATGCTCTATTCATAAGACAAGAAGTATTTTGAGTCTATCTCTTGCAATATCATATTAATAACAGTATATGCTTTTAGCTAATATGGATTAAGGAACTATGTATCAGGCACTGTAAAAACTGAGAATTCAATAGTGGAGAACTTAAGCAACTTATGGGCAGGCAGCTTTCATCCTAAAACTGGAGATGGGTGTTAGAAATGACAGTGAGCTGGGCATAGTGGCACATGCCTGTAATCCTAGCATTCTGGGAGGCTGAGGCAGGAGGGTTGTAAGTTCAAGGCCAGAGTGGGCAACTTTGTGACTGATAGAGACCCTGTCTCAAAATTAAATGTACAAGGTGGTCATGCCTGTAACCCCAGCACTCAGGAGGCTGAGGTAGGAGGGTTTCTGTGAGTTCGAGGCCAGCTTGGGCTGTCTAGTGAGTTTAAGGCCAGCCTGAACAGCAGAGTGAGACCCTGTCTCAAACAATCAAACTAAAAAACACCTAAATGTAAAAAGGGCTGGAGTTGTAGTTTAGCGGTAAGATCTTGGGTTCAGTCCTAGTAACACACACACACACACACACACACACACACACACGCATGCACACACATAAAATAGCAATGACCAGTGTACTGCAGTACTGTTGAAGGCACGTGAGGACACATGGGATGTTGATTTGATGTCAGTGTTTTGTAACACAGCCCCACCCATTCCATTTAAATCTAATCAGACTTGCCAGGTCCATCACAGGTCATCAGGCCACATCATAAATAAGGACACTGAGACTCAGAGGAGTTTGAGAACAAAAGTGAGGTGTGGCCACCCCATGTCCTGACCTCCGTCCACACAGCTCAAGGCTGTTGGTCTCCACAGACTGGCAGACCTGCCAGCCACACACCTGCTCAGGGGCCTGCTCAGGGAACTTGGGGCCCACCCAAGAAAGAGACACAGGAAACTGGCCCAGCAGGACCCCCAAGCAAGCACCCGCACCGACTCCACTGCTCTCAGTCCCCACTCAGCCTGTTCCAGCCCCATTCCCTGGGCTCCAGAGACACCCCCAGCCCTGTTGCATGTATGTCAGGGACCCCAATGCCACCTGCGCCCACACCTGGGGGCAGAGGTCTTTCCTGAGCCACCCCTCCACCTGGGAACCTTGCCCTGAGGGTAGCCAGGGAAGGCTTTCTGGGCACAAAGACCCCTCAGCACTGGGCATCAGGGGGTTTTACCTGCTGACACTCACTGTGGTCCCCAAGATGCAGGTCGGAGGCTGTGTTCTGATCTGGCTACCCCACTGTGCCGGACAGCTCTCGCTTGTTCAGTGGGCTCATCTCCATGGACTCATTCTGTGTCTCATTGTTTAGTTCCCTTTGGGGATAGAGCCCTGTAGACTTTAGCCATCTGCCTCAGCTCAGGAGGGGACCCTTAAAGGATTCCCAAAGGGGAGGCAAGAATTTAAGTCAAAAGACTTAGCTTTGTAACCTGGGGTCAAACTCCAGCCTTGTTATATTTGGGGCTCCCCTAGTGCAATTTGGGTTGATCAGAGCTTTATCACCTGCCCAGGTAGGCCCCCCCACCCCCCCACCCCCACTCATACCCTGGGGAACGCTTGTTAGCTTTTTTATGCAAAAATCACCAGCTCTTTGAAGAGTACATCTCCACATGAACAAGGAAGACCGAAAACCAAAAAAGGAGCTCACTGAAAAGAAACACAACACAGAGAGAAGAAAAAAGTTTGAAATTGTAATTCTGAGCCTCAGAGCTTAGAATCTGTGAAGACCAGGATGTGATAAAAAGTGGACATCCAGAGAATACAGAAGAGCTCTTACATTTTACAAATCTCAGAATAAAAATGAAAGAATTGAATGAATGAGTGATGAAAGATAAAATAGAAATCTCCTAGGCTAAAACATAGGAGAAGAGAGATTTTTAAATTTTTTTTTTGTTTTTAAATTAAAAGAGCATCTAAGCAACCTAACATCCAACTGTCAATATCACAAGAATTCCGGGCCTTCCCGCGAGCCAGGCTCCAGCATGGGGACTGGGAAGAGACACAGCAAGAAGACAAGCCATGCCCGCCCATGAGCCGGCCTGTGCACTGGCTGGGGAACCCCAAGAGCACCCTCACCCCCTCACCCTGGGAGCGCTGGCTGATGCAGGGGACTCGGGGAGATGACAGATGACGGCAGCTGAGGTGAAAGGATCAGCCTGGCGCTGACTGTAGCCTGTTTGATCAGCCTGTTTGACTGACTGCAGCCTGGCTGGGGGTCGGGCGTCTACTTGGAGGATGGCAGTGCGCACCGGCAGTTGGGGGCGGGGATTTCCGCCTGTCTTGTTTTTGAAATCCAGTGTTTCGTTCCGTTTTACTGTTTTGTTTTATTCTTGTGTCTGCCAACTGAGCAACTAATTGAAGACACCAACATGCAGTATCACAACCATTGTTAAACTCCTGGCATCTTGTTTTGAAAACCTGTATCTCTCTAGTTGGTTTTGTTGTTGTCATCATTTTGCTTTTGTTGTTGTTGTCGTTTTTTAGGTTTGTTTCCTTCTTGATTTTTCTGTTTTCTCTTTCTTCTTTAAAATTTAAAAAAAAAAAAAAAAAGAATTCTGAAAAGACAAAGCTTAAATCATCTGTTCAGGGTATTTTCTTACCCAGGAAGCCTGAGTACCCGATGGTACACAATGATGGGGTTTCTGAGCCACAGGCATAAGAAAAATACCTCAAAAGCCCACGGTAGGAGGAAATCAGAAAGATTCAGACAACCCAGAGCCGTAAGTCAGGTGCAGGACAATAGCTCCAAGGTTGCAGGAGCCACAATTGTACCTGCAAGCAAACCAGCGCAGAGGTGAAGGCAGAGCTTTGCCTCAGCAGGCAGACGAAGCAGGCACCTCCCGATGCCTGGCCTCAGGAAGCTACGGAAGGATGTTCAACAGGACAAGAAATACACGCAGCAAACGGAAGGCGCGAGCCGGAATAAATTAGGGACGTGACCCAAGAGACAGGCGAAGGAACGTCTGTGGTGATGGAGAACTTCTCGGTGGAAGCACACGGGTCCCCTGGAGGACCGAGTCCTGGGATGCAGCACTGTGAGATTGCCCAGTACATGCAAACTTGCCCACATGTTCCTGTACTTCTGACAGAGCGACATTAACTACCGGCAGGCCCGCAGTTCTAGTTAAAACACAAGGGCACTTGCCAACTCCAGGAAAAGCAAATGGTTATACGAGTCAGGAAAGGTATCTGGAGTCAACGTGGTACAATACTGTGAACATGGCTTTCCTGGTTACTACAGTAAACACGGATTTGAGTTCAGCAAAAATGGCCCTCTGATTACAATGAGGATATTTAGGGTAAGCAGTGTAAACACAAATCTTTATCTTTGTAATAAGAAATCCATTCACTGGATCAAGTGCCAAAACTCAAGAATTTTTTTGTGTAAAATGTTATTTAAAAGGAAGAAGGAAAACTCTAGGAGAAATAAGCACAAGTCGAAAATAATTACACTGAGAGGGAAGCTTCGGGGCGGGCAGGGTGCGGAGCACAGCTCCTCTTCTTCCTTCCAAGTCTTTTTAAAACCACTTGATTTTTACAAGTATGTGACTCTTCTTTAATAAAAGAAAATCTAAATCAAGTTTACAAACAACTTTAAAAGCTGATAATCTCCACAGAAAGCAGTGGAAATGTAAAGCTGGTTTTGTTGATTTTTGTTTGTTTGTTTGGTTGGTTCTGTTTGTTGTTTTTGGTTTGATTTTTAGCTGGGGAGTGCACCAGTACCTCACCTCTGACACTGGGCTGCGTCCCCAGCCTGGCGCTCTGAGGTCCTCTCGGTCCCCTGATTATCTTACAGTGGAAATATATTTAAGTATGGTTTGTATTAAAACAAGAAATAACTTTTAATTATTTAAAAAAATGCAAGGTTGGGTACCTTGAACTCAGGACTCTGGCCATCAATGGCAACAGGACCACCATCTAAGGACAGTGGTGAGGGGCTCAGGGCAGCAGAACATGGGGGACTCAGGCCAAGAAAGAGAGAGGGAAGGGAATTCTCAGCTGGGAGAAGGGGTGGAATATTTGGCCCCAAACAAGAAACCCGCACAGAGATTTTGGTTTGAAGGTTTGGAAAACATTTGTTTTCGCTCCTCATTAAAAAAAAAAAAAAAAGGGATGACGAAAGGGAATTATTTGAAATGAGATTTTAACAAGAAAAAAACTCATAACGTTTGCTGGCTTTCTCCTACCAGCCCGTCTTAAACAGGCCTTCGGGCTGGGTTTAAGAGTCTCCGCCTCTTTATGATCTCCAGTGAAGCCACCAAAACCTCAGGAGGGGTCGAGTCTGCTGTTTGCTTTTTGTTGTTTGGTTTCTTGCTTTTTCTCTTCATATTCTTTTTCCTTTGAGTCCTATATGTGATCCAATGTTTTGCAACCGTTTTGCGGAGTCCTGGGGAAGCATATTTACCTGTTTTGAGGGCCGGAAGGGAACTGCAGCCCCTGGGTGTGCATGCTCTGGGAGCGCGCCCCAGAGTCGCACAGGCCTAATCTGAATTCCAGATCTGGTCCTGGGGGGTGAGGGTTGAGTCCTCACTTCCCTGGAACTCAGGATTCCCCCAAAAGTGGGAACGTGACCCCCATCTCCCCGTGCTGGTGAGGATGTTAACTTAAGGAACACTCATGAGGAACGTGGGGGGGGGGGTGTCATCAGAACTCACCCTCCCGCAAAAGCAGAAGCTCATGAGGCTGAAGACCACAGGGCCTCCCAGCACAGCTGCACCCCAGCTGGATTCCCCGCATTCCCTGCATTCTGGGTCCGCTTGGAAATCCATCTTGTTATCTCACGGACTGATCAGGGCTGCAGAAACTCTCGTGAGTCACAGAACTTCAGGGTAGGACCGAGTCCAAGGCTCGCAATAAAACAGGCTCCCAGCGCCTGTTAGGGTGCAAGGCAGCCATTCGGTCGTCTGGAAAAAATGAAAAATAAAAAAGCGTCAGCCAGTGAGAGCACAGAATCCAGGTCCGCGCAGGGCGCAGACCCGAGCAGAAGGTGCCGCTGGACCCCCAGGCCTGGCCCTTTGTCTTATTCCTTGCTGTGAAACCTTAAGCAAACTAAAATGAGCGACCTCTCCCGGGTCTCTTCAGCTTGGCAGTCGCACTGGCTCTGCGAGATGGGAGAGCAGTTTGGGGGTGAATCTCTGTGTCTCTTCTCCCACTCTTCCCCCTCCTCAACTCTGCCCCCGCCCTCAGCAGAGGGAAGGCAGGAAAGGGCAGGGGTCGCAGGTCCTCTGGCTTCTGGGTTCAAGGAGCCTAGATCCAGCCACGTGTTTTGGAGGTCACATGCCTCCACTCACTTGATCTTCATGACGATCCTGCAGACAGCGTCAGGAGCTATGGTAACTCCCATTATATAGATGAAAAGACTGATAACACAGGGAGGGAAAGGTGTGCCCAAGCCAGGCATGGGGGCCTCTGCCTGGAATCCCAGTGTTTTGGGAGGCTGAAGCAGGAGGATCACAAGGTTGAGACCAGGCTGAGCAACTTCATGATTTGTGATGCTGTCTCAAAATAAAAAAATTTTAAAAGGGCTGGTATAGGTCAGTGGGGAGGCCCTAAATTTATTCGCCATGTTGAAACAGTGCCCAAGGTCACACGGCCAGTTGGTGAAGGGTCTCTAGGAGAGGTCAGAGAGCTTTTCCAACTGCAAGGAGAAGGAAAGGGCCTACAGTGTCTGCAGAGGGAGTGGGGGGCAGGGTCCAGCTCCACGGCTCACCGTGGGGAATGAATTAAATGACCTGGCTTGCTGAAGACAGGAGAACCACACTCCCTGTCCACCTCTGCCGGAAGCCCCATCACCCTAGCCCATCTGCCTTTGAATCTTGGGGTGTCCTGGCTCTGCCCTGGACAGCGGCGGGGGCATAGGCGTGTGGATCAGAGCCAGGAGAACTCTGCAGAAACAAGGGCCCTCTCGTCTATCTGCCGTGTCCTGCAGATCCGGGGTCCCAGGCGGCAGGGCAGGCCAGGGCGGGGTGGGGCTGCTGATTGCCAGCCCCACCCCTTCTCCCGAAGCTCCCTATAGTCTCAGTGATGAGGCTCCAGGGTGAGCTTTGCTTACACGGGGGCCTGGGTCCCCATGCAGCAGCCTGCAGGTCCTGGGGTGCGCACAGCACCTCCCAGAGCCTGGGACTGCTGTGTGCAGCAGGGGAAGAGTAATCCTCCCCCTAAGTATTGAATAGTGAAGTCCTACTGTGTGCTGGCACTGTCCAAGGTGCTGGGGAGATGAGGGATCTGCCCTCAAAACCCTGCCCTTGTGGAACAAAGACAAGATGAAGAGGGACATAAAAACTGTGTCCCAGAGCAGATTATATGAGGAATAAGAGAGTGACAGAGGGACACAAAAGGCTTCTCTGAGACACTATCACAAAAACCTGAGCTAGAGAGAGGGATCTACAAACAGCCAAAGAGACATTATCACTCTAGGAAGGGGAACAGCAAGTGCAAAGGGCCTGAGGCAGGGCCCAGACAGCTAGATCAGAGAAGCTACAATGGCTAAGTGACTCACAAGGACAGGGAGCTGGCCAGTCCCAGAGGGCTTTGTTTCCAGGTAAGGATCATGCATTTTACTGTTAGCCAGATGAAGAGCCATCAAAGGCTTCTGGGCTTCCGAGTAAAATGACCGGATTTAAACAGATCTTCCTCACGGCTGCTGTAGGGACTGGATAGGACTGACCAGCCAGCCACGTACTGGAGAACCCTTCAGCTCCCTCCACTCCGACCTTGACTTTCCTTCCCGTCAAAGAACAATAATAATGCTTCCCTGTAGCCTCCCACTGAAGGGGTCATTAAACAGCACGAGGATCCTTACACCCTGCTTGGCAGTCACATGTTAAAATCTTTATTTCGCGTGTGTTTGTGTCACCTTTACAAATATCTGTTTCCTCCTAGGCCTGAGGCTCCACGTGGGCAAAGCACTTATCTTTGTCCTTCTTTACCCTGGGTCCTGCCAGCAGCCCATCTCCTGGCATGTAGGGGGTGCTCAGCAATTCATCGGTGCCCACGATGAGCAGTGACAAATGAGGGAAAGGAGGATAGAGGCACGAGGAGGGCTTAACTATTTCCAGGGTAATGAGCTCTTGGTCCTGGGAGCATACAAGGAGGAATGAGAGCTGAGACTGGCCTTGCTCATTCACTCCTTCATTCACTCAACAAACACTGCCTGCTGCCCACGTGGACCAGGCCCTAGGATGGCACCACCATGAGCAAACTGGCAAAGTCCCTGTCCCATCGCCTGGGCAGATGAGAGCTGGGAGGGAAAAGGAAACAAGGTAAGGAGTTAGCAGAGGGTCCGCGTGGTCACAGAGGAGGTACAGGGGTGCCACCCCTAAGGAGTCCCTGCCAGAACCCAAGGGGAGTCACATGTGACACTGCAGAGCCTGCCAGGTGGCACAGGCTTTTGTCCCTGGATGGCTTCGGAAGGCGCTGGGAAGACAGGGGCTCCCTGCTCTGCACCCGTGCAGCCAGAGATTGGGGCTGGACCACCTCACTGCAGATTGCCCATCCCAGCTCAGTGATGCTAGGGCAGCCACAGCCTCTCTCCGGACTCAGTTTCCTCCTGCGGCCCCTCAGGGTGGGCCTATGGCTCTCCAGGCCATTCCAGCCTGCATGTGCAGAGGCCTCCTCTTTCTAAGGACCTCATCAGAGAGCTGGTGTCCCAGGGAAGGCAGGTCCCACTCCTTGAGGACTCGTCTCCAGCCGAGAGGCTGTTCCCCCGCACCCAGGTGTCTGTGGTGGCCCTGCTGACCGGAGAGAGTTGTCTGTGCCTCCAGGATGGACACACGTGAGCCACGAACCCAGGGACAGCATAGCTATGAGATTTGTGAGTCCAGTGCCAAATAAAATTTCAGGGCCCTAGGTTCAAAAGCCAGGATGAAGGGCGCCAGGGAGGGCTCCCTAGAAAGCTTTCTCTTTCCTTCATGATCTCCCACCCAGGGTTGTTTGTTGCTATTTCAGAAGCAAGTGCAGACCCCAAGAATCCCCAGGAGCCCCCAGCAGTGCCTTGCACTCACCCTGGCTCCTCTTCCTGCTGGCCAGGCATGGGCAGCAGAGTCAGGGCCCTGCCCCTCCACCCCCCAGACTGAGGGAAGACAGGTAACCCCAGGGGCACTGCAGTCTCTGTGCTGGGGCGGCTCAGGTGCCCAAACAGCCAGTGAGCATGTGGCAGTGCCGGCCAGGAAAGGACAGTCCTGCCCACTCCGCCCATGGGGCAAGGGGTACACCGGCCCTGGTTTCCCGCCCTGATGCCCTGGTCCCCACCTTTTGGAAGGGAGCTGGAACACTGGGCAGGGACAGAGACAGGAGACTGGGTAAGGCCTGCGTCACTGTGGAAGAGGGACAGGCAACCCAGAACTGTCTCACAGAAGCAGCAGGAGGCAGGTGCCAGTCCCCAGTGCATTCCTTATGCCCTCGTCTTTAGCACAAATTCAAAGATAAAATGACTCAGAAATTCAAGACCGCAGCGCTGAACTCTGGTGTATCCTTGGTTTTGTGGTTTGATGTTTGTATTTTTGTTTGCTCACTGTTAGTTTTGTTTTGTCTTTTGGCAGCACTAGGGATTGAACCCAAAGCCTTCATACAAGCAACATCCCCAGCCCATTTTCATTTTGCATTTTTGAAACAGGGTCCTGCTAAACTGCCCAGGCTGGGCTTGCACTTGGGATCCTCCCACCTCAGCCTCCCAGAGTGCTGAGTCCTATACACTCCCAGTGCAGCTCTCCATACAACTGCACTGGTCACACAGTGCAGGTATTTGCCATGAAGCCAGGCAAATATGGGAGATGGATTCAGGAGGGGGGTGCGGTGGGCATACCAGGTGGCAGCCAGGCCACAGTCTTTCGGCAAGGTTATCTCAGAAGTGCTGTTTGGTTCTGGTAAGCCTGGCAGGGAAGCAGAAACATTCCAGGCTGCAGATCTTCCCCGCCGCAGGTGAACCCAACAGATGGGACCAAGGACCCAGGATCAGTGAGCCTTTCCAAACCATGGACACTTCGCAGCCACCATCTGCAAATGGGCTTTCTCCAAGGACCTCCTCCCCGGTAGATGGTGACCTCCATTCATGCTCTGGGACATTTCTCAGGGGGCCATGTACACAATCACCTTGTCCCTCCTCTGATGGGTGTGACCTCCTGAGAGGACAGGGCCTACCTTCTCACCCCAGACTCACCCTGCATGCCCATCTGTGAAATGGGCACAGTGAGCAAGCTGCCTCCACCGTTGCCAGCTAGGAAGGGAAAGCAGAGGAGATGAGGTCTGGGAGTCTGGGGGGAAATCAGAGACGCCCTCTGGCTAGGAAACCACAGCAGCCCCTGCCCACCCCAGAGGACGGTCGGTGTCACTTGTGTATTCATGTCATTGCTGAGCAGCGCTCTGCACTTGCTGGTCCCATGGCCTTACCTGCCCATGTCCTCCTCACCTATACCTGTTCTGGTTCATATCTGAGGTCCCCTCCCAAAGCCTCATGGGCGCACAGCAAGGCTTTGAAAAGCAATGATGTCATGAAGCTGTCACTAAAGGAGCGGTCGGAGGCAGTGTCTGGAAGGGAGAGGCGGCCACTGGGGCGGGGCCTTCCGGGCCCCTCCCCTCCCACCCTGCTTCCTGTCCCCCATGCTGCAAGCAGCTTTTCCTCCGCAGAGCCCCTCTGCCAGGAGACTGCAGACTGAAACCTCTACAGACTAGGAGCCAGAATAACCCTCCCTTCCTCTTAACTGTGGGTGTCAGGAGTTGGGTCTCAGAAATAAGAAAATGTCTACGGCAGTAGTCTCTGTCCTCTCCTGGGGGCCCCCAGGCCTGTGGGACACCTGCCTTCCCTGGCTTGGCAGCTGTGCTCCTCACTTCATTCTGCCGTCCTGCTCTCCTGAGCTGTGGGGGAAGCAGCCCAGCTTGGTCTTCAGCCCCTCATACGATGCCTGCACCACAAATCTTACTTCCGTGAGCCAATGTCCTGTTAACCTAAGAAATTATATTAACGGATCAAAAATAAAGTAGAGGAAAGAACGGGAATAGAAATGGGGGCAGGGAAAGAAGTGTAAGAAGAGGTTCACCCCTCTTCTGTAAGAGCCAGGACTCGCCTGCTGGAGGCGGGGCCACAGTGCGGCACCCTCTGGTCTGAGAGCTTGGGTACCCCTGACTTGGCTCCCCACTCTTGGAAGGCCATGGAGTTTAGTGGGCCAGCTGGTTCTCCTGTCTGCGGACTCCTCTGGGCCAGTGGAGCCCTATTTACCAGCCCCAGGGAGCTTCCTCTAGATGGATTTTGCCCACCCAATGCTCTTCTCCTAAGAGCATTGTGTGAGGTACAGACGCTCTACAAGAAAGTTTCCTTGTGGCCCAGACAGTGAAATTTCCAGCTCAGCTGGCACCTCTGGGCTGTGTCGGGAAAAGCTGGCAGTCTGAGCTAGGAGTCTGGGGTCCCTGGGGTCAGGGCTTGGAGACCGTGGGTGTGTTGCCTGACCTGTTGGGCCATCTTGAGGTATCTGCAGATGGGAGTAAGGCAGCACGTTCCTTCAGAGACCACAGTGCAGAGAGACAACAACTCTCAGAGCGCAGGCTCAGGGCAAGCGCTCAGGGCCAGCTGGACCCTGGACCCTTGCAGGTAGTGCTGGCAGCTGGTAGCTGGCAGCTGATGTAAACTCTGGGAAGCTGCCAGCCCCAGCGTGCCTACTGTGGCTCACTGGAGGGGAAAAGGCTGGCAGAGCTGCTTGGTGCAGGAATGGAGCCCGGAATAAAATCCCAGCAGCTGGGTCAGGGGAGTTTGGCCAGGAGGGGGAGCTGCTGGGAAGCAGGGAGGAAACAGATTCAGGCTCCAGCTCTCCAAGATGGGCACTGTAAGACGCCCAGGCCTGGAACTGAGACGTTTATTCAGAGGATCAGGACACCTTCCATTGGGACATTTCATTGGTCCCTTCTGATGCCCACCCTGCCTCTGCCCAACTCAGAACCTCCCTAGATCCTGCCTTCTGGCAGCGTGGGCCCACCAGGGTCAGCACGCAGCCCGCCTGTGCATGGACAGGGCTCTCTCTTCTCCGAGCCAGTGTGCTCAGGCATGAGGGGACTGTGAGGAAGGCCTTCCTGGGGCCCAGCCCTTGTAGAAGGAAGTGGCATTGCTCTCCGGACTTCGGCATGGGTCTGGCAGCAGCTGCTCAGTCATGGGCAGCAGCCAGTGTCCTACACTAGGGGCCAGGCCTCAGTTTCCCCATGTTGGTAGAGAGGTGAGTGGCATGACCTAGGTAAAAACTTTAGCTCCCAAGCGTACATGCAAGGGCCTGAACAGCTGGCGCACAGCTGGGCGGGGGCAGCAGCACCAGGTGCCACAGGGAGGGGCAGGTGCTCAGAGTCTGGAGCCTTGGTTGACACTGGGTGTCCCCAGCAGACTCTACCCCAGTCCTGAAGTGCAGCTCCTCCACACCTGCAGGGCCAGCTAGTGCAGCTGATGTTGGGGTACCCCACAGCTGAGCCGCAAGCTGGGCGCTGGGGCCGGGAACTGGAGGAGAAGAGAAACATGCACGGCTGTGGGCTCGCTTCGCTGTTGTGAGGCAGCAGGTTCCCCCCAGAATCCCCTAGGATGGAACAGGATGGTGACAGGAGGTGTGGTACAGGGTAAGAGGGGTTCACTGAGCCTCCTCCGGTGACCACTGGGGTCCAGATAACCACTATTTTCCATCTTACTGGGTCCACGGATCCCCTTTCCATGCCCCTGTCACTCTCCTCTGTGCCCAGGATGAGGTGAGGGCCTCGGGGCTGGAAACAGCAGAGCCTGGCCGAGCAGCAGCACTGCCTCTCAGGACCACAGGGCCTCTGCACCTGCTGGTCTGTCTAGATTTTTTCCTTTGGGTTTTTAGAGACAGAGTCTCACTGTATGGTAGGCTGTGACCACTTCACTGTGCAGCCCAGGCAATCCTCCTGCCTCAGCATCCTGAGGGTTGGGGTCCCAGGCGGGCCCCACCATGCCAGGTTTCCATGGGAGATTTCTTTACAGCTCTTCTCAGAGCTCTATTTCTCTTCTCCCTTCGGTCTGTGCTCTGCAGAGAGACCTTGATCCCTCTGGAAAATCAGCTTCAGCCAGGCTTCCCACCAGCAGCAGTCTGCAACTCCCCAGCTTGGAGACATCTGTTTTCACCTGAAGTTTGGATCCTCTGTTAAGATTTGCTCTTAGAAAGCAGGCTGGGGCTGGGGATATAGTTCAGTGGCAAAAGTGCCTGCCTGGCAAGCATGAGGTTGTGAGTTCAATCCCCAGTACAAAAGCAAAAAGGCAAGGTGAACGGATTAGTGGGAAAAACAGCAAACACTGCGCCAAAATCAGAGATGCGGCTCCACCTGAACTTGCTGTGCCTTTGACCGCACTGCGGGACCCCTTTCAGCCTGTTTCCCAATGAACACGAAGGACTGCGGTGACGGGGGCAAGGAGATGGTGAACCCTGCAGGAGGGCCGGGGATTCTGCCCAGAGCTCAGGCACCTCACCTTTGGTTGCCTTTTTGCAGTCGCGTCGCTGGGAACCCTGCGTGAGGATCAGTGTGTCACTCAGCGCTGCCTCGGCTCTCTCACCAAGGTGAGGGTCACAGGAGGACTTGCTCCTCCGGGTGGATGAAGTCGGTCTCTTAACCGTAGGTTCAGAGTGAACTGATAATTGTCTTTCCCCTTCTGTCAAGGAGGAGTTGGCACCCCCTGCTTCCCACCCCAAGTACTGTCCAGCCTCAGACCCCCTTTCCCCACTGCCTCAGAGGACGAGGAGGCAGCAGCCAATGAGAATCGCAGAGACTTCAGTCTCCACTGTGGCTCTGAGCCGACCCAGGAAGGCTGCGCGCGGCTCCCTCGCCCCAGCCTGCGGGGGATTCTGTCCTGGGAGCGGTAACCGAGGCTTAGCTCCCAGCCGACGGCTCCGTGGTTAGGAGCTCTGATGGGACCTTCACCGCTGCGTGATCCTGCCCGAGTTATCCCACCGCGGGCCTCAGTTTCCTTATCTGTGAAATGAGGATGATTAACGGTGGCCCGCGCACCCGCTCCGGGCAGCGAGCCTTCCTTGGTGTGATCCAGTGGAGACGTCAGAAAGACTGCGCGGCCAACGCTTCAGGACAGCTCCGCTAAGGCAGGACCGGGGCAAGGACGCCTCCAAGGTCCTCGTCAGCCTAGAACCATGAGTGACACAGGGACAGCGCGCGGAGAGCCCTTTCCCTCCGATCTCCTCCCACCCTGTAGGCTCTTTGTCCCCTTTAACAGAGAACCTCCAGAGGTGAGGAAACTCACCCCAGGCCCCAGCCTTCCCCAAACACCGGCTGCCAGTGTTTCTGGCTGGAGGAACCCAAGAAAGATCATCAAAGGGAAAACGGACAGCGAATCTTTCATAAAATAGCCCAGTCAGAAAGATGGTGACGCCCATCTGGGAACCGCCCGCGTGGCGACGGAGAGGCAGGGCGCTGCTGAGTGCTCCGGGAAGTGGCCCGAGGCGTGGCTTCCGAGCCGCGCGGATTCCCTGCGCCTCCGAGGACCCCAACTTCCCCAAGCAGCGCGCTCGAAACCACGCACAGCCCCCCTCCTCGCGCTCTTGGAGAGCATCCCCCCCCCCCCACACACACACACAGGTCCCCAGGTCTTCAGGTCTCTGCACACGGATGCGGGAAGGTGCGACCCCTGCCTCTCAGGATCGCGGGTTCAGATATAGTCCCAGGCTCCTCGCCGGAAACCAGAAAAGTCCGCCTCGCCGAGCTGCTGCATGGGGGGGGGGGGGGTAGAGATGGGGGGGTGAAAGATTGCAGGCTGAGAGCTGCTCGCCTCATCTGCCCCTAATCAGACTCGAATTGAGGGCAGGATTTTGAATTTGCTCCCAGCTCTCCAAAGGCAGCTCTTTGGTGACCCTGGGAACCCGGCATTAGGGGGCAAATTCCAAAACCTCAGGGAAAGAGAGGCCACCATCCCTGGGGAGAAGCCTGGATTCCAGCCCCGCACTTAGTCATTGGTCCTCGGACTCCTGGTCGGTGCAGACCCAGCCCCCGCTTTGATATTCGGCTCTCGGAGGTATTCACAGTCCATTTATTGCTGGATGTCAAGCACCTCTTTATCCCCGTACTAGTAAGAATTCTTGCAAGCCCACACCTTTTCTCTGGGGAAAGGGGGCTCAGAGAATTTAAGTAATTTGTCCCAAGTCGCACAGCTAATAAGTGCCGAAACCGGAGTTCATCTACAGAGACCTGGGCTCCGGAGGCCAGAGACCGCCCTGACCGACAGCTGCCTTCTCCTGACAGCCGATCCTGGGTCGGAGCCTGACTCCTGAGGGACAGTGCAGACCTGGGTCTTGCATTTAACCCACGCGGAAGCAGGACATCGGGTCTAGAGAACAGTGCTCTGCGCTGACAGGAGAGGCCGACCTGCGGGCGAGCTGGGGCCCCTAGGAGCACACGGGCAAGAGAAAGGAGACCCGTGCACATGTGTGTGGGAGCCAGGCCCTGCGTGTACAAGCATGCGTGCGTGTGCGTGCACACACAATCCTCCCATCCGGGTGCAGTGAGCCGTCTGCCCTGCGCCTCTCTCTGCTCAGCCTCCTCTTTTGGTCCCTGCCTCTGAAATTTCGCTGGATCTCCTTTCCGGGTTTTATCTGAATCCATCTGTGTCTGTCTCTGGGTCTCCTTTTCCACACGGACACAAGATTAGGTGGCTCCCAGGTCACCAGGTCTCAGGAAAGGAGCGTCGAGGAGTGGAACGTATCCCTCTGTGAAACGCAGCGCGCGGGTGTTGGCGCCTGATTGTGGGTGAACGTGTATTGCGCACCGCGGTTGTGGAGGGTTGGTAATGTGCGCTGGTTGTGCGTGTGCGAGGTATGTCGTGTGGGTGTCAGATGCTTGTTCTGTGTGCCGCGCGTGTCGGTCTGGTGTGTAATTCGGGGCGCTGTGCTCATGATGCCTGCGTCTGCGCCTGTAGGCTGGAGGGAGCAAGGTCGGAGGCGCTCTTGGAGAGCAGGGCTTGAGGCCGCGGGAGGGCGCTGTGGAGGAGCAGCGGGGTGACGCGGGCTCCTCCGGGGCCTGTGGAGACCGCTGTGTGCCCGCAGGGGACTCAAGCTAGCGTGGAGCGCTAGGGATTTCCGGGAGTCAGTGGGGGCGCGGGAAGCCTTGGGGAGGGGCGCTTGGTGGGGGTTCTTGGGGGCATCCGTGGCAGGGACTGTCCCCCGCCTGCGGTGGTGCAAGCAAGTGGCAGAGAGGGCGGGACGGAGCCAGGGAGGCCGCGCGGCCCCGGGGCCCGGCCAGGCAGGCGCCAGCCGCCGAGTTGAAAGGCTGCCGCGGCTTCTGCTCGCTGCTTCCCATTGCGCCCCCGAGGCTTGCGGGAGGAGTACAGACCTGGACCCAGCTGGGCTCACCTCGGGGTCTGAGGTCACGAAAGGGGACACAACAGTGGGATGGGCGCTCGGGTCTCCGCCTCGCGAGTGTCTGTGTTCAGAACTTGAGCGGAGAAGCAAACCCTAAAACGAACTTTCCAGTCTCTTCGATCCAGCCTTGTGGGTCAGATGCTGGGACCCCGCAGACCTGAACCGAACTGGGAGGCCCGGACACGCGCTGACCTCGCTCTTGCCCAAAGTATCCAGGCCAAGGGAGCCTGGGTTCTCCTGCAGCACAGGCAGAATCGCAGTCCACAGCCCGCGGCTCCCCTGCAAGGCTGCGCATGCGGGGAGGTGAGATGCCAGCCCGGCCCAGGGTCCAGGGAGCTGAACTCGGAGCTAAGGCCCTAGACCCCAGCACCTGGTTTTCCAGGGCCCATTCTAACACCGGGTGGTTTGGCGAAGAGGAAAGCATCCCTGTCTGCCTGTTAATTTGAGGGAACCAGATCACCTCCCGGGGCCTCAGTCCTCCCGGTTGCACATTTGGGGCGCAGTGCGCTGCCAGCCACCCTCGGGCGGGAAGCCTCAGCACATAGTAGGCTCTGACTGCAAAAGCTAGCGGGCTCGGTCTCCAGAATGGCGCCCAGCGCCGTGTGTGGTAACTGCACCTAGACCCTAAGGTACTAAATGGATCGAGAAGCAGATCCCTGAAAGATCAGACCTGGGTCCCCCTGCCCACACTGCTCTGCCTTTTAGCTGGGACCTGAGTTCGGAGGACTAGAGTGGGCCTGAAGTGGTGCGCGGGGCCCTGCAGGGAATTCCCTCTGGGCTCCACAGAATGTGGCCGGGGCGTCACCCCGCACCAGTGTCACCTACACCAGCATGCGGCCCGCAGCCAGCCAGCATTTATTGAGCGCCTTTTGTGAGCACACTTTGTGGAGAAAAGGTATTCCGAGCGGGGGTGGGGGAATGAAAGGGCCAGAGGAGAAGGAATTCAAAACAAAACAAACAAAAAACCAAAAATCAAAGAAAAAAAAAAAAACGCCGCTGCCGAGGTCGAGGGGAAACTTATCAAGGGGCAGAGGCGCGCGCTGGCGGGGCCCCCTGGGTAGCCGGGCCCTTTCCACGCTGACCGGGACCCGGTGCGCAGGGGGCGGGGAAGCGCGCCCGCCTCGCCTGCAGCTACCGCCTCGCTGGAGCCGCGGCGCGTCTGCAGAGAGCGAACCGTTGCTCATTACCGCAATTATGTTGCTCTAAATTTGCCTCGACCCTAAATTACCAAACTCAGAGGAGCCGCGAGGCCCCAGAGCTCGGCTGAGGGGGACACCCGATCCCGCCCTGCCA
The DNA here is from genome assembly GCF_034190915.1 of Cavia porcellus. NCBI lineage: Eukaryota > Metazoa > Chordata > Mammalia > Rodentia > Caviidae > Cavia > Cavia porcellus. Next base: position 69,356,210 of record NW_026947501.1, on the reverse strand, counting down.
TTTTTCTATACCCAAGAAGCAGAAAGGATTCCAGCGCTGCAAACGTGATCCGTGGAGCTGAGAAATCTCAGGTCTGGTCGGCGCTAGGAGGCTCCCTGGGACGGCGGGAGAGCCGCAGGCCCATTCCGCAGGTGAGGAAACCAAGGTGGAGAGGTAATGGGAGCTCACCTATCCGAGGTCGGCCCATCAGTCACAGGCTGGTTTGGATCAACAGAACAGAATCCACTAAGACCAGAGAACTGCCAGAGGGTCTTCAGGAAGGAACCCACATTTGTTCTGGGGGTGAGGGCGAACTGCAGGTGTCTTTGGTGAGCTGCTTAATTTATGGAGAAAAGGAACTGGGGGTAACCCTTTCTGCCTGCAAGTATCTGTAAGGACAGTGCCAGCCTTCAGATGCCTTTAACAGGCCCCAAGGGCACAGAAGTCAGAGACCTGGTGGGTGGAACTCCTCTGGGATGAGAAGTCCCAAAACCTGGTCATGTGTAGCCAAGCTTCTGGAAGCCCTGGGCTGAGGGTCCCTGCCCAGTCCCCTCTAGGACTGTCTGCTGTGGGGAATAGCACTCCACAGCAACTTTGTCTCCTCTTAGGGCAAGGGCTGGGACAAGTTCAGACCACAGCTGCACTGGGAAGGGATAGAACCTGGGATCTAGCACCTGGGGAGGGAGGGTCCAAGGACCTGGAAGCAGTGCTGGGTGCACAGGGGCTAGGTCCACTCAACCCTGGGCTCTGGGAGTTCCTAGGCTGACCTCCAGCCCAGGCTAGAAAAGGCAAGTGCACTGGAGTTCCTTTTCTGTCTGTGGAGAGATGGCTGCTGGTCTCTCCTTACATCCTGTGCCAGCCCCAGTCCTAAGAGCCCTTGATCTACTGCTTCTCTTTTTAACTGCTACAGACCAAGGCTGCCCAGGACTTTCCTGTGTGGAGTTTGCTTGCAAAAGCCGCCCAGCAGACAGAGGCTGAGGAAGAGGGGTGCACATATTTGGTGAGAATTAAACGAGCCTCCCAACACTATGGAGAACCCAGAGGTATGGGGAACATAATGGGCTTTATTGACTGTCTCCCACGTCTTTGCCGAATTCCTGCCAACAGGCCTGACTTGGTAGTTGTTCGAATACTGTATGTTCTCCCTGGAGCTTGAACTTATTAAGTAAAAGAAAAGCCAAGTTTGTGAGCACTGTGGAGCAGGGCCTTGCTAAGAGATTGCCAAGGTGAGAGGAGTCTACGGAGGCCCGAGGTTTCCTGGGAACTCTGATGTCCCTAGGCCATGTGATTCTGCTTTTGTCATGGGGATTGCAGTAGGGGTGCAAAGGCACTATCATCTGGCAGCTCAAAAGTGGTTCCACAAACTTTCCACCCTGGCAACGACTTAGAGGCAAAGCCATTTCTTCTCTCCTCTGGCCTCCTGTGGGAAAACCAGGTTGGGAGGGAGGTGGGAACCGGCTCGTTCAGCTGCCTACAGCCAGGGACCATTCTGGGAGTTCACTTTGTTTTCACAGACAGGTTAAAAGGGGAGGGAAGATAAAGAGTCAGTTATGGGTCGCCTGAGCAAGTGTCTATTTCAGCTTGAAGTGAATGGGAAATGGAAAATTGAGCCTCATTATTCTAGATAATTGCCCCAATTCTCCACTTGACTTTGCTAAGGTATTCTGTCCTGTGTGCTCCAAATGACACCTGCTGCTGTGTGCCTGCAATCCTGTCACCTCTGAAAGCTGCTGTGTAAAGCTATCGTGAAACTGCAAAAGCAACTGTACATGTGAAGAAGTAAAATTAAAATGCAAGACTGAATCAGTGAAGAGATCACTGCTTGTAGCTTAAAATTAATTTATTTAACAAATATAGCTATAATATAAATGATAATAAAATTTCAAATATACAGTATATTACATAGTACACACAATCCCTTCCAAAGGGAGTCTTGAGAGCCATGGAAATGAACTGTTAAATAGAAACAGATCTTTTTTAATTTTACAATTTTTTTCTGGTACTGGTGAAAGAGACCCCTTCAACCTACCTTCGAAATGCGTCTGTGTGCCCTGCCCCCCCCAAAGCAATGTTTGGCTGCTGGAGTGCTCTTAAATTTTCCAAAGGAAGGGGATGGCATCTTCTCGAATGTTCTCTTTTTCTCTCCACTTTTCCTGCTTGGTGTGAGGCAGGGAGCAGCAGTGCGCAGACACAGCGGCCTCTTGTCCTGCTCCGCTGCTCGTTCTGCTGCGTGGGACCTTGCACGAATCTCTTGGCCTCTCTGGCCCAAGTTTGCCCGTCAGTAGCTCGAGGGCCTGTGCAGATCCAGTACTAATGACTCTCCCAGCCACTTTTTGGGATGGGATCAGATTCAGAGAGTGATCTCAGGGAGCAATCAGGGGAATCCGGGTGAGCGTGGGGGTTAAAGGGAAGGGGTCAGCGGTGCTGAGTGAGGAGACAGTTGTAGGAATCCTGCTGCTCACAGAAGAGGCGGACTGGAGGAATTAGCTGGCACCACCGATGGGCACTACCGGGCCACCTATGTCAGATGGTACATGCTGTAGCCCACATGCGCAGTGTAGAGTCCCACCGGGGCCACTGGGAGGGCGGCGCGCTGGAAGGGGCCAGAGGCACTGTAGAGCGAGGCGCCCGCTGCTGCCGCGACGGCCGCTGGCCCACCGAGGGGGAAGGAGAGTCCGAAGGCAGCCGGGGGCAGCATGGGCTTCGCTGCCATCTTCAGTTTCTCCAGTTCGGCCTCCTGCAGTCTCTTGGCCTTGGCGCGGCGGTTCTGGAACCAGATCTTTACCTGCGTCTCGGTGAGGCTGAGGGAGCTGGAGAACTCCGCGCGCTCCGCGATGGACAGGTACTGCTTCTGGCGGAACTTGCGCTCCAGGGCCAGCAGCTGCGCGGTGGTGAAAGGCGTTCGCGGCTTCCGGTTGGTCTTGTGCTTGCGAAGGGTGCAGGCTGGGGGACTCAGCCGTCCTAAGGGGCCGAGAGAGAAAGAAGCAGGGGGTTAAGAGGGCGAGAGCGGCGCTGTCATTGGCCTACAGCATGGGCGACACAGTGCCAACTCCAGCTCCGAAGAAGGCTTTTGAAAAACATTTCCTTCAGTCCCGGCTGCATCCCCACAAGGAAGACAGTCCTGTCTACTTTTTGCAAATGCTCTGCTAAGATTCCAGATGCAGCACACTCATATTCAAAACCTTAGTGCCCACGTTCAGCTGGGCATTAGTAGACACACCTCTGCTCAGGTCGGCAGGTTAACACGGCCTTTCACGGTGAGGCCTCTGCCTCAGCCACTGACCGGCGGATGCCAATACCGGCAACAAAACCCACAGGAAGAAGCTCTGCACCCAGCCCAACATCACACAGAGCTTTATGCCCTTTGCCAGACATTCATCCGTGCCCACCAAGCACCCAGTGCTGGGCGGGGCCACCATCTGCTGTAGATTCCAGATCCCCAAATCTTGCGCTTCCCCCCCCCTCTGCAGGGTCCTGGGGGCAGGCCTTGATGGGGGAAGTGGCTGTCACAGAGGTAAGATGGTGACCCCACCCTCTTAAACATATCAGGTGCTCTGAGCAGAGGAGAAATACCTTCTTCTGACATACTCCTTCTCTCTTGGGCACGAGACATATTCTAATATGTCTCAGGGGTGGCTTCGATTGTGGCTCTTGGCAGGCACCTACGGTGCCCGACAGTCTTCTGATTTTGGCTTCCAAATAACCCTCAAGGATGGAGACCTGGAGGGAGAACAGGGCTGGCACTGGGGGCTACCGTGTGCACCTCTCTCTCCAGAGCTGCATCGCTCACCTGAACCCAGATAAAACATGCAACAGATTATTTCCAGGGCAACCAGAACCCAGTTAACTTTGGGATGCTGGGCCCAAGGCCCTCAGCTGAACTCTCGAAGTCGAGTGGGGAGGAAGATTTGCCCACACAGCGGCTTGGCCAGGGGAAGGTGGATTAAGGAGGGTGCTTGGCCACTCGAGTTTTGCTTATACAGTCTTTCTCTCATTTCCTGCACCCCCCCCCTTTTTTTGGGTAATGACCTTTGGTCTCTCTGACCATCAGGATGTGAGTCAAATGAAATCGTGAGCTAATATCCCCTTATTCCCCCAGCCACTGTGAGTCCGGGAAGCTGTTGGCTGAGACTTGCTTTCCTCAGGGCCACCGGAGGGGCAGATGCGAGGGAAACGTCACCTTCTTAGCAGGGACAACCCAGCGCCAGGCCACCTTCACTGGCCATTAGGCCCAGGGAGGGGCCGGCTTTTCAAAGACGCTTAATCCCCAGATAAAAATCATTCCTCAGCATCGCGCCATTGAATTTATGCTACTATTATGCTGCACAAAATAATCGAAGGAAACGAGGAAAACTTGGGAATTTCCCGTGCTCCTGAAATATCTCTGAGGAGTGTTCGCCGGGCACAGAAGCCCGGGCCCGACAGGCTTTGGAATTACCCTGCCCTAGGGCGAGCTGTTAGTGCCTGGTGTCCTTCACGCTGGCCCAGTCCCAAAGGCTTGAGAGCTTTGGAAAAGATAGCGCCTTCCGCAGACTTGGTGCCTGCCCCGCCCCCTCTACGGGACCGAGGCTGCCCCTCCCCCTGGATCAGCCCTGCACCCGACGCCCTAAGCCGCTGCCTCAAACTTGAAATGCGCGAGGAACCTCTTGGCAAAAAGAGGTTTATACGATGGATCGGATGGGGGGCAGCCTGTTAGAAGAAAGTGAAACTCCATGCACAGGGAAGATGCCCGGGCCGCTACGACCCATCCTGTCCTTCGGAGAAATGCAGAGGAGCAGGTTTTAAGGTCAGATGGTGAAGCAGGGTCCTTTTGTGGGTGCGGGGAAGCGGTGCCCCAGCTTGGGTGTCCTGCAAGTGACCTCCCACCCCGCAGCGTCACAACGCCAAGGAGAGGAGCCCGCGAAAATGGACCTCGAGCTGGGCCTCCGCCAGGACCCGAGCTCTTCCTGGGTGGCAGCAGCCAACCCGCAGCCCGTGACGCCCCGCAGCGTGGCCTCCAGGTATCCAGCTACAGGTACCAGACGCCGAGACAGGCAGGCGCCGGTGCGCGCCAGGCGCCCCCGGGTCCCGCACCCCCTCCCGGCCAGCCCCTGCCGGGTTCGGCTACTCACTGGCTGGGGGCGGAGAGAAGCGGGGGCTCTGCATCCACGGGGTCCTCTCGGGCTTCTCGGGGCTCTCAGCTTTAACCAGCGCATCTTCCGGCAGCTTCAGGAGTCCTCCCACCGAGAAATGGCCAAGCGGCCGAGGCGAGGAGGGCGCGTCTGCGGGGCCCAGCGACCCGGGCCGGGGGCCCAGCGGCTGAGCCGAGCCGCCCGCCGCCTGCGCGCCCTCGGGGGCCGCCAGCGCGCCCTCCTTGGCCCCGGGCTTCCTGTGATCGGCCATGAGCGCCTCCACGCTGAAGGGCAGGAGCGACGGCGACGCTTTGGGCTTGGCCCCCTCCTCCTCCGCGCCCATGGTGGCGGCCGCCGTGGCCGCGGTGCCGGCAGGGCCCTGGCCCGCGCCTCCCCCCCCAGGCTTGCCGAAGGCAGAGTCCTCCACTTTGACACCGAGTGGCAAAGAAGTCATATCAGCAGCCGGGGCCATGCAGAGCCGGGCCCCCCTCCCGCCGCAGCACAGGCCAGCCACCAGGCATGGGCTTCAGGCGGCCTGGGAGCGCCCGGGGCCTTGGCCGGGCGGGCTCTCCGCGCTTGCGCCTCCCGCCGCTCCCGAAGGCCGGCTCTGGGGCGCTGGGGCGCTGGGGCGCTAGGCCTGGCTCCCTGCCGCCGCCGCCGCCGCCGCCTCGCGCAGGCCGAGCTCCCCTAGCGCACTCGCGGGCTCCGGGTCCGGCGCAGCTCCCCAGAGAACTTGCTAATAAGGCGAGGCCAGCGCGGCGGCGGCCAATCAGCGCGCGAGGGGGCGGGCCCGGAGCGGTCCATTGGGCCGCGCTCTTGGGGACGAGCCCCGAGGCTCGCTGGGCCTGGGGGTGCGAGGGGCTGGGGCGGCCCGGGGCGCAGAGGAGGGGAGGGGGCACCCAGAGACTGCTCCGCGCTAAGGCCCGGCGGCCCCAGTCGGCTCGGTGCCCGTGCATCTCCGTCTTCCTGTGTTCCTGGAGAACTGAGTCTTGTTCCCTTCTGTCATCTTCCTTCTCCCCTTCTTTTATGGCCCCCGTCCCTCTCCCCCCTTTTTGCCCCTTTTCTTTCGCTGCTTCATTTCTCTTACCATTTCCTTCAGTCTTACTTTTTCTCTCTACTTTCTCTTCGATCTGCGCCCCTTTCAGTTGTGCTCATTTCTTACAAATTCCTTTCCTATGTGTAAAAACATATGCGCAAGGTTGTCTGTCTTAGTAGAAAGACACAATAATATCTATGTTTTACAACTCGTAATTCTGTTCCTCTGTTTCAGTCTTCACAATTTCCCCCAGGAGTGAGCCTTTGTGTCTGCCCGGGAGTTAAAGCAAAGTTTGCCGGAGGAAGACGAGCTGCTGTCAGTTGCCTGGGTGCAGGATAGCTAACAGCATTGCGATCTAGAATTGGTTTACAGGACCTGTCTTTAGCCCCCACCCCATCTCCCCAACTTTCCTGGGGCGGGTGTCGCCTCTACGAGTGACCGGCTGGGAAAGGAGCAGCCGGATCCCTTTGTGAGGGCATTTACTGAAATAAAACCAACAAAAACGTCAACAAAACACAGATCTGGCCTTAAGGTGACCTCAGACGAGCCGTCCGCGGGAACAACAATACGCCCCTATCTCGGGGTCGCTAATCGCCGAGGGATAGAGGCGCATTGGGAGGGAGAGAAGGCCAGGAGAAAAAGTAACTCTTGGGAGTGGATCCTCCGGTTTGGCTTAAGAACTTTTGTTTTGCCAATTTCGGAGGAAACGTGATTTTTTTTTTTTTTTCTGTTGAAAAAGAGCAAAAACGAATTGGAGTTGGAAAGATACAAGAGACCTGCAAACTCCAGTCTGGTCCCGGGTCTTTCTGTACCTCCTGCTTTATGGTCTCTGATCCCGGCCCAGGCCGGCGGCTCCCGGGGCGCTGGCGAGGTGATTGGCGGCTCACCAGGCTGGCCCTTGAGGGCCGCAGGGTTCTAATCTCCAGGAAACACCAGGGGTTGCCGCGGCCGTTTAGGGGTAATTATCCGAGCGCGCAGGGACAGCGAATTCCCTTGCCTTTTAACTGGGCGCAATAAAAGCTATAGATTAGGGATGTCCAGATTAAGGAAAATGAATTACTAGACCAGGAACTTTATTACCCGGACGGCGTCCGGGGTCTGGCGGGAGGAGTCAGGCTGCGGACTCCAGGCCCCTGGCCGCGTGGAGGCCTGGGGGGGGGGCGGTTCGCGAGGACTCGAAGTTGCACGATTTATTTGGCCTCTCCTGGTTTCTGCCCATCGGAGGAGACTGCAGCTGGGGCGCCGGGCCGCCTGGGGCCTCGGGCGCGCTTCTGCCCAGCTGGGCACGCTGTGCCAGGGGGTGGGGGGGCCCGAAGTTTCCCCGAGGAGACGCAGGCAGAAGCTCGCGCCACCCCACATTAAAGCCCAGCTCAGCGAGGTTGTGGGCCAGACACCTTGTTCGCAGCCCCGGAGGGACAGCGCACTTTTGTCCCTCGCGATTCGAATTAAACTGGGTCGGGATAACCGCGCCAGCCTCTCAGCAGGCAGCTCGATCCGCGCTCCCTGGGGTGCAAGCGGGAGGAAACGGGGCCCTGGGCTCTTCCTGGCAGTGTTTTTAAAGCGGTCAGCGTGTCTTTCCGTCGGGGCTTTGCTTTGTTCGGTCGTCATCGTCCTGCAGCTCAGAATGTTTGACTCTCAGATCGTTTTGAGGATCTGATGAAACTAAAAACTTTCTCCCCGGATAAGTGCGCATCGGCCAAGCCACAGCCGCGGCACTGGGCGGACAAGTTCAGGGAGCGAGCGGGCGGGGAAGGTCTGGGGCCTTTTGGAGTCCGCCTGGGCTTAGGGTCCAGGGGGGCTCGAACCCCGAGAGTGGAGCCGCGCCGCACGCAGGGGTCCCTGGTAAAACTCACAGCGGCCGCAGGCGCCCGGCTCAAGAGGCCTGGCGCAGGCTCGGCAAGGCGGCCTGAGAAGGGCCGCGTCGCTAATTGCGGGGATAAACAATCTGTCACGATCCCTCAGCGCGCCTAATAGGCAGACGAGGATGTTGGTTTTAGGCGCCAGCGGCGGCCGGATCAAAGGCTGCAGCCGACGCAGGGGCCCTTGAAGTCGTGCCCTCGCCTCCAGGGAGCAAACCGCCCGCGCCCCGGGCCCGGAGGTGCTTCTCGAGCCCGTCCCCGAACCCTGCCGCACCCGCATCCTTCGGGGTGCCAGCGTCGCCGAGGAGAGGACGCGGGTGCCGAGCGCAGGTCTCAGCCTGGAGCGCGCATCCCTACGGCGCGGGGCTCCCCTTGGGCCGCCGTACGGCCACCGGGAAAAGGTGCTGGGGGCAGAAAGGGGACTCGGCGGGAAGAAACCACGCGCTGCTCTACCGGTGCCTACGGCTCAGTCCCGCAAGAGCGCAACGCGCGCTGGGGAGCAGTGGGAGGGCGCATCTGTGGCTAGGTTTGGTTCCGGCCTTGACCGATTTCCGGGCTGCTGCGCTCAGGAGCTGCAGGGTGGGGGGCTGCGCCTGTTATCTCGCCGCCAGCACCCACCCGGACGCTTCTGCCCAGCGCTTCCAGGCGCCCTGGATCACGGCTGTAATTCATGCCTGGCAAGAGCAGGGCTGGCCCGCGGCAGATAAAGCTCAGCTCTGGCGCTCCCGAGTCCTCGCCGGCCCCCTCCCTTCCCCTCTGCCTCCCTTGTCCTGAAGCACTGCCCCCCTCCCCCAAAGCGCCTCTGCACCTCGCGTCCTAAAGACAGTGTCTCCTGCGACCACTTCCTGGGCAACTAAACTCGTGGTGGGTTTTTTCCCCTCCCCCATCCAACTCTCGTTTTAAGGACGTGTGCCCGGGCGGGCGGGAGCAGGGCGGCGTGGTTCCTAGAGATGCGCCCCTCTTCCACAAAAATTAACTTTCAGGAGGGTCCCGTCCTAAGGCTTGCTGCTCTTTGAGCCTTGCACCCGGACGGGACGCCTCTTTGGGCTCGTCTGTTACTGCAGCTTCCGCTGTCGCCTCCCTAAAGTTTTTGTTTATGTTCCCTCCCCCTCCCCTTTTCCAATACATTTTGTGGCCTGGGCCCAGGAATCCCCTGTGCATTTTTTAAAATGTGCAGCTCAGTGGGATCCCCCGGCAATTAGGAGCCCCAAACAATCCTCTTTAATGGAGTGAATGTGCTATGAAAACCGATTACCCGGAACGATTGATTTTGGTGGGAATTCACCAATCGCCAGGAGGGCGGCAGAGGGGCCTGGAAGAGGTATTTTGTGTCGGTGTGGAGTGGGGGGGGGGTAAGCCTTGTCCCCAGATCTGCAAACCTGCCAGGGGCCCTCCGGATCCCGCGTCTCATCTTTGGCCTCTGTTACCTAGGAGTGGAGGGACGGCAGTCAGGTTTGAGAAGCCGCCTGGGAGCCGCTCTCGTGCCGGGAGAATTTCATAGCTTTCCAGAGAAAGCCCCTGACGAGATGAGAAATCTAGATACGGCAGGGCTCCAGCACACAGCTCCGAGCAAGACGTCCAGAACCCTGACAGGATTCTGGTGCCTCCGGAGAGCTTTGGAGCCCTTCCTTACCGCCGCATCAAAATCGCTATTATTTGAAGCGTTTTCTCCTTCTTTCGAACGCCTCTCCGGTGTGCCGTGGATTTTACCCAGCGTGGCCAGGAAGAGACACAGCCTGACTCAGGACTCGGGACCCCTCCTTACCCTCCCCCACATGCTCCCTTGTGTCTTCAAATTCGGGAGGGGTAAGGGGGTTAGGATCTGGGGAAGAGAAAGCCCCCCCACCCCCCAAATGGCCCAACTTAATGTGATCGTGACAAGAGGGTGCACTTGGGCAAGATGAAAGCAGAGGCCGTCGGCTCCTCCTAGAGCTCTATAATTATAGATAATATATCCCATTTCAAAGCAATTAGACCAATCAGGCGTAACGAACCACTTTGCTGCCGACGAATAACAAAGGCGCACGGTTATTTAAGCCTGGAAATATGGGGCAGACCCCCAGGTTCCGGGGGCGACTAAATGCCCCCCATCCTGGCCCTGCCCGACCGGCCAAGGGCCCCAGTTCAGTTCCAGCAAGGCCTGGAGGGCAGGGTTTTAGAGGGGATGAGGGAAGAGAGCTGTGTGTGAGGCCTCATACACAGGTTTCACAAACTTCGTTTAATTCTCTGGACCTTGGGAAATAGGTATTATTATCCTTCCGGCCCCAGATGAAAGAACAGAATCAGAGAGGTTAAGTGTCTTGCTTGAGGTCACACAGTTAGTGATGTCGACAAGATCTGGATGCTGGTGAGTCTACACCCCTGAAACCCACTTTTTAATCCACTTTTCCCACTCCCAGGAGCAGCCTCTCTTTAGGTGTTTCCAAAACACCAAATGCTCTGAAGCGCTGCCTTCCGGTCCACACCCACCCCCACCCCCAATCTGGGAAATGGGGGTTTGGTCAGCGCTTTTACTCTCCCTCCTGCTCCGCCTCCTCTGCCCCCCAGGGTCCTGGCTGGGCCCAGAGCTTTGGAAAGGAACTCAGGTCCCAACTGCTCGAGGCACAGCCAGCCGAGAGCCAGTGCTTCTGGGTCTCCATGTGTGCGTCTGAGAGGCGCAGAGATGATGTGGACGTGATGTGGAGAGAGGGAGGTCGAGTGGCCTGGTGCAGGCGTCCAGGGAGGGAGAGGAGAGGCTGAGACCCCGAGTATGGTGCTGGGTGCTCAGTGAACTGCAAAGTGCTGGGTGGGTGGAGCTGGGGCCAAAGCAAGGACGGGGGAGCTCCTGAAGAGCGCATCTGCCATCCGCTGGGGGAGATGGGCGGGTCGGGATGGGGATCAGGCTGGGTGGGGCCTGGGGCCCCAGCACAGTCCTTCTGCTTTCCACATTCTTGTCTGTGTCCCCAACTCGGAGTCCTTCTCTGGGCGTTTCCATCTCTAGGCCTCCAAGTCCTCTCCACCCTGTAGCCTCTGGGTGTCCTGTCCCCCTGCGGCACCATTTCGCTTGCTTCTCTGCCTGTCCATGGCCTTCTCTGCTCTCTCTGCGCTCTTTGTGCTCCTCATTCCGGCCAGGACTCAGGGTGAACCACTGCCTCGTGTCAGTGGAGCTGGGCCACCTGGTGAGTTCCCTCTGGAGCACCTTGGGGAGCAGCCAGAGTGTCTCTCCCCGGTGCCACCCCTGCTCAGGGCTTCCAGCTGGTAATTTCAACTCTAAGCCTGTTTCCCTGTCTGGACCAAGGGCTGCACCATGCACCTTCTCTGAAGGCTCACAATGAGGACCCCAAAGAACACTGGCAAAGACTTCAGCAGGCCTGGCAAGTTGAGGAGGCAGTAACTGAGAGTCCGCTCACCCCCACCGTCCCAGGACTCTAGCATGGGTATGGCTGGGACGGGGCATCCAGGAATGGCAGCCAGTGTGCCTTTTGAAATAGGGGTGACACCCAGTCGAGGACAGCACAGGTTAAAACAACCCCAGCCACTTCCTTCCGGGCACTCTCCCCTCTTAAGGGCTTCAAGAAAGACCCCCCCCCCTGCCCCAAGCGCCCACCCTCTCCCGCTGACGCCCTAGCTCAAGGAAATTGCGCCCTAACAGAAGTCGCTTCCCGGGTCTCTGAGCTGGAAGCGGGTGGGCGGAACTGGGTTCACACACAGCTCTCTGGTCTGCTGCCCAGTGTTCATCCCGTCCCGAGAGAGGGAGGGCCAGAAACCTGGCGCTGGGGCGTCTCAACGGGTCCTCTACGACCAGTGACCTGCATCCTTGGGACCCGCAGGAGGGCCACACCCGTACGTGACCACGGGGTGAAAGAGCATAGCGCTCATGGTTAGACGCACAGCAATCCCGTGGTGGGCACCCTCGGCTCAGGTCCCGTAGGAGAGCACAGGGACCCCAGGACTAGAACCCGGCACCCGAGCTATTGCCTCCGGACCTCTTTTCATTGCGGCGTTTGGGCACAAGGTCGGTCGCAAATGCGGCTTGCACTAATCCCAGGGCTTCCCAGGGCTAGGACCAGATGGGGCGTGGCTCTCGATAAGCCCCGCCCATGGAGCAGGCTCCTCCCTCTTCTGGGGGGTCTTGGGCTGGGGCCTGTGCAGTGACTGCCCTGCCCTGCCCCCTCCCCGGAGGGGCTGCATCCCTGGGAGAGGCTGGGGCAGGTCCCCCTCCCCCTCTCTCTCAGGCTGAGGAGGGGCTGCGCCCTAGGACGTCAGAAGACCTTAAAAAGTTCCAAAGGGTTGAACATCACCTTTGCGGAGCAAGGGTCTGAGCCCTTAACCTGTCTTAACTCACTGAAGATTACCAGCACCTCTCTTTTTATCCGCGTAGTTGACCATGGGGAAGTAGGTTTAACAGCTCCCTCCAGCAAAAACACACAGAAAGCAAGACTGTTCTTGTTATGGGATCTCCATTTAGGGAGGATGAGGTAGGCGCATCGCAAGTTTGAGTCCCTTCTAGGTGACTTGGCAGCAGACACCTGTCTCAAAACAAAATACAGAGAGGGGGTGGGGATGTAGCTGGGTGCAGGGAGAACCTCAGGTTCAATGCCCATACTCTAGGGAGAAAAGAAGTCTGCCAGCACCCCGGGGTGGGGGCGGAGGTCCAGTGCATGCTGCTACATGAAAGTGCCCTATTTTGGAAACCTCGACAGAGAGGGTGTCCAAATGGGCCAGCCTCCTGCCCCAGCTCCTGACCCTGCACACCCCGACCAGCCCATGCTGGGCGGGGGAGGGGGGAGAGCAGGGCTTAGAGGGTTGCAGATGAGGACGCCCCTCTTCTTGAATGACATTTCTAAAAGAAAGCTGCAGTTATCCCTTCTCACTTGCGAGGCGAGGATCTCTTGAAGAGGACCCTGTGCAGCTCAGGAAGATGGTCCTCCACCCCAGGGTGCCTCCTGCCCCCTCCCCAGGGGCTGCCAGTTCCTAGCTGTGCATCCAGAGACCAGCCAGGGAGGCTGGGTGGCACCGGGGACACTTTCATCCAGAGGCCCTCCTTTCCAGAGAGAAGATCCTGGTGAGGCAGCTCCCCTCCGCTGTCCTGGTCTGCAGGAAAAAATAGGTCCCCACCCTCCAGGTTCTGGGGTGCAGGACTGCCTCTCCCCAGGAGGATTGTCCCATTGCTGGAGAGACTGCTGTCTGATCACATGTAGACCCTGGCTACAGTCCAATCTGGTGAAAGTAGATCTGGTCTTATCAGGCTCAGCGGAGGTCCCCAGTGTGGTCTGGCGCTGCCCCAGGGTCCCCATCTGATTTCCCTGCCCAGACACATGTGTTTAAACAGACCCTCAGGGCCTTCAGTAACCTGAGCCGTCCTGCAGCAGCCAGGTAGGGGAGGCCCGTTCTGAGGCCAGCTGTGGGTAGGGCAGCAGGGACACAGGAGGGAATGAGCTGGGAGAGAGCAGGACAGAGCTGTCTCTAGGATCCAGGGAGTCCTCTAGAGTTTGCACAGTGGGTTCAAATCCCAGCTCCACCCTTTTGGGCTTTGTGGCCTCCAACAAGTTACTGGCCCTCTGTGGGCTTCTCTTTACCACTGTAATGGCAATAACATAAGTAAAAAGTACCCAGAGCAGTGTGGGCATCGAGGGGTCAGCCATGGAGACTCTGCCACCCAGTGAGTGAGCTCAAGCAGCCATGCCATACTTGGAGGTGAGGCAGGCAAGGCTGCAGTGAGACAGCTGGGGCCCAGGGAGGTGCTCGGCCTAGACCAGCCCCATGCCACCCTGCCTGTGCCCCGAAGCCAGAGCACAGCTCAGATTCCAGGCAGATGAGCCTCCTTCCCCAAGTCTCCAATGCTGCCCTTCACCCCACCCCCACCAAGCCTGGCTCCACCCACTCTGTACACTGGGCTCTTTGCAGCTGGTTCCGTTTCCCGGTTTTCCTGGCTCTGCCCAGTGGCATCAACTCGCAAAGCACAAGTGCTGCCCGCTGCTGTGTTTGGCACCTGCTCATCTGTGCCCAGCACAGTGGAGCCCAGCGTATGCCCAGCAGAGATTTTGGCATGATTAATGAGTCTTTCACGTCCTTGCTGTGGCCTTAGGAAAATTGCTGGCCTCCTCTTACTGTTTTCTTCTCTGTGATATGGGCCCGTTAGGCTGCCCGCCTCACCCTCCTGCAAGGAATAAACCAGAGAAGGCACAAACAAGTGCTTGGCACAAGAAGGCTGCCGGTAACCGTTTGCTTCTCCTGAGGACAGAGGACCGGCCCACAAGCTTCCAGAAGATTCCTTCTGAGGAAGAGTGACACATCCGGAACAGCTTTGGGTCTGGGGGTCTCTCTAGCACACCTGGAAGACAAAGCCACTTCTGTCCGGCATTTCAGCCAAGCTGTCCAGTGACCCCGTCAAGAGAGGTGCCTGTCTTTGGCAGGTGGGAGGACAGGCCCAGAGAGGTCAGCTCAACTTCCTGGAGGTCGCACCGATAAAGGGCGCCTTCTCATCCCAGGAGCTCTTCTGCCCTGCTCCCCATCCCCGCCCAGGGCTGGCAGCGGCCCAGTGTGCCCTGAGGGTGAAGCACTGCTGTCAGGATTTTTACCTCAGGAGAGCGGTAGGAGCTGGACAGGCAGAGTGGGTGGGGCAGAGGCACAGAAAGCCAAAGGCAGAGGGTGAGGGGGTGCCCAGGGCCCCGGGATAGTGGGTGTGGGAGGAAGGCATAGGCAGCTCTGGGCTCCCGCTCCCTTTCCGACAATAACAGTCATTACAGCTGCCCTCACCTTCCCTCGAGGCCCTCATTACCTGTGCTGATGGCCCTTCCAGAAAAAGCAAAGCCGCAGGCACCCACTTCCAGGGTATACAGAGGGCAGCCCTACCAGCACCCTCCTGGGTTGGACCATGGGTGCCCTGTGAGACTGTTCTGGGGCCACTGACCCCAGGGCCTTTGCTCTGAGTTCCACCTCCCAGATCTCTTTAATGCTTCATTTTGAGACAAGGTCTCCCTAAGTCACTGGTTTTCCCAGGCTGGGCTCACCTTCTTATCTTCCTGCCTCAGCCTCACAGAGTGCTGAGTCACAGATGTGCCACCATGCCTGGCGTGGAGCTTGCATCTTGAAAGGTGAATTTGGAAGGGGCTGCTCTGTACTTTACCTTCCTGCACATGCAAGAAGGCAGCTCCCTCTGCAGGGAGCGTTTCAGTTCCTGTTCTGTCACCCTCAAGATCCCACTGAACAGCTCAGCAAATAGAGGCTGTAGTCTGTGCTCGGTGGACCATGTGTGCCTCACGGGTGCAGACGTGGAAACGTTGAATGGGGTAATAGTAACCTGCACTGGCCCTGCGGAGCGCCGACTGTGTGTGGGCTCTTCCTGGTGTCCTCGGCTTAATTTCTGTGCCAACCTGGGCTTGCACTCCGTCGGGCAAACAGGGAAAACTGAAGGGGAACCATACCGGGCCAAGGTCATTCAGGGCGCAGCGGCATTTAGCAAAAGCAACCCCTTAGTGCAGTAGTGGGGTCGGCATGGGAGACCGAAGCAGAAGGAAAAGCCCCCAGGACTGGCCCTGCCCACACAGCAGGGACTGGAGCATTTTCACAGCATGGCCCTGGAGCCCCAAGGGGCCAGGTGTAAGCCAGGGAGCAGTGCCACGATAGAAGGGAAAAGAAGGAAGAAGTGGGGCGGTGCTTATTCAGGAAGCCGGCTCTGCTGCATTTGCGTACAGGGCGGGGCCTGCAGAGGTCCCACTTCCAAGGACATCCACCACCTTCTGCTGGAGGGCAAGGGAGGCCTTGGTGACAGACTCCGGGCTTCCCAGGGAGAACTTAGTAAAAATCAGTGCTTGTAACCACGCCATGGAATACATAATCCCATCAACTGTGACTGGACATTTATTCTTTTCATGCAACCGCGAGGTGGTTATGATGGTGCCCAGCCCTGGGAGATGGCGTCAGGTGACCAAGCTCAGGCAGGGTAGCGGGCCTCCCGACTGGGCATGCTCAGCCCTGCCACACGGGACTGAAGTGAAGTGGCTTTAGAAGAGACGACTTTGTTTCCTAGGGCAGCAGTGACAAGATGGCACCAGCTAGGTGACCTTAAACAAAAAAATTGGTTTTCCCTGCATTTCTAGAAGCCTAGGAGTCTGATGCAAAGTCCAAAGGGCCACACCCCCTCCCAGACTCTGGGGAAAACCCTGTTTTCTTTCTCTGGACCTGGGGCCATCTTTGAGGTCTCACAGGTGTCCCCCCACCCCCAGAGCAGCTTCCTGTGTGTCCTGTCCAAACGTCACTCTTCTTACAAGTCCTCCTGTAGTGTGGCCTCCTCTTAACTTGAAGGCTTCTTGTAAGACCCACCTTTCCAAATAAGATCATCTTCTGGGGGCCGGGGATCAGTACATGGACAAAGCCGGGGTGGGGGACCCAGTTAATTCTGTAACAGCACATATGTGCTCCCTGCTTCTATCTGTAGGGAATTCTGTGCTGCCAGACACAGCAGGATGACACAGCCACGCCTGTCTCCTCTGGCAAAACCCTTGTTCACATGGGAGCATTAGCCAGACAGGTGTTGCCATCCCCATCTCGCAGAAGAGAGGCTGGAGAAGTCTAGAAAGAGCCCTAGCAATGCTCAGATGCGAAGCAGCAGCAATCGGAACCCCACACCGACTGCTATGAGCCTCTTGCCTCGAGGGGGAGGCTGGTCAGGCAGGGGTAAGGCTCGGTTGGGCTGGGCAGGTGGCCCAGCTGGGCTGTCCAGACCCTGCTGACTCACAGGACAAGCATTAAGGTCGCTGCCTGGGTGCTGTCAGTTGCCTGGGAACCGATTAAGATGTCACGGAAGATTATGATGTCAGGTGCAGAAATCACACTGCAGGAGGGGTGACTGTGGACTGGGAGGAGGTTACCCTAGCAACGGAGATGGGCTGTCCTTGCTGAGCAGCGGCTCAGCCTGGCGGAAAGGGCTCTGGGGCTCGGTGATCTGGGTGTGAAGCGTCTCTTGTCTGAACTTCCTGTTAGTTCTCTACAAGGCAGGGATCGCTGGGATAGCTGAAGGAAAGGCCCCTTGTCTGCAAGCATCTGTCTAGAGGCAGTCCCAGGGACACCTCAGCCACCAAGCAGGGATGAGCTCTGGAGCAGGGGCGTAGGCACGGGCAGGCTCACCGGAGATGGTGAAGACAAGGGGCCCAGTGGCCCCCACTGAGTGCTGAGGATGCTTATGTGCAGCCTCACTGGCCATGGCCGTGCAGACCCTGGGCCCAGCCTGCTCCGTGCCAGCCAGCAGGAAGGGCACCTGCTGCACCCAGGTCTCCCCAGCTGCCCTAGCAGTGCTGACCGTAGCCCGTGGTCCCTGCACACTTGTTTGTTGCTTTCCTCTTTAAGCCACCAAGTCCCCAGACCACAGAATCCTGTTGCGTAAGTTTTTGAGTAGATGAAGTGAAAAAGGAGGTGTGTTCTCCCACTCCTCCTCCAGGCCTCAGAGCGAAGTCATCCTGTCTTTGAATGAAGCAGGAATACTCCCTTCTCTGCACAGCTACCCTTCATGTGGCCCTTGATTCTGATTGTTCTATTTTCTCAAGCTCTGATTTTCACTCATCTACCCATTCACTCACCCACCTACCCATCTACTGTTTCACCACCCCATCCTTTAGCCATCCATCCACCCATCCATTCCATCATCAGTTTATCCATCATTTCCCCACTCTGTCATTCACCCCCAATCCCATCCACCCATCCAACCAACCATCCATTTACCCATCCATCCACCCCTCGCTGTATCCATTTGCTCACCCACCCACACATCTACCTCACAAGTGTCAGCTCACACATCCACGTACCCATCAACAGACAGCCATGGGTACCATGTGTGTGTGGCATAGCTGAAGGACAGGCCCTGTGCCTGGCCTGAGGGGCCCTTAGGGCTGTCACACTGGCAGCCTGGCCCTCAGGAGTTCTCCCTTAGTCCTGCAGAGGTGAGAGAACTCTCATATGTGTACAGGCTGAGCTGGAGAAGGGCAGGCAGGATGCCACCGAGGAAGGAGACAGGGAAGGCTCCTGGGGTGACAGAGGGCAGAGGACTCTCCCACCACCCCTGACACGGGCTGGTGTCTACCACACTCCACAGAGCCCTCAGGTAAGTCCAGGGAGGTTACGTGGCTTCCTCTGGGCCACCAGGCTGCTGAGTGGTAGAACTGACACGAGAAGTTCCATTGTCCTTGTCTCAACAAGGCCTCCCTGGCGACAAGGCAGCCTTTCTCCAGACTCCAAGGCCATGCTGTCTGTGTCCATGGTCACTTCTGCACGTAAGGCCAGTTCCCTGTGGGCCAGGCCCTTGCATGGGCTCTGCTGTGCCCACAGTGCCAGGAGCACTGGCAGCTCTGGCAGCTCTCGGATCTCTTTTCCCTCCCTGACTCCCCTTCCTGCCAGGCTTCCTGTGCTTTGACCCTGGCTGGGGGGTCTGGGTCATGCAGGTGTGTGGACCCGTGGCTGCACACCACCCAGACTTGGTGACTCACCCAGGGACAGTGTACTAGCTACGCCTTGCAGATCGTTTTAGGGACATGCACCGCACAAACAGATAATTGAAAAGATTACCCCAGACGGGCTCGCAGAAGGCTGATTTACTGCATGTCATCCCCGCTGCAGGGACTTTATTAGAAACTGAAGAATGGTCTCCAGCCTAGAGCTGTGCGTGACCTCCAGCATCACACAGATCAGCTGCCCTGGCTGGCTGCAGGCACCATGCGCCCAGCTCGCAACCACGACAGGGTTGCATCTCAGCCCAGGACGGAGCCCTCCCTGGGTGCTCTCCTTCCCTTCCCTCCTCCCCTGCTTCTCCTTGCTCTGCTCCTTGGGGGTGGAGGCACTGGTCAAGCACAGGCCCTCAGAGCCAGAGCGTCCAAGTGAGCGGGGCTGGAGATTTAACCCTCATGTTCGGTTCCATGTGCTATGGGATTGGGAGGCAGGGCTCCCAGGAGGTGATCAGGACGAGCTGAGGTCATGAAGGACATCTCCACGATGGCACTGCTGGCTTTAGAAGGATAGGAGAAGAGATGGATGCTGGCAGCTGGCCTCTTCTCCCACAGAGCCTTGTGCCAGTTTATGATCCAGAATAATGCCTCACTAGATGTTCATCCGGGCTGGCGCCAGCTGCCTGGACCACCAGCCCCAGCCCCGTGAGCTGAGCAGATCTCCGTTCATTATAAATCGCCTGCTGCTCTCAGGTGTTCAGCAGTGGGGCCCATGGTGCCACCCAGTCCTCCTGGAACCTTTTGCCCTCCCACACCTGGCTCCAGAGACCCCTTGCATGAAACATCACGGTGGGAGGGTCTGGGTGGGAAGGCACTGGTCCTATCATGGTGCACAGGAAGGAGAGGCAAGGGGAGGAGCAGAGGAGAGAGAGGAACCCTTCCTGGCCACACCCCAGTGACAGCCATTAGCCAAGTCCATCTCCCAATTGCTGATCCAGTCACTTCTGAAAAGCCCCCCTTTTGAGTGCAGGAGAGCTTGGAGAGTCACCCTTGATCTAAACCATGGTACTCCAGGCCTGAGAGGGCACACATTTCTGTTCTTTAAAGCCACCTGGGTTGCAGTACTTTGTCCCTCTATCCTGAGAAAAGGTGGGTGGGTTTCGCTTCGGTCTTTGAGGATCCTCAAGGCACCAACAAAGAGGCCCAGGCTTGGAACAGTGAAGCGCCTTCTCCAGGGTCCTCAACACCCAGGGGTCACCAGGATCCGAAAGGCGATGTGTCTGCCCCTCCAAACAGTGTGAGCGCCTGGGTGACCAAACAAGCAACCTGGCTGCTCTCTCTGGTCATCTTGAGGGTCCCCATACAAAGGCACTGTCGATGGTCTGTGGCCTGTCATCCTGGAGTTCCTGGGACGGAGGCCCTCCTGCCTGCACCTCCCGCCCTGCTGCTCCTCAGCATCTGTTCAGCTGCCCTGCCAGTGTCGTCGGGTTTTGTCGCTGCAGGCCCAGGCCCAGGTGCTTTGGTTTGGATCAGGAATGGGCCCCAGAGGTGTACCTGTTGAAGGCTCTGTCCCAATGGGTGGCTGCACAGGGTGGTGGTGGACCCTGCTGGAGGCAGGGCCTAGTGAGGTCACTGGGGTGTGGCCTTGGAGGGGTTTCGGGCCCCAGATCCTTCCTGTTTCTTTCTGCTTCCTGCTGTCTGGAAGTGAATGGCCTTGACCACCAGAGCCGCCTCCATAGTACTCTGTGTCACCACAGGCCCAAAGCAGTGGGGCCACGTGGCTGTGGACTGAAGGCTCAGTCACTGCGAGGCAAAGTTCTCTTCTCTGGTCTTTGTCATGTCTGTGATGTGGATGGAAGCTGAGGCACATTTTAGGTCCAAGAAGCTACACTCATCCAGGGACCTTAGCCCTCACCATCCGAAGCACAGCCCCAGACCAGCAGCAACAGCCCTGCCTGGAAATTGATGAGACGAGCAGCAATCAGGGCTCCCAGACATCCTGAATCAGAGCCTGTGTTTAACAAGATCCTGAGTGGCCGGATGTCCCATGGAGTCTGGAGGCACCTGCTCAGCCTCGCCCGCAGAGCCTGGTGACTGCTATATTCCTTTGGCATCAGGAGCAGCAGGGCAGAAGCCGAGGCACTGTCCTTTCCCGGCGGACCCTGGGCTGACTCCTGGCTCTGCTTCTGGTAGGCCGTGTGACTGACGGTCAACTACTCAGCCTCTGTGTGGCTGTGAACGGGTAGATGACAGCCAAGGGCTGGGGCTTTGTTTCACGGAGCCGACGCTGAGCTAGAGACATTCCCGGATCTTGTAGGGAGGTGGCCTGAAGGTTGTCACTGTCTTTATTGCCAGCCCTCTGCCCAGCGAGGTGGCCGGAGGCCTGGGTGTGGGATGCAGGCCCAGTGTTGTCCCCCTCAGTACCCCCCAATCATACCTTTCCCTGGGTCTTTTCTCCAGTGCCTGTCTGTGTCTGTGTTTCTGTCCCTCCTCCTTTCTCACCATGGAAACTCATTTCAATGCTGACCTCACTCAAATGATTGCAACAGAAAAACCACAAGCCTGAAATTTGGGCTCAGTCAGTGGCCCAGTTAGAAGCTTTGTTTTCTTCCTCTGGGGTGGGGTCGGGTGTCCCTGAAGTCCCTAAGAGAGGCAACATGCAACACTCTCTTTGTCCCTCCAGCCTGAGGTCTTCTCAGGAGAGGGGCAGGACACACCAAGGGCCCGGTATCAGAGTGTCCTGTGGCTCAAGCTGTCTCTGGGGTCTGGAACCCTTGACCTGGGCTCCCTAGCTGTACCTCATCTCCCAGGTGCCCCGTGCCCACAGCATAGTGGTCATGGTAGCTGGGCCAGGGATCTGGGGAGAGCTGAAACCAAGGCCCACTTACCCCTCAAAATCTGTTTGGTCTTCTTTCTAGACCACATTACACGTGCGTGTTTGGGGGACAGGGCCGCTTTGTATAGTTGACCTGGCTTCTTTCATCTCCTGGAACTTTCCCTCGCCATGCTTCATTCTGCCTTGAGATAGACCTGGCAGCACTTCAGGCCTTTAGAAAGAGGCTTCCACCTCCATCCGATGCTGGGTTCTGAGACCCAGACTCAGGATTGAGATTTGCAAAACAGGAGGTAAACTCACACTGTTACAGGGTTTCATTAAGGGCCTGGGGAAGAGGGCATACTGTTTCTTGCCCCTGTCCCAGGCCTTACAAATGAATGTTTTGTTCTATCAGCCACCTTACTTTGCAATCCTTGGTGGTATTATTGAATACCCTCCACTGGAACTCTTATGCACACTTACACACCTATCGTAGTCAGGTACAAACACACACACACACACACACACTCCCCACCTGCACATGCACACTCACAACCCTGTACTCAATCCTATAGCACACATACGCATCCACACCCAAACACATGTACACCCACATTCATGCACACTCATATCCGCTTGCACATCCCCCACATCCCCCCATGGCCCACATAGAAGGCAAACATCCAGCTCACACGCCCCCGTACATGCACACGCTTGCCCACCTCATTTCCCAGCTCCCCGAGGTAGCTAAGGCTACAGGGATTCCTGGTGGCCTCAGATCGATGGTAGCAGTTTTCTTGGCCCACGGCAGGCTGCCTGGCTCACTGTGGCTGTGGGTGTCCTGGCTGGCCTGGCCCATTCCATGAGCACTGTAAGTGAAGCTGAATATTTTTATTTATAATGCTGGTCATCAATTCAGCCAACAGCAGCATCAGTCCCCCTGCAGGAAAGATCTGTCTGTGCAGTGGCCTGTTTAAGGCCTTTGGGTTTTGTACAGTTCTGGGAACTGAACCCAGGGCCTCACACACACTAAGCAAGTGCCCTACCACTGAGCCACAGCCACAGCCATTTTGAGAGTCTTATGAAGTCACCCAGGTTGACCTTGAACTTGGTGATCCCCATGGCTGAGCCTCTCAAATACCTGGAGTTACAGTCACCTCTTGGTTGGGACCTCTTGCCTGGACAAGGGGCCATTTCACAGGCAGGGAAACGGAGATTCAGAAAGGAGAAAGGTATTTCCATGGGTCCCAAGGTGATTACTGACCCAACAAGAAACAGAGCCAAGATCTTTCAGGGCTTCTTAACAATTTGAACCTCGTAAATCTAGATTATTCACCAGCTGAAGAAGAATTAATTGAAGTGATCATCTCAATTAACCCACAGCACCGCATCAGCTCAAAAGTCACCCAGACCACCCGTCCAGAGGGCTCCCTGAACTTTGCAGCCTATCTCCTTTTATCCCACGCTCTGCTGTAGTTTTTTTCATAGCAAGTACAGCAGCTGCTGCTGTGTCTTGCTCTGATGGTCTTCACCGATCAAGAGTTTCCTCTCTGCAGTGATCCACAGCGCCGCTCTTTCTGCCTAAGAGCACGATGGTTTGAAAGCGCACAACGCAGTCTAAGTGCCGCTGTAGCTGCATAAGCGGTGAGCAGGGGTCAGGTGCTCAGGGCACGAGGCGTTCCCAGAGGAATAGCAGCGAGCCAGTGCTTGTGGGAGTGAGTTATTGGCTACAAGGATGAATTCGTAGCTAGGTGCGGTTATCCTTGATATTCAGGAGGTTCTCAAGTTCAAGGCCACTGGGCACCTTGGCAAGACCCAATCTCAGAAAAAAAAAGTCTGCACGATCCCTGCTTCTTCAGCTTGCCACTGTAGGAAGACATAGCACACAGACTGTCACCAGATGGCAATGCTCTCAGAACTCGGGTTTCCAGAGCCATGGGTTGAAAGAATCTCAGTTCTTTATACAGTATCTAGTCCCTGATATTCTGCCACAGTAACAGAAAATGGGCTGAGTGGAGGAGAGTCATTTTTATCCGTCATAGGTAGACTGGGACATGCGACTATCATTCACTTCTGGGTAACAGACCTGTCATGAGAGGCTCCAGAATGCTTTTTCCCTGCAAGCCCAGTGACCAGAAAGTTTTGAAAGTGGCTGCCCCAACAGTCTGATCCTGAGTAACGAGTTGCCCCTTGATGAGCCAAGGCAGAACACCATGAACAAGAAAGTAAACATCTGTCTACAGAGATCGAAGGATTGTTTGTTACTACAGCATAGCCTATCCTATACTGACTGATGCATTTTTTAAAAGTAAACATTCTTAAAGCAGTTTAGCTTATAATAAAATTGAAGGGGAGGTGCAGAGGTACCCTGTATGCCCATGTCCCCACATTTCTTGGCCTTTCCCATTGTCAACAACCTTCACCTGTACGCTACAATCAATGAGCTTTCCTTGATAAACATTATCCCCAAGTCAGCACTGCACGGTAGAGTTCACTCCTGCTGCTGTGCATTCCACAGGTGACACAGTGTGTGACATAGAAATGACATCTGCCCACCACTGTAGCACCACGTGGACTACCAGGGATCTAGCCATCCCTCCCCCTCCCACCACTCACCCTTTCACTCTCTCCATAGCTTTGCCTTTGCCAGAATGCCCTAAAGTCACACAGGATGAGCCTTTCCAGAGTGACTTCTTCCGCTTGGCAATATGCATTTAAGTTTTCTCTGAGTCTTCTTATGGCTCATTTCTTTTTAGCACTGCATTGTTTGGATGTCTTGTAGATTTATTTATTCATCACCCAAATGCTTTTTCCCTGCAAGCCCAGTGACCAGAAATATTTGAAAAGTGGCTGCTCCAACAGAAAAATGTTTTGGTTGCTCCCATGATTTGGCAGTTACAAATAAAGCCGTTATAAGCATCCTGTTTAGGATTTCATGTGGACATAAACATTTAGTTCCTCTGGGTAAATACCAGGTGCATGATGGCTGGATCACATGGTAGGAGTCTGTGTATTTGTGTAGGAAATTGTCAAACTGTTTCGGCAAACGGTTGTACCACTTCGCATTCCCACAAGCAGTGACCGAGGGTTCCTGTTGCTCTACACCGCTCTCCGCCATTGACGTCTCCAGCATTCTGTCTCCAGGCCCCTCTCGTGTGTGTGCAGGAGCATCTCACTGCAGGTTTAATTTGCATTTCCTCTGACACATGTTGTGGTGCATATTTCCATATGCTTCTTGGTCACCTTGGTATCTTGTTCAATGAGATGTCTGTCAATGAGCTTTGGGCTCATTCTTAAATTCAGTTCTTTGTTTCTCATCATTGGTTTTAAAATTTCTTTGTATGTTTTGGAAAATAGTCTTTTGTCAGATATACATTTTACCAATATTCTCTACTAGTGGTTTGTCTTTTCATTATCTTCACTTTGCATTATCTAAGGAGCCCAGGCTGGCCTTGACCTCTCAGTGATCCTCCGACATCAGCCTCATGAGTGGTAAGATTACAGGCCTAAGCCACTGCTCTTGGCTTTGTAGCACCTTTTTGGAGAATAAATTTTTAATTTAAGTCCAGCTTAGTAACGCTTTCCCCACCAACTATGTCTTTTTGTGATATCTAAAAGGTCATCCTTATAGCCAAGATCATCTTGGCCTGTCCCAAGTTATCTTCTAGGAATTGTGTACTTGGAGTTGTATGCTGAAGGCTGTGATAGATTTTGAGTTAATTTTTGTGATGTGTGTAGAGTTTGTGTCTAGGTTATTATTATGGTTGTATGTGATTGTGCACTTGATCTGGCACCATTTGTAGTAAAGAACATCTTTTCTCTGCTGCATTGTTTGTCATCAAGATCTGTTGATGGTATTTATGTGGGGACCTATTTCCAGGCTGCCTATTCTGTTCTTCAGATCCATCTGTTCCATGCTTAACCCACCCTCCAGGCTGAAGCCAATCTCACTGACTATAGTTTTATAGCGAGTTCCAAGTTGTGTAGTATGCGTCCTCCAACTTTGTTCTACTTTAATATTTTTCTGGCTATTCTGTGTCTTTTGCCTCTCTACTTATGCCTTAGAATCAGTTTGTTGATATCTGCACAGGAATTCGCTGAGATCTTGAGTGAGACTACACCCAATCTATAGATTAAACTGGAACAGCTGACTCTTGAGACCACCGAGTCTTTTGACCTACACCGAAGAATATCTCTCCATCACTGAGTTCTTCTTGGATCTCTTTCATCAGTATTTTGGAGATTTCCTCACACAGATCTTGTGTGTGTTTTACTAGTTTTATATTTATATATACCTACATATTTGGGGAGATGGTAATGTAAATGTTGGCATGTTTTTAATTTCAAATTGTACCTCTTCAATTCTGGCATAGAGGATAACAACTGAATTTTTAAATATTAAGTTTGTATCCTGTAACCTTCTTGTGATTATTGATTAGTTCCAGGAGTTGTGTGTATGTGTGTGTGCGTGCACACTAATACCCTTTTAAAATACCCATTCCACATACTTGCTGTGTCAGAAGAGACTGTGCCTGCTTTGCTAACTGTTCGTTTCTATTACAGCAGGTTTGATCTCAGCCCTACGCACATTTTTCACATCTAGATAACAGCATTAATGAATGGATGCATAAAATAGGGCACTAACACCACAGCCTTTCAAAACGAGACAGAACTGGAGTGGAAACCCAGCTCCATTCTGCAATATGACCTGAAGCCAGGGACAGCTTGAAAGCCTCACTTTCACCTCCGTGTCCCCTTTCCTGGGTGCACCATGCCTGTCCAGTATGGAGATCAATATCCTTGTATCCTTGGCTGTGTTAGTCCTCACAGACAGGAGCTGGAGATATTCTCTCCACACGAGCTCCCAGGTCGTGCGGATGCAGCGGCTGCACTTGGAGGAAGTTTCTCCTGGGGAGACCATGCTCTCAGTTCAGGGATGATGGGGTTCTGCCAAGGCCTCCTGATTTCCTCGTGATGATACTACTGGAAGTGTTCAGTTCTCTCCACACTAAGTTATCCTAGAGAGTGGCTCATGGACCTCAGCTCACAGTGACCCTAGAGGATGTGGTCACCACCCCATTTCACAGAGGAGGAAGCAGGGTTAAGGAGGGACAGCATCTGCCTGAGCACAACTAGTCAGGGGCCTAGTAGGAGCCCCAGCCAGCCTGTGCCATTGGTGCGGTGGAGGAGGACCCTGTGTGGCATCCCACTGTTCCCCCTGACTGGTGGGAGAGGCTCATCCAGGTGAAATAGGGTGCAACTCAGTCTAAACCTTGACATTTACTTTAAAAATGGCTTTACCAAAACACAACCAGATACCATATGCATTTTTTGTTTTTTGTAATGAAGACTGAACTCACAACCTCACACTTGCCGGAAAGGTGCTTATGCCACTGAGCTAAATCCCTGACCCAAACATATGCATTTCGAGCGTGCAGTTTGACCAATGTAAACACCTGCCTAATCATGCCATAGTATTTGTCTTCGTCTGCTTGGGCTGCCAGCGCAGAGTGCCACAGACAGGAGGAAAGAACAGAAAGGTACTTACACCCAGTTCTGGAGGCCAGAAGTCCAAGATCAGCATGGCAGAGGGCTGGCTGCTGGGAAGAGCTCGCTCCGGGGTGTGGATGGTGTCTTCTGGCTGTGTGCAGCCAGGGCTTCTCCTGGAGATCAAATCCCCACCGCTCGCTGGGGACTGAGCCCAGGGGCTTCTGCCACTGAGTCCTATTCTAAGGCCTTGTTCATTTTATTATTTTGAGACAGAGTCTTACTAATTGCCCAAGCTGGCTTTGAAGTTGTGATGCTTCTGCCTCAATCTCCAGAGTGGCTGGGATTATAAGCATGCACCACTGTGCGCAGCTAAACTTCTTTCCCTTCTAAGGACCCCACCATGATGATTTTATTCAACCTCAGTTACCTCCCAAAGGCCACATGGGGTTTAGGGGCTCTAGTAAATGAATAGGGGTGCGGGGGATACAATGCAGTTCACCACAATGTGTAACTTTTGGAGCCTAACTGCTTAGGCAGGAAATCTTTACTCATAAAAGTTTATTGTGAAAATTTTTATCACAGTGAACCATTAAAACCACTTCAATCCCTAACCACAGGAGGGAAGATAAATAAACAGTGGTGCATCTATCTATACAGTGAATTATGAACTGTAAATCCATGTGGAAAATAGTTTCTGACACTCAGCAAATGCTTAATAAACAAGTTACAGAGCTGTGCTTGCAAAGAGGAGCTAAGGATGCAGAGAGGTTTCCGTGGAGACAGTAGGGTTAAAGATGCCACTAAGGTCCTGATCCTGGCTGGGTTACACTGCAAAATAAGCTCAGCAAGGAAAAAGCTAGAAAAATCAATCTTATCAGAGGTTGTCTTGGAGCGAGGCTTTGATGGACATTCTATGTGTTGCTTTAAATACCTTTCTGCATCTTCCTGCTTCTTTAAAATGAGCACACTCGACTATTTTGATGAAAAAGCTATGTTTCCCCAGCAGAGTCAGCACGGGAGACCTCTGCGCAGAGCAGGAGGAGAGCTGGAGCCGACCGTGAGGAGTCCAAGGGTGACTGGAAAAATGACATCAAGGTGCGCTTATACTGAGTTTCAAACAACGGGTAATTGTGGGCAACTCGCTCAGACTTCTCTGGGCCTTGGTTTCCACATGTGGGGGGTGGGTATTTGGGAGCTTGCCTGGAGCACTGGATGAGTACCACTTCATCCCCTCCCCATCTTCCCTACCTCTCGTTACTCCACAGAGAAAGCTGGGGCTGGGCACTAGGGAAGGAATATGTGATGAGCTCTGAGGTCAAAGGATCAGAGCAGCACAGACACCCAGGACCCTGCAAAGGTGAAGATGCAGGGAAGCAACATTTTCAAAGGCCCTGGGGTGGACTAGTTCCAGGTGAAGTCAGTGGGATGAGGACAGGAGGAGGCACTGGGAAAGGGCGAGCCACCTCTCACAGGGCTTTGTATGGGGGGCATCGTGATTTCATCTTTAACCCTGAAGGCAAGGGGAAATCCCCAAGGGGGAGACGCCAAAACAGATTTTCTGCGACAGAGCTCAATGAGGAGATGGGAGAAGGAAAAGAAGCAAGAGCAAGTGGGGAGCTGCTTTGTCCCAGAGGGGGCCACGGGGGAGGGAAGCTGGAGCGGGTGGGATTGGGCTGAGGGTGAGGACAGAAGGGATGGGCTGTGAGGGTCGGGGTGGGGTGGGTGGGTGTGTAGTGTGGGAGGGGCTCCTGAAGCCAGGTCAGGGTAGGAGGCAGAGGAAGGAGAAGAGGAGGGACCAGGGGAGCAGAGGGTGGTAAGAGGAAAGAAGAGGAGAGGAGGAAGACAGGAGAGACCTGGAAGAGAAAGAGAGAGAGAGAGAGAGAGAGAGAGAGAGAGAGAGAGAGAGAGAGAGAGACAGAGAGAGACAGAGAGAGAGACACAGAGAGAGAGACAGAGAGAGAGACAGAGAGAGAGAGACAGAGAGAGAGACAGAGAGAGAGAGACAGAGAGAGACAGAGAGAGAGAGACAGAGAGAGAGAGAGACAGAGAGAGAGAGAGAGAGAGAGAGAGAGAGAGAGAGAGAGAGAGAGAGAGAGGAGCAGGAAGGAGAGGACTGGCCAGCCTGGGAGGAGTGGGGGGGGGCAGAGGGGCAGCTCTCAGGGGGGCTGGTCCTGCCCTGCCCAGGAGGGGGTCTCCTCCATGCCCCAGGCCAGTCTCACTGCCCTTGCAGGCTGGGCCAGGCTTAATAAGGGCCTGCGATGCCCACACTGCCCATTACAGAGCTGAGTTTATTTTGAAGTCCAAGACAGGAACGGCTGTGTCTGGGCCAGGTATGTGTTTACATCTCCCAGAGATAAACACTGTCAGGGCTCAGTGCAGAGCCCAGCCCCACAGAGGAGGCTGCGCCCCATCTGCCCCGGAGACCCTGGCTCACGGGGGACCCCTACTTGTCATGGTGAACCTGGAGGCAGGGTGCTGAGAGCTCCACTGCAAAGTCCTGGGAGGCTCAGGGAGTGGCAGTGTCGCCAGATGCCATCAGTTTTAAGACAAGGAGCGGCTGGGTACACACAGGAGGCTTCCAGAGTGGGGTGTAGGTGTCCCCAGGACAAGTCCTGAGCTCAGTAAGTCCTGTGAGGAGCTGCTCCTATGTGTCCTGGGGCTGCTGTAACCAAATGGCCACAGTTCCGGGGACTCTAAGAGAAGGGATTTGTTTCCTCGCCATCTGCCAAGTCACCAAGGCAGGTGGCAGCAGAGTCCCTCTGGGGTTCTGGGAGAGGAACCATGCTTGCCTCTTCTGTAGCCCCAGCAGTCACTAACTACCCTTGGCTTGTGGCCGCATCCCTCCAGCCTCCACCTTCTCCTGCAACTGACCAACTGCCTTCTCCCTGTATGTCCCTGTGTCCTGCTCCTCAGAGGACACCAGCCCGGGGGAGGAGGCCCACCTCACCCAGGATAACTGCATTCTAATCCTGTGCGTGAAGACCCCGTCTCTGAACAGGGTCACTTGCACAGGTCCCTGTGCTCTCGAAGTCTGGGAGCTCTGTTCAACCCATCACAACCATGGACAGCTCCATGTTATGGAAACCAGAGATGAGCAGGAAGAGGAAGGCAGATCCTGGGAACCTGGAAGGCCATGCAGAGGCATGGACCACACCAAGAAGTCAACGAGCAACACCTCTTCCCCAGGTGTGGGCCTCTGAGCACAGGGCCCTTGCAGAGTGAAGCAGAGGGCAGCAGGTGCTGGTCCTGCGGGCTGACTGCATTTGAGGCCTCCCTGGACACCGTCCTCACCCTTGCCACTGCATCAGCACCACTGACACCTACAGATTTATTCCTCGATGGCAATGAAGGCAGAGAAATGTGGCCGGAGCAGAGGCATCTGTCCTGCTCCTGTGGCTGTTTTTCTTCTCCTGCAGAGGAGCTGTCTCTGGAAGGCAGGGGGCCCTGCTCACTTCCAACTAAGACCCCTGCCTGTCCTGGGCGTCACAGTCCCAGGTTACCATGGGCCAGGGAGCCTGGGGGACACAAGGCTATCCGTGGTGAGCGGGCTCCCAAGCTAAGGTCCTCAGAGGGAGCTGGGAAGCCTAAGTTGTGATCTCTCGCTTTGCGAGTGCCCAGTGCTGTGATCGGCACTGCAGCCTGTCACCCACTGCATGCCACGGGCTTGGTCCTCGCCACTCTACAGAGGCCCAGTGTTAGCAGCTTGCAGCGCTCTCACAGTCAGTGAGCAGCATGACTGCTCCTTCTATGTATCAACTTGGACAAGCCATCGTACCCACTGCTTTGGTCAAACACCAGGCTCCATGCGCCTCTGATGAGAGCAGCATTTAGAATCAGTGGACCCTGAGGGAAGCTGGAGGTTCTCAGTGCCTCACCCAATCAGTCAGATTCGGAAGAATCCCGACCAAATCTCCCCGCAGAAGAGGCAGGTCTCAGACCACAGCAGAGAGAGCCTGTGTGGATTTACAGCCTGCAGTTTGAATGCAAGACTTTGGCATCAACTCCTTCCTGAGTTTCCCACCTCCTGACCAGTGTCACAGATTTCCAGCTCCCACCACTGCTCAAGCCAATTCCTTAAAGTCTCTGCCTCTCCAGCCCACAGATTTTGAGGGAGAGAGAGGGAGAGAGAAAGAGTTGAATGGGTAAATGCACATATGCCTATGTGGATGGTAAGTAGATGGGGACTGTAAACACATGGCTGGGGGGTGGACAGAGGGATGGGTAGGTGGACTGGCGAGTGGATAGCTGAATACACATTCATCATGCATACGTACAGATGTTATATGCCCATAATACAGCACACGGCCACAGGTCGGTGAGAAGTTCCTGGGTGGATGGACAGACAGATACATGTCCAGATAGATGGATGGATAGACAGACAGTAGGTATGGACAGATGTACATACATATATGGCGTGTGGGTAGATGGGGGTGGACAGATGGATGGACAAGTAGGTGGAGAGATGATGAGTGGACAGAATAGATGTTTACATACCTGTGTAGACAGACACATGGTGCCTGGCTGGACAGTTGGGTGGACAGATGGATGGATGGATGGATGGATGGATGGATGGATGGACAACAAAGTAGGATTCTAATGCTGGACTGACACCAAGCCTTTGTCCCACCCTCTCCCTCGCACAGACCACTGAATGGCCCAGCTAGGCACACAGGGTCACCCCACGTCCTCACTAGGCTTGAGCACCCCCTGGGAGCCGGTGGGACACATGAGTGTCTGGTTGATGCGGTTCTTTCCCAGCCTGGGCAGTGGAGGCCACGCTGCTCTCCCTCCTAGGCAGGAGCCTGCGCTGGCAAGGTGCTTCCTGCTTCCTTGTGCCCCCAGGGCACTCACTGTCAACCCGCTGCTGGATGTTTACCCTTGGCCTTTCCACCTGCTGTATGTCTCATCTCCTGTCCAGGCTTTTTCTTTTCAATGCTGAGGGTGCTGGGGGTGGACCCCCAGGCCTTGCCCATGCAAGGCGAGTGCTCTGCCTCTGAGCTACAGTCCCAGGCCCTTCCTTTTTTTTATTGTAGTAAAATATGCATAGAATTTGCCGTTTGAAATATTTTTATAGGCAGTTCAGTGGTATAAGTACATTCACCCTGTGGTACAACCGTCACCACCCTTCTGTCCCAGACTGTGTGTTCCTCAAGTGACACCGTCCCCACCAAACACTGCCCCGCCTCCTCCCAGCTGCCCCGCTCGTCCAGCCCCATTCTACTTCCTTCTCTGTGACCGTGACTGCTCTGGAAACACGAATGAGTGGAATCCTACAAAGTTCCCAGGTTTGTCCTTTGGTGACTGGCTCACTTCACCCAGCATAACGTCCTTGAGATTCATCTACTGCATATGGTAGTATGGTTATAATTTCCTTTTGAAGCCTGCATAATATTCAGTTTGTATTTGTATGTTCCAGGGCTGCTTAAAAAATATAGTGAGTGTTTAGATTTTAAGAATTCATTACAGTAAGGCATGTGGCCGTGAACCCCATCAAGACACTGACCCGATCGTTCCTGCCACTCCTGGAGCAGTTCTGGAAGTCCTGTTTCCCCCGTGTCTTTCTTTACAGCATGTGATCAAAAACACAGGGAACGCCACTGCTGAGTGCCGTCCCTGTGAAAGCACCACAGCCTGTCCTCCTCCGCCTCGCTCACCAGGCCTGGTACCGTGCAACTCTGGCTCTTCTGCAAAATGACCATGAAAGGCAAATGTTTTGTGTCGGTTCCGAACACCAAGGCAACTGGATAGCACCGCTGAAGACACCCAGGAGAGAGGACTCCAGGGCCGGGGCAGAGACACCGTGGGGCAGGTGTGTCCTGAGACAGCCAGTGCTGGGTCTTTTACTGTGCCCCTGTTTTTCAGTTTTTATTTTTATCAGCCTATGTGTGCAGTACACAAGGTCACACTCCCCACACATGGGGAGTTGGCACATGTACAGGACACATCTGAATTTGTTTTTCCTCCTCCCTTCCATCTCTTGGTTCCCTTCCCATTTGCAAAAGATCTATTTCCTGTTATCTGTATTTTAATTTTTTTTATATTGTGGATTTCTCATAGAAGACAAACCATGCAGTGTTTAACCTCGTGTGTCTGATTTAGTTCACTTAACATCATGGCCTCCGGGTGCATCGTTACCTACAAACGACTCCAGCTTGGGCTTCTTGATGGCAGAGTGCTACTCCATTGTGTCCATTTTCTGTATCCATCCTGCTGTGGACACAGGCTGCTCCCAAGATGTAGGTATCGTGAATTGTGCTGCTGTGAACACGGGCTGCACAGGTCCCTGTAGTGTGATGTCTTTAACTCTTTCGGGAAGATACCTAGAAGGAATAGCTGTGTCACATGGAATTTCTAGTTTTAGTTTTCTAAGGAATCTCTGTACCGATTTTCATAGTGGTTGTACCGGTTTACATTCCCAGCTGTTTAAAAGGTAAACGTGCAGTGTACTTTGCCATCACAACTGCTGTGCACACACACTTCACCCCACACTCACAGCAAGCCTTGCCCCTCCCTCCATGACTGGGCGTTTGCCTTCTCCCATCCTTCGGCTTGGTGATGGTGTCACCAGGGATGTGGGTATGCAGGACCACACCCACTGGGCTTCTGATGGGGAACCCTGTGCTGTGTGCAGAAGTGGGGCTTCTAAGTGGCCTCCACGCTCAGTCCTTTGCGGAACAGCTCAGAGCCACCCCCAGGGCTGCACTCTCCTCCCCGCTTCTCCTCCCCACCAGCAGCACGCATGGGATCCTGAGTCCTCCGGTCCCTGCCAGCCCTGCTGTCATCACGGCCATCCTGCTGGACACTGGGAGACAGGTTTGGGGGCTCCTGATGCAGAAGGAGGGAATCACTCTTTATTTTGCACCTCTCCATTTGGGCACAGTGCCGTCCAGGCAGGGATCCCGTGGCTGTGCGTGGAGGGAGAGAAGGAAGGGAGGGACGGTGGACTAGGAAGCCTGACCTCAGGCAGGGCTTCCAGCTGGCCCCACCGGGACAGTGAATTCTTCCCTCCTCTGTGGCCCAGGTGTGTGGGCAGTGACAGGGGAGCAGCTGGTGGTGGCTTCTGCAGAGGGAGTCGGGGCAGCACTGCTCTGCAAGGCTCAGGTTCAAAGCAGGTTTCTCCTGATGTAATTTTTCCCAGTGGGGCTATAATTTCACTGGCAGCTTGTGATCTACACGTGCTCATGCTGGTGTATGATATGCTGTCCCTGGGGTTCTCAGTGGAGAGAGCCTGGGCTGTGGTGTGCAGGAGAATGACCCTGAGCCCTGTGAGATCTGGGTCCCGCCTGTGTGCACAGCCCCGGAATCCTACTTGCCTGCCAGTCCTGAGGACACCGAACTGCAGTGCTCACTGCTTTGTGCAGAGGGATTCATTCGAGTCAGGGGCAGTTGTCCCCATTTTACAGGTGAGGAAACTGAGGTTGGCGCATGACTTGCCCAGGGCCACGCACCTGGAGAGCCAGCAGTGCTGGAGTCTGGCCCATGTGGTGAGTGAGCCCCAGGAATCCTATGAGGTAGCAGCTGTGACTGCTACCATGGTCAGCCTCAGTCCGGCTAAGGACTCAACATGGGAGGCTCGGAGGCAAAGCCAGAACCGTTGGCGCTGGGTGGGGATGTGGCACCCTTTTGGGGCAGCATTGCCCACCTTGTTCCTGCATCAGCTTTAAGAAAACCACATTGGAGCCAGTCATGGAGGGGCCACCTGTCATCCTAGCACTCCAGGAGGCTGAGATAAAGAGGACTGCAGGCTCACATCTGCCCTGGGCCAGTCAGCAACGTAGCGAGACACTGTCTCAACATTAAAAAGAAAAAAATAGGGCCGGGATGTAGCTCTATGCAAAGGCTCTGAAATCACTCCCAAGTAATCCCTCCCCCAAAAGGAAGAAAACCTGGGGACTCACACACCCTGCTGGCTTTCCTGTGGCTCCGGGAGATCCCACTGTCACCAAGGATGCAGTGGTGGGGACCTGGGGGACAGTGGGCAGACGTGGGCTAAGCCCTGGCTGGCACTGTCTGCGCCCGGCCGGCAGCTTAGAGCCCGGCCCAGCCAAGGGCTGCAGCCCGTCGTTCCCTCCCTCGCGCCCCCACTGTCTCCCTCCTCCGGTGCAGTTGTCCCAGCAACCACTTGGGCATCTCAAAGGCGTCTTCTTCAATAATCGAGGCCTCTGATCTCGGCGGGCCTGTAATGAAGGGACAGTTTGTTAGCGTTGACATAAACACCGGGGACTCAGCTGCCTCGCTCTGGTCATCTCAGAAGTCAGCTCAGTTGCCTGACAGCCCTGCAAACTGTGAAGATATTTATTTGTTCAGCTTCCTGTGGTGGAAACCAATGTTGACGAAGAAGCCTGCATTTTCTGTAGCGCTGGATTTTTTCCCCAGCCAGGAAAGCACATCTTGGAAGCCGTGCACCGGCATTTCCCCCCACCTTTCATTTAACCCATAGCTAAGGCGAACAGACAGCAATGTCAGGATAAACCAGGCCCCCCACTTATCCCCGACTCCTGATCTGCTTCAGGGACACATGTGTTCTAAGAGGAAGTGGCTCTTGTCTCTGCCTGCAGAGGAGGAAAGAGTGGGTTAATGAGAGACTAGGTTCCTACACAGTAACTAGCAGTAAGAGATGAAACCAGGATTTGCACTTAAACGGAGCTTTTTGCTGCTTTGTTTGTTTGTTCTTTGGGGCAGGGTCTTGCTATGCAGTTCAGGTCAGCCTTGAATTCACTGCCTGGCCCAGGCTGGCCTTGAACTCGCAGCGATCCTCCTGCCTCGGCCTCCCTCCAGGTACTGGGATGACAGGCGTGCACTGCCATGCCCAGCAGGACTTCTAAGAAAACCAGTGTTCTTTCTGCCTCTTTGTAATGGGGCCTCGGTCTGGGGTACCCAAAGAACCCAAGGCTTTGACACCAGGCAAGTTCACAGTTGAGGCAGTTGGGGAGGATGTGCCCAAATATTTCCTTTTTGTACCTGACGATTTCTGGAGAAAAAGGAATTATGGGAGGAGCAGTGACAAAAGCCAAGCTTAGCTGCAGCTGGTCTATTTCTGCTTCTGAAGTAGACCTCTTTATCAGGGGCGGGCGGAGAGGAAGACTCAGACTCTGGGAATTCCTAGTGAGCAGTGGGGCCCCCTCTGTCCAGATCTGGGGTCCCCCTGGCTGTCAGTCCTGGGGTTCAATCTCCAGGCATCTTTCCATTTGGCTTGGAGGCTCCCACTCTGAGCAATTCACTGACCTCTCTGAACCTCAGTTTCCTCTCTGGAAGGGGGAACTGGGGACCCCACTCCATGCACAGGGTGAGCCTTGGTGTGTGAACAGTGCTTGCCCAGCACTAAGCAGGACATTTCCTGGGCGGGGTGGGGCAAGGAAGGAATGACCGTGGCCTGGCTCACGAGGTGCTCAGCTCTGAGCCTATAGCCACTACCTGGGCCTGTGCTCATGCACTTTGTTACCTGGTGACAGGCGCTGAAGTGGCAGCTGTGTGCTCTTTCTTTGTTCACTTGTCAGCTGCATTGTGTGTTTTCTTTTTTTAATTTTTTTTTTTTTTTGTCTTTTTCCTTTTTATCGGTACCAGGGATCGAACTCACGACTGCCTGCTTGCAAGGCAGGCGCTTATGCCACTGAGCTAAATCTCTAGCCCCGCATTGTGTGTTTTCTCTGTGTGTGTGTTTATGTGTGTGTGTGTGTGTGTGTGTGTGTGTGTGTGTGTGTGTGTGCGCGTGTGTCACTGGGAACGGAACCCAGGGCCTTCACACTGAGCTGTAGCCTAAGCTGTTTATTTTTGATTTGTTAATGTTTAGTTCAAGTCAGGCTCTTGCTAAGTCATCAGATGCTGAGTTCAGACTCCCAAGCCTCCTGCCTCAGCCTCCTAGAATGCTGGATGGGCTGTGTATGTGTTACATATGTAGCTCTTACCACACTGTCTTACGCTCCTCAGCAGTGGATCTGGACTCCAGACCCAGGTCTGCCCGTTTCTCCTGCCTCAGCTTTAGGGACAGCCCATGTATATATAAACTAGGAGCAGATGCCGCTGACCAGAGGGCATGGCGAATGGCAGCATTGGTCAGAAGGAACTCACCAGCGCTTTCCACCTTCCCCTCTGCATCCCTCCCCTAACTTGGGGGCTCCCCTGCACCCCCGAATCCATGCCATGGGGACAGACTTCGCACCTCCCCACAGGACAGACCTGACCTCCAGTTGGCTGGGGTGGGGAGTTGCCCTGGCCTCAAATCCACCCTGTCCAGTCCTGCTCGTCCAGCAGCTGGCCGCAGTGGGGGCGGGGCAGCGCCCACAGCTCCCAGCCGCAGTCTGTAGGAGCCCAGTCCCTAACTGTCCCCGGGGTCAGATCCATCACACAGCAGTGCTGCACTCCATCAGGCATGGGGCCTGAGGGTCAAGTGGCCCAGCCACCGTGGGGAGTGCGCAGTGGCCATATTTAATTTAATTAAGGCTGTCAGCACTATTGATTTCGGCAGTTTCAATTACTAGGCTGTTATGGTCTCTGGATCAACTGATCTGTGACGGGTCCTATCAGCAAAGACACACATTGAGGGGACGGCGCTTCATCTCCTTTAGAGCCTGACATGCGCTGCCGCGGGCCGTAAGTTATGGCTTTTATCCCGCGCAGCTCCCCTTCCCTTCCTCATAATTAATTTCTCATTAGACAGCTCTTTATTGTTTAATTTGTGCAGTTTATAATCAAATTGGGCACATTAATTGTCGCTGAATTTAAGGCTAATGAAAAATAAAGGTTTTCAATAACTTACTCTTCCATTACTCCCGACAAGATAAAATAAAGCGCTCCGAGAAAGTGCCAGCTTTTTAAATTATAAATTGGGTTTTTTAAAGAGCACGGGCATTTAAGGAACAGTTATCACACATTTAGTAATTATAAATCCTATGCTGCAAACCAGTTATGAAGATGTAATTATGTGCTGCCCTGTGGAGCAGCTTTCCCAGAAGCTGGTTAAAGGCTGGTTAGTGCCCTGAGGATGGGGACAGGGTCCTGGCACCCCCAGGAAGCCGGGCCGCCACACACAGGAGCCCACACTCTGTGCCCTCTTTGTTGCTTCGTGGGGCAGGGGTGTCCAGCAGACACATGGCTGGCTTGGGCGGAGCCCCTAGAGACATAGCTGGAGGCAGACCCGGCCGACTGACAGACAGACAGAGGTACAGGCCAGCAGGTACAAACATGTAGGGTGGGACGTCCCCGTTGGGTGCTGATCTGCCTATGGGGTGAGCACACACCTGTGGGTGCTGGACCCAGCTATGCGGGTGCCCATGTGTCCCTGTGGGGGCAGACATGTCAGCTGACCTAGACAGCTGAAGGTCTTCAGGAGGCGTGGAGTAGGGGCCATGGCAGACAGGGACCTCTCCCGAGCACGGGCCACACTGTGGTCAGTGCACCTGTGATTCTGATGACAAATCGGCCAGAAGGTGCAGGGCTGCAGGTTTGTCACAGAAGGATCCAGGCGGCAGCAGAGGGGACCCTGTGCTGCAGGAAGACTGTACGCTGCGTTCCAAGAGCGGCACTGGGGGGACCCATGCAGCTGGGCCCTGGCTAGCTGCCTCCCGTTGGCCAGGTGTTGGCATTGCCTCGTCCTGTCCCAGCCACCCAGATCCTAGTTTTGCAGAAGAAACAAACTGAGGCCTACAATTCGGCCTCCCCCACGGTCTCTGGTATGCACCACGACCCGAAAAGCACCTCCTGTGTGCGGGGAACTACGCCAGGGGCTACAGGAGTAGCAGCAGAGCCTGGGTCTCAGAGCGACACATAGGAAAGAGGCTTGCCTGTGGGGATCGAAGGGGCGCACCCGGAGCCAGGAGGGAGACATCTGGGGAGCCAGTCAGTTCCAGAGACCCTGCATGGCCAAGATCTGCTGCCAGCTTCGGCTCTGGCAAAGGAGACTCATGCCCTCCTCTGCCCAGCCCCTCTGTGCCAAGCCCTGCGAGTGCCTTGCTGTCCCCCACCATCGCAGCCCCAGGCAGGCCCAGGGTGGGGGCATGTGGGGAAACCAAGGTCGGGGGTTACCAGGGAGGAGAAAATCAAATCTGCCCTCCTCTTTCCCACCACATCATCTGTCCGGCAGCCCTCGAGCCCAGCGAGAGAGAGAATTTCCTGTTAGACTTTAGCAGAAGCTCCTCTCTGGACAGAATTGGTGGCTTCTCAGAACCATTTCCCTGGCACCGCAGTCCCCAGGCATGGAAGCCCTGAGAGGGCAGTGGAAACCATTCGAGGACAGCTCTCCGCCACTGCGCTGTATCCCCAGTCTTCCAGATTTTTAAAATCTTGAGATAAGATCTCACTAAGTTGTCCAACCTGATCTCTAACCCAAGATCACCCTGCCTCAACCTCATAAGTGACTGAGACTATGCGCCTGTCCCACACACCCAGCTGCAGTCTGGAGTCTGCATACATTTTAGAACCTGAACTTGGATCTCCTGGATACATCCCCACAAGTTGTCAAAACACAGGCGCCATGTGTGTTGGTGGGATTCTTGGCTTTGTTTTCCTTTTTAAAAGATAAGCCATCTCACTTGTCTAAAACATCTAGATAACCAAGGTCTTTATAAAAACCGTTTCTCCCGCTCCAGTTTGGTAGATCCCTGCTTCATCATTCAAACTTCAAATTTCATTTGCATCCAAATTTGGCTTCTCTGCTATCTCTGCATGACAGCTTTTCAGTTATGGGCCTTCAAACCAGCTCTTCCTGGTGGTATAAGGGTGACATTTGCCTCCAACCCACTCACATTTTTCCTCCTGCACTCCTTCCTTCCCTTCCTGCACACGTACCTCAGCTTTCAGGGGCTTCTTCACTATTCCTGCCACAAGATATTATCAAGAAAACACCGTGTAACCAGCATTTATATTATGTTTGATTTTGCAGGAGTTTGATTTTTTTCCTGTGTCCCCGTGGGATTTGCAAAGAAACTGATCAAATCTAGGGGAACACAAAGATTTGTCTTGGATAGCACATCTCACAAACACAGTAAATATCAGGGGATCACTTTCCATTGGAGGGAAATCCTTACCGCAATCCTCAGGACCCATGAGCAGGCCCGGCCTGCTGTGTTTAGACTTGGCATTAGTCTGGATATGGTACCCTCCCCAGGCCTGGTCCTGCTTATCCAGCTTTGCAGGGCCAGGAGAAGGTCATGCTGTCTTGGGGTCTGCCATCTGCAGGTACCCTGGGCTTTGAATCAAGGACTTGGCTTTCAGCTGGCCTCAGTGTTACCAGGGACTTCTGTGAGGCTGGGAAAGCCTCTTACTGTCTATGTCCACTTATTTATAAAATATAGCTGTGAGATTATGGTTCGTGACTTCTAAGATCCCTTCTAATTCTTAGGAGTTGTTACAACTCTCTCTTGCTTACTCTCTCTCTTTCCTTCTCTCTCTCTGTCTCTGTCTTTCTCTCTCGCCTTCCCTTCCTCTCCCGCTTTCCACTTGGCACAGGACCTACCCGCTTAGCAAACACTCTTTCCCTTGGAAGGACACATCCTTCCCCCAGCCCTCAGGAGGACAGATACCAAGAGCAAATACCCAGTGCCAGATGGCACTCAGCAGCATAAAGGCAGACCCCTGCCCTAGTAGGAAAACTCTTTTGCTACAAAAACTTGCGGTCCCTGAGTGGCTTCCTATGCTATGTGCAGAGAGCAGAACGGACCCAAGCTGACACATTTCCTGGTGCAGTGTGAAGACCTGGCCTGCACAGCCAAGGTGCAGCCACCTTCAGGAGCTTGCAGGCTTTGGGGTGCAGACAGCACACAGGTATAAGGAGAAGGTGCATTCAGGCAGTGACAAACAACAGGCAGGGGACACTCGGGTCATGTGATGAGAGCTGGCAAGGGAGGAGGCCAGAGGTGGAAGAGAACAGGGTGGAGAAGACCAGGACTAGAAGAGACTGCACTGGAAGCAGCACAGGGCGGGAAGGACTCCGAGAAGAGGTGCAGAGCCTTTGAAGGGAACCACCTGTATGCGGCTGAGTAAACCATTCAACTCCTGTGCCTCAGTTTCCCCACTGGGACAGTGCTGCTTAGTGCTACAGAGCTGTCTCGGGACTGTCCAAAGAGCCTCTGGGGTACTTGAGACAATGCCCTGCACCCAGGAAGTTCAGCTGATGCTGTTAGGACAGAAGGTCATTCTGGGGTAGACGTCTGAGCTCCCTCGGGTCATTGTGGGGGCAGCTAGGGCAGGTGGAATGGAAACACAGAGACAAAGTAGGAGCTGGCTGTCCCTGGACCCAGGAGGGTCTGGGAAGATGGTGACACAAGCTCCAAGAAGTTTGGGCGGGGAGCAGGTGGAGGAGTCAAGGGCAACCCGACTTCGGTTCCTGAGCAAAGATGACGGGGTGGTGTCTGAGGAGAGGAGATGGGAGCAGGACACAGGGAAGTTGGGGAGGGAACACTGAGTGTCAGGGTGTCTCTCCGAGGAGAAGTCAGGAAGCAGGTGGACCTGGGGTTCAAGGGTGAGGATGAGCATTGCAGACATGGAAGGCAGTGCCGAGAGAAGGGAGAGAGGAGAGAGAGAAGGGAAGGAAGGAAAGGAGGAAGGGAGGAAGGGAGGAAGGGAGGGAGGCTGAGGTCTGGGAAAGGCCTCCAGGGCCCGCTGACATTGCAGCTCTGTCTTAGGGAACAGCCAAGTTCAGAGAGAGACCCTGAGTGCTGCCCGCAGAGGCCTGGGGGATCAGGAGGGCCCCTCGCTGGGCCAGGCATCTCCCTTTGTTTCAGGATTATGAGAGGCCTGGGGTTTCCTAGGCAAGGGTCCTCAGGGAGAGCAGAGACCAGCCCTGGGGATCAGGCATACAATTTCCCAACTAGCACCCAGGGCTCTAATAGTTCACTGACTGGAATCCTTGTCCCAGTGTCCGCTGAGATTGACTCAAGACCCCTTGGCAGGGGTGCAACCAGGCTCCCCTGGGTCCTGTGGCTGCCAACCGGTCACCACTTCCAGCTCCTCAATTTTCATTAAACTCCCCGACATTTCCCCAGAGCTCAGAGGCATCCAGATTAATTACAGGCAAATGTTGGCTCTCCCCCCGGAAATCTGCTGCCCCAGCCTGGCTCTGTCCCCTATGATTTTATTAAAATCCACCTTGCCAGCCGGGGCCCCGAGATTTATGGCCAGAGCTAATAGGCTACCTCCCCAGGAGACATAAATCTGGGGCCTGCTGGGGAGCTGCTCTCGCTGCTAAGGGTCCTGTTAATTGTCCCACCTAGAGGGCTCCATAGAGGAATGTTCAATTAGGGCTCTGGAAAATCTGGAGCATTAAATAAGACGGGCAGGGATTTGGGCATCCTTATTTTGCCAGTGAGAAACATTTTCTTGCCCCCACTGGCCCAGTACAGCCTCCCACCCCCGCCCTTTGCAGGGCAGGAGGAACTCCCCAGGGCACAGAACAGGGCTCCTCCTAGACGGCTTGGCACGAGACCAGGGCAGGGTCCATCTTCCCACAGAAGCCACAGAAACTCTCTCTCCCTCAGCTGCAGACCTCCCGCCGTGTCCTTGGGGGAGCAGCGCTCTCAGGGTGGGTCTCTTTCTATAGGATGGGCAGCACTGCCGGGGACCAGCTTCAGGCTTCTGTCCAGTCAG
Source organism: Cavia porcellus (assembly GCF_034190915.1). NCBI lineage: Eukaryota > Metazoa > Chordata > Mammalia > Rodentia > Caviidae > Cavia > Cavia porcellus. The sequence continues at coordinate 69,313,926 of NW_026947501.1, read as the reverse complement.
CACTCGCAGTGGGGCAGCCTTCCTGTGGGGACCATTCCAGCTGCTAGAGCAGCGTGGCAGAGACCGGCAGCTTAAACAACACAGACTTATTCCCCAGACCTGGAGGCTCAGAGTCCAAGATCAAGGTGCTGGCAGACTCAGCGTGTGGCAAAAGTCTGCTTCCTGGTTTACAGGTGGCATCTCCTCATTGGGGCCTCACAGGGCAGGAGGAGGGAGGTCTCTGGAGTCTCTTTAATAAATAATTCCACTCATCAGGCTCCATCCTCACACCTCAGCACCTCTCAAAGTCTCCCCCTCCAGCGGCTGGGTATTAAGACTTCAGCGTGTGAGTCTGACGGGGACACAGATATTCAGTCCTGGCACCTGCTGTGTGCCAGAAAATGGGCCATGTCTGTGGGTGGAGAATTCAGGGCACAAGAGCAATTTCCCTGCCCTCCAGGTGCTCCTAGTGTTAAGGGAGAGAAGACAAAGGGACCCTGAAGACTGGACTCATAAATTCTATGAGACAGGCACAGGGCATGTGGAGACCCACAGAGATGCCAACCCAGCTGGTGGGGGGCATCCATCTAGGAAGACTTCCTGCCGCAGGCAGTGGGAATTGTTTTGTTGGGTGTGCATGGCTAAACTCTGTGGCATCCCGCAACACATACCAGCGTGGCACGTCCTTCTTAGGGAATGACCTTGTGAGTGTACTCTGGGCACACTTCACTTTCACAGGTGAATGACCAGGGTCACTCAATCCATTGCTATAGATCAGCAGCCCGGAGCTCAGAGAGGGTAACAGGTGCGTGACTGCACAGATGGCCGGAAGAAAAGCAGATTGCGGACTCCTCATGATCTGACAAGGTAATGAGGCCAGGGTCTGCGGGGACTCCTGTCCCAGAGGCCATTTTCCGCTGAGCCCCACCTTGGGGAGACACCTTCCTCTGAGTCACCATTTCTGCAGACCTGAATCCTGGCCAACCTTTTACTTAACTCCCTTTGCCTGAGCTCACCTGTCCACCAGCCTCTGACCTCGGTCCAAATTCCAGGCGACATGGCTCTCATCTCTCCAGAGGGCTCCCAGGGCCCTCCTCCTCCCAAGGGTCTGGGAGTCCAGGCTGAGCCTCTTGTATTTAGTCTCACCACCAAATCACCCTTCAATGACTTCACCTGAAATTACCCTCACTCTCTCATCAGCCCCACTGCCATCAGTACCAAGCAGAAGGTGGACAGGAAACATTCCCTAGGTTTGGGCTCGATTGATGATGCTGTGGTTTGAATTAAAAGTGGCCTCCACAGTCTCCTGTGTTCACAGATGGGGTTTGGATGGTGGATGGACCATGGAGGTACTGATCTCAGCATAGTCCACTGGTGAGCTCAGAGCCAGGTGTGCTGCTAGGAGAGGGCCTGGTGGGGGAAGGACGTCACTGGGCATGACCTGCAGAACAGTGACTCGGTGTGGCGCTCTCTCTCTCTCTCTCTCTCTCTCTCTCTCTCTCTCTCTCTCTCTTCCTGTTCCTTCTTTCCTCCTGGCTGCCACAAGTTGAGCAGCTTTACTCCACCAAGTTTCCATTTTGGAGCCAGTTGACCAGGGACTGAGCTCTCTAAAACCATGAATCAGAAACTCTGTTTCTTCTTTTTTTTTAATTGTATGAATCATATATTTTGACCCAGCAATAAAAAGCTGACCCATGCAGATGAGGATACCAGTTCCAACTTGTTTGGCTGACCATCTTTGATTCTAACATTCAATACCCTTTGCCCTCCCCCAGGGCCCTAACTAGACCTTGCAGGCTGACAGCTCCCTCTCAGCATCTAGGCCCTGCCTCTCCACAAAGACAAGTGCAGGGTGGGAGGACGCTGATGTGGAACCAATGGGCAGGGCCTGAGTCCTAGTGACTTTCTTTGCTCACCTGGGCCCTAGGTGCCTCAGTTTCCTATTCTGTTATTTGGAAGAAAACAATAAAAGGTTCTTGAGGAGATTCACAGTGCTGGATGGCTGGAAAATACTTTGCAAGCCGGAGAGTGCCAGGAGAACAGAAAGGATTACCATCATGCTTTGGATTTTTATTTTTAACCCGCGTGAAATCCTGGAAACCATTGGCTGCCAAGAAATGCTAAGCTGTAGTTTATGTTCCACAGGGAAATCGGGTTTATTTTAAGTGGGGAATTGCATGGTGCATAGCTTATTTATTTGGGAAACATGGACAGGTCCAAAGCAGACCCAGCCACCTGGCTCTGTCCTTAGCTATGCCTCTTGGTGCACCGCAGGTCTGCTTGTTCATAGTGAAGGAATTTTCTGGAATCTGGGGACAGATTGTTTTCACCCATGGCTGCCACCTCCTTCACCCATCACTTGTTGGGAATGCTCAGTCATGGTTTGCACTGTGTTCCCTGAAAACAGATCCCTGACAAATGTCCAGACATTCTGCTGGGTCCATTAGCACAGAGAAATACGAGGTGTGATTGAAAAATACAGTGAATATTTAAACATTTAAAAAATTACAATAAAAGACACAACTGCCATTAACACCCCCAAAACACCCCCCTACATGCGCACACGCACACATAGACACACACGTGCACACACACACACTTCACACGTATCCCATCATTTCTACCACCATCTGAAGCAGCTCTGGAAGTCCCCTTTTGTGAGTGTCGTTAGTTGCACTGTTGTGGCTGTATCAATGGCCCACATAGATTCAAAACATTTAGTCTTCATGGTCACTTTAACTTTGGGGAAGAGCCAGAGTCACACGAATGAGGTGGATGAGCACAGAGTGATGTTTTTACGAGCTGCCTTTCTGTTGAACAGCGTTAAGCAGCAGCATTCTCTGTGTGCTTTAATCTCAGCTCATAAAACCCTCAGTGAAAAGAGTCCTCTGGAGATTGAGAGTCACGGCAGCGCAGGGAGCACACCCTGCTTCTCTGCATGTGCAGCGTTCTCTGCTCTGTGTTTTCCCATGCTTCTTCAAGGGGTAGACTCCTATTCAAGCATCAAAGCCCACTGCAGACTTCATCCCCCAAAAAGGTCATCTCCTCTACTTGTCCTCTTTCTGTGCCCTTGTCTGTTCCCTGTCCAGGCAGGTAGCTCTCAGAAGCCACTGACTGTGGCTTAGTAGACTGTGCAACCCTAGAACCCATGGCTGGCATATTGGGCACACAGAAAATCCTGCATGGAGGGATGGATGGATGGAAGGATGGATGGATGGAAGATGGATGGGTACATGAATGTATGGATGATGGATGGATGTGTGAGTGGAAGGGTGGGTAGATAGATAGATGAATGGATGGATGGGTGGGTGGATTGATGGATGAATGGATGGATGGATGACGGATGGATGGATGGGTGGATGGATGGGTGGGTGGATGGGTGGGTGGTTGAGTGGGTGGGTAGATGAGTGGATGGATAAATGGATGGATAGATAAATACTCAGGGTGAGTTCCAAAATGGCAAGTTACCTGGTATAACTAGAATTTAGGACCAGTATTACCAGGGGGCTTATTTATACACAAACCTCCCCACTTGGTCCTGAACTTTGATGCAGTGAGGTAGCTGGAGGGATTTAGTTTTTCACTCCCATTTCATAGGTGATAAACTGAGGCTAAGAGAAGCTTAGAAACACAGGGACAAATGCTAAGACCAGACGCATAGCCCCAGAAGCTGCGCTCGGGTTGCTTGGCTGGCCCCAGGGCAGTGCTAAGTGCCCCAATTAAGTCCTCATGGAAAGGGGCCTTTTGATCCAAATTACACGGCCCCAGTGCTCGGCAGCAATTAATGCTGGAGTCACCGGATGGTGTTCACAGCTGGTGCGGCCGTGTGGGCGACAGGAGCCATTATTATCTGGTGCCAAGCTGCCTGCCTTGCTCTGCCCCTATGGAAGGACTGGCCAGGCTCCCGCACAGCTGGAGGGGTGCAGGAGCTTGAAGGGTGCCTGTCCCCTGCAGGCTGTGGGCCTGGGGTGCCCAGGGGTGCCCCTCTGACTACCTCACTCCTAGGATTGCCCACGTGGCCACCCTCATTGAGCCCGAAGGCCTCCCTGCTCCTTGCACTTGCCCAAGCCCTGTAACCAACTCTTATTCTTAACAAGGCTTGCCCAGCACTTCTTCAGAACCTCATGACAGCAGACATACAAGAGAGGTTTGTTGAATGAATGAAGGTTTGGGTGAGTGAATGCATGAATACATGCTTGCTGATAACCAGAGGTGTGACTTTCGGCCAGTCACCTTCCCCTCTCTAGGCCTTGGCAGAAGGGCAAAGTCTAATTTCCAGGCCCCTGAAGACAGCAGGCAGATGTGCTTGACGCAGAGCCTGGCACTTCAAGGCCTGGAAACCTTTTCTTCCTGCCTGTCTGATTTGCAGATGCCCCCAGCCCTGCCATTCCTTCCTGGCTGGTACCACTTATAGAAGACAAGATCCCATCTCCGAGGGAGTGACCGTCAGAGGTGAGGGCAGAGGGGTGCTCAAGCAGCAGCCCCCAAGTCAGGAGCCCAGAGAGCACACCCCATCCTGCCCTGCCTGGGGCGAGGAGTTCGGCTGCCAGGGTGAGGCTTACGGTGCCTGTGCCGCTGCCGGGGTCACTCAGAGACTCAGCAGGCAGCCTCTGGGTGGGGGGACACTGAAGGGAAGGGCAGAGATAGAAAGTCCCTGGCACGTGGCTCTTTACCTGTGGGCTCCTTGTACCCAACCTGGCAGGTACAGGTGGTGGAAAGAAGCAACCCCCACCCCCGCTCCCCAACAGAGACTCCCTGGTACAGAGACCCGCAAGCTGCCTTCCCCACATGCGGCTGGCTCCACTCCTCTCCAGCACACACCGTTCCCCGCTGGCCCCTGAGGCCCCCTAACTGTGTGGACAGCAAGCACCTCAGCCTTACACGTGCTGTGTGCCGTCTTCCTGTGGGGTCCAGAGGACTCTCTCTGAGTTCTGCATGGTGTCCTGCAGAGCGCTGGGGCAGAGGTGACCCTGGAGCTGGGAAGGAGAGTTCCTCTCAGGTCAAGCCAGGCTGTGTCCTGGCGTTGACCGATCACACCGTGCTCGCAGAGTTTCCATTGCTGGACAAATTGCCCAACACACACAACTGAGAGGAGGGGAGACCTGAGTTGGCTCACAGCCTCAGGGGATTCGTCCATGGTTTCTTAGCCCGCCTGTTGGCTCCGAGCAGGAACATCATGGCAGAAGGGTGTGGAGGAACAAAGCAGCTTAGTTCGTGGTGGCTGGGGAGCAGAGCAGGGAACAGTGCCACAGAGGGACAGGCCAGTGATAAGGCACAGACCCTTAAAGCCACCCCTCCTCTTTCCACCCAGACACCCAGAAGTGTGCTGTGCTAATTCCCTAGGTGGCTCCCAAGCCAATCAAGTTGACCGTCTGCCTTAATCAGCACAGAAATCAACGACAAAGTTTTCAGAGATGCCCGGTGCTCCAGGAGTGGCAAACAATGGGGTGCCTGTATGAGATTCCCCCGGGTACTGTAACAAGGCCCATGAACTTACTAGCTTAAACAGTGCCGTTCTGGAAGTCAGAAGTCTACGGCAGGACAAAGTGAGACTAAAACCAAGGATTAGACAAAGCTGTGCTCCGTGGGACAGCCATCACCTCCAGGCCTGCTCCGGTTCAGGGGCCCCTGGTTCCCACGGGCCACAGCCCGTTCCTCCTCTCCAAAGCGCATCCGCCCAGCTCCGGACCCTAATCACACTCAGTTTGTGACACTGGCCCTCCTGCCTCCCTCTCCTGATCCCCCAGAGAGTCCAGGGTGGCCGCACATCTAGGGACCATTCCCACTACCACACCTGTTGAATTTCCCTTCCCATGCATGGGGACACATTCAGAGGATCCCAGGATCAAGGAGTGGGCAGCCTTGGCACCCTTTTTCTGCCTAGGATTCTGTTTTTCAAGAATTTCTTTTGCCACAAGCAAAACTGGGGATAATGAGGTTCTTTCTGGCGGAATTAGTTCTTGAACATGATGAAAAGTACATTCACTTCCACGATAAGCACCCTAACTGGGAGGCCCTGGGTGCATGGGTGAGCATCTCAACTGCCAATATGTCCAATATGATGCTCTTGACTTGGCATCCCCGGCACTCTACGATCTGTTGATCCCTCCAGAGGTACCAATTCTCACCTCTTGACAGGAATCAGTCCACAGTCCATCAGACTAAGTGTTGTGAAACATAGCACAAACTGTGTTTTATAACTGAACTTTCATTTGCAAGATAAAACTCAATTAGCCTTCCCCTGTCCCGTATTGTTTACTGTGGGTTGTTTTGGTGCCTTTTGCAGGGCGCAGCATCCGTCACAGCCAGGCTCTTTAGCAGTGTCACAGGATGGGAGTGGAGGAGAGGTGTCGGTTCTGCTTTTGGAGAGGCAGGCTTGGCCCCCTGAGACCACACAGAGGAGCCAACCCTGAGATGAGATTGGCTGGCAAAGTGAGCATCTCAACTGCCGAGGAGGGTACCAAGCAGCCAGGTCACAGCATGTGGATACAGAGTCACGGAACTGCCTAGAAGACTCTGGAAGGTTCTGGAACTCAGATATTCCAAAGGAATGCAGCAGTAGTGAGGGGAAGAGAAGGAAAAGTGTGCTCTCACTCCAAGCATCAGGAGAAACAAAGACAAGAAGGGAATGATATCAAGGGCCACATCTCAGGCTTGACCACTCTCCAGCTCCTGTGCTTCTTCCTCATCACTGAGGTGAGGGCTGCACAGTCGGGAACCTGCAAGGAGGTCACACCCCACCCCACGCTGCCCTCTAAGGCCAAGGAGCGGCACAGGGACCGCACCTGATGCTACAGCTCCCTGGTCCTCTGCTCAGGAAGTCAGGAGGCCTCTGGACAATCGTCCTCTGACTTGGAAGGCATCATGTGTGGAACTGGTAACTGGGTTTTGAATGCTACCCATTACTTCACTTTATCTTTAAAAAGGCTTAGCCGGTTAGATCAGCTCCCTGGAGAAGGCGTCTGACTGTGGTCTCCCCTGCACTGACCCTGCTCAGCTCAGTGCAGCCCATGGAAACCACACCCCTCCCCCCCTAAACACGGTTAGAGAGCCCTCTTCAGCCAGGGAGTTTGTAGACAGCGGAGTTGGCTAGGATAGAGTAGGCAGCCAGGAGGGACTGGGCCCCCGAGGAAGGCAGCACAGAGCACGAGAATCCATCGGGACTCAGCTGGAGACAGGTCTGAAGAGGGAAGTCCCAGTGCTTCCCTAAGGGGTGAGGGAGGTTGGGGTCTTTAGTGTCACCCTGCTGAGGTTCCCCATTACCTCATGGGGTGGGTAGGCATCCTCTCCCACTTACTAAGACCAAGACCAGGACGAAAGACGAGTCTCAGACTGTAACTTATTGACCAAGGTTAATGATGCCACCCAGGTGGCCCCCGCTACCATTAGATCACTGTTACCTAGGCGACTGTATTTGAAATCATACGGATTGATCGTTTTGACCCATGTTGAACCTGCCTCATGGCTTCTCACTATAAAACTTTGAGAGGTAGGCTCATTGGCAACCAACTCAGGACCCCTCCTGTTCCTCAGGAGCTATCCTGTACTCCATTCCATTTCCCCAGTCAATTTTCCCACTCTTAAAAACAGCTTTAGTAAGATACAACTGGTAGGCTTTTCAATGCATGTGTTTTGAAAGCACAGTTTAATAAAATAGCAATGTATCCGTATGACCACAAATCTGTCCTCCCAGTGAAGCTAATTAACTCCAAAGTCACCCCACATCCAAATTTCAAGTTTCCCTCCCCATCTCATTTTGGGGTACCTTTCTGCTCCTTCCTGTACCCAACACAACCCTGGTCTCCTTTCTGCTACTACCCTGTTCTAGAATTTTTTTTTCAGTATTGAGAACTGAACACAGGGCTTTGTAATGAGCTACACCCCCTACCCTTTTGATTAATTAATTAATTTCCAAACAGGAAAGTCACTAAATTGCCCGGATGGGGTTCAAACTTACAGTCCTCTTGCCTCAGCCTCCCAGAGAGCTGGAACTACAGGAATCACCACCTGGCACCTGTGCCTTCCGTACTATTGCTATTTTAAAGTTACTCTCTTTAGTCCTACTAATATTCTTTTCTCTGAAATCTACTTTGTCTGATATTAACAGAATCACTCCAGTCTTCTTTTGGTTAGTATTAGCATGATTCATTGTCTTCTGTTTTTGTAAAAATCAGTTTGTAGTTTTATGTTTAGAATGGGTCTCAAGGAGGCAACACAGAGTTGGATTTTACTTTTTAGTATCCAGTCTAATTTAACTGGAGTGTTTAGATAATTTACACTTAATATAATTTCTTAAGTGATGGCGTTTAAATTCACCAGCTTACTATTTGGTTTTTTGAATGCTCTCATCTGTTCTTTATCTTTTTGTCCTTTACTTTTATTTTTAAAAGTTATTCCCTGGTAGTTCCTTTATGGGCTTATGAGTTACCACTCTGGTTTCATTAGTGGTAATCTGGACTGACATACACGTTTGAAACTTCTAACTACCTTTGAGTAGCATCTGACCACTGCATATACATGAATCAGTGCCCTCCTGGGCTTTGGGCTGTTTTATGCGTGGCTTGCACGGGTGACAAACCACTGGATATACAATTAATTTCTGCTTTACACTGTCAATTACATTTTAAAGAGATCAAAAATTAGAACCCCTCATTTCTATACTTATTGTTTATGATCTTCCCCCTTTTCTGATATTTTTCTGCCTGATTCTTGACTGTTTCTCACAGTGCTGATTGCTGTTTTAAAGTTTGCATGTCTCTTTCACTCCTTTTTAAAAATATTGCCTTCTTCCATAAAAAATGTTTTTAAAATTTTCTTTTCTTTGCTGTGTATAAATATTTTGTTGACAGTTTTTGGCAGCTCCTTCCTTTACTACTTTAAATTTATTAATCCATTTATTTCTGGCTTGCACAGGAAATTTATGTTATTGTTGTCACTGTGCCCTTGTATAAAATGTACCTTTTGCTCATCCAAACGGCTTCTGAGACTTTCTCTTAATAATTTCTTTTTAAGTGATGGCATTATAATGTGCCTTGATGAAGTTTTCTTTGTGTTTCTTGTATTTTGGGGTGCATTCAATTCCTGACCTTGTGGATTAAAGTTTCCCACAAAATGAAAAAAGTTTGCTAAGACTGTTGAGGCTGCGTCAAAGTTCCATGCTCCTGCCTCAGCCTCCTAGAGTGCTGGGTTCACAGACGTGTGCCAGCAAGGTGCTTTTCCCATTTAACAGAGCCACACCCCCTGTTTTATTGGGTGCACCCATATAGTTACCCCAACTGTCTTGGGTTCTTGCCTCGAAATTCTCCCAAGGGTGTCATGGTTTGCTCCATTTCCATTGATTGACCTCACTGTGGGTTTCAATCGATAGCTTTCTGGCAAGGCTGATGGCTTTTTTGGACTGGAACTTGAACTCAGGACCTTGCACTTGCCAGGAAGGCACTTATGCTACTGAGCTATAAACCCAGCCCTAATCCCGGTAGCTTTTTATACCACATACTGGGACTTTTACTTTCTTGTATGTTGGGGAAGTTTATATTCCATGAGTACAGCTCGAGGTTTTTTCTGCAACACAAGTAATCTGGAAATCATCTGTTTTTCCTGAAGTTTGTTTCATGTCTTTGTTGATGGAATCATTGAGGCAGCCTTTCTTCTAGAGCTAATTTAACCCACTGCTGAGGCAATAAATACCCTACTGTGTGTCTTCCCAACCACAACCACAAGATGCTTCCATTCAGGCTACAGAACTGTTCTAGGACTGCTTCTTCTGTGTCTTGAAGAGGAGTGGCTTGCTCACAGGAAAGTGCTCATTGGTGCTCAGGGGACGATTCAAGAGGGGCCCTTGGCAGGTCCTACCCTCCTTCTCATTCTCCTGGGATTTGCATGCATTTAGCCATCTCACACTCCCTGAGCTCCTAACTCTGCCTCTTGGACTCACAGAGGCTGCCAAGTGCTGCTGGGTACCACTTCCCCACGCTGACCTCCAGGCAATGAACTGGGGCAGCTCTTTGCCTTCCCAATCTCAGGGTGGTTTTTCTGTACTGCCTGCTGTCCACCATATGAAAACTCCCTTACTTGGCTGTATTTTAGTTGCCTCGGGGGTAGGGAAGCTAAATCTGGCTGGTGTTACTACTGTGTAAGGAGCGGAAATCCGCTTGCATTCTGAGGTGGCCCTTTTCCCACTCCTTAGCAGACAGAAGGGGCAAACACAAACCTCAGGGTGACAGGGCTTGTGGCCGGGAATCCGGGCAGATTCTCCTCGAAGCTCTGCCACCAGCCTCCATGGACTGGGCTTCGTGGATGAAGGGGCTTGCTGTCATAGGTCCGTGGCCTGGTGCGTTAGAGACCTTTTCTGGGGTCTAAAGATTAGGCAGGCAGCGGTAGAAGGAGCAGTGCCTGAGAGAGGACTGGGGAGGAAATGCTCCTGGACTGGGCGCTGAGGCCATGGTTACCATCCATGGGTCCCTGGCCTCTCGGGGCATCAGTCTCCCCACGCATGAATGAGAAGAGAGGAATCCAGTTTTTATCACAAAATAAACACTGGAAGGTGCTCAGCACACGAGAGCACATAGTGTAAGAGTTCAGTGGTGGCAGTGGTGACAGTAGTTGTCACCAGGACCCCTCTCTACCACCACCACCATCACTATCACCACTATCATCATCACCATCACCAACATAATCATCATCATCACCATCACCATCATCACTATGAGCATCATCCCCACTAACACCACCATCACCACCATCCTCACCACTGCCAACCTCACCACCATCACCATCACCATCGTTACCGCTATCCTCACCACCACCACCACCACCACCACCACCACCACCACCACCACCCTCAGTCCCATCACATGGCAGAATCACAGGCTGACTCGGCTGGAGGACCTCGGGGAGGTTCCTTAGTGAAAACTTCATTTTACAAAAGGGGAAACAGACTGAGAGCCTGGCCCCAGCTCACACAGGAGTTGATGGCAGAGATAGAAGCGGACCCAGGGCTGCTGGCCCGTGTGTGGTCCTGAACCAAGCCTGCTTCCTGCGGGGTGTGGGAGCCAGGGAAGCCTCCTCTTCATGCTCCTGATTCCTTCCCTTCCTGGCGTTCCCACCGCCAGTCATCTGTCGCTGTCCAAGCCTCCTACAGGTACCAGTCTGAAACCAAGGCAGGGAAAGGCAGAGCAGGAGCAGCTGTTTATCCCAGGTGCCTCTCCAGCGGTGATAGGAAGCAGGCCTTCTGACCTGGGGATGCAGAGGGAAGGCAGCCCTGACTCCCACAGAAGTGTGCTGCTAAAATTCCTACACACTAGCAGAGCCTGCCCTGGCATCCCTATGGAGAGCATGCAGTGTGTCCACGAGGCTCCTCGTGGAATACTTGATGAGCCCACCTGGACATCCCAAGCTAGCCTGGGCTGCTCAGGGCAGGCCCCTCTCTCATGCGCTGTGTCACGAGATCCCAGAAGGCATGGCCACTGGGCACTACAAACACCTACTAATGAAACACAAGAAGCGTCACAGAATTCCAGCTAAGCCTGTGGCATACTGCTAAAAATCCCATGATATGGTCACAGAATTTGCATTACATGCTCCTAAAAAGCACAGGCAGGACTACAAGGAATCATGCAGAATTGTCTCAAAAGTCACAGCTACCAAGGATAAGACAGGCCCTGTGCTGGGGGATCACTCTGTGGAAACACACATCTTTTCTCAGAGCGACGTGGAGGCAGGTGGCAACCAGGCTGCCACTGCAGATGAAGCTCCTGCAAAGGGCTGGGCGTGGTGGCCCACACCTGCAATGCCAACATTCAGAAGGCTGAGGCAGGAGGATTGCCGTGAACCTGAGACCAGCCTGGGCTACATAGTGAGACCCTTTCTCTAAACACATACATGCATACATACATAACCTCTCCCCGAAGGAGGGCATTTCGCACCAAACCTTTCCCATTGCCCTCTGCCCTGCCATTCACCGGAGGCAGCTCCACACCGGCCTGCTTCAGTTGTACAGAGTACCCCAGAATCCATGACATTATGCACCCAGGCCCAGCGCTGCCCTGGGAACCCGGGCTCACCGAGAATGATCTCCAGATCATTAATTAAGCCCAAGTCAGTTAAGAGCTGGGCTGCTGGCACAGAACAGTGGGCACTGTCTATTGACGGAACCGTGCTCTTTTCAAGTTGGAACACCGAGGCTTGCAGGCCTTGCTCTCCACGGTGTTTTAGAGGACAATCGCGGGTCTGGGCATCAACCTCCAAGAAACGGGATCCCCAGGGGCTCGGCACACAAAGCAGGTGCCCAGGGAGGCAGCCAGGCAGCGCTGCCCAGCTTCAGTCCGTGGGTCTCTGCCAACGCCGGGTCTGCTCGGAGCCAGCCTGGCCCCATCCCAACCCAGGACTGGGGGTGGAGGCTGAGGCGCTGCGATCGTGGGCGGCCCTGGTTCCCGCAGCCCTGCAGTGCCCGGAGCCCGGTGAGATCCTCCCGAGCTGAGCTGGGTCGATTCCAGCCTCTTCCTGAGGACTTGGCTCAGGATAGCTGCTCACGGGGAACAGCCACCTAAGCTCAGGGCCCCTGCACCCTGGTATCTGTCATCATGCCTGGCTTGGATGGCAACCCTCAGCCACGGAGTGCGGCTGTCATCTTGTGGGGTCTAAGTTCCCAGCAGGACAGAGGCCCTGCCTTCCTTACTGCCTCCTCTGCACTCCAAGAAGTGTCTGGTGCACCTGCAGCTGGGTCACTGTTTGCTGACTGAATGGATGATGTGCCGATAACAGCAGCGACACTTATGGGGCACGTTTTGAGGGAAAGCACCCCTCCAAGGCCCTCCACATGGTACATGGGCTTGGTGAGAGAGGGAATGTCCTAAGCGCTTCCTGTGTCAACTTGAGAAGTTTAGAAGTTTCACTGGGACTCAGCAGGGAGCCAGGGTCCTCACTGTGTAAATAGCCTCAGCCTGTGCAACAGGAGGGCAAGGAGGTTGGGAGCTACGTCCGCCCTGGAGGCGGGGTGGCCGGGGGACCATGTAAGGGAGGAGCAGGGCTCGCTCTTCCCTGCTCTATTTCCTGCTGTGTTTGCTGGCTGCTGCCTTGAAGCAGTGCCCCTGTGCCATGCCACCCTGCCTTGGAGCCAGCTGGTTATCGACTGAAACTGCCTCAAACAGTAAACTGCCACAAAAGTAACCTTTCCTGCCTTCATTTGGGGTCTTGGGCATTTTGTCTCAGCAATGAGAGAAAAATAACCAGGATACCCCGTTTTCCCACTCAAGGTCAGAACAGCTGGATGATTTTCTTTGGAGGCTCACTGGGGCTGCCTGTGGCTGGTTGTTTGGGCATTTTGCATAGCTTCAAAATCAACCGGACTTAAGTCTCCATCAGTACCACAAAGTCATACACTAATGTGATTCCTTGTTGTGGGCTTTTTCTGCCTGCATCTCACTGTCCAGAGTTGGGTCCTCACCCCTGCTCTCAGGTCCTCACCCATGCTTCCAGTGTTAGGGAGCCTGGGTTCTCTTGAAGCTAAGAGTGATTTTCCAGCATATCCTGACCAATGAGCTACAAGTGTGAGTGTCCTTCTCCTTTTCAGTTACCCTCCTGCTTTACAGAACATGGCCATGATGTCTGGAGCTACAGCAGCCAGATTAGACCATGAGGTGAGGAACCAGATGGGAGGAGAGGGGCCTTGATCTTGTGGGGAGCCAGGCCAGCCCTTGAGTGTCACCAGAGGTGGTGTCACTGGCTCATGCTTGTCTTCTTTTATGCTTTGGTTTTGTTATGCCATTTGTAGTGAAACTTGCTCCTCATATAGTGTGCCAGAAATATTTTTGAATATGTATTGAAATAAATGCCTGAATGACAATAGCTAAGGATTTATTCATGTACCACTGATGTCATCCAAGATATTAGTGAGGAATGCTTCCCTAGACACTGATATCTATGTCTTAGCTGTAACAAAAAGCTGAATGTGTCCATCAGCTTTCCATCACTGTGACAAACTGAATGGCTAATTCTGGCTCACAGTTGGGGAGGTTCAGTCCATGGAGGGCTGGCTCCGAGGCAGAAGCTTCAGGGCAGGAAGGTGTGGTAGAGCAAAGGCCCCTCAGTTTGTGGCAGCTGGGAATCAGAAAGAAGGGGGAAAGAACCAGAGAGGAGTGATCAGGGGTAAGAGAGAGTCCCCAAGGTCACACTCCTTTGAACCACTCCCTTCAACAAATGCTCACTTCCTGTTTCCTTCACCTTCCCCACATGCCATCGAATTAGGACTCTGTCCATGGATGACCCTATTATTTTAGCTCGGTTTGTACAGGTTGCAGTTTATAGTTGGGTAGCTCCAAGGCAGGGTGACATGGCAGAAGGGAAGAGCAGAGAAGGAGCAGTCCACGGCAGGGCAGGCAGGTGGCAGCATGGATTTCCTTCTTATTTCCCCCTTTTATTCCATTCCAGGTTGCAAGCCTATTGGTTGGTACCACCTGTACCCAGGGTGAGCCTTCCCTCTCCAGTAAGTCCACCACCCACACCCAAAACTATTTAAACCTCTGGGTGGACTAAGTCAGTAGTGCATACCCATGATCCGGTCACTCCCACAGCCCAGCTGTAAGCACATGAAGCTTTGGGGGATATCTAGGTACAAGCCGTAACATCCATCAGCAATGTTGGAGCACTCATGATCTAGTCACTAGTCCATCAGCTGGTAGCCAAACCCAGCACGTGACCTTTGCGGGAGGCCACAGGTCCAAGCCTCAATGTGGGGCTTATCCCACAAAGGCTTGCTGCTCACAGCACTGGAGGCTGAAGTCCAAGCCAGGTGGCAGGAGGGCTGCCGTCTGCCAAACGGTCTTCTAGTTTGCCATCTGCCTGCTGACTGGGGACTCACTTCACAAACAGGACAGTGGGCCTTTACCTGTCATCTTCTTTGCATAAGGGCCAATTCCACCATAAGGCCACCTTCAGGACCTCATCAACCACCACTTTTGTCCCTGGGCTTCTCCTCCAAGGACTGTTGCGTTGGGGATCAGAGCTTTAAATGGCACGTTCTGGGGGGAACCAAACCTTCAGTCTGTAGCATCCTTCATGAAGAAAGCTGCAGGTGAACAGCCCAATGGGGAGACCTCACAGTGGAAGCTGAGCTGGAAGCTAAAGCCTAGCCCACA
Organism: Cavia porcellus; assembly: GCF_034190915.1. NCBI lineage: Eukaryota > Metazoa > Chordata > Mammalia > Rodentia > Caviidae > Cavia > Cavia porcellus. Next base: position 69,298,813 of record NW_026947501.1, on the reverse strand, counting down.
CCGGGGCCCTGGGCTCTGAGGTTTCAGCCCTGCCCAGCTGGGAGCCTGGAGTAACTTCTGTCCCTCACGCAGTAGGAGCCTCAGAAGCCAGGGCCTTGGACAACTGCACTTTCTTTTCTTTTCCAAATAGGGATCAGCCTGGGCCTTTGAGAAGCTGTGATTACATCTTCATTTGCGCTAATGGGATTAGCACACCCATGGCAGGGCATCCCCAAGCAATGCCAGGGGCTAGGAGCTCTGGATGCGTGTGGGGGAGGGGTGCTGGGGTGGATGCAGGGACCAGAAAATGGAATTAGCTCCATTCCAGTGCGCAGGGGCCGGGCGCTCTGACTCCTCACGTGTACGCGTGTGTGCATGCATGTTGCAGTGTGGGGGTGTGGTTTTTGACCCAGCAGAACCCACAAGTCTCCTTTGGGACTCAGTAGAGGCCATGGATGGAGCCCCAGCCAGCTCTCACCAGGCCCAGTCTGGTTCAGTCTGCCCCACCTACCAGATGCGCATGGCAGCCCTGGGTGACCCAGGCGGGGCAGTTTCCCACGCACTGTGTCACAATGTGCACAGAGACTCCCTGGGACCTGCTGACCCAGGCTGCTGGCAGCCAGGAAACCCCTCCAAACTGTTACCAAGTCCCCCACCATGCTCTGCAGCCACTCTATGGATGTCCTTATGAGTCTGACATTAACATAGTACATTGTGATATTAAAATTTTTTTCTTATAAAAATTCTAATATATTTTTTGTTTTTATTTTGAAAAATTTCAAGTGTACTACAAAAGTGTGTGAATAACGCAATGAACATGTTTGCTTTTTATTTAAAGTCTGCATTCTCCAGGTAAGAATGTCTGTATTTCACCCTCCATGTGTGTATTATATATAGCATATACACGCACATGTATTTATGTGTGCATAACATGCGAGCATGTATGTATATTTATATACATGTGCTTATGTGTGTACACATTGCAATAGTTCACAAATCATGCCACTTGTCTCCTAAGTATTTCAGCATGGATCTTCTCTTCAAAGACATTCTCTTCCATAGCCACAGCAAAGAGTATCACATGTGGGACACTGAACATTGACTCAGTTCTAACTCTTTCTCCAACCCTGAGCAGTAAACCTGGATCCATTACTAATGCGTAACCCACATTCAGATCCCGCCCCCTCCAACCCAATCTCATCCTTCACCGCTTTTTGCAGTAAATCCAGGTTTAGTTAAGGGTCACTCTGGCATTGCTGGTCACTTCTCCAGGGGACAGAAGTGAAGAACTGAAAGCAAGGTTGCTGAGGGTCCTGCCGCATGCGTGGGTATAGGACGCCCAGTCCTGCCAGCCTCTCCAAGAGATCCTCTCTGCTCCCGGACACCCTGCCCTCTGCTGATGCTGGAAGAAGTCTGCACACAAAAGGGAACCAAGAGATGCAGTGAAAGGACAGGGAACAAAAAAGAATTGAAAGCCAGGCGAGGGGGCATATCCCTGTACTCCCAGCATTTGGGAGGCAGGAGAGTCCTTTGCAAACTTGAGACCAGCCTGGGCTACAAAATGAGCTCGAGGCCAGCCCGAACTGCATAGTGAGACCCTGTCTCAAAAAGACAAAAAAAGAATTGTGATGGTCCACTCGCAATTCCCCACGAGGAATGAGATCATCAGGCACTGTAAACTCATGCTGATGTGAATCAAGGCAAGTGGGCATGGTGGTCACACTGCAATCCCAGCACTTTCAAGGCCCAGGCAGGAGCATCGCAACAAGTTCAAAGCCAGCCTGAATTACAGAGTGAAACCCTGATTTAAGAAGGAAAAACAAAACAAAACAAAAGAAGAGCATATGAGCCCAACACCTGTGCTTGGGGGCCCTGGGGACTCGGCCTCCTGGATAAGCCAGGTGTGGCTGCCTGGGCTTCCACCCGTCCACCTGTGGCGTGGCTGGGCATCCACCCTATGGGCCCCCTTCCTTCCCTTGCCATCCGAACCTTGGACACCAGTGGTACAGGGGTTCAATCCTGCATGGCCTGGGCCAGCCTCACCCTCCCATCAGCCTTTGCTGGATTCCTACTTCCCAGATCCCCTTGAAGCCAGGGTGAGGCTATGGACTTAACGGAGAGCTTTCTGAGACCGCTGCCTCGGGAGCCTTTATATTTGCTAACATAGGATCACTGCTCTTCCACACTTCAGGAAATGTCTCTCTCCCTCCTTCCTTCCTGTCTTTGAACTTAGCTGTAATGCCTGGAGCTGCAGCAGCCACTTGTGGCCATAAGGAACCAAAATTAGGATCAAAACAAAACCCAAAACAGTTTGCCAAGGAGGCCAAAGTAGAAACAAGGAATGGCTTTGGTTCCACGATGCCAAGAGCCAGTGGCTGCCCCAGGACTCAACTGCCACCTCCCACTGGTCCTTGTAGGAGAGAAGCATGCGTTCTTCCTGCTTTGGTGACTACTGAAAGCATGGCTAACTGGTGGTGCTTCTGAGAACCTCCAGTTGCACAAGGCAGGTGCACAGGACTAAAGCACCCAGGTCTGAGGAAGTCTGTGAGGCAGGTATCACGCTGCTTGGGTCCACACCTCTCAACCACAACACACACACACACACACACACACACACACACACAGTGTCTCAACTACAAAACAAACAAAAAATATTCAAAACCAAAATTTTCCAAGCCAGGGAAGGTGATGTGCACCTGTAACCCCAGCACTCAGGAGGCTGAGGCAGGAGGCTCACCCCAAGTTCAAGGCCGCCTAGAGATCAAGGCCAGCCTGAACTAAGCAGTGAGACCCTGTCTCAAAAAACAAAAGCCCAATGCTCTGGAGGAAGGACAAGGCCATTTCCAGCCATGCAGGGAAATAGGAAACATGTTCCTAATTTTCGCCCCACTTTATCCGAGGCATAAACCGCTTTGCAGAGACCGGACTGCCCAGTGGTGCATTATCAACCAACAACCTCGGCCCTCAACCTCCCACCAGCTGGGATGCAATCCCGGCCCCCGCCCTGTTTATTTTCCTCATCCCTTTTCCTCTAGCAGTGCCAGGGGCTCCGGGACCCTAGCACAGGCTTCTTCCCCTAGTTAAGGCAGAGGGAGTAAGAACTCGCTGCTAGGCTAAGGCGGGCCTCGGCCTCACTGCCTGTGGCCTTCCACCCTGCTGCCTGCTGTTTACAGATGGACACTCGGAGGAGGAGGCCGGAGGGGGTGCCCTTGACGCGCACGCAGCCCTCAGTGCAGGGCCGGCCCCGGAGGCTGCAGCAAGGACGGGTTTGGGCTCAGCTCCTGTACCGACGCCCTTTCTGCCTCCGGGGCTGGGGCCTCTTCGTTCAGCCTGGCGCCTAACAAACGCGCACAGAGGGTGTCACAGTTTCTATCTACATGTCCCCGCAAAGCCTTAGATGCCGGACTTCGGGAAGGTGCTAACTCCAGACTGATTTGCTAATAGGTGGCAGGGCCTGGCCGGAAGAGGCGGCCCGTGGGGCGTGGCCTGGAAGGATTTGGCTCCCTTGTCCCCGGCCTTCCTGTTCTCCATGCCCTGAGCAGCTCTCCTCGCCAGGGCCCTCTTCTGTGCCTTCCTGCCTTGGAACCAGCTGAACGTGGGCTGAAACCTGTACAGACTGAGTCAAAATCGGTGTCTCCTCGTTTTAGTTGCAGGTGTCTGGTATTCTGTCCCAGCCACAAAAAAAGTAAAGACAAAGGGAAACCCCAAGACACAGCCAGGTGGTCCTGAGGCCCCTGGCCAAGGCCAAGACTGCACACCTGAGCCCCGCAGGTGCTCCCCACGGCTGCCCAGCACAAAGCAGCCAAAGGTCTTGCCACCTTTTCTCCTTCTTTTTCCTCCTCCTCCTCGTCTTCCTCACCCTCTTCCCCTCCCCATTCTCCTTTTTCACCTTCTTCCTCCTCTCTTTCTTCCTCTTCCTCCCACTTCCTCCTCCTCTATCCTTCCTTTGCCTCTTCCTTCCCTTCCCCCAGTCTTCATCCACTTCCTCCACCTCCTCCTCCTTGTTGTACTGGAGATAGAACCCTAAGTTGTTAAACAGCTCAAACAGATCCTCCTGCTTCAGCCTCCCAGGGTGCTGGGCTTACAGGTTTGTACCACTATCCCAGTGCACTCTTCTGTTTGACTGGTGAGGAGGTCACTTCACAGTGGCATTGCTATGATGGAGGCCCCAGGACCCCTGTCTAGGCCACAGTAGTGGCTGCCACATTCCCTAGCAGTAGCTGGCTGAGGACTTCCGACTGTAAACTGGAGGCCATAGCTCCTTTAGAGCAGGACTGCTGGATTCCTGTGTGCATCCCCACCAGTGCTCACTCAGGGCCACTGACTGAAGGATGCAGGACATCACAGACACGGGTCCCCACCCAGGGCAGAGTCCCTCTACAACATCCCTGCCACAGCTCCCCTAGCCAGACCTGCACACAGGTGGGGATGGAGAGCTCAGCCCTGCCCTGGCCTCTCCCCTCCCCTTGAGCAGCAAGGGCTGTGGAAGAGCTCCCTCCTGTGCAGCTCCGCCTCCTTTGCTTTCCCCTCCCTGCTGGGCCTCTTAGCTGACTGCAGGATGTTGCAGTGCAGACCTAGAGGTGAGACCAGGCCCCTGGGTAACTTCAACAAGCAAGCACTGAGCTCCTCTCCAGGCCCAGCCTGCCATGTGTTGTCCTTGTCCCCCTGCACAGGCCTACTCCCCGAGCATCGAGCATCGTTTCTCATGGGCTTGGAGGATCCAGTTTTCTTCAACTCCGGCAAGGACTGGTGGGGGAGGGGAAACTGACAATACACAGCATTGCCCAAACCATCCCCATGCATTCCTGCAGTGGGATAAGGACAGGCTATTTTTATTGTATTCCCATATAATTTCTTGACACTATGATCAACTTGACAAGTGGTAGTACTTATCAGTGAGTTGCAATGAAGAATATGAAAACAAACCAATGAACATTTGTTTTGTTACCTTAAAATCCATTCACCTGTCTTGCACTTTGACTGCATCTTTGAAGTGTGGTTTTGAAACATCATACATTCATCAGTGAGAGCTATGATTTATTGACTTATGAGAGCTTCTAGATGTTGACACATGTAACTTTACAACATTCAAAAGAAAACATTAGTAACTATCACCATGGAAAGGGAACAAGTCAGAATGAGGGATATAAGATTTTCAGAATTCTTAATTTTGACACAAGTTTAACTCCCGTAGTAATAAATACAGCAGTGTTGTTAGTTCACGTCAAAGTGTAAGGCTCACTTTATTTTCAAAAATGTCTGCACAAAACACAAAAAATATGAACCATGAATAACCTGTTAACCCTACTTTCTGTCTTAGCGTTCCTATTCCTGGAACACAAGGCTCAACACAATTTGAAAAAGGCAAAATTTTGGAGCTTACATTTTCAGTGGATTCAGTCCATGGTCAGCTAAATGCAAGGCAGAAACAGCATGGAAGAGTGGCTGCTAGAGGAAGCTGTTTAACACATGGTGACCAGGAAGGAGCCAGGGAAGATAATAAACTCTCACAGGTCACTCTCCTAGTGACCAGCCCTTTCTGACCAGATCTCACCTCTAACAGTGAGACTTTGGGAGAAGATTTTAGATCTAAATCACAACATTTAGCCCCTGACTCCCAAAAGATGCATGTCTATCTCATTAAGAAAAATGTTTTAGTCCATCTCCAAGTCACCAAAGTCTTAATGATAGGATTTTCGGCGCAGTTAGAAGACAGAATATAAAGTAAAGTGGCCATTATTTTAAGGATGTGGAGAGAAATTCCATGACTGCCAGGGTCTGGCTTTGCTCTAGATAGGATACCACAGCAGTGAGAGGCGGGACCAAGGGACGTTTACCTTGAGAGTATTTTCCCCACCCTCAGGCAATTTACCTGAGGCGCGAAATGAATTCTAATGGGCTGCTTGGGCGTCAGCAATGCCCTGTTAGGCACCACCCCAGACCAAAGTTATATGTATGCCCCCACACCAGTGTCCGGCAGAGAAAGCCAGGCACCTGGTGGTCATGGAGTTTCTCTCCACACCCTTAAAATAAAAGCCACTTGACTTTATATTCTGTCTTCTAACCACACCAAAAATCCTATCACTTAACAGATCCAGTATTGCTGAAAAGTCCAAGCCCAAAGTCTCTTGTGAGACTTAGGACAAACTCTTAGCTGTGAGCACCTGTAAAAATCCAAAAGAAAGTTATGTATTCTCAGCATACAATGATAGAGGGTAAACATTCCCATTCTAGAAGGGAAGAGAGTAATAGACTGGATCAAAGCAAGACCAAAACCAGCAGGGCAACTATTATATCATGTAACCCTGTACTCAGTACCTGAGGCAGGCTGTGGTGCAATGTGACCCCACGTGGCCTCTCTCTTGGACTGAATTTGTATACTGTCTGCAGCTTTCCTCAGCAGAAAATCTATATTCTCAGCAACTACAGCTTCCTGGGGTCTCCACTGTACCTTTGGCATTTTCATCTCTGCTTTATGCAGTGCCCTCATGGGCTCCTAGCAGGGACTGTGATTCTGCCATGCATGTTTGCCTGGCCTCTGGTATTCTTCTGAAATCTGAATCAACACTTCTGTGCCATCATAATTTGCATTCTGCATGCCTGAAAAACCAGCACCACATGGATGATGCCAGGGTTGGCTGAAAGTTGGAGCAGGACTTGAGCTCATTTGGGCCACATCTTCAGTGGCTTCTGAGTGCCTGCATGGCTACACATGGTGAAATTAACCCTAGGGACACAGTTTTCTGAGAGGCCCTTCTCCTAGAGGGTCTCTTCTCAAATGAGAGCTTTATAGTTTTTAAACTTGAAGCCCCTGATGCTGATTCCTTTGCTGCCTTCAAGCCATCTTCCCTAGTGTCCTGATGCACAGATGCTTTTTAAAAATGATCATCTTTCCAATAACCAAGCTCTTTTCAGTCTCAACTTTGCAACACTTCCTTTCTGGTGAAACTTCAACTATTCAAATCATTCACCTCCACTATTTTCTTCTAATTCTCATTGTAATCTGGATAAAAGCAGCTAGCAGTATCCATGCTACAATCCAAACATTGAGATGCCTTGATATTTCCTGTGCGATGAATTAGTCTCTAATCTTGATCTCTCATGAAGTCTCAGAACATGGACACATTGTAGACAAATTTTATGCCAGAGCACAACTGACCTCTAGTTCAAATGCCAGTGGAGTTCTTGTTTCCAGCTGAAATCTCCTGAGCCAGACCTTTGCTCTAGTGCTCTGAGCTCCAACAAGAATCACCTATCAATCTGTTTATAGGGTTTTAAGTCTTCTCTAGATGACATTCTACAGCCTTTCCAACCTCCTTCTCCAGACCAATTCCAAAGGCTTCTGAAACACACGGTCCATCTCAGTCACAGCAATAACTGCACTTCTTTGGTACCAATGGCCTCTATTACTCAACTTTCCAGTTTCTGGGACAAAATACCTGATACCCACAACTCAAAGGAGGAGAAGTTTGTTTTGGATCATAGTTTGAATGGATTCAGTCCTTGGTCAGCGGCTCTGTGGAAGAAGCAGTATGGCAGGATGGCATGGCGAGGAAAGCCGTCCATCACGTGGCAACCAGAAAGCAGAGTGAGGAGGAGGATGGGGTGAGAATACTCCCTTCCTGCTCAAGCCACCACTGCTCTGCCTCTTCTGACCAGACCCCTCCCCCAAGTGTGAGACTCTGGGGGGAACTTGAGAGCTAAGTCATAATATTTTCAAATAGAAATGTCAGTGAAGAAAAGCAGTTAGTTCAGTTTACAACCTGTATTCGTCCGTTTTCTGTTATTATAATAAAATAACTAAGGCAGAGTATTTTAGAAGAAAGCACAATTTTGGAAACTGAAAAATTCAAGATCACATGATCTTCTCTGATTGGCCCCTGAGGAGGGCCTGGTGGCAGATGACATCACAATGGTTAATGACATCACAATGAACAGCACAAGCAGAGTGGCCCAGTGCTGAGGCAGGAAGGCAGTGGGATTCAGGAGCCAGCTCCACTGTCCTCTGCGGAGCGTGTGTGGTTGGCTTGTTTTGTTTGAGAGGTATCTGCTTACTGGGAAGAGCGGGGCATGCACAGTGTGTGTCAGACACTCAGCTGCCAGATGCCCTGGGGCACAGCTCCAGCCAAAACCATGACGCCTTTAAGGAGGTTTCTGATGAGAACATTCCAGAATGCCAGTGGAAAATCCTGATGCCACATATTTGAGAACCATACTGGGAAGAAAGCAATTTTCTACTTGATTTTTCTAAAACAATAAACAGTGGAAAGAATGCCAGGGCAATAGTTTTAACCACCACAAGCCAGAGAAAGTCAGCTTCAAGTACCAAAAGCATCAAGCAGACTCCCCAAGGGAATTCTGTCACGAGGAGACACCAGCAGCCCTCCGGTGGCCATGATGGTGGTGTTGCTGATGGTGATGTGGTGACAGTGAGGTTGATGGTGACGAAGATGATGCTAATCCCAACCACAGTGGCAGTGGAATCATTGCTGTGATGGTGACAGTGAATGATACTGATGCTGGGGGTGACCACAGCGATGCAGATCATGATGGCAATGAAGCAGCTGTGTTTTGAGCATCATTTGCAAGGATCTTTGCCAAGGGTGCTTCACTGGATTTACCGCACATCTGATGAAAGGGGACACCTTTAAGGTAGGTGTATTATGCCCAGTAGACAGACAGGAGAGCAACCCAGAGAGACCGGGAAAGATGCCAAGGGACAGACAGCGGGGCGTGACTGGGGTGTGATCTTTCGTTTGTGCCGGGAGTGGCTGATTTCCTTTTTCCTTGCTTTGCTGCTGTGACTGTGGGCTCACTCAGGGTTGGGTGCTGTAGAAAAAGGAAGCAGAAGGATGTGCTGAGTTCACGTGGTTACAGGTGGCATGTCCTCCAGAGCCCTGTGTGACTTCCTGTGTCTGGGGCAGGTGTGAGTTTTCACTGCCTGCAGGTGACTCTGGGACTCAAGGTAGCTGGCCTTGGCATCAAGCTTGGCATTTGTCCACACCCTACCTTTACTTAGCTCCTAGGGGGGCTGGGGATTTAGCTCAGCGGCGTAAGCGCCTGCTTTGCAAGCAGGCAGTCGTGAGTTCGACCCCTGGTACCGATAAAAATGAAAAAGACCAAAAAAAAAAAAAAAAAAAAAGAGTAATTACTTAGCTCCTAGGTCACTCAGGTGGTGAGAGGCAGTTGGGATTTGAACCCAGGCCAGCCAGCTCTGGACTCACAGTCCCAGCCATTGGGCCACATTGCCTTCTACATGCCATGACAGGTAGCATAGAATCCAGGCCTTGTGCTCTGCCGCTGACCCACCTCTCTGCTGCTGATTTCTACCATGCTCCCCTGGACCTCCACAATCTAGCTGAGCAAGCCTGATCAAGCCACAGGCCCTTGGCACCTGCTTTATTCTCTGCCTGGAATGTGCTTCTCCAGCTCCTTCTGCAAGGGGCTTCCTCTCACCTCCCAGCCTCCGCTCCTAAGCCATCTGCTGATGGAAGCCTTCTCTGGACTCTGAGCTGCTCACGGCGGCCCTCCGGAGTCCTCTCTGCAAAAGGCCTGCTTCTCTGCAATAGCATGGTCACTGCCCACAGGAGCCTTGTCCCTTTGCTGACATCCCAGCAGCCCATTTCCACTTCTCTCCGGGATACTTTTGTCCATCAGGAAGCCCTAGAGCCACTGGCACACAGAAGGGCTCAGCACTCTGCTGTGAATGTGGGGTTTGGAGAGGTAACACTGTCCCTCAGGTGCAGATGGGAGTGATGAACAGTGGGCCAACCAGCCCCTATCCCCCAGCATTTTCCCAGCTATAACACTGGAGTTCCTGGTCCCCGGAAACCCCTAGTCCAGGGCAGACCACTGTGGTTGATCCCCTCTCCTCCTCCCTTCCAGGTGGGCTGTTTCCCCCATTGAGGGGGGCAGCCTGGAATGGTGAGAGGACAGCTCATACCACTTCCTGGGAGGCCAGGAAGCAAAGTAATGATGTCTTGACCCTCCCTTGACTCACGTCACATGGTGCTGTCCCCATCTGCCCCTGAATGTGCTGAGGGCTACCCTACAGTGCAGCTTGTGCAGTTCCATTAATGAGGAGGACCTGAGCCCCAGCCTCCTGCCACCCATCCTGCACCCCACACAGCCTGGCACCATTCTGTGTGCCCACACAGGTGCCACTCCACTTCTCCAAAACAATGAGCATTACACAGCCACACTGGGGTGGCATCTTGGTGAGCATCCACAGGGAGAAGACAGAGGGGGAAGACACTGTCGAGCAGAGCCACCATCTTGCCCCTTTTGCTCAGTACTCTCCTTATGTTAGTGTTGTGGGAATCCTCTTGGTCCTGGGCAAACTGGACTAGTTAGTGTCCTGTCCCCTGGCTTGACAGTGACAGCCACAGAGCCCAGAACCTGAAACTTACTCTTCCATGTAATTCTCACAGCTGCGTTTGGTGAGTGCTGTTTCCTCATTCTGTAGCTAAGCACAGTGAATCTTAAAGAGGCTCAGTCCCCTGAGTTAGGACAGAGTTAGGACTTGAACCTGGCCGTGTGCTGGTTTTGGCTCATCAGGGGATTCATCCACTGACGAGGTCATGGCTGCACACGCTGACAGGAGGTGGCTGGCTGATGGGGGTGGTAGATGGGGGTGGGATCTCAAAGGGTGTATTCTTGCCCTAGCTCCCCTCTTTTCATTCTCTGCATAAAGCATCCCATAAAGACAAACTGTCCCCCAGGCCGCCTCCTCCCAAGGACCACAGCCGCTTTGTGCGAAAAGAGAAGGCAAGCTATTTCTCCATTTGCACACATATCTCCAATGCTGTGTGGCTGAAACAGTATTTTCCTGAAGAGGGTGTATTAGCTGCCTTCCCATTGCTAAGACATAATACTAGACCCCTGCAGCTTGAAGGAAGACAAGTTTGTCCGGCCTCAGTTTCAGAGGGATCAGTTCATGGTTGGCAGAAATGAGATGGTGGAAAGACTTAGCAAAGGAAAGCTGCCTACATCATGGTGGCCAGGAAGCAGAGAGTGAGAGTAATCACACTCCAAAATCTCCACCTCTGAACACACAAGACTTTAGGGATGTAGGAGGTACTCCAGATCTAAACCACAACAGGGAGTTCCCTCAGAAGAGAGTGCCGGCCCCAGCAGCGGAGGATGCACAGCTCCCTCTTATTGATGTTAAAGCAAACACACAGATATGGTGAGGGCTGCTTGCAAACCCAGACCTGTGTCTTGGGCAGCCTCAGATAGTGTCAGCTGATCTGTGGCAGGCTGTGCCAGCCCCTGAGGGCAGCAGACCATTGCTCAGGAGAGCAGGGAGAGGTCCCCCCTCCTGTGGGCCTGGGAGAGTGGGGAGGGGGTACAGGCATCACTGGCCCCTTTGAGGGGAAGTGGTGGCTTGGTGCTCCATGCACGGAGGCTACGGGGAGCCTGGAAGGAGCAAATGGGGGCTCGGGCACTAACCCTGGTGCTGCCAGTCGTAGTAAGGGATCTATGGGCAGAGGCTTTGTCTCTGCTGCTTTGCTTGTCTAAGAAGAGCTGGCAGGAAATGAGCTGGGCTCTGTGGGTGGGGAAGGAGATGGGGAGGCAGGGGCAGGGTAAAAGGATGGAAAATGACCAATATATACACATGCACAACTCCACAAAATGAATGTAACCATTGTGTATCACAGGCATACACTAATAAAAAATAAACGAAAATGAAAGGGGATGGTCTGTTCCTCCTGAAGCAGTGCCAACACTTACCCTATCAGCCAGACCCCTGTGGCCCCAGAGACCTCTAGTCTTGGCTGATGGAGGAACATACAACTCTGAAAGAGCTAAAGCTTGCTTCTGATTTCTTACATAAAAATAGTCTCAAGCTTGCAGCAAACTTTAGGAAGGGCAGGAATAAACTATTTGCACACAGCCTTCATCCAGATTCAGTGTTTCAGGCTTTGTTTTTCCCTACGTGTGTGTAACTTTCTGGAGCATTTGAGAGAAGGGGGCAGGTATGTTGCCCTTCACCCCTAGACTCCACATGCTAGGTGGCCAGCAAAGATGGCCCCACCAGCTCCCTGCAACCTACTCACGTGTGATGTTAGGAAGTGATGTCTACTTCCCACCAAGGAAGCTGGGGCACCAAGAACTGACTTTGGTCAGGAGATTGCAGCTTCCTCTGCTTGGCCTTCCTGGGACCCTCCAGCCATGTAGAGGCTCCCATGAGCTAAGAGGATGGAGCAGCCTGGGGAGAAGTGGGGCTTAGCCACCCCACATACTGACCTCTCTCAAGCTGCCAGCCAACTGTGGCCACACAAGCCACCCACCGCTGCCTCAGGAGCAGAAGAGTCACCCTGCTGAGCCTCACCAGCCACACACATAACAAGTGAGGAAAGACAAATAGTAGTTCCCGTGTTTGGAGCATAACAGATTACCAAACCAACCCTGGGCACACTGTGCAGATTTCCAAAGAGCAAAAGGGATTCTCCTGCACACTGACCGTCCCATCACCAGAGTGGGGAAGCTTGACGTGGCACCATGGAGCTGTCTAATCCACGTCTGCAGACTTCAGCGATGGTCCCAGCAACGGCCTTGGCAGCACTTCCCCTCCATACAGGAAGGGTCGTGTTGAGTACCTTTGCATCAGAATGGTAGGATATCATTTCAGGGTACTGCTTTGCCCTATGGTCGAGGGGATGGGGACCCTGCAGCCACAGAGGCCTTGTCCCGGAAGCCCTGGCGAGGTCACAAGGACCGCCTCTTCTCAGGGTCACACCCTACCCTGGCCTGTTGTCCACCTGCAGAAATGAGCTCGCTTGGCTTTACGTGCTGACTACAGTGTGGGCAGGAGAGGCAGCTGCTTCCTCGCTGGGGTTTTCAGCTTCTCTTCCTTATAGGTGCCAAGTGCATGGGCGAACGACATGCGTTTTGTTTTCAGGACCTTTCCGTACCCACAAGACAGAAAACAAATGCTCCGTGCTGAAGAAAACAGAACCTTTCAGGAACCTTGCCAGCTCCCCTGTGTAAATGCACAAGAGCTTTGGGGGCCCAGGGAGAAGCCCCGCCACCCCAAGAGCTACTCACTGGCTGTCCGGGTACAATCTTGCTCATGATTTTAAGATAGACTCAGGTCCAAGAGGCTGATATATCTCCACCACACAGTCTTACAGATGAAGCCCTTCCCAGGGCCCAAGACTCAGCTCCCAGTTCCCCTTACCCCTGGATTTCTGCTTATCCACTTCAGGGCTTAGACACTCTCTGTGCATCACCTGCATGGCACCCTGAGAGTGTGCACAGTGGGCTCCATGGGCTGCCCTGCCGCAGGGGCCCAGCAGGAGGGCAGTAGGGTGATAGCAGTGACCAGGACCCTTGGCAGCACTGTCCTGTCCTTCAGGAGCAGCAGTCACTCTGAGAACCTCAGGAGTGCAATCAGAGGCTCCCAATGACACCACAGAGTCTGTGAGAGGACCAGGAGGCAGGGAAGGCTGGTAGTCGCTGGCAGTGCCCCCATTTCCTCCATCCCTGTCACATGTGACAACCGAAGCCAGAGTCACAGGTGGGTCTCAGGGAATGGGGTCTGGATTCAGATCCCAGCAGTAGCAGTCTTTGTTTGAGGGATAACAGACAACTGAGCCACCCTGGGGCAGTATGACTTTGGGGTCCAGCCTCAGTTTCCCCACCTGTAAAATGGCACTGTTGAGCGCAGTTTGGTGGCAGGGTGGCAGCGAGGAGTTAGGGCTGAGGTCAGGGCCTGCCCTCAAGCAGGTGCCACCCTCTGACGCCACTTTGTCTTTAGTCAGTGTGGTTTTCTCTTCACTGGGGAAAACCCACCTGGATAAAAACAATTCAGAACCAGGCATGGTGGCGCATTCCTGTGGGAATGCCAAGACTGCCACTGTACTTCCTCACAGGTCATACATAAGCGACCAGTTCCGATCCCTTCACTGATGTTTCCTTGCTGATTTTCCTTTTGTCCCTTTGTTTGTTCAGTCTTGGTTCTATGGAACAGGTCCTGCCATGTAGCTCGGGCTGACTTCGTACTGGCTAAGTTGCCAGTTGGGCTTGGACCTGAGCTGCTCCTGCCTCAGCCTTGTGCCATCACACCTGGCTCTCCCTTCTTTGATCTTAGCCACCCCACTAGGTGAAGGACAGCAGGGCTTTTAAATAAAGCTGAAAAGGCATTTTGTAACACAGGCAGTGGCCCCACAGCCTCCACCCCCTCCACCACCTTGAGTCTCCTCAAGGTGGACTGGACCAAGGAGTTCCCTTCTCTGGGCCTCACCTTCCCCATCTGGACCGAATCCCTGTTGTGGATTTGTGCTTCTCAGATGAGCCTGCAGACCTACCTGGTGGGCAGGGACTGAGGCATTTGTCACTTGAGTCCTGGGGCAGGAGGATGAGCCTGTCCCTACCATGGAGCCCTGCACACCATGCAGGGGGTCCATCCCTGGAACCAGCTCCACTGGCCGGGGTTACTGTGTCAGTTGGTGTCTTAAGACCAAACCCTTGAGTCAGGTGAGAAATGGGGGTTCCCTCCTGCCTGGTGTCACAAGCCTCTCTGGCCCACCCCTGCTGCTCTGAGTAGACCCCAGGAACCTCTGCTCAGGTTCTTCCCCCAAAACACCTGCCCCTGTCCTCCCCACCGACCAGCACCTGCTCCTCCAGGAAGCCTTCCTGGATCCCTGCCTGCACTGAAGGGCCCCTGTGTCCGCTGTCAAGCACTTTCCTTTTGGCAGCCTTCTACACTTGGTTGTGATTTCTTGAGCAGTAACTGGGGGCCCAAGGCAGGGTCCCCGGAACTCTTGGAGCCCATGTCTGGGATAAGGGATCCAGAACAGATGGTTGGTATCTGGCCTCCAGGAGCCCTGCACCGAGTTTTTCTCTGGGACCAAATCCTTCCCTGCTACCAGGATCAGGATGCCTGTCTGTGTAGGCACAGGTGTGACCCACTACAGCCGTCCGCTGAGCCAAACCCCAGCTGGGACAATCAGGGCTTTCTGCTGGGAAATTCAGGCACCTGGAGAAATGGGAGGGAGGGGAAGTGCAAGCTGAGTTATTCTGTTCTCTTCCTCCTTCCCGCCATCTAGAAGCCCAGGGCTACCCCAACCCCCGTCTTCTCAAGGCTTGATGGTTCCAGTCTCACTCTGCTGTCCCCTAAAGGCTTGCCATGGCCCATTTCTCTGGTCACCCCTAAAGGACACCAGCAGAGGCAGCTTACCCGTAATTCCTTCACGGACACAGACCAACGGGCAGAATCACCAGGGATGAGAGCGCCGATCTGACAGAAGGAAAGATGGAAGGACAGATGAAAGACAGACAGGTCCTCTCCAGCCAAGGCTTGGCCTGAGTGAAGACCCAGTGAACAGGGCCAAGGTAGCAGGCCTAACAGCGAAACAGAGCAGGACCTGCAACTCTGTCCCCGACACCAGCCTGGAGGAGGGACACTTTCACAGAGCGTGGGCTTTGCACCTGTCTCTGGGAAGCGCTCGTGTCTGGGACACCTTTCCTTCCTCTTGGCTTCCTTTTCTTTGCATTCATTGCGGTTTAACACAAAACACAGAAGCCTTCACAGCAGCAGCTTGGAGTGGCGGGGTGGGAAGAAGGAAAGGGCACTTGGGTTGGCGCTCCTCTTCCTACCGCGCTGATGGAGAACCTGGGGCGCAGGGCAGAGCCCCTCCACTGAGACCCCGGCTGAGAAGTCGGGCCCAATTCAACCGGCCACGTGCTGCATCCGTCATCTTGCTTCAGGAAAAACTGACCATCTTGCCCTAAAGTTGTCACAAAAGTAGGCTCTGGACAGATTAAATGTGAAAGTTAAAATAATCAAGCTTATTATGGAGACATAAGAAGATACCTTTATGCCCAAGGAAGGAGAAATTCTATTTCCAAGGACCCTAGAAGCACAAGCTAGAATGGGAGGAGGATGAGCTTCCAGCCAAAGTACAAACACTGCAGGTACGGGTGGCAGATGGAGGGCGCTCGGGTGAACGTGACCAGCGGGTCCTGCTTGGAAAGTACAAGGAACTCTCACCACAAAATAGGACAAAAGAAGACCAGTGGACAAAGACACAGGCTGCGGAAGGTGGGAGAGGTCTAAATGGTTAACAAGAATAACAAGGGCGCTCAAGCCTGCTGGAGGCATTTTCTTCTCCCTGGACTGGGGACTGAACCTAGGAGCCACATTCGTAGCCCTTTTTAAATTTTTAAAATTTGAGACTAGGTTTTACCAGGTTGCCCAGGCTGACTGAGCTCAAAGTGCTGGGATGACAGGCACACACCCCCCGACCCAGGTTTCCAAAGGTAGGCACCCCAAGCGGGTGAGCTAATGCCAGCCAGGCATCGGGGGAGCCCGGTGTTCTCCGACACTGTCAATGCCATCGGCTGTCTAGCACAGAGAAGAGGGAGACCTGGGCACCCTGTGTCTGGAGACTGGAGAGTCTCTTTGGTTTGGGACAACAGGTGGCGGGCAGCTGTCACACAGCTCCCTAGCAGGGCGAGACCCAGATGCCTAGGTGGCGCTGGTCCCAGGAACAAGGGCTGGGGTACCTTCACCAGGTAACCCTAGAAGTAAGCAGGGAGCTCAAGGTGCACCCCACTCTGGGGCAGAACGGGAAGCCAGCCAGGGGAACCAAGGGCTCAGCGAGCACTGTCCCCTAGCTCTGCAAAGGCGGTGTCTCAGGGCAAGGCTCCCACGTAGGCTACTGCCGGGCCCCGCGTCTGCGAGTCGCCCCCACACCAGGCGGCGGCGTTCCTGTGACCCGGTGGCACGGAGTTCTCTCGCGCTTGCCCTTGGGATCGCCTCAGGCTCCCTCCCGAATGTGCTGGGACCTGTGCCCAGCCGGTGCCGCAGCCGCAGCCCGGCCGATCCCAGGGTCGGAGCGGCTCCTTCCGGCCGGCCCGCCCGCTGCTGGCGGGCTGTGATTAGCTGCGTATTGAATGACCCTCGCTCCTCTTCCCCGAGCTCGCGCCAGCAAGGGTTAATCAGCCTTCCTGCGCCGCTCGGAAGGAGGCAGCGGGGCGGCCGGCGGCGGGCGGCTTTCGTTACTTTGATGGGATACATGTGCGCGGCTTTATCTCCGGCCTTTCTCCGTAATTCAGCGCTTGAACGTCTCAGCTGTCGGCCGATCTGCAGACAATTGCTCGGGGTAATACTATCCGGAAAAAGCTGATAAAACGCAGATGTGAGGAGGCCTCTGAAATTTGCGGTTTGCTAAGTGGTTTGCTGCGATGCCTGCCCGCGGCCTGGGCGGCTTCCCTGCGAGGCTGGGAACCCAGGGGTGGACGTGGAATTTTTTTTAAGTGAATCGTTGAGCAGAGGAAGTGACTGTAGAATTTTTCCCCCTGTAATTAGGAAGATCGGCAAACACAAGGCAGAGTGGGTGGGACCGGACCAAAGGGCAAACTCGCCTATCCCGGGCTCCCTTCCTACCTACCCCAGCGCGTGTTTGGGTGAAGGGCTTCTCCAGAAATGGGGCAGGCAGCCCGGAGTGGTGTGATGCAGGGGACTCCTGAGGGAGCCCGGGCTGTTTGACCTTGGGTGGGCTACTTAACCCCTCTGCTCAGCTAATTCAACCCAAAGAGCAAATACTGTCAAAGGCATCCCTGATCCGTGTGCTGCCAGGCAGGGTCCTGGCACACACTAGGTGCCCCTGGGGTGGCCGCAGGTTTCCTCTTACTGCCTTCCACTTACTCCCCTTCCCAAATGACCCCGACAGGAAAATGATGACAGCGAATCCCTGCTGGGTGGCAGACAAAGGACCAGGCTGTCAGTTTCAAAGAGAGGTGCTTCCAGGGCGAAGCTGTGGGTGAGGCCTCCTGAGGAGAGAATAATCATGAATCTGCCTTGGCCAAAGGCAGAACAGAACAGGGCACCTGGACCCATGCCCTGTGACCTGTGCCCAGTCACAGGGATTCTGTAACAAGGCATTTTTTCTCAAGATCCCAGAGATGCTAGGGCCCAAGAGGAGGAAGAACCCCAGGTGTCAGGCTGCCGAGGTCTGGGGGTCATCTGGGCCCCACCGCCCCCTCAGTCCAGAAAGGGCAGGCAGTGTGGCTGCTGCTGCCCAGCACCTCAGGAGCAGACTTGGCCTGGGAGGGGACCCCCCCCCCCGCTGGCTTGGTGCTGCCGGCTCTGGTGACCACGCTGCTGTGACAGCAGAGTGGGTGAGTCCACGTGAGTGTTCTGGGGAAGCACGTTCACGATGACCTTCCCAGCTTGGTCCTGGTGCGAGGACAGGAGCTGACACCATGCCATACTGCCCTGGAGGACATCAAAGGGTCTCAGACTTCAGGCAGCAGATGTTACTGTCTCCTCCTGGGCTCTGCACCCCTATCTGCCTACAAATGTGCTCCAAGAGACCAAGAGCCCAAGAAACGGAGGTGCAGGAACTCGGCCACAGATTCAGGGATGACATTTGTATTGTGCTGAGCTAAGAGCGGCCAGTGGGCCCTGGAGGGCTCCTCCATCTTCACCTCTTGCCTGGGGAGTAGCCCTGGAGGGTAAGTTGATCGCACTCACTTTCAGATGAGGGTTATTGAGGCCCAGGAAGGCCAAGTTAGGTGCGCACACAGCCTCCTTGCTGGCAGACTGGAGCTGGGCTCACACTCCAGTGTCTTTAGGAAGACTGGGCTTCCCAGTGCCTGGCCAGCTCTGCCCACTCTGAACTTTAGGACATAGGCTGGAGGAGATTCCTGCCTGAAAAAGGCCCCTGTGTAATTAGAAGGTCTCTTTGCAGTTCTTGCCTTTCAGAGAAAGAGGGCGTCTCTCCCCCTGCTGGGGTTGGGGCAGAGCTGGTAGCAATTTTCCCACAATGTGTAAATTAGTCAATCTCCGAGTCTGTAAACTGGGCTTTGAAGCGACCTTAATGAAGCACTCCATTAGGGCTTAATGGTCGCTGCCTCCAGCATTACTGGGCCGAGGGCCTTTTGATGTCTTGGGGCCACGGGTTGGAGGCTCGACTTATCTAAATGCCCCGGCAGGCTTAGGAAGAAAAAAAAAGGCAAAAACCCCCTTAGAGAAGTTGAAAAATTTTTAATGAAAAAAGTTAGTCCTGGCCTGACTGATGTTGGTACTTCAAAGCCTGTGAGGACTAAATTGCTGTAGACTGCTTAATTCAAAAGTGCTCCCTCTCGGGTGACAGCCCGATGGTGACAAAATACAATTGGCAACAGGAGACTGCAAGATCAAAGGCTGGCCATTGTAGTAGTTTTGTTCCATGAAGAATTGCTTATTATCAGGCGTTTTTAAGCCTTTTTCTTTCTTTCTTTTTCTCCCCTTCTCTTTTCTTCTCTCTCTCTCTCTCTCTCTCTCTCTCTCTCTCTCTCTCTCACTCTCTCCATTGACATCCCACATTCCCTGGTTCAGAATCAGTGTGTATAAATACTTGTAATCACATCCTTCTGATGATACCCAGCAGTTCACAGAGGCCGTGGCTGGCTGCCCATCCCCCTCTCTAGGTCTGCAGAGCTGTGCGGTTGGTTGCACTGTTTAAAAAAAAAAAATTCTGTGTTTTTCTTAGAGAAAAGATCCTACCAGGCCCCTGGAGGGCAAATTAGAGCTGAGGGTCCGCTCATCATCTCCAGGACTATTTTAGGATTTGCTTTCGATTAAACTGCCTGCCCAGATCCTCCAGGGGTGGCCAAGTGGAGGAGGAATCAGATGACGGGCCTTAGGGTCCTGGTTCTCCTAATGATGATACCCAGCTTCTCCCAGCCTACTTTATCCAAGCAGAGCCTAGGAACTCATTTACTCAGGTTGCAACTATTTACTGAACTTTGACTTTGGAAAATGCATGCTTTGCAGTGGTCATTAGGGACTGGGAAGAGAAAGTGAGTAGAAAGGCCCTCTGCCTTCTTAAAAGCTGCCTCCTCCTCCTCCTCCTCCTCCTCCTCCTCCTCCTCTTGCTTCCCCTCTCCAGGGTTTCCCTACCTGCTTCAGATCCTGTGACCCCTCCCAAGGAGCACAGAGCCACAGCCAGAGGTTCCTGGGCTATTAGGAACTTCTCCTTGGAGGAAAGTGGAAGGAATGTGGGTTCCTAGAAGAGAGCCCTCACTTCTCTGTCCCGCACGGTAGACCTCCATTCATTGCTTTACCTGCCTGAGCCTCAGTTTCCTTCCTGGTTGAATGGGACCCACACTCCCCACTCTGCCAGTTCTTCTGCTTGCCCTGATTTGACACAAGGCTCAACAAAGCAAAGGCAGCATCAGTTACAAACTCGGTTCTCATCGTGTTCTGAAACAAGCAGGAGGACCTGGGCGGTTCTGAGCGAGGACAACTGGGGACCATTAAGAAGCCAGAATGTTAAAGCCCCTTTTATGGCCTCCAATATTGGTCACCAGGAAGCTGCACACGACAAGACACACACAAGCTCCTATCATTCAGCTGTCTTGAATTAATTAAGAAGCCTCGTATGGGGACAATTAGAAAACCTTAGGCTGATGACATCTCGACTCCCTGTGATGGAATTTGCTGCTGCATCCCCCAGATATCAGTGTCTTTGTTTATTTCCCAAGGAGCCCAGTTACACCACAAGGCTGGATCTGGATTCTACTGATGTCTGGGTGGGAGGCGCGGACTGTCCCATATCCTGGGTCCTGTTGATCTGCTGCTATTTCTATCAGCTCCGGGGCTTTCTGGTCTCCCTTCCAGGCAACAGCTCCCCTTCTCCTGCCTTCCCCTCCCCCCGTTGTCCATCAACAATTTCACGTCCTTTGTTTTCAGATACCATGGGACCAAGATTGTAAATTCCCACACATTACAAGCAAATTTTCGGGGGGGGGGGGGAGATGGCCCTGAGCTCACACCAGCACCTCAGTGATTCAATGGCAACTTTTGCCACGAGTTCTCCACAATGTCCATGGGCTGTGCAGGGGGCCCTTGGTGACTCTCTGACCCTTCTGCTAATCAGGAGGGGACACACCATTTGCTACAGCACTACCCGCTGCCCATAATCACACATAAGTATGCGTCAACCCAGCTGGGCAATTATGAATAATTAAATCCATTAGAGACAGTCTAGCACTGGGCTGATGGCCGCATGGCCCTCTGTAATATTTTAACAGTAAATGCAAGCACCCCAGTGAGGGCTGGCTCGGGAGAAAGGAACAAAAGCGTGTCCAGATGCCAAGCCGGGTTGCTGGGTGACCCTCCTCCTCAGTCCCAGAGGCCTTCCCAGGGAAAACAATGGCAATGAAATGCCTATAAAATATTTTGAGGGCAACTATGAAAGCTTCAAAATGAGTTAATTAAAAACGGATAAGACGTGAGTCTCTAAAAGTATGCAGAGTAAATTTCGTGCTCAAAAATTGACAGAAAAGTTTTTCCAGCATAGAGCAAAACTTTAAATGGCAGAGCTGGGACACTGGCTCCTATTTTTCAGACAGGGAGGCCTCCGAAGGGGTCTGAGGCATCCACGGTGGCACAGAGCAGCCAGACAGTCCTGGAAGGCCGGGCAAGGCCTGAGCTTGTTGGAGATCTGCTTTGGACGTGGGCAGTGGACAAGAAGGCCACTGCTGATACGAGCAGCTACACACTCAAGGCATTTGCAGGACTGGAGATCGAACCTGGGGCTTTTGTGCTGAGCTGCATCTCCACCCCTTTATTCTTTCTCACTTTGAGACAGGATCTTCCTAAGTCACCAAGTTGAGCTAGAACTTTGGATCCTCCTGCCTCAGCCTCTCCGACTGCTGAGATTTTAACTGTGTACCTTCCTGCCTGGCACTTACACTCAATTAGCTTATCTTCAGCATTTGATGAAGATTAAACTGGTGACTGATAGCAAAATCAGTATTGCTGTGATTCACTTCCCTGGAAAGGGGTTGACTGGACCAGAAGATCAAAGGCCACTGTGAAGGGATGCAGCCTCCTTGTCCCTCTCCCTGTAGGGATATGGTTCTGCCTCCCCAGACTCCTGACCCATGACCTGCAAGAGACTGATCTCTCACTAACTGTGGAAAAGGCAGCCAGTGGGCCTAGGATGGGCATGACCACCTCAATAGGGGCATAATCAATGTCCTGTTTCCTGTGCCTGAGACAATGGGAAAAATTACTTGCACTGGCACAGCAGAAACCTGAATCAAACACTTCCAGTGAGAAAGGAAAGACTTCCTGGAGAACAAAGAAAGCACAACCAGTGACAAAGGAAGCACTTCCTGTAACAAAAGGCAACATGCCTTGAGGGTTCCTGGACCAGTTGTGATGAGGAGGCTGTGAAGGTCGTACAAAGACCAAATGAGTCCACCACGTACCACCTCAGAGGGCTGCACCCAGCCAGGCCCTCCTGGTCTCGGCCTGCCTCCAGGGCCTTCGAACACTCTGCATTTGTCTGTGTCTCTGTGCTGAGTGGGAGATGTCATGTTTTAGTATCCTTCTGTGTGATGAGGTCCTGGATGTTCAGAGAGGTCAAGCAGCCTGCTCAGGACCCCACAGGAACGGGCCAAGACTTCATCCCATGTAGTTTTGACCGGAAAGCCCACGCATTGGTGGCTGTCTAGTGTGGCTTCTTAGTGCTAGCATGGCAGATGTCATGCTGATGAAGCTCTGGGTAGCACTGCACAGGGTCCTCTCTTAACTCTGTAGCATGGCTGGAGGAGGATCAGTCACACCCCTGTACAAATCCACTTTGCCCCACGCCTGTGTCATCCGGAGGCACAACTTCCCCAGGCGGGATGCTCTGGAGGGGTTGGGGGTCACACCACTGCTGGCTTCCCATCCTCTGTCCTTAGTGCAGACAAGCCCAAGAGTCCTGTTGCCTGAGCCTATGAGGGTCCATTCCTTAAAGAGGTGAGTGCCCAATGAGCTCTCTGTCCAGACACAGACCTGGGGTCACTTGAGATCATCAACCAGCTGTGCAGGAAGCACTCTTCCCAACGTGGGGCTGGGCACACAGCCTGCTTCCCAGCAAAGGTGCATCACAGAAATACCTCCTTTCCCATCAGGAGCAGAGTCACTGACAGCCAAGCTGAAGTCTGCTGTGGGCTGAGCAAGCCTAGTCACTGCACAGGTGACCCTTTGATGACAATAAGATCGACACATGCATGAGATATGACGGTGGAGGGGGAGATGGGTGAACCCTAAAACTCTGCAGAAGGGGTGCAGGCAGCCATGTTGCAGGGCATCTCTGCAAGACAGGCACCAACTGAGAGGCCCTGAAGCTGCTGCCAGCTTTTCCAGATTCTGAGGGTGACCAAGACCCAAGACAAAGCAGAACCAGAAAGGAGCAGGCCACCAGCTTCCCCTGTGGGTGCAGGTGGGGATTGCTGCCCTTCCACCAAGGGGTGACTCTCCCCTGTGTCTGCCCACATGCTTGCTGTCTGTCACAGCCTGGTCACCACCCAACTGCATGGACAACATGGTAGGGTAGAAGCAGGCTTCAAGGAAGGGTGTGGCAGGAAGCCCCAAGCAGTAAGAAGCCCCAAACTTCCTCTGCCTGCAGGTTGGTCCAGGACCAGCTCTAACCTGGTGGCACAGCTGCTTGCCCATTCTGTGCCATCACGGACTGCTCTGTTTCCAGCTGTAGCTGAGTAATTGCACAACCAGGTGTGAATCTGGGCTCCTCAGCCCATGGGGTCGCCATAACATGGGTTGACATTCACACTGACCTGGCTATCCCTCTGGAATGGGAGAAGCAGAAAATGCCAACATGTTTTTAAAAAACAAAACAAAACAAGACACCAGTTCAGGTTGTAAAGTGAGTTGGAGAGGCTGGGGTGTTGCCCAGTAGAAGGTGGAAAGAGGGCCTAGGTGGGCTGAGCTAGCCCTTCCTGCCTCATCAATGCCAAGATTTCAGTATGAGAAGGTTCTAGTCCTTCAGAGATTTCCAAAAACCACAGCACAAGATGGTCCGTCTTCTGGGGAGACGGACCCCCCAAATCACCCAGGCAAGACAGGCAGCGCTGCTGTGGAGAGGCCAGCAGAGGAAGAGGCCAAAGCATCTGGCCAAATAAAAAGAAAAAGTCCCATTTTCCCAGGAGGGGATAGAGCCACACAGGGTCCCAGGGACAGCAGGGTCCCTGGCATTCAGTCTGCTCAGTGCTGTCACTTCCTGGAGGCTCCATGTCCATCCCCTCTTTGGATTAGCACCCATATCCCTGGGTGACCTGTATCAAGCCACACCCCTCTCCAGCCTCAGTTTCTCCATCCGCACCAGGAGGGGGTGGCCTGGACAGTCCGGAAGCATCCTATGCACCCTGCCACCCTAAGCAGCAGGTCCCCAATGCCCTCTTTCTGCCACCTGCTCCCCCCAGAGGCCCTGCTTTGTCCCTAGGTGCTTCCAGCAGCGCCCCGTGGCCAAAATCCCTGAAAATCTGGACTCCCTGTGTCCTCCTCCAGCCCCTACCAGGCCACCACAGAAAGCAGTGAGGCGGACAGAAAGCAACGATGTTTTAATTTACCTGATTAAATCACCATGTGGACAGAGGCTCGAGGAGGAATCTGCTCTACAGAACTTTTCATTTAATAGAATTAGTTGAAACCAGATCAGCCGAGGCCTGTTCCTGCAGGCCATCTGCCCAGACAGGGAAGCACTGCCCTAAACAGAACCCCATGCTGCTGGGAGCCGCCTCGCTAGGGCCAGCAGGGAGCTGCCCCCTGCACCCGCCTGTCTGTCCCAATGGCTTCAAAGTCCTCCCTCTGGGGCCGCAGGGCCAGCAACACACCCGTCCATTTGCTGCGGCCGAGGGTAGGAGATTTTAATCAGATTCACATTCAGCTCCACCTGTGAAAGACTTGTGCCCAAGTTGGGGACTACTGGAAGGAGCCGCCAATCTACGGCTTTTTAATTCAGAAAAGAGGGCGGCTGTCCAGTGATTCGCCTGGACTCCTCAGGAAAATTAGATAAACTAACATTTACTCAACGTTTTAGCGTCTTCCAAGAAGTTTCCCACATGTTTTATTTAATCCTTGTGACAATCCTGCACGAGGGCTCAAAGAGGTTTTGTGTGGCTGGAGGCCACACAACTAGGAGCTAGGAGTGAAAACCCAGGCAGTGGAACTCTTAAAAGTGACAGCAGATGTGGTGGCTCACACCTATAATCCCAGCACTTGGAAAGCTGAGACAGGAGGATCACTGGGAGTCCAAAACCAGCCTGGACCATAAAGTGAGCTCAAGGCCAGCCTGAACTGCACAGTGAGACCCTGTCTCAAAAAGACAGAAAGAAAAAAAAAAAGTAGTGGCACTTGCCTGTCATTCCAGCACTGTTGGGAGGCTGAGGCAGGAGGGTCCGAAGTTCGAGCCTTAGCTAGGGCAATTTAGGAACTTAACAAAACCCTGCCTCAAAACAAAAAGCTGGAGCTTGTAGTGATAATTGCATATATCAATGCTTCAGAATGAGGCTAATGGCGTGATGTCACCTCTGTGCCCCACTGTGCTATCTGCTGCTGCTCCTGCCGCTCCTGTGCACCGCAGCTCAGAACTGTCGGTTCAAATCCTGCCCTCTACTCATACTAGCTGTGGGAGCCTGGAGAACTGTTTAAGCCCTCAAGACCTCCATTGTCCCATCTGTGAGATGGATGGGGGCAAGGATACCTCTTTCTCAGAGGCAGGTAAGATGGTGAATAGAAACTGCACATTGTTGAGGCCCTGGAGGTTCCAGGTGCCAAACTAAACCCTGTAGAGGACCTCTAACCTGGAACCAAACTTGGCCTTTCTGCTTTCGTCAAAGTTTTATTGGCAGGGCCACACCCATTTATTTACCTTTTGTCTATGGTTGTTTCCTACGACAGCAGAGTTAGAGGCTGGGACAAAAATTCCATGGCCTGAAAAACCCAAAATATTCACTGGTTGGCCCTTTATAGATAGAGTTTGCCAACTCTTGAGTGGCAATGGGAGGGTCACATGGTGGCACCCCCATCCATAAGCAAGACAGCGGCTGGAAGTGGCCTAGGAAACCCGTTATCCTAATTGTCAATGAACTTAGGTAACCTAGCAGTCCCTCCAACCCGGAAACCACGGTGGATCTTAAGTATTGCAGTGTGGCTGTCCTGTTTGCAAAAGAAATGAATGTGCCCTGAGCCATCGGTCTGGGGGATTATAAAGGAGAGGGATGGGGACCACTGCTATCTTCAGCAGCCACTTCGGGAGCCTGCGCCTTCCCCTGCAGGGAGTGGCTGCTGTATGGAACCGATATACTTGGAGATTTATAAGGTCAAGTTTTATGGGCGTACAGATCTCGCGGTGTATTACCACATCCTTATTACAAGCTCATGCTGCTGTCCAGTTAAACCAACGGAGCTAATATATTACTACTCGCCTGCCTGGGCCACAGACATGAAGGAAACACTGCAATAAAATATGGCCTTTGGGAGTCAGTCATGTCCTGCTTCTTTCTGCACAAGTGACTTTGCTTGTTTTTCTCTTCTCCTCACACAGAACCAGGGCTGCTGTGCCCAGGACCAGCTCTGGGGAGCAGCTGGAGATCCCCAAAAGGCTCAAGGACAGGAGACATAGCCATGGGTGGGATATTTCTCCAACAGGCAGGAGTGCATGCCGAGTCCTGCCAGACAGGGCCCAAAGGAGGTGGCCCGTTCCACTGCCGTCCCACTGATATGACCGTAAATTCAGCCATAAATTGTCTTGTCTTTGGTTGAAGCTATTTTAATGGAAAGGACACAGCCTGTCGCAGAATGTGCCCAGCGGGCTGGGTGGCTCTGGGCCCTTGTTCCATCTCAGGCTTCTCCCATCTCGCACTGGGGAGGGCCTGGTGTGCACAGGGACCCATGCCAGCTCACAGAAACAGGCAAGGAGACTTTGTGACCTTGAGGTGTGGTTTAGGCCCTACTCCAAACTGCCAGTGCCACATAGGGCAGTCCGTTCCAATCCTTGTGTGTTATGGATAAGTCTGGGCTGATCCTTGGTGCAGATCTGCTTCTTTAGAATCAATGACATCTCTCTCTTTCTCTCTGTCTCTGTCTCTGTCTCTCTCTCTGTCACACACACACACACACACACACACACACACACACACACACAAACACAAACATGGTCACAAAGCTAATTCGGGAAAGGACTGGCCAGGCACCAGGAGTCTCAGGCCTTGCAGCGCCCCTCACCTGCCACCTGCCACCCTCACCCTAGGGCCATCAGAAGCCCAGATCAGCAAGCCCTGGGCCCCCTCATCCCTGCCAGCGGCCAGTTGCGCCTGCCCTGTCAGGACTTGCTTTGTGATTACAGCAAATCCCAGGTCTTCTCAGGGTCTGTTTTCTTCATCTCTCCAGTAAAAGTTCATTTCTACAAAAGTGATCTGCTGCTCTAACCAGAATGTCTCAGTTGTGATCTGGGAATAATACCACTTCCGGAAACCCACCTTACAGAAATGGTTAGATATTTGGATGAAGATTAGGGACAAAAAGGTCCATTGTGATATTACTTACATTAAAGGAAGGGAATAACAGACTGCCCAGCATAGGGGACCCATTAAATGGACTAAGGATCCACCCAGTCCATGCAGTGTTTAAATACCGCTCCTTGTTTACCTCCGTGCTGACTCTGTGAGGACCCCACGAATCATGGTCTCAGTGATACAGATAAAGAAGGTCACAAGAAGCCTCGGGCCTGGCCCTGCAAAGCTGGGGAAATGCTGGGCTCTGTTCTGGATGTCAGCTCTGCACCCACCCACCAGAGCCTGGGTCTGGCCTACCCTGCACTGGCCCGTCAGCTCTTAGGCAAGCAGTGTGCATGGCAGGAAGTGGCCTGGAACCACCCCTGGAGGAGGCTCCAGGAAGTGCCCTCATCAGACCAAATGCAAAAGAACAAAAGGCATGGCTTGCGGGGCAGTAGGCCAGCCCTGCCCACCAGCAGAGTGGTTTTAGGGGAGACATATGGTTTACCAGGGAGGATGGTCAGTGTCCCCTGCGCCTCCCCCTTCTCCCCATAACACCTCGGGGACGGGAGGTGGCATCACATCCAGCAGGTCAGCCAGGAAGGCAGGGCTGCTGGAATCCTGGAGAATAGAGCAGTGCATACAGGCCTTTGCTCATGTGGACTAAGCCAGGAGAACACAGGTGCTACAGGCGTAGCTGGGGGTGTGGGGGGTCTGAGGGACGTCACAGAGGCCTGGCACTGGCCAGAGAGCCTACAGGAAGAACTCAGACACAGGGCATCAGGTCTGGATGTCAAGGGGAGGGCCACTGGCAGGCCCCCACTGCAGGCCCTGGACCACCACTGATCAACAAGATATCAGCCAGGAAGAGGGACTGGACCTGAAATATAGGACAGCAGAGAAAACCCAGGCCATCACATAATTCTGTATCTGCCACTGTGACCTCCTGCGATCAAAGGGTTCTGCTTCCCACCTACCTTTCAACCCCCCCTCAAGCTTACCTCCGGGCAATTCTAACCCTGTACCATCCAGCGAAGGGCATTCTGGTAAATGCAGTTCTTCCCACCCACAGAAGGGGATGTTAGAGCCTCGCTGCCACAAGTTTGGCCATCCCTCCACACCTGAGCTGACTGTGCCCAGGTTCTGTGATTCACCCACGCTCCAAAAGGGAGTCATGCTAGCCAGGTGCCTGTTACAGGGAAGCCTCCTTCTGGTTCAACTTGGTTTATCTTTGACTCTCTCTGTATGCAAAACAAGATCATGTGATGGGAACACGAGAAGGTGGGGTCCCAGGTGGGGACAGACAGCTCATGGAGGTTTGTCCTGCACTGCTCCCTGTGCTTCACACACATGATGCAGGGAGCACCCATCCCGGGAGCCACTCACCTGCAGTAGAGGTCTCTGGTTTGGCTGCCTGACCAACTCCAGCCTGGTCACAGGTTCCAAGAAAAGAGAGGCAAAGAACTCGAATCTGGCTGTGCCCAAGCAGGAAAGGGCATGTTTTCCTCCCATGCCCACTCCACTGGCTAGAATCTATCACATGAGCAGGGGATCCACCCTCCAAGGGGCAGGGCAATGTGGCCTACTCCAGGATTCACCAGGCAAGACGGCACCCTGGGAATGGTAACCTAGGTGGCAGGACAAAGCTTCCACATGAATCAGAGGTGGGTTGCTAGACTCCCCTGACCTCATGGCACTTTGATTCCAGCCATCAAGCCCCAGGCCAGGCAGCTGAGTGGCCTGTCTTCATCTGGGTGAGAGGACCTGGGAGGCTTTCTTCTGGAAGCAGGAAGGGCATGAGTGCCTCTGTCCCATGCAGTCTCGAGTGCTCACTGTGTCCTGGGATTGTGCTGAGACCAGAGGTCAGAATCCTATTGGAAAAACTTCCTTGAGTGTTGTTGCCACCGCCCACCCCACTCCCATTTCAGAGATGAGAAACTGAGGCCCAGAAGAGCAGAGAGTCTTGCCTGTGGCCCCAGAAGGCCATGTCTCCTGTACCTTCCTGTCTCCCGCTGGGTGCCCCTCTCTTGTCCAGCACAAGCTGGGCACTTCTGCTCCCGCCAACATTCCAGACTGGACGAGGCCAGGGCTCAGGGCTGTTCAAATCTGTTTTGTGTTTAGTGCTGCACATTATGCCAGGTCCACCAACCTGGAGCCACTTAACATTCCATTCAAGGGCAGTGCTTGGGAAAACTATTTACTTCACGATTTTTCTGCTGTGGTCATTCAGACCCCAGTTCCCCCAAAGCCCCAGGGAAGGTTGGCAGGGCTGCAAAGGATGGGGCCCCCTCTTCTCCCTCCTCACTCTTCTTCCTGCCTTGACCTTAGAGAGGATTCTAAACAGGCCCCCACTAGCCTAGAAGATAAGCTTAACAATTCTTAACCCCAGTCCTATACTCCAGGCCCTGGGATGAAAACCCAGGCCCCAAAGCATCAAGGTACATTATGAGGTGTGATGATTAACCTTCACTGTCAGCTTGATTGTCTTGGGAGATTAGTAACCCTTCCCACTATGTCAGTGTGGGTTGAGCGGGTAGGATCTTGGGTATTCTACCTGGTACCTGGCTCCTTCCTCTAGTGCTGATCCCCTACAGCTAGTATGAAGTGAGCAGCATGGCTCTACCACATCCTTCCACTGTGATGCTTCTGCACTGGAGCCAGCAGACTGTGGACTGACCCCTCTGGAACCATGAGCCAAACTAAATCTCTCATCCTTGAATTGTGGGTGTCAAGTATTTTGTCCCAAGGGTAGGAAAAACTGATCTGACATCCCAACAGGTTCCCAGGCCACAGGATGGGGAAGGTTCTAGAGGCATCATGTCTTCTCTGAGGATAAAAATCTCGGGACATGAGGTAGGAGTATGTGGGAAATTCCCATGAGCTAGCTATTCAAGGGAAGTAGTGACTTGTGGCCCCCAGGGGTTAGGATAAAATTAAGTTAGGCAGAGTGGGCTCTGCATAAGGCACTAGAGACTGGTGGGGGCCCCAGGGACTGAGAAGCCCAGCTGCCTCTAGAGCCACTGCTTCTCAGCTCTGGCTCATTGTGGGGCCGGAAGGAATGCAGGTCCAGGCTGGCCAGAGCTGCTTCTGTTTTGCCAAGAAAAGCACGGAATCTAAGCTTTTGATGATATTGTTTGACTTTCACATGTTGCTGGGGCCACCACTGTGATACTCCACTCCCAGCCTCCCCCGTCCCTTCAGTCTTGTAGGAGCAGGACAGGTTCCCATGGCTCCCCACTCTTCCCGTCTCCCACCTGCCTCAGCAGCTTCTCCTCCATCACATCTGTGCCTGCTCCCTGCCCGGCTTCATCGCATCTCTGACACCCATCTCTGAACCCACACCTGCTCCCTAAATCTGTCTTCAGTCCTGTTGCCCCCAGGACCCAGGCTTACTGGTCCATTTCCTGACACCCACACTTGATGTCTGACAGTTCTCTCCAGCTAGACAAATCCTCCACCTGGCCGAAAGCCTGTGCCCCCTCCAGCTCTCGTTCCAGTTTCTTCTCCAGCCCAATCTATTACAGCTCTTCCCGGAACATCTGGCGGGGCCAGCCTAGCTCTGTTAGCTTCTAGTCGCCATGCTTGTTCTTTGAATTCCCAGGCTTTGGAGACAGTCTGTCACAGGGCAGTGGCCGGGGAGACACAGTCTTTGTGCAGAAGAACTCTGCCCTCTACCATGACCACATTTCCTGCCATGATTTTCTATAGACAAATCACTCAGCTCAGGGTGAGAAGTGAGAGCCCAGCTGGAGCAGAGCTCTGCGTAAGTCCAAGACAGCATGGCATGGCTTGCTCGAGCTGCTGGCCCGCTTGGAACCAGCGTTGTCTGAGACATATGTGCCTCTTGCTGCTGTGTGTAAATGTGATACAAAGTCTGTGGGTTCTCCTAGAATGGAGATTTTTCCTGCTCATCGTTTTAGTTAGGAAAAATGTTATGTTACTTGTCCAAACTCTGAATTTTCTTAAATAAACACTGGCTGAGACTATGGAGTCAAATGAGACACCACTGGAAAATTTTGTTGTCACCATCAAGCAGCATCCTCCTAGAAAGACTGTGGAGGAGGCCTTCTGGGGACAGGTGCCTGTGTTGCCTATGCTAAGATGTCTTCCATGATGAGCAGTGCTGGGGATCGGTAGCCACTTTCCTGGAGCAGCGGGGAGCAAAGGCTTCTGTGGACATCTGGAGGTGTGCACCCCAGTTTGGAAGCCTTATTTTGGGGCCAGTAGGGAACACACCCAAACCCCAGTTTAAGCACCTGTCTCCTGGAGGACCTGCACCCCTGCTTCCGGACAGCGGTGTCCAAGAGCAATCGGTTACTTCCTGTCCTCCGTCACTTCCTGTGGTCTGGCTTCCTGCTTCCAGCCACGCTAGCTGGCATGCAGTAGGATCTCATCTCGGTCTACTTGCATTTCTTTAATACTCAGTCATGGGAAGCATCTTCTAAAATGCTATTTTCCTCTTGAATATTTTCATTGATGAAGTGTCTGTTCCCACATTTTGCCCAATTTTTAAATTATTTTCTCATTACTGAATTTGAAGGGTTCTCTCTAGAGTCTGGATATGTGACTCTTAACCAATTCATGTTTTATAAATATTTTCTCTAAGCTTTGCCTTTTTAATCTCTTAGTGAAAGTTTTTTTCTTTTTCTTTTTCCTTTTTTTTTTTTTTTTTTTTTTTTTTTTTTTTTTTTTTTTTTTTTTTTGCAGTACCGGGGATTGAACTCAGACCTCGCACTTGCCAAGCAGGCACTTATGCCTCTGAGCTAAATCCCTGGCCCGAAGTTGTTTATTTTTAATGGTTCTTTTATTAACCGTGCTTTTGGAGTTGTAGTTGAGATATCTAAATCAAGCCTACTAGAAGTTTCCTTCTAGAAGTTTTCAAACTTTAAGTCTGTTTCCATTTTCTGAAGAAGGTTTTATGCGCTAGAAGGTAGCGGCTGCAGCTTGACTTTTTTTGAGACAAGGTCTGGTTTTATAGTTCCTTGAACTTACTATGTAGCTCAGCCTGGCCTCAAACTTGTAGCAAACCTCCTGCCTCAGCCTGCTGAGTGCTGGAATTGCAGGCATGTGCCACCTCACCTGGTGTGACTCACATCTTGTCTCTGGATACCTGGTTTTTCTAGTGCCTTGGTGACACCAAGTTGCCTTCACACCTTTGCTGGAAGTCAGGAGACCATACATAAGCTGCCCTCACAATACCATAGATGAGATATTAATTTCTTACATTTCTGGAGAGTGGGAAGTGGAAGATCAACATGCAGGCAGACTCAGAGACGTGTAAGGACCTGGTTTAAAGACAGCCCCTTCTCTCTGTGTGCCCACAGGGCCTTCCCTTGGTGCATATCTGTGAAGAAAGAGATTTCCTTGTCTTCCTGTCCTGCAGGGGCACCAATCCCATCACAAGGGCCCCATCCCTGTGTCCTAATCCCGACTGCACCACTTCTCAAATGCCCTACCTCCAAGTGTCTTCATAGAGACACTGGGCTTCAGCATGTGAATGAGGAGGGAACAGAGGACAGAAGCGTTTGGCTCTTAGTCTGTTTGTAGACTCCCTGACCTGCTGAGTTTGGTTGTTTTACCTACTAGTCTTGTTTTTTATGTCAACAGCACATTGTCTTCTCACAGTATCTTTATTATGGTCCTCAAAATCAAGTAGTTGTAAGTTTTTCCATTTTTTAAAAGTTTCGGCAAGTCCAGATGCTTTGCAATTTTGGGTCAATTTTAGAGCCAGCTTGTTACCTTCAACTCAAATGGCTTCTGGGATTTTTGACTGGGACTGCTGGGAGTGTATAGATCATTCTAGGGTGAACTAATTCCTAATAGTAAGTCTTTTAACCCATGAACACACTCTATCTCTCCATTCACTGATCTCTCTTTTCATCTCCCCTGACAATGTCTTGTGGCTTTAATGGGTAGGACTCACACATCTCTAAAAGGCTATATATTGCATATGGCAGAGATTGGCCAAGTATGGCCAGTTCAGCAAATTTGGCTCACTGCCATTTTTATAAATAAAGTTTTATTAGAACACAGACCTGCACCTTCACTTGCATGGTATCCACACTGCTTCTGCCCCAGCATAGCACATTGAAGTAGCTGTGAAGGAGAATATAGGTCACAGACAGCCCTCCAACCCTTTGCTGAAAAGGGCTGCTGAGTTTGGTTATTTCTATTTGGTGTCCTTTTGTTGTTTTTAATTTCCAGCTAATTAGTGTTAGTAAACAGTAACACAGCTGATGGATGTAGATTCATCTTGTAACCTAAAGTCTTTCCAAACTCACTCATTCATTCTAGTGTAGATTTGTGTAGAATTTTCTACATAAATAATTATGGTTTCTGGGAATAGATTTTCAATTGTCTCTTTTTGGTTTGTTATGGTTGATACATTGTGTCAACTTTAGATATTTAGAAGTTTAACTGAGAGACTCCTAGGGAGCCAGGATCCTTACTGTGTCCCTCATCCTGGCCAAGAGGAGGGCACAGAGGTTTTGTGAGTGCCACACCCGCCCTGGAGAGGGAGTAGCCTGTGTAGGATACAAAGGAGGAAAAGAGGCTTACTCTTGTCCTCTTTTGCTCTGGCTGCTTTTCCTGGCTGCTGTCTTGAAGTGTTTCCCCTGTACCATGCCACCCTGCCTTGGCGCCAGCTGATTATGAACTGGAACCTCCACAAACTGTAAGCTAAATAAACCTTTCTTGCTTCATTTGGGGTGCCAGGTATTTTGTTCCAGGAAGGAGAAAAAAGTACCCAAGACATGGTCTGAACATCTTCCAGTTTTTCTTACTTTATTGCAGTAGCTAAAGTTTCCCCTGCTCAGTGTGAAATAGGAGAGGTTGGAGCAGTAACCCTGGCCCCTGTCCTGATCCTAGTGGGAAAGCATTCATTTCTTCTGCCTCTGTCGTGCATGACATTAGCTGCTGGTCTTCTGCAGATGCATTTGATCAAATTGAGCTGCTCCCTTCTATTCCTAGTCTACTGAGATAATCGAAACACTTTCTGGGCATTAAATTATCACACAAAGCCTTGCTATTAGTAACCTCCATAAGAGAAAACAGTATTAGAAGCTTGCCTGACACCTATGACAGTGAAGTGGGGTAGCAGGAGTTTTGATCCAGACTAAAACGACTGATCAGGAAAAACTCACTTCCAGCACTTAAATTTCAGGAGTTTGAATCAGCTATAAATGTATTGGGCTGCAAGGAACTGAATATCCAATATTAGTTTAAGTCATAGGGGCCTTTAGTTGTTTCCTGTAAGAATTTTGATAAAAGAAGTTTAGGATTAATACAGCAACCCAAAAGGAACCAGAAAGAATGCAGAGTCTTATCGTTCTCAGCTTGTTGACTTTTCATTTTCCTGCTTATCACCTCAGAACTGCAAAGTGGCTACTGTAGATCCAGACATCACAACTGCAGTTGAAGACTATACACAGTCTGTGTACCTGTGTGTGTAAGACATAGGAAGGAGAAAAAGATTTTTTTCTCACGCTTCCATTGCTTTCAAGGAACAAAATGTTTTCATTAAGTTTCTCTCCTTAGTCTGTTCAGTGCTGCTGAATGAGTGGAATCACTCAGTGATTGAAGATATATCAAAGATTAAATCATCTTCAACAGGTTCCTCAACAGTCTCCATTTCCTCATCCATAAAACAGGACAATATTTGCCTCACAAGTCTCTTGTAAGAGATTTAAGAAATTACCGTAAAAGTGATTTTGTTGTTTATTGAATTTTGCACCATTGAAAGATACAACTTTATTATGCAAAATCACCTGTATTATGCAAAATCACTTGCCAATCAGATTGGCAATAGACAATCCAAAAAGTAAAATCAAGAAATAAACTTTTCTTCCCAGTATTCAACATAATAAATACATAGAAATGAATGTAGTGCAATGCTGAACAGTAACCACCACCGACTACTGCGTTAAAACATTTAAGGAAAATGTCAGCACACGGACAGATGTTACAATGGTAAACGCGACTGTGAGCTGACATCTATCACAGATGTAAGTTCCTTTTGGGCCAGTGGTGGGGCCCAGCACCACAGAGGGGACTGTGTGGTGGCCCAGTGATGGTCATCCGGTGGCCAAGAAGGGAAGAAGGAAGATGGGAAGGGGCCAGAGACCCCCTTCATCCCCCAATAAACCAATGTGCCACTTTCTTAAACCTTCTGCCACCTCCCAGCACTGCGTCAGGATGGCGACCAGCCTGCAACACTGGGGCCCCTGGAGCTCCTTTGAGATCCAGACTGAGCAACCCCACGGCTCCAATCACACCCCAGGTCGGGGAGCTGCCTGACACCTTTCCTAGGCGGTTAACGGGGCATTTTTAAAAACTAGGTTCGGCAATGCTCTTTGCACTGTAAGACACAAAAGCCGAGGAAGCAGCTTAGACAGAAGGAAACGCACGGCCTCTCAGTACCAGAGCAGAAGGTAGGCCCTGTGCAGGCAACCAGCCCGGGTCCAGGCCTCTCCCCACCGGAAGAGGAGTCTCCCCTCTTTCTGCTTCTAGCCAGTGCTCCCAGCATCTACCCCACTGTAAAGGGCTCCCCTTAAAACAGAAAATGGGGGGGTAGGCTCGCTGCAAGTTACGAAATCCTAGTGGAAGTTGTTTGATTGGCCAGGCTTGGTCACGGGTCACCCAGAGGCCAATCAGCAAGAGGGGAGGAGGAGTCACGTGGAAGGAGGACTGGCTGCGTCAGGAATCTGGAAATTCAGGGTGCAAGGAAAGGAAAACTCTCTGGAAGGCACTGCGTGCTGCTCCGAGGTAAGGTGGGCAGGCAAAAGGGAGCGCACTGCGGGGATGTGCAGCCACCGTGTGCCTCCATAATCATTTCAAGACCCTGGCACCTGTTGCTCATGAAATGTTCGCTGTTTGGCCACCTGTGTTACTAAACTGTCTCCCAACAGCTCCGCGCGGCGTAGCTTTCCCGCTGGACCTGCGGTCACTTGCCCGACATCCCATGGCATGGTCAGCCTTGATGTGCTTTGTAGACGAAGGAATGCAGGTTCTGAGAGACGAGACCCTGCACCCAAGACCCCTGCCGGCCAGGTGCAGCCACGGTTCCGGTTCGGTCCCCGCCCTCCTGCCGCTTTCAGTTCAGCAGCGCGGAGAGCAGGCCAGAGGCGCTGGGGTGTGTGAGGATCGCTGCCCCGCGTACCAGGGAAAGACGACCAGAGAGTGGACGGGGCTCCTTGCTGGACCAGGATGCCACGAAAGCAGCTGTGTGCTCCGCTGGCCCCCACCTGCTGCGAGGTGTTCAGTTGTTAATTAGTGACATTTTAAGTTTAAAACAAAGCCAACGGTTCATAGTGAAATTTTATATTCTGTCATCTCCCTAACGTGTGTTGCAAATTCTCAGTGAGTCTAGCACCGCAGGTAGCATGCAGGTGAGACTGCTCGAATTGCACACCCACAGTTGCCATCTTATATCTGTGTTCATGGGTCCTGAGTTGCCCAGGCTGGGCTCAGACTGGCATTCGTCCTGCCTCAGCCTCCCAGGGTGCTGGGATGAGAGGTGTGCGCCACCCCTTGCTGACGTACACACGCTGCCCTACCTCTCTGCCCTGGGCTGCCCCGTCTGTCTCCTTTTTTGCCATCCATTTCAGTGCAAGCAGGGTCCACACCCGGAAGCCACAAGAGAAGGAAGCAGGAGGACGTGGGTTTCTTCTCTCTGCATCTGAGAGGAGCTCTGGCTGGACCTCAAGGTGCAGCTTCACGGGGCTTTAGCATGCCCATCTCTGCCCCTCTCAAGGGGAGCCATGGCTCCTTCTCCTTGGGGACCTGACTGGGTCTCACCAGAATCACCAGAGTTCTACTCCCTCTGGCAGGCCGTGTGCTGATGGGGCTGCAGGGAAGGTAGATGCAAGGTCCACACACCTGCTCCAGTGTCCCTGCAACGGTCAGGTGAGCTTGGCGACAGGCAGGGCTGTGTGGGGTTTCCCTCTTCGTTCCACCCACCACCCCAAGTTTCACAGCCCCAGGTCCCCAGACACCTGGATGGAGCTCAGTCTCCAGAGTTCGCCAGGCCCGTTTCATCAGCCTCTGTGACTTGCAGCGCCCTCTGCTCCTGTCCTCAGACCCTCAGCCCTGTGCCACCATGAGCCCCACTCCCTGCGGAGAGCCGTCCCTGACTTGGGCAGAGCTGTCCTTCCCTCACCCCAGGGCTCCTCTTCTCCAGTGCCTGCCTACAAGGGGAGCCAGAGATGAAAGTGCTCTGACCAGGGGCTCTAATCCCAGCCTCCTGCCCGATCTCTGGAGGAAAGGTCCTGTCCCATGTCAAGGTGGCATCTCCAAAATGAGGCCAGTGCGGCCCCCGCAAGGGGTAGAGGTGCTGACCCAAGGGTGCAGCTGCTGTGATGTCATTTGTGGCTCCTGACTCCAGAATGCAAGTCCTCAAAGGACCGGTGTGGCCCTGCCCACAGCCGCTGGGCTCAGCAGCCTCTGATGTTGTCAGGCCCCCAGCAGGAGCTAGGAGAGTCTCCAGGCTCTGGACTGTACCCTCCCACTGCCAGTCTAGCTGTGGCACTGGAAGGACTGTAAGCAGATTTCAGCATTCCCTCCGTGCACACCCCTGGCTCTGGGTCCCGGGATGATTTGCTGTTTACCTCCTGGTTTCTCTGTTTACACTGGTCTGCGCCCAGCCTCTAGCTGTTTTCTGGGCTCCCAAGCTCAAACTTAAGCCCCACCGGTCCTGGGCCCCATGGGGCAGGTCACAGTTTCCTTTCACAACCTTGAAAGAAAGTAAAAATTGGAAGGCAGTGCAATGCCAGGACTTCCCATGCAGCCCAGACCAGATCCTACACCATGATGATCTGGACCCCTCCTGGGGTATCAGCTCATAGGGTGGAGGGGAGCTGGTGAGTAGCTGTTAAAGGGGACAGACACTGTGTGAAGACGCAATGTGTCAGGCAGCTAGGCATTTGCAGTAGTGGTTCCAAGTGTTTTGCTGCCCTGTAAATACGTAGAGAGCCACTGCCAGCCTCCCCTTTCCAGTCTTAGAATTTTGTTTTGATTTGTTTTGAGACAGGATCTCCCTACAGGGTTCAGCCTGGCCTTGAACTCTCTGTGTAGCCCAGGCTGGTGTGGGACTCAGCAGTCCTCCTGCCTCGGCCTCCCCACCCGCAATGCTGTGACTACAGGCATGCGCCACACGCCCAATTCCACTTTGTCTTCTGTGAAATGGGCACAGCCCCTGGAACCCAGGTGTGAGATAAACTCTGGTTGAACCCAACCCCTCCCCGCTGGGATTTGGGGTGCTCTGAGTGCCCCGCCCATTCATCTTCCCCCAAGGAACAAAATGGAAAACAGGAAAAGCAAAGAAATGAGCAGAAGTTTCTGAGGAGTCACTGGGCTGCTGGTAAAAGCCGAAGGATGATGGCTGCAAGGGGAAGCGAGAGGCTACTGCGCTTCCTCGGGGTTAGGGGTTAGGGGTTAGGGGTTAGGGGTTAGGGGTTAGGGACGGCCGGCGGGGAGGGGCTGGAACTGCCTGCCCGGAACAAGCATCTCTGGGCTCCGGGAGGAGAAAAGTACCTGAAGTAGACCTTTCTCCGCCATGGGGCCATCTGGCGATTTGATAAAAGGATTGGGTTTCTCAAGGCGGCCGCGAGGGCTCCCCGGGCGCCACCGTTTACGGTTTAAATGGGACTCGCATGTGGAGCCGGCCTTGCAAATGGGAAACAGCAGCCCCGAGCTTGTTCCCTAATGGAGCCCTTTCATCGCCCAGTTACCCCTAAGCGGCTCCCTTCCTATTGTAATTGGCCCTAAATGAAAAGCATTAGTCCCGTCAATAAAAACTAATGGTTCTACTTACTAGGAAGAGGGGGTGGGGACATGCAGAGCCGCGTCTTTAAAAGGCAGGAAGGGACTGGCGTCACCTCCCTTCCGGAACTTCAGGGCTTGATGCTGGGGTGCCCAGGGCCCCACTGAGGAAAGTGTCTCCGCCAGAAGTCAGCATGCAAGGTCTCCATCCTGGCTCCAGCTCTGCTGTGTGACACTCCAGGGGTTGCTGGCCCTCTCTGGGCCTCCCCGGTGTAAGTTAGGCTAGATAAGACAAGGTTTGCTCATAGGAGGGCTGGTTTTAAGGCTCAGAGGGGAAGCTGGACGTAAAGGGGCTTGGAGAACCACACAGTGCTTGTAACTGCCACAGCCAAGCCCATTTATCCTAGCAGGCAGACAGGGAAGGCCCATCGGGACTTGGGGACACAGAGGGAAGCGCTGCCACCGCCCCGTTTGCCAAAAAGCCACCTG
Organism: Cavia porcellus; assembly: GCF_034190915.1. NCBI lineage: Eukaryota > Metazoa > Chordata > Mammalia > Rodentia > Caviidae > Cavia > Cavia porcellus. The sequence goes on along the minus strand of NW_026947501.1, from coordinate 69,259,306 downwards.
CCGCTGCTCAGCCCACAGCCAGGGCTGTGCAAATCAGACCAAGCAGGCTTTCTCCTCAGGGGACTTGGGGAAGCACAGGTCAGTGTGAGGGACACAGAGTGGATGTGGAATCTTTCCGTTAAAAAGAAAAGACGCACCCTGCCATCCGCCATGGCCCCTCAGAAGTCTGCCTCCTGCCTCAGTCACCCTTGTCCCGTGGCTCTGGCCGCGTTCTGCAGCAGCTCTGCGGTCCTCTTTCCTGAGGGTCTCCAGTTACTGTGTCTTGGCTGCCTTGATGTCCAGAATTGTTGTGAAATGTTTCCCCCTCATGGACATTTTCCTTTGGGGAAGAGTCGAAAGTCACACGGCCAGATCCAGCAGATGTGATGGATGAAGACACAGCGCCGGGTTTCTGTTTGACAGAAGCTGACATAAATTGTCCGTCAGTGTGGTGATCAAAAAATACGGTGAATGCAGGCATAGCGTGAGCTCATTGGTGCCTAGTGCCCGGATAAAGTCATACAGGATGGACCAGATCCAGCCCACAGAGCACCCTCAGCACCGGGAGTGGGAAGGCCCCTAGCCAGGCGGCAGCGCAGAGCTGTGGGTCACACCTGTGGGTGTCCTGCCCTTGTCCCCTCCCCTTGCCATTTCAGAGCTCACTGCTCCCTGGCCCAGCCAGCACCTGCATTTCCCTGTGCCATGGGCTTCTCTGGAGGACGAGGAAAGTGGGGTGCAAATGCCACAGCTCCCTCTTCCCCCAGCAGCCTGTTTATAACACTCTATCTCAGAGTCCCTGGTAGGGATCTACCCAAAGCTGGTTCATGACACATTCATCCCCTCCCACCCCTCTCCCCTCCTCCACCTCTCCTTCTTTCCTCCCCTCCCCTTTTCTCCTTTCCTCTCCTCTTCCTTCCCCTCCCTCCTCCCTTCCCCACTTTTCTTCTCCTCTTCTCTCTAGGTTCCCCCAGTCTCAGGTCTCACATTCCACCTCTAGGAGAATCCACATGTAGGTGGGGCTGGGGGACAGACCTGATTGCTGGGGAGTCCCGTGCCAAGTTAGTGGGAGCCTACACCAAGGTAAATATTCATTATTCAGCAAAAACTGATTACATGCCCTTCGCTGGACCAGCCATAGGGTTTCCTTTGAGAACAAAGCAGGGGTCATCCCTGAACTCATGGAAATCACAGCCAGATGGGAGGGTCCCTTGATAGGCAAGGTCCCTTGAATGAGATAAACTATGAAAAAAAGCTCAGGTGTGGAGCAGAAGTGACAGGAGGGGCAAGGGACAGGAGCCCTGAAAATGGGGAGATCAACCAGGCAGAGAAGGAGCACCCAAGGGAGGCACGAGCCACGACTCACAGGATGCAGTGCCCTAGGTTGGGTCAGCATTTGTGTTGAAGCAGTTTGTAGGGCTTTACAGACAGAGGGGGACGCTTTGGTTCCCAAGTCACTGAAAACCTGGTTCAACTTGACTTCAGTGTGAAAGGGAAAATGTTACCTTTAGGACCAGATAGCAATTTCCGGGCACAGCTGTGAGCAGAGATCAAGCAGAATCCTTAGTGCTGCTTTTCTCCAACATCTTCCCTGTTCTCTCTTTTCTGCAGATTCTGTCCTCAGGCCAGCTTCCCCTGTGGCTACAGAGCACCTGCCTGGTGCACCCAAGTTCATCAAAAGGCTACAGACTCCTCCTAATGAGCCATGAGGCCACTTGAGGAGCCCACAGCCAGCCAATTCCTGCATCAGTGCAAAGGGATGCAGAGCAGGTGATTGGCTAAGACCTGGGTCATGTGCTCTCCCCAGGGCTCGTGACTGGTGGGTTCTACTGAAAAGCAAGGCCTGTGTCCAAAGAAAGGGAACTGATTGCCCAGGAGACGGGAATGTTCTAGAACATGAGAATGCCGTCACATACAAGGGTAAATGCACAGCAGGACCCGGAGCAGACAGCAGCCGTGTGTACAAATATGCATGGGTGTTACTGGTGCATAGGGACTGTTATGGTTCATAGTTAGAGGTCCTTCAAAGCCTTGTGCACCCACATGCAGGGCTTTTGAGAGGGGATTGGATTGTGGGGACACTATAGCTGGTTTGCTGTTGGGCTCAGAAGAACTGGGTCACTGAGGATGTGACCTGGAAGCATCTCTCTCCCTTTCTGGCTCCTCACTTCCTAGCCACCTGGTGTGAGCAGCTTCTCCTCCACTATCCCCCTCGTGCCATGCAGAGGACTGAAACTTCTAAACATGAGCCAAAAATAAACCTCTCTTGCCAGTGTGATGGCTCACACCTGTAATCCCAGCACTCAGGAGGCTGAGGCAGGAGGATCATTGGGAGTTCAAAACCAGCCTGGGCTACAAAGTGAGCTCAAGGCCAGCCTGAACTGCGTAGAGAGACCCTGTCTCAAAAAGACAAAAACTAAATCAATACATAAACAAACTTCTCCTGTCTTACCCTGTGGGTGTTGGGTATTTTGTCCTAGCAAAGAGGAGGGTAAGACAGCGGGGAAGTGAGGCCCGTGCAGGAGAGAGTACACTGGGAGATGCTGTTTGCATGGAGCTGGGAGGACAAGCACGGTTACACATGCCCAGATGAGTCGGAGGCCAGCGGCCTTTTAGCAGCGTGGGACCGAGCGGAAAGGGATTCAGGTGTTCTACACCTTTACTGTTGGTGTCTTCTGGGTAAATGTGGGATCAGCTGCGGAGCTGAGCTTCATGTTTTCCTACTTAGCATGCATTTATGCTATAAATATTTTTCCAGTTAACTTCTGATGTCTTTAGAATATCATATGCATTTTTCTGCATATTATCTTTCCTCCGGTTCATTCTATTATTCTATTCTTACCGTCCCTTCTCCCTGATTTCTCATCCTCTTTATTTTTATGCTATCATCTGGTGTTTCTGTAAACAACCTCAGACTCGTTTGCTGTGAGAGAAGTTAAGAATCTCAGAAGAAAAGAAAGCTTGGATAGCGTCTGCTTTTTTGAACTTAATGAAAGTGATTCTCTTTTTATTGCCTTAGCTTTGTTGCTTTTAGTCTTAAATCAAGCTTCTTCTGTGCCTGCCAATTTGCAAATGAACCAATTTCTACCAATTGGCCTTAACATATACAAATCAGTCTCCTAAATAAAAACAAAAGTTTTCCAGTCGCCACAGCGACACAGCTTCAGGTTTTCTGTCTCCAGACCTCTGCCCCACAGTGTTTTTCTGGCAGCCAAACAGGGCCGAGGCCTTGGGACTTGTCATCTTCCGCTGGTTAGGACGCTGGCTGCCAGAGCGGGCCGAGTCGTTCACCAGGATTCCACAGTAATCCGTCTCTCAGTGGCAGCGACCAGAGATGCCTTCATCAGACCCCACTCTAGATGAACATCTAATCCTGGCCTGGGGACCCCCAGGCCTCGGTGGCCCTCGCGGGGACGGCTGAGCCCACCCCTGTGAAACACAGCCTTGCCTTGCTTCCCCAGGACCCACCACAGCCTGGGAGTAGACGCAATGCCAGGCTCGCTGGACGGGGCTCCATGGAGGCTGTGTGTGGTCCGTGCAGCCTCCGAGCACCTTGGCTGTGGCTGACCCTACACGCATGGGGTCCTGGGTTCGATGTGTGCTTAACAATCGTGAGCTTAACGATCTTTGTGTCTTTGTCCCTCCAGAGGCAAGTGCAGGGTCCAGCACAGCCCTGGGCACATGGCAGGGATTGGTTCAGTGATGAATGCCTCAATAAGAATAGACACAATAATGGGCCGGGGATTTAGCTCAGTGGCACAAGCGCTTACCTGGCAAGCGCAAGGTCATGAGTTCGAGTCCTAGCACCAAAAAAAAAAAAAAAAAAAAAAAAAAGACACAGTACTGTCACTCACTATTTGGGTTTAGGGCAGAGGAAAGGAGAAGACTGAAGCAAGGAAGCAGGATGGAAATGTGCAGCTGCCCGGAGGCGGTGCCAGTTCCGAAGATGATGCGCAGAGAAGTCAGGGGGTTGTGGACTTGCGCTCTGCTGGGGGAATTGTACCCACTTCCAAACTGGCACCTTGACAGGGAGGACCTGGCCCCAGTGCTGCTCAGAGGAGTTGCCCCGGCCCAGTTTCCTGGACAGGGAGCAGAGGCTGGAGCCTAGGGGGCAGCCCCTGACCAGAGGGCTAAAGAAGTGTGAGCACCCGGCCCTCCCGTTATGCAGTGGTGGGTCCTGCTGTGCCTATATCCAGGAAGAAGTCGGGTTTTGCAGGGAGACTGGGCGAAGGAGCTGTCTGTGGCTAGGGCAGGGCAGTGAGGCAAGGCCCTGGCTCCCCTTCCTGGAAGTAAGGCAATTTCCTGTTGGCTGAGACACTGCCTGGGGCCACAGGAGCTGTGTACCAGCCTTGCAAGCTGCCGCAGTGGCAAACAGTGAGCAGGAGCAGCAGAGCTCCTGGGATAATGCTGGACTCATGGATACAAAAAGCTGCATAAAATCCAGCCTTCTCAACATGTCCCTGTGCCAGGGTGGCTACCTCCTGATGTGCTCACCTGCTCTGCCACCCCTTGAGGGACATTCTACTGCAACCTTTGCCTTCTTAATTTTGTCTTAAGGAGCTGGGGAGTAAAACCAATGGCACATTACTGCTGAAAAACACCAGGGGCAGGATTTGAACTCAAGGCTGAATTGAGACTGCATGCCACTGCTTGAGAAGAGTCTGGGATCAGCTGGCTTCACCAAGCTGCCATGGGAAGGGACCCAAACCCTCAGCAACTGCTACTATCCTGCCAGCTCAGACTCCAGGGGAGGGTGTCCAGTGCTGTGGGTCCTCAGTGCCTTGGGATATGTGATGGGCCCAGCCAGCTCCCGGGAAGGGAAGAGCTTCTCTGGGCTCCCTAAGGTCCCTGCATCAGGACCAGGCAGTGACCACACTGCACACTCACTGCTGGTCCTCACTGCAGGACCAGGCAGTGACCACACTGCACACTCAGTGCCTCCCACTGCTGGTCCTCACTCAGCTCCCTGATACATGAGGGCCAGAGGTTGTGGCAGCCTTCAGAGAGGGGAAAATAAGATGCGATGCGAAAGGACTTCTGACACTGTCAGACTTCTCCCTGAAGAACAACTGTCATTTACACTTAAAAATTCAATGAACTAGAAGAGACAGTGGCACGGATCCCCTCAAAACACCCCTCCCGCTTTGCAAAAATGCGTCTCACCACTCCTACCACTTTCAGGAGCAGTCCTGGGGCCTTTACGAGGTGTGGTCAAAAGTGCGGTGGACACTGCTGCCCAGTGCCATTTGGTGGGACGGCCGGTTTGTAAAAACAGGACGCTGTCTTCTTCTGCCTTAGTCACTGGACCTGGCACCCTGTGACTTCCGCCTCTTCCCCAAAGTCAAAATGACCACAAAAGAGAAGCGTTTTGGAACAGTTGAGGACATCAAGGCAGCCACAACAATGCATCTAAAAACGCTCAGAAAAGAGGACCTCAGAGCGGCCCCACAGAGGGGCAGGAGCGACAGGATGAGTGTTTGGAGCCGGGGGAGGGTTTGAGGGCCAAAGGCCACGTTTCTTTGAATGTGATATATTTTTCAAGTTTAAACACCACCTTTTTTTTTTTTATTGTATTGCTTATGCAAGGATTATCTCACTGGAATAAGATCTTACTTGGAAAAATAGGTTTAAAGAAAAATTTGAGATGGCGATGAAGCATTTTGTGATATTAGTAGGAGGAATCTACCCAGAATTGTAGTCTTTGCCTTTCCAAACCAACCTGTGAGTGTTGGGGTGTTTCTGTGCTGCTCCCTGTGAGGAGACCTCCATCGCTCCCCGTGGAGGGTCTGCGGCAGGGAAGAAGGCGGCAGAGAAAGCCTGCTCCTGCTGCTGCCTGCTTCTCAGAGAAAAGCCCAGAGTTGGCTCCGGGTTACCACAAAGCGAGGGGAAGCTTCCCCACCATCCTGTAATTGCAGATTGCTGGATAACTGAGCCATGAAAAATGATCAGCTCCGTTTTCCTCCTCAGGCCTCCGAGAAGAACTCCTGGAAGCAAACTGTTGTGGAAAAATACTGCATGCAGGCCAAGGAGTGGTGGGGGGTAAGAGGGACAGGCCCGCTCATCCCAAGAGTCCACTGGTGTCCAGGGTCGGTTCAGCATGGGATCAGCTCCTTTGCAATTCTGACACTCATGGGATTTGTGACCATGGATACAGTGCTGTGCCTTGGTTTCCCCACACGGCATAGCGCCACTTCCCGGCACGTGTCCCTCGGTAGCCATGACATAACCCCGCACTCAGCCACCATCCCCCTGGGTAAGCGCAGAGCCAGGGAGCAGATCCAGCAGCATCTTCAAGATGAGTCCCAGCTTCCACCCAGACCCACTCGCCCAGGAACCTCGGTAGTGGTTCATTTTCTGTGCCAATGTGGCTGCACTATGGCACCCAGAGGTCTGGTCAGACATTGTGCTGGGCGTCTCTGCCGGGCTGTTCTCATGAGATCAGCATCTGACTTGGTGGACCCTCAGCACAGCAGATTCTGCTCCGCACTGTGGGCCTTGCTAAGCTCTGCAGTCCCCTGAGCCAGTCACTCAGAATCCCTCTGTACCCTCTTTCCCTCCCTTTTCCCTGTCTCGCCCATCCCACAGGTTTCCTCCTGGTCCTGCCCTCCTGGCACTCCTCCCTCTCTGCAGAGTTCTGGTGAGGGCCTCACCCCTGCTCACTGCCTAACGAGTTCTGCTTGGGCCATCGGTGGCTCTTTCTGCCCGTGGAAGAAGGTCCACAGGTCTTGCTGGCCTTAAACTTACAGCCTCCCTAGTTCTGGGATGACACGTATGCACCACACACCAGCTTTCCTATGGATCTTGATCAGCTGAGCTTGTCTTCCCTGGCAGTGGAACCACAGAAAACAGACCCGGTTCCCAGTTCCTTTTCTCCACAGAGTGCTAGCTTTCTCCCCACTGTATGAAAGCTTTTGCCTTGCGTTGAAAGACTAAAGGAGATTCTTGCAAGGGTCCCGCCGAGGGCAGAGTGAAGCTCCCCACAGCAGCTCCCTCCACTCTGGGTGCTGAGTGTCCCGGCCACTCCTTGCACCCGAGACACCTGGGAGGGTCAGGTCATTTGAAGTGTGTCCTATGTCCCCAGGCTCCGTGGCCCTCCATGGCCCTCTGTGGCTCCAGGTCTGTGACCCTCCATGGAGGTGGGGCTTTCTGCTCTTGAGGGACCCCAAGTGAGTTTACCCCTTTGGGTCACAAGACGAGTCAGTGACAACCTTGCCATGTCCCTTATGGTGCATAATAATGTTTTAATAAAAGCATGATTTTTTAAATAGAAAAGTAAAATTGGATTTGTGCCTTAATCTTCAGCCTGTTTCAGCTGTCGTGGGGCCAGCCTGCAGTCCAGACTTTTAAAACCGTTTTTGGGTTGATTACCCAGGAACACAGCTGCTTCCAGGGGTGTGCCCTGCGGTGCCGAGTCACCAGCTCCTGTCCCACACAGGCACAATGCAGACAGGGGAGCGCAATCGAATCTATTATGTATCAGAGTGCTCCCTGACCACCCCTTTATGAAAAATGGACGGGGGCCCAGAAATCGTAATAGCTATGCTTCTCCCAGATGGGAAAAATAATAAATTTTCTCTGTTCAGCCATTTTTTTGTATTTGAATAAAGTTTATGAGCAACTCAGGGTTGATCCCATCTGGTTGTTATGGGAAAGCAAAAAATTTGGACTGTGTGCCAACTCTACGGGCTCCATCTACCATGAACTACAAAGATGACACTGGGACTGTCACTTCATCATCTAAGTCTCTGAGTACCAGAGGCTGAAACGAGATGGCTGAAAAGCACCATCCAAGTCTGATGACCCAGCAGCCTCTGGCTCTGGACAGGCCCCATGGGGTGCAGCCAGGGCAGAGGCTGCTCCGGGGAGACGGAGCCAGACATGGTTCAACATGGTAACGCCCTCAGACTCAGAGCTTTTAGGAGCCCCAGATGCCACTCCTGGCTCCGGCACCATTGGCTCCAGAGTCTTGGACAAGTCATTTACTGTCTTGGCACTTCCTTATCTGCGCTTTCCACATGAGTAAGGTAGCACTGATTACGTGGGGCCAAAGCCTGCAGTAAAAACATGCAGCAGCTTCTTCCAAAAGGTTCTGAGGCTGTGCTCTGCCGAGGGGATTGCTGGGGACCACGGCTGCCTAGCCCCTCTTCCCCCACCCCGAGCTTGACCACCGCAAGGTGTCTGCAGAGTCTGCCCCAGCTCACATGCCAGCTCTAGGCCTTGGTGGGCTACTTGGCCACTCAGGGTCTTCTTGCCAACTCCCATGTCACCAATCCAAGAGGAGGGCCTCGTGCTGAGCCAGGGAAAGGCAGAGTCACAGCCTGGCATTCTGAGTGCATGGCCTCCAGACCCTGTCCTGGCTGCCGCCACTCCTGACACACATCTCCCAAAGCCCAGACTGTCCCTTGTCCAGGAACCTAGGGCACAGGAAAGACTAAGCTAGGAAAGGATTCTCTTGATCCATTTTCCAAATCAATGTGGATCCTCCCAGTGCCCTGTCCCATACACCTCCCAAGCTGCCACAGAAAGGGGAGTCAGAAAAGGAGGAGGAATGTGGGTCTGGGCAGCTGTATCAGGTGGACCCCTGCTCTGAGCAGCCCATCCTGCCTGGAACTGAGCGGGCCTGAAGGACTTGGAAACGCGTTTGGTAGCAGTCTTCCCTGGCCCTGGGGAACAGCACTGGTGTGAGGGTGGAAGGGGCATCTTTAAAAACCAGAGGACATCCTTGCATCGCTCTCCACACAGATGCCTGCATGGACAGATTTGCATAAATGAACACTTAAGCTGCACAAATGGCTGTCTCTGCTGCTCTGTGAGCTGCCTGCCAATGAGAAGTTTGTATTTCTTTTTTTTTTTTTTTTTTTTTTTTTTTTTTGTCTTTTTCCTTTTTATCGGTACCAGGTCTCTAACTCACGACTGCCTGCTTGCAAGGAAGGCAGGCGCTTATGCCGCTGAGCTAAATCCCCAGCCCGAGAAGTTTGTATTTCACAGCCTGTAGACTTTGTGCAGATTACATGGAGCCAATAAAAGCCTTAGCAGAGCCAGGACCCAAGGGTAGGCTTGGAACTATGACTCCCAACTTTCGGCTTGAAAGGCCGGCTAGATGGTGACTTCAGGTCTCAGATGGGGAGGGAGCCCTGGGAAAGGGGCAGTGGCCAGGATGGGAGAGGAAACCGGGAGTTTAGTTTGGGGCTTTCCAAACTTTCAAGGTCCATCACTAGCAGCCAGTTAATCAGCTGCTCAACATTTATTGAGCATGAAATACAGTTCTAGCCTGAGGACACGTATCGCCCCTGGGCAGAGGGAGAAGAATTTGGTAGAAAGGAGAGAATCCAGAGTCCGGTGAGTACCGAACCAAAGCAGCTGTGCTCTAAAGGCAGGCAGCTGAGTCACACTGAACTGGAGAAAACACCCTGACCACAGCCCAAGCTGAGTTCACAAGCTGAGTTACACAAGCTGAGTTCAGTGAAGGAAAACCTGAGATACCTAGCACATCAAGGGATAGGAAGAGGACAAGCACAGGCCAAGGACGTCACCCAAGGATTGCCACTCAGACGCAGCGTAAAAAGTCCTCACCTTTTCATCCCATGGAGAAGTAACACGCGAGACACGAAGGCAAAGCCACCACGTGGATTCCAAAATGCTTCGCTTCTCTCAACTGTGCAAATACAGGTTTTATAAAATGAATTCTAATTTTGAAGTGTAAAACGTGTCCTCTCTTCTAGAAGATGGTTTCACTATCAGTTTATCTTCAATTTATTTTGAATTGGCATTTGTTTAGGAAAACAAATTTGTTCTTTTGTTTGTTTTTTTTTTTTAGGAGAACAAATTTGTACTATTAATATATGTCGGTTAATTTCTTTATAAATTCAGTTCATATCCTTATACCCTGAGACGCAATAAATGACTTAGGGCAAAATTTACAGCAAAGCCCCTCACCCCAATTTACAGCAAAACTCTGGAGACAAAGTGTCAATGATTGGCAGATGTGGGGGGTGTAGGGGAGGTGGGGGAGTGCGCAGGGGGACACAGGATGCTCAGGACTCAGGACGCTGACACCATTCCAGGGGACACTCTAGTGGCCCACCCCCTAGACCGGACAGCTTCCGGGTAAACTCTGCGCTTTAAGTTCAAACAGGTAAAGTGCAGGCTGAGCTTAGAACCAAGTTATTAGTAACAAGGGAGGCTGGTGGGGGTGGGCCCACGGGGACACTCTGTACTTTCCATTCTGTTTCTCTAACAACCTCAAACTGGTATTTTTTTAAAAAGCCTACTAATTAAAACAAAAATCTTGCTGACAAGCGATTTCGTTCCTGGGCTGCACATCGTTTTGAAACATGTCAAGACCGATGGTCATAAGCGTGCGGGGCGGCTCCAGAGAGACCAACTCCGCGTGTCTGCGCGCATCCTGGCGCATCGCATCCCTGAGCCCGCGCCATCCTCCCCAATCCATTTCTCAGACTCCTCTCTGTCCCGGAGTGAATTTGATACGCCTGCCTTTCATCAGCCACCGAGGGGAGTTACGCTAAGGGGGTGGTCTCGGGGTGCTTTTTGTTATTTCTAGAGTTTGAAATAAGCTTCATGTTGTTATGGGGAGAGGGAGGGTCATGAAAAGCTGAACGGGTTTCATTTCATGTTCCAGAATTCAAATATTTCAAAATCAATTATTCAGCTCTGCGCTGAAGTCTTTAAAACGCGTCTTCTAAGTCAGAACAGAGGTCGCTGCAGGGCAGGGGCAGGCCTTTCTCTTTGTTGTTTTCCCAGCCTGCTGGCGAATGTGGCCAGCCCAGCCCGCACATCTGCCCTCTGTGCCAAGCTCTGTCTTCTCACTTCTCTCCTGTAATCATCTCAAAACCCCTGAGCAGATTCATTTCTAACTCCCTACTGCATCTACCCTGCTGCCTGCCGTCTCTGTCCATGGGGGACACCCAGGAAGGAGGTGGCAGCCCTGGGAGAAGAGCCCATGACCCCCAGACTTGTCCAAAGGACATTCATGGATGGTGTCAGTCACTTAGCAAAAATCTCCAGGGTGGATGTTTCGATGACCCCATTGTTCAGATAAGGAAACTGAGGCCAGAGATGCTAAATTATTCTGGTCTTTAAAAATGTGCAGCAATGTTAAGTGAAATTAATCAGGCACAAGAGTTTAAGCATCACATGGTTTCACTTTATAGGAGAAACCCAAAGTATAAATAATTTAAAGAGCAAAATAAAAGATAGATAATAGGAAATAGGGAAAAGATGTTTTGCAAATGTGAAGGAGGGGCAAGAGATGAAGGTGGAGAGTGGAACATAAAAATAATTAAGGTGTGTTACATACATGTGCCTGCTCCTCATGGTGAATATAATATGTCCTGCAAACAGGACATATTACTAACAAAAATAAAAAAGAAATGAAGAAAAATAAGTAGCAAGCTGGACATGGTCGCACTCATGTATAATCCCAGCATGCTGGGAAGCTGAAGCAGCAGGATCCCAAGTCCAAGGCCAGCTTGGGTATCTTAGCCATTTAGTAAGACCTTGGCTCAAAATAAAAGTTAAAAGGGCTGAGGGTATTGCTCAGTGCAAAGGTCCCGGGTTCAGTCTCCAGCACCTCAACCCTCCCCTTAAGAAACCCCATGTACTCACTATGTGCTGGCTCTAGGCTCCGCCCTGTGCAGGTGGAAAGGCTCAAAATGGGCTTGGGCCGCAGTCCCAGGCCCTGGCAGGGAAAGAACCAGCGGCCCCAGGACTCCTGCCTCCCGTCGAACATGAACCTCTTTCCTTGAGGCCTGCAGAGCACCAGAACCCTTCTAAAGGCCCGGATTGGCAGGGAAGGAAACCAAAGCCAAGGTGGCCACGGTGAGGAGGTGATGTTTGGGGAAGGAGCAGACAAGAGCCAGTGAACCTTAGAAAGAACAAGCCTGTTTGCTCCAGGAGGTGGTGCAGCTCGGGAGAAGGCTCCCTGCTCAGACCCCGCTGCCCACTGCCCGCTGCCCCACCCCACCGTCCACTAGTGCCCTCCCAGCTCCATTCTAAGCCTAGGGAGCTTTCTGTGCTCACTGGTCCATGCTTGTGCTCCATAATGATCATCCTCGTAGTGCGGAGTCCGCGCATACACAGGGCGCGCCTCAGTGCTTGTTTCATCGCCTTCTCCTCCCCTCTCTTATCACTTCCTTTATTCTCGGTCCCCTTTGCTTTTGCAAAAGATCCGTCTCCCTGTTTCCTATTATCTAGCTTTCATTTTGCCCTTTGATTTATTTATCCGTTGGGTTTCTCCTATAAGAGAAACCATGTGATACTGAAGCTGTGTGACTGATTTGTTTCCTTAACATTATGGTCCCAAGGTGCATCCATTTCCCTACAAATGATTCCTAAGTACTTCCCGAAGAGGGGGTGCCCTGTGTTTACTCTGCCCTGGGCCCTGCCAATTACAGATGCCATCCCGGCTGCAGCCACTGAAAGAAATGACCCCAGGGCCTTATAGAGGCCACGCCCAGATTCCTGTGACGTCATCACCCGGTGCCGCTGCGCCTCCCTGAGCATGCGCACAGCTCCTCCGATGGTGTTCGGTGCTCTACTGCTGGGGTCGTGCTGCTGCAGGTTGGCTCACCTGCAGACAGGGAGAGCACCTGTGGTGCAGGTGCCCTAGGCTCGCCACCACTGCCCTAGACTAAGGCATCAGGAGGCCCGAGAGAGGCATGAGACAGCCTGGTGTGTGGACGCGTAGTCAGGGTGGACTTCTAGAGAAGGCAGCAGCAGGATGTGTTCATTTCCTAGGACCGTAGTAACCTAGGGCTGCAACCTTGCTGTCTTCAAACAACAGAAATTAATTTTCCCACCACTCTGGAGACTGGACGTCCAAAACTAAGTTGTCCCAGGGCCTGGCTCCTCCCGGAGACCGGAGAACAGTGTGTAGCTCTTCAGTGGTTGTCCAGCCTCGATGCTCTTTGCTCTGATCTCCGCTCTGTCCTCACGAGTCGCTGTCCTGGACGCCTGTGTCCCTGCATCTTCGCTTGGCCTTCTGATGATGATACCACCCGATCTGCTATGTGCTCATCTTCACTTGGTCACACCTGCATCACCCTGTTCCCAAAGGAGGCCAGGTGTACAACACCAGAGATCAGGACTGCAGTGTCATTTAGAGGGTAGAGGGGACACAGTCCACCTCTGGACAGGTGGCCACTGGGCCTCATTGGAAGGGTGTTTCAGGGGGAGGAATGTGACCTCGAGCGTGCAGCCATGGGAAGCACCCTGGGAGAAGCAGAGCGAAGGAGGAAAGGGGAAGGACAATGAGTTCGTGCCCCGCAAAGGCAGCTGCTCCTCTCCTATTTTGTTGATCCAGAAAGGGTCGTAGGCAGTTCTTAGGGGTCTGATGCCCTCGTGGGTACCCCCAGAAGCAAAAGGGAGGGTGGGAGCCTGGTCACTCTGTTCGTTCACACATGAAGGAGAGAGGTCAACAGAGTACAAGGGATTTGGCTCCAGATGGAATGGCCCCCTCTGATTGTTGTTGCCCCTTATGAGTGGCCTTCAGAACTGCTGAGCCCCAACATGTTCCAGAAGGAGGCGAGACTGCACTCACTCCTTCCTGCTGTGGCCACGTGAATCTCTGGTTTGGATCTGGAACATGCCCCAGACCCTGTGTTAAATGCTTGGTGGCCAACTTGTGGCAAGTGGTGGGTGCTTTAAGGAATGGAGCCTGTGGTAGGAAGTGAGGTCACTGGGGATGTGGTCTAAACAGTGTGGACCACTGTTTCTTTCTTTCTCTCTCCCTGCTTCCGGGCTGCCATGAGATGAGTAGTGTGCTCCACCTGTGTGCCTGCCAGGATGCCCTGCCTCTCCATAGACCACAGCAGCAGAGTCAGCAACCACGGACCAGAACTCAGAAACTGTGAGCCAACTAGATCTGTCCCTTGGTTGGTCATGGCAGGTGTTTTGTCACAAGCATGAAAAGCTGACTAACGCATGATAGGAGAGGACAGAGCCCTGCATTCAGGAGAGGCATAAGCAGGAGACTCATGGGTCGGGAGAACTCAACAGTGCTGCTCAGAAGAAAGGGACCCAGAAGAGGCAGTTAGGAGAGAGGCTCAACCTGGGGGCTCCTGGAAGCAAGTGATGAGACGGGATTTGGTGGCAGACAATTCATTTGGGAGATGGTAAAGAGAAGCAGGGTGAAACAAGGAAGCCAGATTGCCCATGCAGGACACCCTCTGTGGTCATCGAGCTTGGCCCTGATGTAGACTATCTGAGGCATGGGGAGAGCTTCACCCCTGCCTTCCATGGGGGCCACTGACCCCTAGCATCCCCGGACCACCTTTGCAGGTGGACACCCAGCTCTCAGGACCTCAGAAGCCTCAGGCAGAGAAGTGGAGTGCTCAGTGCTGGAGAAGAAACCCGGAAGTTTTTTTAAATCATCCACCATAGCCATCGGTGACCTCAGTGGGATACAGATAGCACCGGGTATGGGTGACTGGTTCCCCAGGAGTTGTGGGACACACGCAGAGGAGAAGAGTACAGCGGTCACACGGTTACCCTTAATGGCAAGCAGTCCCTGCCTACAATAGGTCGGTGCTCAGGAGAGCTCACCGAGGCACAGGAGGCACCGGGCACTTGGCTATGGACCAGTGACACCGGTTAGTGCCGGCAGCTGGGTACACCGGGGAAACCCGCTCCAGGTGCCCGTTAGATCATTAGGGCTTTGAGCCAACCAACCCCACTTCCTGAATGCTGCACTGATGTCAGCCCTGCTCCTGAGCAGAGGGAAATAAGCAGCCCCTGTGTCCCACAGTGCCCCATGACAGGAGTGTTGAGGTCCCCTGGAGTGGGGGGAGCCCTTCCCCTTGATGGCACTGGACTCCGAAGGCCAAGAGCTCCTACACAAAAAAAGTCCAACTGAAGCTTGAAGACGAGCTAAAGCTCACCAGGAGGAGAAGCGGAGGAGAGGGTGCACCTGGTGGGGCAGCAGATGCACAGGGGAGAAGAAGCCTAAAGTCAGCTCTGATCACACACTGTCTCTTCCTGCAGCAGTGTGACCACAGTGGTTTTTGCTTCTCCCATTCGTGAGCTCCATGTGGCAAGGCCTGGCTCATTGCTGGGTCCAGCCCCTGGCACAAGTCCAGGCACATGGTGAGGTCTCCTTGATGAGGTGTGAGAGGAGACCTCTGCTTCTAACAGCAGCCGGAGGCTGGGGCCCGAGGAGGAGCCTGTGTCTGCCCAGGCCGGCTGGGAACAGGGGTGGCCTCCAGGTGCCTTTACAGGCTGTGCCTGGTCTCCAGCCTGCGCGTCTCATGCTGTGGCCTGGTCTTTGTGGGCATGATGATGGTGGCTCTCACCTCAGGGCTGATGGGGGACTTTCCTGTGAGAAAAGTGCTCAGCACCACTCCTGCTGCTCTTCATCATGCAGTCCTGCAACAGGAGAGAAGGGCTGTGTGCTCCCCAGAGGACACTGATTATAGAGCTGCCCCAAATGCCTTGCAGCCAGCAGGCCACATCAGGCACCTGTGTCCACTCTGGGAGCGTTCGCCCCCTTGCAGTAGGCTCCACATGCAGACCTATCCAGGTTACCCCATCCAGTGGCCCCTCTGGATACTCCACCCTGCTGTGGCCTCTTCAGTCAGGTCCCGGGAGGCTCCTTCCCTACCTGGCCAAACAGGAAGTCCGACACTGCGTGAGCCCTCCTTTTTCCTTTGTAATTAACCTTCCCACATCCTTAGCAGGTTCAGTCCATGTGCTCGTCCCCCTTTTGCTGCAGCACGAGTACTAATAAATCCTCTTCCTGAGGGCGTGTCCAGCCTTTTCACGTGTCTGAGTACAGCAGGCCGAGCTGGTACCCTGGGAGCTGGTGATGGCAAAGGCTGCTGGCACCGAAAGCCAGCAGCAGCAGAGGGCTGGTGACACCAAAGGGTGCTAGTGGCAGAAGCAGTCAGCAGTTGGTGCTGGTGACAGTGAAGCCAGGGATGAAGAATTGCTGGCCATCCAGATTTCCTGTGACTTGCAGGTGAGCTTCTTTTTTTCTCTCCTTTTTTTTTTTTGTCTTTTTATCGGTACCGGGGATCGAACTCATGACTGCCTGCTTGCAAGGTAGGCGCTTATGCCACTGAGCTAAACCCCAGCCCCACAGGTGAGCTTCTTGCTCTGAGTGGTAAAGAAAGTTGCTAACACTGACAGGGGTGATGACCATTGGCTTTCAAAGTCCAGGGCCATTGTCACAAAAAGAGCTACACTTTGCCCATTTGTGATTTCTGTGCGAAATGAACAACAACCCCCGGCTGACTGCTGATGTCTTGGGAGCTGACACGGGAGCCTCCCTTTTAGTGGGCTCTGAAGAAGACAGTGGACAATGGTGCTGGTCACCATGACTGATTTCCATCTTCCATGTAGCTAAGAACTCATGCTCACTGATGACAAACCAATAAGCAAATCTGAGGATCACCAGGGTGGTTACATTAAGATATTTCTAAAAGACCTAAGGCCACGTTTGTGGATCAGTTACACTGTATACCCCATGATCAACCTACTGTGTCACTGGAAGGAAAGGGATTCATCTGTGTGCTCTTCTCGTTAGAAAATCTGAACAGCTCATCTCTCTGCAATAACTGCATTTTAGGAGAAAAACAATGCACACCCAGCCTTTTATTAGAATCAGAACACTTGCTACACATCAGAACTTTCAGTGCTCTGCACATGTGAACATGTGAGACAGCTGCTGCCCGCACCAGATTCTTTCCTGGAGACCAGCTGAGTTGTGCCCCACTTTGCTACCCCAGGAGGTCTCAGCACTGGACACTCAGGGTGACCTTCTATACAAACTAGGAGCCCTGTCATGGGCTGCATGGCACCTTCTGGCCTTCAGGCTAATTTATGTGGTAAGGGAGGGTATAGTGCATGTTTTATGGCAAGAGAGAGGTGTTTAATGATCATGATAGGAGAAGCCCAGCCTGGATTACCTAGTGACATGAACCTTTAATAAGAGAGTAGCAGAGGGGGATTCGACACACGCAGTCACATTTGGAGGGAGGCAGAGGCCAGAGTGATGGAGACACAAATCATGGGACACCAAGGATGCCTGGTGCCTCCCCCGAGCTAGAAGAGGCAAGCTGCAGCCTGGCACAGCTCTGCTGGCGTTTACTACACCCCAGAAATGTGAGAGAAGAAAATTCTGTTGTTTTGAAGTCACCTGTTCTTCCTAATTTGTTCCAGCAGCCACAGAAAACCAGCACAAGCTTCCCTGCAGGGAGTCCTGATGTACATCTCCCCAAGCAGGGCCAGGCTTCTGCTGCTGTCCGCCTTCAGGGCTCAGCATGCCATCCTGTTGGGTCCACTAAGTCATCTGTCTGTGGGGGCAGGACTGTGGAGTCGTGCTCACCCTGTACCCCAGGGCGTCCTGAGTATTCAGGATCATATCATGCGCCCTTGTCTCTGAATCACTTGGGGTCAGGCCACCACTGGGTGAGTTCAGGTCTCAGCTGCATCACTGACCATGGTGGCATGACCTTGGGGAAATGGTCTTGGAGACTCTGTTGATAACTGGTGTGTGTGTGGGGAGGGGGGTAGTGGGATCCTGGCCTGTGGGATTGTCAAAAAGGTTCAGGGCGCCAGGGATTTAGCTCAGCAGCAGCCTGTCAAGTGCAAGGTCATGAGTTCAATTCCTGGTACCAAAAAAAAAAAAAATAAAAAGGTTCAGGGAAAGACATGCAAAGCACTTAAGGTGTTGCTGGACACATAAGCAAAGCCCAATACACCTTTGCTCTTCTCATTAATAACTACCGAAAGATGGAAATAGGCCATTTTATTAATAGGTGAACAAAGTCTGGATTAAGTAATAGAAAATTGAATTTTGTGGGATTGTATGTATTTTTTGAAGCAGGATCTCACTAGGTAGTTCAGAGTTTAGGCTGGCCCTAACCTCACTTTGGGCCTAGGTGGCTTTGAACTCGCAGCAACCCTCCTGTCTCAGGCTCCCAAGTGCTAGGATTATAGGCATGCGTTACCGTGCCTGGCTTTTGTTTTTTAAAATATATATTTACTTTATGATTCTACACTGTTCAAATACATAGTCAGAAACACCAGTGCTGCAGTGATCACTGCATCGGGTTCAGTGGGTTCCTGTTCCTCAGATTTACAAATATTAATTCTCTGGTGTATTTGTTCCTGAGTTCTGATTGTGTTCTTGCAGCATATCTTCTTGCTTGTACGATTTATAGGTAGTCCAGAAAGTGGTTGTCTGTAGGTGTCTTGTCTTTTTCTTGATGAGTTTTACCAGAAAATTATCAACGTAATAAGCTTATTCGAATCATAAGCTTTTGACTTTGTTGATTCTCCTGCATGTTTATTTTCTATCATAGTAAGTGCCACTCTTGCCTCCATTATTTCCTCCCATTTACATTATTTTTATTTTTCTGTCCTTTATCTAGTTGCTATGGTCTGAATATTTGGGTACCCATTCCCCAAATCCATGTGCTGAAATCTAATCCTTGGAAGGTAGGAACTTCGTGAAGTGGAGAGGTGGTGAGATAGTGCCCTCAAGAACCGGATTAGTGCCCTCAAAGAGAGGGTTCCAGTGGATGCCATGCCCCCTGCACCGTGTGAGCAGCAACGAGACAGTGGCTGTACATGAACCACGGGGTAAACCCTGAACACTAAGTGTGCCGGAGCCCTGATCCTGCACTCACCAGGTTCCAGAGCCGTGAGTGATGGACAGGCCTCCCTATTGGTGATACTCTGCCATAGCATCCCAAACGCGCTAAGCTGCTACCTTATCTAGGCAAATTGTGTAGAGCAAGCTCTCTCCAAATAATTTCTGACAAAGATTTGGATATAAGAAGTATCTGCAGGGTCTGTGCATGTGAAGGAGGCGAGAAGGCGGGTCTGGGCAGGGAGAGAAGTTGAATCGCAATCTCTTTCCAGAAAATGCCCCTGGGGACTGCCGGGCTAAGCGCTGGAGGTAGGTTCGGGTGTCTGTGCACTGTTACATTCCGCACATGGAGCTCCCATCAGGCTCCATGGTCCAGAGCTCAGGCGGAGCCACTTGCCTGTCTGACTCACAACCCGCCAGGTTTCCCTGCCCTAGATCAGCTCAGCTCCAGGTACTAGACAACTGGTACCCACAGGTCACACACTGGAGGCTTGGCCACCAGCAGGAGCTGTGGGGAGGTGGTGGAACTGTCCCAAGATGGAGCACAGTGGGTGAAGGTTAGGTCAGGTCACTGAGGGCGATGTGGGGGTCCCTGCCCCCTTCCTTTCTTTGTTTCCTTTGCCACATGCTCCCGTCATGATGAGCCACCTTGCCACAAACCCAGCATGGATTGAAACTTCCAAACTGTGAGCCAAAATGCTCCTTTCCTCTTTATAAGCCAAAGAGCTCGGGTATCTGGTATGGCAGTGGTGAGCGGGCTGACACATATGGTGAGCACCCTCCTTTCAGAAGTCTAAGCAATAAGACACTTTCAAGGCTAAAGCCTCTGTGCTGTTACCCAGTTCCCTCCATCATTTAAAACTGTGGAGGTACATTGCGGGGGGAGGCAGCCCTTTATTCCCGTCATCTTGTGGTTGGATGGGGATGGCCTCCTGGAAGAGGGTGTGGCCTGAGCAAGGTAGTTCTCCTTGTGTGTCCCCAAGGAGATGCAGCTTGGAGCCGTCAGCTACCTACATTCCCAGCTAAGGGACAGTGAGGGTTCCGGGCACCTGTCCTGAAGGTTGGGGCCTGGCAGTGAGCATCAGCTGCAGGTGTGAATCTTCCTGCCCCTCCTTTTCCCTAATGGATGCCCTTGGTGCTGAATCTCCTCATGTACTTTTCAGTCCATTGCATGGGTTCTCTTGCTGTTTTGTGTTGTTTCTTGAATTTTCTACACTTAAGGTTTTTTTGACATTTCACAATACGGTTGCTTAGTTTTCAGCATTTGCAAACATTCCCTTTACCTCCCCCTCAGAGCCCCTTGCAGCCCTTCCCCTGATTTTCTCACCTGCTTGTGCTATGCACAGGCTTCAGTCAGCTGACCGGAGCACTAAATTAACCCAGGTGCTGCTTCCTAAGCATTCGGTGTGATCACCCCTTTGCTGCCCCACTCGGGAGGGAGCATGAGGTGAGGGCTGCGTGGGTTCCTCGCTGTACTGCCAGCCCACTTCCCTTCACAGACCAGTGTGCGGCTTGGTTATACTCTGCGATATCCCAAGGCTTCAGGTGCTGTTTCAGCTAAGTAGAGAAGCAAACCTGGGCCCCTGAGCAGGGACATGAATATGCCATCTCCTGGAATGACTTCCATTTCAGGCCTGTGATGTTCTCTTATTTTTCTAAATTGGCATTAGTACCTGTGCCATTCCCTACCCCTCCTCTCCCTCCCTGGTGGGCCCCTTCCTATTTGTTATTAGCAAGGAATAGATGAAATACAGGACACATAATTTATAGGGCTATTTTATAACATTCACCCAAAAAGTCAAATGCGAAGATCAAAAAAGATCTGACATACTAGAGCCTCAAAAAATCCAGCTGAGGACCTGGATCCCACAGCAATGCCCTTCCTGAGTCCAGCTGAAGACCTACAGCTCACAATAATGTCCCATGCAAGTCTGTATCAAGGATCTGGACTGGGATGGCCCAAGTTCAGCAGTTAAAGCCAGAAGGTCTGTGCCAGTGACATGAAGGGTCTGTGCCAGCAGGCTGAAGAAGCTGCATGGGAGCCAGGGAGTGACACTCACATTAAGGACCAGAGCTCCCTCAAAGTGAGTCACAACCATCCTCAGCTTCACAGAGGTCCTAAATTCCTCCGACGATGAGACCAGTCGAGTTCATAGCAGGAAAACAAGTGCAACTCCCTTCTCCAGGAGAATCAACAGCGCTGCCTCTTCCCCTCCTGTTCTCTTTTGCATGCTGTTGGCAGCAATCCCCAGGTGGCCCTCCACAGCTGGCACCACGCTGACTCAATTCACGTGGGTGTTACAAGCTGAACATTGGTCAGTCCACTGTGCCCTTTAAGATCTGTCTCCTACTTTCTAGTATCTACCTTTTATTTTGTTCTTTATACTTCGGGCCTCTCGAGAAATCATGCAGTATTTAGGCTCTCGTTCTGATTGATTTCACTTGACATTATGGTGTCAAAGTGCACCCATTTCCTACAAATGACTCAAGTTTATCTTTCTTTACACAAGAGTAATGCTCTATGTATGCAGATACCACACTTTATCTATTTCTCTGCTGATGGACATTGTAGGCTGCTTTTTAAGATTTAGCTGATGTGAATTATGCTCATACGAACATGGATATGCATGGATATGCATGGATCACTTTACTGTGATGTCTTTAACTCGTGGGAGGATACCTAGAAGGGAAATAGCCGTGTGAAATGAGTGTCTAGTTTTAGGTTTTTTTGAGGAATCGCCATAACTGATTTCCATGGTGGCTGTGCTAATTTACATTCCTACCAGTGCAGACAGAAGGCTTTCTATTCCCCCATGGTCTTGTCAACATTTGTTGTTGTGATGTCGTTATGAAGGCTATTATTTTCTGGGGCAAGATGGCACCTCAGAGTTGTCTGAATTTGTATTCCTCTAACAGCCAGCGATGCTGAGCATTTCTTCATGTATTTATTGGCCATCTGTATTTCCTGCTCTGTGAGTTTCTAATAATGACTGCTAATGTCATGGAATGCTTCCTATATGCTGGGCATTACCTCCTGCTGTGAAGACATGGACCCAGTCCTCATAACAGCACTGTAAGGAAAGCACTGCCCTTCAGCCCACTGTAGGCCAGGAGCCTGGAGCGTCTGAGTAACTTTCTCAAGGTTAGACAACAATAACTGTCAAAGCTGGGCTTTGAACCTAAGAAATCCCTGCCCAGAATCCACTCTTTGGCTACTGTGCTTTATTCCCTCCAGGCAAGTCAAAGATGTTGCAAGTTATATATTTTCATTTCTGAGAAAATTCATATAGTGGCTCAAAAATATTATTTTCTTTTTCATCCTGTTTCTCATGGAGTTTGCTCCAAAACAGAATTCCCTTTAGGGCCATTTAATTTGGAATCAAGTGTTTTATTGGTCAAACATCCAGTTTATTAACATTTCATCTTATGAAAGTTCAGTATAATTGTACTGGTTTACATTTTCTCACAAAATTATTTTCACAGGAAAAAAAAAAAAGAAACCACTTAGCAGAACTTCTGTGCTTGAAAACAGGAGGTAAAAGTCAAACCATTTCTCCTGGAAAACACCCTTCAGCTCCTTTACCTGGGAGGGGTCCTTGGAAGAACCCCATAGGGTCCTCGTCCTAGTTCAGTTTAGAGCCTAAGGGGGTGTCGGGCAGCTCACTGCCATTTCAGTCCTGGAGTCCATGGAAACCGTGAGAGCGGGAGTGCTGTGCTGCTCCTGTGGAGATGTGAGCTGGCTCACGGTCACCTGCTTATGTCTCATCAAGGAGTCAAGGCTCCGAGATGCTGTGTGTTATCTAGCATCCTCTGGCTAATTAGCAGCCGCTCTGAACTGGGCTTCCTGGGTTTTTGCAAAATTACTGACCTCAGTAGTCCATCCAAGAGAAGAGAAACTGAAAAATAAAATAAAGCAAGGTTTGGCTTGCTTATGCCTTCGAGAAAGTGGTGGGATGGAGTTGTTAAAAGATTTGGTTCTCCAAAACTCATAAAACAAAAATGACGTAGGGGAACAAATGCAAGAGAGGACTATAAACAGAGCCATCCAGAAGCCGCATTGGAGAGGTGACAGGCCATCAAGCCCCTGTCACTGGTCAGCTTCCAGAGTCCCTCGTTTCTGTAAAGGACAACTCGGAGTACATAGCATGGCCTTCAAGGCTGCTGGCAAGTCCATAAACACTTCAAAAAGGCGGTGTGGCCATTTATTAAGAAGTTCTCGATGGCCTGTAATCCTAGCTCAAAGGAAATTAATGTTCTCTTAAACAATTCCAGGTTTCTTGATCCAAGCCAGAGGTCTGCAGTTGTGGAGAGATATTTCTGGTGTATTAAAGTGTATATGGAAAGCAGGCAGGAGGCCAAGTCTGATTGTCCTTGAAGACTGGAACAGAACAGCTAGAGCTTTTCACGTACTTGTGAGGGACGCTGCACGTGAGGCGAGGGGTGGGGGCTCCCTGGGATGATACAGGGCTTCTGTTGTGTGGATCTGGCCTGTGACTCCCCTTTGAAGCCTTGTCATCCAGATGAATTCCAGAATCAGTCGATAGGTGACATGGTGGGCAGAGCACCACGCCCTGGATTGAATCCTTGCTTTCTACTTACCTCGTCCCAGCCAATGTTTCTCTACCTGGAGGACAGATGTAGTGACGTGGACAGGCACTGCAGAACTGTGAGAAGACATAACACTTGTGAGGAAAAAAACTATAGCGTCTGTCACTTTCCATTGCTGGGACTTTCCCGTTCCCATCTCCCACACCTGACACATGCGACTTGGATGTGTTTACCCTAGTGTGTGTTTTCAGCCCACAGTCAGCTGACCCCAAGGCAGGACAGCGTGGCAGAGGGGCGTGGTGAGGGAGATCCGCTCGTGGTGTGGCAGACAAGGAGAGAGCAATGAGGAGCCAGCTCACACCCCCGGTGTGTGCCTCCTCTAACAGCTGCCCTGCTCCACAAGGCCATCACCTTCCACAGGCCCTGTCCCTGCATGCCCAGGCTTTGGGGGACACTCCTGGACACCAAGTCTTCATCCTCTTGGACTGCTGTCAGTGTTTCCTAATGTCCAGCTCTGTCTCCATAGTGTTGGATCCACAGGTATCCATGTTCCAAGGCAAGAGATGTGTATCCACCGCTGGAGGTAGGATCTGAAAATGTTAGAGACAACAAAGTTCAGGCTGCTGATGGGGGAAATACAGAGCCATGGAAGGCTTTTGCCAGCAGGATAATGTGCTGAATTGGGTGCCACAGACTAATTTCACAGGATGGAGCTCAGTGGACTAGAAGAGGAGAAAGACCAAAGTTGAGAGAGAAGCTCAGAGCACATAAATGTCCAGGAAGAAGGAAGGAGGGTCTTATAGTCCACAAACGAGCCCCCCAGAGCCCCCAACCTCGAGTCCAAAAATGGGGCAAGACATGTTTTTTAAAAGAGCAGTGCTGATTCATTTGATCCTGGGCCCAGTGACACAGTGCAGTTGGAGTTTGCAAAAGCTGTATGTCTCCCTCAAAATTTTCCAGACTTTTTGTAGAAAGCACAGTTTACAAAGTAAGGGGTTATGGGTGTGGATCAGGAAGACCTTCATTTCCCTTTGTAGAGGACAGAGCAGTCTAGCAGGAATTAACAATCCATTGTCAATTTATTTTAGCACTCAATTTTAGATAACATCTGTTATTTGTAGAAGGCAGCAATAGTTAACATATCAATTAGGTCAGGTTCCCAGGGATTTATAATTCTTTACAGAGGAGAGCATTGATTAACATATCAATTAGATCACCCAGAAAAAAAAAAAAAAACGCATACAGAACTGTATGGCAGCCTTACAGGTACTTTGGCATATCATTTAGGCATAACACAAACAAAGCTCTTTTTGCTAGTGTACAGCAGAGAGCAAAACCACCGTGTATCTGAGGAACCTGTAAGATGAAATGCAGACACAAAGGAAGGAAAAAAGAACTTGAAAAACACAGATTGGGAAAGAAATAGGAATGTTACTACACTCGTGAAATACAAACAGGCTGCTATAAAAAAGGAGCACTTTCCTCCCTTTCCCCTTATGCCAAAATGTTTCTTGGAATTTAAAAACAATGTAGAAATTTAAAGATATGGAAAATAAATGTAAAGAAACACTCCAGGAGGTAGAAGGAAATAGCAAAGAATAAAGGGAAAAAGGAGAGAAAAGATTAAAAAAAAAATAAGAGCTCTTTCTATGTAGTTCAAAATGGGAATAATAGAAATTATCAACGTTCAGTATATGAATAAGAAGAATCAGAGACGAGGGAAAATCTGCAAAGAAAAATATTCAAAAGTGCTTTCCAGAGGGAAAGACAGGAGTTTTCAGGCTGAAAGAGTCCACCTAGTATCGAGCATCTGTCCACTACCAGATATGTCACCCTGTGATTCCAGAGCACTGGAGACAAGAGGTGACCCTAAGTCTTCGAGAGAGAAAACGTAGGTCACACACAAGGATCACGAATCTTAACAACACAGGGGACTCCAGTGTCACCACCCTCACCTAAAAAGCCATGGACAGTGCATGGACAGGAGGGCAGCGGCTGTAAGCCAGGAGCCCGCGCCAGGGGAGAGTTCTATCAGATGAGAGCATAGGCATGCAGGTCCTCAGATACCCACCTCCCATGTACTTCTCATCAGAAAGCTCCAAGAGAATGTATGGTTTTTAAAAAGGGATAAACTGGATATGAGAAGGATGTGCCTCATCAGGAAACAGGATGGTCCGGCCATGGGGTACACACCTGTGACCCCAGAGTGTGGGAGACTAAGAGGAGGGCCATGAGTCTGAGGCCAGCACGAGCCTCACAGTGAGACCCTGTCTCAAAAAGGCAGAAACCAAAACAAAACAAAACCAGGACAGACCCCAGGGAAAAGACTTTGGAGACCCCCAGGCTGTTGAAGGGGAGCCTGGAGCATGGCTCTGTGTCCTGCCACTGTGTAAAAGGCCAATCTCCGGAGCATGGCACCCTGGGAGGTGATGGAAGCTCTAAGAGCTTTGTCCAAGCTCCAGGTCACTCAGGCATGACCTTGAAGAGGATTGTGGGAGCCTGGTCTGTTCCTCTCTCCTGCTTCTGGGCTGGTCTGGCTGGCAGGAGTGGCCTCACACTCCTGCCTGGATGAGCTACCTCGCCACAAGCCCAGAGCACACGGAGCCAATCCATGATGGACTTGACCTTCCAAATCTGTGAGCCAAAGGAAACTTTTGTCTTTCTACGTTGATCACCTCGAGAGTTTGCTGTGGTGATGGGAAGCCAGCAAAGACAGTTGCCTACACTGGACTGAGTCAGAAGCCTCCAGGAGAGGCATCCTGACATGCTCTGCTCACACACATGCAATCAGTCACTGAAGGGCAGAGGTGAACCCGGGCCCGGATGAGGCCGAAATGTCAGCACAGCTGGGAGGATGCAGGGTGGGTGCCAGGAGAGGAGTGCGGAAGGCAGCTAACCGAGAGGAGTCTAAACGGGTCACTAGGAGCAGCAGCGGAAGCCAGTTGTTTTATAACTTGAAAGTCACTGCAAAAAGACTGGGCTTGAGACTTGGGGGCTGTGATCTCTAGGACAGAGACAGCAAGGGGAGGCTGAGAAGCTGTTTTCATGGCAGACTTTGGAAACTCTGAAAATTTTGAGTTGGACTCATGCAACATTTTGATGAAAATTAAAGTTTAGGAAGCAAGAAAAATAAGATTACATTTCACAGTCTTACAACAAACAACCAAGTCTGCAGCTCAGCTCAGGTGAAAACTCAGGACTAGAAATAAAGCTTTTGGAGTCACGCTAAAGAGCCCTTCATTAGATTCAGGATCGGGACCCTCATCCAGCACTGCCCTGGACCCTCTGAGAGGTCTGGGACAAGTCCTATTGTTCTGTGTCCCGCTGCTTCACCCCTGGCCAGTGGGAGCTGGACAGAGCCTTAATGGCCCATCAGTGCCTGTATCTTGTGTGTGGGGAGCTTGGGTTATGAGGCCAGCTGAGGTCAGGGTCCCCAGAGACCCACGGCCATAGAGACAAATGACCCAGAAGCCCCTGGTGCATTTGTTCCAAGGACTCAACCAGTCTTGTGGGTCTGCATTGGTTCACAGCAACAGGTTGAGTTTGAGACTGCCTTCCTCGAAGGCTGACTACCCCTCTGCCCCCCCCCCCCGCTACTTAGAAGTTTCCTGCCCCCTTGTGCCTGCCTACCTGCCTGTACAGTGTCCCTAAGGGTCCTCCCTGCAACCCTATCCAGGTGCGTCCAGGCTGGATCCATCACACTGGAAACGTGCGCTGTTACTTCTTGTTAGAAGTTCCCCACAGTTGACTTTTCTGGAGACTCATAGCTACAGAGTCACCTGCCAGGGCCCGAAGCCCTCACCAAGCAGAGCCTGGGTCCAGGGCAATGTGGGACTCCACTCTGGATCTGAGATGCCCTCACCTTGGCACAGGACACAGATGCTGGGAAATGCCTTGAGACAAATCAAAACAAAATTTGGTGCTTCCGATGTGGGTAATTTATTGAGAATCACAGCGTTTTTAGAGTGGCAGAGACTGTATGTGCCTGTGGACTTGGCCAGGGCGCTGAGAATTTGGATCACAGAGGATCCCACCGCCACTGCGGAGAGGAAGCCAGTGAGTGAGGACCAGGCAGCCAGGAATCTGCTTCCAGCAGGCTTGCAGGAAAGCACAGGCCCAGAAGCTTTTACCTGGCCAAGGACTCTTCCTCTTGTCTGCTGGAGTCTTCTAGAAATAGCATTTGCACTGTGAGTGGGAAAATCAGCCCCATTCCAGAATCTTTTCCTCTCTGCCTCCCACCTTTTCTTTTAAAATATATCCATAAAACCCAATAAGTAAATGAGAACTAAAGTCTGAGTTTAATATTCAGAGGATGTAATTCAAGTGTAGCCAGTTGGACAACTTCCCCACTAATCAGAAGAATAAGGTTCTCTGCTTCTTTTCTTTGTAGAAAATAAAGTTAATACCATGTTTAGGGAAGCCACACAGAAGTGTGGACAAAGCCTGGGTTCCCGCCTGTCTTAAGAGAAGGCTCAGGACCAAGTCTGTAGCAGCCCGCCTTCGGGCCTCTGTAAGAATTCACATTTCCAGACCTCTGGGTCTCGGCTTCCTAATACAAGGCCTGCATCTGGGGTTTTCATAGACTTTCTCAAGCAGGTCCCTTAGCCTCTGTCCATGTCCTGGGGACCCTGTGCTCAGAAGTCCCTTCAAGCCCTGAGCTTCTAGGACAAGCCCATCATTCTGGTCATTCACAGGCAGGTGTCAGAATTAACAGAGCAGCATTCCAGAAATGGAAAAGGAAGATGGGCACGATGGTGCATGCCTGTAATGCCAGCTGTTCAGGAGGCTGAAGCAGGAGGATCACCATTTCAAAACCAGCTGGGGCAACTTAAGAGCTTCAAAATAAGAAATGAAAAGGACTGGGGATGTAGCTTGGTGTAAGGTATCTGAATTCAGCCCCAAGTACCAGGGGAAAGAAGCAAAGAGGGAGGGAGGGGAAGGTTAAGAGGAAAGAGTGCCCTTTCCAAAGACTCATCATTCCTGTCACTGTCCCTCGAGCTTTCTCACTGAGGGGCCACAGTCCCATGTGTCCCCTGGGGCAATAAGCGATCACTTTTGCCTCTAAATGCTATGTCATGTGACACGTGTGCTCTGTGAGCTCTGTTGGCCCCTCTAGACATACTCCATAGGTCCACCACCCACCGAGTGTCAGGAGGTGACCCTTGTGGGCACCAGTCAAGTCCCTATGACTTCAGGCTCCCAGCTGGGCTCATGGATAACAGGAAGTGGAGCAAAAGACCTAGAAGAGAGGAGAAGGGCGCCCCAACCCCTTCCCTACTGCTCACCTGTGGGTGAAGCTGTGCTTCTCTGTGGAAGGACTCGGCTCATGCAAGTGGGCCCATTATGGTTCGGCTCTAAAATGTCCCTCCAAAGTACTAAGTGTGTGGAGGGTGACTGGATCATGAGAACATGATGGATTCATCCAATCATGAATTCATGGCTGAATGTGCTACAGCAGGTAGGACGGGACCTGTAAGGGTGTGCTCTGGTCCCCAGCTTCTTCCTTCTCTCTCCATGTCTTGGGTGCTGTGAGATGAGAAACTTTCCTCCTCTATACCCTTGTTCCGTACCCTTTCTTCCTTGGAGCCAATCAATCAGGAACTGAGCCCTCTGAAACCTGAGGTGGGTTTGTGAACAGCAATATAGGAATCCAAGCAGCCAACTTGATAAACTTGAAATTTAATTAACTGAGATCAGGACCACTCATATACAGACAATTCCCTTCTATTTCAGGGTCCAAAAAAGTGGCCCTGAACTGGAAAGTTAGAGTTTTTAAAAGAGAGAATCACAAAAGACATCTGTCCGAAACAACTTAGCTAGAATCTTACATTAGTTTTTGGTTGACACCTGTATCCTGCTTCTTTTGTTGAGCAGGTTAATTTTTCTCCTGTGGGTGCAGCTCACTCTGCTTTTCTCATGGGACTTGTACCCTGCGTAATTTTCCATTTTCCTGGATCAAACACAGGGTGCTAGTTAAATGCAGGGCTCAAGATGGCATCAGTTATGCCAAGCTACAACAAAACCATGAGCCAAAATAAATCGCACCTTCTTTAAATTCCAGGTACTGTGTATTTTGTCCCAGTGATAGGAAATTAACCAATACAGGTCCCTCCCAGAGCTTTGGCTGTAACTGTCATCAGGTATGGTAACTTTGCCCTCTCCTGTCCTGAGGCCAAGGGATAGGATCTTTCTGGATGGCTGGTCTGAGGGTGCTGTGTCCCCACTCACTGATCTTCTTCTACACTGAAAACAGTCCTGTTCTGCCTGAGTACGTACCCCTTCCTCTGGGGTCCTTATCATAACAACCTGCAGACTTAGAGGGTACTTTGGTCCTCTCCATGTGTCCCCATCACCAGTTTTTCCTCCATGTTAAAGATTTTAGCTGTAATTCAGACCCCTCTATAGTTTTTTGAGACATTTCCTGATTATCTGGAAAGTGAAATGTTACCATCCCGTGTTCTAGAGGATTGTGTTAGTGATGCTGGGGTCCAACAGTCTTAGAAGATTGTCTCCCAGAGCCAAGGGCAAGCTGACTTACAAACTTGAAAGAGAGGTCAGATTGCCTCTCAGCACAAGGGCACATGATGGATTTCCCTTCCCTAAGCTCAGGGCTCCTCTCCTGGACCACAGCCCACTCCTCGCCCTATCATCCAACTCTGTGGAAACGGGAACTGAGAACCACACAGGAAAATGCTGCTGCTGTTATCAGTAATATAATGTATTGTTCAGTTTGTCATTGCTGGGACCAAGCACTTGGCACCCACCATTTAAAGGAGCAGAAGTTTAATTTGGTTCATAGTTCTGGGGGATTCAGTCCATGGTTATTTGACTCCATAGCTGAAATATCCTAGGGGAAGATTGTGTTGGAGCAAAGATGCTTAGCTCATGGTGATCAAGAAGCTGAGCCGATGAACAGTTCCAGAGATGAAAATGTGAGTGACCAAATACTGTACCCAATGTCAAGCTTCCATGACCCAAGTAGAAACACCCAGGAATGTGCTCTGCTGATCCCCTAGGTGACTCTGAAGCTAATCACCTTGACATCCAGCTCAACCGTCACTCTTGTCTCTGATCCAGGTGTCTCAAGTAGAGCTCAGCCCTGCACACTTCTGGACAGAGACAAACGCATAATAGAGGTAGAGAGCCAAAAGCCCAGGCTGCAGGCCCTCCACCCAGCCTCTCTAGAGCCCTCTATCTACTCTACCAGATGCAACACAAACCAAATCCCTCCAGCTTTTGCCAGTGCTCTAAATTCACGAGATGCTATGAGGGTGATGTGTTGATACATTTAGCAGACACAAGCTTTTACACAGAGCATCCCCCTTGGGTACCATTAGCCAGGAAGCCCGTATCACAGTATTCGGGGACATTCCAGCTCTCCTCTGTTCTCAGCTCCAGAGTTCTCTCCTCCTGATGCTTTCAAAAGCACTCATTTATTTTACCTTCCATTGAAGAATTTAGGCTTCTGATGAAAACAGAAAATGGTGAGTCTGAAGTTTTCCTGGAGACACAGCTGTTTATCACGCTGATATGATGAGGGTTCGCAGGTGTGGACACTAACCCAAGTGCACACTTTAATTATGTGCAGTGTGCTGCATGCCAAGAGCAGCTCAGTAAAACAGGTCATCTGGGAGGCGACTTCTGCTTTCAGATTTGCATAGCCATCTCCAAAAGCAGCAGAGAGAGAGAGCAAAATCTGTGAGGTAAGCTGCTTTAGCCCAAGTTTCCCAAAATGGAGTGGCTCAAAGAAGCTTCTCCTCTTCCCATGACAGAGGAAAGGGGGTGACCCAGGGGGATCCCTGCCCCACAAGGTCTCTCAGAATCCTGGGCTCCTCCTATCCTGTTGTGCGATGCCTCATGACAAAATCAAGCATCCATGGCTCCCAATGCAAGGACTGCAGCATGGGGCACTGTCACATTCCATTGGTGCAAACAGTCACGTGGCCATGGCTAGCTGAAAGGGAAGCTGGGAAACACAGTCTCTGGCTATCATTGTTCCTGATACAATACCCAACACCTATGGCTTATTCTGACTCCCATTTCAGTTCGTAGCCCCCTGGCTCCGAGGCAGGATGGTAGGCAGAGGTGTGTGGCAGAAGAGGGTTGCTCTTGGCCTGGCAGCAGGGAAGCAGAGAGGAATTCAGGGAGGAGCTGGAGAGGGAGCTAAACTCAATCAGGCCACTTCCCTAGTAACCTCCCTTTCCTGACCAGACCCACTTTCTAACAGCAGCTCAGCTCTAAACCTGCATAATCCAGTCACCTTCCAAAAGCCCCACCAGGAGCACATATGGCTGCTGAGGACCATCTAGATGTACAGCACTACAGTGTGTTTCGGATTCTAAAAGACGGGGAATCTATTCTTGAGGACAGTTAGCCTCTCTACTGTAAGGTGCACAAGACACAGCAACAGAATACATCTCATAAATTCCTTCACTGTGTAGTCAACAAATTGCATTTCCCCCAGAACTTACTTTACGATGATTCGGGGTGTATCACATTTTCCTGGGACCACTGTAAGAAAGTAGCCTATGCTAGAGGAATTAAACAATGGAAAAGCATTTTCTTCCAGCTCGGGAGCCTGAGAGTCTGAACTTGGTGTTGGTTTCCTGTGCGAATGTGAGGAGAATGTGGTCCAGGGCTCTCTTCAGCCCCAGGTGGACCCGGGTGGCTCCAGGTGGCCCTCAGCTCTACATACCCATCTTTCCCTGTGTCTTGGTCTCCCATGTGGCATATCTTCTTATAAAATAAGGATAGTGGTCATTGGATTTTGGACCCAACCTAGTCTACGATGACTTGATCTTAACACATTACATGTGCAACAAATCTACTTCTCAATAAAATTGCTTTCTGAGACATTCAGAGCTAGAATTCCAACACAAGGTTTTGATGGACACAGCAAGTGGGAAAAGGGCTGAATGTGAAGTCAGGAAACCTGGGTGCACACCCTGGCTCTGCCACTGTCCTGCTGGGGAGCCTCAAGTCAATCACATGCCCTCTGACCTCTTGACCTCACTGTCAGGATGAGATGAGCCCCTGTCCTCGCAGGGCCACGGTAAAGATGAGCAGGCGAGGTCTGCAAAGTGCTGAGCTCACTGTGAAGGCCCGGCTGTCTCTCACTAGCTGGCCCCCACCTCCCTGCCCCAAGCCAGCTTCAGAGGAAGAGGGGCAGTGGCGGGACTCTCCTCCCTGCCTGGACACGCCCTTTTTTGAATTAAAGCTGGTGGAGGATTCTCCACACTACTCAAGTCAGAAGGGGCCTCTCAGAGAGAAACTCTACCACAGGCAAAATACCTTCAGCTCCTTAAAGGGGGAAAAACCCTTTTGGTCCACAGATGGGTAATTGTATTCACTGTTTCCAAATGTCAAAATGCCAGCCGGGGCCAGCTTTCCACTGAGATCAAACGGGCTCCCTGGGCCTCCTTTCTACTGATGTGGATGTGTGTTTAGCCATGGTGGAAAGGGCTGATTCCGAGCAGAGCGGCTATGCACACCGCGGAGGAAAGAGGACCACAGCCTTCCTCTTGGTCTGATGCCAGGGAGTCACACCCAAGCCCGGGAACACCCTTTGAGCAGCCAAAAGCCACAGCTGATGCCACTTGATCTTGAGAAAACAAAAGCTGGAACAGGTCTTGAGAATAACAGGGTGAGCCAGGTCGTCCAGGCTACAGTCTTAATGTTGAGCTCAAAATCCAGACTGAGAGTACAAACTGATGTTTCCCGCTGGTAGTTACGGGAATGAAATCAGCGGCACTCCTGGGAAGTGTGGAAGCTGACAGGAACTTCCCAGAAGGCCTCCTGGGAATGGACTACCAGGTCCCTAAGCAGTGATTACCCTCAGCAGAGAATCAGACAAATCTAGAGGTCAAGGAAGGCTGTTGGGCCACTGCACATGATCACAAGGAACAAAAACAAGCCAGCATCCAGCAACAGCCTGCTTCCTGCCCCCTTCAGTCCTGTGGGCACTCAGTGCCAATATCAGCTCATGTACAAAGCTCCCAACAGCCCCAGCAGGTCCAGGATGTCACCTCCTCTGTCCCTACCCCTCACACACTTACGTTGCAGCAACTGCTTACGTATGCTTCCTTGTTCAGCAGTGTTTCTCTTTTACCTGCCCCAGGGTGGGTGCAGCCCAGCAGCCCAGCCCACCACATCATCCTTCCAAATCTCCCCATGGCTTGTCACTACGCACACCTAACAGCAGCACCTGTCTTCCCGTGTGCTAGGAGGACCTTGAAGCAGAGACATTCCCCTAAAAGGACAGGCTCTCATCATGGAGCTGTGTTTGTTTTAAAAATTAATTAGTAACCTAGCCATTAGTCAGCTTTACATTATTACAACACAATACCTGAGCCAATTAGCTTTATAAAGACAAGGGTTTCTTTAGCTCCCAGTGGGGAGGCTGGGAGTCCCAGAGCTGCGTTTGTTTGTGCTCTGATGAAAGCAGAAGATAACAATAACACAAGCCATGCTGGAGCATGCGGTTCCTTTCTATGCAGAGCAGAGAGAGGACATCAGGGCTCTGCAAACCTCTTAGAGGCCTTGCCCCACAGTGATCTAAGGACTGGACCTGAAGGCCCACCCTTTGAAGACTCACAGCATCTTCCAGCACCCCTGGGCCACGCCTTCAACAGAATGGAGTCTGAGGCACATTAGCTGTATCCCAATTGCAAAAGCTGGTGCGGGGGAGGCCGGAGTCCTGGGAGAAGCCCCTGCTGTCTCCCCGAAGCATGCCGTACACACAGCCTCAGAGGGCGCCGAGCTCACACATCACAGTTACAGAACCACAGGATGAGCCAGACACAAACAGACGGACACCAGGACCCATTGCACCCCTTCGCACCTCACAATGTCTGCGGACTGCCCCGTCTGAGCCACCACCCTCTACCTGGAATCGCTGCTTTTACCTGTCTTCAGCCCAGAGCATCGCCAACCGTGGAAGCTAGCGTGACCGCCTCACAATATAATCTGTGCTCACAGCCCCATCCCCGCCCACTGCGCTCCGCCTCGCACAGCGTGGAAGCCCAAAGCCTTCCCAGTGCCCAGCCTCTCAGAGGCTGCGGACCTCGCCTTTTACACTCTCTTCCTTTCGCTGCAAGCCCGAGAGTGCACTGTGTCCCCAAACAGCGGCTCCCACATGTATGTTTTACCCATTCTCGTTGTTTGCCATCTTTTTCTCTACTGTAAACTCAACACAGAGATTTTGCCTGTTTCGCTCCTTGATCTCTCGTACCTACAACAGCACCTCCAATATATCAGATGTTCAATAAATGATTGACAATAATAGACCACTGCAGCATCTTAATAAAAGCCTGGCACAGTAATGCATGTATCTAATTCGAGTGGTGTGGGAGGCTGAGGCAGGAGGATAACAAGTTTGAGCCCAGCCTGGGAAAATTAGCAACTTAGTGAGACTGTCTCAAAATTTTAAAAGGAAAAAGAATATTTTTTTTAAAAGAGCTGAGGATGCAGCTCAGTGTGAAGGCCTTGGATTCAGTCCCAGTACTGGAAAAGAAATAAAGGAAAGACAAAAAGGAAAAAAGTAACTTGACCAAATGAATGCTTTGGAAATATCACTTCTCAAACTGCATAATCCTAGCCCCCAGGAAGCTGAGGCTAGATAATCATCCTGAGTTCCAGGCCAGCCTGGGCTGTATAGTGAGACCCATCTCAAAAAAGAAAACAAAAACAAAAGCCAAAAAGAAAGAGAGAGAACTTTGATTGCCATTCACCATCTACCATCTCCCACATTGATTTAATTCCCACAGGGGCTGCAGAGGAAGGGAGGGAAGGCATTTTTATCTCTGTCCCATCTCCCAGTGTCTCCGAGGTTTGGAGAAGTGAGGACTGACCCGGCTCCACAGCACGGGGGCGCCTGCTTCCCTCTCCTTGCTCGCCTCCTGTGCCTGCCAGTGCCCCAGCGCCCAGCTCCGGTGTGAAACGCCTCGTGCCAGGCGAGGTCGCCCACGCCTGGGAAGGTCCAGCGCGCAGTGCAGCAGCCCAGGGCCGTTCTGGGGCTGTGGTGGTGGGGAGGTGACCGTTAGTTCCTGACCAAACAGCGTGTCCCAGACAGCAGCTTCCCTGCCAGGCCCAGGGCTGTGGAGGGGGGCACTGATGTCCCACTCCAAAGACCAGCGTACTGGCTCCTGTACCTACAGCTCCCAGCTGCCCGTTTCTCTCTGTGACAAGGGAACCGAGCACCCGCAGGCTCTCGCAACCCTGCTGACGCCGGCGTGCGCCTCCCTGTGTCCTGGAGGAGGCCTGAAGTCCTCGCGGCTGCCTCTTTGCTGACCTTCTAAGGTGCCTGGGGTTGGAAACCTGGGTTCAATCCTATGACTTGCTGAGTGTCCCTCGGTAGTGACTTAACTCCCCCCCCCCCCAATTCCCTCATCTGCGAATAGGAAGTCATCACAGTCCCAGCTGCGTGGGCTCGGCGGGGGAGGGGCTCGCCGGCAATACCAGGGCCTGCAGAAGAGCAGGGGTCTAGATGTCCGCCCATAGCCTCATTCGCTCATAGGCGCGTGGGGAAGTGCTGGATCTCGAGGTTCACAGCTGACTTCAGTGAGTAGGCGGGGCCTGTGGGAAGGGGCAGTTCCTGGGGCGGGGCCTGTGGGAAGAGGGAGGCCCCTGGGGCTGGACCTGGAAGGGCTCATCTGCCTCCTGCCTCCTCCCTTCTCTCTGCTCCCTGTGAGCCATGTGGTGACTGCTCTCCTCCTCTCCTCCAGTAGGCCGCTTTTCCCTGCCATCCTGCCTTGGAATCAGTTGACAACGGACTGAAATGTGAGCTAAGATCAGTCTCTGCTCCTTTAAGTTGTGGGTGTTGGGTCCTGTGCCCCAGTGATGAGATAGTGAACGAGAGTGCTGTGGTGAGAAGAGCCCCGCCTGTTTGTCCCTCTGCTCTGCACCACACAGTCGGTGCAGACCCAGAATGCATCAGGACTGCAGGGCACAGGGAGCCTGGCTTTGACATCACAGCCTTTCAGAGAAATGAAAGTATGACTTGCAAACGCTACATCCTAAGGCCCCCAGGGACTTCGCCAGCCACGGCAGCGACAAGTTTCATAGGGAAGACGTGATTTGTAAATGACCCACATGGGAACAGTCCTGATGCGCTGTGGGGAAGGGGCTTCCAACCCCTTACCCCTTCACTGCAGGCTCCTGTCCTGCTCAGGGCCCCAAGGCCCTGGCACGGGCTGCTCCTCTGACAGGATACCACCCAGCCTGGCTGATTCTACCAGGTTGGGGACAAACTCCCCTCAACCTGCAAGGTAGCTTCTGTTAGAACTGCTCTTCCCCAGGGTACCCCAGCACCCATATGGCTGGTCTCCCCCACCGAATTGGCCCTCCTAGGCCACCATACACACTCCCTCTTGGTGCAAATCATGGGCCACCATTAAAATAGTCATATAACTCACTGCCTGTCACTCCAGCTAGAATGGAAGTTGCATTCCAGCTGTCCTGTCACTCGCCCACTCCAGACCTAGCATCCAGGGTCTAAAGCTATAGGAATGAACTATGTACATCCTCCAGCATCGTTCCCCTCCCCCCACTTCAGCAGGTGGTGCTGAAGGATGAGAAAATGACTCAGAGGACAAGAAAACTGCCCAAGAACTTGGGGAGCCTGCTCAGTCCTAATGTGGCCCCAAATTCAATGCCCGTGCATGACTTCTTGCTGCTCTGTCCTCTGGGTTCCAGCTGACCTGTAATGTCTCTGAAGTCCCCCTGAAAGGTGGCTCCAGATCTCACCCCCAAGATGGCCCCATGGCGGTAGAAAGTTGCTGGCAGATAGAGACATTCTGGACATAAGTGCCTTCTCCTTGTCAGCTTTGCATGACTTTAAGAATTCCATGATACTTAAACGTGTTTTTGCGATTCTGGGAAGTAGAGTCCCTCCTCTTGATTTCGAGGTCCTCCTGTGAGCAGTCAGCTCAGTAGTGCATGCCTCTGCCTGGGAGGGGGATTTGATGGACTGTGGAGATCTCAGCCCAGCACAGTGGTGCTCCAGAAGGCCAAAGGAGTAAAAATGAGATTATACAGATCCTGGCTCATGGACACATCAGGGTAACGAGGCTTGATACCGGCCACTTGGTAGTAAAAGAAATTAATTGTGGCTCCAGTTTCCCTCTCCCATATCAGAAGATGGGGCTCCAAGTGCACACTTTGGACCAGTCCTGACTTGCTAGCCTTGACTATGGCCTTGAGAGTGTCCTTCATCTAATGGTCCATCCATCCATTCATCCATCCAGTGCTTCAATCAGAATAGTCCTCCCTCTAAAACTTACTCTCATCAGTCTAGACTTAGCAGATGACATACAATAGGTATAATATTGATGATGTCTGATACTTGTATGTTTACTGTGTGCCACTCTGTGTTGGTTACTTTTTTCTCTCGTTGCTGAGATAAAATGCCCAACACCCAAAATGAAGGAAGGAAAGGTTTATTTAGCTCACAGTTTGTGGATGTTTCAATCCATAATCAGCTGGCTCTAAGGCAGGGTGACGTGGCACAGGAGCAACTGTTCATGGTGCCTGCAAGAGACAAGAGTGAAAAGGGAAAAGGGCACAAAGGGGAGGGGCACGCCTCCTTCCCTCTGCTCTCCCTTATATTGCATGCTGGCTCCCTGCCCCTGGGCGGG
The DNA here is from genome assembly GCF_034190915.1 of Cavia porcellus. Lineage (NCBI taxonomy): Eukaryota > Metazoa > Chordata > Mammalia > Rodentia > Caviidae > Cavia > Cavia porcellus. Next base: position 69,221,539 of record NW_026947501.1, on the reverse strand, counting down.
TGCAGCACTCACACTGTCAATCCCAGTGCTAGACACTGAACCAATCACAAATGCTAGATTCAGCCACCTTCAAAAGGCCCACCCTCCAGGACCACATGAGGCTTTGGGAAGACATCCAAACACAAACCATAACACCATACAAAGCCCACAGCAGTCCTGTGCCATAGCGGGCATCTCTTCTTATCCCATCTCACAGATGGAGAAATGGTGGCTTGGAAGGAAGATAATTTCCCCAAGATGCAGAGCAAGGATCTGAACCAGTCATCAGATTGCAGTGGGGGCACAGGAGGGCAGTGGCCAGAAGGGTTCACAGAGGAGGCCTTGGGCTAATCTAGCTAACCCCTAAAACCTCAGTGCCCTCCTCTGTTAAGCAGATATAGGAAATTCTGGCTTCAGGACTGTCACAGCATTAGAGATGAAAAGGTTGTAGGGAGGGGGGATCCCAGCCCAAGACACAGAGCAGTGAAGATGCTTTTCTGTTTTTCTGTTGGGAGGTATTGAAGCTGGCAGTTGATCACACGTGCAGGGCTGGGCATGGCCATCCCAAGAACAGAGACTGACCAGGGCAAGCCATGTGAAAAGCTACTTCAGCCCAGAAAAACACCAAGCCTCAAGACAATCTGAACAGTGGGTTTCTAGGACAGTGGGGACATTTAAATTACTAAAGTGTATAAATAAACACCTCTGCAGTGAAGGGGCAGTTCCTTTCCTCCCATCAGGAGAGTGAGGGCTCCACCTGGCCCCAGCTTTTGTCTCTTCTTTATTTTCTCATCTTCTCATGATCCTTTCACCCCAGGAACCTCAAGAGCCACATGGGCTATGGCAGTTTTCAACTCACAGTCTGTCTGACAGCTCACAGAATCAGGAAAGGTCCTGTATTAGTGAGGTTTTCTGTCACAGGACAAAGTGCCCAATGCCAAATCTTAAAGGAAGAGAGGTTCATTGGGGCTTGCAGTTTCAGTGGGCTTAGTTCATGATTGGTGGCTCCAAGGCATGATGGACCAGCGAGGCAGAGAAAAGCTGCCCACTCCATGTAGCCAGAAAGCAGAGAGACAAGTAAGGAGCCAGGGAAAGAAATATAGCCTTCCAGACCATTTTCCAGTGACTCACTTCTGTTCAGACCTTGCTTCCTAACAGGAAGTCAGCTATCAGTGGATTAGTCTACAGATGAGTATAGCAACCCCAGGATCCAATTACCTTGCAAATATATGAGACTTTTGAGGGATTCCCCAGGTCTAAATCATAACACCATAATAGGTCCTGAGGTCACAGGATTATAGGCTGGATGGCTGGATGGCTGGCTGGATGGGTGGATGGATAGATGGATAGAAAGGAAACTGAACAGATGGGCAGAATTTCAGAACTATAAGGAACTGATCAGTGACACCTTCCTCTTCAAGTGGCCAGAGGGCTTAAGTGGGAAGTGATTTACTCAAGTAATTAGGCACTGTGTGATTTATACACAGTAATTAGGCCCAAAGCTAATGGGTCTTAGCTCTTTTTAGTGTGCCCCACCTCCAGGGAAGCAGTGAAGCAGACACCCGTGTTCTGAGCACTTGCTATGCACCAGCCCCATCGTCAAGGCCCCTGGACCTCTTGCAAGCCCGTCACTCCACAGGCTGAACAGAGAGTTCCAACTGTCCTCGATGGGAGGGAGTTCCGCCAGCCAGAGCACCACACACACTGACACCATGTCCTTGTCCAGCAGCCCAGTGACTGTACCAGGGCAGAATGGACTCGCTACCTGTTGGGCTGCTTTGGACCCAACCAAAGGGAGGAGACAGGAGCCGAGGGTGAGCAGCAGCTGGGAAGTGGGGAGCCCCAGGCCAAGGTCAGGGGTAACTTGACCCAGTGTGACCCTGACTCAAAAAATAATAATTTAAGAAAAGGGCTGCGGATGTAGCTCAGTGCAAAGACCCTGGTTCAATCCAGTACTGAAGGGGAAAAAAGACACAAAACTGTCTGTGCAGATTTCTGCTAAAGGTTAAATAAAATATGTAAAGATATGCAGATGGAAAAGAGTAGCGAGAACTTAGCTTCGAGGAAAGCATGCAAGTATGGTAGAATCACAGCTTTTTATTTTACATGTGCTGCTTTCAAATGTACCAGATTTTCTCAATCCAGGAAGGCACGCTTAGGAATGAGGAAAGAAGAAAACGAGGGAAGGCGAGAGCTGCGAGCCACAGTGGGACGGAGAAGCACACTGGGAACCGCAGCTGCATGCGCTGTGCAAGCCTGCAAAGTCATCCAGGGCCACACATTGGGGGGCCTGGGGCGGCCTGAGAAGCCCAGCTGGTTCTGAACCCGTCCTTGTGCCCGGGGTAAGGGGGTGGGATGCCAGAGCTAACGGGGATGCAGAGGCTGTCGGGAAATGAAGGTAACTACTCTGTCTAGGAAAATCCAGGGTGCTTCCTGGAAGGGTGATGGGGAGACCATCCTAGAGATTAGTATTTTCAGTTTCATCAGACAATGGAAAATACCAGCTCTTCACAGCCAACGCATGGTCCTCCATGGCACCCGCGCCCTGGCTCGGTGGTTAGGTTTTCCTCTAGGTCCTCACATTTCTGCAGTGCTCTGTTATCTGAAGAGCCTTTTCCATTGTCCTGGCTCAGCCTGTATCTCCACTGCTGCAGGTAGAGATATTCTTGTAAGTGCCCATAATACAAGTGACACTTAGCAAAATGAGGCGGGATGGTGCAGAGGGGGAGTGAGAGAGCCCAGAATCTGCTCTGTTAGGGACCGCCTGTGTCCCCTCAGAATCATGTGTTGGCGCCCTACCCCTCACCCCGTGTGCCACACTGGAAGGCGGGGCTTTGAAGAGACGCTCGCGGCTGATGTGTGTCATCTTGTGCCAGGTTCCATTATACACAGATGAGGGACCTGAGGCAGAGAGAGAGAAAGGTAAAGTGACCGGTACCAAGTGTTACGGTGGCAGCACACACCTGTGATCTCAGCACTCTGGGAGGCTGAGGCAGGAGGATGAAGAGTTCAAGCCCAGCTGCTGGGGCATTTAGTGACTTAGCAAGACCCCCTTTTAAAAATTTAAGGAAACAAAACAGGTCCTGGAGATGTAGCTCAGTGCAAAGTTCCTAGTGCCCCCCCCCCACACACACACAAAAAAAAAAGGTGGGGGGGGGAAGAAAGCAAGCTCCAGAAAGAAAATGAAAGCCCCTGTATCAACAGGGGATTGATAAGCTGCAGGAAGCCCCCTCCCCCCATCTGGGGTTTCTTGGTTTGGTTTGGTTTTTGTTTCACAGCAGTTCTGAGGACTGAACTCAGGGCTTTGCACTGTTTCACCTCCAACCCAACCCTTTTTTATTTATTTAGTTTTTATTTTGAGGTAGGGTCTTGGGAAGTCACTAGATTCCCTAGCCTGGGTTCAAACTTGTAAGTCTCCTGCCTCAGCTTCCCAGAGTGCAGCAATTAAAGTGTGCTTCCTCCCTGGCCTCTAGTGAACAGCTAGAATGAGGACGCAAAGGAGCTGGCATCCTTGGCCCCCCAGACAATGCCAACTAGGAAAAGCAAAGCACAGGGTGAATGACAGGGGAAGCCGAGCGCACGCATGCTCCTTGGTGTGCATAGAACAGCTCTCCAGGCCAGGATATTGGGACTGTTTGTTATACAGCATTACTAGCACTTTTGGCAGAGGAAGGGGAAGCTGGGGTAAGTCCTGGGAAAATTCCACTACAGGTTTGCATAGAGGTTTGGGATTGTTAATGGTGTGACTATACCATCTATGTTCATGGAAAGTTTATGTGGACAAGGGCGGCAGGGTGGACACCGCTGGGCCCTTGAGATGCTTCACAGGGAACTGGTGGCAAAGTGAGCAGCGGAGGCCCGAGGACATAGGAGGCCTGCAGCCTGGCTCCCTTCTGGCTCCTTCCCCGTCCCCGAAGCAGGCGTGGCTGGGAGCCTGGCTGGCCAGCAGAGTGTCGGCTGCCTCAGTAGGTCATAGAGGGACTCACAGGCTGCCACTTCCTGTCCCCCTAGGCCATCTGACCTGACCCACAGGTCCTCTCCAGCAGGAGTGTCCAGAGGAGCACGCTGTAGCAGGACCTACTTTTCTTTTTAATTTTTAAACTTTATTTATGTATTTGTTTGTTTACTGGTTGGTCCTAGGAATGGAGCCTGGCGCCTTATCTGCGGTGAGCCAGAGATTTACCACCCAGTCCCAAACAGGAGCTTTAGACTCTGCTTTAGTCATTTTTCCAATAGCTGGGACCAGTGCTTTGCACAGGGACTGGGTTCATTTGGCTCACAGCTCACAGCTCACAGCTTCAGGGAGTGCAGTACATGGTCAGCTGGAGCCACGGCAAGAACATCATGGCGGAAGGGCATGGCGGGGCAAAGCTGCTTAGTTCATGGCAAGCAGAGAAGGAGACAGTGCTGGGGAGGAAGGAGTGAGGGGCCAGATGCAGACCCGAAGGTCAGCCCTCCATGACCCACTGAGACAGACCCAACCGTGTAGCCCCCACTTAGATCTCAAAGCCAGTCAGGCTGACGGTACACCCTAACCACCACAACAGACTCCGAAGGCCATGCTGTGGTCACAGCACCTCTCCTCCCCGCCCCTGGTCAGATAACCATTGCGATATTTCCACACCCAGCAATTTCACAGAAACACAGATACGCGTAATTGTGGGTAAGGCCATCAGCTCTGGCTACGCCTATGCTGGATGCCTCTCTGGGAGCCATGCTCTGCTTAAACACAATGATGCAATGCCCCAGAGAACTGTGCAGCCCCAGAGATGGGCAGATGTGAGGGTATCCAGGCTCCACAATTTGCAGCCCCACCACCTTAGGAAGTCACCCATCAGTTGGTGGCCAAGGCCTGAAGATGTGCAGTGGCCTCCGCTTTTTCTGTCTGCACTTCTATGACCACCCTGAAAAGAAAGTTCCAGAGCGGCACTATTCCCTCAGAGATGTCCAAGAATGAGTGCCCACAGCACAGAGCAACTCAGCCCACATTAGCTGGACTCACAGCTTAAAGCAGACCAGCCAGCTGAACCTGGCCTGGACACTCTGCTCCCCATGAGGATGAACAGTTCATTGTTGCTGCCCTGGAACCTTGGGATTGTTCATTACGCAGCACTATCAAGCATTAGCTAGCTGATACGGGATATCAAGGACCTTGACGGTGGTTGTACATCAGCACATAGGTCTCCGAACTGTCAATCACTGGTCCTGAGGTAGCCCAATCAGGGAAGAAAGGCTCCTGGCCTTTGTGGCTACATAAGAACATAAACATAATAACAAAAACAATGACAAGGAGAACCAGCAGTGAGAAGTGGCTGAATGCAGACTCTAGTTCAAACCCAAGCTTTACCACCCAAGCTAAGTGTCACTGGGCCAGTAACCTGACCTCTCTGTCCCCAGATACTGCTCTAGATACCAACCATCCCTAACTCACAGGGCCGTGGGCATTAAATGAGACGGTATATGCGCTGTCACAGTGGCTAGCATGGGTCGTGAGCTATCCTTCTGCAGTGAGCACTTACTGCATACCAGGCTGTGCGCTGGGTGCCCCTCCCCCACTGTCTGTCCTCCCAAGCATCTCTGGACCTTGTGGGCCAATTAGTCCTGCAAGAGGAGGCTCCCAACCCCCTCCATCTACGTCTCTACCTGCCATGTTCCTCCCCTGAGACTTAGACCTCAGCTCAGCTGTCACAGTCACAGACATTCTCTCCCGTCCACACCCCGCCCGGTCCTCCTGTGACACCCTTTACAGCACCAAGCGTCTCCCTGTCCGTGTAGACTGTCACGAAGACACAGGCGCTGCTGCGGTAATCCACAAGCCTCGAATCCCGCGATCTAACGCAGGTTCCTTTCTCTCTCCGCTCCCACCCACTGAGCGAGGCTGGGCGTCTGGGGAGGGAGGGAGGCAGGCAGGGAGGCATATTTCCTCTGCCTTGCAGGACTCCCAGAGGTTTCATCCTGACACGCACTTCCACGTGCACGGCAGCCGCGCGAAGGGGAGGTGAAACTGTGTGCTGGCTTGTAAGGACCTTGGTGCTCAGGCTTTCCGCTGCGTCCGGGATGGCCCGGAAGACGGAACTCTGGGGACCAGTGCTCGGAACCACTGCTCTGAAGTGGGCGCGGGACAGGCCTGAGCTGGAGCCCAGGCCGCCCGGCGTGCCAGTGTACCCGCAGCAGTGTCACGCACACCTCATCCGTCTGAGTGACAGTAACCGGGCTCTGTGCAGCGCCCTCCTTTGATCTAAATTTTGTTTTTCATTCTGAAAGGTCAAGGGTGGGCACAGGGCATCCACCTCTGAGTGAGAATTAACCCAATCATATCGGAGTTTTTCCCTTCAGAACCTGCCTTATCGCTATCTCAGAAACTAAATCCGGGGCGAAGGCACCGGAGGGACGAAGGACGGAAGCGCAGAGCGCATCTCCGAACCGGAGCACCGGCGATTGTTTTGGGGTGAGACGACCACGTCTGCAAGGCCGGCTCCGGAGGCCGCGGCTTTGCTGGCAGCGCTGTGAAGGTGACAGGCCAGCTGGGCACCGGGTCCTCCTCGGTCGGTCCTAGCGCAAAGACACTGTGGCAGTCCTGCTCGTTGCAGAAACCAGAAAAACCAGGAATGTGCACAGCTCCGGATTTCCCTTTTCTTAATCGCGTGGCCAGAAGTAAGCAGCCACGAAGGCCTCGTTGGCTAGAGGAGCCCTCCGGGAGGACCTGCCCCAGAGCACACCGCGAGCCTGGGGTTTGTGCAATGGGGTACCAAAGCGCCCTCTTGTGTAGAACCTGAGAACTGCAAGCCCAGCACGGATATCGCTGGTCAAATACGGGTCGTCTCTCTCCGTGTCCTGAAAAGGGAGCCCACATTTTGCAAAGTACATTTCCTCAAACATCATCTTTTCGTATCGATCATCAAACAACGTTGAATAGTTAAAGGCATACAGAAAGCACTGGATTTTCAGAGGTGCAAGAGAAGTGGAAAAAATACAGCTATAAAATAACACAGGGCCAAACTGATCTATTGCTATAAGGTGATGTACAAATCCTCTGAGGAGGGCGTTAGGTGAGGCCCTTTCTGGTAAGTTCTGGACATGCCCCTCTGAGGCAGTCCCTACAGTGTGGGGCCCAGGGAAGACACGGGCTTTCAAAGGCAAGCCCGTCTCCCTGTAGAGATAACACGTCCGATGTAATGATGATTTCCTGATATTTTCAATAGTCGCAGTCTTGCATGAGCGCTCCCTCAAGCTGCACAGTGAAAAATCTTTTGTTTCTAAGGGAAAGAGAAGGCTGCCTGGAGTCAGTGTGCATGCGGGTACCCCCAGAATGTGAATGTACCCAGATATTTTTGCCTGAGTATCTAAAGAATTCAGCAGAGAGATTTTTTTCAGATCTTTGATAAAAAAGATATTTCAGAGATTTCATCTCACCTCTGGGTTTCAGCAACCTAACGATGGAATACATTAGGAGTCATCTCCGCACCCGAGGTTTTTAACCTGAGAGGCCTCCGGGGAATTTTGCTGCCCTCATACTTAAGGTTGATTTCAGTCATGAGCCCCAGGACTAGCAGCACCCCGAGCTGCTTGGGGAACCCTCTCCTGCCCGTGGGATTGTGGTGAAGGCTCCTGACTGGAAACACTAGCAAAGTTCTTACTGGGTCAGAGCCTCAAGCGAGCATGGAGACAGCAAGATGCAGGGAGAGGCTTCTGAGAGCAGGATGCTGGCCGTGAAGAGCCTCGATCACCAGGTGTGTTGTTATTTAAGCTAGGAGACAAGACTAGAGAAGGAGGAACTGGAAAGCCCCCAGAGAAGAGGATGTAGAAGAGTAACACTGAGAAAGAAAGTGAGGAGGTGGGAGAAGAATGTCATTATAAAACATTTTTCTTTATTCTATGATTATTATTATTTTAGAGAGATTTCAAGGGAGCTGATATAGTATAATGCTATGCCTTCCAGTTTTCCCCATAGGAATGCTCCAAAACAATGTCCTATCACTTATACTCACATTAAAATGCACAAATACAAACGCAAATCTTCCTTCACAAACCCAAGGACAGAGTGGGAGCATCAAGAAAAGGAAATTAGCTGTCGATCAGGTAAACACCCCCTAATTCTCTTTTCTCTGGACCCAAGATGTTATCTGCATGAGGAGAGAGTTCAGAGTTTAGGAATCCAACCCCTCGCACCCCAGCCACCAGGATCACAGGCAGCTGCCCCACCTGCCTGCCTGCCCAGGAATTAACCACTAGTGTGACAGGAGGCTCGCGGAGCAACTGAAAGTATCTTCATATCTTCATAACATGAACGTAACATGGGACTGAAGGAAGAGAGGTAAGTTTAACCTCCTTGTGAAAAGAGCCCCTGAAAAAACTAGGGATGGAGGGGGTCAGGAGGATGACACAAAGATTGATGTAGATGTTGATTAAAGTACTGCTTTTTAGATGTCTCTGGTGGAATGCAGGGGGAGAGAGAGAGAACGATTCACAGATGTCCTTATCTTTTTAGTCTACCATATTGAAAAGAAATGTGTGAATAGCTCCAAGAAAGTTAGAGTCAAAAATGACAGAAAGGCTGGGTGGATGGACAGGTGGATGGATGGATGGGTGGGTAAACGGATGAATGCACAGATGGGTGACGGAATGGATGGGTGAGTGGGTGCTGCATAGACCAGCAAACGAATGGCTGGGTAGATGTATGGTGGGCGGGCGGGCATATGGGTGAACACGTGAGAAGGTGGGTGGAGGCTGGGTGTGAGCGGGGCTGGGTGAATGGGCAAGTGGATGGAAAATAAGAGCAGGCGGGTGGGCCAAAGGGGGGAAGCGGATGAGCAGATGAGTGTGTGCATCTGATAAAGCTTTTCTGCTTGAATATATAACTTTACTACTGCATTCCCTGATCTTTCATTCTAGAGTTGCTCAGGGGCTAACCAGGTAAGTATGCAGTCATAACCCACCGCCGATCAGAATGCAACTGGTTCTTTTTCTAGGCGGTAAAGCTTAACAAGAATCTTCCAAAACTGATGTGCATGTTCACAGCAGCACTACTCACATAGCCCAAATATCCACGCACAGATGAAAGGGTAAACAAGACACAGCATAGATTGTTAACATTATCGGGCTTGAAGAGAAGTAAGTTTTGGCTCATGCGTAACATGTGAGGTTGGAGAACCTCGAGCTAAGTGACTCAGCCCATGGCAGGAGGACAGATGCCTCAGGACTCACCCACATACATGTGAGGTCACCGGGCAGTCACATTCGGGGAACCGCGAGCTGACCCCAGCTGCCAGGGATGGGGGAGGGCGGGGCCGGGGCCCCTTGGGGCCAGTGTCCAGTTTGGGGAGACGAAAGGGCCCTGGGGGTGGGAGAGTGATGGTGTCACAACAGTGTGAACACACTTAACGCCCCTGAGTTGTGCACCTACTAGTGTTAAAATGGAAACACCCAACATCGCAGGTTTAAAAACTGCCCGTGTTCTCGGGCTTCTCGCAAAGCTCCTCAGAACAAGCCATCCTTAGGAAACAGGTCAACATGCAGAGGAGGACTTAAGCGCAATTGTATTTATCATCAGATTCTTTACTGCAAACCACCTAAATGTCCAAAAGCTGGACATGACATGGATGGGCAGGAAATGATGGTTCGTGCACATCATGAATGAGACCGACAAAACCGTTTACGGAAACAAGGAATATGTAAGATCTTTTTAAATTACAAGGACAAGACACAAAATTGTATATTCCAACCTTTACGAAGCTGATAAAAGAAAAAGAAGCAAAGTATTGGAAAATAGCCAATACATAATCCCACTCCTCCGAGTTGTAGCACCAGTGACGGAAAGTAGCTTTCCAGCGTTTTACAATTTTACGTTCTCTCTAAATTTCCCAAACTATGCATGTATTCGGGAAACCACGGGAAGAAGCACTAAGCATCCGCTGCCTGCGGAGCGGGTGAAGGCATTTTCAGCTCCACTTGGCAGAAAGAGAGCTCAGACTGAACAGGTTTTGGGAAGCTGCGTGCAGAGAAAGAAAGGCCTAAGCGAAGACCAGGTGGGCGAGGCCGAGCTGGACCGCGGCCCCAGGAGGCGGGTGTGAAGAGAGAGGAGCTCGGCTGCCTAAAGGGAGGTGGGCGTGATCTGCAAAGTGGGCGTGTGGGAGATAGAGCAATGGACTGTCCACTGAGGACTGCTAGCCCGTGAGGAGGACTGCTGGTTTTGCCCTACTGGGATAGACCGAACCCCAGGACCTTTTCCCTGCCCGCTCTTTTTAAATTATTTCTTTTATTTGGAGGCGGGGTCTTTCTGAGATGCTAATTGTCCATGCTGCTCTGAGTTAGGGATCTTTCTGTCTCAACCTGCAGACGCTGGATTCCAGGCGCGTGCCACCACCCGAACTACCCGTGCTTTCGCCAGCGCTTCCTGCAGCCTTGGGAGGCAGGGGCTTAGTTCAGACTCTTTGGACCTGTGGGAGGCTCACAGAGGAAAGGACTCCAGAATCCCCGTGCGCTAAGAGCTTTATATTTTTGAAACAACCAACCAGGCTTTGCGCGTCGTGCAACAGAGGAAGGTGGGTGGGAGCGGTTGCCGGTGAACCCCACACCAGCGTTGGAGTCCTGAAAGCTGCCCCTGCGTGGACACCATGTTGCCTGCCCGTTAAGTGGGGAGATGTCTACCAAACACCTTCCACAAGCCAGCCACAAGCCCTGCCTGCAGGAAGCTGGCTTTCCAGCAGGACCTGAGTCAGCCTGCAGACTTGTCCTGGGGGCAGGTGCCGCTCCAGCCCTGAGAACAAGAGCTCCACGTTTGTCTGCACACTGTCTGCCTGTCAGTCCACGCTGGAGTCCAAAAGCAATGTTCGAAAGACAAAGGGAAGCCAGGCATGGTGGTGCACGCTGGTAATCTCAGCACACTGGGAGGCTGAGGCAGGTGGATCACAAATTCGAGTCCAATGTGGGCAACATAGCATCTTAGCAAGACCTTGTCTCAAAATACAAAAGAATTATGGACATGGGTTGTAGCTCAGTGTGAAGGCCCTGGGCTGAGGGAGAGGAAGAGGGAGATGGAGAGGGAGAGGGAGCATTGCTGACAACTTTGCCCACAGCCCAGAGCAGGTGCATCCCAGCAGGTACAGAGAAAACCCTTATCAAACAAATCAATGCATGGAATAGTCAATCAACAAACACCTCCATCCATTCTACAACTGGATACAATATTCACTTGGAGAGCTGGGAACTGAGGGTTCTAGATAGAAAACTGGATCAGGAAAAGGGGATTTGCCAGCATGTACCAGCGTGTGACCTACAGTGTGTCCAGCATGCCTTTCCATGTAAGACAAATCCTGCACAGACACAGGGACACAGGTGCTGGCCCAATGTCCCTGCCCAAGGCTCAGCTTCCATCTGGCCATGCTGCTTCCATTGCCGTGTCCCTGTGAAATAACCCTGCGGCTGCCACCTCCATCACTGCCAAACAGCACCCAAAGGACTTCCTGGGGCTGAGACTGCAGATGTGTTTCTGGCAGTGGTGTCTCTCTTGGGTGCCTGAGCAGGGCTCGTGGATCCTCTTTAACTAATGAAGCCCAAGGTGCCTTCTCACTGGATTCGTTTGCGGGTGTCCTCACCAGTCTACAAGCTGCCATCAATAAATCCAGGGCCTGGTGCAGTCATGGGAGCTGACTGGTAAGAGCAGCTTCCAGGCCTGTGCAGGACCCCGGGAACCCCACACGCAGAGCCCGGCTGGCCCCACCCAGCCGACAGCAGGTATTTGCACCCAGAGACCTGCTCTGCTTACCAGGACCCACGAGCTAGCGAACCATGGCGCCTTTTGCAGGAGGCTGTAAAGGAAGCCTGGAATTTTCAGGATAAACATCTTCAGGATTTATTCCTGCATCGATCCCGGGAGTGCTGGCTTCAGAGTAATCATGAGGCCCGGACAGAATGGGTCTGCTCATTCTCTGGAGCCAGGAAACTCACAGGCAGCCCCCTCGAGCTAGCCAGAGACAAGGGCTCCCTTGGGGATGGATGCTTCAGGTCTGGGAGGAACCCATGGAACCAGGTCTTAGAAGCCATCCCTGCAAAGGGATTGGTTCTGTGACTGCATCTTTGGGTAATATTAGCACCATTATTCAGTGTGATGTAAAGAGCTAAGGCTTCAGAGGCCGGAGGTGGGATTTAGAATGCATTTCCTGTCATCTCTGAGGTCTCTGAGACTCCATTCCCCCTCTCTATGTATCTACTAATGTATAGGAACCCTGCAGCTTTTAAATGGGAAATTGTCACATTTATGCTTACTGTGGGCATTTGCCAGGGCCACCTGGAGTCCTTAAACTAGAGCTCAAACCCCAGACATTGATTTCCCCCTAGCTCCGGAGGCCACAGGTACCCGATCCAGGTGTTGCAGCCTCTGACCTGGGCTGGCAGATGGTGTCTTCTCACTGCAAGCACTGAGCTTTTGCCCTCCTCTCATATTCCCGACTTCCTCACCTCCTGAGGACCCTGGGCACTGCGGGCAAGGGCGCTCCCTCAGGTCATTTCACCCTCAGGACCTCTGCAAAGGCCCTGCAGGTCACCACCGAGTGCGGGGCTCTGCTTGTCGCCGTGTGAATGTGGGGGAAGGGCCTCTTTAATCTTCCTGAGCCACTGCAGCCACCTGAGGTCCTGCTGTAGCTACAGGAGCCCTGAAGGGATGCGTGCAGGTGGCTGAGTGAAGGCTGCAGAGAAATAAGGTGATTGGATGCCCAGGCAGGGGCAGGAACTGTCCCCCAGCAGATGGCCACCCATCTGCCATGGGCGAGGCCCAGTCCTGGCTGGCTGCTGACACCCCAGAGGCAAGGATGGCAAGAAGGACCCTCGTCCCAGTATCTAGATGATAAGGAGACAGCAGGGAAGGGCGAGAGGGCAGGATTCCAAGAGGAACCAGTCCTGCGTCTGGATTTCAGTTCCAGGCCGCACAGCTCCCATCCAGGGCCTGCAGTCAGGAGCCCCCAGCACCCCCGGAAGGAGCAGCCCAGCTATGAAAGCGTTTACGGGCTGAGGCCTGTCATTCCGCCCACTCGGTCTGCAATTCCCACCCTGAAGTCTAACCTGGTACCCCTTCCTCCTGACTGCAGATAGGCCCTGCACGGGTACAATGGGGCTGTGAGGTGGGCCCGGCCCCTTTAGGCCTTGTGAGAGGAAGGGTTGGGCCCAGAGCCACTGGAAAGAGGCCTTGGGAGGACACAGGTCCAGGAGAGGGCTCCGCAGAGACCCCTGCCCACGCCCAGGTCTTGGACTTCAGGCTTCACTGTGGCACATAATGTTCCTTGTCTGCAGGACACTGCACACTGGCTATTTTTCTTATTAAATTGAAAGATTTCAAATGAAAACTCAGATTTCCATGTTGTCTTTCAGATTAAGGAGTCGTGGTCTCATGAGGCTGGCTGTCCCTCCTGGATCTCTCTGGCCTGCGTTTTCCGGTCCCCACTGGCACTCATGTCTGTAACCCCTCAACATGAGGGTGCTAATCCCACCACAGTGCACAGAGTGGAGCTTATTACACATGAGGCCCACAAGCTGTCAGCTCCCTGGAGGTGACATTCATGCCAGGCCACCTCCTCCTGCTGTCCAGGAGAGGGCTTGCTGGACCCTGGACACCTGCTGCATGCCGATCTGTTTAGCACTTTGTACGGCTTGTCATGTCCTAAAATCCACCTGATGAAAGGTTAATATGATCTCACTTTCCAGATAAGGGGATGGAAGTCCACAGTGGCACAGTCATTTGGGCCACATCTGTGGCCTTTCCAGCACATATCTGCGTAAAGAAGCAGTGGCTTAGATCTAGGAAACAGCTCAGGGTAAGAGAAAGATGCCTGAGGCAGAGCCGGCGGGGGGGGGGGGGGGCTGCTCCATCTCAGGAAGGAGGCTCCACCCTCTCCTCTCTCTGGGGATTCACAAGACCCTGGCTGCCCCACAGGCACCTCCATCTCCCCTGTGCCAAAGGGACACCACCATTGACTTGGACTTCCTCCTGCATGTTGATTGGAAAGATCAAATATCACCCCTCAATTCCAAAGGGGAAAAACCTTTCCCAAGGGAAAAGCTGCAGACAAAAGGACACGCTTGTTCTCAGCCCCAAACAGCAAAACAGGAAAAACAAATACAACGATGAACCAAGGCAACGTCCAGGCCCTGACCTACCTCAAGCTCTTATGCTCTATGCAAATATACGGGGCCATATGCAAGTATACAGACTTCCGAAGCAGGGGCAGGACGGGCGCCTGGTGACCCAGGCACTGGCCCTGCTGCACCTCAGTCTTCTGCATGATGAATGTCTCATTCCAAGTCTGGATGCTGTGATTTCCCTTACAGTCCAAAACGCTGTGCTATAGTCAGGGGTTGTGCAGAGAACAATTAGAATCAGGACATGGAGTTTATAATATTATTTTTATAATGGCCACCCAGAGTTAATGCAAGAAACTGCAGGAAATCTATCAGCAACACCAAAGACATAGAATACTTAGTCAAGGGCCTAAATCCCACAGGAGTCAAGAGAAAAACCCAGAGCTCATCACAATGCCTCCCACGAGTCCAACTGGAGGTCCAGAGTCCACAAGAAGGACTCACGCCAGTCTCTTTTATGGATCCGTGCTGGGAAGGCCCAAAGGTCAGTGGTAGAAGCCAGAAAGCCCACGCCAGCAGAGTGAAGGAGCCTTGCTGGTGGATGAGGGTTCTGTGCTGGAGCTGAGAAGTCATACAACAAAGACCAGGGCTGTCCTGAAAAGCACCACAGCCATCCTCAGCGACACAGAGGCCCTGAGCTCTTCCGATGACAAGCACAGTCGGGTACATGCCAAGAAGCCAGCGTGATGAGTTCATCCTGGAGACCAAGCGGCATGTGTCTTCCCCTGCAGAGCCAGGAAGCAATGCTCAATGTGAGGACCAGAGCTTCTCCAGGAGAACCAACAGCTCAAACAGCAACTTGTAGGAGAACCCACAATACCTCAACGCCTCCACGTGGTAATGCATTAAACGCCTTCGTTCTCTCCTTCTCCACCTCTGTATTTATGCTGGCAACTTTCCTCAGATGGAGCATTCTGTGCTCAGTATCATGCTGATGTAATCCAGTTGGTGTTAAGTTGACCACCAATTCTTAATCCATAACACACTGGAAGGGACAGTTGTTGGGCTGATTTGAAGCCAAATGCCCCCAAGTGACCAGTGCCAGGCACAGCATCTAACACTGGTGGACAAGCAGGGTTCACTTGATTGCCATGATCAGCAGAACCCCTGCCTCTCGCTCATCCAAAGCCAGGACTCTTTGCTGTGCCCCTGGGGAGGGCAGCGAGGATCACTTGTGATCCATTTCTCCTGGGCTCACTAGATGCAACCCTCCCCTTAAGCAAATGAGAAGCTGGAGGCACATAAGTGTAATCACCAGCAACCCCAACCCAGGTCATAAGGCTTCTTGGTGACAGGGACAGGACTTGAACCCAGATCCTGCCTCCAGTGCCTGCCTTCTGGCTCTGGGCATAGTGTTATCTTCTGTGGCAGCTGCCTGGGAACCCTGAGCTCAAATTCGAGCTTCACCTCCTCTCCGAAGCCTTTCCTGACTGCCCTTTCAGCGTGAAACTGTGAGGAGTACCTGCCTACCGCTCGCTCTTGTTCCCTGTGATTTCCAAAAGGACCCGCCTCTCCATCTCACCTGCAAACAGTGCACGCAGAGAAATGGGTCCCGGGGTGAGCTGGTCATGTTCTGTGTGTTTACATAAAACATTTACTACAGCAAAAGACACGTTGCCATCAACTCCCTCAGAGGCCCTTGCTGGCTTTGAATACACTTGTCCCAACATCCTTGTCTCTTTGTGAAGCAGTTCCGGAAGTCCTCTGGACAAGTGCCCCCCCCCCCCGGCCCCCTATACCGGGGATCGAACTCACAACCGCCTGCTTGCAGGGCAGGTGCTTATGCCGCTGAGCTAAATCCCCAGTCCCGACAAGTGTCTTTATGAGTGTGATCAGAACTGGTGAGCGCTGCTGCCCAACACCATCCAGCAGAAGTGGGGAGCCTCATAGCAACTCGGCTGTGTCCACAGCCACCTGGATCCAGCACTGTGCGGTTCCTGGCTCTTCCTCAAGGTCACGATGACCAAAAGAGGAGATGTTTGAATTCATCGAGAACATCACAGCTACCTTGATGGTACAACTAAAGACAGGAAGGAGGACTTCTGGAGGATGGGGAGCTGAGTGAGCAGGAATCGGGGCAGAGGATTTGGGGGTGGGTTGACGGTGATGTGTCTTTGCACTGTGACCCATTTTTTCATTTAGACTCTCCCTGTAGGCTGTAGCCCTGCTCCTGCATGATGCTGCTGAGACAGACTGTGAAAGATGCTGGAGGACAGGGGTATGGAGAGGAAGGTAAGTAGAGGTAGGGGTAGAAAGGGAGAAGGATGCTCCAGGGCAGGCGCTCCACAGCAGCCACCCAGCACTCCTCAGCACCTCATCTGGGCCCTCAGGTAGAGCTGGACTGGCACCTGGCATGGACAACTCCATGGGACAGGCTACCACCACTTGTCAGCCTCCTGACCTCTGGCCCTGCCACCCTCTAGCAAAGTGACCTCAAGAGGAAAACAATCATGCTGAGCCTCAGTTTCCACAGAAAGGGCCCTGGTTCCAGACCATGCTCTTGAATGAGGCTGGTCGTGGGGCTCACGGGAGACCCAGCTTCTGGGATCCATTGAGACCTGTGACATCAGGTATGTGGCTCAAGGTGGAGCCAGCTTGGTGTTTTGCGTGCTGAGGCAGAAATATAGAATCTCAGGCCCCACCTGACCTCCTAGGAAACCTGCAGTTAATAAGGTCCACCAGCCCTTGGAGCACAGGAACATTAGAAGATCACAGACCTAGGGCCCGGGGACCCCAGGACCCAGGGACCCTGGGCCCCTGGGTTTGGGACTGTGGCCTCCTCTACTAGGAGCTCTTAGGGAAATCATCCATCCTTTCATTTCTCTTTCCACATGAACGCCCGGGCAGGAAGAAGGCTTCTCTAGCTCAACTAGGGCTGGGAGCCCCTTTGATTTGTTCCAATCCCCGATAAGGACTCCAGAGCCAGGCCTGACAAGGGCTATGTGCGACCCTCCAGGAGGCGGGGAGGAAACTGAGCTCTCTGCTGGTCGCCCAAGGAATGCCCCCTTCTGGGATCCTCTGGAATTGGGAAGAAATTCCTGTCGAATTCCATGGCCATCTCTCACTGTGCAAAAAAACCCAGAGCAGCCCAGCACAGGGCGGCCCCGGCTCCAAATGAGTTCAAAACAATTACCAGACAACATGTGTTTCCCATGAACGGTGCAAGTGTTAAAACGGATTTAATTTTCTTTTGTAAATAAAGAGGCCCAACCAGACTGGCCTGTTTATCTCCCTGGGAGAGATGAAAGTGTTTCATCTGCCAGTAGCCTCCGTGGGCTGCAGAGGCAGGGCGGAGATCTGGATCTGGACCCCATGTGTTCCCTCGATGGCCGATGGCCGGTGGCTGGCCAGGAATCGCCCCATGTGGAACTGTTCGCACCCCATGAGGTCTTGGCTCAGCCTCTGCCTCAGTTATCTCCCATGGTGCTCCCTGCCTTGAGCATATTTAGTGATTCATAAACAGTAAAATTAGTTTGTGAGGGGCTGTGGAGGTATTCATCCTGGTGGCGCCTGTTTTCCTGCGTTAGTAGTTAAAATAAATCATGGCTGTCAGCGTGGAATTCAGGCCGAAAAATCACCTGTAGGATACCCAGCACTCCCCATCCGGCCCCCAGGCCCGCAGAACATTTAGGATCAAAGCTATCTTCCTTGGTTGGTGGAGGGAAGCCGGGGGGGGGGGGAGAGGAGGAGGAGGAGGAGGAGGAGGAAGAGGTGGAGGAGGTGGAGGAGGAGGAGGAGGAAGAGGGACGAGGCGGAGAAGGGAGGAGAGGAAGGACAGGGGAGGAGGACACACAGGAGCAAAGGCCCAGCAGTGCTGCCCAATCAGGAAATTAACGTCTCTGCCCTATTGTTGAAGCTGGAAGCTCAAGAGGAGGCCAGTTTATGATATTAGTGTTTCTAAAGCAAAATATGATTAAGCACTTCATTATGTAAAGTTATGTTTCCACTTAACCTCTTTGCACTGGCCTCCAGAATCCTTTTCCCCCGCTTTTTACAGCAAATTTAATAAATTCCAACATGCCCAAGCTCCCTCATTTCCACTGTCCACTGTGCTGTCGTGGAGACTTCTAGAGTGGGAGATAACTGGCCCAGCCGCCCTGCCCACCTTCGAGGCGCTCCCGGTAATCCGGGATCAGGCGAATAAGCTTTCATCTTCAGAGCACTTAAGTTAATTACATGGAGGCCCGGCCGGCTCTGCGCCCGAGCCAGACATCATGGGATCCAGATGCAAACCCTTGGCGACTTAAGCCCAACAAATTTCCTTTGTCAAGAAATGCAAACAGCCAAACACTGCAGGGCTACTTCAGGGAAGCTGCTCCTCCTCCACCTCCCCCCTCCTCCTCCCTCTCCTCCTCCCCCCTCCTCCCCCCTCCTCCCCCTCCTCCTCCCCCCTCCTCCCCCTCCTCCTCCCCCCTTCTGCTCCTCCTCCTACAGCTTCCTCCTCCCTCTTCCTCCTCCTCCTCTCCTCTCCTCCTCCTCTTTCCATGGCCCCTCCTGCTCATTTCCTCCCAGGATCCAGAACCTACTGACATAGGGATGCTGGGGGCCTGGCTGGTTTGCAGGCCCAGAGCGTGGCTTCAAGTCACTTTTGGATGATGCACGGTCACCTCCTTTCCATCACCCAAGGCATTTTCACCCCGAGGGAGAATGTGGAACAAAGGCAGGGCTGCTCCTACCCAGCCCACCTCACCCCACTCCTGCACCCAAGACCTCCAGCCCTCCCCTACCCTCAGGCAAGCACTGCCAGCCTGTTCCTCTTCTTGGGCCTCCCTGGATGTCCCCAGGTGCCAGGGACAGGGACACGGCTCTCTGCTCTCCATCCCTGCTACACACCACTGGTCCGTCCTCATCACCGGGATTCTCCATCCCTGTTCCATCCCGGTGACAGCTCTGGCCTCTGCATCCCTCCTGGAGTGAGTCTTCCTGACTGGGGGGGCGGGGAGCAGTGGGAACCCCCAGGGCAGCCCAGGAGAGGCCCACTCCCAGTGCAGCCTTGATGAGCTTCAGAGCTGCAGGGCTCGGGGCATCGGGACCTCAAGGATGCAGGAAAGGCTGTCACCAGCATCCTCAGGGAGACTGCAAACATGTTTCCCAAGATATGCACCCTGCTCCTCCCCGGTACCTGAGAAGGAACCACATGTGGAAATTGGGCATTTGGGACATGATCAAGGAGTCACACTCATGCAGGCAGCCCTGATCCAGGGGGCGCTGCCTATGTAGAAAGGACATGGGGTCTGCGCTGCATGGGGGTGCTGTGTGAGGACGCAAGGGGGTGGGGGGTGCAGGCTCAGCACTGCTTGTGATCCCAGGTGGGTGCCAGGATGCCAGGCTGCCTGCTTCCCGACTCAGAGATTTCTGGAGTTGAAGTAACCCACAACAGCTGTGCAAGGTAGACACCCCCTAAAATCCCAACAGGAACCGCCAGCTCACGCTTGCCCACCTCAATGCCAAACAATGCAGTGGGGAGAGAAAACAACACCCCGCCCGGGCCTGTGGGTGGGGGGCACGGTGACACTCCTGCAGGGAGACACAGAGCAACAAAAGGAAAGTTAGCCTGCATCTAGAACAAGCACTCAGAGCAGCGTCAGGAGCCTGGAGGCCCAAAGCCTGGGGAAGCCGCTCTGGGGGGCGCTCAGACAGGATCCGGAGGGGTGGGGGCGGTGCGTACATTTTTAAGAAGTGTTACAATAAAAGACACATTGCTGTGAAATTCCCCTCCAAACCCTCTCCCCCTCACTGTAAACACACTCCTCACAGTTCTGGAAATCCTCTTCTGTGAGTGTCTGTGCCAGCCAGACAGAAAGACGGACTCATGAATATGAGTCCACCTTACTCACCACCTCTGCCCCAAAGTCGAAATGACCGTGCAGGAACCCCTGGTGAATCAGTTCAGGATGCCAAGGCGTTCATGAAAGAGGACTTCCGGAACAGCCTCAGAAATTGGCAAGTATGACGGGATGAGGGTGTGGAAGTGTGGGGGTGGAATTTTGAGGGACATTAGTGGCAATGTCTTTTATTGGAGTGATTTCTTGTTTAAACACCCATATTTGGACTGCACCTCAAGTATATGATGTAGGCTCCCATCATACCACATGGCTCTGGAAGGGCCTTTTGCCCAGCTTGGTCTTGGTGAGTGAAGCTCCTGGAACCACACCCCACCCCACGCTGAGTGGGAGTGGTCAATGGACCACAGCTCCTGAGTGTGGGATCAGGAGCCCCCCAACCCAGCCCTCGCTCCCCAGTTCTCAGTACTCGGGGTGAGACCTGACCAATAAATGCCCAGAGCATAACTGAGCGGCCTCCTCAGCCTCCCCAGACCGGAGCTCCAGGGCAACTACCTCCCTACCTGGATCACAGCCCCAGACAGGGACAGACGTAGGGAGACAACCGCCACACACACATACACACACCAGTCAGCATGGCCTGCAATGCCCTAAGAGAGGAAGGCGCACAGGAGGGCACCCCGGGCTCCTGAGCTGCCCCGGAGGTTCAGGCCTGGACCCACACACAGGAAAAGCCCTCTTTGGGGCTTATTTCTCCCCAGGTTGAACCTGGGGGGAAGGTTGGTTGTTTGTCTTGTCTTTATGAGACAGGGTCTCACTATGCAATTCCAGCTGGCCTTGAGCTCACAGTGTAGTTCTGGTGGGTTTTCAACTCACAACTACCCTCCTGCCTCAGCCTCTTGAGCACTGGGATTACAGGCACGCACCACCACACCCAGCTAAACCTGTGGTTTTGGGTGCAGTTTCCTCCTGAGGGAACAGGTGGCAGCAGGAAGTGAGGGCTGAGCTGGTTCTCAGGCATTTTCCCTGGAAGGAGGAGAGGGACCCCAGCACTGGGCCCTCGGCATGCTAGGAAGGGAGGGTTTGACCACTCCCTCTCGGCCTCAGGTTTAATGTCGCCTCCCAAGGAGGATACAGAGCCCCTCACCCGCTCAGCACTCCTGCAGACCCTATGGGTAAAGGTCCTCTGAGTGGTGGCCTCATTGCTCAGGCCACTGACCCACCCCCAGCCCCACACCCTGCCCTGGGTGGGCTTCGCCATCGCCATTACAGGAAGAACAGCGTGGCTCTCTCTCCTCTGCACCGGTGTTAACAAGGATGCTCCCTTCAGGAAGGAAGAAAATGAGTGCACCAGCGATCCAGGCTCGGTAGCTCTGCATGCACCTGCACTGATAGTGACTGACAAGATAGAAACCTGTTTCCCTCTTTTGGGGTCCAGGTTTTCTATCTTCTTCCTTTGTTTTGTAGGAAACTTCGATCTCATGGCACAATAAAGTTCCTCCAGCACCTACCCTCACATCCATCCTCTACTCAGTGAGAGAAACAAAGTCAGAGAAAAGATATGCCCTGGAAGTCACACATATCACATCTGCTCACCAACCGACTGGCCAAATCTTGACCAGCGAGTCATGCTTGAAAGGGAGCTTGGAAAAGTGGCCAATGGCTGATCACTCATGTCCAGTAAATTGATCATTATACAGGGAGACGGGCCTGGCTACCAGGGGATGTTGCCACCCAAGGGCTATCTTGCTGCTCACGGTGTCACCCCTTGGCTGCCACCAGTACAGCTCTGTTAACCCGCATTACAGATGAGAGCGTCACGGTTCGGAGAGTTTCACAGTGGGTGAGTGGCCCTTAGGATTGCAGCCTGGGACTGCAGGCTGCCCCAGGCCCAGTCCTGCTGGGACATTTTGCATCATCTGAGCAGTGGAGGAGATGGGACATCCAGGTCACACACGTCCTCTCTCAACCCACACCCGTGCAGGGAAGCAAGGCCAGGGTCCTGCCTTTGCTCCCCATCCAACACCATTTCATATGTCAAATCCTCTTCGCTGATCTGTCCCTCATGCTGCTTTAGGCACAGTGGGGCTGAGTCCCAGGGGCCTCTCATTCCAGGGGAGCTCAGGATCAAGAGGAGCAGACAGGGACGGCTTCCCTGAGGCCACGACTTGCAGCCTGAGCAGAGGCAGCAAAGGCCTCTGGCAATGATCGCCTCGCAGCTGCACAGGCTCTGAGGTGAGAGTGGGGTGCTCTGTGGGCACAGGAAAATCAGCCACATCAGGCTTGGGGCAGGTAGAAGGCCTGGGTCTGAGCCCCTTCCATGAACACCCGCCATATGACTATGGATTTTAGGCTCAGTGCTCAAGAGTGCGAGTTGGGGTGGTGGTGGAAATTGTAGGAAGGGGTTCAGCTGCTGTGGCCCATGACAGCAAAGCAGGGTGCTTAAAACAACAGAAACGTGTTCTCCACGGTTCCGAAAGGCAAAAGTCAAAGTCAAGGAGCTGCTCTGCTCGCTCCTCTGGGGGCTCCGAGGAGACCCCCTTTCCTGGCCCCTCCGCTCACTTCAGGTGACTTCCGGCTTCCTGGCTGCCCCACAGCTGGGTTTCTTCACTTGTCTCGCTTGCCACTGATTTGGGGTGCCCTTGGCTAATGCAGAGTGTCCTCATCTCCAGATATCCTTAGTTCAATGGGTTTGTATCCACCAAGGCCCCTTTACAAGTAAGGGCAGGCTCCCTGGTTCTGGGTGGATGTATCTTCATGATTCAACCCACCAGAGGTGACAAGGTGGACCCAGGGAGACCACTTACCAGGCCACTGCTATCCCCAGGTGAGCTGTGTCACAGTGGCCCGCACCAGACAAGGCAGCAGTGCATTGGGCAGGATTCTGAGAGGGAGCAGGTGGTGTCCAAGCCTGGGACAGGAGGAGCTATAGGGTGTGGGCGAGGGTAAGGGAAGGGTGTCTGGGCTTTAGAAACTGGAGGGATTATGGCTTTTTTTCCCCAAAGCATTAATTTCTGCAATATTGTGCCACAAAATTTACCCTGCTCCACAAACCCAATTACCCCAGTTGCAATTCCCGCAGGCGCTTCCAGCCTCTTCAAAGCACCCCCGCGGACGTGTTTCAGGCTGCTGAGCTCTGAGAAACACAAGAAGACCTTCTTGCAATCACTAAGTAATTGCTTTTTGACTATAAAAGTAATTAAGAAATGGCACCAATTTCCCTAAGTGTAATGTGATTAAATCCAGTGGCTTGGGAAATCATTTGTGATAAACTGACACAGCCAAAGACCAGGCTGCAGGAGTCAGGGAGACACCTGAGATGCGAGGTGTTCTCCAGCCTCTCCCCACAGGGCGGGCTCCTCAGCATCCAGACATGGCCGGCCAAAGAGGCCCAGGTGGAGGACAGGAGAGCCAGATTCCCTGCAGCTGGCGGGGTTAGGGCAGGGCTGTGGAAGCCCCCTGCTTGCGCCTGGGCTGAGGCAGGGAGCCCAGGGACAGGGCAAGGGGCAGTGCCAGACCCTGAAGGTAGAGAAGGACACGGGCTTTTCACTGGGTGAAACACAGGCATCCAGCAGATTCCCAGGACTGGGACAGGCCCAGCCCTCATCCCTGATGCTACCTTTTCCAGGCGACCTCCGGCACCTCATGTGGCCGCCCTTTGTTGTCCTTACCTGAGGCCTCATCCCCATCAGGCTCCAGCCTGCAGAAAGGTCAGCTCTGACCGTGTTATGGACCACCCAGAAAACACGAGCCATAGAACAGAAAGGCTCCCCCCAGCCTCCTGGCAGCAAAACCTTGGCAACAGCCAGAGAACGACTAGCTCAGCTTTTTTTTAAAAAAGTATTTAGTATTTAGTATTACTGCTTTTTAGTTTTCAGGAGCTGATCATGTGACATGTGCTGTTTGGGGATATATTTTTGTCCTAGAACAATAACCACAGATGGCTTTCCATGTTGTCACATATTTATTCTCTCTCTCTCTCTCTCTCTCTCTCTCTCTCTCTCTCTCTCTCTCTGACACAGTCTCAGCATGTAACTCTGGCTGGCCTTGAATTTCTTTATAGACTAAACTGGCCTGGAAGTCGGAGCAATCCTCCTGCCTCAGCCTCCTGAGTGCTAGGATTATAGGAACTTACACTGAAAGTTTCAGGGCCTTGGAGCCCTGGTGGCCTGGCCACTTTCTCCATCCTGTGAACTGGGTCACATCAGAACCCGCTGTCCCTGCAGACAACTCTTCAGCCCATGGGCTCTCAGCCAGGGCTGGGACCCAGCCACATGGTTCCATGTGTTCTGCCTCCTCTTTGAAGGGCTGTCCTGGGCTGCAAGGCCTTCTTTGAAGTTGCCCGTGGTGGTTCGCCTCTCTCAGGGAGTTCATTTCCACGTCCCCCACAAGCCCAGGAGATATAGGCCTGGTGACATGGCTGGAGAGATCCTCAGGGATCGGGCAGCCTTTCTTCCCCAGCTCGATGTGTTTTGTTTGAAAACAGCACAGCTTTATGGCCAGCCAGGGCCTGCGATGCAATCTGGCGCCCAAAGCTGAGTAAACAGCGCGGCTCCTGCACAGCCTGCTGGGCTGCGGGAACCCACTGGCCTTATCTGGGACCCTCGGGGCGAATGCCAGAGCATAACAGTACTGGGAGCTTTGCAGTCTGCTCTGCGTCCCTTCAAGCCTCTTTCCTCTCTGAGCCTTAGTTTCCCCATCTGCATGACGGGAACAGTATTGCCTGGCAGCCCGGATGTTCTTTAGCAGACAGCGCTGGCAGCATGGGACCGGAGTGGCCACCGTATGGTGGCTTGAGCGGGCGACCAGGACAACTTCCTGGCCTCTCTGAGGCTTGGTGGGGTGCCAGCACGCAGAGGTCCGGGGCGGGGGGCTCTTTCCAGGTCCTCGGTGTCCCCAGGACTTAGATACACACGCAGAGTGACATTGCACATTAAGTGAAGGTGCAAAAGAGGCGCCTCCGTGGGAGGAAAGCGCGCTGCGGAAGGGTGAGGGAAACGCGTCTTCGGTACCCAAACCTCCCTGGTAACTAACTGGTGTAACTAAGCACTAAAAACTCCCTGGGTGTTACGCCAGGTACACACCCTCCTGCAGACAAACTCGCTGGGTTTCCTGCAACATGTAAATGAAGGCTCAGCTACGCCTTTTGATTGGTTGTGCCCACATGCAAATGAGGGATGGAAAATCGCATCTGGGATTGGTCCTGTGATGGTGGCGCAGACCAATGAAGGACTGAGAATACTGCTTTCTGATTGGTTACACGTGCAGCGCTCAGGAGCCCTGCGGTCATTCTGGGCGCTCTGTTGGTCATTCTTTCTATGGACCATCTCGTTCAACCTGCGAGCCGGGATTTTTATGACCTTTGACACAGTTAGTTGTCCCGTGTCCCCAGCCCTAATCTGCTGCCTCACGGGCCCCTCAGTGATGCCTGTTAGTCTTTCAAATACACTAACCTGGCAGGGGAGACGCCGCGGCCGCGAAGGTGGTTCCCCAGGGCGACTCGCATCTTGCACTGTGGCTGCGCTGACCCCTGCGATTTCCCCAAGTGTGGGAAACGCGACTGCGTAATTTATTGTAGTTGGGGACTGCGTTCGCGCTCTCTCCTGTACAATAAATAAATAAAAATTAAAAATGACTTATAACTAATTCGTCAGTGTTTGATAAATCACACTCCCGGGCAAATACCCTCCATATGCTTATAGCTGGAATCCTGCCATTTGTTCAGTTATCCCTTATCCATTCATTCCTTCTTTCCCCAGCACTGGAGACTGTACGCAGGGCCTCTGCATTGAGTCGAATCCCCAGCCCTTTATTTTTTATTTTGAGACAAGTTCTCACTAAACTGCCAAGTGGTCCAGGCTGGGCTGGAATTTGAGATCCTCCTGCCTCAACCTCCCCGATCCCACAGATTACTGCGCACTACCACCCTAGCGTATGGTTATTAGATCTATGGCAGTTACCATTCCTAGTCACTGAGGAGGTCTTCACTGATGGTTTTTAAAATCACAGTGACTTTAGAAACCCCCAGGCTACAATGGACAGGAAGCAGATGTGGGAAGGAAAATTATCTCATAATCCCAGAGTATCCTTTTAGAGCTATGATAAACCACAAAACTAAAGGAGACCCTGGGGGACCTTCTCTTCTTCTGGGGGGGCAGCATCTCATCACCCCAGATAGAATTTGCCTTTTTGTAGCTGGATTCCCCAAGAGTAAAAACTTCTGATCCTCTGAGAGGATGGTTGAAATGTCATTTCCAAATAAACCCCGGTTACCAACCTCACCCTCTCTCCAGCCCTCCTCCCCTCTCAAGATCAAAAGAGGCATTTGGGCCTTTAAGATAACATTCATTTGCAGAGAGATGGCAATATATAAGATTAATGAAAATTAACACAATCCCACCGAGTAGAAGAGCTTTTGTTCAGTCGTTTGTCCTGTTAATTATACGGTTGGGGTGGTGATAAATGCTTTAAATCAAGAGTGCCTTGAAAACCATTTCAATGATTTTCACTTAATTAGGTTTTGTGCCTCCTCCCAGCCGGGGATCCCTCTCCAGCCGCCTCTGCCTTTGGAACTCGGAACTGAGCCCTAAGCTACAAGGGGACCTGTCCTAGCTAGCCCAGGGCTGGCTGACCGCAACACACCCCGTGCCTCCTTTATTATGTTTAAAGTTGCTTTGCAAATCCAAGATCAAAAGAGATTTATCAATTTCAGTCTGGTCCCACTGGACATTGTGACAGGACCCGGGACAGGACAGGAGACAAGAAGGAAGGGCCCCTGCGATATCACTGTCAGATTAGAGGCGGAAGTGGGTGTGGGGCACCCAGTGGCCGGCCTTGAGGGCTGAGCTGGGGTAGTAGCAGCAGGGCTGGAAGGAGAGGGGAGCTGGCTTGTGCAACCCCCAGACTGAGAGTCTCCGAATCATGGAGGCTCCCCCTCTTTGCTGGCTGTTCTGGGGAAACCTCCCAGACTGCCAGGGCCTGGGCTAAGTGGACAGCAGTTCCAGCACCACAGTGGAGGCTCAGGAAGCAGACCACGTCCTTCTCCAGAGAGCCTCTGGCTTGCAACTCAGCACCAGCACCGTCCAGCCGGGGAGGGGGATCCCCTCTCTCTTCACTCTCCACCAGCCTATCTTGCCAGGAAATGCAGACTGCAGATAATTCCACAGCCTGGCGGCTCTGGGTAAACTACTCAAAGTTTCTGAGCCCTGTGTAATTTCTGAGGACCACTCTGTCCCTTTCCCTAGCAGGCAGACCCCTCCCCCAGCCTTTGCCCTTAGCTCATCTTCAGCCCTTTTTATTTTTGTTTGGAAATGGGTCTGGCTAAACTGCTAAACTGCCAAGGTTAGGCTCACACTTGCAGTCTTCCTGCCTCAGCCTCCCTCCCAGGATACTGGGATTATGGGCCAGTTGGAACCTCTGATTTGATGAGGGGTCTCCGGCCAGAGGCATCAGTATATCAAGTGTCTACTTCCCAGGAGCCGAAAGAAGCCCAGGGCAGCCACTCTCCTTGGGTTTTAACCTCTCCCCCACCGCACTGGAAGCCAAGAGACACAGGACGGAAAACAAGCCAAAATTCCTTCCCCAGCGCCTCCCATCTGAGAGTCCAGCCGCCCTGTTTGAAGTCGTGATCTCCGCACCCCTCCCCCAGTTCTTCCCCCGCATCCCGTCGGAACGGGAGACTTTCCCGGCACCCCTCCCCAGCCCCAATTACGCGGACGTTTTTGGAACATGTCTGTTAATGATTTTAGATCCCAAGGACTTATTCTGAATTAATTCCTTTTTAAAGGGCAGTTTGGTTTCCCATTAAGGGGCAGACCCCGAATGCCACCGCCTCTACCTTCATGCTAAATGAACTTTTTAGAGGTTCCAGATGCCGCCTGGCACCGGCCGGGGGAAGACAGCCGGAGAGGTCAGCTTGTGCCCGGAGAGATCTCGGGCCCAGCCCTGTCCCCATGCTGGAAGCGGTGCCTTCCTGAGCCAGGCATCTCAGAAATGCCTTTGAGACCCTGGGACGCTGAGCAGGGCCCTGCGCCTCCCAGAACTGCATCGGGAGCCCTGGTGTGAGGAAGTGGAGGCCCCAGGCTGCAAGCTCTAGCCCTCTGAATACTGTCCCTCCCCTGCAGGCCACAAGTGTGAGCCTTGGAGGGGAGTCCTGGGCCTTCCCAGAGGGCTGTCGGTCAGTCTTCTCTCCACAAAGTACACACAAGACTTACTGTTTTAATTTTTTGTTTTGTTTTTTAAGACATGGCCTCACTATGCAGTCCAGGCTGGACTGGACTCACCATGATTCTCCTGCCTCAGCTTCCCAAGTGCTGGGATTACAGATGTGTGCCACCACACCCGACTCATGCTTGGGTATTTTAACTAATTTTTAAGGGCCCAATTTAGTGGTCTTACGCGCATTCGTGTTGCTATGCAACCCTCACCAACACACACCTCTGGAGTATTTTCCTTCTCCTAGACCAGAGCTCTGTCACCATGAGACACTAACTCCCTTCCACCCGCCCCCAGGACACACCTACATGCTCCCTCTGGACCCACAGACCAGACCAGGACTCTGGCAGTGTGGTGCAGGCTGAGTCTTCAGTGTCTGTCGTTCCGCATCTAGCTGGTTTTGCTCCTTGTGATGCCCTTCTTTTTAAAGGCTACATACTATTCCACCGTGGGACCCATCACGCTTTGCTCATCCCCTTGCCTGATGGTGGATACGGGGTGGCTTCTGCCTTCTGTCTGCAGTGAAAAGTGCTGCTGTGAGCACAGGTGTGCACATATCTGTGTGAGTCCTTGCTTTCAGTTTGGGGGGCTTATGCTGGAAGTGGAGATTGCTAGGTCCTGCTCTCCAGGGCCAATATGAATGAGATCCCAGCCTGCTCTGCCTGTCCCAGGCTGGGACAGATGCATTCCAGCTCCGAGTTCCTGTGAACCAGAGTTGCCTGCCGCCATGTGTCCCTCCCTCTAGTGTACACATCTCCCCTTGCACTGGGAATTCTTTCAGGTAAGGACTCATTCACCAAGCCCGGTGCTTGGTATATGGGAGGTTCTCTAGGCTGAGGAAAACAAGCCAATTTTGTGGTCCTGGTTATTTCTAGGACGAGGGTCTCTTACATCAGGTACTGCACAAGTCTGCCTGAGGGGGAAATGCTTCATGTTACGTTAGTTGGGAAATAGGTGTGTCTCTTCCTTGTTCCCGTAGCATGGACACTCCTCTGTCTGCACCGGGACCAGCCTGGCTGGGATCCTGAGGCCAGGATGCCTGCGCCCCTGCCCCCAGTGGGATCTGTGCTTGGCCCACAGGTTGGAACAACCGCCCACTTTATCAGTGGGTAGACGAAGGCTCGGACATAGAGAAGGAGTTGGGTGAGTCATGCTGGCACCTACACGAACTGTGAGATCCTGGCCCTGTTCCCTCCAGCCTGAGTCTAGCTTTGTTGGTTTCTGGTCCACATATGAGGTTGAGAACATGGAGGGCACGGTAGTCAAGGCCCTGTCTCCTTCCCAGAGTTCCCTGACCCAAATCTCCCAGCTTTCCTTGCAGGTGTGGGGCGGGGGCCACTGAACCAAGTTATAACCAAGGCTTTGAGGAGGGTTGTAACCCTCCCCCAGGCCTGGTCCTTAACAGCTGTGCAGGTGACTCCTGCCTTCTCCTCTCCTCAGGTGACCTTGGTGGATGCCTGCAAGAAGATGATGTCTCGAGGTGGTAATGTGTCACCCCGTGTGGCCCAGTGTCTGCTGGCTGACCCGGCTCCTCTGTATCGGGGTCTCATCTGCTAGAAGGGGGCAGCTCTCGGGCTCCCAGCCCAGCACCCTGGTGGCCCATTCCCACTCTCCTGTGGTCTTGTGGAGACAGGCACCACCTTCCACTGACCCCCACCCTACAGAGCCAAACGGAGAGGCTGAGCAGCACATCGCGGCCCAGGGGACCTAGCCTGGGGACACATGTCACAGTGCAAAGGACCAACCGGAAGCAGAACACGCTGGACACTTGAGTTTTGGAGTTGTACAAATCTGTTCCTTGGGCAGCTGAGCAGGTCAGATGAAGTGCCTTGCCTCAGTTTCCTCATTTGTAAAACAAGAAGCTGATGGTCCCTCCTGCTAAAGACACAGCTTTCCTCTGCTAGGACTGAGGGAGACGCAACAGGTCTGTGGTGCTGAAATTCTGGATGTCGCCTGCACAGTTGTCACCTTCAGCCACCTCCCAGCTGGACTGAAGGAGCAAAGGACGATTTCCCAGCACGGGAGAAGGAAGTGGCCCGTGTGCTGTGCATTTTTGGAAGCACCGTTTTATCGGTGGAGAAACTAGCTTGAAAGCCCTGCCCTCTCTGGAGATGGCAGGTCACAAAGTGGGTGCAGAGATTCACCCCTAATGCTCCTGCTTCGGGCTCAAAGATCGCTGAGCACAGGTACCCATCTTCCAGGAAGGAATGCCTGAATCCACCGTCAAAAGTGCGCTTACCTGTACCCGTATGTGGGCAGAGGAAACTCCTGGAAATGTTCCTTGAACTTGCCCTGGCTACTTCCAGCCTCACCTCCTACCCTACCTACATATACCTGCTTCTTTGCCCTTCCCACATTGCAGCCTGTGTCAACCCCAGGCCCTTTACACTTGCTGTGTCCGGAATGTTCTTCCCCCATATGACTTCAGGGCTTGTCCTCTCTTTTGGTTCCTGGCTCTGCTCAAATGTTACCTTTCAGAGTAGCAGCTGTCCACAAGAACACCCAGCCCTCTGCCCCTCACTGCTTGATTTATCTTTGTAGCACTTGTACATTTCGTGTTGCCAGGGTTTGAGTTTACTTTCTGCTTTCCTTCTGTACCTCCGCAGCAGAGGTTTCTGCACTGTGACGTGCATTGCCGCTGCTCTGCAGCAGAGCCTGGTGTGTGGTGGAACTTGCCAAGGACTTTCTGGGTAGACAGATGGACAGGGTAAGAGGGGAGGGAAGAAGGCAACCCCGGCAGGTTCTCAGCGCTGTGCCCCCTCAGCACTGAGACAGAAGAGTTTGCTTCCGTCCTGCCTGTGCACAGTCAGGGCCTCATGCTTCCCGGCAGCCTCTGGGTTCCCTGAAGGAGCAACAGATTTCCCCAAAAGCCAGAAGCCCCTGCAGGAGGAACCAAAAGGCCCCGTGTCCTAGAGCATGTCAGAGGTGACGCTTTACATCATCGGTGGCTCTGAAGAAGGAAAGCCCAAGATTTTCTGACCAGAGCTTAACCGGCAGGTTCAGCAAGGGTGGGAGGCTGGTGACTCTTTCTTCAGTGTCACTGAACCAACTTCCTCTCTGACCAAAGCGTGCAGCAGCTTCCCGTGCAGCGGCCACACGCTTCGAGGCAGACAGTGACATTCCCGGGAGATTCAGGCAGACTCTGCTTAGCCATGTGTGACAGCCCCAAAGGCATCACTGGCCGATGTTTCTCCAGGGAGACTTTTGCTCCCTCGGCCAACAGAGCCCAGTGGGTTCCGTGAGATTAAATGCAGCCCGACCTTTCCCCTCCTGTCTGGGGAAAGTCTCTGTTCTCTGGGCTCCTGTGGCCTCGGAATGTAAACACCCTCACCAACCAGCACGACACTAGCACTTGGAAGGGGCTCCTCCTAATCAAATTCTTCTGTCCCAGGCTTATCTAATTAAGTCATGACATCGTTTCTTTTCATTTTCTCCAAGTGAAATCAAAGCACCGTTGGGCTCTTCACTTCTGTCAGGGCCTCTGAGGACCACTGCCAGGAGTCGGAACCCAATGCTCCCCTGGAGCCCAAGGGCAGGCTCCTCTGGGAGAGCCAGGTGGACCCAGGCTTTTCCTAGCGGTGCAGGCACCCCACTCTGTAGAGCACAGGGTTGGGGCACAGAGCTCTCGAGCACACCCGCGTGTTACCCTCACACTCATGGGCTGCCAGAGGGAGCAGCAGGGCTCCTTTCATAGGTGTGAACGGGACGTGGCAATGCCCGCTGTGTACCCTAGACTGCTTCAAAGGTCCTGCGTGGACAGGCACTATTCCCAATGCCATCGGAGGTCACGCCGTTATTTCATCCATGGCACATGTGTGAGCCAAGGACCATCCCTGCCTGGAGATTGTGGAAGTGGGGTCACTATTCAGGTTCTTGATGCCCATCCTGGAGCCCACCATCTCCCCTGTTCTGTGGATGCTTCTGCTGCAGGAAGCACTGTGTGGTCCCCAAAATGCGGCTCCCTTATCCTTGGTGGGAGGGGCGGCCAGGAACACTTCCAGGAGGGGGTGTCCTGAGCCAAAGTGTGAACAGTGCGGAGAGAAGAGGAGTGAGCTAGGGGAAGAAAGGTGTCCTGAGCTGAGGGACAGGGGAGGATGGGAGGGGGCCGTGGGCATGGGGGCGCCCACCTGCTCCCAAGCTGGGCTTCCCGCCTTCCAGCAATATGAACAGGAAGCAGATCCTGGACCTCAGCATCCCCACCATTCCAGTGGGGTAGTTGCTTTGTCTATCTCCTAAAGCTAGTGTGGGCAACAGAGAATAAAACACAGTGAAAACCACTTTTTGTGCAATCCTGGGGGTTTAACCCATGCCTTCCCATTTAAATACATCCCCAGCCCTGTTTATTTTTTATTTTGAGACAAGACCTCACTAAACTGCTAAGTTGCCAAGCTAGCATCCAACCTCCTGCCTCGGCCTCCACAGTGCTGAGATTACAGGCAGGCAGCACTACATCCTGCAATAAAGGCAATGTTTGAACTCAACCTAGCAGGTGTTTATAAATGAAAGGGTTCCTGTTGTCATCTCCAAATGTCTACCTTCTAACACTTCCCCAAAATACCATTTTTGTTGTACTCCAGTCAATGTTAGGATGATTTGATTAACTTCCCAGCCATGTAGGAGAAAGGGAAAGAGGGAAATCAAAGGCAAGTTGGAAATGTCAAACCAGGGAGGCTTAAGAGGTTCTTGGTCCAAAAACTTCCTTCTTAAGCATGACGCAAGTTGACGATGGAAACCAGAGTAAGACTGGTTGCCATAGCTTGTGTCTAGATGTCCCCACAAAGCCTCATGCAGTCATAGGTGGGGCTTTTTCAGAGGCAGCCAAATCTGGAGTATGTGACTGATTCATGGTGTAGTGCTAGGGCCTAGGGTACTAGGATCAAGGGTGGCTGATTGTTCACTCAGTCCACTGGCTTGGTTGGCATCACCTTAATCCCAGTAACCTGGGTAAGATAGGAGAGCAGACTCTGCTAAGGTCCTTCCCTTGTTTTTGCTACCTTGCAGGCCCCATGAATTGTTACCCACTGTAGTACTTGTCTGCCATGCCACCCTGCCCTGGAACCAGCTGATGATAGACTGAAACCTTTGCAGACTCTAAGGTAAATAAATTGTTCCCCCTTAAACTATGAGTGTTGGGCATTTCGTCTCAGCAATGAGAGAAAACTAACTAAGAATTTGCTATCAGAAGTAGAGTCTTTGCTATGACTATACCTGACCGTGTGGTTCAGGAGCCTTTGGGAATGGCTTGTGGGAAGAGATTGAAAAAGGTTCAGAGATGCCAGTTGAAAAGCAGAACTGGAACACCTGAGGCTGTACTTGATGGGAGATTCTGGTTAGAGCTCAGAAGACCAGAAGGGCAATAGAAAGCCTGCCAGTAAAGACCAGGCTCCGGAGGTTTCTGCTGGGAAAAAGGACTGCATTGGCTATTAGACTCCAGACAATGCATGTTATGCTTTGCTAGAAAGTTTGTATGCATTTTTCTCGTGTCCCTAGACTTTGCCTGAGACTGAGATTAAAAGCAGAGGACTAAGTAATCTGGCAGAAGAAATTTCAAGGTAGTCTAATGTTGAGGCAGTGGCATGGCTATTTTGGGGGGATTTTAGCCAGATTTATGTTGAAAATAAAGAGCAAAGAGCCTATCAGAATGACTTAAAATGTTGTGAGTTTGGCCAGAAAGAAAGCTCCAGTAAACTTGCAGCCTGTAAATATGGAACAAAGGTGAAATTGGTCACTGAAAACACTAGTGAGAAAAATACAAGTTTTCACAAGAAGACCACAGAAAAGGTGGCCCGAGGACAACATGAGAAGCAGCTGGACTCCAGCCGCTGCAGCCACAGAGTAGCAAAGGTGAAAGACTTTGCTTTGAGAAGAAAGTCCCAGAGCAGCACATTCCAGAATGGCAGTGGCCTAGAGAATTTATATCTCTGAATTGGGTTTAAAGTGCTCAGAAATTCAGGTACTCAACCCCAACAGCCAAGAGAGAAGGGAGCCAGGCTACTGCTCCAGCTGGCATCAGACCCTGCTATCCACATGGTGCCAGGTTTAGGTGCATGCAGGATACATGAGTTGTGGGATCAGGAAGGCTTCCACCCAGATGTCAGTAGGAGGTCTACGAAGCCAGGCAGTTTGGTCCTGTGAGGGTAGCCTGTGAATCTGTGAGTGTGAAGCTGCAGGTGCAGTGGAGACCCAAGAAGTTGAAGAAGCCAGGATTGTGGATTGTCTCAGGAAACCTGAAAGGAGGGAGCAGAGAAGGCCCAAGACTGAAGCTGTGGGAGCTACAACCACTGGGAAGTACTATAGGGGTGGAGTCACCCAAGCCCTTTGGAGTTCACATCTTGCTACAGATTGCTCAGATGCTGCTTGTGGAACTACAGGACTTAATGTTTGTCTGGCTGGATTTTGGACTTGCTTTGGTTTCATTCCTTTGTATCCCCATTTGCAACTTTTGGAATGAAAAGGTCTATGTTTTGCCATTGAATGTTGGAAGGGTGTAACTTTCTTTTCATTGATACAGGGGTTTGCAACTAAAAGTTTGCCTTAAATCTCAGAGGAGACTTTAGACTTAGACTTTTCAGCAATGCTGAAACTGTTGGGATTTTGGCAATTCTTTAAGATGGCCTAAATGCCTTTTGTGTAAAAGAATGTACACAAATCTTTGGGGGGCCAAGGTCAGAATATTATAACTGTGTCTTGATGTCCCCCAAAGTCACATGTAGTCATAGGTGGGGCTTTTTCAAAGGTGGCTGGATCTAGAGTGTATAATCAATTCTTGGTGCAAAGCTAGGATTAAGTGTGCTAAGATTAAGGGTATTTGATTACTAAATCAATCCACTGATTAACTTGACACCACCCTAATCCTGGTAGCCTGGGTAAGAAGGGCAGACAGACGGTGTTAGGGCCTCCTTGTTGCTTTGTTGCCTTCTGCCTGCTATGAACTGTTTCTTCTATGCAAGGCCTGTTGCCAAGCCCTCCTGCCTTAGAGCCAGCCCATTATGGACTGAAACCTCTACAAACTGTGAGCTAAACAAACCTCTCCCCCTTTAACTTTGGGTATTGAGTATTTTGTCTCAGCAAAGAAAGAAAAAATAACTAAGACAGACCTCTATTTGTATTTGTTGGTACCTAACAGGTAGCAGGATAGGGACATTAAATACATTAAGCTATGTGATATTTAACATATGGGGTGGCATGGGTGCCCAGGAGCCCACTGTGTGAATCTGGGGTATCCACATGAGTGTCCTGCAGGAAGAAGGTCAGCTCTGCACCCAGGCTGGAGACCATGGGGTGACATCACCCACAGACCTATCAGCCCATGTCAGGCTGGTGAAGGGGATCTGCAGCTCTCTTCCACGTCATTAGTTCCAAGGCTGTCACCTGGCCCAGCTGACCAGGCTGCCTGCTGAGAAACCAAGGATGGAAGGCCACAGTAAGCAGAGACGTGGAGAGGACAAGGAAGCAGATGATCTGGTGTTTCCTCTCCTAGCAGAGGCTAACATCATCCCTTCAGTAAAAGCACTGACCATCCGATCAGAGGCAACAGGGGTCCGTGAGGTGGCAGGGTGGGAGGATGGAGGGATAAACAGAATGATATGGCTTCATTAAGAGGAACTTAATGTTAATTCCCACCACTACGATTAGTAACAGTTATCTCCAGAAAAGATGGTGTTTAGTGCCTGGAGACACACAGCCTACACATCCATCAGAAGATGAATGGGTGAGGAAATGTGTTTGCACACCCCGGAGCAAAGCTCTGCTATGAAGTTAAACTTGAGTTGTTTGCAGGGATGGGTACAGCTCAGGACAACGGTGCTAAGCGAAATAAGTCAGGCACAAGACTAACCCCCTCGTGGCTTCTCTTGCGTGAGAATCCCAAAATATAAATAAGAGCAGAACAATAGACAGATAATAGGAGATATGCAGTGAGATAGGTCTTTTACAAAAGGGAAGAGGATCAAGAGAAGTAGGAAGGAGGGGCAGGTGGGAGGGGAGAGAAAGGGACTCAAAAAGCCCTAAGATGTGTTAGGCGCACACACCAACTTCACACAAGGAATGTGACCCTTCTGCGCTGCAAACACATGCCAACAAAAATAAAAATGAAAAAGGAAAATAGCACAAGAAAACAGTATCTTAAAAAACAAGCACCCAAAACGTTTTAAATTTTTTTAGAGTTGAAGATGAACAAAACAAAAAGAATACAAATTTACAATCTCATTAAATATTTTCTAAAGTCCTCCTTGAAATTTCTCACTTTTTCATGTAAGGCTTCTAACACGCATAGTCTCTTTGCGGTGACTCTGCGTGCACAAGTTATAGATCGGGAAGCAGATGCAGGGAAGCCGAGGCAGGTTTCCTTAGGAGGACAGCACCTGAGGAGGGCACTGGCCGGGAGGGATAAAGCTCCCAGGTGCTGCCCCGGCCACGGCTCTGCCTTCCTCTGGAAAATCAGCGTGCCTGCCCTGGTCTCCTCCCCCTTCCCCCGCTTCTACAGGCGCTGGTTGCCCAGTGCCCGCTTCTGATGACACGCTCTGCTCATGCATTATGCCGCAACAAACCAGCCGAGCCTAATGCTTGACCCGGCCACAACCACGCCCTTCCTTAGCTAGCCTGCGTAGGGACAGGGCCCCCAGGGGGAGGCAGCTGCTTTTGGCTGAGGGTGTACTGCTGGTTCACCTGTGCGACCGACAGGTGCCCGGAGACTGCAGGATGGGGACGTCCTACGGTGGTGCTGAGTCCTGGGAACCAGGATCCCACGAGACAGGAAGCGGAAGCTGCTGTTTCCTAAAGCCGGGAGTGCGAAGCTGGTGCCATATCTGCCATACTCTGAGTACAGACAGTGTCCACCAAAGGCCATGTGCTCAAGGCTTGCCCTCAGGGTGGGGCCGCTGGAAGGCACTGTGGACCTTG
This sequence comes from Cavia porcellus, assembly GCF_034190915.1. NCBI lineage: Eukaryota > Metazoa > Chordata > Mammalia > Rodentia > Caviidae > Cavia > Cavia porcellus. The sequence continues at coordinate 69,184,532 of NW_026947501.1, read as the reverse complement.
AAGAGGTGTGGTGGGGAGGTCCTGAGGTCACTAGGGCATCAGTGAAGGGGGCCGTGGGATTCCTGGCTTGTGATGTGAGTGGCTCGCTCTGACACGCTCCCACTGTCGCTACCCAACATCTTTACCAGAGGCCAGGAGCGATGGAGCTGCTTGATGGTGGACCAGATCCTCCAGAATGGTGAACTAACAAACCTTTCATCTCCAGAAGTCACTTGCCTTAGGCGCTGCATTGCAGTACCTGAAGCTGACTGACTCCACATCACTTCTGCCGTGTGCCCTAGGCCACACAGGCACTGAGCCCGTCCGTGTTGAAGGGGCAGGGACAGAGGCTGTCCTCTCCATGACAGGAGCGGCCACCTGTGATCTCCCATGATGTGTGAGGCGATTCCTAGGAACGCATTACAGTCTTCTTTCCTAGTGTTTGTTTCTCAGTGCTCTTCCCAGAATTCAAGAAGGAGGTTGGGCAGGAGCGCCTGTTTCAGAAGAAGGAAGTAGCCACATTCATGGCCGTCATGGACTGAGACCCTCTATCAAAAACAGAAATAGCCTGGGCCCTGGAGATGTCCCTGACATTTATATGAAAGCAGGCACTGGGCGAAGGCCCTCCAGAGACATTTCCACTTCCTGCGCTGACCGCAGCCCATGGCCCCGTGCCTGCTGCTGGCCATTCACAGGGGTGGGAGGGCTTTGTGGGGCGGTGAGGCTTGAGTGTGGTCCCCAGGGAGGAGTGCACTTGGGATTTCACATGGGCCAAGGCACGAGGGGCCTGTGCCCTCGGTGTGCAGTCTCTGGGGGATGCCCAGCTTCCAGGAGCACACTCTATCTCCTTTGACAGCATGTAGGCGCCCACTGTGAGCCAGAAGCCTGCTCTCCCTGGCACTGGATCAGCCGGTGCTTTGATCTCGGGCCTCCAGCCTCCAGAACCATGAGAAATAAATGCTTGCTGTTCCAAAGACCCTGGACTGTGGTATTTTCGTTATTGTGACCCAAATGGACTAAGTCAGGTTCCTGGTCATCCTGTGCTCTGCCCTTCCCATGTGTGTTGTCACTTAACCACTCTAGGATGAGGACAGAGGACCAAAGACACGAGGGCAGGGAAAACTGAGACCCAGAGAGGCCAGCAACATAACCCAGGCCACACAGCTGTTGACAAGGAGGAGCACAGGCCTGCTCATGCACTTTCCAAGCTTGCTTTCATTCCCAGTTCTGATTCTGCTTTTAGGAGCCTTAAATTTCACACCCACCTCAGACACAGCCACAGTCTATGACCTTGCTGACTTTAGTTTACCTGCTTGAGCCTCACTTTACCCATCTCTCAAAGGAGAGGCCTCTGAGGGCGGAGTAGGAGCTCTAAAGGAGACTTCTGCCCTCAGGACACTTGGATGTCATGCAAGTTCAGATAACATCAAGGTTCATCCTAAGAACAAAAATCATCCAACGGCCTCATAGTGAAAATTCCAGAGCCACTTGTAGGCGAGAGGAAGGCTGCAAATCCATAGAATGGCAGTCCCAAGTTGAATACAGTTTATAAGAAATGGTTCAAATATCACAAGGTCAAAACAATTTTGAGCTTTCCAATATTTACAAACATACCTCACTTCATAAACCCTTGCATTCCCCGCTGTGCTGTCTACACACAGGAGGGCCGCCCTAGGATGATTCTGTTTAATTTGATGTGGCTTTAAGTGAGGCCTGTTGGAAATGTGCTACTAATTTTGGACTTTTGTATTTGAAAGGAAATGCGATTGAAGCTTAATCCAATTTTCTAACACCCGAAAGCAGCTACAAGGAAAACAGACAGGCCTGAGGGAGGAACAGCAGGGCTCGTTCACCTCCCAAGGGCTCGCTGGCCGATAGCTGTCCTGCTAGAATGCCCCACTGCAATAGTGCTCACCCTCTGGCACAAGGGACAGTCCAGCCACGGCGACAGGGCCTACGGGAGAAAGGTCTACTTTGTCCAGCTGCCCTTGGGCGGCTCTCTGAGCCAGCTGTGGTGCGCCAGCCTGGAATTCCAACACTTTGGGAAGCCGAGGTGGGAGGACAGCAATTTTGAGCCCAGTGTGAGAAATTTAGTGACTTAGGAAAACCCTGTCGCAAAATAAATAATAGAAAAAGAGCTGAGCGCTTTACAAATGTCCTGGATTCAACTCCCACGTGGCATTAATAATAGTAGTAGTGGGCACTCTTTCTGGAGAAATCTTTGCTCTCTCTGGCAGCACAGAAGATTCTTACTGTCTTTACCTGGCCTTGGATAAGGATCTGGCCAACAACAAGGACGAGCACATTTGGCAATGCTGGGGTCACCTGGCTCGCAGCAGGGCAGGGCCTCAATTCCTCCCAGGCTCCACCCTGTGTAGCTGCTCTGATAAACCCAGATGGGTGTAAGCACAACCTCGCATGTCACCTACCTCGCTGTGGATTTGTTAGGAGGTCAGCTGGGGCGACAGATGGCACTTTCCAAGAATGGGTGCAGCACAGTCTGTATCTTCTCTCCAGTGGCCCTCCTGATGCCAGGTGGCCTGACCTGGCTTCTCTACCAGATGGTGGTGCAGAAGAGATGAGCATGCAGTGGGGACTATCCCGAGAGGGATCACTACTGCAGCAGAACATTCCAGCAGGCCAGCTTGATGTTTTCCTAGGCTGTAGGATAATCTCTTGCAATGAGGTCTCTGCCAGCCCAGGGATGGGATCATGGGCATAAAAAACAATCTGTACTCCAGGTTGTGCTGGGTTGTTACAAAGTCAGTGGGTTGAGTGGGTGTCCTATATTTTTGACTTGTAACAGTTTCAACTTACAACAGGTGTATCAGGACTCCACTGTGGTAACCATGGTAAGTTAGGGAACATCTGCCTATGACTTAGACACCCTCCGCCCCGAAAGAATGAAGGGACTAGGCTCCACGCTTGGAATCTGGGTGGGCTGCAGCTATGGTGCAGGAAGTTGCTGCAACTTCTGAAGGCTCAGCCATAGCAGCTAATACAGTTTCCACCTTGTTTTCTTGGGGTACATCTTCGTAGAACCCAGCTGCCAGACCACAGGGGAGCCCCATGGAGAGGCCGGAGCCCTCAACTCCCAACCCTGTGGAGCCCCCAGTGGGGCCAACAGCACTCCACAGCCACAGTGATGGCCACATGAGAAGTAGACCTTCTGCTCCCAGTTGCTCTGTCCCAGCCGATGTGTGGAGCACAGTCAGGTGGTCCCTGCTAATTCCCACCCAGCATGCAGGTTGACAGCTAAAGTAAAGGGTAGGTGTGGTTACAGGTCACTAAGTATAGAGCTGCTCCAGGTTTTTTAAAAATGGCATTTAGAATTCTCACTCCACCCCTCTGGCCAATGACCTTTTTTTAATTTTAAAGATTACAGTAAAAGACACATTGCTATGAATCCTCAGAATATTCAAAATCCTCCCCCTGCTTCAGACCCACTTGTCTTATTCTTGGCACTGTGTATTTTACTCTTAAGTTTAAAAATATTTAAATGTTCATTGTATCTTTTTTTCTTCCCTGTCTCAAAATGTTTATTTTTTCAAATCCATTTTATCTCAAGAAGAAGAAGAGGAAGAGGAAGAAGAAAGAAGAAAAACTAAAAATTTCAAAACACATCAATCGGGGGCAACAGTGGTACATGTGTTACACATTGTCGCACCCAAATCAGTCACCCAGCGCACAAGACAAGGCTGGTGACTTCAGCGTCCTTTCCTCAGGTTCCCACCTGTGTGACGGGCACAGTGCCCATGAGCGCTCACCAGGTCCCTCCGCTGGGGGACTGAGGAGCACACGCCCTGCCCCAGAGTCCTTGGCATCACATTCCCGAAGGTTTCCCAGCCAGGTACAGTGACCCAAAATCCGGTGCCCTCACAACCCTCCCAGTTCCCAGGTCTGCTGTGCCATCTGGGAGCCACTGCTCCCTTTGCTGGGGCACCTGGGCAGCGGGGGAGCCTCCTGGGCTGCAGCTTCATGCCACCGCCTCCCGGAGCCCTCCCCAACTCCACATTCCAGGGCAAGAGCCTGCAGATGTGAGAGGGTTTCCAGATGTGGACGCAGAGTTCTGTGGGGCTAAGATGTCACAGTGTCACAGATGTCACCATCTGCACAGGAACAGTGCCCCATTCTGGACTTGGTCACATCCCACACTTGGCTGGAGATGTTAGTGCCGGCCTTAGCCACACTGTTTGGTCGCTGCCCAGCCAAGCAGGGACTCTTCAAGGGGCAGGGCTGCTTGCTTGCTTTCTCTTTCTTTCTTTCTTTCTTTCTTTCTTTCTTTCTTTCTTTCTTTCTTTCTTTCTTTCTTTCAGTACAGGATCTCGCTATGGCCCAGACTAGCCTTGAACTCCCAGGGATCCTCCTGCCTCTGCCCCCTGAGTGCTAAGATCACAGGTGTGTGCCACCATGCCCGAAGGACTGCTATTTTCTCTGTTACACTGTTTGCAGAGCACAGGGCTGGCTGGGCACAAGTAGGAACCGAGTTCACACCTCTGAGTAAAGCAACATGCGGGTAACGGGGCCACAAGCCAGAGGAAGCCGAGAGATTCTAAGGAGCCCGATGCAGGGGGGAATTGATTTCATTGGGTCTGCAGATACATTCAATCACATCTGTGATAAGTTACTAATAAATAAATAAAACCAATTCAGAAATATATCCATCATCTCCCCAGCCTCCTCTTGTCCTATCTCCTGAAATGCCCAATGGGCTTCCTCCCACACCTGCTTCTGTGCAGGTGTATACAATCCACCTACAGAGCACCTCTTTAAAAAATGCCACCTAGAATTCATACTACTGGCCAACTTCAGAAGCTGTTGGTTTTACCTAATATGTCAAAGAGATTCCTCCAGACACTTACATAGAAGGTGATTTTTTAAAAGCGAGATATTCCCCCAAACACATGCATAACTTATGTAACCTTCCCAGTCCTGATGGATTTACAGATTGCTTCCAGGTTTTGCCACCACAAACAGTGTAGCCATAAACATCCTGCCCCCATATCCTTATGTTCTGGGGTTTTCTTTTCTGAGGGACAGATTCTCAGAAGTGGGCTTGCCAGATCAAAGGGTCTGTGTACGTCTCCATGTTCACAGAGGCTTCCAGACTGCACTCCCAGGGGGTCATGGTAATTCACGAGTCCTGTTCCCCCCACATAGCACAGGATCGGAAAGGACTTCCCTTGCTCCATCACCCCTGGGCCACAGAGAGGAGCTCTCCAGACAGTCCAGCCTCACTGAGCCTGGATCCTCACCTCCGAGACAAGCAAATCCAAGGCGACTCACATTGCAGGCTCTCGGCTGACACTGGATGTGGAGGGCCAGGCAGGTGTCACAGAGAGGAATGATTGTTCTGTCTGCAGGGATGAAACCCCAGCCAGCAGCTGGACAGCTGCAAAAGCTGTGGTTTAAGGGCAACTCGGGCCATGGAAAGGTCAGCCCGTCTGTCCTGCCTTCCCTGCCGGCTCTGTGCACCCTGGACTCCCCATAAGCTGTGGCTCAGCCCTTCTCAATGGCCACTCACTTTTCCCATCACATCCTTCCTGAGCCCAGCCTGCTGTCCAGGACGCAGGTCCTGTCTACTCTCTGCCCCATCCCAGAGTGGGCATTTCTGCCTCAGCTCAGCAAATAATGCTAATAATGGTGAGTGCTTGAGGGACACACAGCACACCCCAGGCATGCGTGGCTGGTGCTTAGTGTGTATCATTCACCTGTCCCTGGCAATGATCTCGATGACTATGATACAGAGAGAATGAGGCTGGAAGCCAGCAGGACATCCATTAGCGCCTGCTGCTTTGGTTAATCTGGGATTCCCCTGAGACCCAAGACCTGCCCTGTCCATGCTTCTGTGTGTGCTTTGAGGGGACAACCTGAACTCACTTGGGCCCAGTATTCCAGGTAACCTGTGGGGCCCCCTATCTGTTCTGGGCCTCCCTGACCCCCACACTGCAGACAGTCCGTTCACTGCTGCAGGCTCAGCTGTGCGAGACAACTTTTGCAAAACCTCCAGGGTTTCTCCGCTCTGTGTGCGGGTGCTGGGGAGACATCGGGAGACTGAGCCCAGGCCTGCCTCCACGGAGGGCCAGATAGCGGAGGGACTGAGCCTCTACAAGGTCCTCAGCGCTTCCTGAACAAAGAGGTACTGATAGTCTGGAAGGGAGCCAGCGTCTGTGAGAAAGTCTCGAGGCCACGGGAAGGGGAAGCAGGGCAGAGGCTGCCGGAGGGAGTCGGAGTTTACTCTGGAAAAGCCCTGAGCTACCAGCCACCCTGGCCCCAGTGTGAGGCCTGGTTCCAAGTAGGGCGCTCGGATTCCTCCAAGGGGACCCGGGCAGAGAGGGAGACAGCCTTCTCTCTGCGCCTGGAATTAGAATTACTGTCACGGCTGCGTCTGACATCTGCTTGAATCAATTCGTTATCATTAGGAAATGGGTCCCTAATGAATTTCTGTGGCCATTAAGTCTGATTTACAGTAATGGTAATCACCCTTGGAAGCACGTGCTTTATCCTGTTAATTAATAATCCTCACTTATCAGCCTGCCTAATGACCACGGGGCAGAGAGGGGCAGGAAGCCTCCTGCCACAGCCCTGGCCTCCCCGCCTCACTTCTGGGGACAGGGGGTGAAGGGTGGGTTTCCAGGTTCCCACCCTGAGGAGCCAAGGTCCCTTTGCCTCCCCTGGAATTTTCACAGCCGGCAGCCAGCACACTTCTGGGGCATTCCTGCTCTCACCTGTGCAGCTCCTCCCAGGCACCACCCGGCATGATCCACACCCTCTCTGGAGGGACCCCCCCCCCTCGCTGTGCCTGACCAGGTCTGCAGCTTTCTCCCATCCTCTGCCAAGCTATTTGCACCGGACAACTTCATGCCTCTTGGCAGGAGGTGATGCAAGGCTGTCCACAAACAAGAGAACAAGAGCTGCCGTCACCTGTGAGGCCCAGAAGGGGCCCTGTGAGGAGCAGGATGGGCTCTCCAGAAGAGCAGACACCTGAGTAGGGCACCGAAGGGCAGACATCCTCAGACCGCCAGGAAAGCGCACCTTAATCCCTAGGCACCGGGCACTGTACCACAGTCTCTTCTCAATGCGGAGAGCTAAGCGTCTCTACCCCCAGGTTATAGGGGAGAAGGCAGAGGCCCTCAGGAGGGTGAATACACCCATGGGTGGCAAAGCTGAAGCCCACCCTTAGCATCTGTCCCAAGGGGCACAGCCCCATTGTCCACGTCCCACAGGCCTGACAAAGCCCTTTTGTCTGAAGCAGGTCACAGGAAGGCACAACTTGCTTATGGGGTGGGGAGCTCCCTGAGTCTCTGCCTGAGCGTTGATCAGCCCACAGGAGGGATACATTGGCTTCTCTCTTCCGGACCCCACATGGTCTGCACAGCTTACCCGAAGGGAGTGCTGGCTTCTCGATGTGCTCCTCCCACACCCAGCATGGTTTCTGGGGTCTCTTTTTACAAGGGCACTAATTCGGTCACAAAGGGGCCCATTCCAGTGACCTACTCTAAACCTGCTTTCCTCCAAAGAGCCTGCCTGAAAAACAATCACACAGAGGAGTCGGGCTTCAACATAGGGGTTCAGTCTGCTGGCGCGCCTGAGTGGTGAGCCCTGCCTGTGGGACAGCATTAGCAACAGAACCTCAGAGCTAGCGGATGGAGTCAGCTGCTGGGTTCAAGTCCTGACTCAGATTTTCCCATCTGCAATAGGGACACCAACAGGACCTGCTCCTAGAGTTCTGGGAAGGTGGCAGTCTGGAATGAGGCACCATGGGAACTTGACCCTAGAGTCCTGGGAAAGACATGAACTGAAACATGTAAGATATCTGTGCATGGGTGACATTTGAGTAAAAAGAGAAATTCAGAAAGTGTTAGTGGACATTATTATTATTATTACTAATTAGCAAAGACATTTTGCTCTCAAAAAAGAAATTTCTTAAAAAAAAAAAAACCAAAACTCCCAAACTGCAGACCGAGGGTAAGCGAGGAGGCTGGAGGACCGTGTGCCACTGATCTATGTGCTTTCTCTTCCTGCTCCTTTTTTGTCCTGGTCCTAGAAGACAGGGCTGGCAGCCCACGGGGAGCACTCCAGTTAAAGCATACCCAACTCCCCAGGATACCACCACTCCAGAAAGGTTTCTGTGGCCCTCCCAGACCAGGTATTGGTGGTGGGGTCCCTCCTGCAGGCTTTCCCAGCCCCCGTGCTGACCCAATGGCCTTGACCTTGCTCTGATGAGGCTGTTCAGGATAGGGCTTACTGCTGTGACCTCCAGCCCTCAGCTGCCTAGTTAGGAACCCTCACTTCCTACTTCCTGGGTGCACAATCGTAGGCAGATTGCTTTCACTGCTCTGTGTCCATCTGTAAATAGTGACCCAGACAGAGGCCTCCCTCTCTGAGATCCTGTTAGGAATGTATGGCTTACAGCATATAAAGCTCTGAGAACAGAGCTCAGCGTGCTCTGGTGTAAGAGCTCTTTATTATTTACCAAGCCATACCCACCCTCTCCCCCGTGAACTGTGTCTTTATACCTCCCCACCCACCCACCCAGCACAGTGGTTGGGACTTAGTAGGCACTCAATAAATATTTGTTGAGTTGAATTATTCCCCGCAAAATGGAAACAGACCTTGGCTCACAAAGGGAGCGATCAGTCATATTACATATTAGGTGATTTTTCCACAGTGCATCATGCCAAATATTGTACATTCTTTATTATAGCGAGGGCAGTGATATTCGTTAAAGGGTAGCGCAGTTTCATTGGAAACCCTTATTTTTGGAATTTTATAACTCAGCCACAAAAATTCACTCCGGGCAAAATGCTAACTTATGTCTGGAAGTAAATGGGTTTATTTTATAAATTTTTATGCATTTTCCACACATAAACAAATGGCCAGATAAACCATTCTTTAATAGAAGGATTGCAAGAGGAAAATTTGATATTCTGGCATATGAGACACGAGGACTCAAAAGCAGGGTGTAGGTAGGGGTTGTGGGGAGCTGGCTGGGTCAGGGTGTGAGTTTCACTGCGCATTTTGTCTTTTCTCCGAGACTTTGCCAAGGTCTCTACCATCATAATGGCCAGAGTTTTGGAGGCTTCACTTGAGGAGTTGCTGTTCTAAGAGTTTACATGGTTTAAATAATTCTCCAATCTCCTCCTAAGGTATGGATGTAGGGGGTTCAAGTAGTGTACCCCACAAAATGCATGCTCAGACCTTAGAATGTGACCTTATTAGAAAATAAGGTTTTGGTAGATGTGGTCATAGTAAGGTGAAGTCATACGAGATTACAGTGGGCGCCAAACCCAATGACTGCTGTGTTTATAAAGGAAAGGAAGACGTTTGGACAAGGAGACACACAGTGGGAAGAAACCCAGGTGGCAACACAGGCAGAAGCAGGAGTGACTTTAGCGCCACACTGAGGGAGGCCAATGATGCCAGCAACTCTGAGGTCTGGAGGAGGTGGGATGACCGCTCCCTGGAGCTCTCTGAGGAAGCCAGCCCTGCTAGCACCTTGAGCTTGAATTTCCAGCCTCCAGAACCAGAGAGAAGAAAGCTTCGCAGCTTGTAGCCGTGTGTTGCACCAGCCACAGGGAACTCATGCAGTGGAGAAACTGAGGTACTATTCAAATGGCAGGCAGAGCTGAGATTTCGACCCAGGCAGTGTGCTCCAGGGGCCAGGAGATTCCAGAAGCTGCTTCTCGACCCTCTGCACCTGTTGGCTAGTAGAACTTGCTTAGACTGTTAAACCTGCCCCCAAATAAGCAGACGCTTCTAAGCGACAGTCTCCTAGCATTTTCCTGAGGTCCTGCAGCGACCAGTGGAGGAAAACCACTAAACCCCAAACCCCCAATACCCACTTGAGGACTTTGTATTCTTTACCCAGGACTCTCTAATCTCAAAAAAACCTACAGCAAATTCCTTTCTACAGCACATGATGACTCTGCTCTGAACAACAGCATGGACCCTTACACACCTTTTTCATTCAGAAAAACACCATCACAGGAAAAAGCCACGTGACAGATTGGTGCAGGCTGGTAGCCTCCCTTCCATTCTAGGCCAGGTAAATCCATGCGCTCCCTACTTGTGCACCCTAACCTAGACACCGCAACACAGAGGAGCATCCAGGAAGGAGGCACCAGCGAGCCCAGGCTTCCAACAATCCAAAGGGTTGGTTTGGTCCCTGACTGCTGGTATGGAGAGCTGCGTGTGACATCACAGCATGGCAGGGCTGGTTCTAAGATGGTATGTAGAATAGCATATGTTATTCTTAATAGAAAAACGAACAGAAAAGACTTGTGTGGTGCTGATGAGTGTGTGAGAAAATCGGGCACAGTGGCAGGAACGACGGGTGGAGACACGTGTGGTCATTTTTGCTCCTTTATGCTTTTACTTATTGTCTGGATTACTTCCAATGAATATAATTTTATTTTGTAATTAGAAGAAAATAACAAAACTTTACACTCGGAGCAGGATAGAAGCCTGCAAAGCCGGTGTGTTCGAGTGCGTGCTAGTGTGTCTGGTGTGTTCTCCTGTCCAATGGCCATCATAAACCTCCCAGGACACAGGGTTTTGGCCAGCAGCATCTGGCCAAACTGCTCAGAGAAACTGCTCAGAGGAGCTTTAACACCCAGACAGATCTGACTGCAGCACCCTGGGAATCCTCCAGCCACCCAAGGTGAGCAGGTTCCTGTCTAAGATGCAGGTGGGTTCCTTGAAGTGAATCTGAACCTCCTGCCTCAACGTGCAACAGGAAAATGAAAAAAATATGAACCGGCTCAGCTGGGTTTTAAGACCTGCTATAACCCAGGCGGGCCCAGTGCCCAGACTGGAGTGTTTACAGTTGGGAGCAGCCTGTGAGAGCTGACTCTTGCCAAGCTGCCTGAGCACTCCAGAAAGCAATCACCACTGTGGGGAAAAGGGCCCTGAGGTGCTCAATCAATAGGGAGACTGTGCTCCTTTCCTGCGGCTGTCCTAACAATTTAGCGATGGGGGGGGCACTTAAACAGTAGGCACTTATTCACCCACAGTTCAGGAGGCCAGAAGCCCAAACTCAGGGTGCCCAAAAGGCCACAGCCCCTCCAAAGGCTCCAGGGGAATCTGCTCTTTAATACTTTCAGCTTGAGTGGCTCCTGGCATTTCTTGGCTCAAGCCTGCAGCACTCCAGTCTCTGGCTGCCTTCTCTGTGTGTGTCTCTGTCAGCTTCTTAGGCCACTGGCATTGGTGTGGGGCCATTCCAGCCCTGCGTGACCTTATCTTCACTTAGCAGCATCTGACAGACCCTGTTTCCAAATATGGCCACATTCAACGTCCAGACAGGTCTGATTTCAGCACCCTCAGATGCTGGAATATGGGTAGACGAGGATTTCTGGGGTGTACTATTCAACCAGGAGGCATGACCAGGTTTCTGGGACCCCACTATCTCAGTCCACCCTGGGATTGGCTGTTACACATTCCACATCCTAACAGATACTGGTTTCTAATAAAACTGTGCATTTGGGTCATTGGTCACCAGTCCACACAGCCGGTGACCGTTTATTGAGCATGGCCAAAGGGCAGCCAGGGCATTGAGGTTAGGCTTCTGCAGGTCTTTTTGCTCATTCTGGGGGTTCACTTTATGTGTCAGCTTGACTGAGCCAATGGGAGCCCAGATCTTGGCAAGCATTAGCTTTTTAGATGTTCCATATGGTATTTCTGGTTGAAAGGAACATTTGAATCCACAGTTGGACCAAGCAGAGGGCCTCCCCTGGGAAGGTGGGCTTCACATGGGAAGTTGAAGGCCTGAACAGAGCCACAGCCAAGTGAGGAAGAATTTGTTCTTCCTGTCCCTCTTTAGCAGGAACTTCTCCAGCCTATAGGCTCAGACTTAGACTGCAGCTCAGACCCTGGGCTCCTGTGCTTCTTGGGCCATACCAGAGCCTTCTCAGACCAGGGATGGACTGTCCACTGCAAAATCACTGCACGAGCCAGTCCTTTATTTTATATGTTATATTGCCCAATAGAATGCATTACAATCCATTACACATTACCCATTTTACAGTATATTCTACAGTATAATAGTCTATAATAATTATCACGTTACTTATATAATTTACATAACATAAATATTAAATATAAGTACTATATGTAAACATAAATATTTATGCTTAAATCTGGGTTTCTTAAGAGAATAAAACTAAACAAAAATAAAACTGAATAAAACTAAACCAAACAAAGCAATGAAAATGATACAGGATTTCAAAACAAGATAACGGAAATTAACAATGGTAACTACCTTCCCTTTTTAGTCATTTCGGCCCCTTTCACTTTTACAGTATCTATTGTACATTTTGGATTCCACTAACTCCGCCAGTTTTTTTTTTTTTTTTTTTTTTGTTACACTAGGGAGACAACACTTAGTTCACCCATGTGAGTCTGCACCATTTCAGCCACGAGCATGATCTCATGTTGCATCCATTTACCTACAGGAGTCTGGAGGTTACCCTGCTTTGAAGCTGGGTAGCTTTCCATTATAGAAGGGGCAGCATTCCACAGTAGGAAAGTAGGAGGAGTTGGGAATCTCTTTTAGTGATGTTTGTTTGTTTGTTCCTTTGAGACAGGGTCTCCCCATGTAGTCCAGGTTGGCCTTGAACTCACGGTGGAGCCCAAGTTGTCCCCACACTCAACAGTGGTCCTCCTGCCTCGGCCTCCTGAGTGCTGGGATTACAGGTGTGCCCCACCACACCTGGAGGGGGTGACTCTTGGCCACACAATGCTAAGAGAAACAAGCAGGCTGCCAAAGGTCACATATCATTTAATTCTATTTATATGAAAGGTCCAGAAAGGGCAACTCCACAGAGGACTCGAAGATTAGAGGCTCCAGGAGCTAGAGGAATGGCCACCCCAGGGGGATGAGGTAACAAAATGTTAGAACTGGACAGAGGGGCGGCTGGACGGTATCATGAAGGAGCTGCATAGCACACTTAAAAAGAGTTAATTCCATGTTCAGCAGAGCTTACCTTGGCTAAGGGAACAAGTCAGACAACGGATGGAACTCTAGCTCTGCTCCGGTACACCTTTGGGTTAGAGGCTAATTAGGGGTGTTTTGCCTGGGGAGGGGTCAGCAAATCAAGTGTTAAACCACAAGGAGCAAAGCACCTAGCTGGACCAAAATCTTTTAGCCAAGGCCCTTGTGTGGTCATCCAGGCCACGCGTGGCGCAACAGGGGCACTAGGGGAATTGAAACCCCGTCCTTGCTCCATGTCCATGCCAAGTACCCTGGGAAACACTGCATTGGTCCAGAGCAGCATCCTTCCTGGTCCTCACAGGAGCACCCTGCAACCTTGGCAACAACTCTAGCAAGCCAACCTTCTCTAGAGAGCCTCTGGGTGGTCACTCACTGTCCCTTCCCACAGCCCACTGTCCCTTGCTCCACCCTCTTCAAGCAGCCAAAGTGGAGGTGCAAAGGTAGTCTCACCCCAACTTGATGGCAATCACATTACCGGGGCCCCGAAGCCCTCCGATCCCTCTGCCATTTCTTCCTCTGTGAGGGGAGCAACAGGCAAAGCACCTGCCAAGATCCCTTTCCACAGACAAGGACCTAGGTTTATACACACAACAGAGTTGCACCTCGATAAACCCATTGTGCATGGAAAATGTCAGGAGCTGAAAATGCACAGAAGTACTCCTAAACTACCAGCATCTCCCAGCCAGCCTTATACGCCCACATCAGCCTACAATAGGGCAAAGCCATATAATGCACGGCCTAGCTCATGACGAAGTGCTGACCACCTCAGGTAATTTACTGAATATCTGTATCCAGCGAGGCCGGCCACACAAGCAAGCAGCAGCTGTTTCCTCCTGTCACTGCGTGGCCAGGAGCTACACTGTCCAGCATTGAAAGAAAGGGTCCCCTCCGTGTCCCCGGCCTGGGAACAGATGTGGCCCCCAACTTGCAAGTGCATTTTCTCTTGGCTGTGTGTCCTCTTCACAGTAGCCTGCAGTTAGACATCCTGACACATGTGTGGGTGAATGAAAGCAGCTGGCTCTGTCCACGTCACAGCACGGTGGGCTGGCAGAGTAGACCCACATGACATGGCCATGTCACTGGCCAGTGCCCCGAGTCCCTCCAGCCTCTCAAGCCCAGAATGTCAGGTGGGTCCCCCGTCCTGTCAGCCTTGCTGAGACGTCTACCGAGTGGCTGTTCCGGCCAGGGCTGGGCACTGGGCCGAGGCAGAGGAGAACCCTTGGCCTGCTGTGCATAGCAGGAGAGAGCACCCGGAGCCCAGCACTTGAGAACTGGACCTGACAGACTGCTGACGAGCTCTGTACTGATTAAATAAACTTCTCCGTTAGACTCCAAGCTCAACAAGCCACCCTGGTGCTTGAATATCAGCTATGGATTTTTTTAGATAACACTTTTATTAAAATGTACTGTACAGGCCATACAATACACCCATGGGAAGTGTCCAAGTCCACAGCTTTTAGTGTATTCACAGACTTGGACAACCATAACCATGATTGATTTCGGAACATTTCTTTTCTTTTCTTTTTTGGTACCTGGGATCAAACTCAGGACCTAGCGCTTGCCAGACAGGCGCTTATGCCGCTGAGCTAAACCCCCAGCCCTGATTTAGAACATTTCTATCACTCCAAGAAAGGAACCCCAAATTCTTTAATAATCAACCTCTACTGTTTCTCAGTCAAAGGCAGCTACTGATCTACCTTGTGTCCCAATCGATTGGACAATTCATAGAACATGAAATCATAGAACATGTGTTCCGTAATGATACAGCATGATGTTTTTATGGTTCACGGTTCACAGTCGTAGCATGTATCAGGTCTCCATTATTTTTATGGCTGAATAGTATTCCACCATGCAGATTGATCATATTTTGTTCATCCATTCAGCAGCTGATGAGCACAGAGGTTGCTTCTATGATAACACTGGCACAAACCCAGATGGGTGGGTTTCTGTGTAGACATCCATTTTCATTTCTTTGCAGTAGATAACTAAGAATGGAATCATTGGGTCAGATGGTACTTTTGTCTTTAACCCTGGAAGGAGCTTCCAAAGCAATTGGACCCTTTTACATTTCCAACAATGAGGTAAGTTTCTGATTTCTCCACGAGTTTTCCAAACCTATGATATATTCCTTTCAACGATCCTAGAAGTAAGGTATGTCAGTCCAGTTCTGGAAAAGAGAAATAATAGAAGGTGGATGGATGGATGGGTGGGTGGATGGATGGATGGATGGATGGATGGATTGGTTAATGGGTGGATGGATGAATAGGTGGGTGGATGGGTGGACAGTTGGACAGATGGGTGGATGGACAGATGGTGGATGAGAGGACATTTATGATAGGAACCAATTCCCATAATTACAGAAAACAAAGAGTCCTGCTTGTGCCAACTTCCAGCTGGGGTACAAGGTAGCCAATGGGAAACCCCTGAGCCACAGTCACAGACCTGGGAAGTGGGCACTCTGATGTCCAGGGGCAGGAGGACGTGGATATCCCAGGTCCAGAAGCAAAGGAATTCAAGCTTCCTCTGCCTTTCATTCTGTCCTCAGCAAACTGCCCTGTGCCCACCCACACTGAGGTGCGACGCTCTTGTCAATCTGCTGATACCATCACTCTCTCCTTCAGCAAATGCCCTCCCAGAAATACCCAGAAAAGATGTCCACCAGCACTCTGGGCCATCCTTCACAGGCTGGCTGACATAGAAAACCAACCATCACCCAGGGCCAAATGCCAATACTTAGTGAGATGAGCCCCCTGTTGGGAGGTTCAGCCAGCTACCTTCAGTGGCCAGCCACAAAATGGGTGCAGTGGAGAGTAATGGCCACTCCAGAGGGACGTCCAAATGGGCCTCGGATCCAAACAAAAGGTGGGCGTGCATGCTGGGCTGGAGCCACATCCCTCCAGTGTGCTCCTTGGCATTACCCAGATGATTGCTAGAAACACGGGGTCCTGGACACCTGCTCCTGGGCTCCCCAGTCAGAATCTGCCTCTTGGCAGAATCCTAAGGTGAGTTGCCACAGCGGAGGACCACTGATGAGAGCAGGTACTTTTCCTACACCTGTCCCTCAGATTCTGATTCAGTTCCTTCAGTTCCCCTGTGCCCTGGGTGTCCAGTTGTGTGGTCAGTGCTGAGACCAGCACCCTAAGCCAGGGAGGGGAGAGGAACCGTCATGAAGGCAAAGAGCTAGCAGGTGGACAAGTCAAGCAGGGGGCTTCAGAGAATCGAAGGGAGGACACACTGGAGGAAATAGGACAGGCGGGTCTGAGCCCCACCAGGAGAGGAGGGGAGCGCAGGATGCTGGGGCAGGAGGGGCCACTTCCCAGAGCATGAGGGCTCAGTCTCATCCTGAGCAGTCCTGGTGCTGCATTAGGCTAACTTTAGCAGATGGACTGTGCGGCTCTGCTCCCACGCTGGTCACAACTCACTCACCCAGAGGAACCACGTGGCCCTCGGTCAAAACCTCAGCAGCAGCCGAGAAGGACAGCAGGCACCCTCTGTTTGGGTGGAGTCTGGGGATAAAGCTGCCCTGCTGGGTCTCTCTTCCAGGGGGAGGCTCCAGAGAAGCCCTCACCCAGGAGCTGAGGCCAGGGATTGAGAGGCTGGGGGAGCTCAGGGTCCATCCACCACCATGAGCACAGAGCCACTGGGTGAGCAAAACAGGAAGCCAAATGAGTTTTCAGTCCAATGCCATTCTTGACTGCTAAAAATCCACGAACAGACAACACTCTGTAATTTACAAATATGCAGAGAATATAAGGGCACACAGGGAATATTTTAAAGTGATTTCCAGGATTGGGCACATGGTGGCACATGTCTATAATCCCAGCACTCAGGATACTGAGGTAGGAAGATCCCTTGAGTTCGAGGCCAGCCTGGCTGTATAGTTAGTTTAGCATCAGCCTGAACCACATAGTGAGATCCTGTCTCAAAAACACCAAAAAGAAAGAAAGAAAAATTGATTTCCTGTGGTGCTCATGGGGGAAGGGTGTGGAGGAAAGGGTTCAGGGTGGGTAACACCCAGGAAAAGCAAGAAAGGGGCCTCACATAGTCCCGTGGTGACAGTGACCATGGACGGAGGAGTTCGGTCACCTAAACCCCCTGCTTCTGGTGGCCCTGCACGCTGTGAGCTGTGGTGCTGAGTATTCTAACTCAGCATCAGTCATAGGGCGGCCCTGAAAGAAGAAGGGGTCTTGGGCCGATGTTTTTGTGGGGATCCAGGCATTGTCCAAACAGCTTCCTGATGGGTTTAATGCAAGCAGGCATGGGTGTGGGGTGTGGGGGCCCTGGGGTCAGATAAACAGACTGCACCCAGCTGTCCTGTGGGGAGCGGTCACCAGAAGCTGTTCTCTAAGGCTAATAGTGAAGTGACCATGCTGAGGAGCTAGGGAGGGGCCCAGAACTAGAAGCCGCACAGAGGAGTAGCAGGCCCAGTAGCTGCTATGAGAAATTTAAACTGGTACTCAAAATGGATGTAATATAAAGTGATCAGAACTCACAACGGGGTGAAACAGAGAAGGAAGTGGTCCTGGAAAGCCAGTGTTCCCAGGGCTCTCACAGAGCAGGGTAGCCTGCCAAGTTGCCTCCTGTGGGTGGCAATTCCTTACGCAGCATCCTCGGACCCACATCTCTCCATGTGGACACTGATACGATGTCCTCACCCACACCACATCCAGGCTGGCCCTCTGCGACCCATCAGATAACAAGGAAACAGAAACGAGTGACTTCTGTGGAAGACACTGCAGCTCCTACGGTGACAGTGCAGTCTTGGGAAAGCCAGACACCATGCTTGGAGCACTCTCACATAGTTCCACGGAGAAGCCTAGCGTATAACCAGCAGGGACCTGCCAGCTGTGTGAGTGAACCACTTCTTGAGGGGACCCTCCAGCCCATCAGGCCTCCTGATGAGGCCACAGCCCCAGTGGATGTGTGGTCGCAGCATGAATGAGATCTCAAGCAACAAGCACCCCTCCTGCGCCTCCCTGGATGCCTGGCCATGGGAACTGGGCCTTGAGATCTGTTATTGGGCGGCAGATGTCTCATACAGCTCAGCCAGTGCACATCCCGTGGGCCGAGAAGTTTGCCTCCTCTGTTCTCAGTGTGCTCCTCTTTTCGAGTCTTCCTTTCTGGGCAGCAGCAGATTCACAAAGCCCACTCCCATCCCAGCTGTGCCTTGGGGAAGCCAGTGGGAAGGACTCTGCTTATTTTTAGTAAGTCGGACATTTGCAGGAGAGTGAAGTCCTTCGGATGCCCCAGAGGAGGATGAATTAGCAAGCACTGCAAAGAAAATACAGCTCAGACAGGGACCAGCTGCCCCTTCCCACTAGGAAAACCTCCTCTCAGGCTGACCTGAAAGCCTGGTTTTGTTCTTTGGGCCTGCCAAGCTGTCCAGGCTCAAAGCAACAGCAGAAACATGTGCAGGGAGGATCCGAGTCCAGAAGCATTTCCAGTGAGGAGAAACAGAGCGGGGCTGGACACCTGGGGCAGCAGCAGACAAAGATTCCACATTGGAGGGGCACAGGGAAGGGACTAGGAGGGAAGGCCAAGACGTGGGAGGACAGGGGGCAATGGCAGGGGCAGGCCTCAGGAGCCGAGGGGAAAAGGGCTCAGCACTTTGCATGAAACACCCACTTATCTCCAGGAGAAAAGGGAAGGAAGAAAGGCTGGAGGAGACTGGCGATGCTACAGGGTCCAGGAGGAAGCATGAACCCTCTGTGGGTCCTGGTCAGTCACCCTGTGTAGCCCCTCTGCATCCTAGCTGCTCAGACAGCTGCCACCAGCGGTCACACAAGCACACACCTTCTTCGGGAGGAGGCAAAGTTATTTCCACATCTGCCACTCTGCAACTGTACCCATGCCTAGATATTGCTGAATGCACGGTTTTGGCAGAAAGATGGTTCTGTCCCCAGCCCCAGCACCTTACCCCACCAACAGCACCTTTTGTTTCTGCCCATTCTGTCTTTGTGTGGATGCTGAGATTCCATAGAGCATCCCCCAAAGGGGGACCGCTTGGCTCGGCTGAGCATGCTGGAATGTCCCCGAGGAAATGCACAATCATCTCCAGTAAGTAGAGGACAATGAGGAGGTGTCTTATTACATAATTGAGGAGACAATGTCCTTTATACTCAGTCTGGTTCACTTTTCACACTAAATTAATCTTAATAAGCATCTGCTTCGAGTAAAGGAAGTTTTGTGATAATTCAACCGTGACCTCTGTAAAAGTCCAAGTGATTCCGCTTTGGTCCCTCAGCTCTGAGTATCCTATTGAAATGGTCGTTTTTATTTCATGATCATCAGCATGTTAACATGAGCTGATTAATCCCATCAACCTAACTACACAGATCGGACGAAGCCCAGGGCTATGACATCATTAGCTTTGGGATTTGAGCTCACAGAATCACAGACCGGGCTGGTCAGCTGGTCCCTTGGGTCATTTGATCAGCCTTCTTGTTTCTGGAATTAAAAGCAGATTCTCCCCTAGGCTTGCTCTCTGGCTCCAAGATGCAGGTAAAATCGTCCCAACAGTGGCGCCGGCAGGACTGTGTGGTACAGGGTCCCTCTGAGCTGCATCCCACACAGGAGCGTTTCAATCAGGGCACTGAATCTTCAGCCAGCACCGAGCACCCCATGGCTGTGGGGGGTCTCAGGACCACTGAGGTTTTGGGCTTCCCCTCTCCTTTTTGAGCCCACCCGTCTTACTGATGGACGGATGAGGGGTCCAGAGCCCGAGTCCTGACAATCCAGACTTGGGTGTCTGTCATTTGCAGTGGATATTCCTCTCTTGGCTTCTGCATTCTGATGGTGTTTTAGGAAATTTCTCCTCTCATAAATATATAGGCCATGTACAAAAGCCAGTCAAGGAATTCTATCTCCTCTTTACCCAGTGGGTCTCAAAACATGATTCCAGCAGCAGTGCACTTTGGATCTCATAAGACACAGACAGGTTCAGGCCCCTTCCCAAACCTGCTCCAGTCACAGTCTGGGAGGAGCACAGGCCAGCGGCGCACAGTGAGTCCTCACAGAAGCTGTGACAAGGCCATGGTTTGAGGTGGATGTGTGGGCTCAGTGATTTGGTGACCACTGCAGTCAGCACCACAAAGGCTCCCAAAGATGTTCATATTCTACCCCTGGCAAATTACACACCCAAAGGATTTGCAGATGTGATTGTAAAAAGGGTCTTGAGATGGAGAGATTATTCTGGCTTAATCCCCAAAGTCCAGTGTATTCACAAAGCTGATTCAGAGAAGCAGGAGGACCAGGGTCGGAGAGTGAAGACTGATGAGAGGCGGAGCGGAGAGAAGCTGCTGGCTGTGCTGACAGAGAAGTGCAGCTAACGGAGGCTTCTGGAAGCTGAACAGGGCAAGGTGTGGCTCTCCCTGGAGCCTCCAGAAGGCAGGTCCCTGCCCGCATTTTGACTTGAGCCTAGCGAGACTTTGGTCCTCCAGAACAGTAAGAAAAAACACTGTGGTTTAGTTCTGTTTCCATTAGGATCTCCCTGTGTTATCTGAGCTGGCCCTGACCTCTTGGGCTCAAATGACCCTCCTACCTCACCTCCACTTCCTGAGTGATTGGGAAGACAGGTGCGTGCCCCTGCATTTGGCTTTGTGTTATTTTGAGTTGGTGAGTTGCACTAACTTGTTAAAAGCAGCCACACAAAACTCATACACCCACTTTTCTCCTGCCCTAGACTGCAGTTTTGAGCAGAGGAGCACAATATGAAAAAAGGAGTTAGGGCTGGTCAGCTTGGGGCAGGTTCTTAGTTGGAGCAGACTGCTGTAATAACATACAAGAGAAACACAGGAAGTTACTGCATGTGTGTATTTCATCTATCCATGAGCATTTCCGGGGAATGAAAGTCCTCAGAGAGGCAGCTTTGAATTCCAGCTGCTGTAGCATCTTCAAAGAACAGTTCACTTTCCCATCACTAGGACTCAATACAGACACCCACAGTTTAAAGGAGGAGAGGTTTAATGTGGCTCATGGTTTCAGAGGCTTCAGTGCATGGTCTCCTGGCTCCAAGGCAAGAATATTATGGAAGAGGACGCGGCAAAGCAAGCTGCTTATTGGAGGCAGAGCAAGGGGAGAAGAGTGACAGAGGAAGGGGGCCAGGGACCATGAGCAGTCCCATGTCACACTCCCATGACCCACAGACACTCCTACAAGTGTGCTCCACTCATTCTCTGGGTAGCTCCCATGCCATTGAGGTTGACAACTGAGTTTAACTGTCACCAATTGTAACTGCTGAGGGCTGTGACAAGACAAAGGGAGAGAGAACTGAGTCTCTGGGCACAGCACCTTGAAGGGAAGCCAAATGAGTGCCAGGCCAAGGCTGTTAGTAGTTAGCACAGCTCATGAGTGAGAGTTCCTCTGGTGCCACCCGCAGCCCTGTAAGGGTCTGAGGTTGTCCTCCAGCTTTAACCTTTCTCTCTCTGCTGGGCTGGAGTAGGACTCTGTCTGTCCCTCTAGGTCTACATCCTGCTTGTAGGCAAATAGGGAGGGTGGCAGAGAGCTCTCCTGCCTCTGCCACTTCTCAGCCACCTTCAACTGGGCAATCCTTCATATTTGAGGGTGGCATATCCTTGCAGACAAGGAAACTGGGCAGAGCAGAGTTAAAGCTCTGCTCATGGTCACACAGCTCTCCTCGCTCAAAGAAGTGGAAAGATCACCGCAGAGTCTGAAGTGTTAGTGGTGCCTTCCAGCTTCATCCTTCAAAGCTGGGGATCAAAGCTGGGGATCCTTTAGGGCCGGGGATTTAGCTCAGCAGCACAAGCGCCTACCTGGCAAGTGCGAGGTCATGAGTTAGATCCCTGGTACCAAAATAAGAAAAAAATGAGCAACTTCCTGAATCTGCTTCCTGCCCAAAAGATGGGAATCTGGATACCCATGGGATGGGGCCAGTGTGAGCTCAAATGCTGCACTGCAGGTGGCAAGGAAGTGACCAATCACCCACATAAATTCCTTCTTATAAGCCAACTAGTGCAGCCCCCAAGGACCCAGGGTCTGCCAAACACCAGCCAGCCCATGGGGACAAGGAAGGAAATGACTCAGGAAGGTTTCCTGGCTCCTTAAGCCATCAGTTAGAAGTCTGCTCTTTCCCTAGGGGAACTGCAGGCTCATTCTATAGAGAGCCCTTCCCAGGCCTCATCAAGGTTCAAGAAGTTTATATTTGTAATCCCATAGAGAAATTATGGGAATCCTAGTGCGTTAACTCAAATCTACCACTTCCAGTGCAACACAACACAAAAATAAACTCGAAGGCGTATCTACAGTTGTGGGGAGCCAAGGAGTCCTAGGTCTAGCTAGTGTAATTGCTGACTGGAACAAAGGCCTTGACCCTAGGTAGAACCCAGGTTTTATTAATTCATGAAGAGGGGAGTGGCTCGGGGATGAGTAACCGTGAGTGGGGGGAAGTAAGTGAGCGCTGAGAACTAGGCACGCTAGGAGGCCTGAGGTCACCTCTGCAAGGTGCATAGAGAAGGCCACGCAGAAAGAGTAACCTGCACAACACAGTTCAAGGTAGTAGCTAACATTTGAGGCCAGTGTTTCAGCTCTGATGCGTAATTATTTCTGCCCAGGAAGTCACAGCCTCTAATCTCGAGGCTCCCAGCAGACAGTATGGAGCAAGGCTCTCCCTTTGGGCTCACACAGGCTTTTTGGGAGTCACAGGTGGGGAAACTGCTCTGTCCCTTGCTTCAGAGACTACTCATAGACCGATTTGCATTGCTTAGAGCCAATTGAGGGAATAAGGAGAAGTCCTAGCTAGCTCTGCACACAGCAGTGTGTGGAGCCAGGCCAGGTTCAGCCAAAACGGAGAGAATTGTTCTTTCAAGGAGAGTCTTCCAGGTGTTCCTCCACCTCATACTAGTGTTTTTAAAATTCCGTTATATAAACAGAGATTCTTTATTTAAAAAAACAAACTTAAGCACTTCGCTTTCTCGGTGCAGATATGAAGACAGGCAGTCATTCGGCCTTCTTTGCCTTGGGAATCCGAAGATAGGAAACCATAACATTAGTTACAGCCCTAGAGCGATGCTTTTAAGTTTTCTGTGTATCTGCACACGCATGTGCACACATGCAAACAAGCACCATATACTGAAGTCAGGTGGGGGACAGGAGCATCAGGGACCACGCAAAGCAGGCCTCCCAGGGGGCCCTGTCTGCCGGCCCTTTGAGACCTCAGGGAGCCCATGCACACACATGGCTTAGATTTCTCTCCCTCGGCTGGCACCGGGATCCAAACACAAACATCCTGCAAGAGGAAATGAGTTGGTGCTGACTCCCTGGCTCCCAGGTCTGCCCCTTTCCTCTGATTTCGGCAGGGAGTGGAGAGGCCCACCCAGGGGTGGTAGGAGAACCCTGGCTTGGAGCAGGACACCTGGGTTCCACCCTCCCTAGTCAGCACCTCTCTGTGTGGTCACGGGCAAAGAGTTCGCTCACTCCGAACCTCAGTTTTTATGTTTAGGGAAAGAAAAATAATACCGCACTGGGGAGAAATCCCAGCTAGAATCCATGCATTGATGCATTCTGTAAGATATTAGTTAAGTATCTACTATGTAGGCTCAGAAGCTGCAGATATTGAGACCACATCCTTCCAATGAAAAGAGCTCATTCTCGGGGATCAGGGAGGCTCTGGGGAAACTCATGTCCAGCCTCAGTGTCACTATAATCTTCCACAGCCCTCCTGCTGTCAGTCACAGGTGTACCTGGAACTCAGAGGCTGAGAGCCTCTAACTGTGACTATAGCTGGAGAAAAATCCTTGAGGTTAAAGGAGGTCATAATGGTGGGGCCCCAACCTGATAGGACTGGTGTCCTTAGGAGAAGAGGAGGAGATATTAGAGAGCTCTCTCCACACATGAGGATGGGGGAAAGCAAAGCAGAACCCTTCCCTGTATCAGCCACCTCGGCTCATCAAGTCAGAACACTGGGTCTCACCCTTTCTTGGTCCTGAGGACCCTTTAGGAATCCAATGAAAGCACACATGCAGAGAGCATCAGCACCACTTGTGGACTACATGTTCCCTGAACCCCGTAGGTCTCTGTAGCCCGTGAGCCTCAGCAGCCCCACCTGGTCTTACGCAGGATGACTGAACAGAGATGGGGCAGAAGATTCTCCATATCCACTCTGGAACATGAGCTCCTTTGGGGATGGTGAGGAACACTGCATGCCTCAAGCAATCAGTGCTGTAGTTTGAATCTTGAACATCTTCCCAGGGCCTGGGGCTCCATCATACACTCCTATCATGTGCTGCCACCCCACCTGAGGCTTGAGAGTAGCAGGTGCAGCAGATCATGGTGCATGCTTCTAAAACTCTGAGTCAAATGAACCTTTTCACTTCCTAGGTTGATTATCTCAGGTAGTTTGTTACAATATCAGAAAGCTGATAGACACAATCCAAGAACTCTGAGGTCTCTCCCTTCTTGTCCCCACAGATTACTTCTGTGTCAGAAAAGTTCTATGTACCAAATCCTGTGCAAAACTGAATTCAGACATCTGCTTCTGACTGAAGATAGTTACATTTTCCCACTGAGAATAATTATCAAATATAAAATTTTTAAAAAGTTTTTTAGCCAGGTGTGGTGGCACATGCTTGTAATCTCAGCACTTGGGAGGCTGGGGCAGGAGGACTGCTGAGTTCAAGGACCACTTGGACTACAAAGTGAGTTCAGGGCCAGCCTGAACTACATACACAGTGAGACAGAGGTCTCAATAAATAAACTAAAATACATTTTGAAAGGAATCCAAACATATCCCCATCAGGCTGGACTTGAAGGATGCAGACCCCAGAGAAACACACTGGAGTGAGTCCTGTATTTCCTGTGGATTTGAACCTGGTTAGAATGTGTCCAGAAAGCACAGGCAGGAAACCTAGCCCTAGGGCAGCAGTGTGGGGTGGGGTCTAATGGGAGGTGTTTGTGTCCCAAGGGCTCCAGCCCAGTGAATGGATGTGTATCCACCGTGCTCGAGGCTGTGATATCACTCTCCTTCAGCCATAGGGCAACACAGCAAGGTAGCCTTCAGCAAGCACTAAGCAGAAAATGCACCAGAAAACAGCATCCAGAACCGTAAGGCAAATACATTTCTGTTCACTCTAAATTAGCTAGTCTTGAGTATTGTGTTACAAGAGCACAAAACACACTTAAGACACAGTGCAGGGCTCTCGGAGACCACATTCAGAGACCTAGAACATAAGGGAGCATCTGACTGAAGTAAGGATTGTCTCAATCTATGTGAGCTGCGTAAGAAATTCCAAGACTGGGTGGCTTACAAAGAACCAACATTTATCTCTGTGCATACCGGAAGCTGGAAGCCTGAGACCAGGGGGCCAGCATGTCCAGGTGCTGGCGGGAGCTTTCTTCCAGGCTGCAAGTGGGAGGCTTCTTATGACACCACCGCATGTCACACAGAGCTGGTGCGCTCACTGGCCTCTGCTCCTAAGGGCACCAACCCTGCTCACAAGCACTCCACCTAGTGACTTGACTAGCCCTGCATCAAGTCCATCTCCAAGTGCCATCATGTTGGGATTGGGATTGAGATTTCAGTTTAGGAGTTTTGAGCCAATGCATTCAGTGCATTACATTCTGCCCCAAGCCCCCCAAATTCATGTCCTTCTCAAAAGCAAAATAGATTTTATTCCAGTCCAAAAGGCCCAAGAGTCTTAATTCATTCCAGCAGGAGCTCTACAGTCTGAAGGGCAAACCTCATCAGAATATCATCCATAGCAGGCATGGCTGAGACTCATGGTGTGATTCCTCCTGAGCAAACTTCCTCCTCAGCTGTGAACCTGTGAACCCAGGCAGGCTGTGCAGTTCCGGGGTGCACTGGTGGTGCAGACATAGGATAGACACTGTTATCTTACAAGGAAGAAAAGGGGTAACGGTCCCCAGCAAGGACAACACCCAGAGAGGCGAACCTCGTGAGCTCTGCAAGCTGGCCGCTAATCCCCTTCTGCTCAGTGCCAGTCCTGCAAGCCCTCTGGGGCAGTACTCCTGCCCTCTGGGTACACCGGAGCAGAAATGCCGCTGTCTTCCAAGTCCATGGTGAGGGGATCTCATCCATACAAGCTCTGCCAGGTTGGGGTTGCACTCCCAAGGCTCTGCCAGAAGCTGTGCCCTCACAGCCTTGAGTAGAGCACAACTGTGTGGAAAGCAAGGCAATGCTTCTCACCCCCTTACACACACGTGTGTGCACACATACGCACACACGCTTTTGAAACTGAATAATGATTTTTGTGCTGCTTCAACAGTTTTTGCTTATCGATCTTTAAGAATAGTACACATCACACTGGGTGGGTGGCACACACTTGTAATTCTACCAGTCTGAGATGTTGGGGCAGAAGGATTCCAGTTTGAGCCCAGCCTGGACAACTTATTCAGATCCTGTCTCAGAGAAATGGCTAGGATGTGGCTCAGTATGAAAACTGTGTGTTCAATCAAGCACCATAGAAGAAAAGGGGAGTGCATGCCCCCTATAATTACATCCCATAAAACACAAGAAGACCCTGCCTTCATTCCTTCTCATCTCCCTCCCCTTCACTTCAGAATGCCGGCTCCCCTCTAGGGCGGCTGGTTAAATCCACGGCTCCCCCCCATTCTAACCTCATTACATGGCTGTGTAGCCACGCGCCCAGGGTTCCCTCCTGAATGTATATTTCCTAATTTTTTGTCACATGGATAAGCTGAGAGCTTCCCAAATTCTTAGAGTCTAGCTCCTTTATGTTTAATGATTTGAGTTTCCAGTCACTTTCCTCTTCTCAAAGTCGACTGTGAGCAGGCAGAAGGAAGCAAGGCAGCTCTGCAAAGCTCTGCTCCTTGGCAAGGAAATCTCCCCAGTTTCGTTGGGCATGTGCTCTACCTCCTACAAAGTGCTAGAAGCAGCCATAGTTCAGTCAGGTTTTTGCCACTGGACTTTTATTAGCCACCTCCTTCAGTGCCATCACATCTTCCCGCCCGTAGTGCTACCTGCATTCTGTATGTGATCACGCGTAGTCTCTAAGAAGGTGGAAACTTCCCCACACCCCTCCTTTCTCATCTCTGAGCCTTCCGCAGCATCGCCTTTGACAGTCCTTTCATGACAACCCTGACTTAGTACAGAGCGCTCCTCAAAATGCTTCCAGCTTCTCCCCACTACCAGAAGGGGCCTCCATATCTTCAGGGATTTGTCATGGCAACACCACACTTCCCATTACCTATTCTGGTCTTCATCAGCTTAGACCTGGGCTAGGGTACTTCAGACTGGATGGCTTAGAAACTATAGTGCTTTATTTCTCCCTGTTGAGCAGTTTGGGATCAAGTTACCACCATCATTGGTGAGGTTCCTTTCCTGGGTAACAGACCAGAAAAGTTAGAGTTCATGGGCAGCCATGACCTAGGAGATTAAGTCCAAGAGAGGAGGGAGCTGCACAGAAGTGGGTCCTTCAGCTGCTCTCAGCTCCTCCAAGACCGACACACTGCAACGGGACCTGCACAATCCCAGTTATGGGGAGGGGACAGAGAACCCTGGTGGAGAGTAACTGCTAGGTGGCTAAAAGCTAAGCACACAACTTGGCAGCATTGTGGGGCAGTGGGAACAAAAGTTTGAGCTCAGAGCTAACAAAAAAATGGAAATTTCTAATAAATACCTTCAACTTTCAGTTAAAACCCCAAAGAAGGATAAGGATAAGAGCAAGTGTGAATTAGCTCAGCTGCAACTAGATGACTGTTCTCTACAAGTGTGAACCTCTCTGAAAGAATACTTCACCCTATACATTGCAATTTCTAGCATGCAATAAAAAAATTTACAGGCAACACAAGTAACAGGATCAAATGCTGAAAATCAAAGCATAGACAGGTTGCATAAACCAAATGCAGAGGAGCCAGATACTAAAATTTTCAGATGTAGAGTCTTTTTGTTTTTTTGAGAGAGGGTCTCACTTTTCAGTTAGGCTGGCCTTGAGCTCACTTTGTAACCCAGACTGGCCTGGAACTCGCAGCGACCCTACTGCCTCAGCCTCCTGAGTGCTGGGATTACAGGTTTGTGCCAACACACCCAGATCTCAGGTGTAGGTTTTAAATTAACAATGGTTGCTGTGTGCAGTGGTACACACCTGTGATTCCACCTTCTCAGGAGGCTGAGGCTGGAGGATTAAGAGTTCACGCCCAGACTGGGCCAAACAGCAAGACCCTACCTCAATAGTAATAATAATATATTATTATTTATTATCTTATTAATGTGCCCAAATAGAGTAAATGATAGAAAAATCACCATAAACTGCCACTTATTTAAAAATAGTGTATTGGAAATCCCAAAATTGAAAAAAATATAAAATTAATATATAAAATAAAATTACAATTGTTAGCTTATTATATATCACTAGAGAGAATGAATGAGCCAGAAAATTGTGACATAAAGGTATTCAGAGTAAAACAGAGAAGAAAATATACAAAAATAAATCACATATGGGACCAGGTAAGAAATGTTCAAGGGCATATAATTGGAGTAACTGGAGAATAGAAGAGAGAGAGAATGGAGCACTAAGTGGTTACTTTTATGTCCTTGATGAGGTTATAATGCCTCAGTATTTGCTTCTCTATTCTGAATGTTTATGACCTCCTTCCCTTACAGATGCCAAGGACCACTGACTACTTCAAGTAACAATGGATTCAAGGAGCTAAAACATATGGAATTTTACATGACAACATCATAGCACAAAAAGCAGACTATTACTAGTAAACTATTACTACAATATTTTATAAGGCATTAAAGTCATTTAAAAAGATAATATACAAATGTTTCAATTTGCATACATCTATAACCATATAATATACAAATGTTTCAATTTGCATACATCTATATCCATATATTCAGAAAAATAAAACAAAAAATTAGAGAAAAGGAGAAATAATCAAATCTATCATCAGAGAGGAGATTTTAATGTATTTCTCTGTTATTGAAAGAAAAAGCAGATCAAAATTTAGTAAAGATATAGAAGATGATTGAAGCATGATAAACAAATCTGAGCCAACAAAAATACATACAGTAATGCAACCAACTACAACAAAGCATTTGTGTTTTCAAGAGCACATGGAAGTTATAAAAAAATAAACTACATACTGTGCCAGAAAGCAAGTCTTAACAAATTTGAAAAGATTATGATCATACAGATACACACTCTGACCACAGCAAAACTAAGCTAGAAATAAACAACAATATAACTGGGATATCCCTACATGTTGGAAATTATGGTAATTTAAATCATGAGTCAAAAAAGAAATGAAAATGGAAAGTTTCAAATATTTTGAGCCAAATGATAATGAAAACATGACAACCAAAAACATGTAAGACACAAGTCATGCAGAGTATACAGCGCTTATAAATTTAAGATACTAGAAATGAAACAAAACTAAATATCAATTTATTAAAACAGAAATTAGTAAATTGCAGTTATGGCTTGTATCTAGATATCTGCCATGTAGACCCAGGGTGTATGAATTACAGATTAAAAATGTACAATAATTGGATTAGTCCACTGATTAGCATTGTTGTGCATGTAATAGAAGACTTGCCTGGGTGTGGTGGAACCAACCAATAGGCACACAGCATGAATGGAATATAAAGGGAAAGATAGAAGGCAGGTTGACTGCTTTCTGTCTGCCCTGCCATGGACTGTTTCTCCTCTGCCATGCCACCCTGTCTTGGAGCCATCCAGCTATGGACAGAAACCTCTACAAACTGTGGGCTAAAATAAATCTTTCCCTCTTTAACTTGTGGGTGTCAGATATTTTATCATGGCAATGAGAAAAGTAACCAAGATACAAACCAAATACAAACCACTTCCTGGTTTTATAAACAAGGTGTTGTTGGGACAGGACCACACTCATTTATTTATTAATCACGGCTACTTTTGACCATTACACCAGAATTGGATAGTTATAACCACATAGTCTGAAAAGCGTAGAAGTTTTACTATCTATTCCTTCCTGAAAGAGTTTGCAATCCCCAGTCTAAATTTTTCAATCCAAAATTAGATTTTGGGGTGGAGATGTAGTTCATGATAGAGCACTTCATGTGCAAAGTGTTAGATTCAATCTCTAGCTTAGAGAGGAAAGAAAAGAAAAACAAAGTTTTGGGCTGGGGATTTAGCTCAGTGGCATAAGCGCCTGCCTTGCAAGCAGGCAGTCATGAGTTCGATCCCTGGTACCGATAAAAACGAAAAGACCAAAAAAAAAAAAAAAAAAAAAAAAGAAAAACAAAGTTTTATTATAAAAATTGATGAGTTCTAAACTTCATATGAAAATACAATCAGATAATAAGAATGAAGATAATCTCAAAAAATAAACACAAAATCAGATGGCATGAACTACCAGAAAGCAAGCCTTGGTAATGAAATTGTTGTGCTTAAAATATTCTAGTAGTTATGTATACATAAACAAATATCACAAACAGAACAGAGTCCAGAAATGGACTCATGCATATTGGAGCACTTGATTTAAAACGAAGTTGCAACTAAAATGCAATTGAGAGCAAACAGTTTCAATACTGACACTGATCAACTGAAAAGCTATCAAAAAACAAGTTAACTTTGACCCCTACCTCATACCATACACAAAAGTTCCTTCCAGATAACTGTAGACCTACATAATATTTTTGCACCATAAGACAGAAAAAGATTCTTATGATCTTAGAACAAGTAAATGTTTCAGTGGTTTCTTGGGCATTTGTGCCAAAAAGTGAAAGCTTCACATTAACATATGTATATGAGTGTCCCTAGGAGCAGTAGTTATAATAGCCAGAACCTGAAAACTCAGATGTCCTTTAGTGGGAGAATGAGCTCGGAAGCCGTGGTCTTTCCACACCACAGGCTACTACTCAGCAGCAAAAAAGAATGATCCATTGATAGACGCAACGATGTGAGGGAACCTCAAAGGATTACACTAAGTAATAAGGGTAATTCCTCAAAGCATATGCTACTACCCACTTCCATTCATAGAATTTTAATATACAGTATTGAGGATCAAAGCCAGCACCTTGCTCATACTGGAGCTAAGCCACCAGCCCCAGGACATTCTCGAAATGACAAAACTGTAGACAAGGAGAAGAAATTCAGTGGTTGCAAGCAGGGCTGGGTGAGGAATCCTTGTGCAGCAGAACTGCTCTTGACTGGCCCTACATTTATATTAAAACTGTATGGAACCAAACACACACACACACACACACAGAGACAGAGACAGAGACAATGGCGGCAACCTGAATAAGATGGGTAGGTCGTATCAGTGTTTATTTCCTGAAATCAATATTGTACTATAGCTTTGCAATACATTCCCACGAAACTGGACAACGGTTGCACCCGATCTCCAGGATATTTATCATAATTGTGTGTGAATCTACAATGACCTTTTATGAGTCAGCCAAGGTTCTGGGTGACATCACACAAGTCAACATCCCAAAGCCTCTGTTTTCTCCTGAATGATGTACAGATAGTTATAGTTCTTCCTTTGTAGCAGTGTTAAGGATTTAAGCCACTAAGCTTAGCACTGTGGATGATATAAATCTCCCACAAATGGTATCTTATAAAGCATTGTCATTATGATGAATGAGAAGAGATTCAGTGATTTCCAGCCCCTCACTAGGTTGCTCCCAAATAAGCCAGGATTCCAGTCTCCTAAGCTGGGTTCTATTTGGTCTGAGGGAAGAGGATCAAAAGTGAGAAATCTGGGGAGGACACACTGTATTCTCCCTATGACATAGTGTGTGTATGTGTGTGTGTGTGTATGTGTCTTAGGCCAGGGAGTATCCTAAGAGACAAAGGAAGAAGAGGTCAGAGAGCAGATGCAAAAAAGAAAAAAAAATGAATTTAAAGGACCACTGGGAAGCAGTGGGGGCAGGGCTATTGTACTCCAGCCCAGATGCCCTGGCTGGGACTGAACAGATTCCCGGGCCATGTCCTCTTCTCCCACCAGGGTCTCTGGAGTTCAAGGATATGACAGCTGCTCTGGGCAGCAAAGTGTACTGCACGGGTGTCTGCAGATGCTGGTGGAGACAATAGTGATGATAATGACAATGTTTGAAACTGGAGGTTTAAAGAAACCCATTTTGCATGCTGTACTGCCCTCCTGTCTATTACCTTCCCTATGTACACTAGTTGAGCTTAAAACCTAGTCCTTCAGAGCAAGAAATTCCAGAAGTCACCTTGGTCCTCCCTCCCCCAAGGTGACCAGCAGGAGCACCTGCGTCACCTAGGAGGCTGTCAGGGGTGCAGGGTCAGCAGTCCACCCAGACATCTGCATTGGACTCTACACTTTACAGGACCTTCACATGATTTGTTGAGAAGCTCTGGTCTTGTGCAGCCTTCTCACTTCTGCTGAGGAAACAGGATCAGAGAGGGTGAAGGGTGGGCTCAGTCACAGAACACGTTTGCATCACAGCTGAAACTAGCACTCCTGCTCTTGGGTGCTTGGACAACTGCTCCTAGGCAGAAGCCTCTGGACAAACTGGCTTGAGGTGCAGTGGGTCTGCACACTTAGGCCAGGAGGAGAGTCCTTGGTCTTCTGTTCTGGAAGCCGTTCTGGTGGAAAACACTGCAGGAGGGGGGACCTCGTTCAGATCAAGCTTTGGGCACAGGTAAGAAGAAAGCACATCTAATCTGCAGTCATATGAAAAATTGAAATTTTTTCCCTGGAAAAAAATTTTCCCAGGGAAAGCTCTATTGAGGCATCACAGCAGCTAGGTCGTGTTTGCAATGACTCAGACCTCTCTGTGCCTCAGTTTCCTCATCTGGAAAGGCTGCTTCTTCCTGAGAACTACGGGTTGAGCACCTGCCATATGCTAGTGCCTTGTCACATGTGTCACGATGGCCCCCAGAGAGGACGGTCACAGCAATGTCTCTAAGGGTCTCAGTGAAGGCAGCAGGGAGACTGGACGTGGAAAAACCAGAGATCACAAGCTGCTACTGCTGGAAACACCTGTGTGACCCCATTCGCCAAAGCAGGCCTGTAGTCTTGCTTCTTCCGTGATCCAAATCAGCCAGAGGAGGACAGCACTGAAAAGATTTCAGATGGGGCATTTCCAGTAAGTAGGTGTAGGTTGGGCCAAAGGCTGAAACTTGCAGTGTCCTTGCAGAAACTTGTGAGCTTGAGGGGAGGCCCCGCCTCGTGGGGGCGTGGCCTGGGTGGGGCGTCCTATCCACCCGACCTAGGCAAAGTGCCTCGGTGCAAGCTGCTAGGATGGCTTTCCAACACAAACGCTGGAGATCTGGAAAAGGAATTCTTGGCTGCAGTAGGAGAAAAGCAAATGGCGAAGTCAAAACTAATAAATGTTTAATTAAATGCCCACAGAAGGTAGCACCGTGTCAATATCATTAAATTGCTCAATTAATTATCCCTAAAATTCTCGTTACAGGTGAAAACGATTTAGATTTTCTCACTTTGCAGGAATTTCCCAGTACCCTTAATCATTCCTAAGAGATCACAGCCATGGTAAATTAGTGCCTTGTAGCCAGTTAAAAACAAAATCAAAATAGGTTTTTAAAAATGAGAAAGTTATGCATAATGCGCGCGGTAGCGCCGTATTGCTGTTTCATATGCGTTTGCTGAGGGCCTGCATTTCTCTGTGCTGCATCTCCCGGGACGTTAGCACAGGGGCTGGGACGTGACCGTGTGGCAGGCGTTTTTTAGGCCAGTTGCAGATCACCATCCTCCATGCTCTTGGCGGAAATGTCGCGTGCACCGTGTGACTGTTTCAATGGACTATGTTTTAAGTAACCAAAATGAATGCACAAAACCTCCACAAGATAAGTGAAACACCAGAAATCAGAACAGGCTCGTGCAGGATCCGAGGCCACCCAGGCTAGCGAGGTCGCTGCCAGCTTTGTGCCCTGAAACCTGGACCCGCGTCTCACTCGCTCCCTATGCGCCCCGGGACGAGCGTCCCGCGCACCTATGAGCCCTCGGAGGAACCGAAAAGGGCCTCGCAAGCACCCCAAGCTTACGGTCCTCACTATTGCAGCGCCTAGAAGCCTGGCGTCACCCTGCTGACGCAAAGCCCGCCACAGCCACACCTTCACAAGGGAAGTCACACTCAGGCCAGGGAGAGACTCTCGGGGCTCCGGGATGCAGAATCCCGCCCAGCCGCCCTCCCCCTGCCCTGAGCTCCTCAGGAGCCCTTGGTCTGCTCGATCCCGCCCCCAGAGAACCCTTTTTAGCTGCAGCGCATTTTACAATGAGTGACGGGATGAGGTCAGGCCTGAGGTCCTGAAGCAGTGTGGCAGTCCCTGATCCCTGTGTAGGCCCTCGCTGCTGACTTCAGGCCCTGTGGTGGTGCGGGGCACCTTCTCCAAAAGGACCAGTAAAGAACCATTTTGTCCTTTCAAGCTCCCTAGACTGCGTGATTCTCTTTTTCTATTTTATGCATAAGTAACACAGCTCCAGCCCCTCTTTACCCCCAAATCCTGGAGGGTGGCCTGAGGAATGTGGGCATAAAGTCACCGCGCCACGGTTTGTTTGGGCCTGATCAGATTGGCTCTTTTATTTTTTTTTAATTTTATTTAAAAGGAAAAAAAAAAAAGAAAGAAAGAAAAAACAAGACAAAACAGTGTAAGGGTACAAGTAATACAGGACTACAAAAAAAAAAAACACAGTAAGAAATCACCAGTCAATAGATTACACATTGTCATCTTAAAAATAGTTGCTCAAGTCACAGGATCAAAGCATACAAAGTGGACATTCAAACAGTGAGACTGCAAACAGTTGTGTTCAATGATCCAACAAAAACTCCATCATATGGTCATCTATCTTAACACACCTAAACACACTTGCAGTTGTATCCTTTAGAGCATTTTTTTTTCAACAAAATTCTTTTTTACAACAAAATTTACACATTTTGGGTTTTATTACTCCCATAGTTCTTATTACATTTTTTTGGAAGAAAATAAAACCAAATATGACAAAACAAAGCTGTCAGTCAAAAGCAAGGATAGACATAGTACATGATGTAAAAACAGAGTACAAGGTTATCAACAATGGTTACCGTAATGCCACTTGCTTCCTTAAAAAGAAGCCTATATCATTAGGTATAATTAAGTTGAACAAAACAGTCAGAACAAGACCAATGAAACCTAAACATTGTAAACCTTACAGGACTTCAAAAGAAGATAATAGTCAAAACAGAATGGCATCATAGTGAATCTTATTGCCTTCAAAGTAGTTGCCTATACCCTCAAACTTGATACTATCAAACAGAGCGGAACAGAGTCTACTCAGTCAAAACAAGATAGTGGGAGTAATAGAGGACTTCAAATCAAGTTAATAGGAAATCAAAAAAGTTGCTATAATATATCCTGCTAATTTTTTTTTTATTTTTCCCCTTAAAAAATAATAAAAAAATAAACAATTTTTTAATGAATAAAGGGGAGATTGAGATAAAAGAGGACATAGCAACATAACAATACAGGTCAAAGCATGACAATTTCAGCAACCTAGTGCTTCACCACCAAATAACCCGACTTAATAGTAGTTACCATAGTGTCTTTTTCCTTGAAGTATTTGAATATAACTTTGTATACTGTAGCATCAGACATATCAAGACAGTGTGAAACCATTCAATTGGATAAAAGTATTACAGGGTATTTAGAACCAGCTAACAGAAAATGAACAATGGTTTCTATATTATCTCTTTGCCTATAAAAATTTTTGTTTATAGTATCACATATAATAAAATCCAGTAAGATACAACATGATAAAACCAGTGGAGACAGAAGAGCAACAGTTTGGTAGGGCTTCAAAACAAGTTGATATTAAATCAGCAGTAGCTATTATGATGTCTTGTTTTCTTCAAAATAGCTGTTTATCTCATCACAGGCAATAATATCAAGCAGCCCAGAATAAAGCCATTCCAATTAATGTGTGAAAGCTTTATAAGGCTTCAAGGCCACATAATGGGGAATCATGATTACCACATACTTTTATATATTTGAATCCTTTCTTACACTAGGGAAACTATTCGGTATTCACATATGTGAGTTTGATTTATTTCACTTATGAGTATGGTCTCAAGCTGTGCCCATTTATTTATAAATATCTCAATGTGATCCTTCTTTATAGCTGAGTAGTACTCCATTGTATAAAAGCTGCTATAAATATAGATGGCTCTTTTAAGGACTCTGTGTGTGTGTGTTAGGGGAGGGGAAGGGCATCCTCAGAAAGTCGTGGAAAGGAAAGTACCAGGTCCAGCCCACAAGCACCGACTTCCTCTCCAGATCTTTCCCCACGAGGCTGACCTTCCTAATCAGGACATGGGAACACTCTTCCCTCCTTTCCTGAGGGAGGAGCTTCCAGCCTCCCCTAGGTCCTGGCAGGCTCTCCGTCTCCCTCGCTTCACTTCCATCCCTTCGCTGGCTTTGCTGAGGGTCTCTGGAGGGTACTGCTGGGCGGCATTGTGGCTGGAGCACATACTGCCCTGTGAGCAGTTGGGAATGAGGAAAGGTATTATACAGGCAGGGCCAAACCCCAGGTTTCCAGCCGGCCCGCCTGCCCTCCACTGAGCCAGTGAGCACAGGATTTATGGAGATGTGCTGCTTAGAGAAAGCCAACCCAGGAAGCAGAACAGGAAGGGGAAGGTGGCAAGCCAGGGCGGCTGTAGGAGAAGGCCCAGGCTCAGCCTGGTCCAGCCAGGAGCTCCCAAAAGCAAACGGGTCATGGGTTCTCCAGCTCTCTTGGCCACATCCCAAGCAAGTATGGGTCCAGGACCTCTGGCTGTCACTGCCAGCTCAGAAGAGGCTCCAGCAGGCCAGGGTGGCCCTGTGAAGAAGGCTGCGGGCAGGAGGCTTGGTGGGAGCTTGGAGGACAGACATGGTGAGCCAGTAGAGATAGCCCAGATACCCAGGGGCAAAGATGGGCAGTGCCCACAGCAGCAGCCCACAGTGGTGTGCCACAGCATGGCCGAGAGAACACTTGTTACGGTTCCAACATGAAGTGCTCCCAAAGACTCATGTAATGAGGGCTTGATTGCCAGCTCAGCAAGGTGGGGCTTGGAGGAGACTGAACCACGAGGCGCTGACCTCATCAGTGGGTCAATGAGTTCATAATTGAATAGGCTGCTAGAAGGGGCCCAGGTGGAGGAAACAGATCACTGGGACGTGCCCCTGAGAGGCCTTGATTGGTCCTGGCCCCTTCCCCTCTTGCTCCTCCTTATTCCCTGTCTCCTGGCTGCTGTGGAGTGAGCAGCTTCCCCCACCTAGCTTTTCACCATGATGTTTCTGCCTGGCCACAGACCTCAAGAGAGGGAGCCAGAAAACATGGACTGAGACCTTTGAAACCGTGAGCCAAAACACACTTTCCTTCTCTACACTGGTGACCACGAAGTTGTTTTTCAAAGCAAAGAGCAGCTGACTAACACAAGCTCTCCTCCTTGGCCTATGTGTGTGTCCCCCCGGGCAATGCAGCTCTCCCAGGATCCACAGTACCCACACATGGCACATGCCCAGCACAGATAGCTGAGCAGCACATGAAGGCTGCTGGGGAAGACTGGAGGGGATCACTGAGATAGCGTTCAGATGTGGAGCCAGGCTGCCTGGTGAGTGGTCCGTCTGCTGAGTGACCTCAGGTGAATTCCTTGGCTTCTATGAGCCTTATTCCTCAGAAGAGGAATATGATAGCACAGGCTCAGAGTCTTGTTCAAAAGCCTTAGGGAAGATGTTTCAGACTTCTGAATCTTTCTGCTTTGCAATAGATGATACGCACATACATTATCTGTCACATAAAATATCAAGGGGATCAGAGCAACTCCCTATGGTCAACCAAATGTAACAATATTTCTGGGATGAGTCCTGCCAGCAAATGGTCCCATCAAGCAGCACAAAAACAGGACCATCAACAATCTCACATTACTTTCGGTCGGGTTTTGCCGGCCAAACAAATTGTAACAGATTCAAGGCTGGTTAAGTTTTTGAGTTGGATGAAGATTTTGATTAGGATGTTACAAATTTTGTTGCTAGCTTGGTTTTACTTACAAATAAATTCTCTGTTTTAGAAGATTTTTGAAATTTGAAAATCACAGGCGGTAATGGATCTGTGGTTATCTGAGACTGTGATTATAAAGCTTGCACGAGGGAGCTAATGAAAAGCTTTTTAACCTGTTGTTCAATCTGCAGCAGGTCCTTGATAAATATATTGACAGTTGTTGGTAATAATAATATGTCATGATGGCTACGCCCATCAAATTACGATCACTAAAGAGAAAATTTTCCATCGGAGAACTGAATACTGTAGTCCTTGCTTTGACAATGCAAGTCCTACACATTTCAACAAACATCCACTGGACACCACCCAGGTGCCTAGCACGTGCTGGCACCTGCCAGCATTATAGACTGGGACTGCTTATTTACTGAAATTTTCCACTAGACTGTAAGCACTTTTAGGAAAAGAGCTCTATCTTGTTCTCTATTTTATCCTTAGTACTTAGCACAGAGCTTTACAGAGGGAGGAGCACAATAAATACTTGAATGATTTCTCTCAAGGACTTGGAGCTCAGAGTCTAGAAGGATGGAAGGGCAGTCTTTGAAGAGTCCCCTCAAAAGCTAAATAAGAGCACAGAGAGAAAAATGGTTAACTTGGAGTCAAGGTTATAGGTCAAATTTCTTGAGACAAATGAAAATAGACACCTGTAATTCTTTTTTTTTTTTTTTCTGGTACCAGGGATTGAACTCACGACCTTGTGCTTGCCAGGCAGGCGCTTATGCCACTGAGCTAAATCCCCAGCCTGACAAATGAAAATAGAAACATAACACAGCAATGGCTTTAAGATATAGTAAAGGCAGCATGCAGAGGGAAGTTTATCACAATAAACAATGACATGAAAAAAGTAGATCTCAAGTAAACAACCTAATGATGAGCCTCAAGGAACTAGAAAAACAAGAACAAACAAAGCCCAGAATTAGTAAGAGGAAGGATAGAATAAAGATCAGAGCAAAGTAAATGATGTGGAAGCTTTAATATGAAAGTTCACTGCAATGAAAAGTTGGTTTCTTGAAAATATAAACAAAATCAACAAACTTTAGCTAGGCTAGGAAAAAAACCTAAATAAATCCAATCGGAGATGAAAAAGCAACACCACAGATACACACGGAATAAGAGACACTGCTGTGAACAGTTGTACACCAGCGACTTGAGTAACCTGGACGAATGGATAAATTCCTAGACACAGGCAATTTACCAAGACCGAGTAATGGAGAACTAAGGAATCAAGTGAGTCAAGTAACAGGGGAGGGAGTTGGCTCGGTAATAAAAACTCATCCAAGAAAGCCTGGGGCTTGATAGCTTCGCCGCTGAATTCTACCCAACATTTAAAGAACTGGGACCAACTCTTCTTAAATCATTTAGAAAACTGAATAGACAATACTTTCAAGATCATCCCAATACTAATACCAGGACACAATACCAGGACGTTATCCTAATACTATAACCAGGACACAATAATAACAAAGGAAATTTACAGGTCAGTATCCCTGATGAGCACAAATGCGAAAGTCCTCAGAGGAATACTAGTAAATCAAATTCAGTGGCCAGGCAAAATATCATTCACTTTGAAACAACAGCAACAATAGAGAGGGATGAAGGAAGCGAGCCAGCTCTGAAAATAGCGTCCTTTGAGCTCCAGCCTTGCATAGGACCTTGGGGGAAGCCAGTGATCTTTCCTTTCTGGCCCAGTTTTAGTGTAGCCTTTGAAAAAGATAGAGTCAAAGACTATAGAGCGAGATACATCCTTTCCAAAGGGCAGATCCTGGGCTGGCCCTGGGCAGAGCTGATATAGGATGCTCATTTTCAGTTGGTTGGGGTGAGGGATGCATCTCTGATGGGGCATGGAAGGGAACTTTCAGACCTGTGCCCAGGCAGGAAGGCTTCCTGGCATAAGGGCTGTAATTCTGGTTGAAGGGAGAAACCCTCATTTACTCAGTGCAGGAAATTCAGTCCATGAAGATAGCGAGCCCACAGAGATGTCCAGGCAGGGCGAGGACAGCGTCCACAAAGGGAGAAGGCTTGGCACTGGCCATCAGCTGAGATGGGCAATGTAATGTCCTTGTAGGGGAGGAGTGGTGATAGGGTTGCTGGGTGGTGTATGCACAGGGGTGCACATCTATAAAGATGAGGAGAAAGAGCTCACGCTAATGGAAAACCCAGCTACAAACACAGAGAGGACTGAACCTGGGAAGATCCCCAGGGGTTGGATTGCAATTAGAGGTGTTGAGAACTCCCAGCTGATTATGTCTAAATAGATAGGCAGCACATAGGAGAATGTGTGAGTACCTGTACCCAACTATGTGCAGACGCACGGCACGTGTCTTCCCCGGTCATTTCTACCCAAGGGACCCGAGAGCTGTGACATTCTGAGAGCAGTGCACATCCACAGTGACAAGATTTTAGCTTCTACATCACATTTTCAATTTTATTTAAAACAGAAATCCCTGAAGAAAGCAGGCATGAGGTGGGAACATCTTTTTATCCAGAAAGTAAGTGTTCAAAAGGATGATGGTAAAAAGCCAGAAGAGCAAAGATACTTTCTGGCTATTTCTGGAACAATTTCAACCTAGAGTTATGAATTATATACTGTAACATAATGAAACCAAGAGCCCACAGTATTACACATTACTGAATACATGGGAAGTTTGATTAGGAACACAATATTCATGTAAACAAAATGATCATCTACTGAGAGGAAAAACAGAAAAGCAGCAACCTTGCCTTAGAGAACCTGGCGGGGCCACCTGTCTGGTGACCTGTCCAGTGGACCTTGTCAACAACGGGACACATTGAACTCTTGTGCCACCTGGTAGGAGAACAGAGCACTGTTTTGTGGAATTTCTTCCAAAGATCCGTGTCCTGACTCTAGCCAGGCTAAAATGTCAGACAAACCCAGGCTGGCTGGAGCACGGTCCAGAAAACAACTGGTTTGTGTCATGAGGATCAAGGGAAGACTGTGCAACCATCTCAGTCTGAAGGAGATGGATCTGAAGTCTAAAGACAACGTGTGATTCCAAACTGCATCCTTGGTGGTAAAATTACTGGGACGGAGGAAGGAGACTTCCGTGGTCTGAGGTCTAGAGGCTAGGAATGTATGGTGTGATTTTCACCATCTCAATGGTAGTTCTCTTTGTTTGTTGGAAATACACCCCTAGTATCTGGGGGTGACAGGTTTCATGTGGTCTACTTGCTTTCAGATGATCCAGCAAAACAAAATGTTTTACATCTCTAAGTTTTAGGCTCTATAAATCTGAGATGATGATGATGATGATATTGTGTGTGTGTGTGTGTGTGTGTGTGTGTGTGTGTGTGTACAT
Source organism: Cavia porcellus (assembly GCF_034190915.1). Lineage (NCBI taxonomy): Eukaryota > Metazoa > Chordata > Mammalia > Rodentia > Caviidae > Cavia > Cavia porcellus. The sequence continues at coordinate 69,143,264 of NW_026947501.1, read as the reverse complement.
GCCTCAGTCCTGAAGCAGAGATCTAAGAGGTAGATCATCAGGGAAGAAAGACCCAGTCTTTGCCTGAAGCCTGCAGAGGAGGCTGTGAGGGATGGAGGTGAATTCTGCATCAGGGTGCCAGTCTGTCTGTTTTGCCACTGTGGGTGGAGTCAAGTGTCCCAGGAGGATGCTTCTCCCTCCTTGCTGTGACTCAGCCTCTCAGCTTCAAACAACTTCATGGAGATGGACTTTCACATGGGACCACGGCAGCCAGTTGCCCAGGAACATGTGCCCTGCCCTTAGGCACACAATGTTAGGAAACACAAAACCATCCTCAAATGTGACTTCTGCAATTTCCTATTTGCCTGATTACAAGGCCTAAATAAGCAAGATGCTACTGCCTCCAGCCTGATTCCTTCTTGATCCCCTGATTACCTTCCCAGCATTAACATGGACATCAGGGGCTGCCTGCCCCCAGCCAGAGAGTCACTGGAGCATTGGAAACCATTTGTAGCCATTCAGGATGGATGGAATGTGGAGGTTCCACAGTAGGTACCATTCCCATTTTTCCTTGACATTTATGCTTAGCTAGGAAATAGAACTCCACCTTGCTGTGTCCTGTTCTACCCTCCATGCGAAAAATATTTACCCAGCACCTTCCCCACAGCAAGCAGGACTCCAAATTATTGGGCAGCAGACACAACCGGTAACGGAGCCTTCTGCCAGGTTTACCTTTCTTCTTGCTCTACCTGGGAATTTCAACCTAGACTTCAGTGTTTCATCCAACCCCCAGAAGGCTCCCTTTACACTGTGCTAAGAAACATTGACCATTGCTGCCTGGACTGCAGTGACACTTTATCCACGTCCCTTTTGTACCACTTTACTGTCCTATTCTCTAAGTGAACAGTCTGTCCTGGGCCCAGTTTCAACTTTTCAAAAACACAGAGGAGAATTTCAGAGTTCCTATACTGCTCCAGTCACTCTGCTTCTCCTTAGGGTTAGCATCTTTCACTAGAGGGATATATCGATTACAACTGATGAGTCAATATAGACACATTATCATAAAATGAAGTCCAGAGTTCACGTTAGAATTCACTTTTTAAAGCCAGGCGTGGTCGCACCACCTGTAACCCCAGTACTCAGGGGGCTGAGACCAGAAGAACTGCCTGGGTTACACAGAGAGTTCAACACCAGCCTGAGCTACCTAGAAAGATCCTGTTCCCTCCCTGTCAAAGAAAAAAGAATTCACTTTTTGTGTCATGCTTCGTAAGTGTACAACAAGAAGTATACAGCATTCCAGTGATATACAGAACAGTTTTGGGGCCCTAAAAACTCTCTGTGCCCTGATTCTGAGGGGCTAAGGGAAGGAGGATCTCAGGCTCAAGCCCTGCTTGGGCAACTTGGTGACTTAGGGAAACTCTGTCTCAAAAAATGGTGAAGAGGAGAGGGCTGGGGATGTAGCTTATTTTAAAAGCCTTGGGTTCAATCCCCAGTCCTGCAAAATAAATAAGTAAATGGAAGAAAGAAAGGAAAAGCTCTCTATTCTCTATTTATTCCTTCCTCCCTCCATAGCTATCTTTTCGGCAATCCATTGTGTGAGAAAGGTAAATGAGAGACGAACAGAGAAGAGGAAGATGAAACAGGAAGGTGTGCTGAGGGCCTGCTGCATAAAGATGACCCTTAACTGAGGCATGGACTAGGATGGTGTGATGGGGCAGATTTGGGCCAGCAAACATTCCCTTCCTCTTTCCTGCTAATGGAAGGGTGATCGTCCTTACTGGCCTTCGCCATGGGATTTCCTGTGGCCAGCGGAATATGCACAATCACAATGCAAGCAGGACCCTCAGTCGCAGGGACCTGGAGTGGTCTTGGATGTCCTCCCAATCTGTCATGAAGAGGGCATCCCCTCGGGACTCAGTGCGCTTTAGGTCAGCGTTCTAGAGAGAAAGACATAGGAGCTCCCTGGGACTGTCACCGTGGACCAGAACCACCTCAGCGGCCTGCAGGTCTGCTGGCAGGAGAGAAATGTGTATATTGTTCTTTTGGGGCCATCCCTAGCAATGGTGACTAGGCCAGCAAACTTCTGGGGAACAGGAACAATGAAAAACATTATTCAGATAGATGGGGGAGGTTAAGGCAGAACCTACTTCAGTGCAAGGGCATGAGAGCTTATTGAATATTTATGATGGGCACGAGGCCATCCAATTAGCTGCCAAAGGAAGTGGGAACATCGATCGGCTAGGGCTGGTCCCTATCATTTTCTAAACGCCTCACTTCTTCCTGAACTGGCTCATGACTGGTGTGCCCATCATGACTGCCTTGTTCTTCCTTTTCCAGCCTCTTTGCAGCAAGAGACTAGCTGTGTGATCCAGTTTTGGCCCCTGAGGATGAAACAAAGATATTCTCATAGGCTTCTAGAAGAGCTTTTACTTTCCTGATGAGTGAGGTCAGATGTGGTTAGAAGAGTCCTTTCCTCTCTCTTAGTCTGAACCAGATGCAGTGGCTGGAACCATGACCACACTTTTGCATCCATGAGGGAATGGCCAGGAACATTCCAGTGACATTGGCCCCACCCTCTTTGAGTTGCTGAGCCACTGCTTGCAATTACAGCACCTCCCTGTAGACATCCAAAGAAATGGCCTCCTCTCCAAGTGAGCTGCCCTGAGGAGGTCTTTGAGTTGGTGTGAAATTTTGTGTTAGTTAATTCCTGAACTAATACAATACCTAACATTTATGAGCACTTACTACAAGCCTGGTACTGTGTTAAGCATTTGATTTTTATTATGCCATGTAACCTTTCTAAATCCTATGAAAAATTATATTAGCACCACATTGATATTCTTTCCAGGGGCTAGATCTGCTAAAGGGTCCACTATTCCAGTTCCACCGGACTTCTGGGGTGTGTGTCCTGGCCCAACCGCAGCCACCTTAACCCAGAAAGTTGGTGTTTTCCTCCACATGGAGAGAGCCTGGGCAAGAAATTGCCTTGAGAAACAGATTTGAGCCGAGGTTCTCTGTTCCCTCCCAAGAATGAGGAAGGAAGTTGTGAGCTGGGGTTGTGGACCCACAGATCTTGGGCTGCCGAGCTCCCTGGGGGCAGCTGTGAGCTCAGCACAGAGGACAGCTGGGATGAGCTGCAAGAGGGCTGGACACTCCAAATGTGAGCCCGCTCCTTCCAGGTCCCCATCGGAGCTGGCTGAATGGAGCCATATAAGCAATCCTCCGCTTGCTCCTGACGGTGCTGCTGGAAATTTCCCCTGCCAGTCTGAGAGTGAACATCCTAGGACAGTTACTGGTTCTCCTTTGCATGGATTAGTTTGTTTCAGTTGTCTTTGTCATACCCAGGGGAAAAGTTCTCCAAGTACAAGTTTGGTTGATGTTGTATAAATTTTGCAGAACAAATCGGTGTGTATAAGAATGAACTGTGCTCATGACCACGGGCAGATGGGTGGGCCCTCCGAGTTGGGCCCAGGGCTGTGTATATGCACACGTGCACACACATGTACATTTACACACACACACTTTAATAGGAAATGTGGTGTTTTCTAGGTCTTCTTGGGTGATACAAGCAAGATTCAACAGACTTGAGAAGTTAGAAGCAAACAAGGAGACTGAAGTAACAGTCTAAATTTGACATGGGCAAGCCTCTTGCTCTGAAGCATTTGTTCATAACTGCATGTGCTAGGGGGATGGCAAAGGAGATGGGGTTTCCCCAGGACAAATGTGGCGTCAGGGGCCCCCATGTCTCAGGAATAGGACCTGGCTGTTGAGAGCAGCAGCGAGCCTCTGCGCCTCTTACCCTGAGCAGTCTTCAGAGCTGCGAGCCAGACTGCACCTGACAGCTGAGCTCCGCTCTGAAAGACACTTGGGCACACGGTGACCCCAAGAGCCCTGCGACGACAGGAGGATGCACAGGGTGAAGAAGCAGGGCAGAAGAGAAGCGGACTCCAAGGAGCAGGCACACAGGGAGCAGCTGGAGGCCAGGTGAGGGAGCGTCACTGTGGAGTGCCTGGTCTCTGAGATGCGTGCGGAACCTCCTTGTAAGGATCTGCTGAACCAACCAATTGGAGTTTACCAAGGTACACAGAGCTTTTCCAGAAAGGAGTGAGTTTTCTGCCCGCGAGTGCATTTAAGTAAAAAACCAGACAACCTCTTCCTGGTTCTGTCCTAGGAGAGATCCAACTGTCCCTGAAGATTTGGAAACAGATGTCAACTTCTCTCGAGGCACAGGAACTTTATTCCATGTAGCTGGATGTCAGAGCCCTACCATGTTTACTTCTCAGACATCTATTTCTTTATTGGTGATTTCCAAAGGAAAGAGAAGAAGGAAGAAGGAAGGGGGGAAAGGAAGGAGGCAGAAAGAGAGGAAAAGGAAGAAGAATGGTCAGTGCCAGACCCTTGAGCCCCCCGAGGCTGCGCCCTCCCCAGGTGCGCGGTGGAGCGCCTCACCACCTCATTAGGGCATTGCTTGCGGTGCGGGGTAGTGGTCTCTGTTCCCAGGGCGTCTGTTCATTTTGTACCATTCTGTTCCTAATGCGTAGTGCTTGGTAAACTGCCCATCAGCAAACAATTGCAAGTGAGGGGTGAGTGAATGAACACTGCACTCTTGGGACTTTGTTAGAGACCAGTTTCTAGAGCGGCACCCACTCTGTGTAATGTTCTTATGTAGGGATGGTGTATCTCGTTCCTTCAGAGGGAAAAGAAACCCAGACAGTTTAGGTAGGGGGAGACAGGTTGGAGGAGTGAAAGCCACCTTTGTGGATTTTAAAAATGTCTGGGACATTAGGCCTGAAGCTGAAACATCAAGTCATATGTTTTCTTTTCTACAGACAGCTTATAGTTTTCATAGAAAAGGAAAAATAAATAGCAAAACCTTTGTTACTTTTGTGTCCCTCTTTACTATGTTATTTTTTGTTAAGGAGACAAGCCAGCCTCTGTTCCTCAAATTCTAGGTCTGATACTCTCTATCCTTTGTGTTGACCGCTAACATTTAGACCAATTGAGTAATGATCTGATACCAGTGCAAGGGTTTTAGCCAACAGAAGTCCTTGGTCCATGAAAGGCGGTCAAGTGAGGTCAGGTCCTCCTGTCCCTTATCATTTCTGGAGCTGGAGTGGAATCTGATACATAGCAGATGCTCAGAAATACTTAGAGAACAAATGACATATTTACTGTCTGCCTTGCCGACAGCTGTCACGTAAGAAGCACCTTAGTAACATTACTGGCTAATCATTCGCATGCCTGTGGTTACAAGTGAGTCTGATCTTAAACATAAAAAAAAGAGTCAGGGTCCCAAAGCAGTGGGGCCTGACTGGAAAGTCGGGCTCTGTCCTTGTCAGAAACTGAAGAGGAGGTGGCTTCTGGTCCAAGTAAAGCTTCTCCTGCCACTGCCATCAGCCCAGCCCTTTCTTCCTCTAGCCAGTTTTGGGCTTTCTTTCTTTCTTTCTTTCTTTCTTTCTTTCTTTCTTTCTTTCTTTCCTTCCTTCCTTCCTTCCTTTCTTCCTTGCTTCCTTCCTTCCTTCGGTACTGGAAATTGAACTCAGGACCGTGTGCTTGCCAGACAGGTGCTGTGTCACTGAGCTATACCCCTAGCCCCTTCTAGCCATTTTTGGTTCCAGATCTCTGGCCCACCTGCATCAAAAACTTTTAAGAACACAGAAGGATGTAAGCAGCACATGGATGATGGAGAAAGAGGTAAATGACAGAGAGATGGCAGACGGGAGAGTCAGGGGACAGATGGCTAGCTACTTACAAACAAAGGCTTCCTCCCCAGCTGCACCTACAGCCTTTCCCTTTCTTCTGGCCACATATCCTAGAAACACAGATCAGCCCTAACTCTTCCCTGCCAGTCCCACCCCACCCTGAATGACAAATGCCCCGAGGTCTTGAAAGTGGAGCCCACATTTCTGCTCCAGCGTTTGCCTAGACCTCATTAATTCAGGAAGATGATACCTCCACCAGTGGAAAGATATCGAATGCAAGCAAAAACTCCTTAATTGCAGGTTTCCTTTGGCTGTCTGCTCCCTTAATAAACTTGGAAACTATTTTATGTAAATCGTATTCGTTGAATGGAGCCTTGCGTTTTCCGGCTCCACCAGCTGGGCGGAGATGAGGCAGAGGGAGATGGAGGGAAACCGATGCCTGGGGAAAATGTTCCTTGTCCAGGCGACGGGCCTGCTAAGTGCCTCGCTTTTCACTGGGGATGAAATTCCTTGCTGGCTGCTGGATGGGAATGTGAGCTTGCAGATGACCAGCAGCACAGTAATGGTGACGCTGCAGGCAGGAAGTACAGGCTAGGTGGAGAGAAACCTGGACTGGGTCAGGTGGCTTTAAGGACAATTGTGGGCTGGAGTGAGTGGACAGGAGGAAAGGAGGTGTTGAACCAGCCACTAAGATAGGATTGGAGGTGTGGCCCCATGGCAAGGCCTAGCCAGGGCACAAGTCCAGAGCTCGGTCTCCAGGTCACTTCTGGCTTTTCATGCAGAAAACCTGGAACAACTACTATGCTTCTACCTGGCTACCTCTGCCACTGGCTTGACAATTGCCCCTCAGACCTGGGCAATTACTTAATGTGTGGCCTTCGGCCAGTGTGTTAATCCTTCTGTGCCTTGGTTGATTTTATCTGTAAAGTGGGGAAGACCAGAATGCCTACTGCATGGGATTTAGTGATTTACTCTTCATCAAGCAGTGCTAGCAGTGCCTGGTACCTTAGAAAGTGCGGAGGAAATATCTGCTCCTGTCATCCCGATCTTCCCATTACCGTCTACCTCTGTTAGTGACAACCAGTCAACCACACCAGAACCTTCAGCTTACCCTCCTGTGAGGAATGGGGTCCACTATCCTCCACTCCTTGAACCTACCCTCCCCAAGGCTATGACAAATAAAGACAAACTCAGGGGAAGGAGGAGGCAGGAGGAGGCGGTGACTGTGATGGAGAAGCCAGGATAGATCAAAGAGGAAGCAGGAATGAAAGGTTGACCTGAGGGTGGTTGACTCTGTCCACCCAGGAAACTGGCATACAGGGCAGAGCAGGTCCCCCTTTGGTCCTTATATTCGAAGCACAAGAAAAGACAAATGACAGTCTCCCTTAGGGAGCCGATCAAGAGAGGAGGGAGGAAGAGGAAGAGAAATTTGGGGAGGAGGGCAAAGATTTCGCGCCACAGGGCTGGAATGGGTTCCCGAGCTAGCATCTGGCCCTTGGCACCTCTTGAAGACCCAGTGTGGACAGGAAGTCAAGGAGGGCTGACTCCTTTCTCTAAACTGGCTATGAAACCACCTATCGCCTGGTCCTTCCACGGCAGGAGCCACAACAGCAGGTGCCATGGGACCTGAGCTCATACCTGATCACCAGCAGTGTCCTATGATTCCCCACCACAGCAGCCCTGTGATCAACATGTGAAAGTCCTTCCATTACAACTAGGGACTCTGTAAATTAAATGATTGGGACATTTTAGACAAAACAATTTGGGCCATATTGGCTGTCTCTCAGTATACAGGCTCTTTGTATTAGTGATACGATTAGTGATAGTCATTCAACCCTGAATTGATTTTGAAATAAACACCTAACCCACCATGAACTGCCTGGGGTAGGGGGACCCAGAAATATTCTCTGTCGTGCTTGCAATGACAGCTTCTTATTCAAATTTGAATTCAGAACTGCTGCAATTCGTTTCCTTATTGAGGAAAAGTTAGACGAACTAGCTGTTGGCTTAAAGGCTTCCTAATTAACACCCAGCAACCCAGCAGGGCGGTTGGTGCCTGGTTATTGGTTAACTTCTGGAATCCTGCTGTGGTGTACTGCCTTATGCCAGCAAAGCAGAGAAAGGTGAAGACGAGTAATAATGGTAGACCTAAAATATATCAACAAGAATAAATGTGTTGTTAGGAAATTCCAAGCTTTATTAAATGCACTTTTGGTGAAAGAAGCCCTACAGAGAATTTCTTAATAAGTTTCAAAGGCGGGAGATGTTTGGTCCCTGGAGTAGCCTACAAAAGCAATTGTGGTATCTGTGGAATGTGGAGCTGCAGAGTGCCCCAGGGAAGCAGCCGGCTAGGTCTCCGCAGTGCTGCTGGCTCAGCTGAGTGTGGGAAGAGTCACAGTGTCAGTGTCACAACTCCCTGGCTTGGTGGAGCCTGAGCCATGCAGCCAAGGCGTACCCACTCAACTCTCTGTGGCCAGAAAAGACACCGCACGGATTCTAAACACCTTGGTCACTTATACTGAAGTCCAACAACACCCACATTCAGGAAATTCTTCTTTATGTTTATCTTCAGTGTAAACTCATTACCTACCCTTCTGTTCAAAGCAAAATAGGGAACAGCTGTTCTCCACCACTGCCTAGACACTGGAGGACTTGCCTTTCATCCATCCCTTTCTCTTCTCCAGGATACATTCTCCAAATGCTAGAAACCTTCCCAGAGATGTACCGGAACCAACGGGCTAATTAGTTCTGGCGTGCTTCCTTTAATTCCAAACACTGGCCCAATGAACAGGCTCATTCTTCATGCCTGAACAACAAGGGTTCTTTGGATAATAGGAAGTAAATCAAACTTCCTTCCAATTGCAGTATTGAAGAAGATTTCTACCACCTCCTGTTGCCCCAGCCACATCATCAGCCTGAAGTTCAATCTGTCATCAGCCTCAATGACCTTATGCCATACAGTCGACTACCTTTGTTTCGTTTTTGGTACTGTGGATTGAATCTGGGGCCTTGGCACTGAGCTGCATCTTCAGCTTGCCCATTCATTTATTCATTCATTGATTTCTTTTTAAGTTTTGAGACTGGATCTTGTAAAATTGCTAAATTGCCAGGCTAGGCTCAAACTTGGGATTTCTCTGCTTTGGCCTCCCAGGGCTCTGGGATTATGGGCATGTGCTACCATACCCAACTAATATTTCTCATTACTACCAGATGCCATGTTACATAGTATCAACTTGATTGGCTTGAGAGACACTTGGATTAGTAAAGCACACTTCTGGGTGTATTTGGATGGGTCATGGGGCATGACCCTGGGGCCTGTGCCATCCCTGGTGCCTTCCTGTCTGGTTCTTTCCACATCTCTCACTTCCTGGCTGCCATGAAGTGACAGCTTTCCTCTACCACATCTTTCCACATGGTGTTTCTGCTTCAGAGCCAGAGGACCTCGGACTGAAACCTCCAAAACTGTGAACCGAAACAAACCATTCCTTAAGTTGTGTACATTGGACATTTTGTCGCAGCAATGAAAAACTGACCAGAACATGTACGCTATATAGGTCATCTCATTTGACATTCACATCACTCTGCTGGGTAAATGTTTTCACTGTTAAATTCATGGTTAAAGACAAAATCTTTAAACATCTTATACTCATAGTAAGAGGAACCCAGGGTTCCCAATGTATAGCTCAGGCTCTTGACACAACTCCAGGCTAAGACACAACACCTGATTCACAGAACCCTACCAGGAAGGGGATGCCTGATGTGGGCAGAAACAGACAACAGGAACAGCTTCTCTGCAGCTCTGTTTCTGAACTGAGGGTCCTTTCTCATTCTTGCTGATCTTCCTAGCCCTGTACACAAAGCCTTTTGATTTTATTCTTTGAAGCTGACATTAAAAACAAAAGCAAAACAAACAAAAAACCCACAACCAACTCCATGATATAGTTATTGCTCCCACCAAAATCACGCTGAAATTCAGTCTCCGTTGTGAAGGACCACATGAGATTTTCATAAGGTCACTAGGTCATGAGAGCTCTGCCTTCATGAAGGAGATGAGCTAATTGGTTAATGGGTCACCTTAGAAGCTGTAAAAGACAGCTTGGGTCTGCCCCTTGTGCCTGTCCCTCCCCAGGGTGATGCTCTATACCACCGCTGGGTCCTGTTACATCCTCACCAGCAAGAAGCCCTTACCAGATGTGGCCCCTTGTTCGTGGACCTCCCTGTATCCAGAACTGTGAGCTGAATAAACCTTCATGCTTTATAAATTATTCAGCCTCAGGGATTCTGTTGTACTAACAGAAAACGAACTAAGACAGTCCACCATCACACTCATGTTCAATTATCTTTGTACACACTTGTCTGTCCATTAGTCCACGACCTGTCTCAAAGCAGGAGCTTCAGCTGTTTTATATTTGCTTCACCAGGCATAGTGCCACCTATTGAACAGACACTGCAAATGTTTAGAACATGACGTACCATATGGATGGGTGAATGCATGGAAGAAACGCACACATATACATCCACATGTACTCATTATTCCAATCTGAGACACAGAAATACTTGCAGGTATGGATGATCTCTATGTAAATGACAGGTATCCACCCCTATTTTTCCATTACAGAAATGGTTTGTAGCATTGAACAGAAGGTTAAGAAATCTAATTTTGTTTTCTCCACTAAGTCAATGTGTGATCTTGGACAAGTCATTTTTTTTTTCTTATCAGAAAGATGGAGACAGTTGGCCTCAATGGATGACATTTAAGGCCTTTCCTAGTCCTAAATTTCCATAATTCTATGGCTATCTATAGAGTTATCTAAACAATCACAAAAAACACTGCTTCACACTGGAGAAACATAGTCATAATAAACTAAGCAAAACCAAATGCCCTTCAATATCCTGTTGCAAACTATAAAACGTCCCCTAAAATCACATTTTCCTCTTGAAACAGGACGTAGGAAAAAATATTTTCCTATTAAATCCTTTTAAAGTTTAAGTGAAAGCATTTATTCTGTGATTTGCCATCCAACTCAATAAAAAGTAGAGGATGCAGCCATCTTACTTACAGGAGTCACTCAAAAAGCAAAGGTGGTGGAAATTGAAGTTGGAAACCAGGGTGCCATGCCAAGAAAACAATGCACAAGTTTTCTAAAGGGAGTTTCCAAGTGTGTATCAAGCGGTTTATTTCTGCCATTATGTTGGGAAAGCCAGTAAATGAATTTTTATAAGGTGATTTATGAAACTCTTGGGGTAGACATAGTAAGCACTGAGTAAAAGTTACACCAAACTTCCAAACCTGTGGGGGTGAGGGGAGAGGGGACTTGAGTTTTAGTGACAGTGATTGATCATTGGCGAGGTAAGGAAAGCAACGCGGTGTATTGTAATGGGTAGGAAGGGTTAGAAGACTTTGGAGGAACCGTGTCTTGTGCTCTCTCTCTTTTCCCTATTCCTGTAGTACCTGAGGGATGACAAGGAGCAGACCCACAGATACTGTTTGGGACATGAAAAAGATCAGGTGGCTCTCTGTTCATTCAACAGGACATACAGATGTGTCTTCCCAACTCAAAACCATCGTCCTTTTTGTTAGAGCTACCTTCCTGGGACAGCAGAATAATGGCCCTCTAGCAGTGTCCATTTCTAGCCCCTAAGTGTGTGAATCTGTACTTCACAGGGCAAGGGGGAGCTGACTTTCAAATAGAATTAGAGTTGTTGGTCAGTGAATGTCTCAGTCACCTTTCTGTTACTATCTGTATCTAGTTATCTAGATAAACAACTTATAAAGAGAAAAGGTTTACTTTTGCTCATGGATTTAGATGTCTCAGTTCATGACTGATAGGCTTGCTGCTTTGGGACTACAGTGAAGCAGAAGAGATAGAGCAAAACTTCTCACCTCATGGTCAGAAAGCAAAGACAATGAGAGAAAGGAAGAGAGACTGGAGTTCTGTTGTCCCCTTTAAGGATACACACCAATGACCTGAAGATCTTCCAGTAGGCTCTTCCTTTTAAAGAGCCCACCGAATCCTAGGAGTGTCACGCTGTGGACCTAGCCTTTACTACATGGGTCTTTTGGGAACATTGGCCTTCAAGCAGAGGGAGCTTATTTTGGGCCCTGCGGATGGACCCCATGTAAAGATGAGGGTCCTGAAATGGGAAGAGAGAGGTAGAGAGTTCAGTGAGGTGATGAAAAACTCAGCCCATCATTCGTGGGTCTGAAGGTCAAAGTGGAGTCAGGGCCATATAATGTAGATGGTATGCGGAAATAGGAGAAGACAAAGAGACAGAATCTCCCCCAGAGCCTCTAGCATCATAGACTTGCTCATAGCCCAGCGAGGCCCAGCTCAGTGTTCTGACCTCAAGAACTCAGGATAGCACATTTGTGTTATTCTAAGCCATGAGCCATAACAGTAATAGCCATAACAGTAATCTAATTCCCCCCAACATCTCTAAAACACAGAGCGCCCAGACAACTCTGCTTGAACCATTTGGCTTTAGATGGTCAACCGCATAGACTAGACCAGAGGAGGGTACCAGACTGACACTGGGCCAGTTGTGCTCTGCAGTCTCAGGATTTGAATTTGGGATTGAAGCATCAAGCTAACCCTACTTGTAGCCAGGAGCATAACATAAAAACTCAGGAGGAAGGAAGCTCTGGGTTTGGCCACAGGAAGAGAGAAGTAGAGAAGTTGGTTTGTGGTTATATGGAGAAAAAGAGGGGCACAGACACAGATTTTGGAGAGCTCTGCTGTCCAGCCCTCCCCTGAGGTAAAGTGCAAATCTACAGAACACACTCCTCACCCCGATGACTGTGGGGAACCACTCGGACCACTTCAGTGCTCAGGAACCTCTAGGGACACCCGAGGATGTGGCCTTACTTGTCAAGCAGAGGCACACAGTGGGATACGTTATGAAACAGTGACTTAGAGAGGCAACCACACATGTGCTAGTTACAGCACTATGCAAGACTATAAATGTGAGGTAACGACCTGTGTAAGAATTACACAACAAAGATGCAGGCGGCTCTCTTGTGTTTCTTCTCTGCTGTGCTCTGTGCTGCCTGCTGTTGTCACTGATGTCTCGCACACATTCATTCTCTAACCTTGGGATGTCACTTGCGAAAATGTCCTTTGGGCCCCCTGAGCAGGCCAACATACTGCCTCTGAACAATGCAGGTTAGAGGTGAACAAAGGAACAAACGTCTTGGCTGGGTATGGTGGTGAACGCCTGTGATTCCACCTGTGTAGGGGGATGAGGCTGGAGGGCTGCAGGTTCAAGGCCAGCCTGGGCACTTAGTTTCATCTCTACATTTTAAGGAAAGTTTTTTACAAAAGGGTTGGTGATATAGCTCAAGGGCAGAGCGCCCTTGAATACAATCCTCATTACTGAAAAAAGCTTTCAGCTCACAACTCCTAATAGTGTGTGTGGTGGATTAATTACTGGTCAACCTGAGTAGGAATGCCCAGCTGAAGAGTCAGCGTGGTTCTGGGTGTAGAAAACCCACCTGTGGACTACTGTCAGAACAGACATAAGGGGATAGGAGGGGAGCGTTTTGTGCTGATTTTCCTTAGAAGAGCCATACTCCAGAATCCTGGAGGCCTCCACTGCCATTCGCTTATGGGGGCTACTAGAGACTTCACAGTAGCTCAACTCCCACCTACCTCTGACCCTCAGGAAGCACAGGCTGCTGAGTGCTGGCTGCTGCTCTCTGCGGAGGAGCTCTTATCTTCACTGTCACTTGGGTATCACCTCCTGGGTTTTGGTGGAGACTTTTTAGCGTTTGGCACCAGCCCCTTGTGCTTTCTGGCACAGACCTTCAGTGTTCCATTACAAGCCCCTTGGCCTTCTGATGTGGACTCATATAGGCTATTGCCTTTGCCTGGATTTTTCAGAATTCCACGGTACAGACAGATCTCTTGTGCTCTTCTGCATGTGACTTTTGGAGTGAAATGATTAAAATATTATACACATTATATGTTCAATATTAAATCTATTTCCTTGCCAACCACTGACTTTAGTAAAGCCTGACTACAACAGAGTGGTTTCAGACAAGAGGAAAATGCAGACAGGTCGGTGTTGTCCAACAACCAGATGATTTCTTCCTCAGGAGGATGGGAAAGGTGTTTTGGGGGTAATCCCTGCATACAGAAGTCAGGAGCAGTGAAAGGTATTCCTGCATTTTTCAGATAAGGCTCTGGGAAGTGAAGTAATTTACCCAGAGTCATAAGACAGAGCATAGAAAACCTACAATTCAAACCCAAGTGCTCTCACTTCCAAATGCCAAGTCCTTGTGTTTTTCCCCCCTCTTTATTAGTTATCTTCTTATAATTGTTTCCTAGATTTCCCTTTTAACTAGAAAGTACTCAAAGATCTGATCAATGTCACTTAGGTACCCTGTAGAAGTTTCTCAGGTAAAAAAAAAAAAAAAACAAAACAAAAAACTTGAAGTCACCCATGTCCAAAGAGAAAAGTGGATGTGTGATCAACCCAAAGCTGGCTTGGTCTCTTGGTGTCCAAGGGCTACAGGCCACATCCAGGATGGGGCATGTCTTCTGAAGCCTTCCATTAGTGTCCACATCTGTGCGACCTTCTCCTTGAACATTTGGAAAGTGTTATGGTTCATACCTAGATGTCCCCTAAGGGCCTCATGCACTCAGGTGGTCCTTTGGATGGTGATTGGATTATGGGGCTTACAGCTGGTTGTTAGGAGGTGCAGTCTGACTGGAAGAGGCAGTCACTGGGGGCGTGATCTGGGATTATTTCCCTTCCTGGGTCTTCCCTTGTCTCTGTTTCCTGGATGCCCTGAGATGAGCAGCTCTCCTCTGCCTAGCCCTTCCACCGTGCCCTTGTACCTTGGAGCTAACTCACTGTGGACTGAAACCTCTATACACTGTGAGGCAAAACAAACCTCTTTTTAAAGTTGTGGGTGCTTGGTGTCATGTCTCAGTGACAAGAAAGAGAGTTGAGGACCACCCTGTAGAGTAAGCGGTGCCAGTCATGAGTCCCAACTCCAGAGAGCCTTTCCTATGCGAGGCAGCTGTCCTTAGAGCGAGGCCCTCAGGGTGCTCTGAGCTATGCGCATGTGACTGAGCCTCTGCTCTCACTGAGTTTGGCACACCTGAAGATGTATTTGGAGCAGATTACAGGAAACTCTTGGGGAAACAGAAGTGGGTTGCTCTTTCCCAAGACCATTGCTGACAGCAGGAAACACTAAGCACTGAGAACCAGTTAGTTAACTTTGGTGTCTCACTGAGAATGCACACACGATTTGTCTGCCCATGTGACAATCAACAAATCAAATGTCTTAAGACAATTTCCTAAGTCAATGTCCTTGTGGTGATCACCTGAGATGACTGGCGGAATTCACACATATAATGTCCCACCGATTTTGCTCTTTCATACTCTATCTCTTGAATCTTAGTCATACAGACACAGGTTCACAAAAGAACACTTGTGAGTCCAGAACCTGTTTGTCCCTGTGTTGAGACTCTTGATGAGTGGCTCTATATTCTCTTGCACATGCTGCTTCCTTGGGTTTTGACTGCTTACTAATCACACCATTCTGAAGGGATGTTGTTTCTTGATCTGCAAAGTGGATTGACTAAGTGGCAGGGGTCTCCTTTCTTCCTGCACACTTCTTTGAACTTTTCAGAGTGGAATGCCTTCCCAGACTGACAAAGACACGCCAGATGTTACAAGCTGCTGCCAGAACCTGCGAACTTGCACACCCTTTCCCAGTCTTTAGGAGAACACCTAGAAACGAGGCGAATACCTCCACTCTCTCTAAGTCACTGTTGAGAGGAAAGCATGTATCACGTGCCTGTGGCCACTGGACACTCTCTTCACTGCAAACCTGATGAAGAGTCCTTCTTGACATTTTTTCTGGCTGGATTCAGGGCATCTAGTGTGCCTCCTTCTTTGGAGAATGAGGACATTGTCAGATGCGATCCTCCCAGGAGGTGGTGAGGACAGCAAAAAAGAGATGGGGCAACAAAAGAACACAAGGCTAGGAATTCATCACTATCAAAGATACAGACCCAGGCAGTTGGAGGTGGGTTATCTGGAGGGAATCAACGGCCAAACAGGAAGAGAGGACCAGGAGACCATCAATTTGTAGGAAACAGACCAAGAAAATGCTGACTAGGAAAAAAAAAGAAAATGGGAATGAGGTAACAGAGAAAGATAGGGAGGGAAGACAATTGTTGTACATATTAGTTCCCCAGGATTACAAGAACAGACGACAACAAACTTTGTGACTTTAAAAAACAGAAATTTATTTCTCACAGTCCTGGATGGCAGAAGTCTGAGATCAAAGTGCAGGTAGAGACATACTTCCTTCAGAAGCTCCAGAGGGAGACTCCTCTTTTGCCTCTTTCAGCTTCTGGTGGCTGTCAGCATTTCTGTACAGCTGACAGTATCTTTCTGAGAAGCTCTGTTATCTGTGTATCTCTTAAAATGACACTGTTACTGGATTTAGGGCCTGCATAGGTGACCCAGGGTCATCTGCTCATTACAAGACCTTTGATTAAATCTGCAAAGACCTGTTTTCCCAATATGTTAACTGGTTCTAGGAATCTGGATGTGGACATGGAGCTCGAGGGGCCAAAGTTTGGTTTATTATTATTTCAAACGTAGGAGAAATCCAAAGTAGGATTAAATAAACCTCAGGTGAGGGGAAAAGACCTTTCCTTGTGACTTTTCTAGGGGTTTTATGTACTTGTGGTCACTTGTGGCTTTACAGTCTGATGTTCTGAGTTCGTTTGGATCTCAACTGCACAATCTTCTGTTCTTACAGATTTGTACAGAAAATTTTAAGATGTTTGACCTTGGTTTTCTATTCCAAAACTCCATTGCACCCAACACCATTCACAAGAGTCTCTGTGTAGCTCAGCCTCTTTCCCACTCAAAATCTCTTTCAACTATCCACTTTCTACTTTTCTGGGCCCTCTTTAGGTTCTGGCTTCTCCTTTCACCTAATGCAATTCTGTCACTTCATTATGCTCAGCAATTTAACTCTCCTCCTACTCTGTCTCTGCCTTACTTTGATAGCCCCAGACTCATTAACAAACCCATAAAACAAAGAATCCATAGTAGGGGTTTTGTAATTTGTTTCTCTTTCTCTTATCCTCCAAGCAAGGTAGAAGAAAGCTGTATGGAAATGTACATTCCTCATGCAGAGAAGATGAAATGGTTACAATCTGAATTTTCAACCTTCCTCCTTTCTGATATATGAATATATTTAACATCTGCAGTCTATGTTCACAAAGTTAGTTCTTTCCATGATTCCGTAAAAGAATTAAATTCATGAACTGAGGCAATACTGTATTTCTCATAAGTTTATTTTTTTTAACACAGTGGTTCTCAAATTCTGATCTCAGAATTGCTTTATACTTGAAAAAAGTTACTCAAGACCCTAAATAATTTTTGTTTATATGGATTTTACTTATCAGTACTTACCATATTGAAATAAAACAAAAAGCTGAGAAGTATCTATTATTTAAAAATAAACACGGATAAGTATTCTGTAAGTCTAGTACGTGCATAATAGCATCAATGACATATTTTTATAAAAAATACATTTTCCCAAACATCACCAAAACTGGTAAGAAGAATGACATTTATATTGTTTTGTCTCTTGTAAGTCAAGCTTAATAGAAGACAGCTGCTTCACATTTAGTCTGTTGTAAAATCAGTCTCTGGAAAACTCAACCACACAACACAAAAGAAACTGAGAGTGAAGAGGCAAATTGCATCTTAGTGCGAAAAAAGTTTCGAAAGTAACTTTTTATCTCGCTGACCACTGTTCTATTACCATTATAGTTATGTCTCTTTAACAAAAAAAAAAAAAAAAAAGTGTGTGTGTGTGTGTGTGTGTGTGTGTGTGTGGTCGGTGAAAACTTGGTCTCGATACGATTCTGACTCAAAACTGAAGCACGATCCAAAAAATGCAGAAAAGCCTCGTTGCTGACTTGTAGTCAATTTAAATAATTATGGCTCAAGCTGGTACATTTGAAAAAACAAACGCCGAACAATAGAGCAACGTGGTTTCCACATTTGTCAGCATCTGATAAATTCCTATTCCTGCCCTAACCTCGCTGTGCTCCGAGACACCTTCTCGGGCTCTTCTCCACGCTAAGCACTAATAAGACCGATAAAGATCACATTTATCAAAGGAAACTAACACTCACTGAGCACTCACTAGCCGGCAGGCCCCGTGAGGACACTTCACACATGCGCCTTCTGATGGAGCCCTTGGTGAACTCCGAGGAAAAAGCCGGCTTCCCTTTGCAGGAGTCGCTGAGGTCAGAAATGAAGGCCTCTGGCCTCTGGTTCTGTTCATCACGTTTGGGGAATCCAGATGGGCCGCGTCCACTGTCCTCGTCCTCCTCAAGGAGAGTCCTCGAAGTCCAAGGTGAAGAGTGGTGGCCTCCTCATCCCTGCCACCAAGCGCCCCGGCCCAGTCTGAGTGAGAGCAGGAGCAAGGGAGCAAGCCTGTCGTCGTTCTGTCCTCCTGTCCCCAGGTACACAGGAGCTCGCGTGTGGTTTGCTGTGGGCCGAGGTTTGCTAGGGGAAGAAAAGGGCGCCCCACAAGCTGGCCGAAGGCGGAACCTTTTTCTCTTACTGCGGTACCTTGGCAAAGGCCGGAACCTTTCTTCTCCTTCCGCCGCTGCCAGGCGGAGGTGTGCTCAGACAGAACAGTCCTCCGGCGCTGGGTCCGCGCCGCGGTCGCCGGCTGCTGACGTGAGCCGGCAAAGTGTGGGGCTGTGGCGACTGGTCGCTATGGCGGTGGACATCACTCTGCTGTTTCGGGCTAGTGTCAAGACTGTGAAGACACGGAACAAGGTGCTGGGCGTGGCGGTGGGTGGCGGAGTCGATGGCAATCGCGACGAGCTGTTCCGCCGGAGCCCCCGGCCCAAGGGCGACTTCTCCAGCCGGGCCCGAGAAGTGGTGAGCTGGTTGCTATGGGAACGGGGTGCTAGCGAGTGGGGCGGGTCCGCGACCCGCACCCCGGGCCCCACACGAGACCCTGGCCGTGAGCATGGTGTGAATGAAGGACGTCGTCTAAGAGGAGGGAGCCCCGGATTTGGCCTCAGAGCCAGCAGCTGACTAGGAAACGGGAGAGGTTTATTTTGAGGAAGGGGGACGCGTGTTGGGAAAGTGGAACGCAGATTTCTTCTGATGGGAAGGAGGCGCTCGGAACTCTTCCGCAAAGTTCATGGGTTACTTTGTTAGGCAGTGACTTTGCCGTGGTCGCTGCAGACTTGGCCCCGGGATAACCCAGCCTCTTACTTACTGTCGCGTCGCTGACTGCACTACCTTTGTGCTTTCGGTTCACTTGTGTGCCCGCTTCACGTCAACCTTGAGCTCAGAATCCAGATTCCCCTGAACTCTCCCTTCCTTTTGCCTTCCCAGGCAAAATAGGGCACTGAGTACTTGTGCAGCGGGTTGAAGATAACTTTTCACATTGCGTGCATTAAAATCCCCTAAATTGCTTTTAGTTCCATGAAGACATCAGGCTTTGGTTCATCTCTTCCTGAAGGCCAAGGCAGTATTGGCTTCACATGACTCATAGCATTGCTTGGTAAACCGTTATTCACGAATGAACGAACAAATATGGTTGTCTGTTTGCCACCCTAAGCACGTGAAGCCATGAGGGACAGAGATGTTTGCCTGCCATATTTTTGTGTCTTAGGCACTAAGAGTAGTAATTTCTGTGGGGCATAAAGCTTACACAGGTCAGTCACCTCTTCTTAAGAAATGGAGGTACAAAATCAAATACAGAAAAAAAGGTTCAGAACTTCATAAGACTGAAGTGAGGATCTCCTGAGGTTTAAGCTTCATTAATTAGCTTCACAGTAAATCTACTTCTGCTGGACACACAGTACAATGACTGGCACTTTTT
Organism: Cavia porcellus; assembly: GCF_034190915.1. NCBI lineage: Eukaryota > Metazoa > Chordata > Mammalia > Rodentia > Caviidae > Cavia > Cavia porcellus. The sequence continues at coordinate 69,123,692 of NW_026947501.1, read as the reverse complement.
AGACACTCATATTTTTGAATGAATATATGTATGGATGAATTAATAAATAGCTATTTGCAGAGAATATTCAAGCACCTGAAAGGGAATCAGACAAAAACAGTCCACTGATAAACATCTATTTAAGTACCCACCTTTTAATTGTTATGGTCTTATCATAACACAATGTGAAATTATTGGTGGAGGAGAAAGAAATAAATGAAAGTAATTCATCAAGCCTCTCGGGTGATGTGTAGAGTACAAAGAAAAATGTAGTCATTTCTAGCTGAGGGTCTGGAAAGGCTTTATAGCAGTCAAGATGCCTGCAATAAATCCTGGAAGATGACTCGATGGTTCTAGTCTGGATAAAATGGAGAGGGCCATCTCAGGCTAAGAGATTAGTATGCACAAAAGTGGATAGCAGTCTGAATTAAATTGGTTTAGGAAACTTCTGGCTGGCTGGAGTGGGAGACACTCAGCAAAGCAGGAGTGAAATGTGAGGCCCTGGGAGCTCTTGCAGGTCCTTGTGTAGCATGAATTTTGAACTCTCCCTTGTAGGCAGATGTCCCGTGGTTTGTGGAAGGACTAGAAAAGCTCAAGAAATTCCATTGTTGTGTCAACCCTGCAGCTGTAATTATGCTGGTTAATAAAGCCAGTGCTTCCACCTCAGTTTACCTGTAAAATGATCCCCTTTTTTTTTATCAAACAGAAGAGTTTTACAAAACTGCATCACATATTTATATATTTGTATGTATATATATATGTATATAATCAAAAAGAGATCTTAGGTGGAAATACGAGAAAAGAATATTATGAATTTCCTTTTTTTGTAACCTCAGTTTGGTCCAAGCTGAACTTCCTTTTATAGAAACCTTGGTATGAAAGTCACAGTTGGTTTTTGGAGGGCCATTTTGGGAATCATTGATTTATTAACACTATGCCCATTTGGGGTTGAGCTCAAGGATAGGGATTTGAGGATGGTAGCAATGAGAAGCAAGATTTGGTTGGCAAGCAAACCGGTTTAGGCTGTTTTGAAGTAGCAGGCCTCATGATCGTAGCAAGACTCTGGGCTGCTGAGTTCCCTGTCCTTGGAGGTCATTACAAAAGGGTAACTACTTGTCTAAAGTGTTTGAGAAAAACTGTGTATCTGTTAGATTAAACTGCTTGTCACTGAGTCCCAGTTCTGCTGTTTAATGATTCAGGAGGCTGTCAAGGCTTTGCCGTGTGACTAAATAGGGACATGGATGTTGTGTGGAGCTGCAGCCCCTCTTGACATGGGGAGGAATTTTGACTCAACCCTGCAGCTTCTTTGTGTGTTATCTCTTCTTGCAGCTGCTCCCCATTTCCTTTCTTTCCTTGTGAGAATTAGAACAGAGAGTCAGCGATGGCTTTCCCATGCTTTTGCCACAAAGTCTGACATTTCATTTGGCCGGGATTCCTTACGTGTTGGCAATACTAGAAGCACATTTTCTCATTTCAGTTTAGCCCATGTCTTAGTTACTTTTCTTGTTGCGGAGACAAAATACCCAGTGCCCAAACTTGGAGGAACAGTTTATTTTAATCACAGTTTGTAGAGGTTTTAGTCCATACTTGGCTGGCCCCACGGCAGGGTGGCATCACAGAGCAGGCAGGCAGAAGGCAGCAAGCTGCAGGTGACCAGTGATGGTTTTTTCTGCCTCCTGTATTTTATCAAGGCTCCCTGCCCTCAGGATGGGTGGCACTCCCAACCTTAATCCTAATAGCACACTGAAAATCAATCAGCGTCATATCTTTGATGCAGCATCACACACCCTAGATCCAGCCTCCTTCGAAAAGTTCCCCCTATGACTGCATTGAGGCTTTGTGGGGTAGGAGGGGATCTAGATACAACCCATAACACCTTGTTTGTCAGAGCCAAGGAAATGTTGCAAGTTATAGTAATGTCCCTTGTTAAATGTTTTGTTTGAATTGTTACTGTCTTTTCTAGGATATATTTTACCTAGTTTAATTTCCCTTTTGTTCTTCATTTTAGACAAAACATGTGGCCAATACCAGATGTCTATCTGAATGAGTTGCTGTAGATGTTACATTGTTTAATAAAATTGTGTTGAATCTAGATCTCTCCCTCCCAAGGCTGTTTTTTTTTTTTTTGCATCATTCTTTTAAATATTTAACTTTTGTGTCCAGTTTTGCTAAATTTATGTTAGCAAATGTGACTGAAATGCATGCAACTCATTAAATTACAAACTGATAGCAATGGCATTTCATATTTTGGGGTGAATTTATATTATTTGGACAATTTCAAGTTATGATAAATATGCCATTTGTAGTGGGAGCTTGGTTAGTTACCTTACTTGAGTTGTAAGACCAATGAGGACTATGGGATTAGAAAGAGAACTAGGGCTTGGGTTCAACTGTGAGTTTTGCTACTTAGATGTGGGTGAATTTGAGCACACTGTTATCAGAGGCTCACTTTCCACTTCTATAAAATGGACACAATACTAGTCTACTAGACTCAAAAGCTAATTATTAGGATCTTATAACACTATGTACATAGTATAAGAAGCCATACCGGTAATCATTGTTCCTTTTCACTCTTTGCCCCCTCATGTTCTTCAATGCCTCCAAGTTTTAGTCTTCAAATCACTTAGCTACCTTGCTTGTGAAAGGAAGAAAGAAAATACGTGAAGGAATGATTGAAAACCTCTTGCAAAGGTCCAGACAGAACCAGTGGTAGAGCAGAAGTCCTGTTTGCACTTACGACGCTCAGGTGGGGGACTGGGAAGAGACGTTCACTAGCCAGCCCACGCTTCCACTACCTTTGCCCCTTCTTGAGGAGCCCTTTGGAAACCCACCACAGGGCTCAAATTTAACTATACAAACCACCGAATTAATGCACACCAGGGCTTCATCAGGTTCACGATGATATGTTTTTATGGATTGTAAGAACCGAGTGTACATTGTTTGCAAAGCTCAGTGCTGAAACTTTTTGTGATGTTAATAGTGAGAGCTTTGTGTGGACTGCACTTCTGAATTTTGTGCAGGACTTATGAAGATTGCAGATTTTGAAATTACACTTATTCGGTATTTAATGTATTTCATTATTCATTAAGCGCTGGACCTCTGACATGTGTCATGCATTGTGAGGGCACAAAAAACTGAGACATATATCCCGGCTCTTTGTAAATACTGATAAATTGGTGTAGAGTTAACAAAAACCTTAGAGAGAAAGGAGTACTCAGATTATGCTTTGAAGAAGGAGAATTCATTTCACTGGATCTAGGAGGGGGAATGGTCACATTCCTGCAAAGAGCAGAGTGTGAGTCAAGGCAGGGATGCACGCACTGGGGTGGTTGCGAGAGCAGAGGCAAAAGCGGTGTGATAAGAGCTGTTTATTGGAGGAGATCGGGGTGAGGGTCTGAGTGCTGGAACCTGAGACTGCTCTGGATTGGTGTAGAGGAGGGGAAAACACTTGGCCTGCAGGCAAAATCCAGCCCAGTGCATGTTTTTGTCCATAAAGTTTTATCAGAATGTGGTCGTGTTTGTTTTGCTTATCCACAGCATTCGCTTACAGCTAGCTGCCCCTGCCAAGCTTCCTATGTATATAGGTGGGCTTTGGGAGTGACTGGATCATGGATGCTTTTCTTCTCGGCTGTACTTTCTTCATTCTTGAAAGAAATTCCTCTTGTTGGTAAAGCTTATATCATATGGTATAGAAGCATGGTTCTCATGGATAATCAGTTGATTCCTCTCCCCACCCCCCACCCCATTCCAAAAAGAATCTAGAGTGGGCTACTTTCTCTAATTGGCAGGTTGTCAAGCACTGACTTGAGTTGGGTTGCTGACACGGTCAGTGTGACATTTTTACTGACATGTCCAAGGATTGCCCAGGGATTGTTTGACATACTGAGAATGGAACTATCTGTCAGGGCAGCTGTCAGCAAGCTTGTAGTAACTTGTAGGTTGAAGCACCCATGGCCCTCCATACTGGCAGGTTCTGCGTCTGCAGACTCAACCAACCCGGGATTGAAAAGGAGCCCTCACCTTGCAAACAGTCCCTTGCATCTACTCTGAATATGTACAGATCTTTTTCTTTGCCGTTATTTCTTAAACTATATGACAACCATTTAATAGCATTCTCTGTGTTAGGTATTGTAAATGTTTAAGATACTTAGATTTAAAATATGCAGAGTGATTCAGAACATGGGTTCTATTCAGATATCATGCCATTTCATATAGTGGACTTGAGAATCTGGATATTGGTATTCTTGGAGTCCTGGAACCAATCCCTTGAAGATTCAGAGGGATGACTGTTCAAGTTTGTCATTTTATTTTGAACACTATGATGAATACTCAGGAGGATACAAATTTTGGAAAATCAATCATTGAGCTTCTGCTATAGGTCAGGAATTCTTTCATGGACTTTATTAACCTGGTCTCTCTTAATTTTCCTTTTGGGGGTACAAATAAAATATTGTTATGATTGTGTAATATTGACTGAACTATGAATGAGATTTCTTGTTATATGGAAATCTATATGGGCTCCCTCTATGGGTAAAGTATGAATGAGGTCTACAAATAATTACAGCTTAGTATACAGAAGATTCATGTTTGAAGCACATTAGGGTTAAAACTGACTGTAGAATAGACATCTTCAAAATTTGCCTTATGAGAAAATGAATAAGCCAGAGGAATGAAAGTATGGTGTGTTGAATGAGCCCAGTAACTTACATATGCAAAGCGGGTAGCACAGCTAAAAGCGGTAATACTTCTCTTTCTGGCTGTCTGTCTCGAGAACTCTTGGAAATACTAGAGTGTGCCACCTCCCACTGATCACAGCTTACCATATGCTCATTTGTCCAAATGTTCTTCTCATGAAGTTCGTGAGCTATTTTAATAAAGAGGTTGTTTTTACAGTTTTCACACATTTCTACCCAGTTTATAGTCAAGTGGCCAAAAGCTGGTAAAATGAACACTCACTTTTTTTTGGAGATCTTCCCCTGCAACAGATTCTATCCTTGGAAGCCAAGGCTACAGGTAACAGTGTATCTTTATTGAGAAAAGAATTTAAAAGTATGAGTTTTAAATTATTAATCCTTTTGGTTAATAATTAATCATGTGAAGAGCTGCATAACCTCTCTGAGTCCCAGTGTTTTCATTTAATATGATGCTTTGACAAAGTGACCCTGAAGGACCTTTAGGAGGATAGTGTCATAGTTTGTGCTTTTTCTAAAGTTCCCAGTATATAGTATTTTTAATGCACCTTTGCATTGGTAATTGCCCATTGCCTTATATTTCCCTGAGTCCCTATATCCAGTTCTTAGAATTTTTTGTCTAGATCAAAAAGTGAGTTTTTCAAAGTTGGCATTTGATGTGTTTTTGTAAATGTATTTAATAGCAATTATATACTCTTAATGGACTATTATCAGCAGGATACACTTTTTAAACCTGATTTTAAAAGTACTAAGTGTACGTTAAACAGAATAAGGATGAAAATAAAGTTCCCAGTTAGTACTACTGGCCGGAAATATCCATTGTGACAGTTTGAATGTGTAATTCTCCAGACATTATTATTAGTGTGGGTTTCGTTGTGGCATTTTCATACATGCACCACACACTTATAAAATCTGCTTTGGCTGTAACTCTCCTAATGTCCCCTCCTGTCCCTGCCTGAGCTTTTTGCCCTTCTCTAACAGTGCCCTTCTTCCCATGTATGTTGTCATTCTTGTTCCCTCTTGAGTCATGTGTAGGAGTCTGCGTATTTTACTTAAAATGATGATCTCCAGTTGCATGCATTTTCCTGCAGATGACATAATTTAATTCTTCTTTATGGCTGAGTAATACTCTCTTGAGTATATGTGCCACATTTTCTTTATCCATTCATCTATCGGTGGATTATCTAGGCAGATTCCAGAACTTTAGCTGTTATGCATTGTGTCTTGATAAACTTAAGTATGAGGAAACTATATAGTATGCTGATTAATCCTTTTGGTACATACTGCGGAGTAGCATAGCTAGATTGGATGGCAATTGTATTCTTAGGTTTTAGAGGAACCTCTGTGTTGATTTCCATAACAGCCCTACTAATTTCCATTTCCAGCTACAGTTTATAAGAGTTGTATTTCCTCACGTCTTCGCTAGCATTTGCTGGATTTTTTTTCTTGATGATTGCTCTTCTGACTGGGGTGAGACTGAATCTAAATATAGTTTTAATTTACATTTCCTTAAAGGCTAAAGATTTCAAACATTTCATTTTTCTTGTGATTTTTGACCATTTGCACTTCTTTTGCAAAGTTTCTGTTCTGCTTATGTTCATTTGTCTGTTCATTGATTGGATTGTTTGCTCTTTTGGTGTTTTTTAATTCTTTATCTATTTTGGGTTCTGATATATTTTTTTTTTTTTTTGTCTTTTTTGTTTTTATCGGTACCAGGGATCGAACTCACGAATGCCTGCTTGCAAGGCAGGCGCTTATGCCGCTGAGCTAAATCCCCAGCCCCTTCTTTATCTATTTTGGATATTAGTCCTCTGTTGGAAAAGTAGCTGCCAAATATATTCTCTCATTCTGTAGGCTGTGTCTTCACTCTGTTTACTTCGCTGTGCAGAAACTTTTTGATTTGATGCAAGCCCATTTGTCAACTTTGGTATTATTACCCAGGCTTTTGGATTCCTGTACAGGAAGTTATTGCTGTGCCTATACCTTGAAGTGTTTCTCTTATGTTTTCTTCTATCAGTTTCAGTGTTTCAGGTCTTAAATTTAGGTCTTTGATTCATTGTGAGTTGATTTTTACACGGGGTGAGCAGTAGGAATGTACTTTAAATCTTCTACATTATGGATGTCTAGTTTTTCCAACACCATTTGTTAAAGAGGCTATCCCCAGTGTATACTTTGGGCACTTTATGTCAAGAATCATATAGTTGCAGCAATATGGGTTTATTTCTGTGTTCTGTATTCTATTCCATTGGTCTCTGTGTCTAGTTCTATGCCTGTACCATGCTGTTCTTGTTATTATGGCTCTTGTCATATATTTGAAATTGGAGAGTATGATACTTCCAGCTTTACTTGTTTTTCTCAGGACACTTAAGATATTCTATGGTCTTCAGTGCTTCCATATGAATTTTAGGGTAACTTTTCTAGTTTTGTGATGAGTGTCACTGGTTTTGACTCCTTGGTTTGGTTTCTGAGATAAGATCTCAATGTAGCTCAAGCTAACCTTGCATTTGTCACCCTCTTGCTTTAGCCTCCCAAGTGCTAGGGTTATAACAGCATGTACCACTGCAACTGGTTTAGTCATTGATACTCGGGTGGCAAGTGTATTGAATCTGCTGATCACTGCCAGCATTTAAACAATATTAGTTCTGCTAATCTGTGAACCTGGGAGATTTTCTATGTTGTAGTATTTTCTTTAGTTCCTTTCTTCAGTGTTCTACAATTTTAACTGTAGAGGTCTTTTACTTACTTGCTCAAATTTATTCCTAGCTCTTTATTTATTTATTTACTGACATTGTTAGGGATGAAATTGTTTGCCTGGTTTCTTTCTCAGCAGGTTCATTAGTGGTGTATAGAAAATCTCTTGATTTTTATATGTAGGTTTTTAAAAGCTTCACCTGTGAATGCATAGGGCTTTGGAGGTAGGGGGACATCTAGATACAAGCCATGATAATGCCACATTGTTGCAAAGTGCTGATTGTATTTCTAACTGAGTTTCACAGTGTGGTTTCCCTGTTACTACTTTGGAGATAATTAGTGGATTTTGACACAATGCACAGTGCTGTATCAGGGCCTGAGGATCCCACTTTTTTGTAGGCCTCACAGAAGAGAGCCCTTCTAGTGGATCAAGCATTGTATAGTGGACAGTGGAGGATACAGGAAATGCCTTCTGTGATTGTGGGTCTGGTCTCATCAAAAACATATGTTCCAAGAGGTTGTGACCTTTGTTTGATCCTTGGTTAAGATGGTTGGATAGATTTCTTTCCTGTTATATATATATATATATATATATTTGTCTTTTGAGGCAGGGTCTTTCTATGCCTGTTCAGGCTGGCCTTAAGCTCACTTTGTAGCCTAGGTTGGTCTTGAACTTGCAAGAATCCTCCTGCCTCAGCCTCCCAAGTGCTAGGATTACAGGCGTGAGCCACCACGCCTGCTATTTTGTTATTCTTCATCTCTCCTGATAGTTAAACTCTAGTCTCTGTTTTTAGGGCTTCAGTTCTTTTTTTCTCCCTTTTTGCTTTTTGAATAATCTAGCTTCTTTTGCTGTCTTCTCATTTTCATCCTCTTAATTGGTTTCATTTTATCATCTTGCAAAACCTTTTGGTGTACATTATGTCTGCCCCACCAGTTCTGTTGCTGTCCTCAGTGTGCTGAATGTCACTGTTTGATGGCTGGGCGTGGTTCCTGCCAGATGATACTGCTGTGCCCCTCACACTTGTTTTCACTTTATTGCTGGAGATGGTGAATACCCATTGCTGCTGCTACCGCTGTTCACTTCCCCCCTTTCCACAGGGCACTGGGGATAAAGTGTGCTAGATAGAGACTCCTTTGCTGAGCTACACTCAAAACTCAGTCCAGCTCAAAATCAGGCAAATCAAAGAACAGGAGATAAAGCTCCAGCCAGTGATCAGATGCAAGCGAGCATAGCTGAGGAGAAGTCAGAGATCTGCTCTGGGAGATAAACCCAGCAACTGCAGAGAAAACAGTACAAAGACTGTGCTCACTACATCTACAAGAACTAAGTATTTGAAAATATTGAACATATTAAAAGTTATTGTGGGTGCCAGGTGAGTACGGAATAGTGGCCATGGGGTAGACTGTCAGGCGCTGGCGCCTGGGAGCAGAGATCTGAAGAGCTGCAGGCGGGTAGGGGCTAGCAGAGTGTGGGGCTCTGTGGTGACAGACAGGACAGTGGCCTTTTGCACTGCAGGCGCCTGTTGATCAGCACTGTGAAATGAGTTAGGGTGGTGTTTTGCAGCCCGTGGCAGAAGACTTCAGGAGCTTTCTTAACCACACAAACATCAGTGACGAGCCTGGCTCTATTCAGTGACCTCTTAAAGAATGGTAACAGTGGAGTATTTACAAGAAAGATTTCTAGTAATAACCTTAAAAATACATATAAATATCCAGGTTGTAAAAAAAGTAGAATTTTGTAGATAAATATATATGTTTTAAAGAAGCAGAAACATATTTTTAAGGGAAGAAAAAAATGTCACAAAGGTATAGGTTATTCTTAATTCGTAACTTTAATACAGCCTTAATCAAACTTCCAGGGGAGCTTTTCTGAGGGGAATCTGAAAGTCATTGTGAAATTTATCTTTAAAAATATGCACGATAGGAATGAGTTGATTTTTGAAAAAGGCTGGAGGAAGGCTGTATCTGTTAGGCATGGAGGGGCACCAGTCTTAGCAGATATCAAAATATTTTAAAGCCAAAAGATAATAAATATATGCATATATGAGTTGTTCATTAAAACTTAGAAGGCCAGGTGTGTGTGTATGTACATAAATTTTGTAAGTCAGAAAAGTAAGTTTATTTAGCAATGATTTGGACAAAATTAGTACTTTGAGCTAAAAATGGGTTGTTTTACATCCTTACCTCATACTATCTACACATTAAAATAAATTTCTAAATCTGCTAATGATTTAATTATAAAAGCAAAACTCAAGAAAATAAAAAATGCTGACGTAGCTTCCAGGAGTAAGATAAAAGTTGTAGCTGCAGTGTTAATGATAGTGGTAGCAATGACTGATGACCGTGCTGGTGGCTTTCATACCCTGCCCTTTGCAGGGGACCGCCATAGCATTACCCTCAGGTTAGAGAAGTGGTCAGGTCACTGAGGCAAACCAGAGAGCACGCTGTGACACAAAGGGAGTTGTTTACATTATCATATTACACTAAAAAAAATAGATGCCAATACCAGGCACTATGAAAACTATGTCTGCAGAACTGGAAACCTCCAGCCTGGAGATGCGGACCAGAAGGGGATACACCAGAATGTCAGCCATGCCTGTGTTTAAGTGATGGGGTGACAGGTGATTTTTTTTCTGTTTCTGTCACCCAAAATTTCTTTAATGATCACATACTACTTTTGAGATGAAAAGCAAAACAGAATAAGCAAAACTCCTGGCAGACCAGTTTTTAACTTGTTCTGGTAGAAACTGGGGAAGAATTAATAGCTTTTGATTAGAAAAATGTCACGAATAAGCAGAATCTAATTATATATTAAATGCACAGTGAAGAGGGGCCCTACTTAAAGGAAGTCTGTGGTAAAGCCTTTTGTAAAGGGAGTAATTTTCCTGTAACTTGGCTAGATTGTTCAATTCAGACTTTTCTTAACCTAACAAGAAAATCATCCACAAATGTTGCATTGATGTCTTAGCTTTCTGGTTGTCATTCTAAAAAATAATAAAGGAGAATAATAGTTACCACTTGTAGAATGCCTTTTCTGCCTGGCCCCATGTTTAATAGTTTTATAGTTCGTTTGATTGTCCTTGCAAGTTGGGTCCCTTTATCCACAAAGAAACCGAGGTGTGAGTCACCTCCCGTGATGTCCTGCGCTGGGAGGTGTGCAGGGCTGAGTGTGCACTGCACTCTGCAGATCGCTGGCTGCCCTTGCAGGCTCGTGGCGAGGGCCGTGCCAGCAGTGCTGTGGAGTAACTCCGTGTGGCATTCTGCTTTGTTTCTATTAGCATGTGTTTGCTGTACTTAGTGACGGTATTCCCTGTGGAGAGTGCGTGCCTGTATGTGACATGTCTTTCTCTTTTCCTCTCCTTTCCCTGCCCTCCCTCTGTCTCTTGTTCCCCTGCCCTTTGCAAAGATCTATCAGCCTGTTTCCTGCTATCTGTCTTATTTTGCTCTTCTTATGGCCCAGACCTCTGGTGATTTGTGGTTGAAATCCTTGACTAGATTGGGGAACAGTAGTGCTACTACTGAGCACTGCCTCCCTTTTTGCCTTCAAACCAAATTTTTGTTTTGTTCTGTCTTTCTCCTTTACCAACAGTTATCTAGAGACAATACAATTGGTAATATTGAAGTCTGCTTTTGAGGAAAAGGAAAAAAGCTTTGTGTTTTAGTTCATAAAGTCATGAGAAGAAAAGAGACCCACTTTATGGATTAGAGACATTTGAAGAAGTGTAATTTCCTTCTGCCCTTAGGACACTCAAGAGAGCTTTGGGGTCAAGATAGCTTTTTGTAACTGTCCAGTTGAAGCAAAGGGCCAGGTCTTTTAACTATTACATTGGCCAAATGGCCTTCCCCCAGGGAAAGGCCTCACATGGGCAAGGCCGCTTCCTTCTGTGAGGTCCTTGCCGTGAGAGATACTGAGCACCCGAATAGAGGGCCCCAGTCTCGGGGGTGCAGTCCGCTAACCACCTTTCAGCCTTGTGGTGGGGCTTTGTGAAAGGCATCTGTGAGGCTGCCGGTGTTGCATCTGGTCCTTTGTAGGTACTCATGAAACGGCAGCTACTTTATCATTACCTCTTTGTCTTTTCGGGCCCACCAAGGAGTAAAGCAGGCTTGTTAGTCCCTGTGGCGTAGAAGGATGAATGAGACCGCCATCGAAGTAATGTTAGTACATGTTCTTTGAGCATCTACTGTTGACTGTGCACTCTTTTTTAGCCCTGGAAATGAAGCAAAAAATAAGAGACAACCAAAAAACTCTCTGTTTTCATGTATTTATAATCTAATGGGAAACTTACAATTCAACAGTATCTAAAAATCCCCATGTCACGAAAACTCATATGTCTAAGACATACTCAGAAGTAATAGCTGAAATCTTCGGAAGTGGAACTGTGGGACTTCAGAGGGTAGAGAGATTGCTTTTGGGCAAGGCTGAGGGGGCTTCACAGAAAAGACGCTGTTTTCGCAGCTCTGCAGACCACACGTTTTCCACATGTGGGGATGACAGAGGAGAGGCAGGCTGGAAGCACTGACAGAGACACCACGGGATGGGGAGGCATGGGTGGAGGTGTTCTGAGACCAACCCAGCGTAGCGGCAACGGGTATGAGAAGTTGACAGTGGGGTGTGCTGGGTGGCACCCCTTGGCCCTTGGTTCACTCTGACCTTGTGGCCTGGTCTTACCCTAGAAAGCTGATCCTTACGGATTACAGGGGAGGCTTTCTTGCTCTTTGGCTTTTGGTGGGGTTCAGTGGTGGGAGGCTCCAGTAGAACAAGATGGGAGGGCTGGAAGAGAGGGTAGGTTTGCCAAGTGGATAAGAGCCTTTGCATCAGCTGCCCACACTGGATTAGGGATGCCCACCAGCCCTAGGGGTTCCCTGCTGTGTACTTCAGGCAGCCTGTGGGCAGCAATGGACAGGGCTTCACTGTAGCCCATTCAGGGATGACCCCCAAAGACAGTGACCAACGAAAATCTTCCCCAAGGCCAGAACTTTGGACTTGGACCATTCACCTCTGCATTTCTGCTTGGGATGGTTTTTGAATGAGACACATTGCTCTCCCTCCATTTCTGATTCTTCACTGCAGTAGAGGAAGTCAAGTGTCGGGGCTCAAACACATTTTTTTTCAGTGGTGTGGCAGTTCATGCTTCTCTCTAAGTGTGATCTGAAAGGTTAGAGGTGGTAAATGGTTCTGCGGCATATAAATCTGAACTATAAATCTGAACTGAAATGGAATCTGTAACCCATTATCAGATTCTGAATCAAACTACTGTGTCCTCCAGTTTTTGTTTTAGTGGAAATGTGTGTTTTTATTCTGTCAATGGACAGTTTATGTACCTAGTATTACAAGGGAATTATATAATGAGTACTTGATGTGAAAAAGACTAGTTAAATACTTCAACTCTAAGGGATTTCATTTAAGTAATAAGGAAATTATGCTTAATTTTAAATAGTAAAAAGATTTTAAAATGTTATTTTTATTAAGCGTTTATTATACACACTGCCATTTTTATAAGTGAATTCCCAAAGCACAATCCATCTTTATACAGATAGAAAGGAAATCTTACTGCAGTATGTGCAGTTTAATGTCATCTTCTTAGCTCTGTAGAGAAGCATAGAATGTGATGGTTGGTTGGAAGCTGCTGGAGTTACAGGCTTTTAGCTCTAGCTCTTGAAATAAGAAAATACATATAAATGGGTCCCCAGATGAAGGCGTGGTGGGGTACTTTCTATCCCTAATTGACTCCAGATACAGGCCGGGATATGTAAGCAAGCAGTGACAAGAGGAAGTTAAATGAAAATTAAATTAAGGGAAGGAAGGAAAAAAAGAGATATCAAGGAGAGGTGCTGAATTTTCTGAAAGCTTCTAAATACCTGTCTGTGTGTAAGTGATTGGAAATCTGTGAATATATCTCAGTTAGGTTAAAAGATGAAATCTGGAAACATTTCAGTCAGAAAAAAACTATTTTTTAGAAATCTGTCTTACTAGTCATTGCTTGGCACAGTTCAGTCTGTGCAGGCAAACCTCTGTACTTCTCCACAGGCCGACTGGCAGTGGAACCGTCCCCCGTGGTGCACGTGGAGTGGGTGGGAGGATTGCTTTCTGTTTCCATTTTTATATTTTGATGTTGTTGAGCTTGTGTAAGTAAGATCCCAGCAGCCGGCTCCTCTGTATTGACAACCACTTTTGCAGGTGTCTGAGACTCAGACCTCTGCCTGTCTCTGGCATGTCCTGCCCAGGAAGTGACCAGGTGCAGGGGACAGGCACTTCACACACACACACACACCCCGCTCCTCAGCCAGGCTGTGCTGCAGGAAACGTTGCTTTCTTCCCCTGCCTTGGCCCCAGAGCCTCTGGCAGTGCGCATGTCCCAGAAGAGCACTCTCCCTTACTGGGGTGATGTACAGAGGTCTCCGTGAGGCAGGACTACCCACCTTGTCAGTGTGAAACTGCACAGTGCCCTCATCCTTTCACCCCGGACCAGGCTGTTTGTCCCTGGTCCTGCTGGTGCGGTTTCCTTTGTCTGATCTGCCAGTAGTCCTTCAGGTCCACAGATTCTTCTGACCCTGGAAAGCACCTTCCAGCCCATGCTAGTGCCCTTCTGAGTTCATACTGTCTGCTGCCTGAATGGCGCATTAAGGAGCTGCATGTGACCACTGACTCCCTTTGTGTGGAGTTTGTGATATTTAATGATTCCGTGTGGCTTGACTTTCTAGGCGTTACTAGAAAAGTCTACTGCACTGTCTCCCACGAGATATTATCACTCTGGGGCAAGTAAGGGCTTTAGAAAACAGGGAGTGTGTCAGACTCCTTGCTGGTGTTTGTTTTTGCCCACACAATGGCTCTTGGATCCAGCGGTGTGGCCTTTAGCAGGACAGGCACTGGCATATCTCATTCATCTTGGTACCACCCGGGCCTAGTGGAAGGGCTGCCCAGGAAGGGTTTCGTCACGTGGTGTCGGAATAAATGAATATTTGTTTAGTTGTTTGACCTAAAAGAATCAACATAGACGACTTTCCGTCTTCTAAAACCTGTAAAAACCCAGTTCTCATTTGGCCTTTTCATCAACAGTCCTCCCTCGAGCACTTCAGCTTCAAACTGAAATTTAAATCAATTTCCTCTCATTCTTTTCCCTGTGAAATTGGAGAGCAGCTGTTTAGTCACCTCTTATAAATAACCCTTCAACAAGTTAAATTGCCTCGAGGACTTGCTTTCTCCAGATTAAATTATCCCAAAGTCTTTTTTTCCCTCTAACCCTTTTAAAAAGAAGCATTCGTTATTTTTTAATTTCTTTCTGTAACTCTTTATAAAACTTTATTCTTTTCATAAATGTACACAGGACACCCTTAAAGGGCCTGACCGATGCTGTCTGGAATGGCAGTATTTCTTCTCGCACCAGGAATCTCGTTCTCCGTTTTGGGTTTGGCATGTGCTGTTGGCATTTTTTGCCCCCTCATCTCCTATCAGCTTAGCTTGCTGTCTATTCTCTCTCTGTCTGTGTTTGTTCCTTTTTCCTATGCATTTCTTCAAATGTGTAGCTTGCTTTTCTTCCCCCAACCCTAACCTGCTTTATCAGGACTCAAGGTTACAAGCTACAGAAACCCCAATGCAAGTTAGTCTAAATAATCAAAGGAATTTATTGATTTATATTGATTGAGACTGAAGAGTCCACTGGTGCTCTTTACCTCCAGCATGGCTGGACTTGATGGACCAAACGCTGTCAACAAAGACCTGGGTTTTCTTTTCCCTCTGTTCTACCAGTCAGAGTGTTGATATCTGCCCTAAGGAGGTCCTGCTTTGTGCTAGCCGAAAAACTGGCTCTTGCAAAGCCCATGTTCCCACATTACCCACCCCTGAGGAGGAGAGGCTTTTTCCTTGTGGACCCACCCAAATTTTGGGGTTAAGTCATTCTCACTGGCCCAGATTCAGGATGTTCCACTTAGCGAGGTCCCCAGAGAAGCGCTCTCTCCAGTGGAGGTAACATATCCCTTCTATCAAGTGCACATGGCTGGATATTGGGGAAGGGACTTCCAAGGGGCACTGGGGAGCTCCAAACCCCAGAGGAGTGCTCCAGTGCACATGGTCGACTGGAAAGAGGCATCTGCTATGTTCACACCTGTGCCCCCTTACTCTGCTTTTGAGAGGGTACTAATATTATGTGGAACTGAGACTATCTCTGAGAATGAATTCTTCATTGTCTCACTTGTAAGCACTCACTGTTTTTTGAACATCCATTCTGTGCCTGGCATACAGCTTAGCACTGGGCATACAAACATAAGTGAGATAGTCTGTGACTGAGAAAGTCAGTCTAGGAAAGACAGATTTAAAGGCAACGTAAATGCGTTGTATAAGTGTTGCTATTAAAGTTGGACCCACGTGGGTGTGAAGAACTCAGGATGGGTGATAAAGGGGAGGGTGCACGAGAGAAGTGGATTTTCAGCTGAGCCTAGAAGGGCAAAACAGGATTCTCCTAGAATGAGAAAGGAATAGCATTATTTGGAAGGCCATGGTGACACAGAAAGCTTTCAGCAGGGACTGGCATGAACAGCCTTGTATTTTAAGAAGTCATTCTGTTGCCATTGGTGGACTCCACAGAAGTGGGAAGGAGAGTGACCAAGTGAGCTGATTCAGAGACAAGTCAGCCATGGCTGAGAGAGGACTTGAGCTAAGCTGGTGACCCCAGGAACAGAGACTGAAGGTATGTTTGAGACTTGATGGATGTGAGAAGCAAAAGTCAGCGGCTATAGATGACGTGGAGGTATGAATTGTAGGTGACGATGTGGTGGTTAAGCTTTGAGGTGCCTGCTGAACGTCAAGGGACACGTGTTTCTTAGGTAGTTGTAAAGCCAGAATTGGACAACAGAAAAGGTTGCCATCCTGGGAATGTGAATTGGGGAGACATCAGCGAGTCATAGTGGTTGAAACCCAAGGAGAGTGAGGTTGCTCAAGGGCAATTTCACCAGAGAAGTAAAGCAGGTCTTAAAGTAGTTCTTGGGGAAAGAACATTTGAGAGGTCAGCAGAGGGTAAGAAGCTGGAGGAAGCAGCTCTAGAGAAGTTAATGTCTGTGTCCTGTTGGGCAACACTAATGTCACTGGAATGCTTTGTGGCATAGTGGACTCTGGCCTGTATCTCCTGGTGAGTGAACTGAGCAAATTCTTGTTCAGTATCACGGGAAGACAGTAATACCTCATTTTGGAGAAAGTAAGCACTTGATGCATGAGCTGCCTACATTTTTGCATTCCTTTCTGTCTCTCTGTGCTCACACATCCAGGGCCGCTTAATCCAAGTCCAGAATTAGGTTGTTTAAACTTAATTTGCTCTTCTGAAAACTTGTGATGCCACTGCAGCCTTGTAGGTATCTGCCTTCTTTATAGTTTTCCAGATTATTAATTGCATTATTTATTTTTACTAGCTATTGATTGTACCTCTTAGTTTTTTCCACATTTCACATGTTTTTAAATTGATCCTAATAACTTCATAGCATACAACTTTCCTTTCCTGTTTACTTCTTTCTTCTCCTCCCTCCATCCATGTCTTCCTTCCTTCTCAGAGTCGTTCCTAAGGTGCTGGAACGCTGTTAGTCAGCCCCTGGATCCTAGTCCGTTTCTGCCTGACTCCTTTTAATCGGGCTGCTTCTTCCTCATCTGTTTGTAGAAACTGGCAATGTTTTCACTCCTCTCTGTTATGGCTGGGAACATGAACTTACTGTCTCCTCTTCTTCCTCTTCCATTTTCCCAAGGACATGTCTTGGACCACTGATTAGGTCTGTGTGCCCCCAGTGACATAAGCAGGCTCAGAGCGCAAATCTGATTTAAGGAGAGTATTGTAGACTGTTATTCCATTAAGAGTTTTTTTTTTTTGCCTCTAGATTAAAATACAACAGTGTGAGTCCATCGCTGAATCCCTGACACTCATGAGCCAGACAACGTGTGTGTTCAATTTTAAATAACTGGGTGGGTCACTTTTTATTTATTATGAACACAAACACTGATGCTAACAACTGACATGTGAAAAGAAAGCGGGCGATAGTGATGAAAACCATTTAATGATTAGTGAGGAAACAAATATTGTTTAATGAAAATAAAAACCATGTCTAAAAGGCCTAATGCTGACTTTGGAAGTAAAACCATGTTGCGGTCTTTGTGTACCCTCTGTCCTGTACAGTAGATATTGTTTAAAATTGCTTGGGAACTGGAGCTTGCAATTGTGAGCCTGGAATGTCCTGCAGATAATTAAGTTGTGGTCAGGCTTTGGAAAAATAAAAAGTTCTCGAACTATGATTTTATAAACATGCTACAATAACATTTCTTTATATTTAACAGTTTCTTATAGAAAGTTGATACTCTCATGAGGCATTGATTAAAGGTAAAACATCAAGAAAGAAAAAATATTAAATTAAAACTTCACTTAGGATGTTGACAGTTGGCTTGTAATATTAAACAGATGTGTATGTTCCTGGGGATATTCTTCTTTCTGAACTGAAGTTGTATTTTTTTAATGACAACTACAAATTTTTGATCAGTTAATAATTTTAAATACCCCTTCTACAGTCTTCTGTATCTAACTTCATCTGTAGTTTGAGTCCGCTCAATGATATAATGACTGGTGAAACCTGCACAGCCTCTGGTAAAGCTTTTCTTTTTCTTTCTTTCTCCGGCCCCCAAGCTTAGTTGGGCTCTTCTGATTTCATGATGCATTCTTGAAGACTGATTCCTTGAAATAATTTTAGGATCATTGAGTGGAATTCTACCCTTGCAGATTTATGTCTGTAGTTTCCTTACATACAAGCTTCGCTTTGGCATTTGAGTGCACACGTTGACCCACATTGTGGTATTGTGTTTGTGTGGTCAATTGTAAAGGCTTCATAATATGCCTGTGTAGCCAGCCATGCAGATCAGCCTGTACCCAACGCTGTGGGGCCAAAGAAATGTCAGGGCAGGGACCTGGAGGAAACCAGGCTAGGGAGTAAAAGGAGACTCAGTAAATTCTTTCTACTTATGCGGATTTGGCCATAGACAGACCTTTGAGTTCTCCTAGGCTAAAGTCTAGTAAGAGCGGTGGGATGGGTAGAGTCGAAGGGTGGGTTAGTGGGTGGTAAGCTTCGCCTAAATGGAGGAGGAGTCAGCTCAGACTGTGGAATGCGTTAAAAAGATATTTTCTGTTTTCAAAGATTCTGAAAACCTGTTTGCAAGACTAAATAAGTTGTACATCGAGTTTGGACTGATGAATTTTTAAAATTTAAATTTAAATTTAGAGATCATTTTAGTTGTAAATCTTAGACATGTGAGCATCACATGTTCTCTGAAAGGTGTATTTCACTAAGAAGAAGTATTTGATTAACCTGGAAACGCTTTGTTGCTTTGGAGAGGTGTTTATTTTGGACCTATACATTGTTTGCACAGTCTTCTTTTGGGAAACAGTGTTTTTTTTTTTTTTTTTTTTTTCCTACAGATTCCATTTGGGAAACTCTGGTTTGGGGCCTTAAGTATATGGGCGGTATTTTCACAAATGCAAAAACTAGCTAGGCTTTCTAAACAAATATAATGATGTATTTTGTGATACAAAATTGTATTTAAATCTGAGAGCAATGGATTTATATTTAGTGGCATATTGCTTAAACGTTATTGGTTTCTTATATCTGATAGCATGAATAATTTCTCAAAGTCTAATTTAAAAGCAAAAGTTTTTAAAGTGTGTTATACGAAAGGATTTGACAAGTATACATTTCCAGTCTTCATCCTTTGTTTTTTAGCTCCCTGTTATAGAATTACTCTTAGTACTTTATATTATGTGTGTATGTTGGAAGGAAAGAGCAACTTTTTGAGTATATCTTAGCAGATTTAATTGAATCATTGCCATAGTCTCTTGGAAATTTGAAATGCTAATTAACGGCATCCTGTTGGAAAGAGTCGGGAACTTCGAGCTGTGTGCAAAAATACTACATAAGTTCAGTATAATCTGTTTTTCTAAAAATAGTCACCTACTTTTAATTTAAAAATCTGCATAGCAGTAAATTTTGTTACTGTTTGTTAGCTTGTTTCTAAGTTTTATATTATTTCATTCCAATTTTCTTCCAGTGTTTAGTTTGCACAGAGGAATGTTGCAAATATTTTGAATAGTTCTCTTTAACCAGAATTTGTAATTATTAACAGATTTAAGTAGAAACGCTTTTTCATTTACCATTACTACTGCATCATAAGATGGCTCTCTGTAGATGATATTCATTTATCAATATTTTGGCTTGCTTCATGGATTCTAATTCCAGTCTTATGCTTGACTTAGCAATAAGCTGTTGCCATCGGCTACAGGGAATTGTGTTAGGCAGGCTTTATTTTCTGTATCAGGCTGATATTGCAATTCCTTCCACCCTCGAGTTAGGAAAGCACGGTTTTAGAATTGGTTTTCAATGTTAATGCCTAATAATTCCAACAAAAGTGGGGAGATTTTCAGGGAAGATGTTGATTAAACATTCATACCACTAGAACTATGTACTTTGATCTTTTAAAATCTCATTTGGTCATCACTTTTTCTCTAGATAGTGCTTGGCTCTTCTCAGCTGTTTCATAGATAGAGAATTCAGTTCTCTTCCAGAGAAGGAAATACATTATTTTTTCTTTTGTTCTCAGGGTGTTAATTCTGTTAACTATTCATTGGCACCTTTGGAAATGGAGACCCTTAATTGGTCCCTACTGGTCTGAAATGGCAAATACATCCCTGGACAATTTCATTAGAATCTTCCATAAAGCTTCATATTTGATAGAAACAAAAGTGCCAATCATTTTAGTTAGGTTGATTGTCTTATTTGTGCCACCGTTGAAATTACTTATTCTTTTACTGAACGTTGATGAATTACATATAAAACTGTGGGTACTAGACTAACACCTGTATTTCAAGCTACTTAAGAAATGGAATGTCTGTAAATGTGTACTGAGGACATGGAGAGAACTCCAGAATTTTCTTTGTCATCTTTTTGTCAGCTTTATCATGCTTAATTTTACAAAAATAATGTGTTTGTTACTGTGGTCACACTGTGATTTAGCATTGGCTTATGTAAAATAATTTATTGTTCTGTCCTGGAAAATTACAGCAGTTTTTATGAGGAGTGGTTTGTGGGTTCACACAACCCACTTGGAGTGCCATTTACTATAATTCTCTTCTAAAACGACCATAAAACATCATGTAAATTATTTTAAAAGGGAAAGGCCTTTCTTGAGAAAGCTAAGAAGAAATCTTTCTAGGCCTTCTTTTGTTTCTTATAGTCAGTTTCATGATTTTAAGCTTGCAGTTATTTAGATCATTAGTGTTATAGAATAGAGCACACGTGTGTATAGATACAGACAACTATGAAATAATAAACCAGGGAACCTGGGAATTGATGCAGATTCATAGCTGTCAAATTCATTGTAATCTTTTAAGGTATGTTTTCTCTGACTTTGGAAATGAAATTAAGGAAGGAAGGAAGAGGAGGAGGGAGTGAGGAAGGAAGAAAGAAATTTGTTTTAGCATATGATTTTTTAATCCTTCATGTTCTCTTATGGTAGTTGGGCACATTAAGACATCATTTTTAGTAACTGGTCTTGTGAAACTCACATTTACATATACAAATAAATTTCCTGGACTTAAAGAAACTCCTCCCGTGGCAGGTTTACCACGTCAACTGGTTTGTTGCGCTCGGTTTATGTACAGTTTATGAAGAGAGCAAAAAACAGCACAATCATAAGGCCAAACTTGTGTCGTGTTTTCTGTACAAATGCCTTATTGTGATATTATCTTGGGTTGAGCATGAGCCCAGTGGAGAGCAAGAGTGGAAATCGTTAGTGATTTTCTACAGCATTACAGGGCATTCTGTACTTCTAGTCATTTAATACAGGTGTGCTGAGCAAACTTATAAAAAATCCATATACATGTGAAATATAAAATTGGGGCAGTGGTTCATTTTGTATGAAGATCTGACACATTTATAATAATTTCTTTTTAAGAGTGGCTTTCTTAGTTCATGTGAGGTCATTATATTTGCAGTATTTTATAGCAACACTTGTATACAAAGTGGTGATAGTTTGGTCATGTGAATAGTGATATGCACATTTATCTCCGCAAAATGTTTTTTCTACTTAAATTAGTGTGTTTAAAAACACAAGATTAGCCAAACATGGTGGCACACACCTATAATCCCAGCACTTGAGAGGCTGAGGCAGGAAGATTATTGTGAGTTTGAGATCTACCTGGGCTACATAGTGAGTGCAAGGCCAGCCTGAACTACATAGTAAAACTGTCTCAAAAATAAATTAGTAAATAAATAAATATGTAAGATTATCTCTATTTCAGAAATTTGGTTTTGTGACAAATCAGTTATAAGTAGATCCCACTTATATATCTTATAAAACGTATCAGTAAAATTATCAAATTTTCTTGACTATGGCTGTAATTCAACTATTAAATGTTTCCTGTATGCCCATAATTTCTTAAAGAATATCAACCTAAGTGTTGCTATGTGACTATAAAATCCTCTTTTCACTGCATGTAAAAACAGCACACATAAAATTGACTTCCTAAAATAAGAATCTTTTTGGAATTATTTCTTATTCTACAATGTCTGTTTTTGTTTTCTGGTTGAGGTGTTTCTGTTCTGTCACTTGTCACAGCATAGCTAGCTGAAATATATTTGTGGAATAGAAAATGAAGCCATAATAGGAAAGGACACTGGAAAACAAAGACTGTAGCAGGGCCTGGTGCCCTGACACAAACAGCACCAAAGGGCCTTGCCGCAGCCACTGCAGGACAGACCTGCAGGACCAGGGTGGCCATGCAGAGCTGGGCTCGTGTGACCAAGCCTGAAGCCGGAGAACCGCTCTCAGTGGCCAAGTGTGCTGCACAGGGGAGGCTCTTCGTGGTGTTTTAATCAACGCTGTGGCGTCTGCCGCAGACTTTCGTAATTAAAAACTGTGTGTGAAGCACTGTTGAATAAATTGTTTTACTACGAGATGTTTGGAAATGGGATAGGCACGCTGAAAGGGCCAGACTCTGAGTTCCCCAAGTTAGATATTTTCCATTATGAATTTGTAATAAGTTGCTGTGTGATGACATCATTACTATTGTAAGTGATAGAGAAAGCTATGTGTAGGGATTTTTCTTTTTTTTAGGTTAGGAAATAGTTTTACACAAATACTTCCTAGCAATATAGTTATTGAATAGAAATAAATAGGATTTTAGTCAAAAGATACCTAAATTTATTTTTCTTACAACTTACATCCAGGATGTTGATGTATCTTTGTGTCTATTTTTCACTTAAATCAAGAAAAGTTTTCATGGATTTTGGTTAACACTGAGTCATTTATCATCAAATAGCTAACTTTTTTTGTAAAAGTCTTCATTAATGTGGCGAATTCTTGCTGGAAAAGAGGCACAGTTTGCCATTTTCCCCCCAAAACTGCAAGTTCAGAAAATATGTAAGAGATGTAGCAATTAACCTACATGCACATTTATAATACTAGAAAATGGGCAGCTAGTTACATTCAAAGACAGGATCTGATAGGCCCAAATTGCTTAAAACATCACAGTTATTGAAGATATACCCCGGGGAATTTGAGAAACCATTTAACAGATGAAAGTACATTTTGAAAAGTTTGACCTTACAGGCAATCATAAAATGAATCAAAACAGTGCTTTTTTCCCCCTGAAATGTACAGAGCCCATCTGTGTCTAATCCAGTAATTATAGACTGTGTTCAATTACCTTTTCAAACTTGGAGCAGACTGGAGACGAGGCAGTGAGCAAACATAGGGTTTTGTCTAGACCTCAATTGACCACAGTCTAAAACTTGAATTTATATCTAATTTTATTTTTTGTTTGGTTTGATAGTTCTTAAAGGTTCGTTTTTGCTACTTGGTGTTTTACCTTCTTAGATTTGAGATACTATCTTCCTACTGCCTTTTCTCACCACAAAAGCTTTTGTATTAGCTGTAGCTTATACTATAATCAGATGCTTGTTTTTAAATTCTTACTTTTTCCTGCAAGTCAATAATCTGTGCTGGAGAAAAGACTGCGTGGAGTGGGGGAGAGGATTTTACCAGCGAGGAGTGGTTTAATTTAAACCGCTATTAAAAATAGTGCTGCTGATTATAATTCTTTTAAGTAGTAGGAAAAATAATTTATTTTCCTTAAACTTAGGAAACTATAGATAGTTTAAAACTGTTTCGTCCACTTAATGTTTTTAGAAATAAATGCAGATCGCTAAAATAAAATTTTTTTATTAAATGTGTTTTTCTCTCTACACATTTTTGTTAATTTTTTTTTTTTTTTTTTTTGAGACGGGGTTTCGCTATGCAGTTCAGGCTGGCCTTGAGCTCACTTTGTAGCCCGGGCTGGTCTCGAACTCACAACGATCCTCCCACCTTATCCTCCCAAGTGCTGGGATTACAGGTGTGAGCCACCCATGCCTGGCCATTTTTGTTAATTTACCAGACTAGCATTCATTATAACGTACAGTCTATAGTATTTAGAATCCTTCTCAAGCCATTTCCTAACAAAGTTAATCTATAATCTAATGATCTGTGAATGAAAATTATCAACTGCTGTGGCCAGATTCTAGACTTTTAAATTTTATCTGGACACTGTAGCAATTCAGATTTTTCTTTAATACAAGTCAAACAAAATATGACTCAATTTTCAGAATTACCTATAAAAATATCAAAGCTCTTTTCCCCAATTATTTATTCTTCACTGTCATTCACATTCCAATTATCATTAGAAACACATATTTTGAGTATTTATTGGAAGTGTCATTGCACATTAGGCCATGAGTTTTTCTAGAAACTTTACCACCATGCCTAGTATGTTACATTGTTTTTAATAGTTGCGTTCATTTAGGTTTCACCCTCCTTGAAAGTTTTAAGGACTCTTTTCATTGGAAAAGAGAAAAGGTTTATTTTGTTGGATGAATGTAGTTTGTTTGATTTTATGGAGAAAATGAAAGTTAAAAAGGACTGTAGGTACTTTATGCTGAGTGTTTCCATGAGACATTTACTCAAAAACACTTAGTGTGACTTTTTTTACCTTCTTCCTGTCCTCATATGTGGAACTATTGTTATTGTCTTACTGGATGCTTCTTACAGTCTTCACAGAGAAAGTGAAAGATTAGTTTTCCTGACTAGTAGTGGAGAGACCCTTTGGGTCTTCTTTTACCCACCCTTTTATCTCCTCTAGAGAAAACACTCTAGATTCTTTCCCCTTCCTGTTTCAGAGACTAGAGCTCTCTCCTACTTCCTGTTTTTATTACCTAGTATGTTAGTATATCCTTCAGTGGTTTGATTTTTACATTGGTTGATTAAACCTGTTAATGCTTCTCATATTGGACTTAAGCTTCTTTAGATCAAAGACTGGATGGAGTGTTTTGTTCTCCCATTGTATTCTAGCTCCAAACACAATGCCTGGCTTTTTGCCCCCTGTTGACTGAATGGGAGCAAAGTGAATCATCCATTCAGAGCTCTTAATATTGAAAGGTCAGATGGAAGGATCTTTGTAAGTTACTAGAAATCATATTGAAATAATATGTAAACCCATTCTCTCTCCCCGCTTCAAATAACAGAAAGGTGAAACTTTATTTTCCATGATACAGTTTTTAGATGATAAAGTTTATTTCTGAAATCCAGGTTTTTTATTGAAGCTGTATTATGTATTGCTGAGCTTGGCAAAGCAATTGCTTTACTTACAACAGTTTTTATGCAACTGCTTCCCCAAGTGTAGTGAGAAGATTGCAAAATTTTTTTGATTTATACATCTATAGATTTTCTGGATTCATGGGGAGCCTTGCAGAAATAATCAATCTGATAAAAGTACTGTCCACTTACTACTTTGAAGGTGTTACTTGATACACTGCAGTTCTCATATAAAGGGTCTGCATGTGTGGACTGAAGTGTGGGGTGATCTTTTGGTCCCTTTGATGCTGGATTCTCTGCCACAAAGAAAAGTGGAATTTCACAATTTTGACTCCAGTATTGACTTTTCTGTACTGACCTGCCCCTTCCCTCCAAGGTCTTCCATATCTTT
This sequence comes from Cavia porcellus, assembly GCF_034190915.1. Classification (NCBI taxonomy): domain Eukaryota; kingdom Metazoa; phylum Chordata; class Mammalia; order Rodentia; family Caviidae; genus Cavia; species Cavia porcellus. The sequence goes on along the minus strand of NW_026947501.1, from coordinate 69,098,299 downwards.
ATCATACTTCTTCTCTCAGGTTGGAAGGGAACGAAGTCATGTTATTTATAAAAGCAATGATGAACATTAGTCTTTTATTGAAAAGTTTATAGTTGTCTAATCATATCACTTAACAAGGAGACATCCCAGACCTCTGACATTGCCATGGTGTGAATGCTGGGGTTGTTTTTTATCTCAGTGGATGATTAAGAATCTCATTGGCCATTTCTTTTTGTTGGGTATCTGTTTAAAATATAAGAATGTGACTTTTACCAACTTTGGATTTTAGAGACTTTCCTTATACCATATTTAAGGAATTTTAAAACTACTGCTATTCCTGTATATTGCTAGCAAAGAATATCACCCCACAAACCAACTATAATACCGTTAGATCCAAGAAGAATGCAATGAGGGCCCTGGCTGTTAGACCCAGAACTTCCCCAAACAGATGGGGGTGATAGTGCAAGGTGAAATTCCCATCTTCTCCTCCTCCTCTGAGGCCTTTGAGGCCTTCAGATGGGGCTGGCTCCCGATGCTGCAGAGGAGCTGTTTCTGAGTGAGGGCTGTGATCTGCTGCCTGAGCCCACTTCCTCTGACAGTTTACGGGTGCCGGGCAGCCCCGGGGGGCTCTGGCTAGTCTCAGCCAAAGCTGAGATAGGAGGAGCCCCTCTTTTCTCTGAGAACAGTCTCCAGGTTCAGGGGCTTCGTTACGGTACATGAAACATACTTTCTAGGATTTGCTAATGAGAGATCCAAGGAAAGATTTCTGTCTCCTGCCTTATCTCAGTCCTTGGGAAGTCTTAGAAAAATTTAACTTAAACTTACTTCTTTGCATTTTGAGTTGGATGTATTCATGTCTGTTTGGTATGTGTATTATCATATTCCTGAATTTTATTCTTGAACCCAATTGGAAAGTTTCAAGGCAAACATTTGGTTTTCTGTTAGCCCACAAATTGGGCAATGGTTGTTCAATTATGGGCTACCATTGACTGAGGCAGAGTCACATGGTGTAAGTATATTTTGTTAGTGGCCCACAGAGCATGCCACTGTCAGTCCTTTGTCATGTCTGATTGTGGGCAATATGCAATAGTAATAATCCCAGATTTCTTCTGTGGATGACTGAAATGTGCCATCTGGAAAGCCACTTTAAAGTACCTCAGTGGAAAAAACCTCCAGGCATGGATTCTGTGTCCTCTGCCCATTTGTCCAGTCCCCAGCTGGTCTCCCGGTGGACTCAGATACATCTGTGAGTACCCAGGCCACAAACACATCTAAGTGTAGGGAAGCACATGCCGTTCAGTGTTATGAAGAGCTGCAGGTGTACAGGCGGTTCACTGTATGATGTGGGTATTAGTATTATAGTTATGGTAGGTTCCCATTGCTGTTTGTCCCCAAACCACCTTTCTGTCAACAACAGCACCTTCTGCTTTTGGGAACTGATCCTCTTTCTGACATAAACCTGGTGATTTTAGCGGAAACTCCTGTGTTCCCAAATAACATTGTCTAAACTATCAGTCACAGACTTGGTACCAGACTCAAATCAGGTCAATCAGAATCCTTTCCTAGGACTTTTTAAAAAAATTTGAATTAAGAAACAGAGTCATTCTCTGTCTAGAGGCCCAAATTTCAACAAACAGAACTCAGGAGCCTTTGCTGGCTGAGCTGTAATGAGAGAATTAAAGCTAAAATGCAGAGAAAAGAAAGATTAGAAATCAGAGTTCTGGAGGTTTAAATATCTGGTTCCAATTGTTTCAGAGGCCCAGCTGTATCTTTGCCCTTCCCATGTTTGGATCATTTAAGCCAGTGGTTTTTAACTGGGGGCAATTTTACCTCCCGGAGATATTTGCCAATGTCTGGAGACATTTTTGGTTGTCATGGATAGGGAGCCACTGCTGGCATCTAGTGGATAGAGACCAGAGATGCTGCTAAACATCTTACACTGTACAGGATAAGGCTCCCACAAACAAACCCTGACTCCCAAAGAAAGAATTATTCAGCCCAAAAGGTCACTGTAGCTGAAATCGATAAGCCCTGAATTTTAATCCGTCCTTCATATATCCCTTAGTATGCATCTGAATTCCCTCCTTTCTTTTTGCAAAGTTAGTCCCAGTTAGTCTCTACTCAGAAAACCTTAGCTAACCTAAACAAGTTGTGAGTCTTGTAACTAGTACACATTTCATTCCAATATTAAGATTTTCCAAAATGCAGTATAGGGGACCCGATATGCAGATATCCATCACCCAGGTTTAGAAGGACTGTCCATTTGTCAGATGGACATTTATAGGCTTGGGTACTTAAACAACACGTATTAGAAACTTTACAATTTTTGACATAAAAACTGGTCATAAATTGCTACTAGGATTACATCAAAATATGCTGCATGCACCAAGATTTCTTTTAAAATCAGCATTCAACACATGTAATAAGGAGTGAAATGACCATTTTTAAGATTAAGTATGGTCAATGTTAAGTGCTCGATTGCATGGAACAAGGCCCAGTCTCTTACAGCGGCCATAGTAGGAAACTGCCAGGTTGGCCTTAACATGGGCAGCAGAGTCCCCCAGGACATGCAGACTCACACCGGGTGTGAGTTTCCTGGTGGACAAGTTGATGCAAAGCAAGCTAGTGAATGGTGACCGTCAGATCTGAGGCACAGGGGCTGCAGTGAATCACCCAGTTAAGCACTGGATTCAAGACTACTTGCATTTTACACAAAAGCTGCTTTTGAAAAACTTTCTCTGACTACATTTTTATAAAACTATACCTAGAGATTCTCTCTCAGGGTTCTCTTCCTCCTGCCATCTTTCATTGCTCTGGTTAAACTAGAGTTAAAATGGCAGAGGATTTGGAAAGCTAAATTTCTTTCCCTTTCCTTCCCCCTCTGTTTCTCTTTTCTTTGGCCCGCAGTTGACGTATAGTACATACTGACTAAACACTTGTTCATAAAAGTGATGAACTGGATTTCATCCAGTCTCTCGGCTCTTAATATTATATGTAAGCCTGTAACTCCCAACTTGTATTTCCGGTGTGGACTTCTCTCTGCTCAGAGACCTCTCCAGATGTCTCCCTTCCTGGTATCTCTGTTCTGAGGTCTCATGGACACTTGGGCCCCTAGCTGTTATGCACACCCTGTCCCAGGGCCTTCGTATTTGTGTTCCTTCTACAGTACTTAGAATGCGTTTCCTTAGATGTGGCTCTAGAGATACCTGCCTAGCTGACCCTCAGCTCTCCTCTGTCAAACATTTCTGCTGTCGTGTCTTTTCAATAAGGCCACCCTGACCACTCCACTCAAAATGGTAATGTGTCCTGTGTCCTCCACTCTGCCTTACTTTCCCTTACCTTGCTCTACTTTTGCTTTCCCCTAATATTTATCACCGTCTAGTATACTTTAACTCACTTATTCATTGCCGAGCTTTTGTTTTTTCAAGAATGTCATATAAATGGAATTATATAGTATATGAATCTTTGCAATTGATTGTTCTGCTCAGTTGGAGTAATAATGCCTTGTGATCACTCATGATGTATTTTTATCAGTAGTTCCTGTTATTCTTCTTTACGGAGTAGCATTTCACTACATGGCAGTTCTGTCAATGCCCTTTGGGGCAGGGTCCAGTGTGGGGCAATCATGAATTGAACTGTTACAAATATTGTTCGCAGATTTTAGTGTAAGCATAAATTTTCATCTCTCCATAGCAAATGCATAGGAGATTGTGAAGTCATATGTTGTGTATGTTTAGTGTTATAAGAAACTGCCTATATAAATGTTCATAGCAACATTATTATAATAACAAACAAGTGAAAATAACCTAAGGTCCATTAACTAATGAATGAGTAAATAAAATGTATATCTCTCTGCAATGAGATATTATCTGGTAAGACAACACTTATATACCTTAAAAACAGATAAGTCATAGCAAGGACCACATCAGTTTATTGCAGTATAGAGCAGTCTGGAACAGGCCGATGTGTGGAGTCGGAAAGTCGAGGGATTGCTTAGAGGTGGGAGGGTGGAGAATGGTTTGCTAAAGGGATGCGAGGTTGTGGGATGCCGAAGACTCAAAACAGTGTTTGCAATGATTGTATTGTTTGTGAATATTTCCAAAACTATCACATTCTACACTTTGAACAGATTGTGGCTGGAGATTTAGCTCAACAGCACAACCACCTGCCTGGTAAGCACAAAGTCGTGAGTTCAATCATTGGTACTCCCCAACCCAAAATAACCAGATTGTGTGCTGCATTAAATCTCATTAAAGTTCTTATTTAAAACAAAAGAAACCCCACTGCTGACTTGTATTCCACACCTGCCTTACCGTTTGGATTCCTGTCAGCAGTGGAGGGGAGTTCCAGGTGCTCCATGCACTCACCATCACTTGGTATCAGAGAGTTCTGTTTTTGTTGTTTTAATAGGCCTATAGTGCTCTTGTGTTAATTAGCATTTCTCTACTGTCTAACAATGTCGGATACTTTTCATGTGTCTGTTTTCCTTCTTAGGAAAGTGTGGGTTCATGTCTTTTGCCCGCATTTAAATTGCTTCTTTTAAGTTTAGATTTCTTTACATATTCTGGATACAAGTCCCTTCTCATTTATGTGGGTTAAAATATTTTCTCAGTCTCCCAATTAGCTTGTCTTTTCATTCGCATAAGTTCTTGTAAATGAGTTGCAAGCTTTGTTTATTTCTGTACTCTCCACGCCTTCTAGGGTATCTAGCACAAAACAGTTACTGTTGATGGATGTATGAATGAATTCCTTCGTCTTTCCTGATTAGCAATAGATTTTTTTTTCCTGAGAAATTATAAATATATAAAAAATAAATCTCATTGGATTATTTCCTGATTGAAATACTTCCTTCCAGTTGTCTCTTTAGAGAAAAGTCAATTGTCCGTGGACATCCTAAAGCATAGCTTGAGCCAGCATGATTCCTTCTCTCCCACCCTCCACGCGTGCTGTTCTCTGTCTGGAACAGCCTGCCCTGTGCTTTGCTCAGCTGGCTCCTTTTACAGTTTATTTCTTAGTTCAAGCCTCACTTCCATTCATTTCTTCTGGGAATGTGAGTGTGAGCACGACAGCTGTGGTCTTTACCCTCTTGAGGTTTTACCTTTAGTGGCAGAAACTCCCTGGATTCCTTCCCCAGCCTGCAGTGAATACTTCTATTTTATGCTCTCCGTCTCCCAGTGTTTCTGCTGCACAGAAGTGTCATTATTGGTAAACGTGTGTTTATTGTTTTTCTCTGTACCAAATTATAAGCCAGTGACCTTTAAACATTTTTGTTCATGCATCCCCTAAGGAACTTTGAAAAAACTTAGGTAACCTCTCCTATATATTTTAAACTGACATCTGTAACTTTTCATCATAAGTTTAAGTAGTTGCAAAGGATATAATTTCCAGCATACTATAAAACTTGACATTTTAAAGTGAAACTTTTTATCACTCTTTTAATCGTATCCCATGGAATCTGAACAGCACATTTGATAGCCTCCATCATTTGTTGAAAAAAAATCTCTGACCTTTCTTACAGTTATAAATTTTGCAACCTTTCTTTTTCTCACTGAACTCCTGTTCCCATTTAATATCCCTTACATAATACCCTATCCCTGGTTAGGCTTGGAAATGTTACCCTGATTATTCTGTCATACTTCTGTGCAACAAAACTAGGTCCATAAATTGAAATTTAATTTTTAAAATATTCCACATGGTGACCAGAAGGCTCTACACACTCTGTTGTGACTTTGTGATATTAGCAGTACACATGGGTTGAAACAGAATACATTGTTTTGGTGGAAACCTTCTCCAGGCAATGTAGAAGTTGTATTTTTCTCAGTAGTAGGTTGTATGCAGTGGGAGAATATTACTTCTTTCTGGAATGTGACAGGGCTCAATATCAGTTGCAGTCCTAGTTTCACAGACAGAAGGGTGCAGAAGCCCTGTTGGCACGCAGGAGGAGAGCAGAATGCAGGTTTTGTTACTGCACTGCCGCCCCACGCAGTCTGGGAACTTTCCCCTGAATTACAGGCCAGAGCCAGCAGCAACTGTTTTTTATGATCTGTCAGATGACAACTCAGTTAGATCTTCCCTTTGTTATGTTGGTTGGAGAAAGCCGGGAACTCTGGGGCTTGTGAGAGGGCTGCTCACCCAGTCATTAGCAACGTTTGCTTCCCCAGTCCTTGGGACTGTGCACAGCCCTTCCTTCACCGTGTCTAGGGTGTCCAGGGCGAGGACTGCACAGCCTGCTCCAGGAGATCAGGAAGGGGGAGAGGGAGACTGTGTCGGGCACCCGGAAAGCAGAACGGCTTGGGACAAGATAGGTGGAAAGTGAGGCCCTAGACATCTGTCCCCTCAGAATCATGTGTGGCAGGGGCATGCAGCAGTTGCTCAGGGTGAGCTCCGCTCTGCAGCGTGCCGGGCCGGGGAGCTGGGTCTGCTGCTTTCAAGCCACAGTGTCCTCCGTAAAAAGTTGTTTTCACTGATCCTCAATAGAGGGAAAAGATTTTTGTAAAAATTTGACTCCAAGTCTGTAAATCTTTTACTTTGGAAACCTTATCCTTTGAAAAGATATAAAAGATAAAAATATTTTATATATTCCTGAATAGTCTCGTATGCAATAAGGTTAATTTTTAAGAACAAAAATAAAAACCAGTAGCGTTTTTGTAAACTCAGCAGCTGTGGCAAACTTGCTGGTAATAACACTTGCCTTCAGGTCTTTTTCTGTTTTCTCACCTCTGTTGTTTTAGGTAACTTTTACTGTTTTCAAGTAACCAGAGCCTGTTCAAAATTTATGCCAAAACAACCCTAGAATAGTTCTAGTATGTTGTACACCGGTGCAGTTTTCATATGATCGAAAAAACAGCGTGGTCGTTTGTCCCCTTTCTGCCTAGGAGGCTTTTGGAGCATCTGGCAGACAGTCACGGTGCTCACGTCAGAGGTCTGCGTGCGTGGCGTGCTGCTGTGTATGCTGAGAAACAGGAGCTGCAGGTGGGCGGCTTTCGATGCCTGCAACGTGCAGTTGCTCAGCGCTCGGTAGTGTCCTGGAGGTTTCTGTTTTTATGCAGAAAATCTAATGCAGATTTTCGATTGCCTTTTCAAGTGCTGCACTCCTGCAGGAAACCTTATCTTCATGAAAGCCTCTGGTTTTCTGTGAAGTCATAATTTCAAATCAGAATTTCCAGCTGTGGATTCTAGTTTTATGGAGCCTGAATTGAGAATCAAAAGCTAGGTTGTGTATTTCAATACTAGAAGTGACTGTTATCTTTCTTTGTGTAAAACAGTGTGGCAGTTGCACTTAAGTATTTCCAATTTGCAGGGTTGTTATTCATGATCTGTTCCAAGAAAAACAGATTGAGTAACAGCTGAGCAGCTCCAGGTGACTAGGTCGGGTTTAGTTCTCCCACCAGTGTCCTGCAGATCTAACCTGCCGTGTCTGCACCACGAAAGGGAACCCTAAAATGTCAGATACTCCCAGCAGCCTGAGGGGTCATTCTTCCGACTTCCCTGCATGTTTCAGATGAGGAAACTGAGGTCTTAATTTGCTCTACTTAGGGAAAATCATCACTAAGTTGAAGGCAAAGGATCTGGGTTTAGTTACGTTCTGATACGACGTCCCTTGTTTGCTGCACCTGCGAAGAGAGGCGGTAGCCTTGGCAGTACTGTGGGGGAGGGGTCCCTTGTGCCTAGGGCTGAGGCCAGGTAGGCTCAGTCCTAGGTAGGATCAGCTATTTTCTCACCTCTGTTGTTTTACTTAACTTTTACTGTTTTCAAGTAACCAGAGCCTGTTCAAAATTTCTGCCAAAACAACCCTAGAATAGTCTAGTATGTTGTACACCAGTGCAGTTTTCATATGATCAATAAAACAGCGTGGTCGTTTGTCCCCTTTCTGCCTAGGAGGCTTTAGGACTGAGTCCAGGTGCTGATCCCAGGTAGGCTGGGATCTCTTTGGCAATATGAATCAGTATTTGAAAATATTTCTTGTTTTTTACAAAGTCTAAGTTTTAATGTACAAAATACTCTGGCATTATAGATTCATCCCTGTGAAAAACTAAAAGAAACAACTATTTGCCCAACATTAGAAAAATAATTATTGTAAACTTAAGCAATGAGATGCTATTTAGCTTTTAAAGCTAATTGTTTGCTAGAATTTTTAAATGCATGGGAAGTACTCATGGTGTTGAGTAAAATAAGTGGGAGACAGAATCCTATGTGTAATATGGTTTCATTTACATGAAGGATACATGTGCACAAAGTGGGTAATACAAGTTTATTTCATGGACTGGTATTATGGGTTGATTTTTTTCTGCTTTATATTTTGCATATTTTGTAGGCCCTGCACTATAAGCAGAAAGTAAATTATAAATATTTTATGTATAATGAAGAAGTAACTTTCAAAAACAGTAATACAAGGTAACTAAAAAGTTATTTTAGAAAGCCAGTGAAGACAGGATTATAAATGTGTCGCCCCATCAGCCTGTGCTTGGTGATCACACACGTGACTGCCCACCTCCACTGCATGGAGCAGATTCCCTTGGTGGGTGACAGGGACCCACCTGGCCTGTGGGCAACAGGGTGAAACCTATCAATAACTGTTTTAATTAACAATCATTTTATTCGGAAAAAAATAGGTCTGTGCAAGTATCATTCCTCTTGAATGCACATGTCTTATTCTTTTGCTTAGTGGACAGAGTGGCTGCTTGCTAGTTCCTCTGACGGGAAGGTTCTGCCCTGCTGCTGGTGGTTTTTTCCCAGTGATTGCTGAAGTTTCCCTAACTCTGCTTCCTAGAGCACAGTGTTCTGTTGTGCAGGTAACTTGGCACAGTTTCTGTTCTCACCTGGCTCAAGTTTAATCATTAAGCCGGCTTAGCTGGTGAATAATGAGCAGTTGTGTGGAAACCAGTCCGAGAATACCTGTGAACCTGAAAACGCTGCTCTCCTCGGCACTGGGCATGGTGTGATCCACGCTGCTGTTTCTTTGCTGTGTGACACGGGCAAGCAGCTGTGCGTATTAAATGCTATTTTTTTAAGAGGTAAGCTTTTCCAGAGAACGGCATGGTTTGTTTTACTTTCAGAATTCTTTGAAAAATCTATGAATATTTTGAGGTCCTCAATTCCACTTTATAATTTCAAATTAATAACTTCTTACTACTGTAATTTCATACATTTTATACTACCCCCAGGAAACAGATATTTACTTACTTCAAATTTCTTATATTGATTTCAGTTGGTCTCATTCCACATTACAATTATGGCTTTCCATTCCACAAGGTATGGCGCAGAGTTGTGTTTCAGATTTGAAATGGGTCACGCATTAATAAAGCTACTGTTTTTAATTTGAAAGAAGGGATCTTTCAAGGAAAGTTTGTTGGGCACTAGAATAAATTTTTGAGATGCTTGTCTAACTGTAAATTCAGGAGCGCCTCAGATTGTTACTGCCCACTGTGAGGTAGCAGCCTTGGTGTGTTGGTTTGCCTGTCTGGCCTAGCTGCCGCTGTGTTCCTTGTGCTGCAACCGAGGTAGCCCACACTGAAGCACGCACGCAGGGTGAACTGTGGTCTGTGTGTAAAAACTACCTGACACTCCATGAAACAGGAACTTGGGCCTGTCGCAGTGTGAAGTTCCACAGCCTCCACCCTGACTGGTGGTTTTGTTCTGATGAATAGTAAGTAAGCGTCCTTAGGCTGTTTTACTTACAGAGTTCATGAACTCTTTGATTTGGGATTAGACCGAAGGTACAGTTTGTCCAAACGCATGTGTTTACTTTTATTTATTCAGTAAATATTTATGGGGTGCATACTGTGTACCAGCACCTGTGTTGATGCGTGAAGGTGTGTTGGCAGTAGTGTTAGCATTGTTTGTGGTTTATTACTGTTACTGATCTTATTTTCTAGTACTACCTGCAAAGAGAGTGTAAGACACTGAAAATCCATTTGCTTCTTTTTGCTTGGGGTACATGCCCCAGAAAAACAAGTTATTCTAAATCGAAAAACAGGCTTCCAAATTTAGAGGAGATCTACATAAACAATTTGCACATTTCTGGTAAAACACAGTGTGCACTGAGGTTCAGTGGAATGAAGAGTCTCCTTTTCTACCAGAGTGGTTCATTTTTGTTTTTTCTGCTTAATACAGTTATAGAAGTCTTACCTGACTGTTTTATAGTATGTGTCTGGCCACTTATAGTAATAAGTCATTTCACCTGTCTTGGATGCTGTGCGCCTTCCAGTGTAACCACCTGTGCGTACACTCTGGCCCGAAGCCTGCTGTCTCCTTAGATTTTTTGTGTGTTTTAGAAGATAAAATTTGTTTACTCTCATGAAAATAAGAGCTTCTGTTCTAGCTGTAGTTGATGTGCTCAGGAAGATGTGACAAAGGGGTTCTGAGAGGCCAAGGAGCAACCCGTTGCTGACAGAGCTTGTGGTTTGTGTCCAAGACAGTCCCCGCAGAGTGGCAGCCCAGAGGTCCTCAGGACTGGGGGTGGGAGTGTGACTGGGTTTGAGTCCTCTCCTGCTGTTTACCAGCTGAGCCACATTGAGCACAACCCTTAGCCACCGTGAGGCTAGGTTTCCTCACATATAAAAGGGATAACAAGCTTCCTCACGTGTAAAGTAGCACGAACTCTATATTAGGTCACTAGTGAGAATTAAGTGAGTTAATGGTGAGACCGGAGGGCCTTGTGCCTGACCGTGTTGTTTTCCAGGGCTGTTGATGTCTTGGCTGCTTTGCGCAGTGAGAGAGCATTCTGGGTACAGTTTCATGGCCTGGTCACTCAGTACTGATGAGGTTTATTGGTGATATCTTTTCACACAGCCTTTTCCACTGATAGTGCATTGAAATACCTTGGAAAATGCACTTTTATGACCCTTCTTGGCCTATTGTTAGTGATTGTAGGAATCCAGCCCACCTTGGGGAGTAAGACCAGGGCCAGGTTGTCCTGCACACATACCACCGGGGCCTTGCGGTTCCAGAGCCTGACTGGACAGTCTGAGTGATTTTCCACCCCTAGCCACTGCAGGGCCTGAGTTCTGGAGCCATTGTCCTCAGAAGCTGCGCTGGTGAGCTGCTGGCTGTGTGGACTGGATTCTGGGTGGGACGTGGAGTGGCCAGATCTTACACGCTCTGGCACTCTTCAGTGTTTGTTGTCTTACTTTTCTTGTTGGTAGCTCAAAGGAGTCTTTCCCTACCTCCTCGAAGGTCACATAAGGCCCTGTCCCACATGCCTCATTTCAAGCATCTGTTCTTTTTTGCGTCCTAAGCCTTAGAGATCAGAGATGAAATGTCAGTCTTCCTACCCGCAGGTCAGTAGGCAGCATCGTGCGTAAGCCTTAAGAATGACACACAGAAGCTACTGACTTAAAAATAGCACAAATATTCCAGGCCTCAGCCGTAGCTTCAAGAGCTGGGCAAGCCCGGTAGAGTGTGCACGCAGGATTGGAGAGGAGAGAGGCAAAAGTGGGGACCGCAGGAGGACCCAAGGCTGAGGCTGGTGGGGTGAACTGGAAAAGGTGGACCAAAGAGCCCTGAAAGATGTGGGTCCTGGGTGGCAGATTGGCTGTTGCACCGTGACAGGAGATCATGAGGAGCTATGAGGTTCTAGCCTGAGCAGCCAGAGATGGTCTCGTAAAGAAGAGCAGCCCGCTGGCATGGAAACTCCAGCCCCGGTCACACTGGGCGCAGAGCTGGGCGAGGGCCTGGGAGGCCTAGTGATGTTGGATGTCCATCTGAGTATGCTGGGCTTTCGCCCCTCTCTCACCCCTGGGGCTGCTGTTTAAGAATCCAGTGCTTCTCTCAGCTAACCCAGAGCAAGAATCTCTCATTCTCATGATCTTCTTCATACTTAAATGGGAGATTTCACGTTACTTGCTTTACTTTTCTCCAGAACTATAAAGAATAAATGAAAAAAAAAAAAAAAACTTCTTCGTTTGGAAAGTGTACATGTGCAAGTGCTCTTGATGGAGGTACTTAAGGAAATATAATTTGACTGTAAGATAAAACATGGAGTAATCTGATGAACATGGCTGTCCCCATTTACCCTCTCTATGTCTCCACTTGCTTAGGATAGCTGCAGGGCCCGTAGTGTGGTCGCACCGTAGTGCGCTGTCATTCCACTTGGAATTCTCAAGTGCTTTTTAACTTCTTCCATTGTTTGCACTAGGGTTCTGGAGGAACCTCCTTTTTAATAAAAAAAAAAAAATCTGTTCCAGTTTCCTGACCAAAATTCACTTACCTAAAAAGAAATTTTGTCATGTCATTTTTATGTTTAAAAATTTAGTCTGGTGCCACCATGGACGAACACCAAACTTTTTCTTTTTCCCTTTTGACTTAACCCTACAATGGAAATATGAATGGGGGCCATCTTGTGTCTCTGTGGTTTGCAAGAGAACATTCTAGTGGCTTTCTAGCTTTGGTCTGATACAGTGTGACAGGCATTTTCCTACATTCTTTGCATTTCACACACCTTTTGAGGCAAAGGCCCCCCCCATTTTAAAAATGTGGATACTGAGGCAAAACAGGTGAGATGAATTGGGAATGGCTACATGGCTCTTGACTATCAGAAGCTGTACTGGACCCAGGCAGTCCGACCCCACGGCCCCTGCTCAGTGGCATTTCTGTGTCACCTCCTCTGTGGTTCCCAGCTCTGGGAGCTTCCAACAGGGTGGGACCAAGAGGAGAAATAGATCTTACAAGGCTCTTGAGACCACTGCGGGCTTCTCCTTTCCCCTGCTGCCTCTCTTTCCTGGTCCACTAGGGTCCTCCTTCCCTATCTATGGCACAGGTCAAGGCCTCACATGTCAGAGTCCTTTATGGGTCAGCCCTGGGAGGAAGGTGTCCTTGCCCCCATGTGTGTTCTGCACAGTGTCTGGCAGTTTTTTATACACAGTGCTTCACTGTAAATTCCTTGGTGCGTGGTTCAGTATACTGTGGTTATTGGCATCAGGAGAGGTCCCTTAATGTCCAGAAAGCATGGAGAGTTAACTGGGCAGATCTAAGCGTGAGTACCTCTTCCAGTATGCCTGAGCCTCAGTCTTACCTACAGAATGAGAAAGATGTTAATACGGAGGATTGCTGTGAAGGTGACAGGAGATATTTAAAATATAGAACATTCTTTGTAATACAGTAAGTAGAAATAAATGTTAAATCTTTTCCTTGTAGATGAAGCATAGTATCCTTGGATATGAAAAATAACTCAAAAATGTACTGCTGAGCTTTCAGTCAAATGCAAGAAACCATAGAATTTCTGGAGCTAAAGTAGACTTTAGGGAACAGGAAATACAGTGCTTTGTTTCATAAGCAAGAAATGCAGCTCCGAGCAATGCCTTGACTGGGCGCACTGCGAGCCAGGTGAAGTCTTCCTACAGTGCTCACCCACACCACGTGCTGGCAGGGTTACAGACACTGGCCTGCAGTGGTCATCAGTAGCCTTCACTTCCTTTGTGTCATCTGTCACAGCGCACAGTGCTGTGTTCTGGAGGCTTCGGAGGGACTTTACAGACCCGACCTCCTGACTCCAGTGGGAGGTTTGCCTCTTAAGTAAAATCCTAAAGGAAACCACATGGATATGAGATCAAGGAGAGACAAAAAGATTACACACACATATATACACATGCACACACACATACACACCTTTTTTATAGGAGAGGAATAATTATGTATAAAACATACAGACCATGAATGGTTGAAAGTACACAAAGCTCTTCCTAGTTCATGTGTTCCCAGAAAAACGAGGCTCTTGTGTGTTGCATAACTTCGTGCTCGTGTCAGGTTAAAAACTGGAGGGAAATGAAGATATTCCGAAACACTGCCAGCAGCACATGGACGTTTTATCATTACTAACCATCAGATTGCAGAAACTTTAAAATGGCATTGTGCTTTTTATTTTAAATGTTATTTAGAATCACTTTAGCATAGATTTTTTTTAGCTTGTCATAATTTGAATTAAAGGTGAAAATTCATTGATACATATTATATTTAATTTAGAGGCTAATTGCTGAGGGAGTGTACAAATTACAGTGACAACAGACACATCATTTAAATCAAAATTCCTGATTCCTGTCCCTCTAACCAAACAATACAAAAAATTTTTTTGACCACAGAAGAATAATTTTTAGAACACAAACATGCTGTATGATCAGTTAAATACAGTACAGATTACTTATTATCATTAAAATTCCTCACCCTACACTTTCCCTTTCTGCACCTCACTACATATACTAAGATGTCTTGATTTCTTCTTGGTAAATTTTTCCTTTGTAAGACTGAAATTAACTGTGCATAGTAGGGAAAGGAAATGCTTGTTGAATTGTTTGCAAAAAGATAGTAAGTATTTAGCATTGTTAGCAGTGCCTAAACACCTATTTCTTGCCTCTTCAAACATTTTGGTTGCCTGAAATCAGAGATATTTGTAGTTTGGACTTTACTCATTGTGTATAGTATGCTGTATGATCACTTGACATTTATTTTGTACTTATTTTAGGACATCATCATCAATGCTTTCATTTCCAAATGGACAGGTTTTAAAAACATAATAAAGAGAATGTGGCAAACTTTAAAAATTACTCATCACAGAGAAATATGCAAAGCTACAAATTTAAATCTCATAAAAGTTAATCAAATTTGGTAGTACACAGATTTCCTTAGCATCTGAATTTCATAAACCTTAAAAACTTGGACATTTTAAAAATGTTGCAAGGGTTCATCTTTCCTGTCCTTGTATTTTCTCAGACCTCCTGGGGAGACAGTGGCACAGGACAGCCTGTAGACTCCTGCAGATGCCCCCGACTGCTTTTCAAGTCAGAAATGAGCTTGCATTAGTCCCAGTGTGATAAGCAGAAGCCGAGCGAGCATGTCTCTGTTGTCAAACGTGGGAAACAGAAAGCTAGTCATCACCAGGAAGTTGATTCATGTGTGGCTGGATCTTCGTGTAGAGCAGTGATGGCTGATATTTTCAGGTTCCCCATGAAAACAGACTTCCATCATGAGCCATTCTCCTCAGTGTTACTGTTAAACTATTTTCTTTGTTCTCCTCCTTTTTTCTGCTTATTCTTAAGATGATCTACAAGTACCGTTGGATCCTGTGGGTTTCACTTTCTTTTCCTACTGAGATTGACAGTGTCTATGGTCCTGGAGCAAATCGTTCCCAACAGAGTATTTACTTTCTTGGCGTACAAGTTCAAGAGCCGATTAACTGTGTTTGATTAATTTATCACAAAGAGTGTGTTACCTTGAGTTAGAACAATTTTACTCTGGAAAATTCTGTTCAAAAGAAGGCCCTTCATTTCTAAAAGCAGCGCTCTGATTTTAATTAAATAAGGAGCATTTTGTGAATTTTTTTTCCCTAAAGCTTAAGACTAATTTCTATGGTTACTAAGGATATAAATCTCTAGATCGCCTTAAAACAAAGATTTTTGTTCGGGAGAGAGTTGACAGCACCCTTTAAGAAAAGCTATTACTTAATTTTACTTTCCTAAGTTTAAACACATAAAAAATATTTGTAATGATACCCCAAAGGCATCATAAAAATGTAAAATAATTATACTCTAAAATATCTAAAATTACAGGAAATAGACCTCATTGTAAAAAAATGAGCTGGGATTCATGGCTGGAAAGTCAGGGAGTGACACACCTCAAAGCCAGAGTCTCTCATCAGACCTTTTCTTTCTTTCTTTTTTTAAAAAATGGTTAGAAAAAAATCTTTTCTGTTGTCAGTCATTCAGATTTTAAAATGCGTTCCTTCTATTAGGAAATAATTCTTTTCAGTTTCATTACCTTTAACTTGTTTTAGTGTGTGGAGTCTTAAACCCCCTGGCCCTGGGAGAGACAGATTTCTGTCTTTGGAATTAGAGAGAATCATTGAATTTGTGGATCAACTGTCTCACATACCCATTGGACTACTTTAAATACTATTTTTTAAAAGTCCATAGCCCAGTGTTTTAAGCAGCATAAATGGCTCCCAGTGTTTTACTTATTCAAGGTGTATTTCCTCTTTCAGTAGATAATGTTAACTGGTAAATTGTTCCCAGTTAAAAGTTCGACACATTTTAATAATGTAGTACAAAATCTGTCTTAGGCACCTCAAGGAAAAATCCTCAACTTTTTAAATAAATGAAATTATTACTTATCTTCTTTCCCAAATTAGCATCATGATATTTCTTTTGCATTTGTACTTACTAAAATTTTAACTGGGGCTTATGATACTCATAAAATGTTGAGACTGAAATTTGGAAAGAAACAACACTTTACATGTGATATGAATGTCTCTGAGACAAGCAGTGAAAATGTGCCTGACCCAGGAATGCTTTGCATTAAATGAGTTTATATTTTGGAAGCAAAACAAGGGAAAAGAAAACTACTTTACCTCCTTTTTTTTTTAAGAGACAAGAAAATGAAGTTGAATGTAGGTATTAAAAGTGCTATAGGCTGAATGTTTGAGCAACAAAAGTAAACACTGATTATTGCAAATGTATATTTGGGCCAATTTGCTTTTATCTTTCAAGCAAAACATTTCCCACAGTTTTGTGGGTTTTTATTTAAGTTGAGAAAACTTTGAAACTTTGTGTGAAAGTATAAATAAGTTTTGAAAAGTCATGATTAGAGTTTGATAATAAACATGCAAGAGCAAATTAGGAAACTATTAAAATCAGATGATTCATTTAATAATGTTTTCTCTAAAAATTTGTTCTCCAAAAAAGAAACTGTGATTTATGTGGATCTAGAACAAAGATTCTGACTATAATTTAAAATAAGGCTCTGAATTTTTCAGTGTGGATGAAGCTTTTGCTTTATTTTTTAGAGAGCTTTAATAATTGTTATAGGTATCTCCAAAATGACATTTTCCAGTTATGAGTTCAGATTTCATTGAAAACACAAAATGCTTAGTTTCCAATAAAATTTAAACTTTTTTTAAAAAAAATCATGTGGATGTTTCAAATATTTTACCTAATTAATGATTTGAAAAACTAGTTAAATAATTTAAATTGTAAATGCTGGTTTTATTTTTAAAGCTTTCATACTGAATTCTTAATATACAGTTCAAATATAGGCTTTAAAACATTTTGTGTCCAAGTAAAATAACTCCTAAAAGTAGAGTAAAAAAGTACTTCATTTGATTCTCAAAATCAAGATCTGCAATTTACTACTCAGGCCATCACCATTATTTCTAGTTGTTTTAATACCAGAGATTTTTTCTAGCAATTGTTATAGTAGGAACAAATTCTCATATGCTATTTTGAACACCAAAACAATGCTTATCAGACAAGTCCTCATTTTGTAAAAGCTAGCACCTGGTAATATGCTACAGTTTCTTTAAATTATAGGAGTTATTAAGTTTTATATTTTCATTTTTTCAAGCAAAGTAGAGTGTTTTCAGTGTTTTCCTGCATTTTTGTGTGGGCTTGTGTATTCTGAAGTACTTTGAAGTTTCATGCCTTATTTACTCCTAAAGAGACTGTAATGAGGGAAAGGAATCTATAATTTCTTGAGGACAGGAGTGATGAAGACAGCTCTGGCTTTTGCCTGGAGTTTGCACATTTGTGTTACTGGCCGAGGCGGCTACTCTGCTTTCATTCCCACCCACTCCGCTGAAGGGTTGCTGTGGAGGCAGGACTGTATCCCTTACCGAGTCCTTTTCTCAGAGCTTCGCCATAAAATGAGTATTCGTTCTTTGCTTTTGTTTTTACTAAGAGGGAAAACTACATCCGACGTCAGACCCCAGAAGACTTCTCTTTTAGGGGTCCCAGTGTGGTGGACGGCGCTTTCTGCGGAGTGTAAAGTATTGGCATCCCTTGTCAAGCGGTGCAGGCGGGGAACGTCTCCTCCCTTTGTGCTGCTTGCAGCTGCCTTTGCTGCTCGCCTGCTGATGTGAAGCAGAAACCAAGCGAGGTAACAGTTTTGATGGTGAGATTAGAGGTAGCCAGGCAGACTGTCTCCTGGCTTTTAGAGACCCTTCCAGGCTCAGGCCACCCCCTCCCTTGTTTAGATATTACTTGCTTTTTTGAGTTTCAGATTACAGGAGCAATTGATCTGCATGACCTATCTTAAGAACTTTAACTTTGCAGTGAAAACTTAAACCAAATGTATATTCTCAAGAGACAAATCATCTTAGAGCCAGGCTGTTGGCATTTTGGTGTACTGTACCCTTGGCTGGGGCACTACTGTGTGGTAGACAGCACCACCTGGTGGAAAGGATCATGTCGCCAGGGTCATTCCTTGGCTTGTGAAAAAGCAAATCTTTGTGTTGTTTCCAGCATACAACTTTAATTTTAGCCCAGAAGTCTTGGTATCTCGGTTTTATTTTGTGCTTTTCCCACTGATGCCGGTCCTTGCTGGTCTTATTAACATTTCCTTTTTTACCTGATGTGATGCAAAGAAAATAATTTTAATGTCAGTGAGAGCATTGTGTAGCCTTGGAGCTTTGTACTTTTGAGTGTGTTTGACCCCTTAGAGACTTGGTGGCGCAGGACCTGTCTGTTGCCAGAGCTCGTTCTGCCCTGTTCACCTGGCCACCTCCAGGGGGTGAGCTGCTGCGGCTTGTGCACAACAGTCAAACGTTTTGCTGCTTGTTACAGAGCGTGTGCTTTGCAAGCACTTCATGGAGATAGTGTCATATTAGAAAACAGGTTATTAGCACGTCATAGCCATTTGTATTTAGGTATAGCTGCTCTGTAAAATTTATTTTAAAATGACAAATCTTAAAATATGTCCCTCAGTCCTTTGCTGAGTGTTCCTGGACACTTGCTGAGCTGGGAACCATACCAGGTTTGGGGATCCAAAATGAACAAGGCAGAGTTTGGGTTTCTTTTGTGTGTGTGGCGGGGGGGGGGGGTGAATTTATAATTTTAAAAATGTTTTAATTCTTTATCACAAAAGGGAGTCGACCTGTTGCGGTGTGGAATGCCCTGTGATGGAGTGTGACTGTGCTTGTTTGCTTGCTGTTTTCTGCCGTGTACAGGTTTGCCTGCCTGTGTTGCGAGGTGGAGAAGGTGGTGGCTGTGGGAGGCCTCCTCCCCACTCTAATCCTGCAGCACGGTTTTTCATGCGCAGCGGGCCCTGTGGGCGGAAGCACCGGTGAGAGGTTGAACAGCAAGTCTGTTCTGAGTTGGGGTCTGGCTTCCAGTCAGTTAATTGTGAGCCCTGGAGTGAGCGTCCTTGCCTGTCTGCTCCCTGATTGTGAGAATTAAAGGAAATAACCAACATGTGAACTCCACGCAATCTCTGCAACAGTGACATTGCCTGACAGTGACACCACCTGATGATACTGGTTTGGGGCAGTTCAGAGACTCACCACCCCACCCTTCGCTGGATGGGTGGTTCCCACGAGCTCCCTAACTTTCCCCCCCTCCCTCCCGTGCCCCAGTGCCCTGTATCCTTTCGTGTATCGGTGCCGGGTGAAGCTGCCCAGCCTTCCATGCACAGGTGTGCTGGGCGGCTCTTCTCCACGGGCATCTTGGCATTTGTGTTTCATTTCGTTCAAATTGGAGGCCCTTAACCTGGGTGCCAATAAGCCATGCTCAGAGCGGTAGGCCAAAAGGGTTCCTGTCAGTATGGATGTTTCCCTTTTTGGGGAGGGCAGGCAGCGGGAGGGAAGAATCATTGCTTTGGACAGCTTCTCAGAAGCGTGTGTGCCCCAGGGAAGGGTCAGGGACTGTACCTTAGAGGTGTGTGACTCTGTGAGGGCCACTCCAGAAGCTCAAAGTAAAACCCCCTTGTAGAAAAAAAAAATCAAATTTGAATTGTACTCTGCTTATTTTTTAAGAAACAATTTTAATTTGATGAGCTAAGGTAGATAGGATAGTTTTCCTGTTGTCAGAATTCTGTGGAATATAGGAAAAGTAAAGGATGCAGGTTCCCAGGACACATGTCCTCTCAGAGACAGTGTCCCCACCTGTTCACCACTGGCGCCTCTGCCGAGGGCCGGATGGGAATGGTCAGGGTGCCTGCTGCGGGTGGTAAGGCTAGGGCTGACTCCCTCAGGAGCCCCGGAGCCCTTCCCGGCCCCACTGGGTGCACGTTCACCCCCACAGCACCTGGAGTGTGTCCGGCCTGGCTGCCTTTTACAGACAAAGCACTTCCTTTAGTATGTTTTCCTATGCCTTATAAACAATTATAAATATTTCTCACTGCTTATGACCGGATTCCCTGAGTACCGCAGCTGAACTGCCATAGGCCAGGTCACTTTTAGAATCTTGCTGGAAGTTTCCGAAGGCGTAAAGCCGGGGAGAAGAAAGCAGCTTTCAAGCTGAGTGCACATCAGTGATCACCTTGGAATTTCTTGGGTGGAAGGGACCTGGGGCATCGTCCTTTCTGGCCTTTACCACTTGCTGATAGTGTCTGCTCGCAAAGGGAGGTGACTGGTGCTGCTGGAGGTGTCATCCGGCTCCCTGACTGTGTGGGAGAAAGAGAGGACAGGTGTGAACGCTGCCCCAGGAGGCCTGTGCCCAACTGCAGTGATCCCTGGAGGAGTGCCAGGGAGGAGAAAGCTTCCAGGAGCAGGGGAGGGGCACACCCACGGCCGTTTACCTGGCCGAGCTGACTGTGTGCGTGGTGGAGGAGAAGCGTCTGTCCACTCAGCTGTGTGTGCTGTGGGTGCTGGTGCCTCAGGCTTGAGGATCCCCTGCCCCTGCATTGGCTCTGTTGCTTCCAGGGCATCTTCTGGTAAGGGTGTCTCACCTCTGCCTGGCACCCAACTGTCTAAGAATGTGCTTTTTGCCCTGATCGTGGCTCCTAAATGCAAACCAGCCCCTTCCTCTGACGCATAATGGAAGAATCAGTGGTCTGTCTGTTCCTAGTCAGGGAGAGATGAGCTGCTTTGAACTCCGGCTGTCGCCTGAGTGGTGCGTGCACTGTTCACCTGACCTCTGTCAAAGAAAACCCTGGGGGTGCTGGCTCTGGGCCCTGCAGCCTGACCAAACCCGAAGGGAGTCACTCCTGCTCATAGCCGTGGAGTCACACTGAAACGGGAGGACAGACAGACTGTTCCTAAGTACTAGTCAGCATTACAAAGAAGTCTCTCTGCTTCAGGAGCCTACGGTGGCCTAACATGACCAGTCAGGGTGTGCATGCGTGTGTGATCAATCCTGTTTCATGTCCTTGCCTTACAAAACCCACTGTCTTTTGCCCAGTAACCATTATTGTATTTGGCATGATGGAAGCTGCGTTGTTATGAAAGGGAAATAAAATTCATTCTGTAACTAAGTGTGTGTAATTTTGAGTTGTCACTTGACAGGTCAGTTTGCCAACCTCCCCTGGTGAGGGGAGACTCAGACAGAGAGGAGGGAAGGAAGAAGAAGAAACTTAGACTCATCGGTGCCTGCCCTGTGCAGAGGCAGGGTTAGCCTTCACAGACGTCACCTCCATGAACAGCAGAAGTCACTTGGAGCGAGGCTGCTGGCTCACGTTCACGCCTGATAGATGAAGGTTCCGCAAGGCTGTGTGACAGGCACAGGGCCGTGGCAGAGCCAGGCTGAGCCAGGGAAGAGTGTAGCATGGGCACAAGCATGTGCGTGTGCACACACACACACACATACACACTCATGTTGCATGCTGTCTCCCCCCTTCTCCCTACGCCCCTCCTTCTTACCCCCTCCTCCTCCTCTCTCCCCTCTGCCTCCCTTGTCTTTCCCCACAGCCTTGGAGCTGGCAGGCTCCAGACAGGTCTGAACCACTCTGAGGCCAACTCAGAGCCTTGCATCAGCACTGCCTGTGCTGTTCCCCCTCCTCCTCTCTCCTTCCTTTTCCCTCCTCCCCAAATGTGCCTGGCCCCTACTGGGCCTTATGTATTTGCCAAGTGAACAAATGAAAGAAAGGTTTCCAGGCACAGAAAAAAGAAAGTGATTACTCACCAGCACCACATCCTGAAGCCTGAGGCCTGTCCTCCCAGTGGCTGTGTCCTTCTGGATTGGGTTGCTGAGTAGGGAGAAGAGAGCACCTGGCTCCAGAAGGAGGCACTTAGCAAAGTCTCTCTGGTATTTTAAAGTGGATTCCCAGGGCATCTGTGACTAGTAGAGCTGATTGTCAGCAGAAAGGAGTCTGTAATTCTGAGCTGCTTTTTCCTACTGTATTTTTATGGCTGATTTTAAATTACAGATGTCTTTAATGGCAAAATGATTAGAATTACCAATGACAGGAGTCCAGGAAAAAAAATTACGCCCATAATGAAGACCTGGTTTATCAGCGGCAAGCCTGGAAAAAGTCAGGTTCCCTGAGGGGAAGTCAGCCCGACTCGGGCTGTGCAGCTGAGCTTGCTCTGGGGTGACGCTGGTAGAACGCCAGGTCCCAGGTCCGGACTGAGGGAGGCGACCCTTCTGCTGAGCAATGGGCCCAGCCAGGAATCACAGCTGACCTGTGAGGCCCAGGAACTGCCGCGTTCGAAGGTGATGAGTGTGGAACCACAGATGCATTCACGGCTGAACCTGTGACAGGCCCAGGGGACCCATAGCTGCCGTGGTCGCCTTTCCTCACTTTAATCTTTAGGGAGGCTGTGCCATGGCCTCACACACCTAGGCAGGCGCTGACCACTGTGCAGCATCCCCAGCCCCTTGGCCTTGATTCAGAGAGCGAAGGGCTTTGGACAGGAATGGAACGGGACCTGTGCCAGGCTGAGGGTGCTGCATGCATGGCAGGCATCTCCTGGTGCCTCTTGGGCCTCCGGAATTTGCTGGGCATGGTCGATTCCTGGTCCATGCACCATCCACTCAGATGCACTCAAAGTGTACTGAGCAAGGCCAAGTCAGCACAGCCACAGGAGCCGCAGAGTGGAACGGGAGGGTTTCCTTAGATCAAAGCTGTGCTCCAGATCAAACTCTGGAAAATGCTCCTTGTGAAGAATCGCTTTACTTTATCAGTAGTTGGCAAACATGACAGTGGTCATTCTGGCCATGCCTTTGGCTGCATAGTAAGCAAACAGCAAGCCCTGTCCATTGATTGAATGAAGAAAGAAAGTAATGCATTTGTGTTACAGGGAATTTTTACAGTATGCCAGAGGCTGATGAGTCCTTTAATCTTGAACAATGCAGAGGCCCATTATGCAAATCAGTTCTTAGTGTTTCCTAATCTGTCAGGCCTTTGCTGGAAGTGTGGTGATTCCTGTCATCCTGGGAAGGAAGAGGCTCTGAGTGGAACCCCTGCTGTGATCCACAGAAGACACTTGTCAGGCTCTGAGCTTTCTTTGAGAAGAATCCCACTGTTTTGTACTGCGCTTTTGTTTTAAGCTTATCTTGCCTACACACACAAGGGGGATCACCTCAGACAAAGATGCCAGCCACAGCCCTGCTCCCTCAGGAGCCAAAGCCCAGTGGCCCCAGTGTTTTTAAGTCTTCGGTGTCTGAGGTTGTGTGTGTGTGTGTGTGTGTGTCTGTAAACATGTCATTCAGCTTCAGTCTGCGCAGACCAGTTAACTGCTTAATCCTTTGATTCCAGATCAAAAAGAAAGTACCAGAGTGATGTAGAAAGGAGCAGGTAGTGTTGGTGAGCCAGCCCTGTTACTCCTCCTGCTTTAGCTCTTGCATTGCCATCTAGTGGAGAGCGAGAAGGGTGCAGCCTCCGCCTGTGCCTGCGGGTTCTCTGTCCTACCTTCTCGAACTCCCCAGGGGCATAGAAAACAAAATCCTTTGGGAGCATTAAATAATTACTGAGGGTGTGGGCATGGTGGTGCATCTTCTGACTCCAGCTACTCAGGGGGCTGAAACAGGACAACTGTGACTTCAAGACCAACCCGGAGAACTTAGCGAAAGCCCCATCTCAATAAACAAGCAAATGTGTGACAGAGGAAGCAACGCAGAGGACATTTGAGAGCAGCTGTGGCAGGTAGCCTGAAGGCAGTCAGGACAGGAGGGGTGCGCCTCCAGGAGAGATGCTTGCAGCCAGCCCTTAGCCTGCCCTGGACTCGGCAGAGTGCCTGAGCAGGGCCTCAGGAAAGGAGCTGGTCAGAAGTAGATTTTGGAGGGAGGTGTGGAGTCGGGGGTGGTGAGGAAACCGGTATACAGTTTTAGTCAGAAAGAAATTGCTTTCCTGTGTGTGTTTGAGAACATTTCTGATTAGAGGTTACAGATGCTGTCGAGTTTTTTAGTGAAAAACAGTATTAAGAAGGTGAAGTTCCAAATCTTCCCCTCAGGACAGCAGTTTGGACAAGCAGTCCTTGGATCCCTCTCTGGTCCCTGGGTCCTTCAGTGCGCATGGAGCTCTCCTAGGGGTTACATGTGTTTTACATACACAAACCACACATGCCCACATTGGGTGGCTCTGTTCATCCGAGTGGTCCTCACCCAACAGTGTGTGGCATCCATGGCAACAGATTGGGCCCAGCACAGCGCCACACTCGAGGGAGGGGTTTGGTTTAGTCTGGTCTCTGGTAGCAAATCCTGCGGCATGAAGAGGGTGATGCGAGGGTCTTTCTCATCTCCTGTCAGTGCCGCCCATCCAGGCGCTGCATAGCTCCCCTCACAGGGTCAGTCTGCTTTTATGAGGAACAGGTGTTGTGGAGGAGCTCAGTGTTTTGATGATTTGTAGGCTAGCCTTAGTAAAATAAAGCTGGGGAAAGTGAACTTGATTTATCTTTAGAGATAGAAAGGGATGAGTGAGATGAGTACCTGAAGCTTTGGGGTGGTGCTGAAATGGCTTGTTTGGTTAAGAATCAGCTTAGTGAGGAAGACAGATCGAAGCTGGTTGGTCCTGGTAACGCTATACCACTGCTTTCCCTGAACCCTTTTGTTCTTAATGTCCCATCTACACTTTTGATGAAAGCATCCTGAAAGACATTGACCGATACCTGCTGCATAGTAGGTACACAGGTTAACTTGTGCTACTGTTTTTCCAAAGTAATCTGTGCTCCTTTTCCTTTGTAGTAAAGCCCAGGGAGACTAAGCAACTTGCTGAAAACTCTCAGCGACGGGTACGGGGAAGTGTAGTAAGCATGTTGTGTTCTGTTCCTTTTCCCCGTTAGCTGTTGTGGACATTTTAGAAACACAGGCATCTTCTCTGTTCGTCGCCTTCCTCCTGGGTGGAGACAAAGTTGATATATTTTGCAGACCCTCGGCCAGGTGGAAGGCCATCCACTTTTGTTCCCATGAGGCAGTCAGGCTACTGCTGGACAGACGTCGTGGCCTCACTGCACCTTCCAGACAGACCTGGCCAGCTCCCCTGGGGGAACTGCTTTGCAAAGATAGCTCATTGTCCCTCTAAACGTGATTATCTGCTCCGTTGTGGAGGTGCAGTCTGTGCAGCACTTGTCCGCCTTTGTGACCCAGCCTGCACATTAGGGCTTATCAGTCTTGAAGCCTTTGCTATTGGGTTTACCTTCTTTTCCCCTTCCAACAATCGGGCACTGCTAGGGGTACCTCTGCCAAAACCCGGGAAGTACAAACCAGTGTCTGCTACAGGCCGAGGAAGAATTCTGAAGGCTTCATGGAAAAGGGGACACTTCAGAGAACCTGAAAGGATGAATGGGATTCTGGGTAGAGTGAGGCTGACTTTCCAGGTGGAGGATGGGAGGGTGCAAGGCGACAGGGTGTCCCTCTGCGGTGCTATAGGAAACAGCTTCCGCCCCCCTGGCCTGAGCTGTCGCCTCTTGTCCTGACCTGGTCTCATGGAAACCTCACCAGTGACCCCTGCCTCTCAGAGCCCTTCGCCCTCCCACCCTCCCTTATCAGGCTTTACACCAGAGCAGCCGCTGCCTTTGGAAGAAGTGCTCTAGTCATAGGCATACTTCTGTATCATACAAGCGACTCAGCTAGCACTGGGGTGGAAATGGTAACAGCAAAGCACAAAACCACTCAGCCTTTCAAAACACTGGAAAATCTGAGGAGCATATGGACAGATTTGTGTGAAACACACAGTCTTTGGTAGTTTGTTTTCAAAAATAGAACTAAGCCTAATAAACAGACCAGCGCTTTGCTAGGACTCTAAAGGTGATGGTAGTCACGTATTGAACTGTCAAACCATTTTTGTACAAAGAGGAATGCATTTACTTGTGCACTCTGTCTATAATGCTGTTTGTGGATTTAACTGCCTTCTTAGATGGATCAAAGGCTCACTGAATTTTTTTGTTACTGATTTGCTATGATTTTGCTGTGTGTCTTTAAGGAATATAAGTTTCAGAATTTTCAGATGTCAAAAACCTCTTGATGCTTCCTTTATTTCTTTTTCTTCTTGACACTGTCTTTTTATAGTGTGTTCACGTTAAGTATTCAGTTATCATACTGATGTTATTACTAACTCAGTAATTACTTAACACCTCTTACCAGGAACTCCATTTAATCTGGAGCAGGCTTCAGTCTCTTTTAATGAACTCATAGAAAATTGCCTTTCCAGAGTGTGTGAAGTTAGGAGCACATTTGCCAGACTTATAACCATGTTCCTGTGACATGCCCGGGGGCCTTCTTGCTTCTGGCACTTACCCCTTAAACTAGGCCACTCTCGCAGGCTAGACTGAACCAAAATCAGGGTACAGGGGCAAAAAGGGGATGATGATTCCTTTAGGTCTTTTTAAACATTGTAGAAAGCTTTATGACTTCCTGAAAAAAACTATTCTGAAGATTAAGGCCTAGATAAATGTACTCATTTCCTATTGCTACTATAACAAATTGCCATAAACTGGCTGCCTAAAACAACACAGACTGTTGTCTTACAGCTCAGTAAGTCAGCTGTCCAGACTGGGACTCCTGAGAAAGACCAGGCTGTGGTGGGGAGAATCTGTGCCCGTGCCCTTCTCAGCCTCTCCCAGAAGTCCCATTCCTGGCTCCCTTCTTGCACCTTTGGAGCAATGGTAGGTTTTGTTTCCCTCGCACTGTCACCTGCCTCTCTCCTCTGCCACCTCCTTCCATGAAGAAGGATCCCTGTGTTCACTGGTCTCCAGGGCTAACCCAGAATAATCTTCTGTGAAGGCCGACTGAGCTGCAGCCTTAATTTCCCCTTTGCCGTGCAACATAGTGTTCTGGTTTGTGTCTAGATGTCCCCCAAAGCCTCATGTGGTCATAGGCTGACTGCTGAATCTGAATGCTGAACCTAGAGTGTGTGATTGATTCACAGTGCAGTGCTGATGCTAAGGGTGCTGGGGTTAAGGGTGGGTGAGTGTTACATGGTCTGATCCCCGTAGACTGGATACAATAGATGGCACAGAGCATGGCTTGTCTGCTCTCCCTTGTTGCTTTTGCTGTCTTACACTGCTATGAACCGTTGCCCTCCTGCCATGAGCCACCCTGCC
Source organism: Cavia porcellus (assembly GCF_034190915.1). Classification (NCBI taxonomy): domain Eukaryota; kingdom Metazoa; phylum Chordata; class Mammalia; order Rodentia; family Caviidae; genus Cavia; species Cavia porcellus. Next base: position 69,071,145 of record NW_026947501.1, on the reverse strand, counting down.
TTAGAGCCAGCCGATTATGGACTGAAATCTCTACAAACTGTAAGCTTAATAGACTAGGGTTCAAGTATTTTATCTCAGCAACAATAAGAGTAACTAAGATATATAATCACAGATTCCAGGGTCTCTTTCAAAGAAAGGGAGGCTGGAAAGGTATTATTGTACTTTCCACAGTAGGCGTCATCCTTCTGTGATTGTTTAGTTGCCACTGTTTATCCAACAGTTACAAAAACTTTGAAGGCTCTATGTGGATAGGAGCTGTGCCCAGCAAGAGCCAGGGAAAGAGAGCGGGCAGTCAGCTGCTAGGAGCTTGCCAGCCAGGGACAGGGAGCGAGACCAAGTCGTCACTGTGTGCTGTGTGCTGACACGGGCATGGCCCAGCTTTGGGAGGATGTGGGGACGGCTGTGGCAAAACAGAGCTGCTCTGCTGACTGATTTGCCAAAGGGCCCTCAGCGTGTGATTTTGGGGGCTCCATCAACAGGAGAGAGACCCAAATCCCAAAGAGAAACCAGAGTTCACCACTGCCGCGTGTACCCCACCCACCAGTTCATCTGCTTTGCTCCCGGCCCCTGAGCAGGGAGAAGGGCAAGGCAGTTTTGACCCCTGGTGGGCAGGGGTTGGGGTAAGCGGGTGGAGACCTTTGAAGGTTTGAAATGGGATCACTTATCAGCTCTTATATGGGATGCAAAAAAGCCGTGCTTGCACATGTGTTAAAAATTTTTTAACAGACTTAAAAGTGAGATTTCATGATGCAGTTGAAGTGGGAAAGAGGAGCAGAATGTGAGGAGGGCAGCTGTAGTCTGTAGGCCGGGAAATGCCTGGCCCTGTGCTTGCCGCCAAGCCCTGCTGCTCAAGGAGTGAGTGACCATGGCAGACCAGTCAGAGCCTGTGACAAGTGCAGTGACTGTCACAGCCCACCTGGGCTGTTGGGAAGTTGGGGCAGGGCCACAAAAGTGCCAATCAGCATGGGTACTGGGGAGACTGGCACCTGCACCGCTTGTCTGTCCGGCGTGTGAATGCTGTAGCCACATGCACGTTTTCCTGACGCCTTTTTGAACCACATTTGCACTACTAGTCCAGACTGGGGTGGGATGGCTTCTTTGTGCAAAGCGCTTTATCGTATGTGGACATCTTTTCGGTGCACAGATGTTTACCAATCCCACTTTGTGCTTCCTGGGCCTCGGCCTACAGGGAGACCCTCCTGTGAAGTCCGCTTAGGTGTGTGCGTGTGTGTGCGCACGTGTGCATGTAAGAGTGAAGTCAGACCGGGGCTGGGCATCATCCAAGGCCAAGGGGGTGGCACGCAGAGTCCTTTCAAGTTCAGAGCAGAGCTGAGCTGGCCGGGACAGAAGAGCTTTCTGGAAGAGATGAAGCTCAGCAGCCCTTTCCAGTTGGCCTGTGAGTTTGGCAGGAGTACAGAGTGGTAGAGCAGGCAGGGGGCTGAGTGGTGGTTGGAGGAGGACGTGGCCATGGCCTGTTAATTGCCCTGTGCATCTGGAAATGCTTAGGTGCCTGGCAGCTGGGAGATGGGGTTCCCGCCTTTGACTCCTTATTTTGTGTGCTTACTTGTGACTCCCTAGCTCCACACTCAGTACCTGGCACACGGTGGGCACCTGAGGGTGGGATGTAATCAGCTGGCACAGTAGAGAAGGTGTACCTGTGCCTTGGCTTGCCCTGTGCTCACCTGTGGGAGCAGACCAGACCCTTCAGACTTGAGCACAGAGATAAACTATCTTCTCAAACCTTTCTCCGCCCTGGCCGCTCTTTTGGGCCCTATTTATACACCTGCAGCTCCAGGTCTCACATCAGCATCCATCCGCTAGAACACTTGGGAGAAGGAATGCTTGTAAAATTGTAGGTGTAAGACACACTCAGGAGGGCATGATCTTTGTCAACCTCCTGCCATGCGGTTAGCAGATGTGTTGTCTCTTGATCTCCACTCCTCTGTTCTTGGTGTCAGAGATTACAGCAGTGAGGAGAGAAGGAGCCACTGACAGAGACCTAGGCACACGTTGGTGACTACCTGAGAGTGTCAAAGTGTGTTACATGATTGTGATCTGCTGTTTGCTTTTTTTTTATTTTAGATTTCTCACATTGGCAAACTGAAGGATTTTCTTCTGGAACACAGGAAAGATTACATTAATGCTTATAAGTAAGTGCATCATTTTTTTGCCATGATCTTGGTGACTGTGTGCTTTCCTGTACCTGTACTGCTATCACTTTAGAGCTTTCTGCCCTTGTGTTTCATGTAACAACTGAGAGCCATACAGAGGAAGATGTGTCTGCAGCAGGAGAATATCTGAAGTGTGAGAGAGCGGTCCTAGAGCCAGGTTTCGGGGCCCATGGCCCCAGGCAGGATACCTGGTCTGTTTATCTATGAGGTGCTGTGGTCTCCTGGTGACAAGCACTCTCTGCGTGCCCACTGCGTCTCTGCGTGTGGACCTGGCTTTGCTCCACCGTGCTGAGCTTTCCTCCCAGAGCTCACCAGCTTATAGTGCTCTGCAGGGGCTGGGACACAAGGCTTCTGTGTCCTGAACCTGAGAGGAGTGAGGTCTTCAAGCTCTGTTAAGCTTCTTTTGCCTGTTTCGCTGCCCAGCCTGGGACCATCGAGTGGCTGCCTGCTGGTCTCTTTCCCCCTGCCCGCCCTGTGCCTCCTTCCCTGCCAGTGCCCAGCCTCAGTCCTTCTGGGCATCCCCCCCCCTTGTCCTTCTCAGGAGCTCTTGGCCCTTGCTGCAGACAGGAGGATGCCCACTTTGGCTTGGCTTTTATTTCTCCGGGCACTCTAATGACTCCTTTGATTCATCGCTCAGTGTGACTCCTGGTCACGTGCCTCCTGCTAGCTAGACCAGGTGTCTACAACTGCTTAGCCACAGTCTTTTCAAAACACCCACTGGATGGTGTCAGCACCTGAGCGGCCCCACTGTGAGTCCCCAGCCAAGGCAGTGTCAGCACCAGCCGCACACTGGCTTTGTCTGCTGGTCCAGGCTCACTTGACACCCTGCCCGCCCTGTGTCCTGCCATGGTGTCCCACCTGCTGCCTCCACCCTGCCACCTTCCTGTACCCGCATCCATCCGCTCCTGGGTGGCTACCTGCAGACCACAGCACTGTCTCCCGAGAGGCTTCTCCCTCACCCTTCACGAGCAAGCTGTCCTGTCAGCTTCTCTTTCTGCATTCTATGTTTTCATAACACAAACCATGCTTACTAATTATCCAGTGTTACTAGTACTTCGTAGTTTTTCATAGCTTGTAGTTTATAATTTGCCATTTGATGTTGTTGGCTCCTCCAGTTATTAAGTATTGCCAGAAAAATGAGTGACAACTCCGTAGTCCTGAAGGCCACCATTAGTCCAGGGGTTCTCACCCGTAGAGACGTCTTTGTTGAAACTTAGTTAGACAACTGATCCTGGGAGCTGACAGGCAGACAGGGGCTTGCGCTGTGGCTTCAAGTGGGAGGAACAGTGCTCTGCAGTGAGGAGCATCTGCCAGGAGGTTCCCGGCGCTGACCTTGAAGACCCTGCTCCAGCCCACCCTGTGCTCTCTGCAGAGCACTGATTCACTCACCAAATGTTTGCTGGATGCCTGCTTGGTGCCTGGAACCGTTCTGGACACTTAGGGTGCAGAAGTGAGGAGCCAAGTCCTGCTGCCCAGAGAAGCCCAAGGTTATAGTGCGTCGGTGACAGGGCCCATGGAACGGAAAGAGCAGAGCCCTTGGGACTGGGGATGCCGGGAAGGCTGTGGCTTCGCAGTGTGGTTGGGTAGGTTCGGAGATGGCATCTGAACCCTCGTGGAAGTGGGAGCCAGAGGCTCACTCTGGAGCCCGTGCCATCTGCACTGTCCCTCAGTGGGAAGTCGCAGCTTTCCTGGTTCTGCTCTGGATTCGCAAGCTCTTTTCGTTCTTCCATTCCAGGCATGCGCTTGTCCTCACTTTCTCTTTAGCCACACCCGTTGTCACCTTCTTTATGGGAGGTGGGAAGTCTGCATCAGCAGTCAGGCTGCTTTGGGCTCTGTGCCCTCTTTGCTTTCTGTCACTTTATTTTGTTTATTGATTTCTTTTACCGTCTCTGCGGGCTGGGCTCGGCTCCTGACCCTCAGCCTCCCTGCCCTGGCCTCTTCCCTGGTACGAGTGTGGACCTGGCTTTGCTCCACCGTGCTGAGCTTTCCTCCCAGAGCTCACCAGCTCCAGCGGCTTTTTCTCAGACCGCACTCATTGGGATCTCACAGCACTGCCCCATGCGTCCCTCCTCTGTCACACAGTGTGTCCCACAGTGCTGGCGTGAGACCGCACAGTGAATTTCTCTAACTGGGAGGTGGGGCGTCTTAGTTGGGGCCACCGTGGGTAACACACTGTGAGCAAGGTGCACCTGGACACACCTTGTCCCGAGTGAGCCCGGAGTGCTGGCCTCGAGTGAGGCTTCAGGCTCGCATGTGCGGCAGCTGTGCGCTGGCTTTGTGATAGCTGCTGGCAGCCCCAGGGTCCTTCACCCCCCGCAGCGACACCGGAGTCACCGGGTACCCGTCCCTGCAGGTCTTTAGTCATAGGTCATGGTAGCTGAAATCTCAGGTGGCAGCTCACTACGTTCTATCTTTTTACTTATCTTTGTGATTCTTAATTTTACTTTTCAAAATTTTTTTCAAATCTATTTTATTTTTAAAAAATAAGAATTTCAGAACACGATGGTTAGGGGCTAACAGTGGTGTATACATTGGTATTGTCACCTTCAGTCATGTACTCAGAGTGCAAGACAACAGCATTTAGTTGTCCAAACAACACCAGCATGAGCCTTTCTCTTCCGTGAACTAAGAGAAATCAGTAGTATAACTATCTGGTTTTGATATATTACATATCATCCTAGAAGTAGTTGTTCAAGTTACAAAATCAAAGCATAAAAAAAATGAACAGACAATCAATAATGCACAAACTATTCTGTTTGATAAGCTAACAAAACCTTAGTAGTGTGGGTATCTATCCTGCACACTTAAACTATCTCAACTCTTAGGTATATATACATGTTTATATGTACATATTGTTGTATGTATATATATGCATATATTTATTTCAGCTTCTCACACTAGGGAGATAATACAGTGTTAACACGTGGGTGTCTGATTTATTTCACTTAGGAGTGTGGTCTTAGGTTGCATCCATTTACCCACAGAGGTCTCAAGTTTATGCTTCTTAATGGCTGAGTAGTACTTCACTATATAAAAATACAGCCTATTTTTATCCATTCCTTGCTTGATGGGCATTTAGGTTGCATCCAAGATCTAGCTGTTGAAAATTGTGTTACTATAAATATGGGTGCCCATTTATTGCTGAACTCACTACATTTTAAATTTGTTTTTCTCTAATGATAATGTTGAATAATTTCCTGGTCTTTTCTGGGCTCTTAAAGTTTCTCAGTTTCTCCAGATTTCCCATTCCTTGACCTCATTTAGAGCAGTATGGTGGGCTCTGGGACCCTCATCCACGGCTGCTCAAGTCCCCCTGTGGTTGTGGATGCCTGAGACCCCCTTTCATTTCCTTATAGTGCCTAGCACAGGAAGAATGCTGTGTTGATAGCTGCCGCACCATAGTGTACAGGGGCGAACCAGGAGAAACGCCTCACCCGCGCACTGCAGATGTGTCTGTCTTCGTCGGAATGCTTTGCCAGCTGTTGAGTCTGCCGAAGTGAACACAGTCATGAACACAGAGGAGTGACTGCACGTTTTGGCTCTGACTATTTTTTGCCACGTTAGCCCCATCTCCCCAGGATTCTGTGGTTAGCCCTTGCGTCCTACTTGTCCCTACTTTGCATTAAAAGGACAAATCTAGTCATCTGTCTGTTAGCCCAGTTGCTCATCTCTGCCCTTCCCATGTCAGACAGGTGGAGATGGAAAGCACCTTGTCTCGCTCGGTGGATCTCCCTGCACAAGTGAAAGGATGTTCTGAACCACGACAGCGCCTTCTGGGAAGGTGGGGTGGACTTAGAAAGAAGGAAAGCATTTTGACCCAGACAGCTTGTGGGACAGCTTGCGGGTTTCAGCACGTGCAGGGGCCGTCAGAGCAGGGCCCGACTCCACCCGCCTCGCTGCAGCAGCCTGTGCTGCGGCATCCTCACCTAGTGCACCATGTGAATATGGAGCGGGGGAGCGGAGTTTGACGTAGAGATGGCAAGTCAGGAGCATCCTCTTAGGGTCTCATTTTAAAAAGATGAGATACTTGCTCTCCAGGAGGCTTCCTGTCACAGTTTGACAGTGTAACAGAAACCTGGGCTTTCACCTTTTTTCTTTTTTTTTTTTTTAACTTTGTCAGTATATACAAGCATGGAACTGCTTCATGTAAATTCTTCCACAGAATTTATAAATACTTATACCCCTGGTGAGTTTTAAATAATTCCTGATGCTGAGTCTACTTATACTTAACACAGGCAAGTTTACCCTTTTAAATGCATTGTATTTTGGAATATACTAAAATAATTATCCTGATGCACAGTGCAAAGAAAACCTTAATGTCTCTGTGAAAACACTGGCTTAACGCTAGATGGCAGTGTAAATTTTATTTCTAAAGGTGCATATATGTATCCTGTACTAATCTGATAGGCCATAAAATGGAAGCCACAATGAATTTGGAAACTGTAAAACTGATACAGACCTGTCAGCTTCCAGTTTCTCTCTTTCGTACCTGGAAGCTGTGGTTAAAGCCGTGATCACAGCCCTTTCCCAGCGCTGCCTTGTCAACTTGGCCTGGAGAAGGTGTCCATCAGGGCACACACAGGAGATGGGCATCCTCCCTTGGAGCCCTGGGAACCCAAGCCCATTCCCCTCTCAACCAGAGCTCAGCAGCCGGCCTGCGGCTGTTAGCTGAGAGCTGGGGAAAATAAGCTCAGGAATGATGGCACCACCCGCGGGAACCGTGTGAACCCGGGTTGCCGAGCTTCTGCAGCTTGCTGGTGCGCAGCACACCTGTTGTTTGCATGCCCTCCCCGGCTGCTCTTATACAGATGGAATCGCGTTGCTGGACAGAACATGAGGCCCACAGATGTGATGTGTTTATGGTCGGCCCTTCTCAGAAAGTGTTTGCATGGCCAGCAGCACGATCACCAGGCCCAGGAGGCAGGTGAGAGGCTCGGAGCCGGGTCTTTGAAGTACAGTGAGAGCTGTGTGGTGTCACGGAGCGCGAGTCCAAGGGCAGTAGTGTCACATGGCTGATGGTGGTGGGGCTGTGGAGGCAGTTAGCTTTAGACTTAACTTTACATTGTCCCCAACTGCCAGAGCTCAGGCTGGTATCTCGGCCACCACCTCCAGCTTCACTGGTAGCAAACCTGGGCCTGGGAACAAAACCTGGCCCTTGCCCCTTCTGAGCATTGTCACCATGGCTCCAGAGCCCTTAGTCCTGACCTGTCCCCACTTTGTGAGAGAAACTCAGTCTTCTGCTCACTTGCCTGCGGCTGGCAGTTCACTGCCAAGCCATATACCCCAAGTTCCCTGTCTAATGCTGTTCTGTTCCCTTCAAAAGAGTGTGAGCTTTCGGCCTAGCCACACCTCAGCTGAGTCTCAGCTCTGCCAGGCCGAGGTCAACCAGGGTGCCAGACTCCCTGAACATCTCGTTCCTGCTTTCCTTTGATAAAAGGTGGATAATGGTCTTGTGAAGATTAAATGAGATGCGTGTAAGCCTTCCTGGCACACACAAGTCCCTCGGTAGATGGTAATTGGGTTAGAACTCCATTTGGCTTACAACACACTTGGAGAGGATTGGTTATTGAACAAAACAAAACCTCCCTGTTTCCTGTGGGTAGGCCGAGGGAGGACAAAGAACGTGGGACCCCAGAGTCTGCTCAGTGACATCTTATCAGGTCTGTCCTTGGTAAATCAAGCAGGCAAGTGTTGGGGTGTGTGCCTAGGTCCCCAACCCGCAAAACGGGCACACGGCGAAGGCCCAAAGGAATTAGGCAATGTGGCATGGTTTTTAGGGCTGCAGGAGGACTCACGTCCTTGACAGAGCTTGTAACTCTACTAGCCGACCTGACCAGCTGACACTAGGCAGCCTGTGTTTAATCAGAACAAGCAAGGAGCTGAGTGGCCAATCTTGAGAGGAGTTCCAGGACCCCTCAGAACACCCAGTGATGCTAATTAAGGAGAACTATCCAGAAAGTCTCCAGGTGTCCTCACCTGTGGCCTGTCCTGCCTGCTGAGGCGCCTCCTCGTTCTGAATTCAACCATACCCGGGCCACGCCACAGCCCTGCACGTGTACTCAGCCTCAGCACTCTCCCAACAGGCAGGCAGAGCTTAGGTCTGCAGGGAAGTGGCCTTGAGTGCGGCTCCTGAACTACAGACGCATTCAGCTGATAGTGTCCCCGGACAGTCACGATGCCTGGAGAGCAGGGCCAGGCCCTCCCAACCCTGAAAGAGGATCGGAGCAGAACGCCATGGTCTACAGCAGGCAGGCCTAGAGAGGGAAAGGAGCAGGGGCTGGTGCATGCCCACTTTTTGGGCTAGGGGACGGCCAGAGAAGTCTGTTCCTCCCACAAGTGGAGGACGAGGAGCATGGAAGGCAAGCGTGTCCCGGGGAAGCGGGTCTGGGAACCCTGAGGGCCAGAGGGAAGGCAGTCCTCCCTGCCTGCTCCCAGCCTTCTTTTGTCACCGCCCTTCCTCCTGATGCAAGGATGTGACTGCTGCCCTTGGGTCCTCCCAGGGTGTCTTATCTGAGTGTAATAGCTGAAGCAAGAGACCGCATGTGTAAACACTGCAGACCTATGAGGCTGTGTTAGTTTGGCATAATTAGGAAGCTGTAATTTTTTCCAGAATGTAGAGCTCAGACTTTATTGACCCATTTAATTTTTTTGTTTGTTTTTAGTAATGACATTTTATTGGAGCAGAACAGCATGCGATTTAGGTAACCTCTGGCTGGATCTCTGAATAATCTTAATAACCTTAATTAAAAATAGCTTCTGCACCAGCTTCTCTGGTTTATATATGTCTTCCACAATGTCCTGACAACAAAACACCGCTTGGAGGAAAATCTTTCTTGGTTTTTGTTGTTTATTCTAAAAGAATAACAGCACTATCAATTTCCCCTTAAAAAGGTTAGTGTGTGTGTATCCTAAAGGAACATTACCTTTTGAGTAATCAATTTTAACAAAATTAAACTTGAGACCTTTTTAGTTTCACCGAGCCAAGTTTCCATTACATCAGAATACAGAGCAGGAGGCTGTTAACTGATGTCCTTGGAGTTAGTTGTTTGCATCAGTCTGTCCACGGGGTGCACATGCTCTTGAAGTGGAACCCTGCTGATTTACAAGCCCCTGACCTGTTCAGCCTCCATTTCTGATGAGCTGGGCTCCAGAGGGGCAAAGTGGGACTCATGGCCCTCTGCCTGACCCTGTGGTTGATTGCAAAAGGAGAAGCACAAGTGCCCCATAGCCAGGGCAGAGGCACTGAGCCTGCTTACCTACGGGCTGATCTCAGGGAGCGTGCATCCTCTCATGACTGCATGTTGAGCCAGCCTAGGTTCTAGGTCAGGGAGAGTGGGCAGAGAAAAGTGCCAAGATCGCTGGGAGCAGGACTCTCGTGCACTCCCCAGGAGACTGTGGACCTCCCTGTCCTGCGTGTCCCCTGGAAATGCAGAGGTGGGGGACGAGTAGGGAAGGGGCCATACCAAAGAAGATGAGGCCTGATGTGGTGATGACAGCCCCTGAAGGAAGAAGGCCAGGGCGTGTGCGGCTGTCTGAGGGGTATATCTGCAGGTTGGGGAACGAGGAGGCTATGTGCGAGTGTGGGGCCTAGCGTGGGCGAATGGAGGGGCCTGTAGGTGCCCCAGGAGTTTGTGTCTTACTCTTGTGTGCAGCCACCAAAGACTTGCACAGAGGCTGGAGAGGGTAACGTGTTCAGCACAGCTCTGTGCTGTAGCTGAAGAGGGCCTGGCAGAGCGCAGACCTGGCAGGAGGCCAAGGCTGGGGAGGCATTGTGTGCACCAGAGAGGACGAGGTGGCTGCGGCGAGAAGAGACCAGATTCTGGGATGGTTTTGAAAGTAAGGCAAACAGAATTTGCTGCTGGATTAGATGTGAGCAGGGTGATGAAAAGAAGAGCTAAGGGTGACCCCACGGTTTGGGAGGATGGCATTGCCACCAGCACATACAGGAGCACCCTGAGGAGCACGTTTGAGAGGAGAAACCAGAGGCTGGATTGAGAACATGTTTGCAAAGCAGGCGAAGTTTCTGGAGAAGCTGAGCAGGTGGCTCAGCACGTGCGTCTCAAGTTTAAGGGGAGAGAAGCAGGCTTGTCCGTGCGAAACTGGTCTAGGCCAGGAGGTGAGATGTGTCACTGAGAGAGTGGGAGGACTTAGGGGTGGCCCTGCAGGCCAGTCAGGGAAATGGGCCGGGAGCTGGGAGGTGTGGGCATAAGTGCCACCAGCAACTAATGGGAGAGTAGGAAGCCAGAGCTGTGGGCTCTCGTGGAGGCCCAGGGAGGAGTCATCCATCACCTGCCCTGCTGGGTCTGCAGAGGGCACAAGGAGGCCATCAACTGAACCTAGAGGGGGCCATGGTGACCTGGAGCAGAAAGGATAAATACCTGTTGGGGGCAAGTCCCAGACACCATGATCAGTGGAGACTTGTACTAGGAATGTTGGTGAGAGCTTTACCAAAAAGCGAGAAGTCAGGTAGCAGTTGGTAGGAGACATGCAGTAGCACAGATTTTACTTCATTTTTCAAGTTGAGCGAGAGGTGTAACTCCATGTTTGTATGCAGTTAAGAAACTCGGAGTAGACAGTAACATAGAGGCCTACGGTGTTCGCACCAGACCAGACGCCGTCTGAATGCTGTATGAGTTTTCATTCACTCGGGGTGATGGAGCTGGATGTGGGGGTTAGGCGAGTGCCGGGTGAAGGAGGGGGCCACTGCAGGAGGGGAAGGGGAATGCTCAGAGAGCAGGAAGAGGGCAATCAGGACAGGAGAGGAGACGAAGTGTGGCCTGAGGTAGCAGGGAGCAAAGACAGCCATGCATCGTGCACCGTGCACCGTGCACCGTGCACTGGCGTCAGCAAGGGCAGCAGGCAGGGCTCCACAGGTCAGCGAGCACAGAAAGCTGCTAGCTTGAGCTCTGTCTCAGCCCCGCCTGCTGCTAGGCCAGCCAGCTGGAAAGCTGCTCGTTACTGACTGTGCCCCCGTATTCCTTAAGGTCCCTTTAGTACCCTAGGACGTTGGAAGAAAACAGTTCAAAGGCCATTTGCCTGGTTTCCTTTCTCCAAAGTCAGTGTTCATCACAGACCATTTGGTTAACGCTGGTTCTTTCCTTGCCCACGTTTCCAGTGCCCTCTGCCCTGCTTTCTGGTTTTTACGGGGCCTCGTGTGCCCTCAGGCCCGGGTCTCAGGGTTTTTCGAGGCTTCGCCTCTAGCATCTGCTCTGCTCCTGACAGCTCTGCCTCTCATATCCAGGCATTTCTGATGCCCGGCCACTGCCCCTCCCTCAAAGGTCAGTTCACGAGAACCTGTGGAGCACCTCCCACCGCATGGTACCAGGGAGCATGCAGGTAGAGGAGCGGGTCCCCTGAGTGGTGTTACTGTGTTTAGCTTCCCCACACTGTCTTCCTGTTGGCCACAGAAGCGAACTCATCCTCCTGCCTGTCCCGGTTACGTCTCAGCTCTGCCAGTGACCCACAGTTACATATGTGCTCTGCGCCTCAGTTGCTTCATGTGCAGAGTGGGAATTATAGCAGTGCCCCCACACCCCTGAAGTGGTTCTCGGCAGCGCTGGGAAGTGTTCATAATGAGCAGCCTTTGTTTTCTGACCTATAAGCAGCTGTGTAAACACAGGTGCACCCGCTGTAACCCAGGGTGCTGGGAGCAGCATCTGCATTTCCTCCACCTCTGCAGCCCTGACGCTGGTGTCTAACCTCATAGTGTAGATTAGGCGGACTGGGCTTACACAGTATAGCTAGAGTCCAAAAGATGCTGTGAAACTGGTCTGCTCATCTCGTATTTACAGAGCACAAGTAAGGTTGAATTTTTGACTTCGCCCATTCCTTTTCAGTGTCTTTACCACAGGGTATAAACTATCTGTTACTCCTCATCTCTCCTCAGCAGGTGTCTGGTTGTGTATTAGATTAATAGGCAGAAAAGTATCAATAGTTTGTGATTCTGAACTTGACCTTTCTTGATATACTAACCTTTCTTGGTATTCTGATCAACTAAGGAAAAATATATTCCTTTACATTTCTCTTCCAGTAAATAAACTTTACTATCCAAGTTTTTCCTTTTTCCATGAAGTAAATTGAGTGACTAGACCCGTACCCAATGTTGTTTCCTTTAATGGAGTCTAACACCTAGATAAATTGAGATCTGTAATGAAATTACTTCTGTGTACATAGCAAAGGAAATGAAACAAACTTTGATAAATGTATATATGTATGCCTTATGGGAAATTACTTGTCACATACTTGTCTTTTTAGAATAGTATTGATTTTGTTATTATGGTAATGTAATTTGAGGCCAGATGCGTTCATTACTTTTGATTCGTGGCAGGTGCCCCTGGTGCATCTCCGGGTGCTCTTAGGGAATCATGGAAGCCCCACTCTGTCCTCTGGGTTGGGCCCTCCTTCTGCCTGCATATCTGGCCCAGCCTCTGTCCCTCTCAGCCTGATTTGCACTTCCGCCATACCCAGACAGCCTGACTCACCTGCTGTGTGTTCCTTGGTCTGCTGCACACACACACTCGTCCTGGACACTCCACTGGCCACTCCTGCTGGGCCCTGCATGGGGCCAGCTGCCATACTGCAGGGACCCTGTTCCTGTGGAGGATCGTGTTCTGTTTTATCACCGTGTTCTTAACCTATTGATATTAGAGGAATAGCTGTTACAGAATCAGAAACAACTTTCCATCACAATACCATCCATACTTACTGAAAAATAGTGCAGATGAATGGCAGACATGGTTTGTGTGGAGACGCTGGTCACATGCATTTGAGGTGCTATCCTTTTGTGACAACCTAGCAGCTCCGAGGCCCATCGCCAGAGGCCCATCCTGGGTTTACATGGGACCGGCCTGTTTGCTCCCCTTCCTGACGTACCATGGGTAGAGCTGACATGTGGCTGTCCTGCCCACCACCTGCAGGTTGGGAATTTGTAGCTGGTCTTCACTGCACTCGTGTTGGGTGCCTTCCACGCAGCCTGCCCAAACCACCCACAGGAGCTGTCCACTGTCCCTTGTATGTTTCCACCATTCTCCACTGCTCCTGTGTTCTGTGTCACCTGTGAAGTTCAGTGCTCTCCACGCAGATCAGTGTAAGCCTCTGACTCTGAGCTCCTCACTCTGGCCCAGTCTTTGATATACGGGGACCCGGCCCAGAGGTGTGTGTGTGTGTGTGAGTGAGCCAGTGGACCGATCGTGAGCATTAATTAGACTGAGTGTTCAGCTAGTATTTGCATACCTGCTCTGTGTCACGCACCATATGAGATATAAGAAAGCAGAAGTGAACCAGATAAACACCGTGGTTTTGTGGAGCTTCATTCTACTGGGAAGAGACAGACATAATTATTTAATATTTTGGGGAAGAGTGAATGCAATCAAGAAAAAAGAGAAGTATAGATAGTGGTGCACAGCAGTAGAGTCTGGGGGCCCCCGACTCCATATCACGAAGCAGAGAAAGGTGGCTTTGAACTGAGAGACCGGCAGTAATACCAGCACAGGTATAAGAACAACGTGCTGTGCAGAGCTACAGGAAGCCTGGAGTGGGCAGGAAAGCCCAGCCCAAGGGGGCTGTTGGAGCAGAGGGCAAGCCAGGCTGAGTCAGGAGTCTACAGCTGCCCGAGGTCAGCAGGGTGGCCAGTGTGCCCAAAGTGAGACACATGGGAACCAGCGCAGGAAGTGAGGTCACAGGGGCATGAGACAGTGAGACTCACTCATTAATGGGGCTGGTGGGTGAGATTGCAATTGTTTGTGTCTACGCATTGTACAGGAGCCCTGTATTTCATGATCTGTGGCTTAAACTCTCAGCTGTAAGATGGAGGGTGGCACCAGGATAAGTAGCATCACCATGGCCGATCTCATGACCACGCCCACCAGGACCTGAGGAAGGAGAGCAAAGTGAAAGACTCCTAGCTTTTGGGCTGCCAGGTACAGTGTTAAAAACTGTACAGCCTTGCTAGCACAGTAATTTTAGGTTCAGCTGAAAATCAGAGGAAGTGCAGTTTGTTTCTGAAAGCTCTTTTACTGTGTTTTGAAGACTGCTCGTCGACATCAAAAGGAGCAGCATCTCATACTGATCTGCACAGTCCCAGACTGTGTCCATGCACAATTGTCCAGACAGCGCTGGGGGCCAGTGCAGCCCGCAGAGTCACTGAGCTGCCCCAGCTCTCTAGACAAACCTCTGTCCTCCCCTAGCCCTGCAGCTCCAGCTCTGAGCCCCTGCCGCCCAGTCTGCTTCCTCTCCTGGCCTGCCTGGGGTCTACTCCAGGCTTTTCCACCTCTAGGTGTTGCTCTCTGGATTGTTCCTCCACCTGCTCCTCAAGGCCTTGGCTTCCCTGTCACTCGGTCAGGGAAACCTCTTCCTCCCTGTGCACACCGGCCGAGCTGTAGTTTGCTGGCGCCCTCATTTTCTTCTCTCCTCTTTAGCCATATCATGTCTGAATATGGGAGGATGACAGACACAGAGCGAGACCAGATCGACCAAGATGCTCAGATATTTATGAGGACCTGCTCAGAAGCAATTCAGCAACTCAGAGTGGAAGGTAGAGTACTCAGCAGTCATGCCTTTGTCAAGTAGTCATACAGGATCCATGCGGCTCCATCACTCACAGTTCCCTCTTAGCTTCTGACTGAAGCATTAGGGTTTAAAACTCAAATCCAGCTGGGCATGGTGTGCCTGCCTGTAACCGAGCACACTGGGAGATGCAGGCAGGAGGATTGCAAGTTGGAGCCCAGCCGAAACAGCATAGCGGCTTAGAACAGATCTCGGAATAAAAAGTGAAAAGAAGCTGGGGACCAGCAGAATGCAGAGGCCCCAGGTTTATCACCAGTATCAGAAAAACAGAAAGAAAAACCTACCTTAATCCTTCCTTTCCTGAACCTACGCTGTTCCAGATCATGAGAGGACTGTCATTCAAGGTAAGCATCTGAGAGGAGCCAGATGGGTAGGACCTCTGCAGAGAGGCCAGACCTGTAGCAAGGCCTGGGCTAACGAGGATGCCCGAGTGGTGTTAGAGGGCCGAGGCGGATGCGGTCTCTGCTGGTCTCACTGAAGTAACTGGGGAATGGAGCCCTCGTGGCAGGAAGGGACTCGTGTTGGCGCTGAGCAGTGTGCCCAGCTCTGCCACTTTCTTCCCAGGTAGCCTCACCATCTCCCAGGCCTCAGTTTCTTCATCTTTAAAAGGCAATTCATAGGGCCTGTTTCTTAGGGCTGCTGTGAGATCCAGGTTGAGTCCTTACAGCATCCTTAGAACCGTGCCTGGCACCAGGAGGGTGCTCATTCTCTCTCCTTCCTTGGGCTTAGTCCCCATCAAGGCCTGGCCAGGTGGCTCCCCAGTCAGTCTCTTCCTCTGCCTTTGTTAACACAGGTATCAGGCAGGTAGACTCCACCAGTAGTATGGGGTTCCAGTTGCCAGATGCTGTGTGCCCAGGGCAGGCTTATTTGGGCTCCTTCCGTGAGCATCTGGTGGACCACTCAAGAGGGTGATGAAAGCTGCCGAACTTTTTGCCAGGAAAATACACATACATGGACTCATGGCCATCTCGGCAGACTTCTGTGTGGAAATCCATGCAGGAAGGGCATTGTTTTGGCTAGGAGTCGGGGACGGCTGCTGGAAAGGGACCGTCTGACTTAGAGAAAAGGGAGCCTGGAAAGAGGAGTAGCCTGGGAGGGGACAGGGATGCCAGCTGGGACACAGGGCACACATAGGTCAGGGACTGTTGGTCGGGTTCGATTTAAACCTCTCACTGCAGGGTCAGCGCTTGACCAGGGGCTGCAGCAAGTACTGATGCTAGGTGCGTGATAAACTGTGAATTAGTGGCTGCGGTTTTGCCTCTGTTAGATAAAGCCTAGGGAGTCTTCCTCTATCAATCCACTCCTCCTTGACACAGGACTTGTTTTATTGCCATGTTTCACTGCAGATGAGTGATCTCCAGGATTGTTAGCACAAAGACTAAATGCTGTCCTTTTCTGTTTCAGCCCACAAGGAGATACATTCCCAGCAAGTGAAGGAGCACAGGACTGCAGTTCTGGATTTCATAGAAGATTACCTGAAAAGTACTTCATTCTCTCTTAACGGGTCAAATGTGGCATTACACAGTAGCTAGAGCTCAGATGATGGCTTTGCTAGCTGAAAGCCATCGTGTCTAGTTATATTTAATGATTCCTTTGCCTGAGAAGCCATTTTAAATGGGCTGTGTCTGGTGGTCTCCCTGACAGGAGTGTGCAAGCTGTACTCGGAGCAGAGGGCCATCCGGGTGAAGCGTGTGGTGGACAGGAAGCGCCTGTGAGTACTGTGATTTCCGGCCCAGCGTGTGCCAGGCTCGGCGTCCTGTGCGCTGTGCCATAGCCAGTGCTTCCCTGATGCGCACAGAGTGCCACGCACTGTGCCGGCCACTCTATGGGCTCAGAGCGGCCTCATTTCAGGGATGAGGATGCTGAGGCCCAGTGGGTATGGCCACATTCCCCAGTCAAGGGTCTCTGAGCTTGACCCAGTCCTGGCTGTTGCTTCCAATGTTGTACTCTTGTGTCAGGCAAGCTGCTGGTAGCCATTGTACCCTGGTTTCTGCCGCCCCCTGCTCATCCTTACCTCCGTACCTCTGTCCTTAAGCACTTGGGTGCCATGGCCAGTACTCCCTAGAGGCTCTGCTCTGATCACCACAGCACCTAACAGTGCTGCAGAGGCACCCCAGGTTCTGAGCACACGTCCCCCAGCGGCATCTCCTGCAGACAGGCTGAGCCCCTCACATCCAAGAAGACAGTGAAGCTCTGCAGGTTCTGTGACTTTTCCACGGTAACACAGCCAGGGTGTCTCTCCCAGGCACTGGTCTCTGTGTCTGGGCTTCAGGTGACCAGGCAGGTATGAGCTTCCAGAGGTCTCTTCCTGCTGGAATTGCAAAGCACACACTCATGACAGTTGTGGCTCCTAGGCACGTGTCCTCCAGAGACACTCATTAGTGACTCAGAACCCAGCGACTTATGAGGGAGGAGGGGTGGCCACGTGGGCACCTTCCCGCTTGGCACGTACTAAAAAGTGCAGCTTCCCAGAGGGAAGCAGGCATTCAGCAGTGAGCCACCTTCCAGCTCACAGTACCCGCCCAGAGCTCCGGCAGGGGCAGCCATTCTGTGGTCAGGGTGGGAGAGCTCCCTGCAAGTCCCAATCCTTGGGGCCTCCTCTCTGCACACTCATCAGAGGGACGGGAAAGTGCACATGCCTGCCTCTCCTGTGGCGGACAGGAGAGGACAGTAAACAAGGTTCTTGTCAGCACATATTGCTGGGCAGGTCTAAGGCAGAGCCCAGCCCTCCGAGAGCCCAGAGCAGGCTGGGTTGCCACTGCGCGCACACACAAATGTAGGGTATGCAGATTGCTGAGGTTGTAGCTCTGGGAGGGAACGCTGTGACTGAGTGGGATGGCAGGTGCCTAGGAGCCAGACTTTGCGACAGGCAGCCTGTGTCTGAATCCTGCTCTGCCCTTACCAGCTGTGAACTCTGAGTAGACTGCTTCCATTCTCTGTGCTTTGGTTCCTTGTCTGTAAAATGGGAAAGCTAATAGGACCTATGTTACAGGGTTGCTGTCAGAAAGAAATGAATTGGCATATCTGAAACACTTGTGGGTTAGCGAGTGTTAACTTACACATGGCATAGTGCTATTTGCCTGTAATTCCAGCTACTGGGAAGGCTGAGGCAGGAAGATACCAAGTTTGAGGCCAGCCTGATTAACTGAGATCCTGTCTCAAGAAGGAAAAAAAAGGGGGCTGAGATGTAGCTCCATGATAGAGCACTTGCCTGGCTTGTGCAAAGGGCCGGGCTCAATCCTCAGTACTGCCCCCACAAAAGTACTTTTCTTGTACTGTTGTCTACCATTAAGCACTTTCTACGCATCAAGCAGTATGTTGATTTGCTTCATTTGGTCTCAGCACCCAGCCTAGGCATAAATATTCCTGCCCCACCTTATAAATGAGGGAAGGAGCTCGGCACCTGGGGTTCACCAGTGTCACAGGGGCTCAGCCAGGTTTGCACCTGAAGGTAGTGGGAGAGAAGAGCAGGCCAGGCCGACGAGGGAGTGACAGAGTGTCCCCGCAGGCGCAGGGAGCAGGTGAGAGGGCAAGGTGGTCCCAGGTCTCGCACCTACCCCAGCTTTTGCTGCCACCTCTCCTCCAAGAGGTCCTGACTGACATACAAACAAGCAGCATCCAGATGAGGATGATCTCTTCCGGATCGTGAAGTGCAGCACATCTCCTGCCTGCTGGCTGCCCTGCCAGTTACTCTGAGCACAGGGGTTTGTGGGAGTAACTGCAAGACTCCAGGGTAGCTAGCCCTCCCCTTCTAGTGTTTTCCTCGCTTCGGGCTCAAAACCCCCCGTGTCACACCCTTGCTTCCTGAGGAAGGCTGAACACTGTGGGCCTTCAAAGCCTCGGTGGCCTCCTACTCCCCTCTGGTTACGCTCTCCCAGGCCTCGCTTGTGCTGTGTTCTGCAGAGGCCTCGCCCTTTGCAACTCTTGTGCCTTTATCCTTGCTAACTTCCCCACTCAGATGCTTTCACTCGGGTTTAGTTCTCTGTTTCCCACACCCACACTCTGCCCAGCTGGAAAACAAATTCTTCATCCTTCCCGTCTGGCTGAGATTGCTGTGCAGGCAGCCATAGCCGCTTTCTTAGTGGCTCCCTGCGCCGTGTGAGCAAGCAGGTGCAGCAGGGCCCCTAACACCCACGCTGGGGCCCCTGTCCTCCACCACCGCCCACTGCTCAGCGCAGCTCTGCCCCGCAGGAGAGCGGGCAGCACACCTCGCAGGTTGTGAAGCTGCACTGCTGGGGCCTTTGTATGTTATTTTCTTTCGGCTGCCAATAGTTTTTGTTAAAAAGTCATTTTGGGCCAGAAGTAATCCCAGCACTGCGGGGACAGGAGAAGGACTGATGAGAATTCAAGGCCAGTCAGAACTGTATAGCAAGATCCTGTCCCAGTAAATAAGTAAATGTATTAATTAACTAAGTTTTAAAAGTTATTCTTGGGCCAGGGATTTAACTCAGCGGCATAAGCGCTTACCTGGCAAACAAGGTCTTGAGTTTGATCCCTGGTACTAAAAAGAAAGTTATTCTTACAAAATTGATTTGAGAAATCTAGCTGCCTTTTTTTGGTTCTGGGAATGGAACTAGGACTCTGTGCTTGCCAGGCAGGTGTTGTGCCACTGAGCCACATCCCCAGCCCCTAACTGCTCATGTCTTTGTTGTTTCTAGCATATTTTGGTTTTTGTGAAAGAAAAACACACTTGTTAGGTAAGGAACAGCTCGACTGTTGAATCTTTTAAAAATTTATTAGTCTACATCTGCAGTATGTCACAGTTACGCACATCGTGGGGAGGTAGTGCGTGGACGTGACGCATCTTAATTCTCTTTACTTCCCTTTCCTCTCCTCTCCCTCTTGCTTACTTTAATCTTTTGACACTAAAAGAAGAAAGATATTTCATGCCAGAATTTATTTTGATAGAACAGTGATATTGATCATTATCAGGGGCCCTTATTCCAAACTGGGTGAAGATATTTTGCTCGTTGACCTAGAAATAGTCTTGGTCGACCTTTCTGTGTTTTCCTATCAGACTCTGTCTTCCTAAAGTGACAGCATTGTCATTAGAAGCAATCATTTCTCCCTCCTCTGGGCATCTTATTTCCTGACCTGACAGTGGTATCTGTTGCAGGTTGCCGAAAGCTGGACGGAGGGGTGCTGATGACTCTCCTCGCTTTGCCCTTTCTCCTGCAGGGAGACTGAGTGGGATGGCAGGTGCCTAGGAGCCAGACTTTGCGACAGGCAGCCTGTGTCTGAATCCTGCTCTGCCCTTACCAGCTGTGAACTCTGAGTAGACTGCTTCCATTCTCTGTGCTTTGGTTCCTTGTCTGTAAAATGGGAAAGCTAATAGGACCTATGTTACAGGGTTGCTCTCAGAAAGAAATGAATTGGCATATCCTAAGGCAGGAACTGCTGTGTGTGTAATCTTGCTGGTCCCGGTGCCATTATCTGAGCCTACTACAACATAGGTGCTCGATTAATACTCCTGGCTTCTGAGTCTGCGTGGTGAACACTTACACACTGGTACGAGGAGCCCTGCCATCCCCGCAAGGCTGAAACCTGTCCTCTATCCTGTCCACCTGAAAGCATCTGGGTTTCGGTTATGATTTCACTTGAAGTGGCCATCACCTGTCCCCTGGCTGTATACCTCCCAACCCTGAATTAATCAGAGACATGTTTTCTTAAGCGAATCTTGCTGCATTTCATCTTCTTTCTTCCACAGAACACTCAGTGTCTCATCACACATGGCACTGCCATGCCCTCTGCACCCAATTAAAGAGTGCACTCACGCGTTCTCCTCTGTGATTCAGTCTGCTCTGTAGGTTTGGTGCGCCCAGGGCTGCACTCTACCTCTATCCACAGCCCTAACCCATGTTCCTGCACATAGAGCTCAGTAGATTTCACCATAACTGGGGGGGGGGGTGGCGGGAAAGATAAAGATAAGGATAAGGAAAGCAAAAGAAGTGGTGCTGTGTGGCACCAGGTCTGCAGCCGGGAGAAGGAATCCGCAAGCGGTGGCCTGAGGGCCGAAGCAGACCTCACCTATTTTTGTACAGTCCTTGGCTAAATATAGCATTTATATTCTGAAAGGTTTGTAAAACAAAGAAGAACGCAAGGCAGGGACTGTACATGAGCTGTACAGCCTGAAGATGCATCTGCCCCTCAGTGGATGAGCTTGTTCATGCCCTGGGGTAAAGGCCCATCTTTTGGTTGCAGTATTTTGCAGTCTGTCCTGAACTGATAGGTATTCTGCTGCACACAACATGGTCACAGGTTGTATCACAGGTGACAGGAATGACTGATTGAAGGACAAAGTCAGATGACGATAACCGCATGTTTTAGACCTATCTTGTAGCTAACCAGTAACAACTTGTACTCTGGTGCTGCTCCGTGGGCCAGCACTTTGCAGAGTGCTGGCTGTAGTGTGAGGTGCCCTGATTCTGTGTGGGAGTGCAGGTTGAGGACGGGGTACAGCACCCATGCCTGACAGGAGGCTGTGGCCTAAAAGCTACTTGGAAGTTACGGTACTCAGTTACGATTTATTGCCAACACACTTCTGCCCGGAGCCTTTGTCGGGAGTGTGGCAAATACAAGTGCAGTACTTACGTTAGAGCAGTAGTCACCTGCTGCTCTCTTATTTGCACGGTACTTATTCGAGATTTGCAAAGACTGCCTCCCACATATATTCTTGTTTCAAAGCTGAAGAATCTCCTTCCCTCTTTTTTGTCTTTGTTTTTAAATTTTAAATAGAATCCTGAGGTTTTCCAAGTAAGGGGCCTAGAAACAGCTAGGGGCCGGTGTAAACTTTGTCAATGGCAGCCATAGATGCTCAGCTGTCAGTTAGAGAAGTCTGTGTAGATAAATCATGGGGCATGAGCTGATCTTCCTGATGACTTTAAAAATTTCCCTTTTTTTCAGATTGCCTTCAATTAGTTAATTTGTAATTCCTCCAAGGACTTCAGTAGGCAGGCTGTATAATTAGAATCTGTTTTTATCACTTAAAGGGAAAAAGAAAGCACTCCGCTTTGTCTCAGTCTGCTGCAGTGCAGTCTTTTATTCTTCTTAAATCGAAACGGATACATTGGCCACAAAGGATGGCAGCTGTTAAAGGAGGGAGTATTTAAAAGTCAATTAAGCTTTTCCCCCTGCTCGACAATGCAGTGCTGGCACTGTGAGATTGGGTGGGCTAGAGGGGATCCGCAGTGGAGGGGCCACTGGCTTCCAGGCCACAGGTGTCAGAGCTGAGCAGGGAGGGCAGGGCTGTCGGTGTGGGATGATCACAGCAAGAGCGGTGGGAGACATGAGGGCTGCTTATGAGCAAGGGTTGGTCCAGTAGGAAACAGGAGGATATTAGAAGCTAGTTTCTCACTGTAGAAGTGGAGAGGGACAGTCCAGAGTGAACTCTGGTCTTGGGTTGGAATAAAAGATACTGGTGTAAATTCATCAATTTCATAGGTCAGTAAATGTCGTGAGTATGCATGTGTGTGTATGAAAATGCACACGTGTACTCTAGCACATTTCTCTGGGAAGGCCCATAGCAGTGACACCCCACTAGCAGTGAGCATGCCTACCCCTAGGTCTTGTTGCTAAATACCAGTTTCAGCTTTGAGATGTCAGGCTTCTGGAGACACAGCTTGTTCTTAGGCAGGGGCAGAGAAGGTATGAAATGAGCCTGGAACATTTTATGGCAGAAAGCAAGGAAGGGCTCAGGGAATGCTAAAGGACACTGTAGGCAATTTGAAGGGCTTTCTGCCAGCCAAATTGGAGACCAAGAGGCAGAAAAAAGATCGAAGCAGATTACAAACTGTGGAATGAGATAGGGCATCCTGAGTCCTGGATATGCATAACCAAATGAATAGATTAAAAGTTTGAAATCACTGCAACATGCCAAGACACCCCTTGCTTGCTAGGTACAGGGAGAAAGCATAACTTCATAGCAGGGGAGCCTGGCAGCCACCCCCTTGATGAGGTGGGCTGTGTGATCACACACAGCCTGATGGGTATCACGAGGAGAGCAGCACCACCTAGGAGATGTCTGCCAGCGTGGCATAGCCTGACTACCGTGGAGGAAACTCCAGCTCAGAGCTATCTGCAGAATAACGGGCCCATTGTTGTGTACCAGGGTCAGGACTCACAAGGGGAAACTAAAGAGCTGTTCTAAAAAGGGGGGCTGGAGAGGAATAATGCATGGTGTGTGATTCCAGACTGTCTTTTTGTTCTGAAGGGTATTATTGAGTCAAAACAGAATGGGGTCTGAAGAAAAGGTGAAAGTCAGGTATTGATGGTGGTCATAGGTGGGGCTTTTTCAGAAGTGGCTGGATCTAGAGTGGGATTGATTCATGGTGTGGTGCTAGGATTAATGGTAAGTGATTACTAAATCAGGCCACTGATTGGTTTGGCATCCACTCTAACCCCATTAGCCTAGATAGAGTATAAAAGGGGCAGAAAGATGTGAGGATTCTTTGCTTGCTTTGCTACCTTCTTTCTGCTATAAGCTATTTCTCCTCTGCCGTGACACCCTGCCTTGAAGCCAGCCAATTATGGACTGAAACCTCTACAAACTGTAAGCCAAATAAACATTTCCTCCCTTAACTTTAGCTGTCAGGTATTTTTTCTCAACAACAAGTAAAGTAACTAAGAATTTGGCACCGAAGTAACAGCATGGCACACACAATGCTGTAACCGTACCTGACCACTATGTGGCTCAGCAGCCTTTGGGACTGGCTTGTGGGAAGAGTTTGGAAAGGTTCAGAGATGCTGACTGAAAAAGAAGCTGTACTTAGATGGGAGATGCTGGTCAGAGCTCCGAAGACCAGAAATCCTGCCAGTTACAGACTAGGTTTGGGAGGTTTCTGCTGGGAGGAAGGACTGCCTTGACTTTGGATTCCAGAACATGTGTTATGCCTTGGCAGAAAGTTTGTATGCAGTTTGCTCTTGTCCAGAGACTTTGACTAAGGACAGTGGACAAATTAATCTTGCAGAAGAATTTTAAGAGAGTTTAATGTTGAAGCCACAGCATGATTGGTTTGCTGGCTTTTAGCCAGATCTGTGTTGAGAATCAACAACAAAGAGCTAAGCAGGATGATGTAAAATGTGAATTTGGCCAGAGAGGAAACTCCAGTAAACCTGTGGACTCTAAAGATAGAGTAAGAGTCCTTGATTGATGAGAAGCAATGGGAGAATAAAAAAG
This sequence comes from Cavia porcellus, assembly GCF_034190915.1. NCBI lineage: Eukaryota > Metazoa > Chordata > Mammalia > Rodentia > Caviidae > Cavia > Cavia porcellus. Next base: position 69,047,235 of record NW_026947501.1, on the reverse strand, counting down.
ATGGCCTGAGGGCATCACAGGAAGTAGCAGGACTCCACCCTTTGTAATCTCAAATTGCAAAAGTGAAAGACTTTGCTTTGAATTCAAGTCCCCAGCACTATGTTCCAGAATGGTGCAACCTAGGAAGTTATTCCTTGGTATTTGGTTCATAGGCATTCAACTCCTACGGCCAAGAGAGGAGGCCTCGCTACTGTTCCAACTGGCAGAAGACCCTGGCATCATCTGTGTGGTACTGATTTTAGGTGTATGCAGAATGCAAAAGTTATGGGGTCAGGGTGACTTCTACCCAGATTTTAGAAGAAAGCTTGTAGCCACCACCCTGGGCCTAGCCAGCTTCAAGATGACTCACTTCCTTCCTGACCCATCACAGCAGCCTATCGATCAGCAGCAGTTGAACCTGCATCTGGGGCACCCCACGAGTCCTTTGTGTAGACTGCACCAGTATGCCCCGCCGGGAATCCCTCAGGTTATTTGTGAGTTGTCGCAGGACTTCTCTCCTCTGCTGGTCTGCATCTTGTTGATAAAGAAAAGGCACTGTGTCTTGCTTTAGGGCTTCACAGAAGCCTCTCCATGAACCACTCTGCCTTTCCTCAGTCCTAATGATAGCAGCAGCAGCAGCAGCAATAGAGTAGCAATGGTAAGGGCTAATGTTTAGTTCTTGATGTGCACAGTCAGCTGTGTCGAGCTGTCTAAGAAAGATATTCTTACAGCCACATTTCACAGATGGAAAAACAAAAGTCACACCACTTGTCACTTAGTAATGGGGGAAAATCTGAAAATTCTAGCAGTTGCATGTCTTATTTAAAGCTAGTGGAAATGTTGGCTCATATGTTAGGTTGCTCAGTTATTAAATCCCAAAACAACATTTGAGGTAAAATAGTAAATGATAAATACTAAATTTTATAATCACACTTAATGTCAAAAATAGAATAAATCCTTGGTTTATTTTTAAATAAGTTTCTTTTTGCATCATGTTTTTAATTGGCTTTTCTTTTGCTTAGTATTTTTTTAGACTTACTCATGTGGGTATGTTTATCAGCAGGGTGTTCTTGTTACTGAACAGCTTTGCCTGCCTAAATATATGACAGTTGATGCATCCATTCTTGTGTTGTTAGCATTGGGACTCTTTCCCCTTTGAGCTGTTACAAGCCTGCTGTGAACATTTTTTAAATGTACCTTTTAGTTTCTCTTGGGTGAAGATCTAAAAGTGAGGTTGCTTGTAGCAGTGGACATGATTGTTGGATCTAAGTAAGGAACGGCCTACCTTTTCCAAAATGTGACACCATTTTGCACATTCTCCAGCAGTGTATGGCAGTTCCAGGTCCCCGCATCTTCCTGCCCAGATTTCAAAGCTGTTTCCATGTCTGCGATGTAGCGTGCGCCTGCCCTCCCGGTGAGGACGCACATCACCTCTGCTCGTGTGTTTGTGGACTGCCTGTTAGTCTCCCGGAGTATCTGTTCAGGTCTCCTCACTCCTTGCTGAATTGTTACCTTCTTGTTGTTCTATGGAGGCGTTTGTTAAACTCTGCATACCCTTTGTCAGATACATGCTGCGCTCTCTTTTCCCACTCTGTGGTGTTTCTCTTCCTTGTTCCACTGGTGTCTTTGGATAAGCAGTAACATTTCGTTTTGAGGAAGCCCAATATTATAAAATTGCAGTTTGTCTGTCCCAAGATCACTAAGATGCTCTTTTACACTTTCTCCTGGGATTTTTAGGCCCATGGTGGTATATGTATATTATCTTGCATCTCACTAGATTCATATTTTGGTGGAGAGAGATGGTGGAGGTTGATGTTCATTTGATTCCACGCAGACACCTCTTACTTTGGCAGTGCTGATTAAAAAGGCTTTCTTTCCCTTATTGACATAGCAGGGACTCCTGACCTGGGTCCCCAGCGGTCCAGTCTCAGCCCTGCCATATGCTGTGTGGCTCACACAAGTCTCTGGCAACATGAAATTTAACATAGATCTTTTTAGCACTCTGCCTATAATTTTCACAGGGTTGTACAGAATCCAGTAGTCTTTAAAGGGCCTGTTATTCCATAAGCAAAATTTCTTTTTCTCATTTACTGGTATTTCTAAGGCATTCATTCAGCATAATCTTACTGAACACTGTGTTAGTTTCCTGTTACTGTAACAAAATGACCAAGATAACCAAGTGACTAAGAAAGGAAAGGTTTACCTTGGCTCACAGTTTCAGAGGTTTTAGGCCTTTGCCCCTGGGTCCTGTTTCTCTGAGTGTGTGGTGACAGGGGCGTCATGGTGAGACTGTGGTGGAGGAGGCCTGTGCACCTCATGGCAGCCGGGAAGCAAAGAAACAGGAAGGGGCTGGGCCCCAACGTCCCCATGAAGAGCCCACTGCCCTCATGACCCAGCTTCCAGCCCCGTGCTACAGTTTCTAGCATGTCCCTAGAGAGCCGCCAGTGGGAGACCAGGCCTTTGACACAAGGGCCCCGGGGAGCTGTGGGCCTCACCACAGCAGTCATCAGTGCCACGAGCGAGGCTGAGCAGGACGCACAGCCCTGGAGGCTGCTCTGCAGTCTGCGCATGCGTGCAGCCGGGCTTTGCTGCGGAGGGTCGGGCATGGGCATAGTGCACTGCAGGGCCCCTCCTCACATGGGCAGCTGGGCAGCCCCTCCGCAGGTGCCCCGGCCAAGTCTGTGGGAGAAGGCAGGAAGGCCAGGCGGCCGGGGCCGTCTAGGCACAGTCACAGCCTCATCTTGCTTCTGAGATACAACTTAGAGCAGATGGGAGTATGCACATGGCCAGCGGCACCCTGGCCCCGGTGTAAAGCCAGCAAGTCCTCGGACTGACATGTCTCTCGATGTGTCAGCTGCGGGTCAGGTGGTGTGTCGCAGGTCCATCGACAGGCACGCTTGGCACCTGCTGTCTCCGTCTCCCCAGTGCTGGTCCCCATGCTGGGCTGGGAGTGGAGAGGGTTTGCGAGCCCCCACCTGGAAGAGGCCATGCTCCGCCTCTTAGAACTGCCCCCAGAGGTGGGGCCATGTATCCCACCCCGAGGCAGCCACTCTACACCCAGTAGAAGGGCACAGCAGAAATGCAAGGGTCACAGGTGCCTCTTCTGCTGTCAGAAAGAAACCTGGTTTGGAAGTAAATCAGACGACTTACAAAATCTTGTTTTTAGATCAAAGCTGGAACCAGAACCAAGCGCAAAAGCAAGAGAATCTGCATCTTCCGAGAAAGTTTCCGAGCCCCCTTCCGAGGACTCAGAAGAGAAGCCCGCCTGCACGGAGTACCCAGGTAGGGACCCACATAGGAAGCCCCCCTCGCACTTGTTTCCCAAGGCCCTCAGCAGGGACCATCCCCCCCACCACACCCAGGGACCATCCCCCCCCACCGTCCTGTCCCCCCCCCCCCCCCCCCGCAGGACACAGGGCTGGGGTCTCAGAGCGCATACCGAGGAAATGCGGGGTCTCCTTACATCTGTCAGTAGCAGATCTCCTGCATGTTTTCCCTCTGCATCCAGCCACCTCCCCTCCTAACAAGGAACACCATCCCAAACACTGCTAGCAGCAGGGCGGGTCTTGTGTGACTCTGAGGCCTGGAGAGCCCCAGTCTTCTCCGTGTCCCTTCTCTGGCCTCCCTTGTACCCCCTTGCCCTGTCCTCAGACATGAGGCCCCAGGCTGATCATTGCAGGTCAGCACCTTGCTCAAGCAGCCTCTTTTCTCAGTAGTGCCCTCTGAAGGGCCCAGAGTGACTGCTAAGCTGTCCAAGGTAAAAGCTCACGAACAGCAGCCTGGGCAGGAGCACATCTGCCTGGCTCTGAAGCCTGTGTCGCACAGCTGCCTGCCTTTACTACGAGTAAAACCATTCTGTGTGGTCCTGGCTCTGGAGGCCTTTCTTGTGGTTCGGACTCTCCTAGATTGGGTGGGCACAGAGTGGGCTCCTTGGGGTCCTTTGGGACGTGTGCTGTGGGGGCATTCATATTTGAGGAAGCAGATTTGAAGAGACTGACTCAGTAGAGTCCAGCTCAAAGCAGAACAAGGCCTTCCCACGGCATCACCCACGAAGGCATGGCACTGCTGCTCTAAAGCAGTTCATGGGGCGTCGCAGCGAAATCCACTCAGGCCCCTCTGTCCCTGCAGTCAGCCCGTCCTTATCTGAGAAAGACACAAGGGCTGGCGGAAGCTCGCACCCGCATGGATTTGCTGGGCAGTGAGTGGAGGGGAACTCTTTCCTGCACCAAGGCGCGCCCCTCCCAGGTCCTGGGTCTGCCCTTTCCTTCCTTCCTGTTCACGGACATTTCGCCAAATGTATCAGTGGTTGCCAGAAAGGTTTTTTAAACCTGGGCTATGTGGATGGTGTGCTGTACTCTGCTTTTTGGTCTTCTCATTTCTGTTTTGAAATGAAATGTCACAGACAGGGTTTGGGGCAGGACTAGGTGGTGTGGTTGGTGGCAGATGGTCTTGTCCATTCTCAGAGCCGCTCTGTAGCCACCGCTGACCTGTGTACACCTGCTGTTCAGGCCTGCTTCTCCTGCCCCTGCCTGGCCAGCATAGGCTCCTCACATACCAATTGGTCATCAGCTTCCAGCCTCATTTTCCCCAGCATTCACATGGGCACGGTTCCTTGTGAACACAGTGCTGACTGTGGTGCTTCTCCACTGAAGAGCGGTTCTGCCCTCCAGGAGCTCACAGCTGACCTGGAAGATGAGGTTCCAGCCCCTGGGAGATCATGAAGAGATGGGGTCTGGGGGACTTCACAAGGTGGTGGCCCTGAGAAGGCAGTCAGGACCTGACAACATTTAGGAAGTTTGAGACCCAGGAAGCCACACAGGCAGATGCTCAGAGGCCAGGCTGCATGGAGAGCGGTCACTAAGGTGACACACAGGGGAAAGGAGGAGAGGGAACCAGGTGGGAAGCTGGAGGCATTGCGTCTGCACTTGGCCGCTGGCACAGGGCACTCCCTGAGCTCTGCATTGCGAGCAGTAGGTCAGGTGGCTTCAGGCCACCACAAAGCCAACCCAGGACAGAGCACGGGTCCTGTTAATGAACTGTCCCACCCTAGCTCAGAGCTGCTCTGGGCTTGGCTCAGATAGGAGCAAGGTGTCCATGTTTCTAATTTTGGTGCTCTTATCCTGAAACAAAGAAAAACACAGTAAAAGCTAAAAGGGGACCTGTAATGGAGACGGGAAGGGGCCAGCGAGCTCTCAGAAGACAGGGTGGAAGGTGCAGACCCTCCAACCCAAAGGATGCCGGCCCAGGAAAACACTGGCAACTCAAGGTGCACAGCTGCTGTCAGCCGAGCCTTTCTCAGGACGTTTCCTACAGTGACTCTTCTTGGAGGAACAGCTTTTTAGAAACCTGTACTGAGTTGTGGACTGGATGGAGGTTTTTGGGAAGAGGTTTCCAGTAACCATTTTATGGACAGTTGGACAGTCGGCCTCTAAACTATAGCTATGATGGTGGTCTCTTCTCTGTCAAAAGACCTGGACTTTGCCCATGCCAAGGTTGACAACAGGAAGTTTACCAAGGTCGAGGAAGAGAGGGTAAACAAGGCACGTTTGCTGACAAGCCCAGAGGGCACCTGTGAGGCGCACACAGTCACCTCTGCAGACCCCATCCTCTCTGACTTGCCGGAGAGTGGTCCCTCCTCCTGCTGCTCCTCACCACTGTGCCCTGCAGAGCCCTCTTGGCATGGTTCCGGTGGCATCACTGTGCTTCCCACATTCTGCCTTGGTTACAGGGGAGGCTGTTCAGACCCCCATCCCACAGCTCCACGGCCGGGGTCAGGCCGAGAAGTTCTGTGAGGAGAAGGCAGCGCCACTCTGCTGCCGAAAGGGCTGGTGTAACGAGTCTGAGCAGTGGGGTTGTAGCAGGTCGCTTTCCAGGAGAACAGTGTGCAGAGGTCTGGACAGTGGGGTCCAGCCAGGTAGACGGACCTCAGATGGTCTCCAAGAGGCACTGATAAGTTATAAGCAGCGGCTGTTAGGACAGTGTGGTGCCCTCAGGGTCTCTGTGTCCTGTGAGCCACGTGGCACATAAAGTGATGTGTTCCGGGTGGAGGGGGCAGGGAATGGCATGTCCGTATTTGTGACTGTACTGAATAGAGACTCCGGGGCCACACTGGCTCGGTGCCTCCTGAGTGAGGAGCTGGCTTGGCAAAAGGTGTCTGTGTCTCTCTGTGTATCCTTTTTTAAAAACAGCGAAAGCATCTGTGTATTTTGCAGTTTTAAAAGTAGTAGGGAGCCTAGGCATATGTTTTCAAGTGCTGTACTCTGAAAGATTGGATCTGAAGGGTGTCTGCTTCCACTGCCCTTGCTGAATTCAGAGCAGTATTTAAATGCCCCCACACACACACACACATGCACACCACACACACACAGGGCCTAACCTTCGTGTGACAGTCACCGTGGCAGTCACGAAGCATTGGCCAAGAAGTAATGCAATACAGAAAAAGCATACAGTTCTGCTCCAGCCACTGTGTGTAGTACACCTGCTGCCTATACCACCCTGCTCTGAAGCAAACACTGGGCCTTGCCCCTGTTCTCAGTGTCTGTTTCTGTTTTTATCTGAACAGAAAAGATGGTAGCCAATGCACGACCTGAGCTGGGAACCCTGGGAGATGGCAGAGGCGAAGATGAGTTATCCCCAGAGGAAATCCAGATGGTAATGCCCTCCCTGCCATGTCCTGTACTGTTAACGGCTGCTTTAAGACCACCGCACTAAGTGGAAGGTCATCCCAAAGGGCCTTGCCGAGGTTTATACTGAGTTTTAAAAATTATGTATTTCGGGGCTGGGTGTTTAGCTCAGCGGCATAGGCACCTGCCTTGTAAGCAGGCGGTCGTGAGTTTGATCCCTGGTACCGAAAAAGACAAAAAAAAAAAAAAAGATAAAAATTATATATTTCCTATGCACTTTCCCACCTGATTTCTTCATTCTTTTTGTTTTGTTTCGTTTTTTGATTTTTTGCTACCAAGAATCAAACTCGGGCCTCACACTTTCCAGACAGGCGCTGTGCTACTGAGCTGTATCCCCAGCCCAATTTCTTCCTCCGTAATGAGCTTTTCCCATGCTTTCAATCTGCCATAGCATAATTAAAGAAGAAACTGCCTTGGGATGATTTTACTAATAATAGATGGCTTTTCATGAACAGTAAATGTTTTCGTGATTAAATGGATCTTTCATAATTGCTGGGATGGTGCTTTTGAACCACACTTGCTGCTGGGATGGTCCTGGAGGAAGGAAGGAAGGAAGGAAGAAGGAAGGAAGGAAGGAAGGAAGGAAGGAAGGAAGGAAGGAAGGAAGGAGGGAGGGAGGGAGGGAGGAAAGGAGGAAGGAGCAGTCCTGCAGCGCAGGCTGCCTCCCTGTTCCCCTCTCCACCTGAAGCCGACAGCTGTCCCCATCTCCTCTGGGTGGGCACAGAGGGAGCCCTGCTGCAGCACTGAGTTCAGAGCCCCGGGCAAGAGGCTGGCCTGGCCGGGGACAGCACTGGCTTCCGGCAGGAGGCCTAGGCAGTACGGAGCAGATGGCCCCATGCAGGGGCCCCGGAACCACAGGCAGCAGTCATCCCCTGTGCCCTGCACGTCCACCCCACAACCTGGCCTCTCTGCTGCCCTCCAGTTGCTGTTCCTCAAGGAACACCCGGGCTTACCTTCTTGGCTCAAAGATGCCTCTACCTACCACCCTGGCCATGGAGTCCAGGCCCTGCCCTCCATGGTGCCCCTGGCCAGGCCCCTACCTTTGTGGGGAGGTGACAGCCAGAGAGCCAGAACTGGAGCTGGATACCAGGAGAGGCTGTGTGTACTTTCCCAGGCCTGAGGGAAAGACAAAGTTCAGGGCCACAGCAAGCCCTAGAGTCTGTGGCCAGCAAGGTAGAAGGGGTCCTGGAGCACTACTCACCTGACCCTCGCAGCATCTGTCCCCAGAGAGCAACACTGAAGCCACTGGATGGAGCACTCCCTGTGTGCCAGGTTCTGTGTAAACTACTGCCCACTCCGCCCTGCGGCTTAGGAAGAATGTGAGCCCCGCAGCCGGCACAAGTCACTCCCCAAAGCTGTACAGGTCTGGGGTTCCCTCCACGGCTCCACACCATCCAGTGAGGCAGGAGAGGAAAGACTCCCACCTGCCATGCAGCTGGCTCCCGTAGCTGCACCCTGAGCTGTGCAGGCTTTCCCGCGAGACAGTGTCCCCACTGCATCACCCAGTCTGCATGATCCCTGCTGGCCTCACCACATAGTGACCTTGCCCTGGTCACCACGAGGACCAGGTTTGGGCTCGGCTGTTTCTGTTTATAAACTCTGTTTCAATATAACCCTGCCCTCCGTAGAAGCCCCTGCCTTGTGGTCACAGGCAGTAAACTCACAGCCAGACCTGTCCCTCCACACTTACACCTGGCCCAGGAGGCCTCTGTTTCCCTTCCTCTGGGGGTCCGGGTTCTCTTGGGGGCACTGACAGCCCTGGGGGTCACAGGCAGACAGAGCCAGCATCTGTTCCCACCCTCAGGTCTGAGGATTGGTGTAGTTCCAGGCGGCCCAGAGGAATTGTAACCCGTCTTACCTGCTCGGGCTGGGAAAAAGGCTTTATTCCCAGAATGATCCTGTAGGGAATTGCCTCAGACCACCAGGCAGTTCTGTTCAGGAACAGGCAAGGACTGTGAGCTTAGGAAGATTCAAAAAACACCCTCCCCAAATATCCTGAGTGGGAACTAAGAAGTAGGCAAAGAATTAGCACCTAGAAGTCAAGCAATTCCATGTGTTCCTCAAATACCAGAGTTCTAAGTCACTTTGAGCTGACACTTAACGGGATTCCCTCCCACTTTTTTTTTTTTTTTTTTTTTGATCTTTTTCCTTTTTATCGGTACTGGGGATTGAACTCACGACTGCCTGCTTACAAGGCAGGCACTTATGCCGCTGAGCTAAATCTCCAGCCCCTCTCCCTCCCACTTTTAAGCTCCAAAGTGAAATTTTTATTCTCAGTAACTTTCCTGGTGCCTGATTTAAAAGGCCACAGCAGTGCCTTGGGGGCAGCCAGCAAGATAATCCATGTGACCGAGGGGCCATGGGAGCTGTTCTGGAGTCTCTAGCCCACCCACCTGAGCCAGGCTTTGAGGAGCAGCAGGGCTGAGAGCCAGCGTCCTGGGCAGGGCGTGCCCGGCAGCCTCCCTGCAGCGGGCTGAGAAATGTCAGGTGCTGCATGGCCCATTCCCACCCTCGGGAAGTGCAGTCCCAGGATTCTTGGCATCCAGTTTGGCACATGCAGAAAATGATGGGCATTCAAAGGTCTGCTAGAAAATACCCTGCCAGGGACAGAAAACAGAACATGCAGAAAGAAAAGAGGGACCCCTGATGGGGACCTGTGTGCCCACAGTGGGCAGGACCATAGCTTCCCAGGGCACTTGGCTATAATGGTCCAGACCACCACTGTCAGCTCTGAGGACCCCAGTGCCGACCCCTCCACAGCCGCTGCCCGCACCAGCCCCTTCTCGTTTCAACCCATTCACGGCAGAGCTACCATGTTTGTCCTGCTGTCAGCTGCCTCTGGTCTACCGGGTGGTACCTGATGACTGTCCCTCAGGTGGCGTGGGATAGCTCCACTAAGATGGTACAGGCCACGAAGGGATAGTCGTGCATGTACTTCTGGTGGCTCAAGCTGGTGGGAATGGGGTACAGAGGCTGGAGAGGCCGTTTGTGCCCTGCAGAGCAGAACTGGGTACAGACTGCTCAGGAGCTCGTCATCGCTACACAGCCGCGCTGTGGTGTTGGCTTCTGTCCTGCAGGTTCAGGCACAGGCGTGAGTTTCCTCCTGAAGCAAGGGTCACCGGATCTTAGTGCTATGCAGGGAAGAGGGTGTGCAGTGGGACTGGGGAGCAGATGCTCACCTGAGCTCTGCAGGGCAGCATCTTGAGTGTGTATGTTTCCTTGCAGTTTGAGCAGGAAAACCAGCGACTCATTGGGGAGATGAACAGCTTGTTCGATGAAGTGAGGTACGTACCCACGCCTCGGTGAGCTGGTGCCCTTTTACTGCTTCCCCAGGGCCTGGAAACTGCTTACGGTGGTGCCTGACACACAGTGCAGCCCTCTGAGCCCTGGTGACAGGCCAGGGCCAGGCTGCTGCTGGTGGCTGCTGCTGCCAGGCTGAGGTGCCACATCACCCAGAGAGGAGCAGATCACTGAACGCAGTGGCCACCAGTGCCCACGTGCAGAGGGCTGTGTGCCTGGGATCCCTCTGCGCACACAGGCCTGGGAAGGCCGTCCCTCCACAAGGGCCACTTACCTGCAACCGCCCTCACTCAAGGGCCTCGTGGCTCCATGGCAGCACTGAGGCCTTAGCTTCGGTGGGAGTGTCTGGGGTGCTGTCAAGGGGGGCCTGGGCTTCTGCGCAGCTGTGCTGCTATGTGGACACCCCACTAAATCTGATGCACACATCAGGGGAGACTCCCTGGGGCGGGGGTGCTCTCCGCTGACAGCCCCCCCCATTTCCCTCCTCTCCCCTCCCCAGTCTGAGGGAGTCATGGTACCCATGGAGGCCCGGCACCATTTGCCTCCTTCCACTGCCTCCCATTCAGTAAGCCAGGGCTGACTTCAGCCTGTGCCAGCTGCTGTTCCCAGAGTGCGTAGGCCAGGGTGCCCGTGCTGCCACCGAAGTGTCGGGGCGATGTTTTCAACTAACAGTGGGGGCATCTGGGGGCAGCTGTCTGGGACCCTCCGTGTGTCAGATGTCCTCTTTGGAACTATCATGTGTGTGACTAGGTGACAAGGCAGCCCTGGGACTCACCAGAGACTTGACATAGCCCTAAGCGCCTGTTCTCCGTTCTGGCCCAGAACATGGGGCCAAGGTCGGTCAGTGCCATTCCCTACTCGGTGTGGGCTTGGCCAGGAGCCAGGGAGGGAGCCCACTGCCTGCTCCTGCCCATCCTGCCTCCCTGCACCCCTGGAGGAGAGACCTAGAGAGCTGTGCCCATGCCTGCTGGGGCCCCCAAGTGCTGGTGATTAATATGCACTCTGTGGATTCTTGTGCAGGCAAATCGAAGGGAAAGTGGTGGAAATCTCCAGACTCCAGGAGATATTCACAGAGAAGGTGTTACAGCAGGTAAATGGAATCCAAATGTGTGGTTGTTGTAACTTTAGCTTGGAGAGAGACGTCCTAAGCAGGCAACACCTCCACCGGGAGCTGTGGCACTGCGTGCATGGTGGGCATTGTGCCTGTGACCACAGCAGAGGCGGGCAGGGCCACCCATGGGGCAGGGTGCAGGGGCCACGGAGGACCATGCCTGGGGCTGGGGAATAGCAGCTCTGGGCTCGGCTTTCCCGGGGTGAGCCACACGGGCCCCACCTGTAAAATGGGGGCACCCTGCAGAGGTGCCCAGCTCTGTGCCTGGGGGAGCAGCTATTCCATCAACAGTGGTCACAGGCCACACTGCTGTGTGCAGTCCTGGGGACAGGGGCACTGTCTCCAGGAATCTCCTGGCAGGATCGGGAGACCACCCTACTAGAGCAGCCCTTCTGCTGTGGCCCCCACGAACCTCGGGCGGATTAGAAAGACAGCATTTCTCCATAGTGTCAGGTGGGGCCCAGGACACTCAGAGAGCAGTGCTCCTTGGAGAGCACTGCCAGTTAGAGCCCAGCCAGTGGGTAAACTGAGTCCAGCCACAGCTGGAAGTTCAGGGTGTAAGAGCCGCCCCCTCCATCACATACTGACAGAAGTGCGCAGGCTCCTGTGCTGAGCCGAGTGGCAGACGTGTCCCCTGGGCCCGCCAGCTGGCTGCTGGGTAGCACAGCACAGCATAAAGCCTGCGTCCCGTGCGCTCAGACGGGCCAGGCGAGACCCAGGCCCTGTGTCACATGTCAAGTGTCCAGGGCCTACTGGCTCCCAGCCCTGTCCCTCTCCTCGTCTGAAATGGTGTCATTGTGACTTGCCTGGTTCTCAGAGCCAGTGAGCAGGAGGCACTTGGCAGGCTGGTCCCCTGTAGGCTCTACATCTAGGGACGCTATTATTTCTTGGTGCAACCATGGCAGGTCTTGGTTCCATGCTGTTTCAGGAGCACAGTCACAGCCGCCAGCCACCAGCCTGTCACCTCTGAGTATTGCGTGCGCGCATGTATAATGCCTTGAGCACCGCTTTGCATTGCGCGTCCCTGCACTCAGCCCAGCCCGAGGAGTAGCTGGTGTCTTTAATGCGGAGACACCATATCCCAGAGGCAGGCACGATGCTGCCCTACCCCTTCTTTCCGCTGCCACAGGGGCCGGGCCTGGGAGACCCGGACTCGGGGTTCTGGTGTCAGAGACCTAGGGAACACACGTCACTGCCTGTTTCATCAGTGGTATTGAGTGGTTCATGTCACAGCCCTCACAGGAACATGGACAGAGGTCACTCAGCTCCTGCCAGAGATCTTCCTGAAAGGTGTGACCTCAGAGCAAAGAACTCTGGACCTCGCCCCCCTGGTCCCTTCTAGTGTGTGACAGTCATACCGGGAATCAGGTGGCTAAGGCCCCTCCTGGGGTGTGGTGCCCGCCAGGTCGCACCAACCCTGTACTCAGCCCACCTCCACCCATTGGACAGCACCAGCCTTGCCACCCTGCAGGGGCAGGGGACCCTTGAAAGCTACTGTGGAGACACAGGACACAAGGCTCGTGGGCCAGGGGCTCCACGCAGGAGGCCGGGCCACTTCCTGTGCCACCCGTGTCCAGATAACATTTTCTGTGGCGTCCTGTGACCCCTCCTGACCGTAGCCGATCTAGACAAGGTGCCAGGCACGTGTGCTCATCGTGAACCAGTGTGCCTGCTTGGCACCCAGCTTCCCTGCACCTCCAGAAGAATAGCGGGGCTGGAGGGGAAGCTGGCATGTGGCTGCCCCACGAGACACAGTGTGTGTTCCTGTCATCCTCTAGCGAGTGGCAGGGAGACGCAGTGGGCCAGGCAGGGAGCACAGGCAGGGCCCACAGGGCGGGCTTGTCCCAGTCCTGCCACATGGCTGCTCTGTGACACTGAGCTAGGAAACTCCCCTTTGATAAAACGGGTGGGTGCTGTGTGGACCCACAGGCCGGGTGAGTGAAGCCCCTGGCCCTCAGGACATGGTCGCTTCTGTTCTCACTACCACGGCTCAGACGGAGGTGGCGGCACTGCGCTTACCCGGCCTCCTCTTCCCCCACAGGAAGCTGAGATTGACAGCATCCACCAGCTGGTTGTCGGGGCGACCGAAAACATCAAAGAAGGCAATGAGGACATTCGAGAGGTGGGTGCTCCCGACAGCCCCCAAGCAAAGCTCGAGCATCCTGGAGCAGTGAGGCGCTGAGGTCACTGCTGGTGTCAGGAGGCAGTCACGGTGGAGCCGCGCAGGCCAGTTTGGACCCAGGGCAGGCTCCTCAGAGCGCGCAGAGGGCTTTGGGCCCTGAACAGCAGTGAGGCCTCCAGGGTGTCCCTTTTGCTGGGTGCGCAGGATTGCACTCCTGCAGTTGCAGTTCAGCAGTGAGGAGAGTGGCTGTGTGGCGCCCCTCGTTGCAAGGCAGCCCGGCCAGTGACCGCAGTGGCCACGGAGAGCAGTGTGAAGGACCTGGGGGCCCTTGGGCCGTGGACAGCAAGGTAACCTCTGTGCTCTGCCCTGCAGGCCATCAAAAACAATGCCGGCTTCCGAGTGTGGATCCTCTTCTTCCTGGTGATGTGCTCCTTCTCCCTGCTCTTCCTCGACTGGTACGACAGCTAGCGGGGGGCCGAGCCCCGGGCACGCTGCATGCGCTACCAGGGTGTAGGCTGCGTCACACCGCGAAAGGAGCGGAGGAACTGAGACAAAAACATGGGAGACGAAACCGACCCCCCAACCTGGCCTGCAAAGGAACGCACCCAAACTGGAGCGGCCCGAGGAAGTGCTGCTCCCCCTACCCTGCACCCTGCCTGGTGACATCCTCCAGCAGGGAGGAGTCCATCCTTCCTTGTGCTGCTAGCTGTCTGCCTCAGCTGGCCCCACCCTGGCACCGTGGAAGGAGAATGCCCACTGCCTTGCTGGTCTAATAAACACTGCCATAGCCCCGAGGATAGCCCAGCCACTGCGCCGCTGCTTCTGAGGTAGGGTGGGGATGGGGCATGAGAGGACATTTCGTGGCACTGGTCCAAGGAACTGGTGCTCAAAGAAGGCAGCGGGCCACAGGAGAGGGGATCTGCACCCCTGTGTCTGCTTGCCACCCTCAGGACATGGACAGGGCCCCCACTCAGGCTGACGGAGACCCTACATGAGCGCACGTAGCACCCTGCCCTCCCCAGAGGGCGCCGGCATGTGGTGTGGGCACAGATGGCCCCTCCCTCCCTCGGGCAGCTTGGGCCCCTGCAGGGCTTTATTTGCAGAGTGAATGTCAAAAGTTATTTTGGTCAGGTTACAGTAATAAAGTACACGTCTGCCAGAAACCATAGACAGGACTGCTGTGTGCCGTCTTCCCAAGTACACAGGACACAGATCGGCTGCGTCTACCGCTCTGTGCGCACCCCTGCAGCCCACAGCATCCTCCACAGTGCGCGCACCAACCACACCCCATACGGGCACTAGTACTGGGCGGGGGACTGGGAGCCACCCGTGAGTGCTGTGCTTACTGGCAGTATGGAGGACAGTGACACGGGACGCGGCCACCAGGCACCGCATGTTCAAACAGCACGAGGGAGTCTGCGGGTGTCATTCTTCTGTTTAATGGTAGTACACAGTTTCTCTAACTGGCAGCTGTAAACAGTTAATGTCAAGCGTCACACTGAAACAGTACAAAGGGGCAGGGCCAGCGTCCTGTCTGCAGGGTGGCCCGCCCCTCTCTCTGGCCCTCCCTGTCACAGAACAAAGCCCAAAAGACCCCCAACTTTCCTTAGAACTTGCCCGCAGGTCTGTGTGAGCAGATGTGTTCCCACCCAAGGTGACCAGTGCCTCCCTCCCCATGCTTGACACAGACAGCTCTGCTACCTTGGTCCCAGGCCGACTCCTACCCAACCCTCCTTGCACTCTGCAGAGAACCTTGCCATCTCCACACAGTGGCGCCCCTTTTGTCAAGATGCGATTGCCAGAGGGCACCCAGAGGTGCTAAGACCCCAGCGCCGAGGGGCACAGAAGGCAGAGGAGTGGAGCTGCCCCTCCTCCTGCCCTGCACCTCTCACCATGGCAGCCAGCCCTGGCACCGGCTCGGGTAGGCAGACACAGACACTCGGGCTGCCCCTTAGCAGAGCGAGAGGTCACCCCAGGTATGGCTATAGAGTAAGGTTTGCGAGAGCAAGGTGGCTTTAAAACACCCCACCCGGTGCAGTATTTCTCTGAAGTCCAAACTCCCGAGGCAGCCAGCGAGCGTCTAGGTGTAGACAGCACTGAGCCGGTGGAGGAGCGGCATGAAGAAGTGACCACGGGGAGGTGTCAAGAGCTCTAAAGCAGTGCTGACGTGCGCTTGGTGTTAGGCCCATGGGTGGCCAGCAGCGAGTTTTATTTGCAAAGCAGCATTAGCAAACAGAAGCAATTGCACCGTAAATGAGTAACCTCTACATTGCCAGGAATTATATTTAATGAAATGTCCCTCAAAGTCCCTTCATTCCCTTCCAGTGACACATTGTAAGGAACCTGCCCCTCTCGCTAAGCCGACTTCTCTGCTGCTTCCGTTTCCTGCTCCGACAGCTTCTCCTCCGACAGCACGGACATCCAGGGCGACACAGAGCGGGTGATGCTCTGCTTGGCCAGGTTGTAGTGGTTGATGACGGTGTAAAACTTCTCCCGGGCACTGGAGTCTTGCTCCGCGTAGTAGCTCTCCAAGCCCTCTGGGATGCACTGGGTGTTCTGCAACACAAGAGCGGGTGTGGGAGAATGCTAGCCCATGCACCCCGCTGTCCTTGCTGAGGGCCATCCAAGGCAGGCTGGGGCCCCCCAGGATGAGCAGCCAGGCCGGAAGCGCTGCGTCCAGGAAACCTCAGCACAGACACTAGCCAGCACCCTGCAGCTGCTCCTGCTCCTGCTCCTCCCTTGCTCAGGAGCTTGCATTGGTTGTCACTTACTTTTAAACTATTGGAAAACTGAACCTTTTGACTGGCCCAGGAACACTGAATCAGATGTCCCTGCACCAGGCCCCTCTGGGGCTTGGCCTTGGGGTAGAGGGAAGGGAAACACAGAGGCAGAGGGAGAAGGGGCTCCAGGGAAGAGGTGGGGCTGGGCCTCTGAGCTACAGGAAGCCACAGGGAAGGCTCCAGGGCAGAGCAGGGTGAGGCCAGGGAGCTGCTGCCCCTACAGCTGCGTGCTGGGGAGGCTGATGCAGGGCAGGTTCCAGATGGCTGGAATCCTAAGATCCGATGTGGCATTCTCTCCCCACAGTCGTCCAATTGTCAGGGGTCTACACTGACTGCCCCAGAGCCGTACCTAATGCTGAGAGCGCATAGTGAGGCACAGGGGTCTTCATGCTCACATCCATTGGCCCCCTCACCCCAGCCCCATAGCGGTGGTGCACAGAGGCTGCCTACTCATACCCATTCCCTGGAGTCCAAGAGGACATGCAGCGCTCGGAAACGATGACATTTCCCAGCCTGCCTTGCACCCAGATGAGGCCATGTGACTGACTTCCGGCCAGTAGGATTCAAGAGTATGTTAGGGGAGCAGGCTGGACAGATCCCCAAAGGGACACTGTATCCCTCTGCTCTATCAATCCCCTTGGCCAGCTGCAAGAGATGAGCCTGTCCAGACCCACCCTGCCTGCCAGCCGGACTTCCACGTGAGGGTAATAAACCTCTCTCCTTATCATGGCCTCTGTGATTTGTGTCACTGGGCAAATGGGCAAACCAAACATCCCACCAGGGCCAAGGATCCCCTTACCAGATAGGAGCATGAGGCCCCTTACCAGATACTCTGGGGCCTCCGCCTCTCACCCACGAGGTCTGAAAACCACCTTCTCAGCAACCCCTCACTGAGCCTAACTCAGCAAATCTTCCTGCAGCCACCTCAAGGCCCCATTTCAGAATCTCACCCCTTGCCTCCAGCATCTGGGCCAAGGCCGCCTGGCTGGAAAGCTGCTGAGCCACGGCACCTGCCTGCTCCTGGAAGCTCCTGCTAGCAAGAAGCCCCTGCAGTTTCCACCCTACCCCAGCAGTAAGCAGACCTGATGGAGACCTCCAAATCTCCAGGCTCCTCTGGCCTTTGCTAGGGTGCATAATGGTGCCCCCTGTGCCAATGATGTGGGTCAGGTACCCTGGGGTATTGCTCCAGGGACCTCTTCCTCTCTGAGCCTCTGAGTGCTGGAATCAGCCTCGATGGGCCTCCCATTTGAGGTCCCTGCTTCTCGGGGCCATCCTGTGGATTCCAGGCAACCTCCCCTGTCCCCAGCATTGAAGTCTGGGTGTGCACCTGATTCCCTCCTGCTGTTACCATGGCATCCAGCAATCTGCAGAGTGGGAGCCCGCATGCCCTCTGTGAAGTGGGTGCCGCTAGTCCCATCTTACAAGTGTGGAAGTGAGGCTCGGCCCAGCCTGCGGTCACAGCCCTTCACCCCACACCATGTCACCCTCTCAAGAGCTGACCGAGACTTTTGACTCAGTCCAGAGACAGGCAGTCCAGACCCTGGCCAGGGCCAAGGGCGCACCTGCTCTTCCTCCTTGGGCCTCGGAGAGCCTGCAATCAAGTCCTAGCCCTGGCACTGTCCCTGTGGTCTTCCTGCTGTGCCCTCGAAGGTGCAGACATGGTGCCCAGTGACAAAGTGGCAGCCAAGCCCAGGGAGGCCAGGCCCTGTCCCCAGTAGTCAGAGCCAGCAAAGCAGCCGGGTCCAAGGCCACAATCTGCATGCTTTTTTCCTGCACTGGCCAGGAGCACCTGGCACCAAGCTGTGACGTGGCTGAACCCAGGGCCCCTCCTGTGACAACACAGCTGCTGTCCTGGGTCCTGGACCCTGCACTGGGTAGATGGTGCTGGCTGTGAGCGGACTTAGAGGCAGGGTGGCAGGCGTCACCCAGTCAGTGAGGGAGAAGCTCTCCCGGGGTCCCAGCTCGGTGGCTGGGGCAGGAGGGTCGCAGTGTGAGTCTAGCTTAGGAAACTTAACTCTCTCAAAAAATAAAAAGGGCTGGGGGGGGGGGTGCTGTAGCTCAGTGCCAAGGCCCCAGGTTTGACCCTCAGTACTGCAAAAAAAAAAAAAAAAAAATATATATATATATATATATATATATATATATATTACATAGATAAAAATTCAAGTGACAATCTGGCGCCTCGCCAGCCCGTTACTTTCATGGTGCCCTCACTTGAGCCTTTTGGGCTTGACCGTTGGGGGCCTCCCCCAGCACACGGGGCCCCTTGCATCTTGTCCAGCAGTGACCAGGTCCTCGGTGCCCACCAGACACCAGCAGCAGACTCAGAGGAAATATATGCAGAGTGCTGAGTGAACAGAGGGCATGACCTGGGCATCTCTGCCCAGGACATACATTTCCACTGGTAAAATGGGGGTGCGGGAGGATTAGGGTGTGTACCCCATGGGGCTTCCAGGCACCTCCAGGGAGCCTTGTGCAGAAGCCCTTGTGAGCCGGCTGCTGTGGGTGTGTGGTACGCACACAGGAGAGAGGAGGAAGCCAAGAGCAGCTAGAATGGACCTCATCCACCTCCATTCCACTTCAGTGCAAAACACCAAGTCCCATAGGCTGCAACTCCACAAAGCCCAACAGGCTCCAGGCTCCCAAGGGGCTCAGAAAACAGAACAGCACACCCTGCCTCTCAGGCACACAGATCTCCCCGCCCATCCACCCTGACCAGTCAGCTCCAGCTGGGCAGGGACCCAGAGGAGAGCTGGGGTGGGAACCTGCCAGCTGATCCCCAAATGCATGGAACAGCTCCTGGGTCTTCTGCTCCCTCCTGTGACATCAGCCTCTGAGTCACCAGCCCTGGGCCAGGTCCTCCCGCACTGGTCCTGCCCTGCTTTGCAGATTTGATCCATCTTCCAGGCAGGCTGCTGTTAACTGCTCTCTTTCTCTGTCCCCAGGACCCCAGTGCCCAGACCACTCTGTCCCTGCCCACTACAGTGGCCCCTCAGCCACCTCACTGCCCGTCTCTCCCTTCCTCATCGAGGTCCAAGGGATCGTCCCCATCACGTTGCCTTCCTCAGGGCCTCTGCTGGTTGCTCCAGGCCCCACAGTCTGGCTGTAGCTGGCCCACCTCCCACTGTACCACCTGCTGTCCTTCAGGCTACCACAGGGGCAGGGGCCAGCTGTGGAGCTGCTGCATAAGGGGCCTATAAAGGGGACCCCAAGGACTGCCCCATGTCCACCTTCTGGAGACAGCGCCAAGCCACATCCCTGCCCTGTCCTTTGGTTTCTTCTTATGATGGCTCAGGGTTCCCTGGCCTGGTGTGAATTCCCAGAAGGGAACCAAGGAGGCTCCTGTCTAGGAGACAGAGCCCAAGGCTCTGCTGCCATGGGCAGAGCAACAGGAGGGGCCTGAGCTTAGGAAGAGCTGCTCGGGCGCCCCAGGGTCCCAGAAGAAACAGCTTTACCTTGAGGACGAACCCATCAGGGCAGGCGCGGTCATACTTGTACACCTTGTAGACCACCAGGAAGACGACGCAGGTGAGGAAGGCCAGGGCAAACAGGACCAGCACCGAGACCTGCGGGAAGGTAGGGACCATCAGGGGCAGCTGTGAAGGCGGCAGGCAGATGCACTGTGTGCAAAGACTTGGGAGAACCAGGCAGATCCGGAGAAGGACAGCTGGGGACAGGTGATTAGGAGAACGGCTTTTCACAGGACATTCTGTGCACTCCACACCGTTTTCCTTTTTCACCACATCCATGTCACTTTCCCCGAGTTGTCCTAGCATTCTGGGCGTGCTGAGCCAGCGCTGGGTACAGACACCATACAGCCTAGACCCTGCCCAAGCCATTCCTCGGCGACGGACCCAGGACTGGGAAGTGAAGCCAGGCTGCTGAGCCCCCGGCCCGTCACTCAGCCGGACCACCTGGCTCAGTCCTCGGGCACAGCATCGCGTAGATCCCCGGCTGCCTGGGACCAGTCGACCCAGAAGGGCAAAACATCTGCAGCCCAGTCCCCTCTGCCCTCGACAGCGTCCTGCAGCTCAGTGCGTGTCCACGGGAGTCCTTTCTTCACGGCTGTGGGCTAAGCCTGACATTGGACCAGAACTCACTGCGGCATGGAAGCAGCTGGCACAGAGGCAGGAGATCTGTCCCTGTCCCTGCCAGAGGGCATGGGACACAGGACCCCTGGTGACACTGCATTGTCCCCCAGAGACGTTTACCTGGCTGCTAGTGTCTGGGCAGGCTGTGATCACGTGGCTAAAAGGCGAGCAGGGCTGGCTATCAGGAAGGAGATGGAGGTGCTGGACCAAAAATGCAGAGGCTGGCTTCCTGCCACCCACTGCTTCCACTGCCCCACAGAGAACGTCACAACCTCAGGGGAGGAGGACAGGGCCCTGCTGTCCCCCTTAGCCTGCAGAAGACACCCAGCTGTACCCCTGGCTCATCTGAGTAGATCCTGCCTGGCCTGCCCCCCTGTGAAAGGGGACAGAAGTATCCAAGTGCCGGCCAAGACAATAGGAGGAGATGCTAGATGGAGGACATGTGCTGTGGGTGGGCCACACCGTGCAGCTCTGCTGTGCACGCCAGGATCACCGTGGACTCCCGAGGGCCCTGCCCCAGCCACTTAGGCACCGGCCCTGGCCCTCTGGGGGCTCTGCCACACCCCGTGCACTTGCTGGAGCCCTATCCACTTCAACTGGTCTCCTGAGACGTGGGACATGGACTCCACAACTTCCCAGTCACCTCTAGGCTCCAAACCTTGTCACTGTCACTATGGGTACCTGTATCCACTCCTGATCTCCAGGGTTTATATCTGCCCAGGCTGCATCCCTGCTGCAGGGTGACTTGGAGCTAGTGCAGGGGCACAGTCTCAAGAAGGAAGGTCCTGCACAGCTCCAGGCCTTACCCTGCTGGACTGCTGGGTCCTCCGGGCACCCTGGCCACATGCCCCAGCTCAGGATGAGTGCGGCACCGAGAGCCCCTGGACAGAAGCCAGCCCAACCCCCCAGCTACAAACCACACCCACAGCTGCTAAAGCCCTACTCATGCCCCAGAGCTCACCTCTGGCAGCTGGAAGGTGACCTGTCCCCTCCTGCCTGGAGATCAGCTCCTCAGCCACCACCCCACCTCACCTCGGAGAAGGTCCTTCCTACTCCAAACGCAGGTCCAGGTCTGGCCTCCGGGCTCCGCCCCCTTGACAATGACAAGGTTCAGAGCCACTGCAGCCTCTGTGACCTTCACTCGGAGCATCACCCAGAGCCGCCAGTCAGTGCGGACACCACGCATCACACCAGGAGCTGAGCCTGGTGCTGGATGCAGCAGGATGGGGCCAGCCACCTCCAGGGCTGTCAGGCTGTATGGACCCTGGGGTAGCAGGAAGTCGGGGCCTGCTGGAGGAGCAAAGGAGCAGCAGGCACCGGGCAGGGCAGGACTGTGACCGCCGCCAGCCACAGGTGCCCTGCAGCTCCAGCTCCCTGTGCACCAGCAGGGACAGGCATCACATCAAGGACCAAGGAGTTGGCTCAGTGCCAGGACACTGTGAACAGGGCCTGGGCTGCTGGACATAGTGGCAGTGGCTGTCACTGTTGCTCTCGTCACTGCTATTCTGTGGCTTGCCTGGGGCCACAGACACAGAGCAGGCACTCCGTCCAGATGACCCTGCTCACTCGGGCCTGGCCCTTACCGCACCCCCTGGCCAGGGAGTCGGCCCCCGGCCTGTCCCCTCCCCCATGTCACTCAGGAGGGACCAAGATGGGACATCATTTACCTGCTCCTTCACCCTCAGAGCACACATGGGAGCCAGGTTCATGGCACCCCATCTGTTAGTTCAAAAATAACCCGGCCCTCAGGCAGGCTGTGGGGAACCCACCTCCCGGGCAGCTCTGAACCTGGCCTGGGCCTTTACTGCAGGATTATTGCAGGTGGCCAAGGAGCTCACAGAACCAAAAATGGGAACGGGGCAGTCTCAGAACCAGGGCCAGAAAGGAGAACTGGAGCCGTTGGGAGGAAAAGACAAAGACAGAAACCGAATCAGCAGGTGGGATGGGCTGTAACACACTTTCCTACCTGCCGTCCCCTCCTCTGAAGGCTTCTGCAGACCCCAGGGAAGCCGTGGTCTTTCCAGAAGGGCCCCTCCTGCTCAGAGCTGTGGACCACAACTTTGAGCAGGTAGCTGGCCTCTCTGCATGCCTAGTGCATCCCGAGTGATGGACCAGGCCTCACCCTTACAGGTTTATGAGGAGGAGGAGGAGGGTTCTCCCACACTGGCTGAGGCTTAACACGTTCCCGAGAACGTGACCTCATTTAGAAATAGAGCCTTTGTGGGTTGGATGAAGGTTATTAGGTCAGGCCCTGATCCAGTTTGACTGGTGTCCTTATGAAAAAGGGAAATGGGGACAGAGACAAGACCGTGTGAAGACTGAGGACCAGAGTGACATGTCCACAAGTCAGTGACCCCCAGAGACAGGGAGAGATGGGTGGGCCCTCTCCTGAGGAGTCAAAAGTCCAGCCCTGTGACAGCTGGATCTCGGATTTCTGGCCTCCAGGACTCCTCGAGAGCCGAGAGAGTCGATAGCTGTAAGAACCATGCTTTGTGGCACTCTGTCATGGAAGCCACAGCAGCTCATGCTGCCTTCTCCCTTCCCTGCCAGGTCCGTGGCCTCCAGAAGGTTATGGAACACCCAGCCTCTCTCTGGGCACCAATCCCACACACTGCCATCGAGCCACCAAGCACCTGTTTTGTCCTAATTCAATGTAGGGTGCCCCAGTTTGGGGAGGCCCCATGCACCTCCCCCCCGACCCCGTGAGACCACAGGGAATATTCTAGCACAGGCAGTGAAATCACTGAGCCAGACACTGTCGCTTCCTCCCAGCCTGTGAGTCCCCTGAGGCTCTCTCTGCCTGGACAAGTGTTTGGAGAGCCCCGAGAGACTGCATCTTCCAACCAACTTCTGAAGCCTGTGGCCAAAAAAGAAAAGGCAGAGTGGCCATTTGGTATGGGTACAGAAAGAAAGGAGCTGAGGTTTGGGTTCAAACCCTGCTCGGCCTCCCGCAGGAACCTGGGGGACCCCTCAGCACCCGCAGTTCTCTCATTGGTGGAAGGGGCGCTGGCTTTGTGCCTGTGGGTGCACAGGGTGCTGAGGCCAGCAGAGCAGGTCAGCCAACCCTCCCCACACAGTGTCATGGCTGCCCAGGGGAAGAAGCTGGGGTCTAGCCCGCTGTGGTGGCTGAATAATGGCCCCTAAGGATAGCCAGGTCCTAACCCCCATGTTGTGGTTTGAGTGTATCCCCCTAAAGGCATGTGTCGGGAACTTACCCCCCACCCAGTGCAAGAAGCCATGGGACTGACCAGTGGCCACTCACTGGGTCTGGGAAGCTCCACTGTCACGACTAGCCCAGTCAGTGTCCACAGAGTGGGTTTACTATTAAATGCCAAATCTGTATGCTCATGCATGCATGTAGCCCCAGCTACTCAGGAGGCTGAGAAGGCGGCTCACAGGTTCAAGGCCAGCCTGGGCAGCTCAGGAAGACCTGACTTCAAAACCAGGTCAGGGTCAGGACGCAGCTCAGAGGCAGAGCACTTGCTTCCCATGCATGAGGGCCTGGGCTCAATCCCAGGTGCGGCGATATGATCACAGACAGGGCAGGCTCAGCTCCTCTCCTCCTGCTCTCCCTGGCTTCCCTCTACCCTTCTGCACGGAGCAGGGCAGTGAGATCTCATTAAGTGAATGCCCCCGAGAGAAGGGGAGTGTGTCCAGGGTGGCCCTTCCGGCAGCACACAGTGCCCAGTGCCCACACCTAGCCTCTCGGGAGTGGCAACAGCTTCAGGGCAAGGGACCAAGACCACCAGGCCACCTGACAGGGACGAGGAGCTTCCTCAGGGCATAGGACACAGGGCCTGGCCACCACGCTTGCAGGGACCAGGAACGAATTCTTGGGGAAAAAGATGATACAGTAAGAATGACCATATCCCAAGGAATCCAGCCTGGACTGCTTCATAACTGTCTTTACTTTTCTTCTTTTCTGTGCAGAGAAAAGGGATACCCTGCTTTCTTGAATCTTTTGGGGTCCCCAAGGGACTTCTTGGGGGACCTGGAGTTGCTGGGAACTGCCCATGGAGAAGCAGGAGAAGCTCTGGAGGGGTGGCCTTCCAGGAGCTCAGCAGGGAGGCAAGCGGAAAGGAAAGTGATGAAGGAGGAGCCAGAGATGTCCAAAGCACAGGTCAGGTGTGGGGACAGGGTCACAGTATAACCCCAGCCATCCAGGAGGCTGAGGCAGCAGGATTGCAAGTCTGAGCCCAGCCTGGGCCATTTAGCTACTTTGCAAGACCCTGTCTCAAAAAATTAAAGTGAAGAATAAAAAAGAGTTAGGGATGCAGCTCAGTACAAAAGCCCTGGGTTCAACCTGCAGGACCACACACAATGGCATGATTGTTCACCGAGTCCAGAGCCCCACAGCCAGCAGGAGAGCAGGCACCAGCAGGTGGCAAAGGCAGCTTCTGTCACATTAAGGGGGTCCTGCCTGTGTCCCACCTCCAGGAAGCAGAGGCCCCTGTGTGACAGACCAGCACTTCCCACAGTAGCTGTCTGAAGAACGGATGGCCACCACTGATGTGTGTGGGAGAGACCGGAGGGGAGCACAGAGTCTGCACAGACCCTAAAATCCCACTGCTGTTATGCACCTGTCAACAGAAGCCCTGAAGCAGGCTGTGGCTGCCCTTCTGGGGTGCCCCCCAGCGTGGCTCCCAGTAGGAGTGGCCCAGCCCCCTGGCCTGTGGGTTTAAGGGGACCTGCCCTGGAGCAGGCTTCGGCCACAAAGGACACTGTAGTTCCTCAGAGAGATGCTACACAAATGCCTGAAAATCCCTGTCGTCTGCACTGCTCTCAGAAGTCACAGGTCCTGATAGTACCGGTGTAGTTTACTGCCTATGTTAAGAAGTAAAGGGGCTGTCCACTGAAAAGTGTAAGACGTTGCTGGAGGACGGGGGATGGATGAAAAGAGACCCTTGTTCATTTATTGAAAGAGTCGATACCAGTAAAATGAGAAGAGCCGGCCACCTGTTTACAGATTTAAGGTAATCCCAGCAAAACTCCGGTGTCCTTCACTGTTGTTGTTATTGATGATGTTTTTGTTGCTGCAGAAATGGAAACTGTAAGGGCTCCTGAGGAATCAAAAAGAGTCTTGCAAATAAAGAACCAAATTGGAGAATGCAATTTTAAAACTTACTACAGAGCTCCAGGAATCAAAACATCAGGGTACTGGCACAAGAAAGGGCATCTAAATCAACGGACTGGAACAAACAGTCCAAAAATAAAACTACCCATGGTCAACTGCTTTTAATCAAAGGTGCCAAGACCATTGCGTGGGGCCAAAAAAAGTCTCTTTAACAAACAGTGTTGCAAAAAGTGCACATCAACACACAAAGAATGATGCTGAGTCCTTATATCACAAACAAAAATTAATGGTTAGAATGGATAAAAGATCTCAGTGTAAAAGCTCAGCCATAAAACTGAACCACAAAACAAGACACACTTCGAACCCACAGCGACGGCACTAATTTAAAAATCACAATAACGGGGCTGGGGGTTTAGCTCAGCAGCATAAACGTCTGCCTTGAAAGCAGGCAGTCGTGAGTTCGATCCCCGGTACCGATAAAAAAAAAAAAATCATAATAACAAGTGCTGGTGAGGATACGGAGACACAGGAAGCCCTGGACATTTCTGATGCAAATAGAAAATGGCACCAGTGCTCTAGCAAACATGCTGGCAGCTCCACACCACATGAAATAGAAAACCACAGAGATCAGCAAGTCCACTCCTGAGCACAACCCCGCCCCCCCCCAAGAGCCACATTCAGACGCAGACGTGTCTATGAGCATTCGTGGCCTCACTGTGCACAAGACCACCAGTGCAAATGACCCAGGTGTCCAAAAAAGAGACAAGGGGATAAACAAAATGTGTGCCTCCGTACGACGAGGTATGTGTTCCCCACCACAGACAGGAGAGGCTGGATGCCAGTGACAATGAATGTGTTGCACCTCGAAAGCACCAACTAGGGAGAAAGAAGCAGACACGAAGGGTCACGCCTTGCTACATCCCATCCGGCACGGGGAGATCCTCAGGGCTCAGGGACAGAAGACTGATTCCTAGGTGCGAGGGCACAAGAACAAGGTCTCCTTTTGGGGTGATGGCTCAGCACAATGGTGAGTGTGAAATGATACTGTCCACACACTGTACAACGTCATTTGATGTTACATTTACTTAATCACCATTATTTTAAGAAACTGGGCTGCAGGGGGAAGCTGGGGATCACAAGCTGTTGGGATGGAGCAGGGGAAGTCCTTGATCAGTTTTCTCTGCCCCAAACCACAGCAGCCCTACAGAAGCAGCAAGGGGTACCCGAAGGGTGTTTTAAGGACAGGACAGTTGGGGACAAACACAGACAGGCGGGGACTCCAGTGAAGTTTGTCAAAAGTATCCTGGGGGGCTCAAGACCATCCCAGTGGTCACTGCTCAGCATCCTGACTGCTTGTCCACTGTCATTCACCAGTGTCCCAGTGTGGGCATCAATCACACGGTCACTCAACTGACAAGGCACTAGCCAGTAATCAGCTCTGACACCCACCAGGAGGGCGGAGTGGGCATGGGCGCCACCTGCAGGCCAGAGACAGCAGAAGGCACTAGGATTCCCCAAGGCTCTCAGGTGTGGAGTTACCTCCCTGCCCGCTGGAGGATCTCTGTAGCCACCAGCCAGCTGAGGGAGGGACAGGGGCACAGGATGTCACCTGTGATCCCTCTGCTAGGGAGGACAGAGCGCCTGGGCTCCGGCATGTAGAACAGATTGAGTCTATCTCCTGCAGTCACCTGTCACCCTGGGTGACCTTGGCCCTATTCCTCAACCTCTCTGGTCTCAGTTCCCCGCCTACCAAAGTACAGCAAGGTTGGTGCTTCCAAGACTATTAGGAAGACAGGAGGAAGTGACACCGCGAGGCTCGGGGCCTAAGCAGCAGCTGGGCAGACGGCGGTGGGAGGCTGCCACTCGGCTCTCTGTCCTCTCTCCCTTGGGAGAAGCAGAGAGAAAATGAGCGTGCCTGCTGAGTAATGCAGTGCCAAAAAAAAAAAAAAAACCTTGGAGAAAGAAGACGAATCCTGACATCCTCCAGCGTTTACAACACTAAATATTTTAGGTAGCCCACGCAGCAGGGAACACACACACCCAGATGACACAATTCACTCAGCATCCCCTTCATCGGGGATCCCCTTGGCAGCTGGAGCCCAAGCCCACGGCTCTATAGCCACAGATGCAGGCGGCCAAATCCCAAAAGACGCAGTGAGGACTCAAGGTCACTGGGCGTCCAAACACATCTCTAGAGTCTGCAGCAAGACCAGCACCTGGGAAGACCCGCCACGCACTGCCGAGGAAACAGGGTCAGGGCCGGAAGTGACAGGCGTGTGCCTCAGGGCACACCAGGGGATGGGAATCAGGTACCTGGGAAGCTCAAGGTCACTAAGAACATGAGAAAAAGCTACCAGCGCCCACGGGATTGTCTGTGACAGGACGCCGAGGGACTTGCACAGCACCAAATGCCAGGCAAATGTGTCCCTCCTGATGTCTGCCTGGCCCCATGGGGACCCTGAAGGATGCTCCTATTCAAGGCCAACCTCGAGGTCTCCTGAGGCCCTAGGGGTGACATGGCACAGAAGAGGGGTGTGCTGACCACCAAGCCCTTCACTTCCAGGCGCAGGAAGCAGTGAAGACTCAGCTGCTGCCACCCTGCAGCCCCAGGAAGGACCTTGACCTAGACGGGGAGGGGACCGTGCAGCCACAGCCTCAGCAGCACTGGATGCACACGCTGCTCTGAATGGGTCAGGGGAGCAGGATTTAAAAATGCTTAGATGGCACCCCAGGCTGCATCTCTTCCCCACACCGATACACCTCAGATTAATGAAACACTCACTTCTCCTGGTGACACCAGCCACCATCCCTGCATGGCGGTTGGAGTCTCACAAAGCCCATTTCCCACCGGCGGTTACCTAGCAACAAGCCTAGCAACCTCGAAGCTGAGAGATTAATCCCCAGTGATGATCATAAAGTAACATCCACAACGACGTCGTTTCAAGGGTGCCATCCAAAGGCACACGGAGACAAAGCGTGCCTGGCGACGCCGATTAGGAACAAAGGCAACACACCGTTTACTTGTTGCTAAGGTATGGGAAAGGCAGGATTTCTATGTGCTCAGGGCGAGAACCAAGCACCACCCCCAGGCTGCCCTGTGGCCAGCAGGACAGGGAAGGTGACCAGGTGCCTGTCCCTGCGGGTTGTGACGAGCCTGGTGGGAGAAGGTATAGGCTCCGCAGGACAGCCCATGCCTCACTGCGTGCGCTCAGGGACACCACAAATGCCACTGCACCGTGAGGGCTGAGGAGCCTCCTGAAGGGCAGGCCCTCGGCATTCCCAAGGCGCTCCTGCAAGAGCCAGTCCCCACCCAGAAAGCTTCTCTGACCCCACAGACACTGGAACTGCCCAGTGGGAGGCTTAAAATGCACATTCCCAGGCAACTGGCTGCAGCAGGGGCCCTCAGAACACAGATCACTGGGCTGCTGGGTGCAACCACAGTGGCCCCAGAACCCAGGACAGGATGCCTGGTTCTGATTGTGCCTCTAGTGCTCCCCATTGGGAGGGCTGGGCAGGTCAGCTGCAGGACCTGGCATGAGTCTCCCCAGTGGAAGACAACGGTCCCCGGCCCAGAGAGCAGCCTCATCCCTGAGCTGACACTGAACTTACACCACAAGCAAGGGCCCCAGGGACCCCTGGAGCTGTCATCAAGCCCCCTTCACCAGCCAGTGGCTCCACCCGTCACACATTTACTCATCAAGTTGCCGCAAGGCTCTCACAGTCCTGCACCTCAAGCTTCAGCCAACGTTGTCACTTCGGACATTGCATGGTCTGCTTCCCTTCCCAAGGTCACCGACTTGGGTTGAGGGGCCTCTGCTTCACAAGGCCAGCATGCTGGACCTCACCTGGTGGGGTCCCCTGAACATATCCCCTGGAGCGCTGGGATTTGGGCACTCACCATCTCTCCTGGCTTCCTTAATTCTGATTTTTTTTTTTTCCTTGAGGGTCATGGGGAACTGCAGCCACCCTTCCACCCCGAGCGCCTGCCAGCTCCTTAGAGAGGGAACCCAGGAGAGGGGGCACAAGAGGTAAAGGGCTTGACATGGGGAAGCTACAGACCCAAGGCACCAGGAGCCTGGCACTGTGGACCTTGCGCACAGCCCCAGGGCGGGGGCTGAACCCACCCAGCAAGGCCTGTCTGGAAGACCATCAGCCTAGAGCCTGGGCCACCTCGGGCTGAGACTCCCCGCAGAGCTGGGCAGGGGCAGAGCGGGCTGCCGTGGAGTCATGTGCTCTACCACAGTTTCCCCTCAGCTATGAGACAGAGAGGATTGAAGCACCTGCCCGTGTTGGGTGGTATTGATGAAGGCTGAAGGGAACAGCGAGCTGGGAGTGGAGTGGGGCTCGGGCATGCGTGCTGTTAGAGGCTGTCACAGCCTCCTTGTGAAGGGGACAGGGACACGGGTGGGGGGGAGGGCTGATCCCACTGAGAAGGCCCCTGGGGGCCTCAGCACTGTACGGACCTGGACTCGGGGCTGGGGCATCCTGTCCCTCAAGCTGGGGCCTGGGCCTGGGCAGGCACTCAGGGAAGACACTGACTTTAGTTACTTGGGGTTTGATTTTGGTTTTGTTTTGATTTTTTGGTTGGACTTGGTCTCACTATGTAGCCCAGGCTGGCCTGATAATCTCCGAGATCCTCCTGCCTCAGCTCCCTGAGTGCTAGATGACAGGTGTGCGCCACCACGCCCAGCTTTTTTAAATTTTGTTTTTTGTTTTTTGGAGACTGGGTCTTGCTGAAGGCACTGATTCTGGAGCCAGGGAACCATGGCCACTTTGTGACTGCCCAGGGCTCAGAGCCTGACGTGCAGAGACCAGCGAGGGCCCTGTGGGGAACAGGCTACAAACATAAGGGCAACAGAAGCTCAGCACAGAGCAGTGGCAGGTTCCCCAGCCCCACTGCGGCATCACCCCCTCGCTGTCCCCAGGGATGGCAGTGGAGAAGGGCGGGGCCTCTGCTGAAGCAGCAGCCAGGCCCCACACAAGTGTGGTCATCAGAGGGCTCCTGAGCCCTCAGGCTCCGAGCAACGGGAGCTGAGGAATCGCACCCAGTCCCAGCCCTGGCAACAGAGAGCCCTGGGGCGTGCCTGCGTCACCCAGACCCTGGGCAAGGGACCCAGAGGCCTTGACGGGGGACCTCGGAAGAAAAGCATGCACCAAGGACACAGCAGGGACAGCACACACAGCACTCTACAGATGGCACAGCGGCTCAGGGCCACACTGCTGCCCGCTCCCGGGGACATAATTGATGGGGCTTTGGGGGCACAGGGACCAAAACCCAGACACACTCAGACACCCTGACACCGAGACCCCAGCCTCAAAGACACTCCTGCCTTGGCTCGGGGTGCCCACGCAGATGTCACTGGACAGAGGGGGGACAGGCATGACCTCAGGTCAGTCCCTCTCAGCGTGGCCACCAGTGTTATGAGCCACTGAGCTAGGAACCATAAAAAGGGCATCTGAACAGGAGGACAGACAGACGCAGACCTGTGCCTCAGTGTCCCCATTTGTGAAGCGGGCATCCACACAGTACCTGTTACACATTAGGAGGCAGTGGGTCAGGGGCTGCAGGGAGGATGAGACCCACGATTGCCAAGGATGCAGAAGGGAGCAGGGAAGGTGGGGCGATAGGAAGGGACAGACTGCAAGGTCCATTGGCCCCAGTGATCCCCCAGGAGCTCCAGGAAGGCCCTCCCTGGCTCCCCTTTCATGGCAGTTACCTCCTGGGACTGACAAAGTTACCCTAGAACTGAAGCCAAAAGTGATACACAAAGAGGGGGTACACTGCGCTCCAGGGTGAGCAGAGAGTTTGTGCACCCAATGGGGTGACCAGAGATGCCCCGCGCATCTCTCCAAGGACCACTGTCCTCCTCCCCTTCTGGGTTCCCCAGAGTGGGTTTCCAGCACCCTCAAGATCAGGAGCAGGAGGGCTGAGCCTGTACCTGAGGGGTCCTGGCCCTGCCCCCCTCAGCTGTAGGCACTGTGTGTCCCCTTTCCCCCCACAGAGGGTCAGGTCGTCCCTGACCCCCGAGCGCACGCAGCACGGGCCTGAGGCCAGGCCAGCACGTACTGAGCACCGTGTGCCAATCCTCTGCCACCATCTGCGCCTTCCCGGAACTGCGAGGTGAATGTTTCCACGTCTGATGAGCAGTTCTTTCTTGTGTTTATTATAACTGTGTCTAAGGGAACGTTCCTGAGCGGCTTAGCCCGCCTATAAAAATAAGCAACACGGAATCGTCCTGGAAGGCAAAGGCAGGGAGAGAAGTTTCTACAAACTAGGAGGATGACAGCTTAGTGGGCAGCCGGGCTGCACCCACAGTGTCCCCCCATTCCATCCTGGGAGTCCTCACCTCTGCAGGACCCCCAAGCTCAGGAGCAGGAGGGCCCGCCCCCGCCCGGTGTCCCTCACCTTAAACCTCTCAGTGACGCCCTCGGTGATGCTGACGGTGAACTCCGCGATCTTGGGGGCACGGCCTTTGCCTTTCTTGCGCTCAGGTTCATATTCAGTCTTCGTCTTCACGACCACCTTGCAGGGAACAGAGTGGCACCTGTCATACCTCTGCCCACCGAAGGTGGGCCTGGGGACGACTGAGCTCAGAGCCACGGTCTCTCCAGGCAGCAATCACAGAGTGAGCTCAGTTGCCTCTCACTGGAAACCTCCTGGTGCCTGTTCTCACAGAGCACTGACCCACGCAGAACCCTGGGCATCACCCCCAGGGGGACTTGAACAAAGGGCAGAGAGGGGACGCATACTGGCTGAGGTCACACTGCTAAGGAATGCTAAGTAATGACATGGTGGGGCCGCACAGCATCCCACTCCGAAGCCAGTGCTTGAAGCCAGGCCAATGCCTTGGCCCGGGGCCTCCAGAGGGGGCGTCTTTTTGGCATGGGGTCAGACTCGGCTCTTGGGGGGCTTCGGCTCCACCCCCAGCCCCAGTCCCAGCCCTCTTTGTGCTTCCCTGCCCAACCCCCAGGGTCTCCCTGCTCCCCCTCCCGCCTCACGCTGCGATGACGTGAGACATGCTCTCCCAGTCTGGGGACCGGCCCTGCCTCTGCCCTGGGTGCCCTCCTTGCAGCCCAACAACCTGGTTTCTTGTGCTCCACCTGCATCACACCCTGTGGCCAGAGACTGCTGGCTTCTCTGTGCCAACTGGACAAGGGGCTTCAAGGGTGGGGAGGGGGTGGAGTCACACATCCCTAGTCCCCACAGCAGGAGGCCAGTGGGGAACCAGCCATCACAAGCCGTCCTCCTGAGGGGACCTGTCCCTTCATCAGCCTGTCCATAGGAAGACAACTGCTGCCCATTATAGCAAGTCCAGGAGCAGCATTGGAAAAATCCAGCAACACGATGGCCATCACTGGAGGACAAATCGGGGGCTCCTCAGCCCAAGCTGTGACCCCTGGAGTCAGCCCACAGAGAAGGCAGGGGTGGCGTGGGGGAGTGGCCTGTGCCAGTAAGCAATGCCAGCCTGGGTTGACACTTGGGTGTCACCCTGCTGTCCTCAAATCCCAATGCACCCAGGTGGCCACTCGACCTTCGGTATGAACACAGAGCAAGGCTCAGCTCATCAGGTGACCACAGAGGAGGACGTCAGAGGAACCCCAGCCCAGGATGGGAACCTCAGCAAGAGTCTCCCCTGGATTCAATCTGCATCTGCCAGTGACAGATTAGGGGACAATGCACAGGTCCCTTGAACACTCCGAGCTTTCATTCCCACATCCATAAAATCGGGGCAACCTTGGCAGTGACCTCCAAGCTCCGTCACACTAAGGTAGCAGTCTCAGCCCGTGAAGTGCACAGGGGCGTCCACCAAAGTGAGCTGGGATGGCCCCTGCCCTTGCTGCCGGCCCAGGGACGATAGCTCCTTAGCTTGTCCACCCAAAGGGTGCAAACCAATCCTCAGAAGCCACATCACCTGGGGCAGGTGACACTGCCTCCTGATCCTGGTTGTTAGCAGCAATCACTGCAGTTCCGGCTGAGAAGTCAAGGGTGAGAGGCTGGACTCCAGACCCAGGGGAATGGGAGGCCTGCAGAAACCTGTGCGTCCTGGGCAGTCAATACTGTCAGCACGGTGGTCTTGGCGCAGCCTGGAAACCCTCTGAGCCTCAGTCTCATCTGTAACCTCGGCAGCCTTCAAGCCTGCCTGTCAGTCCCTGCTGGAACTCGCTTCTACCCTTCAGTTTGAGCGTTCCCAGGATGACAGGCATGGCGCCTTTCAGAGCCACCCCGGCCACCCCTGGGCACCTGGTCTAGCTGCCCAGGATTCTGTACCTGCCTGAGCCACTCCTCTTCCTGCAAGAAGCCAACTGTGCTGGGCAGTTCTGGTGTGGAACAGACCAGAAGGAAGAGGAGGCTCAGGCCCAGCAGAGGCAGTCACCTGACAGAGGTGCTGCCTCGGACTTGGGGTTCCTGGCACCAGCCACACTGCTCCTGAACTGAGTGGCTGGGGTTCAGGCAGGGAGGGGAGGTGGGCCCTCAGCCAGGATGTGCTAACAGCCTGGTATCCACGCAGGGAGGGCTAGAGTGGAACCAAAAGCCTTGGGTGAGCCCCTACCTCCTGCAGTCTGGCCTCTGAGCACTGAAGAATGGTCCCTGCTTGGAAAGGGGGTGCACAGGTATGACCAGCTGGTACCCTTTTCTCCTGCAGAAACACCTGCTGGCAGCCCCCCACTCAAATCCCAGACAATAGAGTTAGGGGACAAAAGCTCCCTGGGGAGGTGAACAACCTCTAGGGACTCCATGGGAACAAAGAAGTCCACAGGAAAAGGAGTCCCTGGGGACACCCCTGCCCACTCCGGAATGCAGCAAGGCAAAATCCTGAGTCAGACCTCTCCCCACCAGGGACCACATGAGACAATAAATGGAAAAGACTTTAGGGAACGGGATGGGGGAGGAGCACGTGGCAGGAGGGTGGAAAAAGAAGCCCCGCTCTGATTTTAGGCGAATTTTGCAAGACAGCTGTCAAGACTTTTAAAAGGTCCTGCGAATGGCCATAACAATACGATCTTGCTGTACAGACAACGACTTCCCTGGATGCTACAGTCCCAAAAAAGAAGGCAGGTTATAAATGCAGCAAAAATGCTCCAGGAAAGGTTGTAGCTGGCTGTTCCCAGCACAGTAATCCTGAGTGCGCCTGGCACTCATCTGGAGGCGGCAGGGAATGAACAAAGAGGAAGGAGAGGAAGGAGGGCCCCAGGAAGAGCTCACACTCCACGCGGCAGCCAGGCCAGCGGGGCAGAAAGGACCAGGACGGGTGCTGGTCCCTAGGGAGGGCACCTGGCCAAGCCCCCACCTCAGAAGGCCAATCAGGCTGGAATGGGGACTGCTCTGGAAGGCACGGGGCAGCCGCACCCCCAGACTACCGCTAGCGCCAGGGGCATGGGAGGTGTGGGGCAGTTAGGGGACCAGGGACCTGATGCACAAAAATTAAGAAGGGACTGCGGTCGGATGGAGCTGACACTCAAGGCAGGGGCCCCCCAACATCGCTGGATCCAGAAGCCAGCGAGCGTGGGTATGTCTCCCACTTCGCGTCCCCATCGCACGCGGCAATTCTTTTGTTGCAGCCGCGGGAGATTTAGGGGTGCGCACCCCAGCAGCGTGCAGAGCGCCTGGGGTGAGGGGGGCTTACCTTATCCGGGGGCGGGAACTGCAGCTGATTGACATCGAGGGGTGTCATCAGGGGAATAGTGTCGAACCCATCCTCCAGCAGCGGCTGCTTGGTGCCCTTCTCCGCGAAATTGTTCCCCAACTTCACCATGGTTCCAGGGGACCCGAGGCTGCCGCCTGCGACGGGAAGGTGGTGCGGGGGTCACAGCGAGCCGGGCCCGGGTGGGCCGCGGGTGGGCGGGCTGGACACAGGGGAGGGGCGCGCGGGCGCAGCTGGCACGGCCTGCTCTGGGGGGCTGTGTGTTTAGGGACGCATCCGGCCAGACGAAGCCCGGTGCGCAGGGACGCACTGCAGCCGGGAAGGGGGCGCCGCCCTACCCAGCCTCTGCGGACGCGCCCCTGGCCCTGGAGCCCCCCTCGCTCCGGGACGATCTGCCGCGCACCCCAGGCTCCTGCCCCGCGGCTGGGCCCGGCCTGGGCGGCACTCACCGCACGCGCGCTCCGCAGGTCTGGGCTTCGGGCGCGCTCGAGCCTCGCTCCGCGTCCGCTGCTCCCGCGCGCAGCAATGGCGGAGGCGGAGGCGGCGCGCGCGGGCCGGGCGGGGGCGCAGCGCCCGCCATCCACGCTCCCTCCGCCCCCTCCGCCTCCTCCGCCCCCGCCTCCTCCGCCCCGCAGCGCCGGGCTGCGCGCCTAGGAGCCGTGCGCCTTCGCTCTGATGTAGAGCCCGCGCGCCGCACAAAGGAGCGCGGGGCTCGTGCGGGGGTTCCTCAGGGACCCCCGAGCGCGGGGAGCCTGCGGCGGGCGGGGGGTGGAACGCGCCCCTGGGGAGGCTCCAGATGGGGCGGTGACGCCCCTGGGGAGGTGGCCTGGGCGGTGGGGAAGGAGAACGGGCAGGAGGGTGCCATGGACAGGGCACATCCCCAGAGGTGGCGGAGGTGAGAGCGGATGCCCGGCCGCAGCCGCGCCGACCCGGGTCCTAAAGGACGGGGAGCGAGAGCAGAGGCCGGCAATGTTTAGTGCGAGACTGGGAGTAGGGCGCGGCAATGAATGAAGGGGACAACCTTCGGGAAAGGGGGGCTGGTTTCCCTGGGGCCGTCGGTAGGGGCGTGGAAAGGCGGGTTCCTCCCCCTACAATGGGTGCCGCCTTCCTGGGTGTATCTGACTCCAGAGGGCCCCCGCGGATGGCACCGGAACTGGGAGGAAGAAAGGTGCAGATCACGGTGTCCTTGCACAGCTCTCCGATCACAAAGTCGGGTGCGGAGGAGGCCAGCGCAGGAAGCGCCCCTGGACCGCTAACTGAGGGCCAGAGTCCTTGGGCGTCGTTGGACAATCCACGGGGCACACTGAGGCCCAAAGCCCGAGCAGGAGTCTGCGTGGGGCGATGTGGGTTTTGAGAACCCCAGAGGCCAGGCCTTCCGCAGGGTCTCGGGCTTTAGAGCCAAGTCAGGGAGGGCTGGTGTCCCAGGCTGGCCCTGCCAGCAGCCAGGCTGAGCCTCGAAGCTGCTCTGGTGCCTACTGCATCCCAGGGAAGTGAGGACAGGTAATTAGAAATCTGGGTGTGTCCCTGCGTCCAGCCTTGTTGCAGCCCTGAAAGTGATGGCTAGCCTCAGGCCGTGGCTGTAAAAGGTGGTGGTTTTGACAGGAGCCCTCACTCCTCACCCATCCTGGCCTTTCCTGTGCTGCCCCTGCCGCCCTTGGGACTTTCTGCGTGGTTTTCTTAGTCTGCTGGTTGTACCCATGGGCGAGGCACTGCAAGCTGCAGGCCTTTGGCAGATCATCAGGCCACCCAGGCAGGAGGGAAGGGGCCCAGTGACTGCCTAGCGGAGCACACTCCAGGTAGGGCAGCCTGTCCTCTTCCTGTGGCTCAGGAAATAACAGGAAGGAATTCTCTTCCTGAGGGGCAAGGTCAGCAAGCCTCACGCTGAGGCTCCAGGGAAGAAGCAATGGTTCTTGGCTCTGCCCTCCAGCTAAGATGGCCCTTGGCGTGTGGCTCCTTCCCTTCTGCTGTCCTTGTCTCTCTCCCTGTGTCTCTGTCAGGAAATTTGTTGTTGGGCTCAGGCCTATTCAGATGACCCAGGATAAGGTCCTCCTCTCAGAGTCCTTAACTGTACTGCAGCTGTGGCCTTCCAATGAGGACCATTATTTTACCACCTGAGGTTGGATGCACAGGTTCCTGGGTTAGGATGTGGACAGTGCTCTTGGGGGGTCAACATTCGGCTCTCCGCAGACACTAAGGACATGGCGGTGTGCAGCACAGGACATGGATGGGTAACTACAGATGGCTGTGGGTGGGCTGGGGGCTTGGAGGGAATCAGATTGAAGAGGCTGTGATCACAGAAGTGGGGACAGCTGGACCCCCTGGGCTGGCTGTGGGACAACAAATGGAAGTGAAACCAGCAGTCTCCTCCTTGGACCTGGCATCCACAGGGGAAGCCCAAGGTTGCAGGGGATTTTGGACCCCCAGCTAAATGCCTCTTAGGTGCAGTGTGTTAGGAGACAGAAGGGTCACCCCACAGGGCTTGGTGTACACAGGTGGCCTGTCGTGTCCTGACTGTCACTGTCGTGGCCTGTGACACAAAGCCATGCACACTAGGGACTTTTCTGTGGCTGTAATGAAATGTCTGTAGCGAGGAGCTTTATAGAGAAAAGAGGTGCCCTGGTTCATCATTCTGGGTTTCAGAGGTGTGAGGTCAGCATCTGCTTGGCTCTGATGAGGATTTGAGCCGATGGACATTGTGAAGGTGGCACCCTGCAAGGGAGACATCACAAGTGGCGCAAGAAGCCCAAGTTGGCAGGAGAGAGGGCCTCAGGGCTCCTTAACAGTGATGTCAGTCACGGGTCAGGACTCCAGCGACCTCTTGGTGCCTCCTAACTGGCCCTGAGCTGGAAACCGAGCTTCCAATAGGAAACTCAGAGCAGGGAACCACAGCAGAGCCACGGCTTGGTTTTGAATCCTGCCTTCTCTCCTTCCTAGCTGTGTCATCGTGGGAACATAGGTGAAC
The DNA here is from genome assembly GCF_034190915.1 of Cavia porcellus. Classification (NCBI taxonomy): domain Eukaryota; kingdom Metazoa; phylum Chordata; class Mammalia; order Rodentia; family Caviidae; genus Cavia; species Cavia porcellus. The sequence continues at coordinate 69,009,489 of NW_026947501.1, read as the reverse complement.
CTCTCAGGGACTCAATTTCCCCACCTGTGGAGCAGAGCTGTTGTACCTGCACAGCAGACAGAGGTATTGTGAGACCTGAAGGAGCTGTAATTGTATATTTTTTAAAATACTGCTTCTTTGGACCATTATTATGGCGTTGGCAGCTAGTTCTGTCCCTTGACTTCTCTGGTCTTGGTCAGGATGAGCTGACTGTTCCCCGGGCATGGCCATACAGGGCTCAGACAGCTGACAGCTTCATCCCCGGAGGCCCAGGAGTCTCTTTGGAGTTCAGAGACATGAGGCGACAGGCCCCAGCAGGGACAGCTGTAGGCGCCCAGCTCGCCCCCTTCTTCCCCACCCCAGGGCGGTGGTCCCAAGGCAGGCCTGGGCCTGGCCATGTGGGCAGCCAATTAGTGTGCCTGGTAAGCTTGGGCGTTTGAGCAGGAAGTGTGGAAGCCAAGTTCAGCCATGTGGTAAGGAAACCCAGGCTCTAATTCCTGCTGGACACAGCGCTGCCCGTAACATCACGGTGACATTTTTCTCTCCAAGAAATCTCTCCCTTACTGCAAAATTCTGGGAAACTCCAAATGCTATTTCAAAAATGCACATACCATAGGGGTAAAAACACAAATACAGTTCCTCCTGGTCCCCAGCATCTCCTTCACATCTGCAGCCCAGCCCTTGGCCTCATGGGCAGCGGGAAGTGGTCAGGATCAAATGGACTCTGGGCGTCTTCGTTTACATTCAGAGGAACTCAGTGACTGCTACCATGGGGCATTTGGGACCAAGTGTGTATTTAAAGAGAACTGTGTGCTGGCTGGATTTTTGGTTTTTAACTTTGTTTTGTTTGTTTTTGGGCTTTAGAGAAGACTGTCTTTGCTGTTATTATTTTGCCTTATTCTGGCCCTAACGAACCACTCGGCCATCCTGCTCTGCAGTGTTCACCTTGCTCTGGCTGCAAGGCCACGGTGGTGGGGTGGCCTGGCAGGAAGCAAAGAGCCTTGGGGCTCTCTCCACACCTCAGCTTCCTCTTCAGTCTCCTGGCAAGAATAACAAAGGTTTTCTTCCTTTTAGGAGACACCTCGGGATAGACACCGAGACAATTTTTCAAATGTTTCCTACTTGGTTCCCGTTTTGGGCTTTGAGATCAGATTGTTTCAGTTTTGTGTGATCAGCAGGCGTGAGGACAGCAGACAGTGGTGTCTTTTCAGTTGGCTGATCGCCAGGTGCTCGGAACACCAGAGGCTGCTGTTGTGCAGCCGCCCACCTGCCCACCTCACAGGGCTTCGGAGTGGGAAGACATTTGGGACAAGCGCTGTGCCTGCATGGCTGAGGGGACTCTCCAGGCTGCCTGATAGCCCCAGGGTTTCCCTCAGGGCTCCTAGGAAGGCAGCGCGCAGGGGTGTCTGAAGCGTACCCCATCAGATGCAGAAGCTGGAAGCCCACAGTCTTACTTGGGGGAGTACAGATGGGAGAGCCACCATCTTAGGATGAAGGCTTTGCAGAAGGTGAGGTATCCCCTCAAATTATGCCTGGCCCAGCGAGAAGGGGTACATTGGCACCGGCCCCCAGCTTGCTCCTTTACCCCCAACCTGTTCCTCTACCGGTGTGCATTCCGGTAGTAATCAGGGTCCTCTGTGGCCACAGAACCAGCAGGAGGCAGAGAGAGAGACGTGTGAGAGGAGACTTAGGAGGGGGGGTTTTGTGGGTTCCCTGACCGCACCTGTGAGCTGCAGGGTGCTGGTAGCATGTCTCACTACAAGGCCAGAGTCCTCAGACCCAAGGATGTGGTGGTATATCTCAGTCAGGGGCAAGGACAAGCACCCAGGGGCTCCCGGAGCAATTCCTGGGGTCCAAGGTCAAGGAGACGGGCACTCAGTGTCCAGGGGCAGGAAGCAGAGAGGGACCCAGCTCCAGGGAGGAAACCCCTCTCCTCTGTTCTACCTTGTCCCTGGAGATTCAGTGCACCCCGACCCCCAGCAAGGGCCACCCACCCAGTCCCCAGCCGTGGGCCCCTCTCCCCAGTCATGCCTGAGCAGCTCCTCAGGTGTTCCTTAATCTGGCCAGCATGGCACCTGCAGTCTCTGGCACACAGACCTTGCCAGCCTCCTCCCCCGCAGCTGTCCTCCCTGCCCTGGGGCCCACAGACCTCCCTGGGAGAGTGAGTGAACCTGTGTGGCCAACAGCCACTTCAGTGCATTCCTGAACGCTGGGACCAACTCTGTCCCTGGGCAAAGGTCCCCAATCCTCAAAGTCAACCCCAGTCCGTCTGGTAGCTCTGTCTCCTCCTCCTCCCCACCTGGGGACCTGGGGACAGAAGTGGCACTGTTACTGCAGCTTTGGCCACGGGACATCCCCTCTGAGCCCCACACCCTGGTCACACCTCTGCAAACGACACTTGAAATGAGACCACCCAAATGATCCCCAACCTTACCCTCCTTTGGGAAGAATTAGATGATGATTCCTGTCTCTGTCTCTGTCTCTGTCTCTGTCTCTGTCTCTGTCTGTCTCTGTCTCTGTCTCTGTCTCTCTCTCTCTCTCTTAAGAATTCTATAGGAAGAGGTAATTTTATCCCAGTACTGGGAGTTGAACCCAGGGCCTTCACACTGAACTATATCCCTAGCCTTTTATTCTTTAACTCTTGAGGCAAGGTATTGCTATATCACTGAGCAGCCCAACCTGTGCCGGAACTTGTAGTCCTCCTGACTCAGCCACCCAGAGTGCTGTGATCACAGCCACACACCAGCACACCAGCTTCCAATAGTCAGTTGAAAGGACTGTGCTCAGGATGGCGATTGGGCCATGAATACTGACACCACACAGTGCATTTTGGGTGTTTCTCAGTCCCCAGCCCATGATGGGCTCTGCTGCTATTGCTGGGTATGATGGTGCATGCCTATAATCCCAGGCTCAGGAGGCTGAGGCAAAAGGCTTGTTGCAAATTCAAGACCAGCCTGGGCTACGAAATGAGCTCAAGGCCAGCCTGAACCGCATAGCCAGACCCTGTCTCAAAAAGACAAAATAAAAAGAATCCCTGCCTCACCCCAAGTTTATGCCACTCCCTTCCCCATTGGCAGGAGAGCCCTCCTGGCCTGGTGGCCCTGGACAAAACATGCTTCCCAGTCTCAGTTTCTCTTTCTGTGAAATGAGGCTGCTGGGCTCACGTGAACTGAACTGCTCCAGTTTAGATGGTCCTTGTCAGGTTCACTGTCACCGTGCCCAGAATAGCCCGGGAAAATCAGAGCCCAAGCGACCGAGGACATGCGGCGGTCAAGCACACTGTGGCAGGGGCCCTGGGGACTCCACTTCAAGGGTCGCATCGCCTCACCCGCCTCTTCCCTGAGTGTTCAAAGCATTGCAGTCCCTGCACCTGCTGGGTCCTGAGTGCCTCGCTCGTAGCAATCACTCCTATTAAATTATTCAGCCAGTAAATGATTGTAAAAGCACTTGGCCAATGCAGAGACCCACAGAAAGGCCAAGTTCTAAGAACAGTAACACCACCGTACACTTGAATTAATTATTGGATTTTTAAAGGCCCGCAGATGGATGAGCACAATTCATTCCATGCCTCGTGGAGCCAGGGTCCCCAGGCGTGTGTCTAAACAGCCTGAAGCTGGCGAGCTGGGGATAACAGGTCTGGAGCAGGCTGCATTGTGAGTGGCTCTCCATGACCTAATGGGGCTTTTCTGCCTAGAGTGTCTCTGACTTTGCCAGCAGAAGCAGAGGGGAATGGGCGTGTGGTCCACCCTGGCCAGCCTAATGCATGGTCCTGAACTATCCCTGGACCCTGGTTGTGGCGTGATTATTTTCCCCTAACATCCGTAAGGTATAACCTTCGACCTCTTAGCCAGACTCCCCTGGATTCTCCCGCTCAGCTGCAGAACAGGATTCAGCTCTTCACAGGCAGATTTTGCAGCCATTGCATGTGAATTTCCCTGGGCCTCATTTTTCCGTGCAGAGCAGAGTCCCTGGGAAATGCCAGGCACATTGTCCTGCCTTCCACACCAGAGGACCTTGAAAAACATTTAACCTGAAAAATAGGGTCAGCTTCATGGACATCCAGCTGCTACACTGGGCCACCTCGAGACCCACACTACACACCGGATGTCCCCAGGCTGTGGGGCCTAGTTAGCACTTGGGTCTGTTTCTATCACCACCAGCTAAGGTTATTAGAAGGACACCTGTTTAAAAAAGGAAAAAGAGGCCATAGTGAGCTGAGTCATGTCCAAAATTGACGTCTCTTGCAGTCTCAGGATGTGACCTTTCCTGGAGGTGGAGTCTTTGGCAGATAAACAAAGGTGAGGACCTTGAAGTGAGATCGCCCCTGACTTAGGGTGAGACCTGTATCCTGTGACTGGTATCCGAATGAGAAAGAAGGGCTGAGGGTGACACAGAGAGTGAAAGCCGGGGGACAACAGGGGCACAGTCCGGAGTGACCCCTCACAAACCAGGGAGGACAGGGCTGGCCGGGCACCGGCAGAAACTGGGAAACAGGCAGGCAGCAGAAAGGAACGCAGCCCTGTGGTCCCCTTGGCTTTGAACCTGAGGCCCCCAGAATGTAAGAGGGAGACTGGGCTTGTTGTAAACCATCCAGCATGGGGGAATTGGCTAAGACAGTCCTAAGAGACTAACAGGAAAGATCACAAATGCCTTTCACGCTCTGTGACCTAATAGAATACATATTTTGGTGCTGTTTGCATTGTCGAGCGTGTTCAGAGCCTTTGTCTGTGTGTGAGTTTCCACGATGCATCTTGGTGGTGGAGACCAGCTGGGACCGGGCCTGCTGCTTCCTTGACCCCAGGCCTACCTAGGAAAGATGCTGGTCCTCTGGGTGTGGAGTTTTCCACTGCAGATTTCAGGATTCTAGAATACTGACATGGAACTTAACTCTGGGATTTTCCAAACTGGATTTCAGCAAACTAGAATTCTGTAGGCCAGGGGATACTTGTTTGAATGCTTTAAAAATTGCCTTTATTGGACACATTTAAAAACTGGGAGATTTCGGAGCCACATCCAGCACCTTCCATCTGCAGCGGATGGAAAGCAGAGGGGCCTTCAGCAAGGCTTGGCTGGCACAGGAGACAAACTTCTAGTCTCTGATTTCTCAGCCACATGGCATGGGCCTTGTGAAATGATCATGCCATGCTTTCATTCCCTGTCCGAAAAATAGCTCCAGCGTGTTGTTCCTGGAAGCAGATGTGGGTGGCTGTCAGGACATTGCTGCCAACTCTGAGGTCAAGTATGTGCCACTCTTCCAGGTTTTTTAAAAAGGGTGAAAATGTGGGTGAGTTTTCTGACGCTAATAAGGAAAAGCATGAAGCTACCATTAATGAATTTAGTCAAATTGTGTTTTCTAAACATAACCAGCTATCAAAGCTGTTTGAAAATTTTGATTTTTTTATTTACAAAAAGTATGAAGTATGGAAACTGTCTACCCAACTGCCATCTGATTATAAATGACAATAAAATACTAATTCTACCCTTTTAAAAAAAATTCGAAGATTTCACAAAACATCCAGATTTTTTGCTTTTTTTTAAAAAAAATTAAGAGGTTTGACCACAAATACATTCCCATGTGGCAAGAAACCAGTGGCAGCCCAATGATGGCTGTCTGCCTCCTGCACCCCCAGTCCCTGGGCCCTACCTGGGCTCACCTGGGCCTCCTTACTGCCTGGCCCCAGGGGCACTGGAACTGGAGACCTAATCTAGCCCAATGCTCATTTTGCTGGGGAAGAGACTAAAAGACACAGAAGAGAGCAAGCATGATTCTGAGGCCATGTGTAGCTACTGGCACATACACTGGGTGTTTTCATTACTTTTTATTCACTGCAATGTCTGTACACTAAAGGAGAGTTTTATTTTGGCTCACAGTTGGTAGAGGTTTCAGTCTGTAGCGGCTGGCTCTGAGGCAGAGGAGCCTGAGGAGGAGAAGGAGCTCACAGCACAGCCTGGCAAGAAGAGAGGAAGAGGGAGAGAGATCAAGGGAGGAGGAGGGAGGGGGACCTTCCAGGCCACGCCCCCAGGGACCCACCTCCTCCAATCAGGCTTAACCTCCCAACATCACACCTAGCTCTAAACTCATCAGTGGCCTAATCCACTGATGAGACTCACATACCCACAATGTGTCACCTCTCCAGAGGCCCACATATAAGGCCACCAGGGCTTTGGAAGAGTGTTAGATATAAACCATGGTATCAGGGGCTTGGAGCAGCTCAGAGGCTTTCACAGGTGCCAAAGACAAGGACAAGAAGCTTGTCCCTGGGAGGTCCAGCTCAGCTCTGGAATCAGAAACCATTGGTGGCACCGCAGTTCTGGCAAGAGACAGGGAGGGTGGGGCAGCTGCAAGGCCAGCAGGTGGACAAGGGGGAGCTGCAGGGATTCAGACCATGGCCACGAACAACCAGAGAAGAGTAACTGTTTTCAAGGCTGGGAGGAAGCTGGGGCCCTCCCACACACCTAAAGAGAGGTGAAATGGCACAGCCCCTGCAGAAAACCCTGCAGCAGCTATTCAGAGGGGCGATCGTGGAATTAACATGTGACAAGACTGTGCCACTCCCAGGCCCGCGCCCCAGAGAGTTAAAACATTGGTGACCACATGCATGTGCATGTGTCTGTGGTGGCATTAACCCTAAAAAGTGGAGAGAACCAAATGTCCATCGGCCGATGAGAGATAAACAGCAGGTCTGTCCCTTCGAGGAAGCGGTGTTCAGCCCTGAGTGGGGAGGTGTGCAGACACCTACTGGGACGTGAATGACCAGCCGGGGGAGCAGGACACACCGTGGAGGAGGCCAGCATCCACTCCATGCAGGCAAAGTGTCCAGGAGAGACCAAAAGGAGGCATGTGGTCACCAGGGAGGGCACTGCTGATGGGGTCCTTTCCGGGGTGACGACACTATAGACACAGTTGCTCTGCACTGAATTTGTGACAGGCCAGTGAACCGTTCTGTGGACTGTTATGTCTAAGGGTGTGGTCCAGGGTAGGACAAGCTGAACATGGGCAGTGGAGGTGGGGCGAGAGAGTGCAGGTGAATAAGTGTGGACTTCAGTCACCGAGCCTGCCTGGATCAGTCCCGGGAGGCCGGCTGCAGCCTGGTTCAGAAAATCCCCAGCCCCGGGAGGGAGAGGTCCCCTCACTCGGTGTCACCCATCGGGAGCTGAGGCCCAGGGACAGGAAGTGCTCGCCCACGGTCGCACAGAGGGAGGGGAGCCGGTCTGCAGCTTCTGGCTCCCTGGGCCTCTATTCCATGGGCTCTGGGGGGTCATGGGGGTTGTTTATACAGCCCCTGGGCCTAGCGTGGGTCCATAGAGTGGGTAGCCCACAAATGGTGCCTCTGTTGCTTTGTAGCCACCAGCAATGGGGAAGAAACAAAAGGAACAGGTGACCATTAATTCCTTATGTTCTGTGGGTCCTCTGGGCGACAGGAGGCTGTTGTCACATCCTGACATATCCATCCCTGTGAGACGGAGGCTGTGCTGTGACGTCCCTCCCACCTCACCCCACACAGAAGGAGATGAGATTCATAAATGATACTGCTAATTGTGTTTTTCTACAAGACTAATTTTATTGTCCCATTAACGGCTCCTTCTGAGGTCACTCAGAGGACAATTCTGTCTCAGCTTTCATCTGCAGAGCGCTCATTAATAATTAGGTCACCTTTTAGCCAACAGCTCTTCATGCTTGGAGCTGACAAAACCGGAAGCTGAAACAAACCCTGGACCCCAAACAGCACCCTTTTGGCTAATGCAGTGCCTCCAGGTCAGGGGAGGGGTGCTCCATGTGACACCTGATATTAGCAGTGACAGCCAGCATTTGTCTGGAGTCCTCTAGGCTCCAGGCACTGTACAGAGGGTGCTCAGTGAAACACCACAACAGCCTGCGATCTCAGGACCATCAGCCTGCTTCTCAGACAAGGAAACAGAGATCACTGCCCCAGTGCCCCGAAGCTACCACACTGCAGGCCGGAGCTCAGCCGGCCTCAAAGCCGGGGCCGCCCACACTGACAGCTCCAGTGCCAGAGCTTGGGTGCTGGTGGACAGAGCTCCCCTCTCCTGAGGTCTAAAAGATGAATCAGCATAAACCTTCCTGACAAAATACACTGAGTGCCTGGCCTCGGTTAGTTCCTGTAGTTTTGGTTGGTAGAGATGGGGCAGTGGCGAAGGGCGAGTTGGATGCCTCCTGCGTTCCCAGTGATGGCGCACCAGCTAAGTGTCAGGCAGGCTCTTTCCACTCTCAGGACTTTGCCTTCCTCCTACGTGATGACTCCACAGTGAGTCACTTTTTTCTCTGTTTTTCCAGAAGAGGAAACTGGATGCTGGGGCCAGACACTGGGTGACAGATTCATCACTTTGTGTCTTTTCACAATGACAAGCAGCACTGGGTTCAACATCTTTGGGTGGATAATGCCTGTGGGCATTGAAATGGAGTTGGTCATGGTTTACATCGAGCACCTCCTCCCAGGAAGTCCAGCATGTTCCAAGGCAGGGCTTCTGAAGGGTGATGGGCTCCTGAGGGTGCTATACTCACCAATGGATGGATGAGTTCATGGGCAAATACGTTGTTAGGTGATGGAGCTTGGTCAAAAGCATGGCTCACTGGGTAATGAATGGCCTGGAAGGAAAGTGTGGCCAGCTCCTCCCATCTTCTCTGCTTCCCAGTGGCACAGGGTTAGTGCTTTCTTCCACCACGCTGTTTCTGACTTGGAGTCACCCTACCCATGGACTGAAACTCCCAAACTGTGAGCCAAATTAACCCTCTTCTTTGAGTTCCAGTCTTCAAGTATTTTGTTCCAGTGATGGAAAGCTCACTAATACAGAGTTAGTGTTCAAAAGATATAATGCTTTGATCGTTAGCTGCCAGAAAAACTGGAAAGCTAAATGCTTGGTTACAGAGACAGGGCAGGATCGTGAGACACAGGCCTGGCCAGTGGGCAAACAAAATGTTCTGTGGGTCTCTGTGAGAAAGTTTTTGTCCCTGATGAAGATGGACATAGAAAGCTTTCTCAGGAGTCATTGTTTCCCCCTAAAAGGCCACTGCTCTCTGCCTGGAGAGACACAGAGAGATCTCAAGCCTCTGAGATGTTGCCCTGCTCTGCTGGGCCACCTCCGGGGGGCCTGGAGCTCCATTCCCTCATCCATCAGTCCTAGTTCTTTCTGCTTCTTGATCGGGCCCACAGCCTTGCTGGCCAGCTGCGGTGAAGCATAATGAGCCGGCACCCTGGGATCACTGGATGCAGGAGGAAGCCTCCTGGGTTTCTGAGCAGGAATGGGGCATCACAACCCCTGGAGCAGAACACAAATGGGCGCTGTCATGGTGCTGGTGCGATTATTGCTTGTGGTTCTCATCACACCAGAAGAGGCAGGACTCTTCTTACCCCCAGTCCACAGATGAGGGTACAGGTGGCAGAGGAGGTCCCTGCTGCCCCGTGCTGAGTCTCAATGACTGGCTGACTTTGACTGTGTCAGGGAGGCTGGAGGGGAGGCCAGGGGAGAACTCTGTGAGTAAAGCCTGGTCCTGGGGGTGGAGACGAGGGTGGGATTCAGTAGGAAGTGCTATTTTGAGGGCACTTTAGGATTAAACAAAGAAGAATCACCCACAGACAGCCTGAGTCAATAAGGAAGAAAGGAAAACAAACCTACTGTTATGGTTGATGTGTTGTGTCAACTCGAGATGTCTAGAAGCTTACATAAGTAACTCAGCGGTTCTGCATCCCAGGTTGTAGAGGACCTGCCCTGGGACACTGTTCATCTTAGCAACTTGAGAAGTTTACTTAGCAGGGGGCAAAGGGCCTCACTTTGTAAACAGCCTCAGCTTGTGCAAGAGGAGGGCATGGAGATGGTGTGAGTGCTTCACCCACCCGAGGGTGGATAGCTGGCATACAATATAAGGGAGGAGAAGAGGCTTGCCCTCCCCTTTTTGCTATCTTCTGTTGCCCCTGTGCCAGGCCACCCTGCATTCTTGGAGCCAGCTGACTATGGACTGAAACCTCCACAAAGTGTGAGCTAATTAACCCTCCCCCCTTAATTTTGGGCATTGGGTATTTTGTGCCAGAAATGAGGAAAAGTAACCAAGACACCTACTGATTTCCCCACTTTCCAGAGAGGAAACACTTCCAACAGTCTTCCATAAGCGTTTGGAACCCAGAGCTCAGGGCACAGGAAGTGAGCAGTGCTTGGGTGGGGCAGCACTTAGAAGCCCTGCCAACCCCTTCGAGAGGCTTGGCAGCCCCAGAGATGGTGTCCTGAAGCCTCACCTCCCTGACAGGCTCTGAGCACGGCCCATGCCTTCTGGAGTGGAGCCCAGTGTTTGCGAATAAAATTGATCTGTCAAGACAGCGAGGTGGGGGTGATGGTGCGCAGAGCCTGACAGAGCCTACACCGGTCTTGGCCCCCCTGAGCCCCCAGGATCCTATGTTCATGGTGAACATGGTTTCCATAGCCTCTACCAGGGATGGAGGGCCATGTCCCTGTCCCTCAAAATGACAAGCACAGCAGATATGACACGTGCAAGGGCCATGCAGGAGACAAACAGGCCAGGCGAATGCTGCTCAGAATCCACTGGACACTTATGCTGACTGTGTGTCCAGCATTTTAATGACTCTTGTCATCTGATTACAATGCCACCCATGAGCTGTCATTATCCTCACTTTATTTCAGAGGAAAATCTGGGTCTAGGAGGGCTGGTGTCTTGTCCGGGTCATACGGTAGGCTGTGAACTCATTCCTTCATGTCCAGCCCTTGGCTTCCCCAAATCTCTGGTCCCTTCTGACTGTACCACTCTCCCATAAGACCGGGACACTAAGTCAAAGATACATGTGTTTCTGGACGTAGTGGTGCATACCTGTAATCCCAGCACTTGGGAGGCTGAGGCAAAAGGATCACAGCAAGCTCAAGACCAGCCGGGCTACATAGAGAGTTCAAGGCGAGCCTCTTCTACACAGGAGGACCCTGCCTCAGAAGAAAAATTTAAAAGGTCCCCATGGCTATGAGACCTTCAAGAGCTCACGTGGTGATTTCCTGTGGCCGCCATAATAATTGCTAAACTCTTGGTGGCTTAACCAACAGCAATCCATACTCTGTCTGTTCTGGAGCTCAGAAGTCCTAATCGAGGTGCTGGCCCCTCCAAAGGCTGCAGCAGGGATCCCCCTTTCCTCTCCCAGGTACTGGCAGCTCCAGGTGCTCCTCAGTTTGTGTCCCTGTCCTCCCAATCTCCGTCTCCCTCGGGGCACAGCTGTCACCCCTGTGTCTCTGTTCCACCTCTTAGTAAGGACTCCATCACAGTTTCCGTCACGGGACTGGTGGTAGAGCTTCAGGTGGTTTTGGAAGGACAGTGTCTGAGGGAAATGTGAGCCAAACCCACAATGAAGGAGAAAAAGAGGAAAGAGTATGACGATCGTAGGACACCAGTTCACACCCACCAGGCTGAACACAGTAAACAAGGTAGGCAGAAACAGGCGCTGGCCGGACATGGAGCTGCTGTGTTCCCTCCACAGCTGGCAAGAGCAGATGACGGAACGGCCTCCGTGGCACCTGGAGCATTCCCATAAGACTCAGAAATTCCACCTCTAGTACGGGCCCACGGCAGTGCCCAGAGATGCACACAGAATTGTACCTGGATGTCCACAGCAGCGTTCTGAGAATTACACCCAACTGATGCCCTGATACACCTAATGAGCAGATAACTGGAAGGCAGCGGGTCCGTGCGATAGAAGAATACAGTTCACAGCCAAGAAGACCCAAGCATTAGCAATGTGCACCAGGGATGGACCCGGGGGACATAAGGCTGAGTGATGGGAGCCAATGCAAAGGCACAAGTCCCGTGGTGTCGCTTGTGTGCAATGTCAGAACAGAGGGAGGCTGGGCGGAGGTGAGAGCGATGGCTTAGCAGTAGTCCCCTATCCAGGCACGGTGCAGGTGCCTATAATCTCAGCCATGAGCCTGAGGCAGGAGGTTCTGAAGTCAGGCCCTAGCTTGGGTGATACGGCAAAGTACTGAGACCCAAGACAAAATGATTGAGTATCAGGATGAAAACTGTTACGGTGCTGGTTCTGTCTTCCACTGCGGCCTGCCCTCCACATGGGGCGGACGTCTCCTCCTTTCAAGTGGCCCACTGGCAGGGCTCGTTTCTTTTCCTACATTTAATAAAACTTTACTGTCATCAAAATGAAACATATAGGTTTTTTAAAAGGTGGAGAGACATAACTCAGTGCAAAGTCCCTATGTTTGATTTCCGGTATCACAAAAATAATAATAATAACCAAAAAAGAGTATGCTTTTTGGAGGGGGGAGTGAGTGTGTTCTCCACCTGCTTGTGTAATTGCACGATGCCGTGACCCTGCTGAAACCATAGAATTGCACATTTCAAATGTAAGGTGTGGGAATCTCAGTAAAACTCTTACCCGGAAACAGACTGTATTCATGGATATTCCTCTGAACTCTGTTTTGGGCCCCAGCCCCTGTGCTGGTTCCTTTTGCCAAAACCACAATTATTGCTGACCCTTACGATTAGTCTTGAAATGAGGTCTCAGTGATTTTTTTGTGTCAGTGTTTGGAATATTTTGGTTTCTTTGCCTTTCTACATATTTTTTATAATCAGTGGTTCCTGACTGTAAGTCCTGCTCAGATTATGCTTAGGTATTGTATCTATATATATGGCTGGGGATTTAGCTCAGTGGCAAAAGTGCCTGCCTGGTAAGTGCAAGGTTATAAGTTAGATCCCCAGTATAAAAAAAAATCTATATACAGATTTGTAGAAAATGGACATGTTCCAATCCAGGGACAAAGTACACGTCTTTTTTATTTTTGTGTTTGTTTTGTTTTTTGAGATAGTGTCTCACTCTGCAGTTTGGGCTGGCCTTGAGCTCAGTTTGTAGCCCAGGCTGGTCTGGAATCTGCAATGATCCTCCTGCCTCAGCCTCCCCAGTGCTGGGATTGCAGGTGACATTTGCTTTCTTAATCTGAAGTAGAATGTTAAGTGCAGAGATTTTTGTAGCTATGCTGCTTCCCAGTTAAGAAAATTCCATTTTCTCCTCGTTTGCTGAGAGGGTTTTGTGTTGAGGGTTTGGTTTTACCAGGACTAGATGTTGGTATCCGTCACGTGCCTTTCTTTCATCTATTGATGTGTTTACCTGGCTTCTCGTCTTCCGTGGTTTCATGGTGAATTACCACAGTCAGCCTTGAATTCCCCGGAGAAACCCACCTTGCTTGTGGTATATTATTCCTTTTATATATTTATGGGCTTGGTCTGCTGGAGTTTGGTTGTTTTTTATCTACATTCATGACGGATCTTGGATTTTTTCTTTCCGTTTCTTTTCTTCTTTGTAATTTTATTTTATATGGATAGTCCTAGGCTAATGCTGATCTCATAAAATGTGCTGAAAATTGTTTCCTTCTGTTTTCCTAAAGAGACTCTGTAAAGTAGTATATTTCACCATTAAATATTTGGTAAAATTAGCCATGAAAACCATCTGGCCTGAAATTTTCTTTGTAGGACATTTTTAACTTTGAATTTAATTTTTTAAGTAATTATGACTATTCAGACGACCTAGTTCTTCATGTGTGAAGTGTTGTACTCTTCAGATTTCAAAGAATTATTCATTTCATCTGTGTTGTAAATTCCCCGAGAAAAGAGACCCTTGTCTTACCCTGTGAGCATCAGTCAGTTCTACAGAGAAGGCTGCTGCTGTGGTACAGACCAGAGGCTACCAAGGCTTCACCCCCCAGCCTTTGGGGGGCGGCATAGCCCTGAAGGGACAGAAACTAGTGGAAGAGCCGGGACCCCGGAGATTGCGAAGCAATCCCTTTTGCCCCTTAGCTGGCGAAGCACCTGCCACATCAGTCACTTTCCACTGCTGATACAAAGCACTCGACGAACACAGGTCAAAGGAGAAAATTTCTGCTTAGCTTATGGTTTCAGGGGTTTTCATCCATGGTTAGCTGGCTCCAAGGCAGAAACTTCGTGGCAGAAGAGTGTGCTGCTCAAATCATGAATCCAGGAAGCAGAGAACAGGGAAAGAGTCAGCCTAGAAGGGGCCAGGGCCCCGATGCAGTCCCCGTGATCACGCCCCCACGGCCCACCCAGACACACCCAGGAGTGTGCTCTGCCAACACCATGTTTCTTAAGCCATTCAAAGTGGTGATCGAGAGCAACCAGCATACACAGTTTGTGCTCCCAGAAAATTGGAGCTCCGGGTCTCGACTAGAACTCCAGAACCACGAGCTGTAATGCACCTTCCTCCACACAGGCCAGCTATCTCGGGTCCTTCACTGCAGCGAGCAGAAGCTGGGGCACAGCTCACCATGTGCGGCACTATTTGGTAAAACTTGTCTTCCCTCTTTTTTCTTGGTCAGTCTGGCTCGCTTTCTCGCTCTCCCCCACCACAATGGCCTCGCTCGCCCCAGACCTTCGTGCCCTTCCTCCCGCAGGTGACTCCTCTGAGCCTCCCTGCTTGCTGATGCCTCCTTGAGGGCTCGGGAGAGGTAGGGACCATGGAGCTGGAAGCGCCCTTAAATGACCTTGTTTGAAGCTTCTCCCTGGATGTCCTCAGGGTAACTCTGGATGGGGTCAGGCTGCCTTCACAAGTTCACAACTTAAGTTGGTTTTTTCCTGTTGTTGACAGGCAAGGTGGGCTGTCAGCCTGACTGACTTGGAAGCCCCTAGGTAGTCAGTAAGGCACGCTGTGGGTGTGTCCGGATGGGCCATGAAGGTGTGGCCTTGGGGACTGCCTGTGCTTCTTGGCACTTTCCTTTCTGGTGCTGGTCCCCAGCTCTGTTCCCCGGTCACCATGAACCTTCCACCACGATGCTCCTGCCTTGGATCCAGCTGACCACGGACTGAATCCCCGGAACTGAGAGCCACTTAAACCTCCCCTCCTTTAGGCTGTGTGCCTTAAGCGGTTGTGTCCCGGAGATGTAAAGCTGATTAATGTAACTTGACTGTCCCCACCTCTGATTCCAGGGGCCACTTCCAGGGCACTCTACCCCTCCGAGGAGCTCCAGGCTTCCCTTCAGGCCCTTTTTTTGGTCACATCATGCTAGACACAGACTGCCCGCTTCCAGCCCTGATCCAGCCTAACTCACTGGTTGTGTGATCTTGCAGAAGTTACTGTAACTCTGTCTCAGTTTCTTCATCAATAAAATAGCCCTAATAACTGTCCCCTTCAGGCCTGGGGCAGAATCGTCCGTGTGCCCGGCACACACTGAGTGCTTGCTGGGAGTGCTAACCCAGTGCTGCCCTCAGCTTGCCCCTTCCTTTCTCACCTTCATACCGTCAAGGCCAGGCCCACCAGGATCTGGGCTTGCTGACACTGCGCCCTCAGTGTGTGTCCCAAACTGAGTCAGGATTCGGAGCTGCATGAGGCATGCAAATGCAGTCCTCTGGACGCCAGGTGGGAGCAGCCAGGGAAGCCTCAGAGGTTCCTCATAAGGCCTCAGGCAGAAGATTCTAGAAGGTCCTTGCCATGGCAGAGCAGCACTCAGTGGGGTGTGAAGGAAGGTGAGGAGCTGGTGCACTGGGGGAGTGGAGACCACGAATGCCCCTGTGGTCGGCTCAGTTACGGCCTCCAAGAGAGTCCAGGTCCTAACCACCTGTGGAACCTCCCATTGCTGCCTTATGGGATAAAAGTCACTTGCAGCCATGTTAACCTTCTTTGAAGGACAGCTTTTTCTGATTGCACGGTTGGGGCCTAAAATCTATCCCAAGTCTGAGTAAGAGGGAGTTTTGAAACAGGAGGAAGGAACCACAGGACCACTGAAGCCAGAGGCCACTCTGTTGGGTTTGAAGATGGAGAAGGGGTGCACCATCTGGGGAACCCATGTCCCGTCAGGAAATGGATTCTGTCCTAGAGCCTGCTGTGAGGCGATGGGCCTGCCACCATCCTGACTGAGGCCCTGTGAAATTTGTTTCAGATCACTGACCTCCAGAACTGTCAGAGGATAAATTCTTCTCGTTTTAAATCACTGAGCATGTGGCAATGTGTGACACCCAAGACTCAGCCACTGTCTCATCACAGGGGCAAAATGCCCAATACCAACAGCCTAAGGACCGAGAGGCTTATTTTGACCCAGTTTCAGTCTGTGGTCAGCTGGCTCCATTACAGGAACAGGAGGGCAGAGGGGTGTGGCAGAAGGAAAAGTCCTCAACCCAGGGCAGCCAGGAAGTGGGGAGAAGAAAGGAGACAGGAAGGAAGGGAGAGAAACCCTTCTGGGTCACCCTCACAGTGACCCCCAAGCCCCGCCCCTAACCGCACACAGCTGTGAATCCACCAAATCCACAGCATCCCAGGACCCAGTGGTTCACCTTTCCCGCCCCACCTCTCAACACATGAGCCTTTCAGGAACTTTGAGGTCTAAACCACAAACTGCCACAGGACACTGACGCAGCAGGGAAGGAGTGTTCAGCTCTCCCCTAAAGGGTGAACACCGGAGTGAGGGTTCTGAGCAGGGAGGTGTTTATAAAGAGTATTCCTGAGCTACGGGGAGGCCAAGAGCTCAGGAACCATGGCCACTCGTCCTGCGGGAAGGGTCCTCCAAGGTCCGTGTGGTGGAAGAGTCAACCCCAGTCCCTCTGTTGATGACCTTGGAGGTGGGGTCTGGGGAGGTAACTGGAGTTTGATGTCATATGGTTGGTGGCCTCATGGTGATATCAGTGTCTCCACAAGAGAAAGAAGAGAGACTCCTCAAGCTGGCATCCTCTCCTGTCTCCCACGGGACGTCTCATCATGGTGGGATGCAGGACAGGGCAGATTGCAGCTTTGTACTCTTGGGCTTCCAGAACCACCAGCCAATAACCCCCTTCTCCTTAGAAACTGCCCAGGCTGGGGATCCCTCTGGAGCAAGAGAAGGGGCTGAGATGCTGCTGAAAAGATGGGTCCGTGTTCACAGTTCCCAAGGGGAGGAGGTTGGGCACCACAGGAGACCCAGGGGAGGCTCCGGGAGTGGGTGAGGGATGGTTGGAGCCTTCACTGAAGTGGCTGCAGGGCGAGCAGCAGGCGGGGCCAGCAGGCGTGTGGTCAGCAGGCGTTTGGTCAGTGGGCTGCTTTGCTGCATTCCTGCCTCCTGGGTCTCAGGACATCACTGGCTGGCTCGGCTGTTCCCTGAGGGTGCTCCAGTGGGCCTGGAGTGTGATCTCCAACACAGGAAGGGTTAGCGGCTCTGGATGGGTTGGTTTAGATTTTCCATTTGTGCCCACCAGGAGGGGAGGTGACAGGGAGACTGGAAGCAAATGAGGTGACTCAGGGATGTCACCGGGGCCGTCCACAGCAAGGTTCGGGTTAGAGGCTGGTGAGGAGATGGCAGGGGTCATGGGCACGGCAGCTGGGAGCATGCGTGATTCCAGTGTGGTGAACCATGTATGTCTCTGTGGGACCCCTGTGATGACAGGAGGAGGACGGGCTCCCTTTGGTGACCAAGCAGCACAGAGCCCTGTGTGCAGTATATGCATACATCACCCTGCACCCCAGCCAGGTCAGACCCCTCTGCCCCTACCTGCACCTCCTGAGCCACCTCTCCCCTCACCATCCCAACACCCAGGGCCAAGCTTCTTCCACACAAGCTCCTACCCAACTCTCAATGCCCTCCCTGTTTGAATGCTGCTCTAATCAACCCTAAGCACCAACTCATGAGCATCTCCTCTTGGCTTGGTGCCAGTGTCCTGGCATTTACTGAGCATTTATATTGTGCTGAATGTTGATCCAGCTTCATGCAAGTGTTGGAGGGTTGACCTGGGAACACAGCTAGCATACTATAGCAAGGTGCAGCCCAAACTGTCCAGTGAGTCTTAAACACTAGTGCATAAGAGAGAGGACTGAGGCTTAAAGGAGTCTGGAATTTACTGAGTCCCACACTTATACACCAGTTTCCTGACATCATCACAAAAAACACCGCAGCCTGGAGGCCTAAACAGCAGAGCTGTGTCCCTTCTCTGCTGAGAAGCCAGAGTCCGAGATCAAGGTGTCAGCAGGGCTGCACGCCCCCCTCGGGCGGGCTCCAGGTCCTCCATGTTGCTGCCAGCTCCTGGAGCCATTGGCCGTCCTGGGCTCCCTGCTCCATGGTCCTTCCCCCGCCTCCTGTCTGCCCCCCCCCTCCCTCCGCCTTCCCCACACAAGGGTGCTTGGCCTGGGGTTGGGATCCCCCTGGGACAGAGCGGGGTGCTCCAGTGTGGGGCCCCTACCGAGTCACGTCTGCAAAGTCCCTTTTTCCAAATAAGGTAGCCCTAGACGGTCAGGGGTCACCCAGCCCATGGACAGCTCTCATGCGGCCACGTTCACCTTGCAACAGCTTCTCAGTGATGTTGCCAGGCTTGAACCCAGGCATCAGCCTCCCGTGCCCACCCTAGGGCCCCAGAGCAGGTGCTGGAGAGAAGCCACTCTCTGTGTCCCCAGCTGCCTGGGACAGATTATTCATGGCACACTTGGCTCCAGGCCCTTGGTGCTGTTCCAGCTGGACCAGACCCCAGGCGGACCCCCTGCCTGTGAGGTCCCTGAGGCTCCCGCATCAGCCCAGTGTGTGCCAGGAGTCCTGTGTGTTTATATTCTCAGCTCGACACTGGGCTTCGGGATTGTTGCTTCCTGTCACAGGATTCCGACACTGTGTGGATGGGTGTGGCACCCACCGGGGGCAGCTGTTTAGTCAGGAGGGCCAGCAGGGCACTGGAAACGGTAGGAATGAGCACGGCTCACTCTGAGTTAGTGGTGGGGTGAGTGAGGGACCCCCAAGGAGCCAACACTGGGGTCCCCTGGACCCCCTGGGGCCTCTCAATCCCTCTGCAGGGAGCAGAGGCTCCATTCCTGTCTGAAGGGAGGGGATTTGACTAGGTCACACAGCTGCAAGCAGTGGAAGTAGGTTTTGAACCCGTGTCCCTTGGGTTCCTCGCCCTCTTCATGTGGGGTGGGGGCAGGGACGGAGCTGGCAGGGACCTGGAAGAACTGTGGAGAAGGGGCTGTGGTGTCCCCAGCAGGCTTTCCCCTGCAGTGTAAATTATCCCCTCAAACCAGAACACGACATTCGAATCCTAGGGACATGCCAGGGGCTCGGCTGGAAGTGAAGCATCCTTGCGGGAGGTAGATGGATGAGTGCAGGAAGGATGTGGGGTGCCTTCATCCCAGCGCCTTGTGGTCCACACTGGACAGCACCCCCTCCCTGTCCTCTGCTAGGTGAGGCAGCTCAATGGGGATTTCAACCACCACGCATCACTGGAAAGCAACGGAGGCCACAGAGGGCACAGGATAAGCATGAGCACCAAGGGACCCCAAATCCAGCCTTCACCATCCCCATGGCTCCCCAAGATGTATGTGGGGAGTGGGGGACCCTGCATACCCCCTCAGTTCTGTGCTGTGTGCTTGTGCCTGTTACCACTGTGCCAACCTAGGGGAGCAAGGACCTAGTGCCCAGTAGGACTGGGCGTCAGTTCCACAGCCCGCTGTGCACCCAGCCACGGGCTCTGCAGCACTCTGTGGGTGGGTCACAGAGACTGCACCACAGAAAGCCCCGAGTCCTAGGGCAGCATTTCTCATCTGCTTTCCTCAGGGCACAGGAGGAGCACCGCCTGGGCAGGTCCAGAGAGGCATGTGCCGGCAGGTCCTACAGCTGGCTGGGTTCTTCACAAACATTAGGGCAGAAGGCTGCACAGAGTCCAGGGACCCCAACGAGGCAGCACAGCGGCCCTGCTGGGATCTCCAGGAGGGTGGAGATGCTGGAGCTCAGGGGATTCCAGGGTTCGGAGGGCACTGAGACCAGGGAGGAGGGCAGAGTTGGGGGCCAGGCGCTTCTGTGTCCTGCTACTGAGCTTAGAACCAGTCTACAGGCAGGCTCTCAGGGGCTCCAATGCCCTCAGGTGTCCCTAGGCCTCCTGACCAGGCTGCAGCAGGTGCCAAGTGGATGTGCAGGTGCCTGTGAGTTTTGGGGTCCCCTCAGGAGACAGGCTGAGAGCCTCTGCCTGTGGCAGGATTGGGCCAGGTCCTGTGTGTGCCCTTGAGTCCATCCCTTGGGTACACACCCCTTTTGGGGGGACTCGAGCCGAGGCCTCACCAGCTGCAGAGCCCCTGAGGTTCTCACCGAGACACCTGCTGCATGACAGTGTCCAAAGCCTGGGTACTACCCTGCTCCGCTGCCCATGGTGCTGTCACTGCTGGGCACAGACCTAGGACTTGTTGTTTGGAAACCACCCTGCCAGTAGGTGAAAAGCCTTGCAGAGGGCAGTGCCTGGGGAAGAAGGAAGTGGGGAAGGGAGGGAGATGGAGGCTGTGACCCAGTCTGTTTTCAGAGCTGCCTGGCTTCCCATCCTGCAGTGTGGTGCCCCCTCCTCCACATGCAGCTGCACACACGCACGTGCACAGACGCACACAAGTGCACGTGCTCACCCTAGTTGCAGACTTGTGGCTTAGCAAGGTGCAATGATTTGAATTTCCCCCTGAAAAGTCCTGTTGTAATTTATTCCCATTGTGAGGCATTAAAAGGTGGGACCAGGTGTGACCTTCAAGGATGCTTAGGTCGTGAGGCGCTAGCCCTCAGGACTGGCCCACTCCATGGATTAACGGTTGACCAGTTCACAGACCATCACAAGTGTGGGTCTGTCACGGAGCCAGTCTGCCCCCCTCTTACCATACAACTGCCAACCTGGCACTCTGCAAAGCCCAGTGGTGAGAAGATTCTTGCTGGATGTGGTCCCTGGACCTTGAACCTCCTGGGCCCCAGAACTGTTAAAAATGACCAGCCTGCAGCGTCCAGGGAGAGGTCCAAGCAGATGAAGCCACAAGTCCACCTGGAGGGCCGCAGGTTGGTCCTGAAGGACGTCCAAAGGGGACCGAGCTGTATGGCTTGCAGAGTCTCTTGGTTCCTACCGGCAGGTGAATGTGTGCTAGAACCTGCTCTGCAGCACCCCCTGGCTCCATGGTTTTGAGCTTCACACGAGCGACTGTTTTGTGCTGATGGATTCCACACAGATTGTCAGACAGATTGTCAGCCAGGCAGGTAGGGGAGGGGCAGAGCTCTGTGCCCTCCCCGGTGTGCTGGCCTCCCAGCAGCTCCAGGGTTCTGCAGCCCAAGATCTCACTAAATATTTATTACTGGAGTGATTTACACTGGGTATGGTGATGCATGCCTGTAATCCCAGCACCCAGGAGGCTGAGACAGGGGGATCATTGCAAGGTTGAGACCAGCCTGGGCTTCAAAGTGAGCTCAAGTCCAGCCTGAACTGCATAACAAGACCCTGTCTCAAAAAGACACACACACACACAAACACACACACACACACACACACACAGAGAGAGAGAGAGAGAGAGAGAGAGAGAGAGAGAGAGAGAGAGAAATTTGGTTTTGTTTGTTTTTCTGGTGCTGGGGACAGAACCTGGGGCTTTGTCATGCTGGGCAACCTCTCTACCACTGAGCTCCATCCCCAGTTTGGAACAGTCTCACTAAATTGCCTATACTCACCTTGAACTTGCAAACCTCCTACCTCAGCTCCTAAGTAGCTGAGATGACAGCATGCAGCATCATGTCCAAGTTATTCAGGAGGTTTCAGAGAAAATAGTTTCCACTCACCAGCTTCCCAGGGGTCAGTGGGTGGGGGTCACAGTGCCAACTCTCTTACCACTGGGTCCTCCTGGTGCCTAGCTCCACCTTGGGGCCAGCTAGAGGGTGTGTTCTGGGTCACCTCATTAGTGCAGGCTCCAACATGATTGGAAGGGGCTCGAGATGAGCGACAGGAGACTCCCCCATGGCTCAGGAAAGGCCCAGGACTTTAGGAGCTCTGCGATTGAATCCAGGGGCAAGGACCAGATATGCTTCATAATGCGTCCCGTGCCCTCTGTCCCTGAGACAGCTTCTGCTGTCCTCAGATCTTCTCTCCTTTCCAGCGAGATGCAGGATCCTCTGCTGATCTCAGTGTGATGAGCAGCCCGAGTCCCTTTCTCTGCGGGCTTTTGTACACGTCCATGGCCTCCAGCGCCTCCGACTTTGTATCTTTTTTCACAGCATAAGCACAAAGTCTGTGAACGTTTTTCTCTCCAGCCAGCACATCACTGTTTACCTGAGTAATCCCTCTGCTTAGACATTTAAACTAGTCCTGATTTGTCTTGACCACGACTTTTCAAATGTTGTCCTAAGAGCTTTGCACAGAGTTTGACCACATCTCTGATTATTTCCGCTGGGGAAGTTTCAGCAGAGGAATCAGACTCGGGCAGTGGGGCTCTTGGGAGCTCTTGGGGAACGGATGGAATTACTTCGCCCGGAGGCTATGGGTGAGGGGGGCAATGTTCAACTCACAGCATCCAGCCTTGATGATGGCCATATTTTAAAAATTTTTTGCTAATCTGAACAACGAGCAACAGTGCCTTGCATCCGCTTCTGTTTGTTTGGTCACCCCGTGTGGAAATGCTCATGGGCCCCCAGCTTGGCATCTCAGGCAGGGGACAGACCTGTCAGAGAGATTCAAGGAAGGACAATGAGCCAACCAAAAGTTCCCACATTGTCGGGGTCCCAGAGTGCTGTGGACCCACGAGGGACACACTCAACTGCCCCATCTTCTCCATTTGTGCTCTGAGTGGGACCCAGCAGCGCCCTCCCCAGTTCATGTCCCTGGGAACTCCAGATGGCGACCTTCAGGGAAAAGGTCCCTACAGATGTCCTTGCTGCAGGAGGATGATGCTAAGCCCACTGTGCCTGGGCTCCCAAGGAGAAAAGAAGAGACACAGAGAGGGACCCACAAGGAGGAGCTGGGTGACGACAAAGGCAGAGAGGGGAGCGATGCAGCTGTGAACCAACGAGGGACAGGACACGCCGGCCGCCAGCTGAGCAGGCTCCTGGTACCCAGGTGGAAGGAGGGCAGCACACTCTTGGTGTGACCAGGGGCCACAAGCGGGGGATGTGGGGCAAATGGGGGACACCTGAGGACACTGTTACCAGTTGACTCTGCCCCCAAAACCAAGCAGGCTGACAGAGACAGGCAGGGTCTCCTTCACACCATCACAGGGGCACAAGCCCTGCCCGCACCACAAAGAGGCTTGCGGTCCCCAGGACCTCGAGGGAGCGATGTGTGGCTATTTTCCACCCATGTGGGGTCCAGGCTATGGCGGTGGCAGGGACAGCTGGCGGGATGAACACACAGCATGGCCCAGGTCACTGAGAGACCCCAGCCCTGCACACCCGGGCTGTTGGAGAGTTCCCAGCTCAGCACTGACCTCCAGAGGCTCCATGGTGTCACCGCTCTGTGCCTCAGTTTCCCCTTCTGTAAGTCAACAACAGTAGCAAGCACCCAACAGGGAAGTTTGTGAGGATTGGAGGGTGCTAGATGCCAGAGCCCCGACACAATGCTCACCTGGGTATTACTCATCCTTTTCTTTGTTAGTGTTTTAGTTGTTTTTTGCCTTGTTTTTGAGACAGACTCTGCCCTCTTCTTGCCTCAGCCTCCTGAGCCTTTGCCCTGAGCTACTTCCCTCACCACCTTTTTAAATTTGATGTATTGAGATAAATTCTTGCTAAGTCACTAAATTGCCTGGGCTGAGCTCAAACTTCTGGTCCTCCCACCTCGGCCTCCCGGAGTGCTGGGATTACAGGTGTGCCTTACCACGCTCGGCTCCAGGTGAGGCTTCCACCCTGGGACATCTGGAGACCATGTGCTGGGGACCAGGCCTCTCTTGCAGCAAAGAGGAGCAGATGGGTGGCCTGGTGCCTCCCCCAGAAATCCTGCCATGATGCCCAAATGTCCATGACCAAAGAAGCCAGCAAGGCTCTGGGAGGCCACACGACTGCAAAGGACTACTCTGCATGGAGGAGTGGCACAGGAGCTGTGGCTTACAGGAAGTGAAATCCAGAGCACATGCAGGGCTTCCTCCTGCTCCCTGCCCCCTCACCAGCTGTGTCTGAGCTCTGGGGACTTCTCTGCAGCGCTCGCCTGGGAAACAGCGCTGGCGCGGCCAGTGGTGTCTGCAATCAGCTGCGTGTGTATTCCCACATGGGCTCTTTCTCTCTGATGAAAACCAATACCAGCCGCAGAAAGGGGATTGGAAAACCACAGGGTTGGAGGGAAACTGTGTTTCTCGTCTACTGTTTCCAAAGGGATGATTTCATGGGGAAAAAATTCAGTGGGTAACAAACACAAAATCAGAAAAATTATGAAATAAAAACACCAAGTCCCATTAATTTTTAAGCAGGAGCTGGGTGTTCAAAGCCCTGGATCCCTCAGTTCTATCGCAGCGGCCAAGGCAGGCTGCGTGAAGGAGCTGTGTATTAGTTTGCCGAGGCTGTCATACCAAAATACCACAAATGGAGATTAAACAACAGAAATTGATTGTCTCATGGACCTCAAGGCCAAAAGTCTGAACTCCAGGTGCTGGCACAGGTGAAGGCTCTGCTCCTGGTACAAGCTTTCTCCTGGACTCGCTGCTTCCTGGGTTTGTGGCAGCCGAAGTCCACTCTACACCTGCCGCTCTCTCTGAATGCGTCCGTGTCCAACCCTCCCCTTTCCCCAAGGCTGCCAGGCGCCTGACCATTCCAGTCTGATCTCATCCTAACCTAATTAGACCTAAACAATTCGATTTCCAAGTGAGGTCAGAGAACTGAGCCGTCTTCCTGCTGTGCCCCCATGTGGCCTTTGTTAGTCCTTGCCCATGGGAGGACAGCAGGCCAGCTGTCAGAGGACTCCTTAGAAGGCGTCAGTTGCTTAGGATGTGGGTCCCACCCCTTGTGACCTCACCTAGCTCAGGGCCATAGTTGGACGCCTCCTCTCCAGATGCAGCCATGCCAAGAATCAGGGCTTTCCCTGTGAATCTCCTGAGGTCACACACAGTCCACGACGACGACCCCTGACAGCAGGCTGTGCATTTCCCTGTGGCCACCACACCCCTGGTTGTCCTGTGCTCTAATCTCCCTGGCTCCTGTGTCTTTATGTATTTTAGAAATACAAAGAATACACTGTATTTCTATAGTTTTAGAGTGATGCTGAACTTTATTAAGAACAGGGTAGGGAAGGAAACTGCCCCATGTGGTATTTGGGGGCCTGAGGGACAGAAGCTGGGGGCCAGCTGGTCATTTACAGCATCTCTTCTGTCCATGAGGCCAGTTGTCTTCACTGGTCGCCTGGGAAATCCTTGAGGGGCTCACGTACAAGGCTGGAGGGGAACAGAGTGTCGAGGGACCGGGAACACGGGGTACAGGGTCCCCAGCCTTATGTCCACAGGAGCGGCTTGGGTTCTGTGTCAGGGTCACATAGGTTGTTAGGGAGTCCTGCATCCCTGCTCCCCCAGAGCCACGGGCCAGCTGGTGGGAAGAAGCCACAGGATGTGAGGCCCCCCTTTTTTTTGTCTTTTTCATTTTTATCGGTACCGGGGATCGAACTCACGACTGCCTGCTTGCAAGGCAGGCGCTTATGCCGCTGAGCTAAATCTCCAGCCAAAGATATTTATAATTCTTTTTATTTTAAGCCTTTATTATTTATTTATTTATTGGTACGGGGATCGAACTCACAACCATGTCCTTGCAAGGCAGGCACTTATGCCACTGAGCTAAATCCTCAGCCATCTTTTTTTTTTTTTTTTTTTTTTTAGGTACTGGGGATTAAACTCATGACTGCCTGCTTGCAAGCCAGGTTCTTATGCTGCTGAGCTAAATCTCCAATCCCCTCCTTTTTTTTTCATAATCAAGTCTTCCACAAAGTGCTCTGACATCACCTGCTTGCTTGAGCACCAGAGACGCCCACAGGAAAGCGACCCACTTCCTCCAGCAGGCGGGTATGTCTGTCTCTGGCCTGGATGAGGATGCCAGAGGCTCTGGGATTTGGGAATTACTGGCAGATCCATTAACTGATCCTTGGCCCCAAGCCAGCAGGGTGCAGGAGATGCTGCTGGCTTCCAGGTCATTTTTCAGAGTCCCCAGCCACCCCTCAGCTCTGCCAGGCTGTAACAGTGTCCCTCCCTGCCCAGGACTTGGCCACTCCTGTCTCTTGTTCCATCTCTTGGGCTTAGTTATGTCCCCCAGATTTAGCCACTGAGCCTCCAAGTGTGACTGTGTTTGGAAATGGGACCTTTAAAGAGATAATGAAGTTAAAATGAGGTCATCTGGACCAGCCTCGTCCAATCTGGCTGGTGTACTTGTAAGAGCAGGCAAGCAGGATGTGGACAAGCACAGGCACAGGCCCTGTGAGGACATAGGCGGGAGACACCAGCTAGCAGCCTAGGGGCGGGCTCAGGGGGCGGCGAGCTGCCGTACCGGGGTCTCGGCCTGCAGCCCCCAGGCTGCCAGGCAGTGCATCCCTGCTGTGTGTGCCAGTCTGGCTGCTTTGCTGCGGCAGTGGAGCAGGCCCGTGCCCTCTGCACTGGAGACTGGACCAGATTCAGGCATAAATTAAATAGTAAATAGGAGAACATTTCTAAATCTGGACACACCTTCACTTTCAGAAACACATTAAAAAGTAACTTTCAAGAAAGGTGAAATCAAGCTTCTTATGCAGAAATAAAACTGAGTATATATTAAAGATTTCAGAGCCAGGTGTGGTAGCACCTGCAATCCCAGCCCTGACTAGGGAGCCGAGGCAGGAAGATCCCTGAGAGTTTAAGGCCGGCCTGGGCTACACACAGTGAGTTCAAGGTCAGCATGGGCTAGGTAGAAAGGCCCTGTCTCAAAAAAATTAAGAAGATTTCATTTTTTCTCATTAGTTGAGGAGGGAAGTGGTCAGACGTTTTATTTGGGTCAAAGGAAAATTGGAAGAACAGACACATCTTCCATCAGTAGTAGTTTTTTTGTTTCTGCAAGCATTCTGCCCCACAGCCAGAGCCGGCCCTGGACCTGGAGAAGTGAACAGGATGAAGAGGGGTGAAATGGAGTGGGGCGGCCCCAGCCAGAGAGCAGCGAAGCGCAGAAGCTCCGCTGGACCGACAGGGTTTGTCTGTCCTCAGCAGATAGGATGGTTGTGTGTTATCACACAATGAGAAA
Organism: Cavia porcellus; assembly: GCF_034190915.1. NCBI lineage: Eukaryota > Metazoa > Chordata > Mammalia > Rodentia > Caviidae > Cavia > Cavia porcellus. The sequence goes on along the minus strand of NW_026947501.1, from coordinate 68,982,591 downwards.
AAATTAAATCTCCTTAATTTTTTTGAGAAAGGGCCTCTCTACGTAGCCCAGACTGACTTTGAACTCACTGTGTGCAGCCCACTGTGTGCACCCTGCATAGGGGACTGTGGCTCAGAGACACCAAGCGGCCAGAACCTGCTGGGTGGGAAGGGGAGGGCGCACTGTGTGCTGCTGCATTGAGTTCTACCCCAAAGCACACATCTGCCTGGGGGCTCACCCGGGCACCGAGGCGGTGCAGGAACAGAGCCTGGATGGGGGCCCTGCCACTCAGCCCCTTCCTCCAACTCCCGTCTGTCAGGGCTCCTGTCTCATGACCTCTGAGCCTCCTGCAGTGGGCTCAGAAGAGGCCGCTGGATCAGGAGTGTGGTACTGGGATTAATGATGTGTGGTACTAAACTGGCCCACTGAGTGGTTTAGCACAGTGCTGGGTATGAGTTGCACCAACCAATGGGATTATAACCGGGATGGCACAAAAGCCCAGGGGGCTGGCTGCTTCCGCCTCCTGCCTACCGTGCCATGGGCTGTTTCTCCTCTGCCAGGCCCCTCTCCCATGCTGCCCTACCTTGGAACCACCCATGTAGGGGCTGAAACTTCCACAAACCGTGAACTACACTTCTCTTCTGTAACTTCTGGGTACCAGGTGTTCTGTCCTAGCAATGAGAAGGTACTACGACAGCCCCTGTCCCTCACTCTGGGGAGCCTGTTGGAGGGGCCCTTGGAAGCCCGGAAGGCAGCAGCTTGTTACTTCCTGGGCAGCTGTTCCAGGGATCTGTTCCGGTCTTTGAGTCATTCTCTGCCCCCAAATGTTCTTGTAGAGGATAAAAATAACAATAATAACTATAATTGATTAAGTGGCTGTCATATGCCTGATTCTGTGCCAGGACCTTAACAAACATTTTCTGCCGGGTGTGGTAGCACATGGCTGTAATCCAGCACTTAGGAAAATGAAGCAGGAGGACACCCACCAGTTCAAGGCCAGCCTGGGCTCCTGGGCTCCATAGTGAATCCCAAGCTGGTCTAAATCACTTAGCAAGATCTGTCTCAAAAGTTAAAAAAAAATTTTTTTTTGTCCTTGGGAACGATTTGTGTTTATTATATATTTTTGTGCAAATGTGTTCATATGTACACATATAAAATGAAAGTGGGTACAGAGTATATATAAGTATGCAAAGGCTGTATTATACAACCTTGAAACAACGCTGTCAGCTCCGGTGTAAAGAGAAGTGAAGGGCGAATTAGCAGATGAGGGAAAGGGAGGCCGGGGAACGAGAGGAAGAGCTCTGGATTCATCAGCCCTAGGCCTTCACTCAGAGGCAGTGGACTGAGCTGCCCATTGTTAGCTGGTAACAGGCTCTGGACACCGGCTCAGCTGCCCTGGCCACGCACCGAAGCAAGCTTGGGCCACGGACTCTGTCCCAGGCCAGGCTCCCTTTCACCTTGGGTTTGGGTGGCCTGAGGGGCGTGGCTTGGAGATCGTTCATTCTGCTTCTCTTCTCCCGTCCTGGCACACAACCTTCTTCCATGATGATTGGGCAGGGTGCAGGGTGCAATTCAGAGCATGGGGCAGGACGCGTGCTCAACGTGGGTAATGGGCAGGGGCTGCAGAACTCCAGCATGTATGGGCAAGCCCACGATGACACAGATCCCAGAGGCAGGGCTGGGCTGGGAAATGGGGTTTTCAGAATTCCTTAATGTCATCTTTTCGTTCATCGCAGGTCAGTCAGGCCAGGCTGCCTGTGGCAGGAGGAGCCCCGAGGCCAGCTGGAGGGTGTAAGACACTGGGGTGTGCGGGGAGGGGAAGCCACAGAGTCAGATGGAGCCCCTTTTCTCCTGCTCAGCCTCTGCTGCCGCTGTAATTCAGGAGGGGGAGGAGGAGGCAGAGGGAGGGGGAGAAAGAGGAGGAGGACGAGGAGGAGGAGGAGGAGGAGGAGGAGGACAAGGAGGAGGAGGAGGAGGAGGGGGAGGAGGCTTAGATTCCTGCTTCCCAATGAGCAAGGAGCAAAGAAGGCAGATCCAGCTGACCCTTCCCATGGGGCAAGTCACTGTACCCAGGGGCTGGGGAGGTCTTGAGAAGGGGAGGGACACAGCAGAGCCAGACTGGTGGAGCATGCAGCCAAGCTCAGAGCCTGCAGGAGAAAAGGGGTTCCCAGGGGCTGTCACATTCAAGCTCTGAGCCAGCTGAGGATCCCAGAGGTCCAGCTGGCTGCGACAAGAGCAGGACTCAGTAGGCTTCTAGAGTGGGCGGGACATGGCTGAGGGACCATGGCTCCTCCCACCAGCAAGAGAAGCCACAGGTCCCTGTCCCCACATTCACATTAGGGGACGACTAAGGGGGCAGGGGATGGCCGGGAAAGCAGGCCCTTCCAGAGGGATCCTTTGCACTCTCCCAAACTTTATTTTTTAGTGTCTTTGAGACAGGGTCTTGCTATGTAGTTCAGGCTGCCCTTGCACTCCCCACGAGGCCCAGACTGGCCTTGAAGCCACAGCGATCCTCCTGCCTCAGCATCCCGAGTGCTGGGATCGAAGGCGCGTGCTACCATGCCCAACTTTCTCCCAAGTTTTAACCTGCATCAGACATTTTTGTTTATTTCTCTGCACTGCATAGGCTCAGAGAGGATTAAGAAATTAGAATTCTCTGCACACCGCTGCACAGTGTGAATTAGATTTGGAGACCTTGATACTTTGTATTTCAGTCTTGCCAGCATGAGTAGCTTGGTTTGCTCCAGGAGCCATGATTAAGTACCATGAGGGAGAGAGTGGCTAAATAACACAAGCTCCTCTCCTATTGCTCCAGAAACAGAAGCTGGAGATCAAAGTATGGGCAGGCTGGTGCCTCCCAAGGGCCCACTGGGCTAGCAGCCTGGGCTCCTTTGTTTGTGGGTCTGACCCGCCAGGCCGCCTTTGTTGACATACCTTCTTGCGGTGGGCAAATCAGTATTTCCCAATTCCCTCCTCTCACAAAGGTGCAGGGTCAGAGCCTCACCCTACTTCATTTCCACTGACACTGCAGTGATCCTACTCCCAAGCAAGGTCACAGCCTGAAATATCGGGTGGAAGGCATGGTTTCCAACCATGGCTCTGAGGCCAGGGCAAGTCTAACACAGCAGCACTGAGCATTACCGGTTCCTTTAGCTAACTAATAACTAATAACTAATAACTTATGTGCCGCGTAAGCTTAACTGTGTGACTGGACTGGCTTGGGAGCCTCCCAGGGGATCAGTGAAGCTTGCTTTTGGTGTGTCTGAATGGGTCGTGGTGCTGTGGATTTTGGTTAAGGACTCACTCTGGCCCCGCCCCTTCCTCTCCGTTGCCGTTTCCCTACTCAGCCTCCTGGTACCATGAACTGAGCAGCTCTGCTCCCTCATGCACTTCCACCATGATGTCCTGCCTTGGGGCCGGCTGACTACGGACTAATCCTCTGAAACCGTGAGCCAAATGTAACCTCTGCTGTAAATCACTGGAGTTGGGGATTAGGTCCCAGGGATGGAAAAGCTGACTAATGCAACTGAATTATTTAACATAAAATCCATCGCCACTGTCCATCCAGAATGCTCTGTTGTGAGTGCTTTACTCTAAACAATGCTCCGAGCTGGAGAGGTGGCTGTGGGCAGAAGAGGTCAAAATCCACGTTTTCCTGCCAGCCCCGTAGGAGAAGTGTGAGTAAGGTCTGTGTTAATCTCAAGTTACCTCCTTCGGGGTGGATCTGGCTTCTAATCATCACGGCAGCCCCCGAGACAGGCACAGTTATCACAACATTCGCCAAAGAGAAAAGTGAGGAAGGCAGGGGACGCAGCAGGGACGCTCTGAGCTGCCCCTTCTCACAGACTGACCAGCAGTGAGCTCCTTCACCCTGCACCATGTGCCCGTGGCTGCTGTGTTGCCTAACCCACAGTACCTGAAGGAGGAGAGGAGACCCCAGGGTGAGTACGCAGGCTGACCCTGGGTTGAAGGCCACCCAGAGCTGCAGGCCACCCCAGACCCTGTCTGGTGGTTACTGTTTCCACTTCTTCAGCAAAAAGCAGAAAAAAGGCAGTGGGGTATGCCTGTAATTTCAGCTACTCAGGAGGCCGAGGCAGGAGGATTCCTATAACATAAATAACTTGCAAAGACCACCAGGCTTGTGTAAAGGAATGTGGAGTGGAATTTATTGTGCCTGAGTTTAGGCAGAGCATGTTGAGACCTTCTGCCCTGAATGAAGAGAAGCCTGCCCCTTTTATAAGGATGGAGAGAAGGCAGTGGACTAACACTAGGCGGGAAGATCCCAGTGAGCACCTGTGGCTAAAAGGTTCTGGCAGTCTCACAGCTCAGTGGGCCTCGTCCTTTGAAGTGTCCATGGTGAATTTCTGGGCATCTCCAGATGTCTCCAGGTCCTGCAAACTTTCTCATCCTCTCTTACCTCCTTTCCTGTGTTTGCCCAGAGCTGGGTTGAGTTCCAAGACAGCAATGCTTCTGCTGGCCAGCGGGCTGGCGGCTGGCAGAGTCAGGCCAGCCTGGAGACAGGACCCCAAGCCTGAGGCTGGCTGGGCAATCCAGCAAGACCTCTTCTCAAAATAAAACAAAAGGGGTGGGGCGGGTGTGGAGCTCAGTGATAGAGCACGTGCCTGGCAGCCACAAGCCCTGGACTCTACCCAGATCACCACAGAACGTAAAAGGGTCCCAGTCTCACATGCCCTTGCCCTGCCAGCTGGGGAAGGACCCACTCGGTCCTAGGACACAGCTCCTTATCAGTGTGTTTACTGGGGTGAAGTAGACACAGCACAAAGGTGACCTTTCCCCCACTTTAAAGGGCACATTGCAGTGGCCTTTTGTCCCTGGCGTTGACTGAGGTGCCTCCAGCCAGGAGCCTCGAGGAAGGTATCTCCCACCCCTCTTAGGATGCAAGTCCCAGAGGGAGAGAGAAGGACAGGGAGGGGGGTAGAAGAGGGAGTGGGGGTAGCCACACCTGAGGGCCTCAGCAACCTCCATACCTCCTTGAAGGCCCAGCTCCAAATGCAGTTGCGAGAGGGTCAGGGCTTCACCATACACATCCAGGATGAGGGGAGGAGCACAGTCAGTCACCCCAACAGAAACTGTGCCCGGCAAGCAGACATCCTCCACTCCCGTTGTCCCCAGCCCTGAGACACTAATCTGCTTCCTGTCCCCCCGGGGATGTCTAGATGGGACCATCACATGGCCAGGGTCACATGCTACACAGCCCCAGGGCCAGCACTTTCACCACTGCACAGTAGTTTTCAAGGCTCTCTGTGCCAACAATCAACTTTAAACTTTGGAATGGGCCTGGCGGTGCATGCTTGTACTCCTGGCCCTCTGAGAGGCTCAGGCAGGAGGGTGCAAGTTTGACTCCAGCCGGGGCAAGTTAGTTTAGTGAGACTTTCTCTTGGAAGAAGAAATTAAATTAAATTTTTAAAAGGGCTGGGGGTGCATCTCAGTACAAAGGCCCTGGATTCAATCCCAGTACTCAACAAACGAAGAACTATCAATTAATCAAGCAAGCAGGTAATCTTTTCTGCAGCCAGGGTCAGGGAGACCTAGAACCCGAGGAACCTGGTTGAGGGCACGCAGCTGTCAGCTGTCCCCAACTCTCGAGCGCTGAGGGCAGAGGCCAGGGCATCCCTGGCATGGAAACACTGGTGTCTGGGACCGAGAGAGCCCTGGACAAGTGAGAGAGTAACAAGCCAGCGATCCCTTCCCGGGCATGCTGCCCCAGTCTTCCCGCGGGACTCGGGGACACCAGGTGCGGGGCTGCGGTGTCCTCTGCACAGGGCTGCAGGCCCCGGTGTCCTCTGTGGAGCTCCGGGGCTCCAATGCCTGGAGCGCCTCGCCGCCCCGTTTGAGCGTGGCGATGCTGCCACCTGCTGGGCAGAGCGCTGAGCCGAGGCGGCTGCACAGACACCCGCATGGAATGGATGGGAGCTGCGCGCCAGAGCTGGGACCGGAGGTCAGCAGAGCTGGACAAAGGGTACTCGGGACAGTGCGCTGCACGCCAAGGCTGCTGCACGCAGCCGGACCGGGTGCACGGTGCGTGCCACTGCGTAGGGAGACCCGGGCGTGGACTGGGCGCTGCCTGACTGGGCTGTCTGAACCTGGGGTCAAGGATGAGATGTGCAAAGGCCCGAGGCCTGTAGTGATATTTATCTTTGGCAGCAGCCTCTCTGAATAAAGTCTTTGTTTCCTTTTTTCCTTATTTGTATTTTCTCTGTTGTCCAACTATTAGAATTTAAGTCATCTAAAAGAAAAGGCGCCGGGGTTGGGGGATGAGTGCAGAAGCTCAGTCTGGACCTAGAACTTTCCCCAAACTCCAGGTCTCAGCGGGCCACCTTGGGTGCTTTGGGGAGGAGTGGAGCCTTTAGGAGGTGGGGCCAGTGGAGGAAGTGAGGTCAGGGGCGTGGCCTCCAGGGGGCCTTAAGTCCCGCCCCTTCTGCGCTCCTTCCGGCCCCCAGCAGGTGAGCTGTCTCTGCCCTCTCCAGCTGGTACTGAATGCTGAGCGACCAGGGACAACAGCAGCAAGGCCAAGTGACCGGGACTGCTAGAACCGGGAGCCAAGTGCACCCTTTCCTCTTCGCACTCTGATTACCATAGGTCTTTTGTCACAGTGACGGGAAGCTAGCTGGCCAATGGAGCCTGACCCGATGTGGCTGCTGCTGTGGCCGCCTCCAGCGCCTGCTGCAGGGTGGCTGCACCCAGGCGGGGCTGACACCAACACCAGTGCTGTCTGATCCCTGGGTCCTGCTGTGACCTGCAGGGTGAGCGCTGCTCCAGGAGGGTCCTTTCCTCCTCTGGTGTCACACAGCCACTGTGCAAGCAGTGCCCTGAGCACAAGCAACATAGACAAGAAGCACCGCGGGAGGAGGTGGACCAGAGGAGTTGCTGCCCCCATCTCGCTGGGGCTTCCTGCTCCCCAGGCAGGTGCTCTACCTCTGAGCCCCGAGTCTGTATTGTTATTTAAAATTTTGAGACAGGATCTTAAATTGCCCAGATTGACCTCAAACTTGTGTTTCTCCTGCCTCAGCCTCCTCAGCAACTAGGACTACAGGTGTGCAAAATCACACCTAATTTAAAACTTTTCTCCATGCCTTTATTTTTTTTTAATACTAGGGGAGGACCCCAGGGCCTTTATCCTGAACTACATCCCCAACCCCACACTCTATTTTACTTTTTATTTGGGAATGGTGGCTCCCTAAGTCTTTAGGTTGCCCCAGCTGGGCTTAAACTTGCAGTCTCACCTCAGTCCTCTAGAGCACTGAAATGACAGGCCTGTGCCACTGCCCTTGGCGAGCTCACAGGTAGAGCACTTTCCTAGCACGTGTGAGGCCGAGTTCAATCTCCAGCACCACCAAAACAAAGTAAGTCACATTCTAAGTAGATTTATCTCAGGTATTTTGTGGCAGTGCAGGAAGGAGAATTTGTTGTGCTTTTTTAAGTTCTGGTTGGACCCAGGATCTTGGGCATGCTAGGCGAGAGCTCTGTGGCTGAGTTACACCCTAGCCTCACAAAGTGTCCTCTGGACCCATCAACCAGCCAGCAGGCGAGCCCAGCCTTCCATTTTGCTGGGTCTGATCCTAGCTTTGGCCTTTGCCACTCAGCCACCAGGGGACCTGGGGCCTAACTGTCCCTTCAGGTCCTTGGTCAGGTCCCCATAAGATCCTCCTCACAGGGCTCTGATGACTTTAAACACAAAGGGATCCGAGGGGCAGGGCTTGTCTCTGCTACTGTTACTACTGGGCACATCAGCTCATGTGCCAGGGAATCCACATGATGAAGGCCTTAGCCCAGGCCAGATCCGTCCACCTGCTGCCCTACTCCGCTGGCCTCCGCAGTTCCTAGGGAACTTGCTAGTGTGCAGCTTGCTCGCCCTTGTGCTGGCCCGCTGAATGGGCACCGGCCTGGTTTCCCAGGCATCCAGCTGGCTCCCAGGAGGTTCGCCTGTGGAAGGAATTTCTAAGGTGCCTTCCAGGGCCAGGGGGGTTTCTGATACTCTGACCCTCTGTCTCCCAGTTTTCTCCTGAAAGCAGTGCTTGACACTTTTAGATTCTTGGGCAGTAGGAATGTGTCACAGGCTCTTCATAGGGACTGAGAGAGCAGTAGAGTTGAAATTCCAGTCAGGGGACTGCAGCCCTTCCAGGGGGAGAACCAGCAGTGTCTCCTGAGATCCATGCCATGTTGGAACTGAGGACGCTGTGAAAACAAATGACCATCCTGCCTCCCTGCTTAGCAATAGTGAACCTACTGCTACATGGCCTAGAGTCAAATATCCCTCTTCCCTGATCCTCCTTATCCCCCCCCCCCTCCCCGCCCATTAGCAAATGGGAACCAGAAATCTGGGCATCTCCTGGGAGGTTGACCATAGCAAATAAGGGGGACTTCCCTCTACCATTTCTTTGAAGGCACATATTTTTATTACTGTTTCGCTCTTCTGATTAATGGTACTGCTGTATTCAATATTCTGTTTTGATAAGTTCTATAGTGTTCTATATTTCATCTCATTTTGATATACGTGATTGAAAGAACAACTATTATAAAGATAACAAAATATACTGTGATTCCTATCACTGTTATCCTGGTAACTTGCTGTGAAGTTCTGTACCAATTTCACTGTATGATCTTAGTTGGCTTTATTCTGACTAGTTCTGTTGTATACTTTCAAAATTTAAAAAAAAAAAAAAAAAAAGAAATTCCAGTCAGGATACTAAAGACCAGAGACAGGGACGTTTTTCACTGCCAGCTAGGGGCAGAGCCAAGCCACAGTCCATCCTCCTTCCTGACTGGAATCAGTGATGTGTGTGGGCGTGAGCATCTCTTTTTCACACGCATGCACGCACATGCACACACATATTCTTGGACAAAGGCCCAGGCCACTGCCACATAACTTGCTGTCCAGGGCACATACACACATATCCACCTCCTCGGAGAATTTTTTTAAGAGTATGGCTTTGGGCACGGTGTGACCAAGGCTTTGCTTTGAGTATTTCCCCTAAGGTTTTATTCCATAAAATCAAATTACTATCCACATCAAGTGGTTTTATTCGATAATAGTCACCTCAAAGCTGGATGTGGTAATGAACCTATAGTCCCAGCACTCTTGAAGGCTGAGGCAGGAGGATTCTGTCTGAGCCCAGTCCAGGTAACTTAGTGAGACCCTGTCTCAAAATTAAAAAAAAAAAAAAAAGAAAAGCCCAAGGGCTGGGGATGTGGGTCAGGGCGAAGCCTCTGGATGTAAGGGCCATGCTGGGGGAAACGATAGTTACCTCAGCCAATGTGACTCTTACTCTTCCAGCCTTCAGGAGAAGTGGGCAGCTCTTGGGGGTTTAGTCTGGGTGGCAGAGGACTGGGGTGGGCAGAGACGCCTGCAGCCATGTTGCGGAGTCTCACGGACCATGGCGCTGGGAACCTTAGTCCTATTACTGTCCATAGCACATGCACGTTTAGAAGCTCTGTCCTGGCCAGACAGGGGCAGGCTCCCCAGGTAGGAGACAAGGTGGTCTGGGCCCTGGCCGTTGTGCAGCTGGAGAAAGAAGCCTGGAGGAGCAGCGGGGCACGGGCCTTGGCCTCCGCCGGACATTGCTCCAGAGCGTGGCTGTGCTGTGTACTGATGCCAGAGGCCGGGGGTGTGTGTGTGTGTGTAGACGACCGCCGCACTGCAGCCCTGCTCACCGGCAAGGATTTTGATTTCTGTTTATTCTTTGGCGATGCCAAGAGTCAAACCCAGGGTTTTGTGGGCTGACAGTGTTTTTTATTCCACTCTGGCCTTCAGAGTCACAAAAATGCTGGATGAAACATATTAGATAGAAAACCAAATTTCATTTATTCAAATTAAGTTAGGAGCTTCATATACAAATAGAATTTTTTTAATTTTTTAAAATAAAAATGATATGCATTTCAGTCCTGTAAAAATACCATCTGAATTCCTATAGACTGTCTTAAAAGGACCCGATGTAGGTGCCTGATATTCTGGCCTCTGTCTCAGGGCCAGACGTCCAGGTGGCATGGGTCACTGGTCCAGCTCGTGCTCATTCTGCAGAGTTTTCATGGCGAGCCCCCAGAGTGTCATGCTGGAGAAGAACGGGCCCTCCGAGGTCCTGTAGGCAGCGGAAGCCGTGCGGCTCCCCAGTGGGTCCCCGCAGTGGTTGTCCAGGGCGGCCAGTGAGGAGCGCATGGTGCACAGGCCATCCGCCTGCAGTGGCTCACCGCCGGCAGGGGGGCCCACATCCGCGTAGGCATAGGCGGGCGGCGGGGCCAGCTTGCCGGGTTCCAGGCCGGGACTTGCTTTCTCCTGCACGCCCGTGCCCTGGACGGGGACCGCAGCATGCAGCTTACAGTAGCCGCCGTCTGCAGGATGCCCGTCGAATTCTGGCATGGAGGCGTCGGCCGTGTGGCCCGGGAGTCTGCCTGGCCCTGGCACCAAGGTCCCAGCCACGTCCTGTGAGAAGGAGTCCGAGCTCCGCGACCTGTCCGCATCGGGCACCTCGATAGCTGGGCCCAGCCCCCGCAGTGCGTCGGGGCTACCGTCGCCGCCCGCCTTGCCATGCATGCGCTTGTGCCGTCGCAGCACGGCAGAGCGCGTGAAGCACTTGCCGCAGACCTCACAGGTGTAGGGCTTCTCCCCGGTGTGCGTGCGAACGTGCCTGCGCAGGTCGCCGGAGCCCCCGAAGCACTTCCCTGTGGGGACAGAAAGGGGCGCTAGGACCAGCCACCGCTGGGGCACGTCGGGCAGGGGCCTCTCGGCTCAGGTCTCCCCCAGCATAGCCTGTGGCAAATCCCCACACCCCTGCTACCTGGAGCCAGCTGATGTCCCAGTGGGACCAGCAGCCCCCCATCCTTTTCATTCCAGTGTTACCCAGCCTCACAGCCAATCCGCTAACACAGAAACAAGCTCCCCTAGCCCAGCATGGCGGTTCAGGCCTGGCATCCCTGCGCTCTGGAAGGCTGAGACAGGAGGATGGCACATTTGAGCCCAGCTTGGGCAACACAGTCCCTTAGCACGACCCTATCTCTAGAAGGAAGCAAACAGGGCAGGCCTGGGCTCAGTCTCCAGCACAGGGTCGAGCAGGAAGCACCTTAACAGAGCAGTGGATTCCTCCAGGCTGTGCCCTTTCGCCTGTGCATGGCAAGTCCCAGGTGCCGAGGTAGGATGAGTCCCTGAGCTGTGTGGAGCAGTCTAGGGTCTCAGGTGGTCCCAGGGGGCCCAGTGTTCGGAGTTTCCTGGGGTCAGCTTGGCATCCATGCTCACCGAGTAGCAGGGTTTGTGTGGACTGTGGACCCTGCCCCAGCTGGGGGGGCCAAGTGACCGTCTGAGGAATGGGCTGGGAGCAGTGTGGGAGGCGGGACGGGCTGTGGGTAAGGGGACTAGCTGGTGGTCCTGGGCCGGCCTACAATAAAGGGGAGGCTGAGACTGGTGTGTGGGAATGACACCACCATCCCAGGGTGGCAGTGGGTCCCTGGTGTGCAGGACAGTGCCTTCCTAAGGAGAGGCGAGACCACGGACGCAGGGCATCCTGACAGGTGCTCAGGTCTAGTGCTGCCGTTAGGCCAGGCAGGGAGAGGAGAAGTGACCCTAACTCACTCCCTGAGCTCGCCACCCTTACCAAGGGCTGCATGCAGTATGAGGCGCCTCCTGGCCTCCACGGCTGCCCACTCTGCCCCTCCACACAACGGCCTCTGAGCGGTCAGTGGCCGAGAACGCCAACCCTGGGGTGCCCTGCCCCCCTCCTGGAACTCTGTGTGCGTAGCCTCAGCGCTGTGCTCAGGTGCATGCTGGTTCCTGGCCTGGAGCCTTCCTGGCTGTGTAGTGCTCAGCCTGGCTGCCATGACCTGCAGTGCAGCGCATGACACCTGGCACAGAAGCCTTTGTCGATATTTCCCTGCGTCTTCAGGACACCTTATAGCTAGCACTGCTGGGCACAGTGGGTAGACAATCTCAGGGTCCTCCGCGGGCATCAGTTTGGGTCAGAGCCGAGTGTGGCTGGAAAGGAGAGGAGGGAGGTGCTCCCCCCTCCAGCCTGGCGAGTGGGGCCGGGTGTCCTGGTTCCCACCATTTGGAGTGCACAGCAGAGCTCCGCCCGACATTGCCTCTCCGACACCACTGGGAGAGTCCCCTGGCAGGATTGTGGGAGCCCAGGCCCCCCAAAGGAGACAGCTGCCGGGCCCAGGACGAGAAAGGCACGTCCGTGTCGCGACAGGCAGGTGAAGGGGGGGGGGGTGCCTACAGGGGACTGTGCTGTGATCGAAAGAAGAGGGGCACCAGTAAGAGCAAGAGGCCAGCTGTCTACACAGCCTGTCTATGCCGTGGGAACACGAGCGCTCAAGCCAGCAAACACTGTCCACAAAGATTGGGACGTGTGCAGTGGAGGAAGAGCTGAGAAGACCCCACCCTCCTGACCCTGGTAAAGAAGATCTGGGACAAGCAGGTCACAGAAGGGATGGGCAGCTAGGGCGGGTGAAAGGAGCAACTACTACTGTGCACAGGGTGCCTGCTAGGGTGCTGAAAGGTCCTAAAATTAGAATGTGGTGGTCACAAAGCTTGGTAAACAGGCAGGTGAAACGCTCCGAGGGTCATGAGAAATGGCTTCATTCCATGGTACAGGACAATTATCTCAAGGCTGGTGAAAATACCAGTCCTGTCCAGCAAAAACACTCTACGCTGCTCTCTCCCATGCCCCAAAGCTGACCACGGGGTCAGAGCCATGGCTTGTGGGCGGGAAGCGCCTCCCTCTGCTCCCTGCATAGCCGTGCCTGCCGGTGACGATTTGGAATGGTTCTCTGCCATTAGGGATTTGAGGCTGCATTCTGGTCTGGAGTGTGAGTGAAGCCTACTCTCCCAGAGTGTGCTGGGTGGGCGTGGCTGCCTAATCTACTGCAAGCCAGCACGGGCAGCCGACGCCTCGGCTCTTGCCCAGTTGTGCCCTGGGAGGAGGGTGGGTATGGACTCCACCTCCTGAAGCAGGACCTGCTCAGACAGACCTCCAGGAATGTCACAGCATGAGCCCATGCACTAGACCCCATGCTACCTGCTGCCGAGTCCTGGGTGACACATGGGCAGCCTCTTCAAGGCTGAGGGCGCACAGGACCTGGCCCAACGTGTGCCTGGCTCTGAGTCCTGGTTCCCTGAGGCACTATGGGCTGTCCCATGTGATAACCTTGCTGCCATCCCAGATGCAACCCCAAGGAGCCCACTGGCTCACCCTCAACCCTGCCGTGTGTGCCCCGCACTCCCAGAGGCACCCCTGGGGGCGGCTGCCCCTTCCCATGCAGCGCCTGGACAGTCTGCTCTCTGCTCCAGTGCTGGGGTCAGCAGGTGTTAGAGCGCCCACCTGTGCTGCCTGCTCTTCACCTGGGATGGGACAGCATGTGACAGCCCTGCCGCCCACCTGCACTCACCGCAGGCCGAGCAGCTGTATGGCCGCTCGCCCGTGTGCCGCACCCTGTGCTTCACCAGCTTCCGCTGCATGTTGAAGGACTTGCCACACTCGTCACAGGTGAATACCTTGTCGGCCGTGTGTGTCTTCTTGTGCTCCTTCAGGTTGCTGAAGTTGCTGAAGCCTGCAGGACAGCGGGTGGTGAGCAGGGGCTGGCGGTGCCCGAGACCAAGTCTCCCCAGGACAGGACAGGGCGGGGTGGGGGTGCATGCCCAGGCTCACCTCGACCGCAGGTGTCGCACAGGTGTGGCTTCTCCCCCGAGTGGATGATGATGTGACGCTGGACGTCACCAGAGGCTGCAAACCTGGAAGGGACTCGGAGAACTCAGCTAAGAGGCAGCAAGAGACAGGGTCTTTCCTGTGATGGCTGTCGAGGGGAGCCCTCTCTCCTGCTGCCTCCATGTGAAGTCTTGGTGGCCTGATCCACAAGAAACGGCTTCCCTGTTCTTTCTTAGGTAAGGGAAGTAGGAGGTGAAGTGGAAATTGTTTTTAAAGCATGCTTCTGCTGCCCCCTCCTGGTGCCTCGGCACTCTTTCCCCTCCTAGATGTCCCCTCCATGAGAACACTAGTCTATCTCAGCTTTGGGATGAGTGGAAGTTCTCATGCAGTGCCATTCCCCTCCTGAGACTACTGGCCTAGATCTCCTTTCTTTGAATTCACCTCTCCTCTGACTGGCATGTGTCACATGAAGGGCCCCAGGGCGCAGCCGTCTCTGTGCGCTGTGCCGCCGCAGGCACCCTCGTGTGACAGGACAGGACACTGAGAGAGGCACTGACCTCTTTCCACAGATCTCGCAGATGTACGGCTTCTCCCCAGAGTGCCGGCGCAGGTGAGTCTGCAGATTACCTGCCTGCAGAGAGAGGAAAGAGGGCGTGCCCATAACCAAAGGGTTCTTACTTTCTTTTTCTAAATTATACAAATCCACAGACAGCTCCAGCCCAACCTCAAATGGAGAAGAAGCAGGCACAGCCCAGGAGATGGCGTGGACAAGGTGGCAGGGCCAGTGTGGTGCTACCCTGCCCGGTCCTCTGCTACATGCGGGCGCCCGGGGAGGTGGCTATGGTCCCCACGCCTCTATCTTAAACGAACCTTGATGTATTTGGGTCATCTATGTGCAGTGTCATTTCAAAAAAGTAAAAACCACTTGTACATGTTTATTTCCATATTCACAACAGTGTTGGTTTTTCCCCTGACGAACATGGTTTTGTTCACGAAGGAGCCACGCTGATTGAAAGCGTTTCCCGGCAGGACAGTAGACCACACTCTGCCAGGCAGGTTCATCATGTTTACCTTTGTGCAAAAATGCAAATCAGGAGCATCACAGCATGGCAGGGCCTTTTGTATCCCTAATTTCTGAATTAGGGACAGGGCTTTGCAAAGAGTAACACTGAGATGGAGATCACCAAAAATATTTCTATGTATGAATCAATAGGAGATCAATATTAAGGTTCTAAAGGAGAGCAGAATTAAAACTGCAAAGGCCACAGATATTAATTAAAAATACTGGGGGATGTTTCTAATTAGGACTGAGAAATGAAACCTTCCTTTGCTCGAACTCAGCAGTCTCAAAAGCTGTCATTTTCCCCGTTTAATTTTTTATAGTGTTCCTTTGCCATAAAAAGGAAAAAGCCCTACAAACAAACAGTTGTACCATGGGTGATAACTCAGCAGAGCCAGCAGCAAGGGTGACCGACACCCAATCACTGTGCCTTTTAAATCTGCAAACTGTGTTTCGCGTCAGAGTCGGAGGGGGTTTACTGTCGTAGATCTGAGGATGGAGCTGACATCACCGTGACCAGACACTCATGGGCACGAAACATGCTGTCTGTGGGGCTTCACAGCAGCTGCCAGGCCCGGGGAGCACTGAGGCAGAGGCTACACGTTTACGGCTATGGAAGGTGCAGCAGTGCGAAAACTTATGTTGATTTTTCAATAACTAAAAACAGAAAATTTGGCAGAACTTGGTGAGGCAGAGAGCTTTTAATAGAACGGCTATCAGTAACAATCAGGACCCAGTACCAACAGGGGCACACACTGGTTTCACTGCCACTGCTCACGGGCAGGGCATCTAAGCCGGGAGGCTCGGGGCACTCTGAGGGCTTCATGTTTGCACTTCTGCTGCGGCTGGGAGGAGGTCCCCCGGGCCGGTTCCTTACGCCTGCCTCCCCTGGCTTTGTGGCACCCTGCGCAGAACATGGGGCCCTGGAACCCAGACCCTTGAGGCTGCCTCTGCCTCACAAAACACACACTTCTGCACCTGCCACGGCTTCCTCCCCCAGCTCTGCCCTGGGGGAACTGGGCGACCTGGGTGCTTACATGGGCATGACACAGGACAGCGGCCAGCAGTGCAGGTTCCAGTAATGTGTCTGCCCATCCTGTGGTTTAGGACCACACAAGCTGTCTTCAGCTTACACGCCACAGTGCCAGTCACTTCTAATGACAGACTAATCCCCCCACAGACTGTGTTTTCAGCACACGGTAGGGGCTCTTCCTGGTATTTCCTGTCACATCTTCATAGGGGAAGTCTTTGGGAAGCTGCCCCTGTGGAAGCGCACCCTGGCAGGCTACCTGCAGCGAGGAGGTGGGGGAGGCATTCTTGGCTCACATGCCTGGAGCACAGGCTGCCAACCTGCCAGGGCTGCTGGGCGCAGCCTCAGCCTGGCATCAGGGAAGCGCCTGCCCTGCTCCTGCACGTGTTCTGCACAGCACAGCCCATGAGGCCTGGTTCACTTTGTCCCCTCCCAGCACATGGCATAGCACATGGACACAGGACACTGAGAAGTGTTTTCACAACTGCTGTCCTTGTCTGCAAAACTTTCATCATTTCACTAGGAAAACAGTAGCAATCTGAAAGCTGCAGCCCTAAAGCTACCTAACAGACTCAGGGGCTGACCCAGAAGAAAGGCAGAGAGCGTCTGCTCGAGACAGGCCCACCTGGCTAGGGTGAGGAGGGCAGGTGCTAGGTGGGTTGGGAGCAGGGGTCCCTAGCATGGTTGCACATCAGAACCACTGCATTTAGAACTGTGATACCAGTTGGCCTCCAAACCAGAGGATCTGTATCCTGGAGGGCAGAGAAGGGAGGGTCAGGGGCTGGGATCCTGACTAGCTCTTTCCTGAGGTCTCCAGCTTGAGCCACGAAAGGCTCTGGGGTGGCACAGCAGTGTCATCACAGTGACTGCGGAAGGGGTTTTCATGCTGGGCTTTGCACTAGACCTCTGTAATGGTCCCATGACTAGGTAACACCCGGTTTCAAGAACCAGAGATGCTGGGACTGCCCCTTACCAGCAGTCAGGAACTCAGGTTGTAAGACCTTCGGGCCACACCATGGGGTGATAAAATGGAAGTGGCGGGGCGGGGAGGTGTCAGGAGAAGGAAGAGTGACACTCCCCAGGCTATGCTGTGGAACAGGCATCTCATTACCTCCGCCCTGGTTAGCAGTCTTATACCCTTGGTGACACATGCAAGGTCACAGGCAGCAAGCCCGGCAGAGGCAGGCCTTGAACCTGACCCCAGACCACTGGCAGGGAGGAGGGAGGGTCCCCAGCAGAACGTGGTGGGGTGGGGTCAGCACTGAGATGAACCTGCCTAGATGTATCGCATTCTGATGATCCTAAGACACAGCCCCAGCCCAGACAGGCTGACCGCTGGGGACAGGGTTGGTTGTGCACAGGAAGAATGCTAGGTAGGATTCGGCTCAGTGCTGGGGATATAAGTTCAAGTGAAGCCCTTGTGTCTGGGCTCTGGGAGGTAGAGCTGATTCTGAAGGCATGGATAAGGGGGAGGCTGGAGTGCTGGGTGAGGGGTGCATGGTATAAGGCGCCCATTAATTCCATGCTCCTTAGGACCTGCCGTCCATGCTACCACTTCCGGGGTGAGTGGCACTGGCATGCGCTGCCGAGGCTGTGTGGCACATGCTGTGTCAGCACTGAACCAGCCCCTGCCCTCTGCGGAGCTGTGCTCCCATCCAGGGGCAGCTGCCAACTGTCTGTTCACCTGGGAGCCAGGGCCTGGCCGTGGGTGGGGTCAGAGGGACCTCCTATGCCAGACAGGCAGGTGCCTGCAAGCCAGGCAATCACCGTGGACATTTTCTACCAAACATTCAATCTCTACATTTCTTTATGTCCCGTGCCTAGCATGGTGCCTACCAGTAATAAATGCTGCATGAGAAAGTGAACTGCACACCCAGACTGGCATTAGTGGAAGCAGCGCGAGGAGCAGGAGGGCAGGGACTAGAAGTCATTTCCTCTTACTTTTCCCAGCACCGTAAAATCAGTGGTCCCGGTAAAAATAAGAAACCATTTGTTTACCCTGGACCTAGCCCAGCGTAATCTGCAACCTTCTGGGAAATCACAGTGTGGTGCTCTAGGAACTTCATTTATCATGTATAAATGAGAAGTCCAACCGTACCAGCACTGCACCCACACTTGGACAAAAGAAAAGGCGAGAGAATTCACACAGACTGCAAATGCCATCCCCCTGCCAGAAAACCAGAAACTTGCACGAACTTCAACTTCCTGAAAAGTATTTCCTAATTTAGTCTGAAGTCTTTAAGTTACAGATATCATTGAGGCTTCTCTTGTACAAAAGTGGATCTTACTTGTACAAAAAAAAAACACTGAGTTAAAAATATAACCTGGGTTTCAGGTTTCTAATTATTGACAGCAAATAAGAGTGTTCCCACCTGAGAGAAATGTTTCCCACAAATGTTACATTCAAAAGGTTTCTCACCTAAAAAGAAAACAAAACAAGTTTGTAAAATCAGTACTCATCTTCACAGTAAGGCCACACAATGACTGCATCTCTGCCCCACAGCAGGACAGGAATATCTAATTCCTTAGACTTACGTCTCTGAGATTTACAGATGATAAAAGTGAAGTCAATATGCTTTTTCCTCTAAAAACACATCATGCTGTCCTCTAAATGTAAAGCTGTGCTGTGTGCAGTACAGTGTGTTTATGTGCACTGAGAGCACACCCAGGTTTGGACAGTCTCCTCCAATGAGATCTCATCTGACTGCTGACTCCTAATGCAAGAAACCTGCTCATAGCAGATGCTGGAGCCCAGTGGGACCTCCTGAAACATGAGCGATGCGAGCAAACGCCATCTCTAGCACTCCGAGCAGTTGTGTTCATGAAAGAAAATGGGATTTCCCCGGGGGAGAAGTGCTCTTCAGTCTGTGGCCTCCTCTGACTACAGTAAGTGAGGCACTGCTGGATGGGATGGGACAGGGTGCGCAGCAGCATGCTGCCAC
Organism: Cavia porcellus; assembly: GCF_034190915.1. NCBI lineage: Eukaryota > Metazoa > Chordata > Mammalia > Rodentia > Caviidae > Cavia > Cavia porcellus. The sequence continues at coordinate 68,963,928 of NW_026947501.1, read as the reverse complement.
AAGAAACACAGCGACTCTGGGGGAGTCTGCAGAAATTAGCCCAAGGCACCGCCTGGCCTCTACATCACCTTAAGGAACAGACCAAGAACACCCACCTCCCTGGTCAAAAGGTTTGGTTAGGATCCTCTTTAAAACCCAGCAGTCACACTTGGCTCCTTCCTTGCTGTATTCCTAGGCTTAGCTACCTGGGAGAAACTGGCTGGCACTTTCTGGGCTTGCACTGGGCCTCTCTTACTCTGAGTTTTCCCTGAAAATGTCTAATGGTTTCCTTGGCCCTGAATGACTATAATCACATTACATGTGTATTTGGGACTGAAGTTTCTGGGCTTACAATGATAAAGTCCCTGTAAAAGATACAAGGCTTTGAGAGAAGAGAGGGTGCCAGTCACCAAAACTCTTGACCCAGGCTAATGACCCTGTGTAGGTCTTAGCCTTAGGTCTCAGGTGCCCCTTACAATACTGTGAAAGTTGCGGCCCTGCCAAGTTGTATGGGCTGTAACTACGATTCCATGGCACAGTGAAATGGACACAAGTGACTGCGACATATGAATACAGGTCAGCAGGCCATAGTTAAGCAAGCAGAACTGTTTTCTTCCACAGCAAAATTGAGTCAGTAATACACTTTACATGGAGGATTCTGAACTAGCAGTAATAGAGATAATACTTAGTATTCAAGTGCACTGAAGTTTATAAAGGGCTTCCTCAAAACTAACGAACTCTCCCAACAGCCTACTGGGGAGGTAAGTACCTCAGCAAGGTAGGACCCCAAAGTGCCCAGAGAACACAGTGTCAGTAAATGCGGTTACAGGAATGCCGTAAACTCAGGGGCTGGGGAGGCATCCTGCTGTCATAGCTAGTTTGTGACCCTGTAAAGTCACGCTGAATTACAGGAGGGAAGGTAGATCGCAGGTATTCTGCAAGGTGATTAGGATGTTTTGTGTAATACCTTTTTATTCTTGGTCGTACTGAGGACTGAACCCAGAGCCTTGCACATGTACAATACTTACAAAAACCTTTTGGGAAAGGGGAGAAGGAATTAATTAAGATGATGAAACATTGAACATTCAATGTTTAAAATGAAATTTTTATTTGAAAATATCAAATAAACCTAATTCCTATTTAAAAGTTCAACTCCTCCCTCCCAAATCACTAACTTTCAAATCAGATTTTCAAATTACTTCCTAGAGAACTTATAGAATTATCAAGCTAAGTTAACCTACATTATATTTTTTAAAAATAAGCTAAAGAGACAGGGATTTAGTGCCTACATGGCAAGCATGAGGTCATGAGTTCAATCCCCGTACCAAAGACAAAACATAAGCTTTATCTAACTCTAAAGAAACTAATTAAACTGACAACTAAATAAAGCTCACCTGCTTTAGACAACCTGAGTATATCAAAATAACTGCCTGCACTTTTTAGAGACCGGACATCTATCACATAAAACTGTCACTGACATAAAAATGCAAAGGTGCCACCACAGCCAGGTGTGGCGGCGCATGCCTGGGACTCCAGCCACACAGGTGGCTGGGGCAGGAGGCTCATGTGTTTGGGGGCAGTCCACACAAACTAACAAGACCCTGATCAAAGTTTTAAAAAAGGGTAGGAACACAGCTCAGCATAGAGTGCCTGCCTAACCCACGTGCTGCTCTAGCTTTGATTTCCAATACCTAAAAAGACAAAGAAGAAAAAATAAAAAATAATGAAGTCTGTCATCTTTTTAAAGAATTTCTATAGAACCATTTCTAGATCTTTGAGATGCATCACCAAAATTATACAGTGCAAAGCAGCTGATGGCCTCTCTGGTTTTCTCGTGCATGTGTGTGTGCGTTTGTGAGAGGTAGGTCTTGCTGTGTAGCTCAGGTTGGTTGGGAACTCACTGTATAGACCATGCTGGTCTTGAACTCCAGATCCTCCGGCCTCAGCCTCCTAAACCATACTGAAATGACAGGTGTGCACCGCCATGACTCAGATTTCATAGACACCAGTGACTTCAAAAGAGAGGGAAGCAGGCACGGGCAGGGGCGCTGCACACCCGCGCTCCTCCTTCCCGACCTGCAGGTCCGTGTACCTGTGTGTGACCGCCGGTGCAGCTCCAGGTTGCTGGGGTGTTTGAAAGGCTTCCCGCACAACTCGCACGCGTATTGCCTTTGGGGCTGCAGGCTCTGTGACTGCTCCTCCACAGTGGCAGGCGCCTCGGGCACCTCCACTTCAGGGCCACTGTGCAGCGGCTCGGAGCTGAGGGCCCCACTTGCCTCTGCTTCTGTGCTGTGGCTGCCTGCACGCTCTCCCGCATTCTCACCAGATTCCGGTCCTTTGGTTAAGCCATCACCTGACTTGGGTTCTGACGATCGTTCTGCCAGTTTGTGCGACTTTAGGAAATTGAGCTTCTTCAGGTGAACAGCCTTCTTGAGCTGCATCTGCTTGGTTGGCTGTTGGCAAGGGGTGTCAGCATCAGCGTCGGGGGCAGCGTCACTCAGTGGTGGGGCCAGGAAGGCGGAGGGCAGATGCTCGGAGGACTCCAGGAGGCCCTCGGAGTGGCTGACAGTGCACGACTGGGTCTCCACCACAGGGAGGTCCGTGGAGGAAGGGAACACAAAGGGCTGCTCGGCCCCACGCTCGTGGCTGGGACAAGCAGCCTGCTTGTAGTACTGCTTGCTGTAGAAGTCCCGGAGCTTGTAGCAGTAACCGGGCTGTTTGCCAGGCAGCTCGGGGCAGCTGCCATCCAGCACATCGGAGGCCTGTTTGGCCATCTCTCCCGTGGCATGATGGAGCCCGACAGGCAGGGCTGGGGCGTGCATGTCCTCCAGAACCTTGCCATGCGGGGTGTCCACTGGGCACTCGGGCAGGAGAGGCGGCGGGTAGCTCTCATTCAGAACACAAGTGGTGTCGGGGGGCAGTGCACCCTGCAGGGAGAAGGAGCTACCACAGGGCAGACTGGGCTGCTCCACAGAGGCCGACTTCAAAAAGGCATGACACAGGTTGAGGACGTTCTGAACCTGCAGGCCCTGGGCTGTGTCAAGCATGACCTGGACGTTGTCCTGGTTGAGGTCGAGGTGTGAAGTGTACATAAAGTCGAGGATCTGCCCTATGCCGCTGACGTTCTTCACATCCAAGTGGAAAACATCATTCTTCTGACCTGAGGAATTCTGGAAGAGGCTCCTGATGAAAGAAGGGAGACCTGTTTACACTGTGAGTAGAGTGCACCCTCCTGTGAACAGCATCCATGTATTAATATTTTAAAGTGTGATTCTGTGAAGTGTGATTGAACCCAGGGCCTTTGCACTGAGCTACATCCTCAGTCCTTTTTAAATTTTGAGACAGGGTCTTGCTAGGTTACCCTGGCCAGCTTGAACTTGAGATCCTGGACTGCTAGGACCACAGGCATCACCTCCTGCCTGGTTTATCATAAACATGCCTTAATGTTTTAAACCACTTTGCCACACCATCCAGTGAAGCAATTCAGATGAAGTAAGTAGTGCTCTGGGTATTCACCTTTAAAAACAGGTATTCAAGTAAATACCTGGAATATAGTCACTGAATTTATGCATAGTAACTACACAGAAATGTGACTGATACACCACAAATCAAGATCTAAAAACTAACTATTCTAAACATGATCTGTGTAACATACAGGATTATTCTCAATATTTTTCTAAATGTACACTAAATTAAATTTTCATTTAATATTGCATGTTTAGTCTGACAAGTGATACACTCCAGGTCACACAAATATTTCTATGCCTAAACGCCTCAGTTACTTCTAAAAACAAAAGCTGCTACTTGAAAGTAACCTTCAGTACATGGTCACTTGTAACCCACAGTTTATTGCACTGGTAGGTGTTTGGGCAACTCAGTGTTCAGAACCAACAGTAAGAAATGCCCCCCAAGTTCTGGAAGGAGGAAAAGCACCTCAAAGCTCAGCCCTGTCCTGGGCACAAGCCAGGCCTGCAGGAGGATGAGCTGGTACCACGTGTGACACCGGAAGCCCAGGCAGGGAGACTGCCTTGTGAAGGCAGTGTGTCAAATCTGGTCCCCTGTGCTCCCAAAAAGGCTCTGGGTCTGCCCCTCTCTCAGCTCACAGCCGCCAGTGTGTCACGATGGTGAGACCCAACCATCCTGAGGACAGAAGAAACAGGTGCCTGCCATGCCCATGCCCAGCTCAGGGACAGCTTTGCATAGGGATGGCAAGCGCGGCCTCGGGAACCAGCTGGTTTGGTAGGACACGCGTGCTAGGACACGTGTGCAGCTGGACAGAGCCGAGGCTCCGCTTCAGGACATAGGATCAGCAGGGAAAACCAAACTGCCTTCTACACGCTGTTCACCAGAGCGCTCCAGAAACCCTAGTGCTTCTAACAAGGCACCTGTGTGTTTTTTTCTTTCTTTCTTTTTTAAAATAAACCTGTTAACCAGAAAAATAACACACAGAATACTTACCATAATAATGTTAAATATAGCGAAACACAACTGCTCAGAATTATTCAATATTTATGAATGAATCTTTCATATAAGCAAAAATGATTACAGCCATAGTGTAAGTTGATAATTTTTTTTAGCACATTCAAATGAGAAACAAAAATTAAAATGCTTAAATTAAAAAGAGCCACTGTGGTCACCATGCCTGTAACCCCAGTCCTTGGGAATCTGAGGCAGAAGTTCAGGTCCAGTCTAGACACATAGTGAGACCCTGTCTCAAGAGAAAAATGAAAAATGATAGCACGGCAGGATGCTGCGTTCTTGATGTCACAGAAAAATTAATATCAGAAATTCAACTCCTCAATCGATTTTATCCCAAAAGGAAAAGAATTATAGGGAAAGGAATGAAAGTAGCTAGAAGTATTAAAATGAAAGGCAAGTGCCAAAATAATTACCCCACCTGCATTTTAGTCAGGGCATCCTTCCCTTTCAGGTGACTCTATGAACACACAAACAGTAACACTTTTAACTACATTACAGTAAAAAAAATAAAGCCCATAAATCTGCACATGCTGGAAGGACAGAAACGCACAAGGTGGCAGGAGTGGGGAGCAGGGCACGGGGCATAGGGCCACACACCTGAAGTACTGGCTGAAGGCGGCCAGCACGTTCTTGTGTGCCTTGAAGCAGACGCCGCGCACCACCAGCATGCAGTCACACAGCAGGCCCTGGATCCGCTGCTCGTGCAGCTGCTGGAGGAGGTGGCAGCTGTGGGTGGCAACCGGGTCCATGCTACACCAGGAGACCTGTGGCAGAGAGGGCAGCAAGCTCTTAGTGACATCGTGGACAAGACGGCACCGTGCCCTTGGTCACAATGCTTGCTCACACACACACACAGCCACACACCCCTGTCTGGTCAGTGGGCCTAGGCCAGTGACATGCACAGAACTGTCTGTGTGGGAAATTCCCCGGGCACCCTGCTCGGCGCACAGCTGGGAGCCAGGTGCGCTGTCTGGGCCTGGAAACATGGTGCAGGACCTGGAATACTGATGCAAGTGGTCATCAGGTGGTGTAAATCTACAGTGTGACCAAGTGGTCATAGTAATGCAGTGTACTACACTCACACTTCTCAGATGTCCACTTAGGGCTAGAGCACATTTAAAAAAGAAAGAAGAAATATATGTAGCACACAGGTGGGGCAGACAGGCGCAGGCATGGGATCTCTGGAGCCCAAACCGAGCTGCAGAGCATGGCTGGGTGGGTGGGGGAGGCGGCCTGCTTGAGGGGATAGGGATGACTCCCAGGCCCATGTAGGGATTCGACTTTGACTCTGCCAGAGATGAAGCCACGATGTGAACCCAAGAGGTCTGCTCACTGGACAGGTTTTTATTGAGGGACCATAGCATGCTAGGTCCTAGGAAAATAACCATGACCAAAAAACAAGTCCTCACCGCCATGAAGCTTCAATTCTAGGGTGGAAAATACAACGAAGTATCCAGTGCACAACTGATCAAAGCAGCTGCAGCTACTACACACTAGGCCACACAGCTGAGGAGGATGTGGCCTCGGATGGCCAGCAGCTCAGATTTACAGGACAGAAGTAGTGGGGAAGAACAGAACCAGACTAGGGCAAGACTGCGGGGATTAAAATCGAAGTCCTGCACACTGAAAATGTTCCAGGGTGTCACCAGTGTTCTCTGACCCCATTTTCAGTGGACAAGCATTACAGAGGTCACTGCACCACATGGCCAGAATCCAGGCTCCCTAATAAGGTCCAGCTCATTGCCCAGCCTTGCCTCCCGCCACGCCCATAGGCACCGCCCAAATGAAGCATCTGGGCTACCTGGGTGCAATGCGCTCTTGCCTGTACTTGGAGCCCCAGGGACACTGATCATTTGCTACAGGGCTTTGAGCAGGTGACTTTGTGTCCTGCTGGCCCCACCCTATTTTACAGACTACTGCAGCACCAGGGAGGTGGCCTGTGGGAGCAGTCCAGAAACGCAATCTCTAAGGACCAGGGAGCCTTCTAAGAGTGCGTGTTGCTCCCTGCCATTCCCACATCCTCCTGCCGCCCTGCGTCACTTACATCTGGGCGATTCTGGTACAGGAGGCCTTCAGGTGATGCCCTGCATTCTGCTCGCTCCCAGGAACCTGCATCGACACTGTTTGCACCCCATGCTCCCATTTTCCAGGTCAGACTCCCTAAGATCACCTACTTTCTCCTTCTTTCCTTGTGATCTGGGACTGAACCCAGCCAGACGGGGGTGTGATATGACTGGCATCAGCCACACATCCCCCTGCCCACCTCATCTCTCCCTGGCCTTCTCAAGAGTGGGCTGGGGTGGGGCTGCAGTGTCAGAAGCCAGGCTGCACCCACACTGTGGTGGGGCTACTGCTGCCTCTGAAGAGATAGAAAACCAAGCTCCACAATGCCAAGACTGAGGACAGACTGGGCCAATTGTTGGTGTCCCCATAACCCCTGAACCCCAAGAGCTCCTGGAATCCTCAAATGCTGCAGCAGTCAAGATTTCACTGGTCTCTCTTGCAGAGATGAAGCAGCTGCTGACCCAGTGGTGCTCCTCTCCTCCTGGGTCTGGGCCCTGCTGTGAGACAGCAGTGGCTGTCCCAGGCGCCCCCGGCCACTCCAGGAGGTATCCGGCTTGGTGGTAGAAGGGTTGAGATGTAGATGAATCCCAGATAACCCTGCCCTGTGGCCACTCCTGATTACTCTGCCCCGGCAACCCTTACTGTGAAGCTCTCCAGCCAGACCATGAAACACACAAAATTACGCATGCAGGTTCCACTCCACGTAAGCTGTGCTTACTTGCACCCCAACACTCAGTGCTGCAGCACACGTCCCGGGAAAGCCTTGCTGGGTAGGCCCACACACCACCTTGGGTGTTATGGGCAGAGCTGGTCTCGGGACCTGGTCACACTCTACTAGCGCTCAAGTGTTTCTGACTGCAGCTGCATCCTGCCAACTTGTGATTTCCAACCGAATTGAGCAGAAGAATCCTCAGCGGACTGCTGAGATCACCTCAAGTCTCAGCTGCACTTTGAGTCACTACTCTGCAGACTCTCAGAACCCCTAGATGCTTCCACACTATGACTTAGCCGAGTATCCCTCTGTTTATGTATCAAGCCCCACTGTGGCCATTTCGTTCCCCTCTGCCTGGCGCGATGTGCATCCTTCTCACAACGCTCACACTGGCGAAGCTCTGCTGGCGCGTGGGTGCTGCCCCTTAGTGTTTTCATTCACACGTGCTCTGCTCCTCCCTGTACACCCCCACGGTGCTTTTCCACATCCTCCACACTCTCTTCCTTCCTCGAGTCTGACCTCATGGACACAGGTGAGTGGTGCCTTTTGTTCTCTCCTTACTTCAGAAGTTCCCGCTTGCTCCTTCCTCCCCTGGGGCCTCCCAGGAAGCAGGGTGTCTGCAATCTACCCCATCCTTTTGACAGTTTCATTGTGCCCCCTTCTAACTCATTCTGTCCCACAAGAACTCCAGGATGGCCCATATAGAACACAAAACAAACAGAACAGCAAAGTCCTCGGCCGTCTGCCTATCCACCACAAGCCTCTTTCATACTATCCCACTTCACTTTCCTAGGACTCCTCTTCCCCCTGTGCCCTCTGCTGACAGATGTCCCCAACACCTCCCTGCAGGCCTCACCCCCAAACCCTCTCAGCTTCATGCTGACTCCATCATGCCAGGAAGCCCTCCTGGGTTCAGCAGATGCTTTTGTGTCTAATACACACAAGTTACTGTCAGGAGGACTATACAAGATCTGTACCCTGGCTTCTACAAGCTCCATGTCTGTTCTCCCTCATTCCCTTCACTTTACAAACCATCAAGTCTGCCAAATAGTGAAGAAGGTTTTTGCTCTGAGTTTTCAAAAGGATCAAAAGAAAAGGAAATGTAGGATTATGCCATCAAGAATGTGGTATATACAACCCTGCCCATAAAAAGTATCTGGAGTGTGCTGTTTGTCAACCTCTTGGCCAACTGGTCACTTTCACTGGCAGATACTTCCCACCATGTGAGTTCCTTGTTATGAGGTGGCTCAGTTGGGTTCCCAATAGTACCTCTGAATGTGATTGCATGGGGGAAGCGCAGCCCTTTAAATGGGGGAATTAAGTTAAAATAAGGCCTCTAGGGTTTCTGCTGTGTTGCACTGTGACTGATACGTTTATAAGAGACTTGGCTATGAAGGGAGACACCAGACACGTGAGAGCAGAGAGAAAAGACCACGTGAGGACACACAAAAAAGTGGCCAGATGCAAGTCAAGGAGACAGACCTCAAAATAAAGCAAACATGCTGACATCTGGAGCTTGGGCTTCAGCCTCTGGAACTGTGAGAAACAGGTTCTCACGGCATCCCTAGTAGATGACTGTGCTTGCTGTTCTGGGTCATCTGCGGCTCACTTCCAGAAGGAAACCGCCCTCATCATTCCCACACTCCATCCTGGGGTTAATGTTTTTCACGACCCTCTAGAGGCTCAGACCCCATCCATCTTTCACTCACCCATATAAACAGCAGATACTTAATGACCACCACGGCCCGCCAGAGCCCGTCTTAAAGCTAAGGTGCATTGAGCACTTACTAACCGGCAGATACCGGGCGAGCACCTGACATGCAGGCTCATGAGGTCCCACAGGCTCCCGAGGACGCAGGCACCGCGGCCCTACCCAGTTAACAGACGCGGAACGGAGGCCTGAAGAGGTCAGCTCAGCTCGGGAAGAGGCCGGGCCGGGGTGGGTCCCCAGGGCCCAGGCGCCGACCGCGCAGAGTCACGCGGGGACAAGCAGCTGGGGGGTCGGCTGCGCCTGGGGGAGCAGGAGGTCGGCACGGCGCGAGGTCGGCACGGCGCGAGGCCGGCGCCGGGCACAGACGGACCCGCCCGGGGACTCGCCCCGCGCGGACCCTCGCAGGCCCGGGATGCGGAGGTGGCGGCGGCGGGCCCCGAGCTCCGGGGCACTCGCAGGCGCCAGGCCGCGCCCGGGCCCCGTACGTCCTCGCGAGACTGTCCTTACCCTCGGGGCCACTCCCGGCCGCGCCGCCCTGGGCCTCAGCACCTAAATCCCGGGATTCGGCCGCACAGCCATCCCGGCCACGCCCCCTCGGCCGCCGGCCCGCCTGACTTCCGGCGACGTCACTTCTTCCAGGGGCGTGGCAGGCGCGGAGCGGCGTGGGACCCAGTTCCGCGCCAGGCAGCTGGGAGTGGTGGCGGTGTCTTGGGCGGCGGCGGTCCACGTGCTCCCCGCGGCCGGTTAAACTGTTGCAGGGCGCTGCCGAGAGGTGAGGAGCGGTGCAGAAGAGGCCGGCGGCTCCGGGCGGGGAGGACGAGGAGCGCTGCGACGCCTGCGTTCCCCCGTCAGCGCTCCCCGCGTCCCCACTGGCGGAGGCGGGAGAGCGTCCGTTCAGCCCGGCTCGAGTGCGGCCAGCGAGGGGCCTGGGGTTGGGGTGGCCATTTCTGTGGTCACCGCTGCTCAGGGCTTCTAGTTTGTTGCACGGCGAGGCCTGGGCTCTTGGCTTAGTCCTCAAGGAGGGGCGCTGGGGCTGGCGATCTGGAGCACAGGCCGGGATAACCGCGCGCGGAGCCGTATTGCCACTCCTGCACGTGGAACCTGGTGCACGCTACTTCGCCTCTGCCTGCCTGTCCCCTGTGCTGTCCAAGCGAAACGGGCTTATGGGAGTAGAACCGAGTTAATCACCCACAGGAGGGCTTGGCATCTATTAGACGGTCAGGAAAGGTTCAGTCTTTGCAGCGTGCACCCCGAAAAGAAAGGAGCGAGGCGACGTGTTTGCAAGCCTTCCTCTCCTCCAGAGCCGCCCGCTGAGCGCCAGGCCTGGCGTTAGACACACGGTAGTTATTAGAGCAAATCAGTGTGGCTTAAAGTTGCGCAGGTGATGTCGTGGGTGGGGGCTAGGCTCACGTGCTGGGAAGCAAAGCCCAGGCTTGCCTGCTGTGAGCCTCAGGTTGCCCGTCTGGTAAAGTAGATATCCATGCGCCTGCTGCCCAGCCCTTCTGCCATCGCCAAAGGACTGTCCTCTCTGTGATCACCTGTTGCACTTTTTATCACAACTGGGTTGGCGGCAGTCTGGCACCATGCCTGTCGCTTCTCTGAATTCTAGGCCTGGAAGGGACTTGGGTTTAGTCTAGTTGACTTGATCCATTGGTTCACAGATGAGGAGAACTTGAGGTTAAAGGGGGCAGTGGCTTGGTTTAGGTCCTGTACCCATTGGTTGTGGCTGTGGTGGGGTTGCCAGCCTGGCCCGTTAGGTGGGCCATTTTTGGAATGGTGGTGATGAGGTGTAGGTTACTGTGTGTGTGTATTAGAGAAAAGAAGTGCGTTAAGAATAGTGAATATTTTTGTAAGAAAAATAAAAATACAAAAATTTGTATTTTTGTAGGAAGAGAAAGATTAAAATCGTTTCAAATCCCAATCCTAAGGGCATATATTCAGGGAGAAAGCTATAAGCACTCATGGTGTGAGAATCCAGAAGAGGCTGGAATAAATGTGTGCAGATTGGTAGATCAGGGTCATATGTTAAGGAGCGCGTGTTCCAGAGAAGACTGAATACAATAGCATTAATGTACAATTAATTGGTCACATAGAAACCCACCTACAGTTGGGTAATGTTCAAGCTTCCATGACTGCTATTCTGTTTAACTTTTCAAGCACTGCATTGAAATGGATATTAAACATATTACAGATTCTGGGAAGTTAAGTGACTGTGACCATGAGATCACTGAGTTTTTAATGACCCTTCTGGTGCTGGCAGGTATGGGCTGCAACCTTTGGCCCTGAGTCCAGGCCCAGTGCAGCAAAACATGACCACCATCTGTTAAAAGGAGACTGAAGTCCCTACCGATACGATCCTTCTCAAGACCGCAGCCCCGGACTGCCCCTGGCTGCTTCCCCCAGCTCAGGATTGCTGTCCACTACTTGTTGACGTTTCCTTGCCCAGGGTGAGCTGGCTTTAGAATGAAGCCCCAGGGTTCTAGTATTTACGAGTGGAAGGTCATGTTGTGGAACTTTCTGCTTTTCCTCCTTTGGATGATGCTCTCTGGCTCTCAGAGTAGGGGCCAAGCAAATGGCAGGGATGGGATGGGTAAAGGTCAAAGGTCGAGGCAGCACCGCCTTTCAGACACCTCAGCCACTCACTGTGCCTGCCGCAGACCCTTCTGAGGCTGGCTGCACACCAGCAGCCGGAGGAGGTGAGAGCAGGACTGTCCTGGAGGTGCTGTGTGTGGTCATGGTGTGAACATCAAGGCACTTTGTAGAGAGCTGGGGGTCCCACGTCCTGTCTTTCTGGCCCTTGACTTTTTCTGGGGTGTGGCATATGATGAGAGCTCAGTAAACTGAAGGGCCACTGGAAGCACCTTTTTGGAATTTTGTAGCATTTATGTCTCTGAAGTTAAGCCAGCGCCAGCACTAAGGCTTGACTTGCTTGCTGTCTGCAGAGCGGTGGAGCTTGCTGTTCTCCACAGCCTGTCCGTGTGCTGCCCCCGAGAAAGCTGTTTTCCCCTGGGGACGGGGCAGCTTAGAGGTACAGTCCAGATTACTTGGGCTGGTGCCAGCTGTCCTCAGGCTCTGTGTGAGCTCCGTACAGGTCCGATACAGGTCTGATCTCCTTAGCTGAGCAGATGGGCGCACTGTTCCTGGGTCGAGTCAAGTGTGAAACCTGTTCTGCCCCCAAGCAAACAGCTATGTAAGCTACCAAATGAAAGTGACCCAGGAGGGACTTTTCAGGAGGCCTGTGGCTCTCCTGAGCCAGCATCTGCATTGTGGCTTTTCTCCAGGGGGATCCGGCCTTGCACAGGTGACATGGGCACTTTTGTCAATACTGTGTCTTCCTTCGGCTGGAGGGCCACTTCCATTGTTGGACCTTATTGTGAAAGTACTTTGGAATTTTCCAGCTGATAATTTGACTCACAGCAGCTGTTCTGCTTTGTGCACATAGGGACAGTCCCTTTCTTGGTGACTAGTGAAGGATTTTCTCTTGTTCGAACACAAAAGTGTACCTCCAGCCTGTGATGATGTGACGCTGGCTCTTGTTCCAGCCTTTTTTCTCCCAGGCAGAGTGGCTGTGCTTCGAGCCTGACAGTCACTGAACTCTCTCTGCATGCTCAGAACCAACAGTTTCCGGGGACCCAGGTGAGGTCAGGGGACCCCAGCTCCCAGAGCTCATGCCTCTGTTTCAGGACTCGGTCCTGACCTGATGAGATGCAAGAGAGGTTGCAGCATGGCCAGGGCCATTGTGCTTGCTTTCCTCAGGATTCGACGCAAGCTGTGGCTAAGCACATGCCTTCTTTTACTGACCTAGCCTGAGAGGAAGCTGACAAGGGGACCTGGGCCTGCGTCTGTACCCAGCAAGTCAGGGATGGGGATCTGAAAGCAAAGTGGAGTATCCCTGGGCCTTGGCACCCCAGGAGGGGCCAACGGGACGAACATTTCCTTTCGACGCTGGGTGGCCTTGTGCAGCCTTGATCCTTGCTTGTGCAGAACCTGGGGCAGAGGCGGGTTGATGCATGCGTGAGGGTTCACTGCAGGCAAGGGGAGCCCACTGCCAGGATTCCTGGGCAAAGTCTTAGCCTGAAGCCTACTCCATTGGTTCTCTTAATGGTCAGTTTCATCAACTTAAACAGCCTGCAGGGTTTTGCTGTGAAACTGATTTATAATGCAGAACATGGAAAGCGAGGACGTTCTTTTAGCCTCTGGTGATTACATAAGCAGGGAAAGTTACTGTGGCTTCTCTGCCACTTAGCTGAATCCCTGTGTTGCTGAGCACGGTAGCACACACACACACACAAACACCCTGTGAGCATCTTATTTTGTTTTTCATGCTGAGCTGCACTCTAGCCTCCTTTTCTATTTTCTTTAATTTCAAGACAGGGTCTTGATGAGTTGCCCGGGCAGGACTCTTAACTTTACTGCTCCTGCCTCAGACTCTCAGAGTGCTGGGGTTACTGCCTATGCCCCATGACATTGCAGGGTGGTTATGTATATGTGCACACTGGCTTCCCATGGGGCAGTGCCCCCGAGACCCTACACACCTGGATATGTAGGGTCTACACTCAGCCCTTGCAGTCGAGGTGCCGAATATGGTTCCAAGTCTTTCAGATTGGTTTGACTAGAAGCCCAGTGAGGGCGGCTCCTCCTCTGCTCCTAGCCCCTGAGGCAGGCAAGAGCCCAGGCCTCCTTCCCACACCGGTGGGTACACTGTAACATCCCTCCCAACCTTCCTAGCACCTGTGGGAAAGTCTTATTTTAGAGTGGCTTGATTTTGTGATACAGTGTCTCCCAGTGTGGTCTGGGCTGGCCTGGAACTTGGGATCTTCCTGCCTCGGTCTTCCGAGTGCTAGGATGACCACTGAGCACCGGGCCTGACAAAAGTTGCTTTTAGGCTTTTTCCCCGACTTTCTAAATGTCCCTCAACTTTCCCCTTGTGTTTTTCTTACTGTGTAGGAACCTGAATAGTTTTCAGTGTACACCTAAATTACCCTGTGTTTTGTAAGTCTCATATAAACATATTTTAGCTGGTGAGAATGGGAGGGAGGAGAACTTAAAGGCACAGGGAAGGTAAAATACATAGTGTTCTAAAACCTCTGAGTGCAGTAGTCAGCTAGGTTTCAATCCTGATTCTGCTGCTTCTCTGGGCCAAGTTACTTAACGTCTCTGTGGAGCAGTTCCCTCTGTAAATTTTGAACAGTGACACTTTTTCCCTCACAGGATTTCTGTGAAGGCTGAATAAGTTAGCACAGGAAAATGTGTCAGAATGATGCCTGACAAGAGTAAATGCACACTCGGCCAATGTTCGCCTTTTTCACTGTTTACTTAGAGGACAAGTTTTATACAGATTGCTTGTCAACACTGAAACCTGTTGTTTTCATGTGAAATTATTATGAAAAATCCATGCAAATCACTTATTAGAATAGAACTTTCAGCTTATGATACCAATAATCTGTTTTTCCTTTTTGTTTTGTGTGTTTGTTTTTTTAGGACTAGTTAAGACCTATCTCGCATAGAGAATACTGAATCATTTAGCTAAAAATGGTATTTTTTACATGCAATGCATGTGGTGAATCAGTGAAGAAGGTACAAGTGGAAAAGCACGTGTCCGTTTGCAGAAACTGTGAATGCCTTTCTTGCATCGACTGTGGAAAAGATTTCTGGTGAGTTCTGTATGGTTCGTGCAGATCCACAGTGAAGGTCCAGAGCAGTTTGGGACCTCCTGGCCTCACAGCGGCAAATTCCAGGAAATGAACAGAAAACACCTTGCAGGATCTGTTGATTGAAACTGGTATGGCTCCCACCAGTGCTTTATGAAACAGTTTGGTTTTCAAGGGAGTCCTAAAGAGAAGGCTGAAGGAAGAAAATCATGGTGACTTCCACGCTGGTCACAATGATGCTGGGCGCCCTCTCATTGCCACCTCTGCCAGGCCCAGGGTCACAGGTGCCCAGGGAAGCCTTAGCGCCCCTCTTACAGCAGCTCTGGGATGTGCCCAGGCTACAGAACAGGTGGATTTACCTCCAGAAAGCGAGCTTAGGGCTCGGGCTGCTTGTGCCTGGGACAGATGAGAAGAAACTCAGACCGCAGCACGGCACACGGCTTGGTCAGAGCCTGCTACATGGTGTCGCTCTAACAGTGGGCTTCTGATCACTTTCAGGGGTGATGACTATAAAAACCACGTGAAGTGCATAAGCGAGGACCAGAAGTACGGTGGCAAGGGCTACGAGGGTAAAACCCACAAAGGGGACGTGAAGCAGCAGGCATGGATTCAGGTAAGCTCTTCCCGATCCTCCCCATTCCTTCAGCGATCTGAGACCTGAGAACAAACGTCATCCGTGCAGAGGAGCCCCAGGCACGTCAGGGTTCAGGACAGACTGCGGTTGCTTGAGAAAAGAGTTCTTTTCTAATGCTAATACAGTTATGATGCATTTTGTCTTTCATGCACAAGTTTTTCCAGTTTCTCTTAAAATTATTCAAGAATTCTCATTAGCTTTCTGTTGTCTACTGAGCCGAATAGAAACTCTCTAAATTTCTTTTAGTGATAATGCAGCTCTTTATAAAGCAAATCATGGTAATCACATCCTTTGTCAGAATCGAGTTAAAATAGACATTTTCATAAATATAACAGTTCCCTGCTTAGCTAAAATAAGATGAAAATGTATGCAGAGGAATGGCAGAAGCCACGAATCTTGTTTGGCTGAGAAGCGTAACCTCCAGGATGTTACTGGTTGGCTTCCAGTATATTACAGAAAGCAGGTGAAGGACTCAGAAAAGAAAGTGCAGAGAGGAAAGGCAAGTGTTGCCTCTGAGAATTGAGCATTTTCCTCAAAACCTACCTGAAAGTTCCCACTTAGTATTAGACTGACTGCAGATTGTCTGACCCTGGCCGCCTTCCCAATCAGCAGTGTTCCTCAAAGCACAGTGTTTCTGTCGCAAAGGACCTGCTGTGTCTGCCCGTGAGACGTTTAGGCTGGCGACCGTTAGCCATACCTGGGGACATAGTCTCTGAGCCCTTGACACCCTGCTGGCATTCCTAGGCTCCTGGAGAGGGGACCCAGGTTCCATCTCTGCTGTCTTCACAATTCGAATGAAATCCTCTCAGAAAGCAACAGGTGAGCCAGAAGTAAGCAGCCAGAGGCCCAGCTTGAGTCTGGTGCAGGCCAGAGGAGAGGCATCCATGTGGGTCACCGGTGCCCTCTTCTCTCGGACACTGCTGGTCATTCCAGCGAGTGCTGGGCCAGCCTGAAGTCTTCCTGCTCGCCTGGTGGTGGTTTTGTTGCCTGAGGGCCTTCAGTTTTGTCTCGTCCCTGCTTGGGTCCTGCATCTGTTTTTCTGGCCCGCGCGTGGGAAGGTTCGTGTCTTTGCCACGCAGGAACATTCTCCTTGTATTTGCGTAACCCCGTGGTGTGCTAGGGTTGGTTTGCTGATGATTTTCCTAACTGTCTCCTGACAGTTTCTTAGCTGTAACAATTGCTTTTTTCCCCTGCCTTCACTGGCATTGCTTAGCGTTTGCTCTAAGTCTCTAACTTTGCTTTCGTCCCTGTTAGGTTCTTGTTATTTCAGACTCATGCATAGCTCGTTTTGAAACCCCATTGGTTAGTCTCTGTGCTCCCAGTGTGCAGTCACACGTATCTGTGTTGTTCAGCTGCCATCGCTTCCACAACTTCCGGCTGAAGCCGGGACCCACCGAGCGTGAACGCTGCACCCTCCCTGTCTGCTGTCTCAGGAACTCACAGCAGTGGAGTCGCACGGCATCAGGCCCTCTGCCTGGCTTGTCTGGCGGAACAGCTGTCTTCAGGTTAGCTTCCATGCTGTGGCAGCCGGCCAGATTTCCTGTCTTGTTATGTGGGAGATACCCATCAGATGGTGGAACACGTCCATTCTCCTGCCCATGGGCACCTCATTTGCTTGGACCTTTTGGCTGTTGTGAGCATAGGTGAGCTGCAGGTGGTCTGCAGATTCTTCTGGGAAAGGAGACTGCTGGGTCGCATAGTGGAATCTCTGTACTGCTGTCTGCAGCGGCTGCAGGGTTCCTATCCCTGCCAGGAATGCACAGGGGCTTGGTTTCTTCACATCTTGAAGAATGCTTTTAATTCATTCTCATTCTCTCTGTCTCTCTGTCTCTCTGTCTCTGTCTCTCGGTAATAGTTATCCTTCTGTGTCTGACATGATCTCATTGTGGTTTGGGTTTTTGTTTCCTAATGATTTGGGGTTTTGTTTCCCTCTCTCTTTATTATTTTATTGTCTCTTCTATTTATTGGTATCATTTAGATATACATAATGATAATATTCATCATAGGGAGTTTGTACCTGTATAGGGTATATCTGGATCCTCTTTTTTTCCCTAACCCCTTCCCCTCCCTTTAACCCCTCTTCCTATCCTTATT
Source organism: Cavia porcellus (assembly GCF_034190915.1). Classification (NCBI taxonomy): domain Eukaryota; kingdom Metazoa; phylum Chordata; class Mammalia; order Rodentia; family Caviidae; genus Cavia; species Cavia porcellus. The sequence continues at coordinate 68,946,604 of NW_026947501.1, read as the reverse complement.
TACAAAGCTTTATTTCCATTTTATCCTTCTTTTTATCGTCCCCCCCCCAGTTCCTCTTTCCTTTTGAATAATTTCTTATCTTAAAATATCTGTTGTACATTTGGTCTATTTGCTTTTATCAGCCTATCATACCAGGGAGATAATAGAATATTTACATGTGTGTCCAGTTTGTTTCACTCTCGAGTATGGTCTCAAGATGCTCCATTTACCTAGAAATGTCTCAAGTGTATCCTTCTCTGTGGCTGAGTAGTGCCTGCTGCATATAAAACCATCTTTTTTTATCCATTCCTCTGTTGATGGGATGTGGCTAGTGATTTGTGATATTGAGCATCTGGTCTTGTATGTTGGCCATCTGTGTATCTGTTTTGGAAAAGAGTTTAGTTCTTTGCCCATTTTAAAAATTAGTTTGTTTCTGATGTTGAATTATAGGAGCTCTTAGCATATTTTGAACATGAAACCTTTATCAGATGCGGTGTACACATATTTCTCCCATTCCGTGGGTTTTTTGCACAGTTGATAATGCCCTTCAATGCATAAAAGTTAATTTGGGGGCTGAGGATTTAACACAGCAGCATAAGCGCTTATATGGCAAGCACGAGGTTGTGAGTTTGATACCCATTACCCAAAAAAAGGTTAATTATGATTGTAGTCCAATTCATTTTTTCATTTCATAACCCACTGTCTGTTGGAAACCTTCCTCTCTTCCACTGACTAAGCTTAATATCCTCGTTGGAAGTCACGTGACCATTCATGCACATGTCTGTTTGTTTCCATAGAGCTATCATCACACTGTTAATTAGCTTTATAAATTTTGACATAAAAATCTATTCTCCTTTCAAGATTGCTTTGACTAATGCCCCTCAAGAATCCATGTTAATTTTGGGTGGATTCCCTCAAATATACGTATAAACTGAATTTCGCTCTTTTTCGCTTGGGGAAGAATTGACGTCTTAATACTATGGGGTCTCCCATTCCATGAGGATCCAGGAGGGTGAGTGCTGTCCTTCGGGTTCTTTGAGCCATGCTTTGGAGTTTGAATACACAAATCTTTCGCTTCTTTGGTCATGTCATTTCCTAATGATTGAGTCTGTGTTGTTTGTTGTGCTGGGCATGGAACCCAGGACCTCATACTGAGCTCTAGTTTTATTCTTTTTTTTTTTCAAATCTGTTTTATTCAAGGATGAAAAGAAAGAAAAAAACTACAACAAAATTTCAAAACACGTCAGTCGGGGCAGCAATGGTACATACATTGTGACTGCCATCCCCAAATCAGTCACCAGAGCACAGGACATCTGCGTTCAGTTGTCCGAACAGTATCAGCATAAATTTTTTTCTTCAGTGAACTCAGAGAAATCAGTAATACAGCTACCTTAACTATTTTTATATATTTACGTATACATATGTTGTTTCTTACAATACAGCTTCCTCTGCACTGCAAGGAAATCTCTCTAGGGCTCTCTAATCTCTAGATCTCTCTGTCCTAGAGAGATTTCCTTGCTGTGCAGAGAAAGCTGTATTGAATCCCAGTGTACGTGGTCAGGACACCGGCTAAGGTTCATGACAGCCTAGCAACTTAGCTCTCACACTAGTGAGACAACACGATGTTTACATGTGAGTCTTATTTATTTCATTAATGAGTATGGTCTCAAGTTGCATCCATTTACCTATAAAAAGTCCCCCAGTTTATCCTTCTTTATGGCTGAGTAGTACTCCAGTATATGAAAATACATCTTTTTTATCCATTCTTCAGTCCATGGTTATTTAGGTTGTTTCCAAGATCTGGCTCTTACAAACTGTGCTTATATAGGCATGTGTACACATAGATCCCTGTGGTATGATGTTTTTAATTCTGGGAAGATAACCAGAAGAGGAATAGCTGAGTCAAATGGAACCTCCAATCCTAGTTTGTTGAGGAATCTCCACACTGATTTCCACAGTGGCTGCACCAGTCTACACTCCCACCAACAGTGGAGAAGGGTTCCTTTTCCCCACAGCCCCCCCCCCCCCAGCATTTGTTATTGCTTGATTTCTTGATAACAGTCATTCTTTCCGGGCTGAGATGGAATTTGCATCTCTGAGCGGCCGGTGATGCTAAGCTACTTTTATTCTGAGACAGGGTCTTGCTAAGTCGTCCGAGCTAAGCATGCTGGGCTTGCCTGTGCTTCTCCTTACTGCAGCCTCCTGAGCAGCTAGGTGCCCAAGCCTGTGCTGCTACACCTACCTTATTCTGTTCTATAATTTTCTAATTTTGTTTTTGAATTGTTCTTACTGTCTGAAAATGCAACTTGACTTTTCTTTCTCTCTCTCTCTCTCTTTTTGAGACAGGGTCTCCCAACAGAGTACAAACTGACCTTGAACTCACTATGTAGCCCAAGCTGGCCTTGATTTTAGGGCAGTCCTCCTGCCTCAGCCTCCCACCCCGGCATGCCCAGCCTGCAGTTTGATTTTTGAGAGCTGACATACCCCACAACTTCCCAGTGCTTCTCGTGTGGAATTATTAGGGCGTTCTGCATCCCAGTCCACATTGCCACAGAGGTGTCATTGGTGCGCAGAGATAATTTTATTTTGTTCTTTCCGATTAGGAAGTGTCTTAGTTACTTTTTATTCCTGGCTAGGACAAAATACCAGATGCCCAAAGTTAGGGAAGGAAAGGTTTATTTCTAACAGTTCTTAGAGGTTTCAGTCCGTACTGAGTTGGCTCCAAGGCAGCATGGTATGGTGGGGCAGCCTTTCGTGGCCGCTGCAACAGCAAGGCATGAACCAGAAACAGTGAGACACAGCTCCTTCCCGCCCTTACATCATATGCTGGCCCTACCCCCCGTGGGTGTAGCATTGCCTGGTGCCCCAGTCTGAGCTCGACAGTGAACCAATGACAGACCATAATTGCATGAGGCCTGGGGGCCACTGACATAGACCATGATGGGAAGCCTTTCAGGTTCTCTTTCTTGTCTAACTGATCTGTCCAGGGCTATCATGAGTATCAGTGGATCCATATATGTTTAAGCTTAGGTATAAATACAGAATCTGAATTGCAAATGTGAGTGGGTCCTTTGGTCATAGCAAGGCCTTGGGTTTGGCTTACATGTTGCCTGTTTATTGTTCCACATTTCTTTGTAGAAAATTAATGAATTGATAAAGAAGCCTAATGTCAGCCCCAAAGTGAAAGAACTTCTAGAGCAAATCAGTGCTTTTGACAACGTGCCCCGGAAAAAGGCGAAATTCCAGGTATGGATTTGATTGGCTCCCCCAAGGGGGGCTGTGTGACCATGACTGCCTTGTGTGCACCCTCAGAATGAGACCTGTGGTTCTTTTTCCTTTTGTTCTTACAGAACTGGATGAAGAACAGCTTAAAAGTTCACAGTGAATCCATTCTGGAGCAGGTGTGGAACATCTTTTCTGAAGCTTCCAGCAGTGTAAGTGCAACCCTAGTTTAGGTCTGCAGCGCTCAGCAGGAGTGATCTCTAATAATGATGAGCAAACATGTGACATGTGGGCCCAAGGCAGCCTGCGTTTCTAGGACAGAATAACTGTCCTGGAGAGACTTCCTTGCTGTGCAGAGAAAGCTCTAGCGTACCCAGTGGGTACGTGGTCAGGGTACCAGCTAAGGTTCACGGCAGCCTAGCAGTCAGCGGGGAGGGCACTGGGAGGGACAGGAGCTCAGGGTTCTGACAGACCTGGCTCAAATCCCACCTCCGAGCCTCAGTTTCCTAATCTGTATCAGGAGTGGCATTGGCACTAAGCAGAAAAACAAAGTGAGGGGTATGGCCGAGTGGTCCTGGGTGGAGGGGGAGAGGCAGTGGGGGGCGGTCTCGGTGCTTCCCCAGGGGCCCAGTGCTCAGGGTGCTCAGCTGGCACCATCGCCTCCCTCTGGCCCCATTCGAGTACATACTTCACCTGCCTGTTGCACTCCGCTTCCCTCCGGAGCCTCCATCAGAGGTCTGAGTCAGCGGGGCTCTGCCTGGTCCTGTTCTACATAAATGATTGCGAGTTACTTATGTAGAGAAAATAATTCGGCAGCAGATCGAGATCAGAGGAGAGTTTCTCTTGGTGATACATCCAGCATTGGTTTCTATCAGAAGGTACAGGTTGGACCCTTGGAAGCTATGATTTGTCACTTAAGATTCCTTTAGCGGTTTCTCTTTTGAAATTATGAGCTCATTAAAAAATACTACAATAGCTGGGGAGGGTGACGCAGCCCTGTCACCCTCGCTCCCAGGGAGGCTGAGACAGGATTGCAGGTTTGACCCAATGAGACCCAATCTGAAGATACCAGGGCCAAGGATGTAGCTCGGTGCAAAGGCCCCAGGTTTGGTTCCCAATACCTTAGGAAGAAAAATGAACAAACAGAAACCCATCAAATCAGCTGTGATGCCTGTGCTCTGGGAGCAGGAGGACGGTGACTTGCTGTCCCCCAGGGCAACTCTGTGGGTGGTGGTTGCTGGGGCCCCACACAGCCAAGTGTAAGTCCTTGGCACAGCGCAGGGCAGAGCAGAGCAGAAGCCCTGTGTAATAATGACGTGCAAACATGTGACATGTGGGCCCAAGGCAGCCTGCATTTTAGGACAGAATAACTGTCCTGGGAGACTTCCTTGCTGTGCAGAGAAAGCTCTAGCGTACCCAGTGGGTACGTGGTCAGGGTACCAGCTAAGGTTCACGGCAGCCTAGCAGTCAGCGGGGAGGGCACTGGGAGGGACAGGAGCTCAGGCCAGCCACATTGCTGACGCTTCTCTCCCTCCTTCTCTGCCTCGTTGCGCCAGGTGGGGGCTGTGCTGCACTGTGTGGCTTCCCTTCCGTGGCTGTGGCACCAGTGGAGGTGGGTGGGAAGGAGGGTTCTCTGCCTGGAAGAGGTTTCAGAAGGGCCCGGGATGGAGTAGGGAGAGGGCTGGCTGGCTTGTTTCTGAAGCAGCTCTGGCTGCTGGTTGGGAGGTGGAGACTTGGTCTCCCCTGAGTGGCGGGAGGCCCCGATGGGTGTTAAGCGCCCCCTGCAGTCTGTGTGGTAGAGGCCTTGTCCCCAGGCTGGCGCTCCTGGGAGGTGGGGTGGGGAGCCTTTCAGGGGTCACAGGGCTGGGTCCTTGGGTCACAGGGCACATGTGCCCTTGAACAAGACCTGTGCTTCCTGGCTCAGGCTGAGTAGTGCTCCTTCCCATGGCTCCTGTGCAGAACAGTGGGGCCACCTGACCTTGGACTGGAGCCTCCAGAACCATGAGCCAAAGTAAACTTTTCTCTGTAAGTCTGTCGCCTCGGGTGTTTCACTATGGTAATGGGAAGCCGACTAGCACATTATGGCAGTGTTCCCCCGTAAAACAGACAGAACTGCAGGCTAGGCAGGAAGCTTCTCTCTTCCCCGCTTCCTCCTGAGTCTACTTCTGGGATTCTCCTTAGCTTCTTTCCCCTGAGTCTTCCCAGCTCAATGTCTCTGAACAGCTTCTCACAACTTGAACGGTGTAATTGAGTGTCTGTTTCCTGTGCTGCTCTTGGAGGTGCTGAGCAGTCAGGCTGGGTCCTCACTCTGCTGAGAGTCTCTGGTCCTTCAGAGGAGAAGACAGTGAGTCCCTTGTCCAGGCCATCTGGCTGGGGACAAATGGAGCAGGACCTGAAATGCCCCAGCCCAGAGGTTCCCAGCACCCAGAGCAGCCTGGTGGCTGCAGTCTTGGCCACTTCTTCTTCTGCCAGGGGCACAGGGCTCAGGGCATGCAGCAGGGGATGGGGCTGAGCAGTGCCAACGGTACCACTCAGTTCAGGATCCATGTGCCGATTCTGGTTAGGTAATACAGTAGATGGGATGTTCCAGTGCACAGGGCTTTTTAGTTTCCTTTGGTTATGCATCAGTTTGTTTTCTGGTGCTGTAAGAAAATATACCTAAAGCTGGTACTTTGTAAAGAAAAGAGGTTACTTAGCTCACCGTTTTGGAATCTGGAAGTCCAGGATCGAGCAGCCTCATCTGTTCAGCCTCTCTGGACCCCCAACCTCCGAATATATTCACAGCAGGTGACATCACAGTGGGTGGAAGGGACCTTGTAGCAAGACAGGAAAGGCTTGCTCTTTAATAACAACCTACCATTGAGAAAACCAAGTCCTTTGGAGCCCAGCACTGATCTCCTTAGAGGATGGCACCTTCAGTGACCTCACCACCTCCCCAGGGCCCTGTCTCAGGGTTCCTCACCTTGCACCAGTGTGAGTCGCTGTCCCTGTGCCCTGTGCACGGTCCCCGGCATCTGGGTGACAGTGCTTGTGTCAGTGTTTGGTGTCCTTTGCCTGCCTATTTTCTGTTTTTGCCGCACACAGCTGTGCGAGGCAGGTGGGTGGAGCAGGGGAGTGACTTGTCCCCGTCACCTGAACCCAGGCCGCAGACGAGTGCAGTGATCTCCACACCTCCATGTCCCTTGTGCGCCCCATGGAACCTGAATAGAGAGCGGGACCCAGTGTCTGGCTGGAGCAACAGAAGGATTCTCTGTTCCTGCATCTTCCAGTGCCGTGAAACTGTCTGAAGATCTGCTCGGGCAGCGAGGCTGTGGGCTGGGGAGTTTTTCCTCGTGTGGGATTTACTGCTGCCTTCAGCCACGGGGCTCTGGGTTGTGAAAGGGCATAGTAAGAAACCACAGTGACATGAGCATCTGTGTGCATGACATGAGCATCCGGGTGGGACCGCTGTTGAAGTGTCACTTGTTTTTGTCACCTAGGAGCCAGGCAGCAAGGGGCCGGAGCAGCCGCCCCCCACGCAGGGAACCAAGCCCCAGACAGATGCCGCCGCCACCAAGCTGCCCCCCGCTGACACGAACGGCTCCCAAGGGGAGCAGGCGCAGATAAAGAAGAACAAAAGGGAGAGAAAGGAAGAACGGCAGAAGAGCAGGAAAAAAGAAAAGAAAGAACTGAAATTGGAAAACCATCAGGAAGACTCGAAGAGTCAGAAGCCTAAGAAGCACAGAAAGGGGCGCGAGACAGAACCAGAGGCCAAGGACGAGGAGGCCCCGAAGGCCAACGGCTCGGCAGGGGGTAAAGGCGAGAAGCAGCGGGGCCAGGCTGGCCTGGCGGTGGCCGAGGGCGGCCCGGACAGCAGGCCGGCCGCGGGGAAGCGCAAGCGGAAGCAGTCGGAAGGTACGCAGCTGTCACTGGGGTTGGTACCAGCGTGGTCACGAAGCGAGCCCGGTTCCGTGAAACCTGGGGGAGGGGAAGGAGCGAAAGCTCTGGGCTCTGAGCTGCACACGGTCCGGTGGTGATCTTGGTGCCCTCCCTGCCCTCCTCAGCACGCAGGGTGATGGGACTCGGTGCTGGGCTCCTGCGGCGGAAGGTGACAGGTTGCTGGGGCGGGGAAGGTGACGGGTCTGGTGCACTCATGCAAGCAAGGCTGTCATTCAGCGGTTGACTGGTTTCTTTTGCATTTTCTAAATATTTAGTTGAAGTGGAGTCTAAGAAGAAAAAGGTGACATTCCCAGGCGATGCTGAGGACAGAGAACCAGAAGACCAGGAAGCTCCTGCAAAAGGTATCTCACCATCGCTGGAAAACACCTCCCTTAGGCCTGGAGAAGGGGTTGGAGAAGCCCTTCTGGGGGCCCAGGCTGTGTGTCAGGGCCCTGGGCTTTGTTGCTCCTGGGAAGATTCCTCTGACTAAGGAAAAGGGGTGTCTGGGCCAGATCTATGTGCGTCTATGTCCCGTTTGCCCCTGGCAGCATCAGTTTGTGGAGAGAGAAGTGTTTGGTTAGGGTTAGGATTCTGGAGCCGGTGGTGGGAGTCGGGATGGAGCGGGGCTGCTCAATTCATGTCCAGGAAGTGAAAGAGGAAGGGGAGCCCTGTGTCCCAGGGTCCCCTTCTAGGGCACCTCCACAGTCCTGAGAAGACTCCTCCAGGCCTCACCTCCTAAGGGCTCTGTTGTTGCCACTGGTGCCAAGCGGGGTTCTAGGCTTTGTAGTCTTGTAGGGGACACTACAAGCCCACCCTGTAGCAGTGCCTTGCCTTTGGGATAAAGGGGAGCCTGGAGGGGCTTCCAGAGACTTGGTTTCTCTCGCCTGCCCTAGTCCTCTGGTTCCTGCCTCTTGTTAGGCTCCAGAGCATCCCCAGGGTCAGGACAGGTACAGCTGTGCCCCTGCCTGTTGGCTGCCACCCTGTGCACTGCAGGAAGCCAGGCCTCCTGGGGTCCTCTCCTGGAGCCTGTCCCGAACAGCACCTCCCACTGAAGTGGCCTGTGCTCATCTCCCTGTGTCCCCACTCCAGGACCCAGATGGGACTGCAGTGTTAGCAATGGAGGTTGGTTGGGACTGGCCAGGCTGGGTTAGAGCTCTTAGCTCGAAACCCCTCCTAGCTCTGTACCCAGAGCTTTTACAAACTCAGTTTGTTTAGGAAGTCGTGGGTTTGTGCACAGCCCTAAGGGGTAACAGCCCTAAGGATCCACATATGCCTCCGAGTCACACCCCAGGGGCAGTACTGTAGGTCCAGATTCGTCCTTGGGGTGAGGATGCCTTCCGGAAGTGCGGTCCCCTGGCTACAGTTCCTTGTGACTGTCCCCTCTCTGGAGCCCTGTGATATTGCTGGTGCATGCCGCAGCCTAGTGTTGGAGCCAACAGACACAGGCGACCTTTCCCCAGTGGTTCACGTGGCGATAGTGCTCGTGATTCCTGTGTCACTTCTCACAGGAGAGCAGGGCTCCAAAGGGCAGTGTGTGCTTCGAGACCCGTGCTTGGACAGACGAGGGCGCCCTGCTGGGCGAGGACTGGTCCTTTGGCTTGCTCTCACCTCATAGGGCCTCCTGTGCAATGCTTTGCTTTGCAGGCAAATTCAACTGGAAGGGAACTATTAAGGCCGTTCTGAGGCAGGCTCCGGATCATGAAGTATCAGTCAAGAAGCTGAGGAAAAAGGTACGGGTGCGGGCTGGCTGGGGAGAGTTCCGGATTTTAACCTGAAAGCCGTGAGGAGAGGAAGTGTGATTGCCAGGCTGTCTGCTTCGCCTCTTGGGTCTGGGGCAGGAGTTGGGCCAAACCCCTGGTGTGGCCGTCAGTCGGCCACATTTGCGTCAAGCCTTTGGAAGGGAGGCCTAGGCCCTGTGTGTTGAATTTGCATTGGGTTTGGACGTGACTGAGCTAGGTGCCCTCCAGGGTCCAGGTCTCCTCTTTTGCACCTCTCCAAGGCGGCAGAGTCCACTGTGCGACCAGCTTGCTCTCGGCTTGTCCCTGAGTCACCTCTCCCAGGTGAATTTCCAGGACGAATGTCCCTGGTAACCTTGTTTTTCTCTGTGAAGGTCTTGGCGCAGTACCGCACAGTGATGAGTGACTGCCACAGGTCGGAGGAGGAGCTCCTGGCCACCTTCAACAAGAAAATCAGCAAAAACCCCAGCTTCCGCTTGTTAAAGGACAGGGTCAGGCTGCTGAAATGATCCTTTCACTCTTTGGAAGTTGACTTCTTGCTTTCACTGCTTTCTGTAAAATGTGTAATGAATTATAACAACCTCCACTTTGCTTTCTAAAGCCGTATTTTTAAGTTAAGAAAAAGATATATTTTTGTTAGAACTTTTATGAAAAAAATAAAGTATATTCTTGTCCAGGATCCTAAATCTGTGGTGGCAGAATTATTGTACTTTTAAAAATAACATTTCTGTGTGGAAAAGTTAGTGAAAAGTCAAAAGGTAAGTAACTCCTCCTTTGATGGATGTGACTGTGAGTGTTTGTTTTAATCCCTTTGCTTCCATGTGTTTCCCTGTGCTGTGAAAATACGCGTGTACATCACAGCACTGAGCCCAGCAGTGGCTGTGAGAAGTCCTGTGTGTGCTGCCCTATTCAGCCGGAAGTCCTGGTCCTCAGGAGAGGCCTCTGTGACAGTCTCGCCGGCTCTCGCTGTGGCCCTGTCTGGCCAGACGATGCTTCTGCACTGATGGCACTGCGTGACCTGCATGGTGCTGCTTGTCTGAGTCCTGGTGTGTCGGCCCGGGTGAGGCCATGTGCATCTCTCCCTCCTGGAGGAGGTCATGCCCACTGGGTTTCTGAAGGCTAGTGCCTTTGGTAAGCGTCACCCCCTTTAGTATTCCATCCTGCATGTGAAAGCAACACTGGGAAGGAACAAGGGCTGCAGGATGGGGCTGGGGAGTATCGGGTGAAGGTGGCCTCATGGGACCCTCCTGGGCTTGTGTGAGCCCGGGAGCCAGTGTCTCTTCCAGCCTTGCCTGTGGTTGGCTGTGACCGGGGAGGTGTCATCAGTGTCCCTGCATCCCTGAGCAGGACTTAGGCCGCGTGATCGGGCCTGGCATCGGGTCCTGCTTTCTCCTGGGCCTCATCTTCCTCTTCCAGTTCATTCCTAGTGATTGAAGGAAGTAGTGGAGTCACAACTCCAAACCCAGAACCTCAGCTGCTGCCGCCATCCTGCTGGTCCTGGAGCAGGGGAATCCTCAGGCTGTCCTCCAGCACCAGAAAGGTGGGCCCCGATCATGTACCTGCTTCGGGACAGAAGCCAAATGCAGCCACCCAGGGGGTCCCCTACTACATGTGTCCCCACCGTCCTTGGCGTGTGGGCAGATGCAGAGTGCCCCTGTCAGACGCTGATGTAGAGACACTGCAGCATTTCAAGATGTGTGTCTGTCAGTCTCACTGTGACAGAATTAAAATGTGTACTTAATGTCACAGTCATTTCTGTCATCCTCGTCAGCTGCTAACCAGGTGCTTCAGGGATTGCCAGGCACAGCAGCCATCCCAGAGTGCTGAGGGTGTGTCCTGTCTGACCTCGAGCACCACAAGGACAGAAGCGAGGCCAGTGGTCCTGTGTCAACCTTGCCCCTGCCCTGGGGCCTTGGCGTGCAGCCTGCCCCTTCCTTGATCATCCCCAAGGTCCTCACATGGAGTGAATTTCAAGGATTTTTGTCTCTTATACTTACCTCTTGGGGTAGCATGAAACTAAAACACTGTTCACAGAGTGCCTGGCACCTAGTAGGCCTCTGAGGAGTCCTTAACAGACACAAAGTGTGCAGCCCTTCTGAGGCCCTAGGGGATGGTAGCAGCCAAGCCAATGACATTTGGCATCAGATTTTATAGCTCTACCTTGTCCAAGTTAAATAGAACTTCCAACGCTACCATATGTGTTGGCCTGGCACGCACGGATCCCCGAACCTGCTGGGATGTTTGGACGCACCATTGCCTTATCTTGATGCCTTAATTCTTGAGGTATTCCCAGTGTTTACCAACTGTGTCCTGGCCATTTTCCGCTTAGCAAGGAGAATTCAGGAGCGGCTGGGATGTGTGACTGTTGTGTGCTGGGACCCTTCTACCATCAGGCGGGCACATGAGGCTCCTAATAAAGTGTGGGAGTCAGAGAGTAGACTGGGCTGCTCTGTTCTCTGCGGGCCTCGAAGTCACAAGGACTCCCAGTACTTGATGGCCAAGGGGCATTTAGATGGAGAGTACCTCCTGGTGTCTGGATCTCAATACATCCAGCTTTTCCCGTGTCCTCCAATTCAGTTTTGAAATAACTAAAATCTAAAATCAGCCTTCACTAAAAAGTGCTCTATTTCATAGCGATTCCTCAATTACAGGAGGGCAAGAGGCTTGTTGTATAGTTCAGACTTGGTATCATTCTGATAAGCTGGTTTTTGTTCCAAGAGATGATGCAGGTGATAACATTTGAACACTCAACCCTTTCATTTTCAGGAGAACTGCTGGCCACCAGCATGTGCTGCAATTTTACGTTGCAGCAAAGCCCGACGGGGGTGGGGAAGTGGCTCAGTGACACAGCACCCGTCTGGCCGCACCAGGCCCATGTTCAGTGTGCAGCAGTGGAGCGAGGGTCCCTGATGTCCGAGGCCACCTTCCTGTGCTTTCCTTAGCCCTCTGTCCCTGAAGCCATCCCGCATCCCAGGACCACTCACTCCAGACTGTATAGCCTGGGCTGAGTTCCGTGCCAGGCCTTGGGCCCAGGAATCTTCAGGAGGCATCAGCTCAAGCTCAGGGAAAAGTCGTGGCCAGAAGAGAGAGACCATTCAATCCTGCCAGGGGTAGGATGGAGGCACGGGTTTATTCTGGTGCTACAGGTCGATCATTTGGAAGGAGCAGTGATTCCTTACCAACACCACGTGCAAGGCTGTGTCTTTTGAATGTGGAGGACATGAGATGCTCATAGCCAAGGGCAGCTTGGACTTGAGGCTGAAGCCAAGCTTGGTTTCTTACCAGCCAACAGCTCCTGCTTGAGCAGGAAGGCCAGTTTCTCTGAATTTCAAAGATTTTCGTCGCTTACACTTACCTCTTGGGGTAGCATGAAACTAAAATACTGTTCACAGAGTGCCTGGCACCTAGTAGGCCTCTGAAGAGTCTTTAACAGACATAAAGTGTGCAGCCCACCAAGTGCCACCCTCGGAGACCCTGGCCCAGAGGAGGCACTGCCTCCTGCGTGAAGCTCCCTGAATGCCTGCACTGCGGCAGCAGGACCATGCAGCAGGGCGACACATTTAAACAAAGAATTCCACCATGAGTGTGAAGTGGCACTCTGGTGACAGCCAGCGTGTAGCCACATCTCAGGACAGTGACAAACTCCTGCAGCAGCCCGCCTCAAGCGAGCCAGCGCTGATGCAAACAGCTGTCGGAAGCACAGCGGGACACGTGTATTGACACACAAAACCACTTGCAGCGTGCCGTGCAGCTCCATGGATTATGCACAGAGTACACATATCACTGTCATTAAGTAAAAGGACAAGATTATGTCCAGGTATTCATGGCCTTTCTTTGAACCCTTGGCTTTGAACCTTCGAAGCATTGGCTTTGCTTGGTTTTGAACTTGATGCAAATGGAATCACACAGCAGGCACCGACTTGTGCCTGGCCAGCGTCCCCTGAGAGCCATCCACGTGGCTTTCAGATATTGTTTCTTATACTGCTTCACAGACTTGACCCACTCCGCTGTTGGTGGGATTCCAGCTGTCTCCAGGGCATATGGGTTCCCAATGAGTTCAGGGTCTTCCCCCCAGCTGCTATGTGCGTGCTGCTGCTCTCATGAGTGACATCGCTGTCACAAAGCACATTCGAGCTTGAAAAGACACAGCCAGTGTTTGGAGTGCTTTCTACCAGTCTATACTGCCACCCTCTGCCTGCTCCCAAATCTGGTATTTCCCGAATTTCCATCTGTATATTACCTTCTCATGTACCTTCATGGGGCTATGATAAGATTACAAAGCAGAGGAAAGGGGTATCCCCAAGCTCTCACAGCAGCTCAGTCTTGAGTGATGTGGTGGAGCACACCTGCAACCCCAGCATCTGGGAGAGGCTGACTCGGGAGAATTGCAAGTGGAAGCCCTGCCTGGGAACCCAGCAAGATCCTGTCTCCAGATAATCAAAAGGCTTGGGGATGTGGCTCATTGTGAAAGCCCTGGGTCCGATCCCCAGCACCACATACGCGTGTGCATACACACACACACACACACACACACACACACACACCTTGCAGCGTAGCAGTGCTCTGGCTTAAAAAGTGGCATCTTAATCCTGTTCCCACAAAGAAACTCAATATCTCACTCAGCTCCCTTAGCATTACATTTTTTTTAGCTTCTGTAATTTGGAATTGGGCTTCCTAACTGTCTGGGTTACAAAACAGGGAGATTTCTTAGAAAAAGAAACATGCACTGTTGAAAAGAAACTCTATTTTCTTTCCCAGTGCAAATGCTGCTTTGGCTTTTTTTGTTGTAAGATCCAGGAAGCTTTAATTTATTCCCTTTGATAGGGATGATGAAGCTGCCCCTTTGGTAGCTGAAGTTGTAATTGCTGAGTAAATACATATGTTTGTGGAGCCTCCAGGGTCAGATGGCGCTCAGGAGGTCACCCCTTTGTTGAGCCACAATGAGGCTATTGTGAGACGCTCAAACACCCCCCTCTGCAACTCTCCTCTCTTCCCTGTGACCTCAGGCCGATTGGTGTCACAGGCCTGTGGTCGATCATATATTAGATTTCTCTGTCGCAGATCAAAGCGAGGTAAAGGACCAATTCTACTGGGTATTTCTGATTGCATTGCTTTGGGGATTTGGTATCAAGCTGGAACCAGGAGTTTAATGGTAATGTCATTGGATCCCACTGCAGCCCATTTTATACCAAACAGGGAGGTATTATACTGCCGAACCTGAACAAGCAGCTGTGGGAGGCTTCAGGAAGAAGTTAAGGTCACAGAAACTTCTCCGCTTTAAGGTGTTCCTGCATAGGGTTTCAGAATCGAAGCCTCTTGGCTCCTGCATCTGTGAGAGATGGGCTGAGATGCTGGGAGGGTTGGCACGGACTTGTAGAGCACTGAGTTCTTTTTTGCTGGCTGCATGCTTCAGTCAAGGTGTTTCACAGAAGCACCCGCCACCTCCAGCTTGGATGAGTTGGAGCATCGGAGTGGTAATGACAGCAGCCACTGCACCTGGAGGACAGTCTGTGCCCGGCAGTGTTAGCCCACACCGCCAGGTGGCCTCACGGGCTGTGTCCCAACTCAGGCTGTGGTCAGGACGTGGCCGCCTTCTCTCACAGCTGGGTGTCTGCCCATCACTGCCCACTGTGACAGGCTGATGTCTTCTCCCCTTATTTTGTTTTTCTTTAATTTGGGGACCAGTAGAATCCATATGAGATGCAGTGGTGGTGGGGCAAGGCCTCAGAAGAGGTACAACGTCCGGTTGACCCCTGTGGGTGCAGGCTTCCTCCTCCCCTACCAATGCCAGTTTGTTATACTTGGATTTTTGTAAAGTTGGCAAGATTTGCTTACGGACTCTTCAAAACGTGTGTGTTGAGCCAAGCACAGTGAGTGGTGCACACGTGTAATCCCAGCACTCTGGGAGGCTGAGGCAGAAGGACGGCAAATTCAAGTCTGGCCTGGGCAACTTACACTGTCTCAAAATAAAACAAAAGAAAACATGGACTGGGGATGTGACTGGTGCAAAAGCCCATCAAGAAAGTACCAGACTCATAAAAAACACGCATTTGCGTATTTGCTTTATGACTTGATGAACAGGCGTTGAGTCTTTGAGGGAACTACCTGCAGCTTCTCATTGTGGGGAAGGCAGTGGCTGGTTTGTGCAAGCCTAGTGTGCACACCCTAGGGCACCCCTAAGCCAGCAGCAGCAGGTGTGATTGGCCACTCTCATCCAGTGGCCTTTGGCTGCCCTTTAGAACATCCAGGCCCTGACCTGGCTTGGGAAAGAAATGCTGTGACACATTCGCAGCATGTCTCTGGCATGGTTGAGAACAGGCAACCAGGTCACCATCTGTCCTCTGTGTCTTTGGCTTTCATTGGCAGATTCTGTCAACCAGGGATCAGACAGACTACAGTCATGCTGTACTTGTCACTGTCCCTGAACAACAGGGTGTAGCAGTGGTTCACACAGCAGTCACATGGCGTTAGGTGTGACCAGCAATCCAAAGGGGATTTAAAGCAGAGGGCAGACTCCAAGCTCCTGGGATTGCAACATCCCCAGGACCTGGAAACACTCCCCCTGGTGGACACCGAAGGATAGAGCGTCCCTTTTGTGGATTCAAATCCAACAAAGACCGGCTGTAGTGCCAGGAGACCCAGCACTCAGCCCTGATGTGCCCCAACCCCCTGACTGTCCTGCAGCAGTGTCTTGGCATGGCAGTGGAGAGCTTGGGTGTAAGTCCTGGTTCCCCCACTTTTCTAGCTGGGAGACCATGGGGCAAAGAGTCCTTTTTGTTTGTTTCTAGACAGGGCCTAAGTCATTCACTGGCCCCAGTCGGGCTCCAACTCGAGGTCCTCCTGCCTTAGCCTTCTAGACCTTTGGAATCACAGGTATGCACCACCACGCTCAGCTTATGCAGTGACCTCTAACCTCTGGTGAACTGTGTTAGCTCAGAGTCACAGCCGGGCTACAAGAGAACCATTTAATCACTGAGATTGAGGGAATCAGTGAACACCTCTTTGGGCCTCATAAGAGAGCTTCATGCCTCAGTTTCCTCATGTGTAAAACGAGTTGTAACAGTGCATCCCGAGGGTGTGGTGGGGTGAACAGTAAATGTGTGTGTAGTACGTGGTGTGGAGGCCCAGAATTCCATCACCACCCTTCTCTCCTGAGCTCTTCCTATGGCTCTGCTCCCAGGCCCAGGCCAGCAAACATACGGTGCCCACCCTGAGTAGCCCCAACCTGAGGCCTAGATTCCCCTGGAATAATAACATTACTGGTTGATGTAGCCAGGCCCTCGCTGAGCTCCTGACATGTACTGTGAAATTGTCAAAGACCCCAGGAGGGTGGTGTCAGGGCAGGTGAGGGGCAGGAGAGGAGCTGTCTCGGGCAGAAGGGCCCAGGCACACAGCGGGCGGCAAAGTCAACACCCATTTGAATTTAGGTGACTCTGTACCTTGGGATTTTCCTGCCAGTCAGATTTTGTCCACAGGTCAGGGGCCCCTCCTGGTTTCCGCTTGCCTCTTCTTAGCACTGATGATGTAAATTTTTATCATAAAGATATTCCAGGGAGAGCTTTTTTTAAAATGTCCATAGTGAGTGTAGTAGTGCACACTTGTAATCCTAGCACTCAGGAGGCTGAAGCAGAGGATCACTGTGCGTTCAAAGTCAGTTTGGGCTATACAGTGAGACTATCAAAACAAGAACACAACAATGAGGATGTCCAGGCCAGAGAGAGAGATTTTCAGGTGGCTTCCACAGTGAGTCATGTGATCAGAAACTACTTTTGTCTCTTTTTGGTTAATTTTGGTGCTGGGCATTGAACCCAGGGACTCAAACATGCCAGACCTCTGCTTTGCTCCTGAACCAAACCCACAGATCTTTCTATGCCTTTATGAATAAGATGGGGTGCAGCGCAGTCATTCAAAGCTATGAGGAAAGCATGTTTGTTTTATCTGATTGCTTACCCCAGAGTAACCCAAACTGAACTGAACATTTAGCACTGAATAGTCAGCTCATGCTGGTGACGAGACTGGCATGAGAGCCTGGCTGGCACTGGGGGGGGGCAGCAGGATGCACCTCAGTTCCGCTCCAGGCTGGCCTGATGGTGACTCACATCACACCCGGAAGCGACTGTCAAGATGCCTGTCCTTTCACCAGACCCCTAGACCCAAGCGTCGCTGCCAGACTGGTCACCCAGCCAGGAGCCACAGAGGGCTCAGGACCTCTACAGTCGGGGGTGGAACCCACCCGGCCATCAGTTCCGGTCAGTTGCTCCTCCCACCTCCTCCCTTCCTCTCTAGCTTGAGGACTGGCCCATTGTCTCTGTCCCAGTCCTGTCTTCTGCGTCTGTCTGTTGTCTGGCACCGTGGCAGCTGTGGACTTGCTGTGTCCCTTCCCTGGCCTCTTTCTCCAGAGGGCAGCCTGTCCTTGGCGTCACTCAGGCTGCTCTGAGAATGCGGTAGGCTCTCACCTCACCTTGCCTTCTCAGAGCTCTCTCTACCTGGCTGCTTAAATGGAACGTGGCCAGAGAGCACCCCAGGCAAAGGGAGCAGGTGCTCAGAGGGGGAAGCAGGGCAGGCTGGACCTGCAATGGAAGCAGGGGAGTGGCAGGCAAGGGATGGTGCCACCTATCTGTCCCCTAAGGGATGGGCAGCAGTCTCCTCTTAGTCACAGGGGCTATGCTTCGAGACTCCTAGAGAACTGAGTTATATAGTAAGCCATTATATATATATATATATATAATATATATATATAGTTAGTCATGTTTATCAATTAACAACAATAACAAAATAGAACAATTACAATAGACCATAAGAACCTGTGTGAATGTGGCGTTTCTCTCTGCTTCTCCCTCTCCCCCAGGTGGGTACCACATACAGTGCAGTGATGCTGGACAGAGGGACAATTCATGTCCTGGGCGGGAGGAAGTGAGACGGTGCAGTATGGTGCCACTCAGAACATGATTAGACTGTATACTTATTTACTTTTGGAAATTTCCATTACTATTTACAGACCATGGTTGACCACGAGCAAGTTCGGGAAAAGAAAACCTCAGGCCAGGAGATGGAAAAAAACAAAGCAGAACAGAACCGAAGATGATCACATTAAAAGTTGAACAGTAAACTGGAAAAACATCTGATATTTAAAGATATTTTTGAGCTATAAAAATAAGCAAAGATTTAAAGTCCCACTAGGAAAAAGGTATATACATAACCCGTGGACATGTGAAAATTTTGTTAGTAAAGTATAATAAAATCGCAGATTTCCCCCCCAACTATGAATTTGGAAACATTTCTCAAAAAATAAACTCCATTATTGGTGCAAATGCTGAAAGTGGCTTTGCCTGGCCCCTGCTGGGAGACTGAAATAAGCCCTTTCCCATGCTTGTTAGAGAACAGTGATCAAAAGACCAGAGGCTTCCTTTCTTTAATCTTGCAATGTCATAGCTTTTATCAGGGAAATGACCCAGAGAGAGGTATAAAGAGAGTCACATATTTCACTGCATCTTTACACCAACAAGATGACGTCTTTTCAAGAAGCAGCTTTCTTCTTGCAATGAAGGGCAGAATCCTCATGTTATCTACGCAGAATTACTGAGCACTTTTGCCAAGCACTTTTTCTAAGCACTTTCCAGGCATTAACTCTAGGGGATGCTCACCGCCCAGCCAGGGCTCCCAGCTTCATTCTGGTACCTGCTTGCTGTTCCACAAATGAGGAAACTGGCCCTTAGAAGAATAAAATAACTTGTCCAGGTACCCACAACACGGTGAAAGAACAGGTCTAGGCTAGCCTGGCCTTGGGGACACAAGTAACAGAAAACCATTCAAGTTAACATGTTTTTCAGGGCTTGAGTGGGGTGGGGAGAAGGACATCTGTAAATTAAGATTTACTGAGAGCTGCCCAGAGGCCAGGCAGTGCCTTAAGCACTTTCCAGGTCCTAATGCTTTTACCCAGGTACCCAACCTCAGAAAGCAGGTGCTACTGTGAACTCCACACTGCAGGCGAGAGAGCTGGTCAGAGGCTTAGAGACGGAAACAGATGACAATGACCAGCCGGGCAGCAGGCTCCAGGACTCATGCTCCCGCCGGAGTAACCAGGACTCTGTGGGGTTCAGGAGTCGGAGTGAGCTGTCAAGACCTCAGCTTGCCCCCAAAGCCCCCTTCCCCACTGGGCTTCCCCTTGTTTTTCCAGAACGGTAGCCCCAGGCCCACATTGTCTTCCCAGATCAGCACAGCAGTACAATAACTAGTCTTCCCTTCTCTGGGGACTGAGAGGTCTGGTGTGGCTTGTGCTGTCTGCAACGTGAGCAGAAAGGAGAAAAAGTAGCTTCTCACAGGAGAGGATGCTGGCATATCCACAGTGAAGAGCAGGCAGCTGTGACTGGGGGCCAAAGGAAAAGCCGTCAATGCTGGTCTCGCTATGTGCCCAGTGTTTTCAAGGCGCTGGGCAGCTGAAACATGTTTGCTCCCAGATCACAGGCACAAGGAGGAAGACAATAAAACTTGCTACTTGCTGGAAAAGCAATGTGAGCAGGGTAGCTGGAAGCCAGAGTCAAGGAAATACTGATTAAAAAGTAAGCAGAAAGCTGGGTGTGGTGGCCCAGGCCTGTAATTCCAGTGCTCTGGGGAGCTGAAGCAGAAGGATTACAAATCTGAGCCCAGCCTAGGCAATTTAACAACTTAACAAGGCCCTGCGGGGCGGTGGGGAGCAGATGTCAGGTGTTGAAGACCCAAGACAGCAGCCGAAGCTGCAGTGATGGTTCTACATCTACCCAAACACACAACCTATGCCAGGCACCATGCTAAGCAGTCCCTGCACATCTGTCTTTATTCTGCTACCTGCTATTTCATGGGTGATGAAACTGATACTTAGGAGGATGCAATTGCATGCCCAGAACCCACAGTGATGGAGACAAGATTCCACAGTGTATAAATGTCTTGGATTGGTTACTGTTGTTGTGGGGAGAGGCCAGCAAAGATCATGGTCAAGTTCATTGTTTTCCTCACGTTGTAATCCATGTTGAAAATGAACATTTCTTCGCTGGTAGCAATCTGACACCACCTAACCATAATTAAGGTGCCGCAGTGCCCACACCAAAGGATTTATTCAGTAGACCCCAGCAAAGAAGTTGTGGTCATTAAATACTGGATTTTTTCCAACACGCTTTTAAGTATCATTGATATAGCGTGCAAGCTGTGCCATTTAAAATATCAGGGAAAAAACTGGGAGGATTTCAGGTGCAAACACAAAGAGCCTGAAACCACCAAGTCAGAAACCTGAGCTGGCCTGCAACTACCACGTATGGAAACCCTGGAATCTCCGTGATGCTTTTGGGACTATTTGGTTACAAGGGAGACCCAGAGCTGACCTTTCTTCCAGGAGACAATCAACAGAAGGCTGTATTTAATGGGACGAATTTCTTCCCATTAACAAAACTTCTAACCTTGTACAAGAGAAAGAAGGGAGGGTAAAGAAGAGATGACTCTTAGTTCCTTAGGAGTCTGGATAGAAAACAAAGAGCAAAGAACCGGCAAAAGGAGGTATTGTTTAAGGACATATGATCCACCCTGCTTTAAGTCCTTTCCTCAAAGAGTATAGAAAAGCTAAAGAATAACAGAAACAAGTCAGTGGTAACTTGACTCTTTCATTAAATATTTTTATTACGCCCCTTTTACAAATACCCACAACATGTAGCTATTAAGGCATCCCTGCTGAGTAATCCACATTTTACTTCCTGTGCTTTCTGGCCCGTGGAACCCTGTATTTAACCTGTCCCAAAGCACTTTTCTTGCTATGTCACAAATCCCAGTAGAATACACTGCCCTTTATTCAGGACTCCCATCCCCCACATGTACTATTTCTCTGTGGCACTGGATTGCAGCCATTGCTACCACTAGATTCTTTCCTTGCATGGAAAGGAAATTTAGCTGCTCATAAAATGATGGTTGGTTGAATTAACAAAGTGCTTCTCTTTATGTATAAACACTGTAACACATTATCTTGTAGTGCATCTTCATGGTCATCTTGGGACCAGGAGCCCCTTAAGAGCAAGGCCAGTGTCAACGGCCTGGCATGATACCTGACAGTTCCCAGCAAATAGCACATGCACAGTAAATGCCTGAATGGCTCAGTACAAAATTTCTCAGCATATGACTCAGTAGGAAAAGAGTGGGAGAACACTAAAAGGGGTTATTGATGAAGAAAAAGGTGTGAACTAGAGAAAGACAGTTTATAGGTGCTGAGTCACGGGAGAGGGTAGTTTGCTGGCAAAGCGAGTCTGTCCCAAGATGCCAGGTGGGGTGATGTCGCAGGAGGGAGATGGGGGCCCATGGGAACACTATGGGTGCTCTTAAACCATTCCAGAGAATGTAGAGGCATATCTAATTACCACGGGGCAGAAGGGGAAACGGGACAGAATGGTTCCTTTCCTGCCAATGTTCAGCTAAGTGGTCGGTCATCACCTCTTGGCGGGAAGGATTAGGAAATCAAGAATAACTGTTACACAGATCAAAATATATTGGCAGCAAAGAAGGAAACTACGAGGAATTCATACTGAAGTTGCGACTCCCGGGAGCTAAGACAAGCTACCTTGGTTAGGTCAGGGAACACATGTTCAGGAGAAGGGCAGGAGGCTACACATCTTGGGGCTAGGGTGACCCTGCACAGTTGCACCTCGAGGGCATGCCTTGATTCCTATGTTACCTTTTCTCTTGGCGGAGATTGTAGTATTATAATGAAGTAAAGTTTGCCTATCACAAGTGCACACTCTAATCTTAGGGTGGTGCGTGGACTTTTTTCTTTCTTTTTTTGTCTTTTTAGACAGGCTCTCCCTATGCAGTTCAGGCTGGTCTTGAGCTCACTTTGGAGCCCAGGCTGGTCTCCAATTTGCAAGGATCCTCTTGCCTCTGCCTCCTGAGTGCTGGGATGATAGGCGTGTGCCACTACGCCCGGTTTGGAACACTACGTCTAAAGAACAGTTTTTCTTTGGAGGTCCGGGTACCGAGCGAGAGGGTCTGCATCCTGCCTTCCTAGGCGGTCCCTCGACTGTTTCGGCGGTCATTTCCTCCTCCCAGGAATCTCTCAACCCTTTCAAGTCTAACAAGGTGACTCCAGGAGAGCAGGGGAGGGAGGAGGACTGTGGGTTGACACTCTAGGGCTGTGCGGCGGATACCGTTTTATATTTTGATTCTGACGGCAAGAAGCAGCTCCGCACGCTGGGCTGTACATCCCTATCCATGCCCTGCACGAATTCAGCAGCAAGGTAATCTTGGTCCTTCAGGGCTTCTGTAGAACAGAATAAATTTAGCAAACCGGTATTTTAGAGACCAGAAAAGATCAATACTATTTTAAAATTTAAATCACCTTTATGGGAACTTGAGGGCAGACTGTAAAACATTAATTCTAGCGTCTCATTTACAAAAACCACAAAGATAATACAGTCTACACTTTTAACGCCCCCGGGCAGACACCGGAAGTGTTAGTTTCTACGTGACGTCACTTCCGTCGCGCTTAGAGTGGTGCCAAGATGGACGCTCCCTGGGCTCGGGAGCAGCTCCGCCGGCGTTACCAGTTGCCCACTGACGTCGAGACCCGGCTAGACCGCGAGGGCGACACCGGGCGGGGTGAGGCGCTCTCCCCGAACTTGTTCAGGGTTTCCTGGAGCTTCTCGGATACGAGGCGCACAAAAACCGCCCGCCCCAGGGGCCACTCACAGCCCCGACCCAGTTTGGGGGAAGCAGAGGTTCCATTTTTCAAAACATCCCAAATCATTTTGCACATCAGGTACTTGGTGTCATGAAAGAGCCTTAGAGATCATGTAGCCCTGCACATCTCCGTATCCTCTGCACTTTAGAATTCCCTGAACAGTAGGTTTAATAAATTTTTGGAAATATCCAGTAAAACTATCCATAGGTTCTAAACCTTAAGAATTAGCCAAAGAAATATGTTTGAACCGTTACACGAAGATGCGTGTGCACAGTGCTTCTTTTCTTTCTTTTTGGTTTTGGTATGGAAAATTGGACGCAAGACCTTTTTTAATTTTCAAATTTTTAGACTGTCTTTCTGAGTTGCTGTGTTACCAGACTTGTGATCTTCTTGCCTCAGAGACCCAGAGTGCTGGGATTACAGTACAGGCATGCAGCATCACCTCTGACTTTAGTGTATTTTACATACGGACAGATTTTTCTGTACCAGCGTAGATTACTTCAGAGCAAATTGTGTGCCACCATTTGAGCAGAAAATGTAACTTGTGTGTTCATCCGTGAATTCCTAGGGTATAGAAGAATTCAGTAAAGATGATAGTGATGACTGCTTCTGGGTGTGGGAACTGGGGATAAGGGTGGGAGAATTCACTTCAGATCCTTTTATCCTGTATGTTGTAAAACCATGTCTATATATTAACTTTCCAGAATAAGTACAAGTATGGTATCCTGGCATAGTAATTTTTAAGTTTCAAGGATATTTCCTAGTCTATGTTATGAACAAACACCCCAGGGAATCTGATGTCATCTAAAGGTCCAGCACCCACATATAGTTCCAATGGTTGTTAAATGAATTTAGAAAGTATCTCAGAATCACCTTTCAGTTCATGTCTCAAGTGGGAGAAATCTGACACTGCGGTGCTTTGGTACAGTGGTTTTCCCTTTCCATGTGTGAGTGGGCCTCAGAATGGTATTTGTTTAAAATCAAGTCCTTTGTTGTAAAGTGTTTTTAGAAAGTCACATGTCCATTTCATGCTCTCATATTTCATTTGGTATTTTTTTTTAATCAGGACTAATTACTATCCCAGAGGAAATGTGAAACATAATAATAAAATTCCTATATTTATAGATGGCACCATTGTATCTAAAAGGTTATAAAAGTGTAAATTGTATTTCAGAATTCACAGAGGAAATAAGTTGACTATACTGAGCCTATTTTATGGTGGCTCCAATTAATTATGTAAATGTAAATCTATCTTGATTTATAGAAGGATTTGGTACTAGAATGGGAGAGATTCTGGTTATTAGAAAGCACTAGACAATGATTGGCTTAAAGTAGGTATAATTTTTCTTGTAAAACTACAGCAACTTAGTAAGTTGAAATCTTTATTTACAGAAAGCTCCACAACTGTTGAGAAAAAGGAAAAACCTCTTCCAAGACTTAATATCCATTCTGGATTCTGGATTTTAGCATCCATCATTGTGACCTATTATGTTGATTTCTTTAAAACTGTTAAAGATAACTTTCACACCAGTAGGTAAGAAAACTTATTGCTTCATAATTAAACATCCTTGTCTTATATTTTTGTATTATATTTTGTCACTTGAATTCTTAAAGACTTTTAGTAAACTAGTTTCAACTAGAACCATGGAGGAGATGCTAGTGATAAAAACAGGTATGGGTCAAGGGTACAGCTTTGTGGTCTGAGACAACTAAGTTACAGTGTTGTGTAATTGGCATCTGCTTGGGTGGTAGATTACAAGTGTTTTTATCACACACAATGGTAAATTTGAAGTAATATGAGCTGATCCACTTGATTATAGTCATCGTTTTCTGTGCATCAGACCATGTGCACCTTGAGTATGTACACTTGCAATTTGTCAGTTGTGCCTCAGAAAAACGGAAAAAAAAAACCAGGACAAATAAGAGGATGTGTGCTCTGGGCAGGCACAGCAGGGTGGATGAGAATGGAGGATTCCTTCAGGATTCCTTTTCAGCCCAAATCTGTGGGATGTAGAAAGTAGTGAATTTTAGGGACCCGTCATCTCCCAAACCCCTCCTCATGAAGATCCATCGCTTCAGTGCTCTTATGCTAGGGGCCAAGATTCCAGCACCTGAATCTTGGGGTGGAGTACCCATTGGACCCCAACTATTGCAGGAGGCTCCTCCTTAAGTTTTTTTTTTCTTTTTTTTTTTTTTTTGAGACAGCCTCTTGCTATGCAGTTCAGGCTGGCTTTGAGCTCACTTTATAGCTCAGGCTGGTCTTGAACTTGCAATGATTCTGCTGCCTCAGCCTCTTGAGTGCTGGGATTGCAGGCCTGCACCACCATGTTTGGGTTTTTTTAAGTGTTTCATGAGCGAGAATCTGAAGTCAGCCTGTCTCCCTGACTGACTCTCAGTAATCCACGCAGCTGCGGACAGTGGAGGAGTTTGTGGTCCTCTCTCCCTGTCTTTATCCCTCTCACACGCCAGACTGCAGGGTCAGCCAGGAAGTAGCGCTCAAAACAAGGTTCTTTCTGGGCTGACTGGCTGGTGAGAGCAGCCCGAGGCATGGGGTTATCAACCCCTCTCTTTAATCCGACCTGAGTTACATGTCTCCTGTTTTCTCAGGGTGAGACTTTCCCAGAGCCGAGGTTGTGCAATTGCGGGTCCCTTCACACCCCTTCTCCAGGTAACCCCTCTTAGACAGGTGACCCTTCGGACTGGCGGTGAAACCCGTGCCGTTTTTCTCCGCAGTTGGTTCCTCCTGGGCGCTGCCCTGCTGCTTGTCAGTTTGTCTGTCGCTTGTTACTGCATTGTCTACCTGGAGTGGTACTGTGGTGTTGCGGACTATGACGTCCAGTATCCGACGCTGGTGCCCATCACCACTGCCACGTTCATCGCAGCGGGAATTTGGTAAGTTACCTTGGAAATGAGGACTAGCCTCGAGCCCCTCGCGGGCTGTGCTTCCTGCCTCTGGTAAATACTGCTCACCTTGGGGTCCCTTAGGCGCTTTATTTGTGCTTCGTCTGTTCTCTGTGTTTTCTTGACTACTAGGGATGCAGCTCTGTGTGAAGGCCCCAAGTTCAGCCCTCCTCCCCTTTCTTATTTTAAGGCAGAGTCTTGCTAAGTCACCCAAACTGGCCTCAAATTTGAGATCCTCCTGCCTTAGCCTCCCAGGGTGCCAGGATCACACTCACGCGCTACAACACCCAGCCCACTGTATGTGTTTTTGTGAACCTTACAGAAATGGGCGTATGTGGTGTCTTTATTTCACATTTGACTCTGAATGTGTGACAGTGCAGTTGTTGTTGCTTCCCAGTGCCATTTATTTTGTTATTGTTTGGTGTTCAGTCTAGCTGAGTTCCAGCTGGCCTGTGTCACTGTCAATGGTATAGGTTGTTTCCAGTTCTTTCCTGTTATGAAGGATGCTGTTAAGAACATGCCTGTACCTGTGTCTTGCGGCACATGTGCTTATGGGTCTGTCACGTGTGCGTGTGTACATGTGCGCACATGGCACCAGGGGCTGAGGTTCTCAGGTCCTAGGGGTCTGCAGACTTACGGCTAGTTTCCAGAGCGGTAGTGCAGTCAGCCCTGGGGCCCTTGGGTCCGCAACTGTGGGTTCATGAGCCGGCTGGCCGGGGAAGAGGAGCTGCATCTGTCCTGAGTGTGGAAGGCTTCTCCTCCTGTCCCTGTCCCCTGGGCAGTGTGGCAACTTCACCTAGCACTTGCGTGGTGCCGGGTGTTCAGGGTTGTCCTAGACAGGAGCTAAGTACCTGGGAGGACACGCAGCTGTTATGTGTGAAAACCACGGCATCCGGTACCGGGGTTTCCTTAGCCCCAGTCCTGTTGTCCCTGGCAGTTATTTTTATCCTCACACCATGCTGCAGTGAATATGCTTATACTTAATAAGTTCAAGTCCTCAGTAAAAGAAGGAAGGGATTTTTCAGCTTAGAAAAATAATACCTAAAAAAAGTAATACTTGCTCACTGAAGAAAACTCTGTAAGGTACGTGAAGACAGAAACTCATCCCATGATCCTGCCAGTCATGTATTGTGTGTAGCTGTTTAGTATTTTTCTTTCTTTGTATGAGTTGAATTTTGGTTTTGCAAAATCCATCCATTTTTATACATATTCAGTTTAAATATGCTTTCTGTGATTTCACTTCAGTTTGAATTTAAGGCTGTTTGTCACTGTGATGTGGGCACCAGTGTGATTTTACTTTTATCTCCTAGCTGAGATCTCCCCAAGAAATTGTTAGAACAGTTTTTACATCAGTGGGATTATGATTATTTAAAATTCATGCTTATCAGAATAGTATGCATTAAAACCAATAACTGTCTGAAAAACTTACTTAACTGTTAATAGTTTTCTTAGTTAACTTCTGTTAAATTCCATCATTAAAAATCACTTGTACTCAGTGTCTTATTTTTCATTTGGTGACAAGAAATAGTGTTTTTCTCAGTGGAAAATTAGTAGCACCTTGTAAACACAGACTGTTTTCCTTCTCTTTTTATTTGCTGGTGCATGAGGCATAAAAGCCCGCCGTGACCATTCGAATTCACAGGGCGCCACAGATGCTGCTTTAAGCGACTTGGCTCTCTACTGAGCCAGGCCCGCTGCTGTCCAGGAAACTGTTTGGGTCCTGGAGCACATGTAGCATTTTCTTCCTAACGCTGCCTGAGTCGCATGGCTGCGGAATTACGGGGTACACAGAAAGCTGCTGGGGGATGAACCCCTCACGCTGTGAAATGTGTTTGCGGACATTAAAGCAGAGTTGTCAGTTCTTACACCCATGTTTGGTCCTTGCAGTTTCAACGTGGCCTTGTGGAACGTGTGGTCGTTCTTCACCCCGCTGTTGCTGTTTACCCAGTTCATGGGGGTTGTGATGTTCATCTCGCTCCTCGGGTGAGCTGAGGTAAGGTAAGACATCTGGAGGGGCGACCTTGTCGGGAGAGGTCTTTGGGACATTTGAGGGATGCAGCTGTCACACTGCTTCTGAGTCGTGTCCAGGAGCATTTGCACAGAGCTGTTCCCGCTCTGACCCCGGGCCCAGGGACCGAGACCTCTCTCCTGTCATAGGATCCAGCCCTCTCCTGGGGGCGGCTCTTCAGAGCCCTCCTGGAGGCATCAAGCATACCTCCACTGTGGCTGAGTCCACACGCGAGGCTGTTTGTCTGGAAACCCGCTTCAGTCAGCTTACAAGGACGATTGGCCAGAGAATTCTTGAGGCATGGAACTTGGGAACCGTGGGCAGTTTGACCTAAGTGGGGGTGAACTCTCCGCAGTTCCATCTGTGCTGGCTGCTTCAGAAAAACTTAAGAGATGATACAGCCCGACCTTTCTTTCCTGTGTTGCTTAGAGAGTCTGTGTCCTCAGAGCTCCCTGGGCCTGCTGCCTTACAGAATACGGTTGGCTTCCGAGCCATTTATCAGAGAAACGGGCAGTTTCAAGACTGCTCCCACCACCCAGCATCTGGTAAAAGGACAAATAAAAACCGTCCCTTCATGCCACTCCTGTCCCACTTGGCATTCCCTGAGGAAGCTGGGACCCCCCCCAGAGGAAGTCAGCATCTACAACAGTTTACTGACAGGGAAATGAGGCCCAGGGAGAGGAAGGCTTTGCAGCTGTCCTGTGTCCCAAGGAGGGTACCCTTGCCATTGGCCACGCTTGTGTTTCCGTGGGGCAGAAGGGCCTTTTGCTGCCTGTCTGAGAATGGTTGCCAGCAATGTGTGACAGTAGTCGTGTAGGCAGTGTCCTCCAGACATCGCACCGCGTGGAGAGAACTTTAGGACGTCCTGCAGTGGCCCTGTCCCTGTTCACGGCACTGCTCAGGCAGCTCAGGGCCTAGCACATCCCCTCTTTCTGCCTGAGTCCTGTGCTCTGCTTCTCTGACCACCAGGAGTCTCCTGGGGCCGTGGTGACTTCTGTGAGCCCTGGGGAGCCCTGAGCATCATGCCAGGCGATGGGGAAGGTCGTGCTGTCGGGGCCTTGGATCGAGCTGTGCCTTTGCAGTTCATGAGCAGAACACAGGGCATCTGGTGTGGGACGTAGGTGCTGGTTTCCTTTCAGATCAAAGGATGTGGATGTTTAAAAGGAGTGACGGGACGTGCAGCCTGCCGACAGCATTGTGGACAGGAAAGCTGCAGTGTGGTCTCGTGTCTGGGAAGTGACACCTGGGATCCCTGGGAAAACGGTGAAGATCTGTTGTTGAAATTACAATAAAATGTATTTCTTTTGCCCAAGTGATTATTCAGCTTTTCAGAAGTCTGTGCTGTATAGAAATAACTATTTTGAGATGTTAATCTGAATTTTGGGAGAAGTAGTTCCATTATTGTTGTATAACATGCTCTTTAAAATTTTGAGTAAGTGCTGCTTTTTCTCTTAAGGGGTAGCAATTTTTTGTCTAAAATGGCTGTGTGTGTGCAGAGGAACTGTGTCGTGTGCCTTTGGTACCACTTTGGTCATTCCTGTGTGTCATTTTATAGTAGTTTTGTTAGGTGGCGGGACCAAATGGAAAACTGTATATTTTCTCATCACTTTTGATTTTACCATCGTGGAAATGAATGGATTTTTAGCATTTTTAATTATCGTATGTATTTTTCTGTAACATTTAAATAAAATATTTTTATAACTTTCTTGTGCATTTTATTAATAAAACTTTGGAGTAGCTTGTGACTTTAGCTATTAACACCTCGAGTTAACTAAGTAATGAGGGCTCCTCTTCAGAGGTTACCTGCTCTCGAAGGACCTCGTGACCATGGTGTCTGTGCCCCCAGGTGTGGCTGCCCGAGTGTGCCCTGCCGTGGGCGGCGTGGTGAAGCAGGATGCACGCGGTGGCTCTGTTCCCGTGGGGGCTGACCTATCGGCACTTGTGTGGGGGGCGACCAGTCCCTGCCGATGACAGCTGCAGGCCTTCGGTGGTGACTCATGTTTTCCAAGTGCAGACTGGAAATAGTACCTGTCTGTGGGGCTGGTGATACATGTAAAGCGTGGTAACAATTGGAGGAGAAGCTGGAATCTGGGATCAGGGACAGTTGTCTGCCTAGAGACAAGTCGGGTGTCATCGGCAAACAAATGTGACCCAGCGTGGGTGCACAGAGGTGTGATGGGATGCAGAGAGCATCATCTAAAATGGGGAGCAGGGTCAGGCAGCAGTGTGAGGACCCGAGGGGCTCCTGCTGAGGCCGTGAAAACGAGTAGCTGGTCCAGACCTGCTGAGGGGAGCTGGTGGGGCTTGACAACAGTGCCCCGGTGCCTGTGCCCACACATCATCAATCATTTTGTTTTCCTGAATATTTTTGGCTGGAAACCTAGGGCTGGGTTTTTTGGCTTAATCTGCCAAGGGCCAATATGGTGGCCGATGAGGGTGGTGTGGAGATTATCCTGTTACTTAAAGGAGACATTTTAATAAATTTGTTTCAGCAACTTGGTCCCTGCTCATGTTAAATGACTCCTGTGCCTATTATTTATGAGCCTTTTGCTTCTAAGTAGTGAAGAAATGAAACGTGTCAACTCTTCTGCAAGCCAGTGAAGGAGCGGCCCCTTGGAAGAGAAATGCACAGTGGGTTAACAGCTGGAAATCCTTGCATCAGAATCTGGCATGGGTGAGGGCAGCTGTGCTCTGACTGCAGCAGTCAGCGTCAAGACTGAGTTTGGAACCTGGGTTACACCTCTTGCACACGGGCGGCTTGAGTGCAGGGTCTGATCCAGTTGGTAGGTGTGGCTGCCCTAGTTGGACACATCCCCAGGTGAGTCCAGTGTGTAGCCTGTGTGAAGAACCCTCCTCTCCAGGCAGGGTGGGGAGAGACCTCTGCAGAAGCCAGGGCATTGGGATTGGCAGGAACATAAAGGTGACTGAATCTAACCTGGTTTTCAACTGTAGATTTTTTTCTGTGTTTGTACTAGGAATTGAACTCAGGACCTTGCACTAGCCAGGCAGGCGCTTTTGCCATTGAGCTAAATCTCCAGCCTTCCAAATTTAGTTTTCTAAGATAGAAACCAGACTGAAATTGTCCTAAGTCTGCATCTGGGACCCTGGTGGGAAGGGTGTGATTTTTCTTGCGAGTTTGACTCTGGACTTAAACTTCCTGGTTGTATTGTTTTTGTACAGCAAAAAAAGTGAACTCTGGATTCAAAGAGTAACATTGGAAAGGAATGCCAGGGACCATAATGAAAAGAACGGCAGTGGGGTAGTTTGGGAGAGGCCGCAGGGTTGGGTAACAGGAGGTACTGGATGTCCTCTTCAGGGGCTGCTGTTAGGATAATGCGCTTCACTTTTTAAAAACTCATTTTCATGGACTTTGGACTCAGGTGAGTCGGCCTTGGGTGAGAAAGTGTTTTCTAGCTTCTGGCATTGAAAATGCAGAATTTTAAAAAAGGCTGAAATGGCAATAAGAATGTCTTGGTTACTTTTTACTCATCGCTGAGACAAAATACCTGAAGCCCAAAGTTGGGAAAGGAAAGGTTTATTTCTTAGTTTTTGGAGGTTTCAGTCCACACTGAATTGGCTCCAAGGCAAGCGGGCATGGCTGGGCCACAGTTCATGGCTGCAAACAGCAAACAGGAACCAGCAAAGAGCAGGACACACTTTCTTCCTGCCATTACATCACATCCTGGCTCCACCCCTTTGCAGGTGGAGCACAGACAAGCACTAGACAAATAACAAATGCACAATTGGACCTCCTGAGGCCTGGGGGCCACAGACATAAACCATGACACAGGATTATTTCATGTGCACTGAGAATTAATTTTAAAGAAGCAGCACTGAGGTTCTCGGTCAGGGCAGATGGGGAGTTGGAGGATGAGTTGAGCAGACGAGTACCTTGTTCATAAAGGGCCCACAAGGCCTCCCGGTGCAGTTCTGCGCTGGAGGAATAACCTTTCCCCATCCCAGCAGACTGGCGATGTGCAGCGGGTGATTTACTTCTAAAGCAATGTGGGCATTTTGTTCTAAGTACTGCTGCAGCTTTGCTGACCTCTGTACCTCACTTTGAGTTTATCATTGTGCCTTGAGATAGACGGTTCCTATTGGCACAGAAATTTCTTATAACAGCCCCATCTCCAAGTGAACATAAAATGAGGTTTCCTTATGCTCCCCCAGTAGTTACCTCTTTCTTTGGGGGCAGCAAAACTTTGCCAAAGAGTTCTCCATGCTCGTATCTTCCACTGTGTTCCTGTCCTTTAAAGAAAGTTGCATTGTGACATGGATGTGATGGAGCGCACACCGTGTCCCAGCGTGTGTGGTAAAGGGGTCAGGAGGGACCTCCTGAGCTTTGTACGCCCTCAGCCTTGCCCTTCAGTGGCATGAGTGATGGACACACCTGGAGCCCGCTGTCCTTCAAGCCACAGGGCTGCTCAGTTGGGTCCTTGGGTCTTCCTTGGGACCATGGTGACTTTTTCTCTGAGTGCCCGGAGTCCTGTCACCAGTGGTCACTGTAGGCAGCCTCCTGTTGCTTCCCCTCTGGACACTCCTGCTGCACGGTCCAGTTACAGATCACTGCACCACCAGCCACACCCAACCAAAGTGGTTTCAAACAACGGCCTCCCTTTATTCTGCTTAGGAATCTGAAACCTGAGCAGAGCTGGCAGGAGCAACGTGTTTGTGCTCTGGAAAATGCAGCTCAACCTGCGGCAGGGCAGTCTCTGTCCAAAATGGCGCTGGACGGTGGCAGCCCAGCGCTGGTGGAGCTGGATCTCCGTGTGGACCTTCCTGTGCAGCAGCTGGGGATCCTCCCAGCGGAGTAGGTGGGAATGAGGAGTGAGGATTTATTAGCATTTTGTTGTAACATTGCCACAAACACCTCAAGATAGTGGAGACAGGTCCTCGTAGAGCACTGCCTGTGGAAGTCTGGGTGGCGCTTACAGACTGTGTTCCTTTCCAGGCTTGTGGAGAGACCTATTTCCTTGCTTGGCAGAATTCCTGTCCTGGTTGGCAGAATTCAGTCTCACGCAGTTGTTGGACCAGCACCACCGTTTCCCAGCTGGCTGCTGAGTGCGGTCCACGCTCAGCTCCCAGGGGCCTCCTTTCCCCTGGCCTCAGGGCCAGCAGCAGTTTCCATCCCCCTTGTGTGCTGAGCCACCCCTCTGAGCAGTGAACGCAGGGCCTGAGCTTCCCATGTGAACCAGGTATGGTCTGATCCACCAAGCCATGAAGCTGGGCAAGCACAGCAGCAACCCATTATCAGACACAAATGGCCAGTATGGGACACCATCTCCTTGGGGATTAGAACTTCAACCTGTGACTCTTGGAGGAATATCCAGCCCATGTGTTAGTCTTCCTGACTGAACCCTAGACATTATAGAGCTAAGTCAGGTGGTATTTTCTGCTGCTGTAGAGACCAATTCTGAGTCACTGACCAGGCATCTGAACTTAGGCATTCCCCCAGGGGTTAGTGATTCCAGGGGTTAGCGATCCTCCTGCACCCCTTCCGCAAGGAGAGCTGGGAATCTGCACCCATATTCTGTGATTGCAGTTGCCTTTCCTTCTCATCACACTGCAGTGAGCTGCCCCATCTGTACGTTTTACAGGGGGCCGGGGGAGCCTCACCGCTGTCATGGAGTCCACAGAACAACATTCCCTGTGTCCTACACCTTACATCCCAGCAGGAGAAGTGGACTGGGAATCTACTTTGCCTGTGTCTACCAAAAGGTCTGCATAGAAAAAACCGTGACAGTGGAAAGAGAAGCTAAATGGCTCTGGCTCAGTGATATTAGTGTTATTAGTTTTCCCTGTGCTAAGGACAGTATTCAAGAGCTTCGCACTCAACTGCATTCCTAGATTTTCATTTTTATTTTTTACTTGGAGACAGGGTGTTGATAGGTTGCTCAGACTGGGCTCAAACTTGGGATCCCAGAGTGCTGGATCATAGGCTTGTGCCACCCCGCCTGGCTAGCTGGTGGTATCCTATCAGTGTTAATACTGTGTACCACAGAGCATCAGGTGTGAGGGGAGGCTGGGTGGAAGTTAATAGGAATATTCCGCGTTAGTGTTATAGCTCCTCTACATCATTTCAAGAGGAAAAAGGCCTGTGTTGACCTCTGCCAGTGAACAGTCTCCATGGTGGGGGCCTGAAGGAAAGTGCACAAGACACGCTGTGGCACGAATGCCAGCTTCTCCCAGAGCCCTGCCCCTTGCCATTCAAGGACTCCTTGGAGTCTAGGATTAGGCCGGGTCCAGGGACCTGGGAGAGTTTCTGTTTGTCCCTTTGTCTTAGTTACTTTTTACTCATCGCTGAGACAAAATACCTGAAGCCCAAAGTTGGGAAAGGAAAGGTTTATTTCTTAGTTTTTGGAGGTTCAGTCCACACTCAGTTGGCTCCAAGGCAGGTGGGCATGGCTGGACCACAGTTCATGGCAGCTGCAAACAGCAAGACACACCTTCTTCCTGCCATTACATCACATGCTGGCTCCACCCCTATGTGGGTGGAGCACTGACACCATCAATCCAGGCACTATACAATGAACCATCACAAATGAACAATGCAAACTCATGAGGCCTGGGGGACATAGACATAAACCATGACACCCTTGCATGATGCAAGTTGGATTTCTGCTTATCGTATCGAGAGACTTTCCAGCGGCAGAGATCAGACAGTATTTTCATTAACATTTTATTTATGTAATTTATGATTTTTAACGAGTATGCAAAACTGTATACGTTTATTCTGTACAATGTAATCCTTTGAAACGCAGATACATCGACTGGTTAATGGAGCTGATTTGCATATTTTCACTTCACTTTACTTTTTTGTGTGGCACAAACCCTTCTGCTATCAGTATTTTTCAAGAATATCACAGGTTGTTAACTGTAGTCACTGTGGTGTACAGCAGATCACTTGACTTTAACTAAAACTTGTGTCCTTTGACCAAAGCACTTTTGGCATTCAGAAAATGACACTTCCTCGCTTGTCAGAAAGAACAGAGAGCAGGCAAAGGTTGCATGTGGTATAATTTATCACTCAGCTCTGGGAGGCTGAGGCAGAGGCTCACAAGTTCAAGTCTGGCCAGAGGAATTTAGCAAGGCTCTGTCTCCAAAAAAAGAAAAAAGAAACAAAACACAACAACAAAGTGGTGTTATTTGCCACTGGGGACCAGGCTGCCAGGCAGCTCTGGAGCACAAGGATGTAGGGTCCCAGCTGTGCAGCCACCGCCTGGGAAGCTCACTGCCAGATGGAAAGGGAGCTCACGCAGGATGCACAGCTGGCGCCTCTGCCACACAGCAGGTGCTGGGGACAGGAATAGTGTCCCAGGGAAGTTACAACGACAGGCACTTTCCAAAGTGCCCCTGACACAAGCTGTGAGTTTCACGTTGCTGTTTCCAGTGGGTTGAAAAAAGCACAGGCTTAGTGCTAGAGAGAAGAATGAGCCAGATGTTCTTCTGTCTTTAAGGGGCTTGAAACTAAAAATATGGAAGAAGAAAACAGTGATTGGTAAGAAATAGGGGTGATGGAGCCCACAGAAGAAGTCAGAACAGGCAGGTAACTTAGACAGCCTTCTCTTTACTCATCCATGCATTCACTTGTATCTGTCGGTCTATTTATGTATGATTATCTATCCATCTGCCTATCCATCTATCCATCCAGTCATCCCTTTACCACTCATCCACCCATCATCCATCCTTCCATCATCCATCCATCTTTCCCGAGCACCTCCTCTGTGCTGGGCACTGCTGTTCTACAAGCCGGAGAGAGCCAGGAACAAGACAGAGTTCTAATGGAGCATCTGATGCTGTGAGAGAGACTGGCCACGGGTTTGCACAGTGCAGGCCTTGCATTCTGAGAAGGAAAATAAAGCCAGTGGAGGGGACTTGCCCTACACCCTCACTGTCTGCCGAGGAGGCTTGGGCCTGCGCCCTCATTCAAGACCGGTGTGTTTGTGCACCCCTTAACCCACCGTGCCCTTGCTGAGTGCTCATGCTGGCTGGCTCTTGGGGCACAGGCAAGGGGCATGCGCTGGGCCTCAGGATGCCTGGTGGGCAGGTCCCCGAGTCTGATAGGCATCTCACATCCTTTCTGTGTTACTGGCTAGGTCACCTCCTGGCAGGCCCTTTCCACACCTGCACTACCTGATGGCTCTTTCTGCAGGGACCTTGCTTCCTGGCAAGTGGTCCCTCCCTCCTGCCAGCTCCTGCCCCCCAGCCTGGTCCGTGCCCATCTTCAAGGGCAGGGCAGGGCTGTCAGGGGTGTTGGCTCCTGCAACAGTTGCCTTCCAGGCTGTCTGACCTCTCAGCAGCTTCGGAGGGAGGGCGTGGTCTTTCCCTGATGAATTCCCCAGGGCCTGGAACAGAGCCGGGCAAGCACTGCCCGATAGTGTGTGGATCAAATGAAAGAAAGACTTGAAGGAAGGAGTGAGGATGAGGCCTCGGCTTGGCTCTTAGTGGGTCCAAGGCTTTCCTGCCTTCAGCAGTCAGAACCTGCGATTGCAACCAGCTGGGCTCAGTGCAAACCCCAAACAAGTGTCCTTGTTTAAGAGGCCAGGCAACTAGGAGGGTTAAAGCCAGGAGAGCTGGAGTCTTCCAAGCGCCCATCCCAGGATGAGGCCCAGCTCCAGCTGGCGTCAGGACCTCACCTCTCAACCAGAAAGCAGCCTCTTGGTGTCTCCCTAGTTCAGCGACTCCGGAGAGCTAGGAAGTGAATCGCAGTCCCCTATCCCGTAGAGACCCCCCACTGGGATCCTTACCCATGGCGGGAGGGCGAGGGGTGCGCTCTTGCCTTAGGAAGTGGCTCAGGTCACCTGTCTCCCAACACACAGAAGCACCAGACAGACAGGCTGAGACTCCCAGGAATCCCCACCTCACCCCACCGACCCTGGGAACAGCGCATTCTTCCTACCCTGGGTGGGTGTGTGGGTGCAGGACAGAAAGTTGGTGTAGGGACACACAGCCCTACAAACAGTGCACACGCGCGCGCACACACACACACACACACACACACACACACTGGTGGCTCACGTAGACCACAGGCACAACTGGGAGCAACCAGATGGCCGAGGACCTCTGGTTGGCGGCATCCACGCCCTTGCCACCCCTCTAGGTGGTGCTGGCCCCCTCCTTCCTCTTCTCTTCCCCCTCCCCTTTTCCCTTCCCTTCCCGCCCCTTGCAATTCAGGCTGCACCACTGGGCCCTCTATTTCTGGGCTCCGGAGTGGAGGGAGTGCTGGGTCCGCACTAGGGAGGGGTTGCGGGCCAAGGTTGGGGTGCAGGAGAATGGCTCAGAGCTGGAGGAGTCCGGTGTACTGGGCAGAGGGAACGCGGGCCGTGGGTGTCGTGAAACGCGGGCGGGAAGGCGCGCGCACGGGGCGGGGACCTTGTGGGAGGCGCAGGGGCGGGGAGGGGGCGGCAAGGACAGAGGGCATCGGTCCGGGATAGGAGCCAGGAGCCATCCGCGCTGCCGGCCACTGCACCTCGGAACAGCGCGGCGCTGGCTCGACTCGGGAAGATGCTCGAGGGCCTCGGCGCTTCCGCCTCGTCAGCAGCGCCGGCGAGCGCCTCGGAGCCCCCCGCGTGCCCGGTCCCCCGGCGGCGGGGCGCCGCGCGCAGCAGCGTCCCGCAGAAGCTGGCCGAGGCGCTGAGCAGCCAGTACGGGCTGAACGTGTTCGTGGCGGGGCTGCTGTTCCTGCTGGCCTGGGCCGTGCACGCGGTGGGCGTGGGCAAGCGCGACCTTTTGGGCCTGCTCACCGCGCTCATGCTGCTGCAGCTGCTCTGGATGCTGTGGTACGTGGGCCGCAGCTACGCGCAGCGCCGCCTCATCCGGCCCAAGGACGCGCACGCCGGGGCGCGCTGGCTCCGCGGTGAGTGCGCCGCCGCCGCCTGCCTCAGCCTCCCGCGCGCGCTTCCCTTCTCTCCCGAGGCGGGGTGCGTGCTGCTGCCCAGCTCTGGCTTCCTTCTCCGGAGCTGCTGCTCCCCAGAGGTGCGCACGCGTTCCCTGCTTAGAGCCCCGGGGGTGTTAGGGTGCCGCTCTCCAAATAGCCTTAGGTGACCCGTTCCTGCCCTCACCCCGTGCCCCAGCATCTTCAGACTCAGGCCACACAGTGACCCCGTCTGCGTGCTGTCGCAGATTCAGTGCCACCCTCCCCTGGCCTTTCTGTATGCCAAACCCCTGTCATTCCTGGTTCCGACCACGCTGTCCTCCTGCCGTGTCCTGGGTGGACACTGCTGTCCTTGCGACTCCTCAACCCCTCTACTCGCTGCCAGCGGAGCTGAGTGCCACTGCCTCTGGCTTGGTGCAAGTCGGGGCTGAGAATGTGGGGTGATAGTGAGTGGAGTAGTGAGTAGGGGTGTTTGGGACACGGTGACCAGGGCGGTCAGGGCGTCTGCTCTTCAAAGGAGAGTGGAGGTGACGCAGGCCAAAGGGGACTCACAAGATTCGGGACACAGTGGGCAGGCAGAGCTGCGGGAGGGGAGGGGCGCGGTGGAGAAGCCTCTGTCAAGGGGACCTGCGAGGGTGGCACATGTGGCCCTCACGGGACACAGGAGTCCACGGCCCTCTTCCGCTGGGTGCCTGCAGGCCAGGGTCAGCAGCATGGGCTGCCCTGCTTGCTCTTAGGGCCTTCCGGTCCTGTCAGTCTTGCTGTCACTGGCAGGGTCAGTGGGGCCTCATCTTGCCTTTGGGGAAATTGGACACTGCTGCAGGTGGCCCAAAGCCCGGTTCTGAAAACTATTGTGTCAGGAGGTTCCTGGCATGTGACCTTCTGAGCCTGCAGGAAGCCAGGGCCTGTCCTGTAAAAGGCAGAGGAGACAGGACCTTGAGGGTTTTAGTGCACTGATTTATACTTGCAAAGAGTGCCTCAGAGGGCTCCATACTACTTCTAGCAAAGCTCCTTTCTCTGCCTCTCCCTTCTCTTCCTCCTCTTCTCATCCCCTCTCTGCCTGTCTCCCTCCCTCCTTCCCTGCCCCCACCCCCAGCTCCCAGAGCCAGCTCTGAGCACCAGTCATGCTCTCACAGACACTTGGAAACCAGAGCGCAGACAGGGCGGGGACACAGTGCAGGCTGCTGGATGGGCTCCTCAAGGGGAGGGGCACCGGCCAGGGCAGGATGGGTAGAGAGGGGCTGCCTGGCGATGGGTGGTGGAGGCTGTGTGTACCTGTGTGAGTCACCCCACAGTCTCGAGCCTTCAGGCGAGGTGTGTGCACAGTGGAAATGGGGTGGGCCCTGAAGGCGGGCCTTGAGATTGTCCTTGTCATCCTTCTGAGTTCCAGTTTCCTCCTGGACACAAGGCACTCCAGCCACCTCTTGGGGAGGAAACGGAGAAGCAGGGAACGAGTACTGTGCTTGCCTGGCTGTTCTGGGGTGGCCGTGGCTCCAGGGTGAGGCTTGAGGCTTTTAGGACACCAGAGGGAGAGTGAGGTGCCAGGATGAGGTGCTGGAGTCCCCCAGAGATTCACAGCTGGAGAGAGAAGGAGTTGGCCCAGGGGCAGGCGCTGTCCGGTGCTTCTGGAAATTCTGCTCAGTCTCCTGTGCTACAAAGGCCACCCGTGGAATGCTGGCCGGGACCAGAAAAGATTCCATTCTTCCTCATGGGTGTGCAAAATGAAGACTTTCTTTCTAAGAACAGAAACAAAAATTGATCTATGTAAAATAAAGTAGCAAGGATGGGTTATTAGCTTAACCTCTCCTGTTTGCTAAATAAAGGGTTTGATTTATTTTAGAGGGGACAGAAGCCTGGTTACACTCACAATGTATATGGTGTGAGACCTGCAATGTACCAGAAGTTAAATGCCCCCTTAAAAAATGCCCCAGCTAAAAAGATGGGGTGACAGCCAGGCGTGATGGTGCACACTTGTAATCCTAGCACTTAAGAGGCTGAGGCAGGAGGATCACCATGAATTTGAGGCCAGCCTCAGCTACATAGTGAAACCTTGTCTGAAAAAAAAAAATAGTGTGGCAAAGTTGAGCATCTTTTTAAAAAATTGTTTCTGCCCTATATGAAGGCCAAATGAAGTTTTTTTCATGCAGAGCTAGGGGACAACAATGAGAGGGGTTACAGCCACTTTCACTGAGTGCATGTGGCAGATGCAGTATGAGCACTGACCCAGCCCTTTTTCTTTTAGTGAGGACAGTGTACAGGCAGTTAAGGGGGTGAGGTCTGGGGCACCAGAGGAGGAGGCAGTCAGGCAGGTCCCTGGGCACCCCAGCTGACACCTGCTGACTTCTGGGCAGAGACAGCACCTCTGTGAGCATGGAGCTTCGCCCTGTTTCTCCCTCTGCACCGGGGTGCCCGCCCTGCTTTCCTGCAGATGCGGTGTTCCCTCAGGCTCTGTCCCTCCACCGGTGTGGCACACTCATGCTCCATGTCACAGCTTGATCTGAGGTGTGCAGGTGTGGTTTTGGTACATGCATAGACCCCGGCAACCTCATGGCTCTTGAGACTCTTCTTAGCAGTTCCGGAAGAGACCCCCGGTTCAATAGGCCCCATTCCCTTTGCAATGCCGTCTCCTGTTGGGTTCTCAGGGAGGGGGTGATTTCACTGTCTGCCTGTGAGGGAGGCAGCTGCAAGGGCTTCTGGGGGAGGACCAAGAGCCATGCTCAGCCCCCTTCTTGCCTTGGTTTCCATCCTGGGAGCACGACCTTTGACCCTGGCAGAGGGCAGCAGGGAGGAAGCCTTACCTGGCATGGAGGGCTGGGCTGTGCCCGGAGCGAGCGCCCACAGTGCCCGCTGGCCCTGGGTAGGGAAGGATTTTGGGGCCTGGCCCAGCACA
Source organism: Cavia porcellus (assembly GCF_034190915.1). Classification (NCBI taxonomy): domain Eukaryota; kingdom Metazoa; phylum Chordata; class Mammalia; order Rodentia; family Caviidae; genus Cavia; species Cavia porcellus. The sequence goes on along the minus strand of NW_026947501.1, from coordinate 68,906,386 downwards.
GAGTGCAGGGAGGGTAGGGGAGGGCACGGGGTGGTGCTTCCCTGCCTCAGTTTCCTCATCTGTAAAGCAGGACGATGGTGCTGTCCGCACGCAATTGTTCTCAGACACCATGACCTTGCTCATACACAGCACTTAGCCCTGCTCAGCACACAGCAGGAGGAGCCTGTTCCTGTCAGGAAGTGAGTGAGCCAGGAGTGTGAGGCTTGCCATGTGGGCAGGCGCGGAGCCTGGAGGTGAGGACTTGGGGGTGAGGAGCACTGAGGGGAGTGCAGGGGTGTGGGGGGCTCTGCCTGTGAAACTTGCACTGCAGGCTCTGGCAGTGGTTTTGTCCACTGGGCCACAGGGGGCAAAGGAAGGCTTTGGAGGAAGAGTGATGGGGGGTCTTTGCATTTGAGAGTGGTCACTCTGTCTGTAGGGCGGGACCTGTGTTTAAAGAGAACGGGACAAAGGCCCAGAGTTGTGTTAGAATCCAGTGGACTTGGGATGGCTATGTGTTGGAGACCACTACCAAGCTGCTCTGAGCAGGATTTAAATTTTACTAACTGGCTTTCTATGTTTATCTGTGAGTCTGTCCTAGGCCTCGGCCCCTTGCCTGGTGACGAGAGCTGATTCATAGTAAGTGAACTTCTATGAATCACTGGTCCTGGCTGAGGCCTGTAGTGGCCTGTGAGGCCAGAGAGACCTCAAAGGGCAGGATAAGGGCACAGCTGCGGACAATCTGGCTCCAACCCCAATTAACAAGACAGAGACTGCAGCTGCAAAGATTACTGCTACAGTCTCACTTCTACCATGTCTTCATGACAAGACAGTGCTACTGAACTGACTTGATTCATGACTTGGAGACGTCCTTGAAGTGACCCCCAAGGTCTTGCTCATTGCCTGCACTTTCCTCAGTTTCTCCGCCCGCCCTTTGTCCTTGGTCCTAATATAAGTGGACTGATCCAGAGAAGCTTTTGTCTTTACCCTCAATGTCTCTCGCTTAATTAAAGGGTTTTGACTCTCCTGGAGCCCTAAAAATCATACAATTTGTCTTTTTTAATTTAACCTCAGCCATACACTCGTTTGGGAGATCGGGGATCTAGGTCAGAACCTGCTAGCTGTGCTCTCGGGAAAGCAGCCCTCAGCTTCAGAAATGATGCTATTAACAAGAGAGTGAAGGCAGCTGAGCAACCACAGACGTGGCATGGCTGGGGGCAGACAGGACAGGGGTCCCAACACCCATCCTGTGGTCACTGGGACAGTCCTGCCTAGCCGCGTGCATTTTCTTCCTGCGTGGGATTCCTGTTCTAGCCGAAAAGATAAACAGTGTCAGGATCTCAACAGTAACAGGAGGACTGTCAAAAATGTGGGTGCAGTTTGCATCATTAGGTGGTATGTGGAGGGGGCCACCCTTCTTCGTGTCCTGTTGATACCTTAGCAGAGTGCTCACAGGGGGAAGGAAAGAATGTTCAGTTCAGAAAGGAGAAAGATACAGCCAGGCGTGGTGGCACACACACCTGCAATCCCAGCAATGTGGGAGGCTGAGGCAGGAGGATCTCAATTTCAAGTCCTGTTAACTTAATGAGACTCTGTTTAAAAAAAAATTTTTTTTTTAAAGTAGTGAGGATGTAGCTCAGTGCATAGGTCCTGGGTTTACTCTCCAATACTATGCCGGGGGGGGGGGGAGAGATTGAGACACAGACACACACAGAGAGAAAGAGGGGGCAGTGAGAGCTTTGACTTTTGGCAATGACAGTCACCCAGTTACCAGCAGTAACGCAGTCACTCAGGAAGCCTCTGCTGATACCTCAGCTCAGGTGTGGCTCTGCCTGTGCTAGGTGGTGTTTCCTGGTGACTGGTGCTCGGGCCCACAGATCCTGGGCTCCAGCAGGCCCAGATGCTGTGGGGACACTCTCCCCTGGGACCCAGGCTCCCAGCAGGGCTGTATACTGTGGAGTAAGCAACCCGCCCAAGGCTGGCTGGACGGGCGGAGGTGCTGTGGCTGACCAGTGACAGCTCTGAGGGGCTGGCCATGGCTTGGTAGAAGGAAGTACCTTCCTGCAAGAGTGCAGAGTGGTGACAGAAGTGTGTACAGGGAGAGACCATGGCCTCCGGTCTTGTGGGTCTGGGAGAGACCCCAGCTGCTGGCCAGGATGCCCAGGAGACATATCTGCATTGGCCTCCTACCTTTAAGGGCTCCTGGGAGGGACTCAGGTTTTCCTTCCCAGCACTGGATGGGACCCTGGGTGACTGCTGGTTCTTGTGATCACTACCAATTCATGAATCTTTTCTTTGGGGTTGAACCATGAGATGATAATGATGATAATATCCCATTTGTAGAACTTTCTAGGTATGGGACACTGTCCCCAGCAATTTCTCTGTGGTGGCCTATTTAATCTCCTCTATACCCTTACAGGCTAGGCTTTACCATCATCATGCCCATTTTACAGAGGAGGACACTGAGGCACAGGGGGTGTCACCCCCTTGAGGCCACACCCCATGATATCATCCTTCAATTAGGCCCCGCCTCTTAAAGGCACCACAGTGCTTCAGCCTCACCAGGCTGCCCTGCAAGCTTTCATGGCATGAAGTTTTGTGGGAGGCAGTCAAACCATGTCCAGGCCATAGCTGGAGGACTCCCTGAATATTTGTTGTCGATATAAGTGGGTGAATGAATGTATTTGAGGAAAGGGGACCTTACCAAGAAGATAAAAAGGTGTACAAAGTATTTATATCATCAAAACTGCTAGACCCGTGTGGAGCCTCAGACCAGCCACATCAGCCACACCTGCGATGCAAATTCAGGGTTCCACCCCAGCCCTACTGAATCAGGAACTCAGGGTGGAGGGTGGGGCCTGGCCACATGTGCTCTCATGCATCAGAGGGAAACTGAGGCTGAGGGCAAAGCCGTGATGTGTAGGGGTCACGCAGCTGAATGCTGGTAAGCTGTGGCTCCAGGACCAGGTCCCTGCCTCCCCAAGTCTGCGTCCTCTTGTCTTGTTACCCTTCCTGTTCTTCTGTTTCCTTGAGGTCAAAATGCACCTTGTATTGATGAGTCCATCTCCGGGCTCCAGGGGTTTCATCAAGGTTTCCCCAGGGTTTAAGGAAATGTGACTTAGGGTTGTTTGCGTCAGGCTCCCAGCCCTGGAAAGCAGCCAAGTGGTTGTGTTATTGTCACTGTTTGTCCCACGCGGGAACGCAGTTGCTCCTGCCCTGCCCGCCCTGCTCCTCGCCCCAATGTACCACTTACGTGATCCGGTCCCACGTGCTGGGCAGGGACGTGTGAATGGCTGGCACTGTTGGCCGGGACGGATGAGGAGTGGTGACCCTGACGCTCCCAAACCCCGCACAGCTTTTGTCTCATTTATTTTTTCCTTGCTGCAGTGTTCTTAAATGCATTTTGTATATTCCTCCCTGGGCTTTTTTCATATGTACATTTGTGGTTTGTCTTTAGTGACAGGGTCAGAACCAGGCTTCCACTGTGCAGCGGGCACCATGTCTGTGGGCTCGTAACCACAAGGTCAGCCAATGCAGGTGCAGGGTAGCAGGAAGGACCCTGTCTTTGCAGGGCACCTGCACAGATTTCACAATTCAGCACAGTAGCTATTTGCATAGCACTTACATGGTATCAGGTAATATGAATAATCTAGGGGCGAGCTCAGGTATACAGGGGGACGTGCACAGGTGCTACGCAAATACCACCTCAGCTTATACTGGGGACCTAGGCACCCTCAGACTTGGGGCATCCTGGGCAGGTGCCCTGGGGAGGGTCAGGGTGGGTGTCATTTGCTACACTCTGGTTATGCATAAGGGTACAAAGCCTAGCTTTGAGTTTCAGCTTATCAGCCTAATGATAGAACTTATTTTATTAATATATTCAAAGCTTATTAATCATCGTGAAATAGACACAAGGTGAAAGTTGGCAACTCGATCAATTTCGTGTGCTGCTCTGCAGTGCTGAGCACGTTTAAACAGCCCACCACCGTTCTCATTGCTTCTTGCAAAGCACAAACCCGGCTGCGATAAACATCAGCTCCCGCCTACCATGTCCCTAGATCCGCCTTTTGCTTCCTCTCTTTCTGAGTCTGAGTACTTCTCAGAAGTGCTGTGGTACAGTATCTGTCCTGTAACTTGTTCTTGCCACTTAGCACGGGGCCCTTGAGGTTCCATCACACGGTAGAATGTGTTAGAATTTCCTCCGTGGGCATAGACTTCATTTTCTTTATCCATCCCACTGTCAGTGGATGCCTCATTTGCTATGATAGGGTGAAGCTCTGGTATGAAAATTGGTGCCCCTGTTTCAGTTTTTTTGGGGTTTATACCCCAAAGTGGAATTGTTGATTCACAAAGGAAATAGTTTAATTTTTTTGGAGAACTTCCACACCATTTTCCATAGTGGCCATATCATTTTACACTTCCACCTGCAGTGCTCAAAGATTCCACTCTCTGCATGCCCTTAGCAACATCAGTTATTAGTATTATTTTATTAGAAGCAGTCCTACTGGGCATGTGGTGGAATTTCATGGTCCTGGTTTGCACCTCTACTGTGACTCCTGATGCCGAGGGTTTTCTGTGTGCTCACTGGCCATCTTATGTCTCGGAGGAAGGCCTGTGCAACCCTCTGACTGTTTTTAATTGTGTTGTTATTGAACTATAGGTGTCTTTATGTATTGTGGATCCTAACAATCTACCAGAGATTTAATTTGCAAATATTTTCTCCCATCCCATGAACTGCCTTTTTCCTCAGTTGATAGTGTTCTGTGATGTGCAGAATTCCTCATTTTCATATTTTTAATTTTTTTGCTTGAATTTTTGTTGTCAAAGCCAAGAAATCATCACCTAATCCAATGTCATGAAGTTTTCCCCTACATTTCCTTCTAATAGTCTTGTGCTTTTAGCTTTGATAGATCTTTGATTGACTTGATTTAATTTCCACATAAAGTATAAAATAAGGGTCCAACTTTATTTTAAAAATTCACGTAGGTATTTGTATATGTATTTATTTACTTGAGACAGGGTCTTGCTGTATAGTGCATGCTGGTCTTGAACTCGCTATGTAGCCCAGGCTGGCCTTGAACTCACAAGTGATCTTCCTGCCTCAGCTTCCCGTGTGCTGGGATGACTAGGCCTACCCCACCACAGCCCTCTTAGCTTCACTCCTTTGCATGTGGGTATCCTGTTCTTCCAGCAGCATTTGTTGAAAACCCTGTCACCACCCATCAGGGGATTTTGGCACCCTTGGCAAAAATCACGCGGTCACGCATATGCCAGTTTACTACACTTTATTTTGAACTGAGGTCCATGCGTATTGACACGCGCCCGTCTCCCCATTCAGGCAGTGTCACCTTGTTCGCAGCCATCACCGTCATCCTGGGATGCTTCAAAGTTGGCTACTTCATTGGCTACTCCGAGTGTCTGTCGGCCACGGAAGGAGTGTTTCCTGTCACCCACGCGGTGCACACGCTGCTGCAGGTAACTCGTGGGTACTGCTCCCTCTGTCTTTGTTTTGTAAAGTCTGTCCTGAGACCACGCAGCCCTGTGACAGGAGACATCTGGCCAGGAGCGCTGTGCCAGGCCCAGGTGGCTTGGGCTCTGTCTCTGGGGCTCTGTCCTGCAGCTGGCCTCACTGTGAAGCAGGACTTTGTGCCCTGGCTTTCTTTGCAGGAGTCCTGTGAAGCAGACTGCATCAACACGGGGAGGTACAGCCAGCAGGAAAGGCTTGGGCATTTCATTTTAGATAAGCTGGGTGTGGTGGTGCACACCTGTAATCCCAGATCTCAGATGACCAGGAGAGTTCCCAGATATTTGAGGCCAGCCTGGGCCACACAGTGACTTCTAGTCTAACCTGGGCTACATAGCAAGACCCTGTCTTACAAAAAAACAAACAAACAAACAAACCGACCTCAACACTCAGATGGGTCCTGATGTAACGTCATCCTTAGCAGAAATTCCTTGTCGCCACTCTGAGAGTTAGAATGATCCATACTTCTGTAGTATCGTAGGGTGTGTGAAGCGGTTTGCATTTATCTCTGTAAAATCCTCCCATCCGTTCTACAAGAACAGGGTTGACTTCACAGTAGCCAGGGTACGGAGCAGCCCAGGTGTCCAGTGATAGAGGACTGAATAAAAAGAATGTAGCATGTCTACACAGAGGAATATCACTCCCCTACAAATGCTGAAGTCCTGTCTGTGGCAGAAACACGGCTGGAACTGGAGGGCGGTATGTCAAGTGGGGGGAGTCAGACAGAACCAGGATTGCGGCATGTTGCCACTTTGATCTCATAGAGGTGGAAGGTAGGACATATTTACCAGAGCCTGGGAAGGGACAGGGAGGGAGGCTACCAGAGGAAGCTTAATGGGTCCAGGGGCAGCTGGGAAGGAGGGACACTTCTAAGGTTCTGGCATAGCAGAGGGACCCCGGCTGTGTCAATTAATTGGCTATTTAAAAATAGCTATCAGAGAAAATCCTGAGAGCTCCCAACAGAGAGATCTGAGGGGGCTAATGACCCTGATCTGGTCATTACACATTGTGTACAGGAAAAGAAATGTCACACTGTGCTATATAAATATGTACGGCTCTGCCCACTAATAAAACTGTGTCTAAAAATGATTGGGTATTGGACTGTCCCTCTTGTTTTTCCTTTTTCTTATATATTTAAGGTGTAGAGCATGAAGTTTTAATGCACACACACAAAGTGATCTCTGTGGCAAGCAGACGACTGTTCCTGCTCTTTCCTGTCTTTCCCTTTGTTCCTCCTTTGCTTCCTCCCTTTTTCTTTTCTTTTGAGGTCCCAGCACCTACATTCAGTCTCCCTGCACGTTTCCAGCTAGTGTAGGGAGCCTCAGGGCCTGCGCAGTGTGTCAGGCTCTAACCCAGCACTCTACTGCCTGGGCAGCTGGGCACCCATGACGCTGCTCCTTCCCATCCCTCCGCTGTGCTCTACATTCCGTGTCTTAGTTTTTGATCCTGCCTTGGAGTGAACTGGCCCATGGTCTCTCTGTGCCTAGCTCCTGTCTCTTCACAGCGTGTCCTCAAGGTCCACCAAGTGGCCTCCATTCAGCCTTATGGTTTTCCAAGGACGAAGTCAGGGCTCAGCAGGGGTGAGTGGCTAGCTTCAGTTGAGGCCAACGTGCAAAGATGGATTCCTTCTCCGAGGTGCAAGGGAGGCCATGAACTCGAACCAGTGACACTGTCCTGGCTCACATACTTCTGGACTCCCAGCCTGAAAGTGTCCCTTCAGAGACAACTCCCATCTCTAGGAAGGGAGAGGACCCATTTCCAATGCTGTCTTGGTCCGTGCTGTGCTCATTGTGTGCCCCCGTTGACTTGGTGGACAGCACTGCTGGCCTGCAGATGTCTCTGTGGGAGTGGTCACATCCTGGTGTGGTGACAGTGGCAGGGCAGGACTGGCCAGAGGGAGATGGGGTGCAGTGAGCTCAGTGCAAGATGGTGGCCTGGGTTATGTGCTCGCCAGGGGCCTGAGAGGTACGGGCTGCATCTTGTGCCTAGTGCCTCACATGAGGCCCTTCCAGGGGAAATGTGAAGGTGAATGAGGTCGTGCATCTGGGCCCTGATCCAGCACACCCAGTGTCCTCATGAGAGTGGCGATCAGGACATGCACAGAGGGACAACGATGTGAGGACACAGTGAGGGCACTGTCCACCCGCCAAGGAGAGAGGCCCAAGGAGGAACTGTGCCTGCCAGCACTCTCACGTGGGACCTGTGGCCTCCTGTGCTGTGGGACGAACTGCAAACTGCTGTGGGTGCTACTCGTGGGGACGACTTTAGAGTTCACTGGGACCCAGGGTCCCAGATTCTGTAGAGGCTACAGTGGGAGAGTCTCTCGGTGATGCTGGTGATGGTGTGCAAAGCCTTCGTGAGGCCAGGAAGACATTCATTCATTCATTCATTCATTCATTCATTCATGTGCTCCATCCTCAGATGCCAGTGCTGGGAGTGCAGGGTGGAAGCCATGGCCTGGGCCGGCATGGGGTCAGATGGGGACAGTTAGGCAATGATGGGGCCATGTAGCTCGGGCTGTAGGGTACAAGTGAGGACGCCCCGAGGAGGTGCCCCTGCAGCTCGGGATGAGAGTTGGCATCTGCAGTAATGGGAGACAGTGGTGCAGGTCAGAGAGCACCCAAAGGGGACACGTGGGTCACATGGTCCTCTTGTGTGAGGCTGTGGGGGAGGCTGGGAGATGGGCAGGGATGCAGGAAGGTGGGGTGGCCTGGACCCTAGGATCTCAGTCACTTGGCCCAACTCTGCTGGAACTGCACCGGCAGTGGCCCTGCAGGCGAGCTCCTGTGCCTCCCTGGCCCTAATTCGTGCTCTGGAGACCCGCACGGTACCCACTTCCTGGGCTCGTGAGGCTGACAGACGCCGGTGCAGGGAAGCCCGTTGCACAGGACTTGGCATGCAGTGCGGGTCAGTCAGGGCCAGTGGCTACAGGAGCTTGCGCCTCGTCCCGGGGGCCTGGGAGTCTCTGAGGGCCTCAGGCAGAGGAATGACCCAGATGAACAAATTCTCAAAACATGATTCTCACTGGTGGGTTGAGCATCTTTCTCATTTAAGATATTTTATAAGTCAGAAGGCTTGGCATTCTATGCTTATAGGGCACTTCCCTTTGCTGCCCAAGGTGACTGGAGCACGGGAGAGAATTAATTAATAATTAATTATTGGTTTTTATGTTTTTGAAGACAGGTTCTTGCTGTGTAGTTCAGGCTGGCCTCAAGCTAACCAGAGCCTCCTTCCTCAGACTCCTGAGTGCTGGGATGAAAAGAAAATATATTAAAAAATATATATTAAATTGTAGTAGATACTCATGCTGTGTATGGCCTTAGCCATTTTAGACCTGTGGTCCTGTAGTGTCACACATACTTGTGTGCTGTGAAACCGTGACCTCTATCTATTCCCAGGGCTTCCTGTCTTCTGGACTGAGTCTTGGTCTCCTCTAAATGCTGTCTCACCCCACCCCGGCCGGGCACCCCCTTCCGACTTCCTGCCTTGGTGGGTGAATAATCCAGATTGCTCGGTGCTACGTACTTGTCCTTTGATGACTGGTTGGCACAGTGTCCTGGTCTGGCCACGCCACGTGGTAGCTCCTGTGAGCATCGCTTCCTGTGGAGCCTTTTTCTGTCCCATGAGTCCCTGTGTGCTGCATGGAAAGCTGACATTCCTCATGACATCCCCTTTCTCTCTCCTGCCCTCTTCTTCCCCCCTCTTAGTCCCCTTCCCATCTGAGAAAGACCTGCTTCCTTACTTTCTTTCACCGGTCTTTCATTCCACTCTTTCTTCCTATTATGATTTCTGTACTTTGGGAAATGCTGTGATGTTTAAGCTCGTGTGTCCGATTCATTTCACTATACATGGGAGCCTCAGGGCGCATCCCCTTTCCTACAAACCACTCAAATTTACTTTTCTTTAAGGGCAGAGCCATGTGCCCTGGTGTGTAAACACCACGTTCTCTCCACGCACTCATCTGTGCGTGGTCATCTGTCAGCAGGCCCTGGGCTGTGGCCTGCATTTGGCTACTGTAAGCAACGCTGTTGTGAGCTCGATGTGCAAAGACCTTTTTGAGAATCTGCTCTTGATCCTTTGGGGTATAGATGCAGAATGGGGTCACTCCACCCCTAGTAATTTAAAGATCAATATCCAATAATCAACTTTATTTCTGCACACTAGCAATGAACAAGTCAAAAACAGAATCAAGAAAACAATTAATTTACCAGATCACCAAAAAGCCAGGGTCACATGTAGTCCTAACTACTTAGGAGGCCGAGGCAGCAGTGTCACCTTGGCCAGCATCCGTACCCTACTGAGCTCTCCTTAAAAAGTCCGTTTTATCTTGCTAGTACCGGTCTGTCATTCACATGGTGTATGGTGCTGTTGGGCAGTGCCCCATGGACATATTACAGCTCATTTCTTTTCCCTCCTGCTCCCCTCCAATGGTAATTTTTTTAAAAGCACTTATTTTAAAATATAATGTAACCTTACAGAAAATATATTGGAAAAGAAAATAACAGTGCAGTGTAAAGCTGTCAGTGGAAACTGGCATTTCTTACTGTTTTTATTTATTCCCTTTCCTCCGGCAATAAGGTGTACAGTCTGGACAAGCCTTTAGGTGGAGGTGTACAGTTTTCTATTTCAGGTTGTTCATTTAAAAATCATAACTATTTTATGTTCCTCTGTACAAACTAATGACAGCTTTCCCACTGACGTGTTTTTTGTTCTTTTATTCCATGCAGGTGTATCTTCTGTGGGGCCACGCAAAGGATATTATCCAGTCTTTTAAAACACTGGAAAGGTAAAAGCTGACATACCCCAGGACTGTGTGTGTGGCTCAGCGGTAGACACTGAGACACTGCCCGAGTCCTGATGCCCAGCCCTCCTGGTACCAGGAAAGGGGCTGCTGCCTTGGCCCCTTGCTTGGCCAGCCAGACTGATCCAGGGACCAGGGGTTAGGATTTGCTTTAGAGAAGACCCCTGGCTCTGTCATCTCTCCACGAGGACTAGGAAACTCCTTTCCTGCTGCTTAAGGTGACAGCTGGTGTTTGAAGACTGGTTTCGGTATGGCCACTGGGTGGAGGTTTCAGTGGGCTGTGGAACCAGAAACAGATTCCTCCAATCTCTAACAAAGCCGACTCCATGCTGGCAGGTGCTGGGTGTCTTCCAGCACCAGTGGTGAGCAGGGGTGGCGGCTGGAGCTGATGCTCCTTGTTCTACATGGGGGCAGCGAGTGGCCCTTAACTCCAGCCTTGCCGTGAAGCCCAACTTCCTGCGTGGGGACACCAGGGGAGCAGGCAGAAGCGTGCACCCATGCTGCTTCCTCTGACGGTGGGGAGCAGGCATGTGAAGTCCGGGACCCTCAGCACCACCAGAGGTGACTTAATTGTCCTTCAGAGCAGGAAAAGACCTCCACCCCGTCACCAGCACATTTAACCCACACAGGCAGCTTGTCTGCCTCCATGGCTGAGACTGAAGTTCTAGCAGGCTGGGAGCCTTGTCCCAGATGCCAGAGTGTAAGAGGAGGCCTGGTTCCCCCTGGGGGTGTCTCCTTTCCTGTCCCAGGATTGGGGCGAGCAGGGGCACTGCTGGCCCTCCCTCCCTCCTCCAGGCCACCTTGGTTTCAGGCTGCAGGGCGCTGCTGGCTGCTACTGTCTCAGGCTGTGGTTCTGCTTCAGCTGCTGTGAAAAGTTATTCCTTCAAAACAGCACCGTTAGCTGGTGTGAGTCTGCACACCTGTGATCCCAGCTCTCTGGGAAGCTGAGGGAGGAGGATGGAAAGTCTGAGGCCAGTCTGGGCAGCAGAGAGAGCCTGTCTCAAAATAAAAACAATAGAGAGAGATGGGGATGCAGGTCCAGCGAAGACCCTGGGTTCCATTTCCAGTACTGCAAAAGGCAAAGCAAAGCAAACAAACCAACCAGCCACATGCTTTTTCCTCCTAATGAAACTTGTCGGCTGCAGCAGAGTCTGACACTCACCCCACTGCCTCGGTGCTGGACCGGATGCTGCGGCCTTTCAGTCTCGTAAGGGGAAGCTTTGTCTCCCAGTGTGATGGTGTTTGAGGGTCTTTGGGAAGTGAGGGGCCAGATGGTCATGGGGGCGGGGCCCATGGTGAAGTTACTGTTTTCAGAGAAAGAGGGGAGACCAAGTTGTCTCTCTTTGGAAGAGAAGCTCTTAGGTCGAGGTGCCAGCAGGGTTGGTGTTGGGTGAGGGCCTTCTTTTTGATTTGCTTAGAACCACTTTCTCACTGTGTTCTACATGGTGGGGGGGGGGGAGAGAGAGAGAGAGCGAGAGAAAGAGAAAGAGAGAAAGAGAAAGAGAGCTCTCCAGTGTCTCTTTCCCTTCTTACAAAGACATACGGACAAATGGGCTCCATTCCTGAAAGGCTCTGTTTCCAAACATCGTCACATAGGGGTTGTGTTCCTCAGTTTTCCCTTGCTGGGACAGAATACCCGATACCCATGATAAAAAGGAGAGGTTTACTTTGGCTCATGGTTTTGGAGGGTTCAGTCCATGGTGGACTGGTTCCCAGGCGGTAGCACCATGACAGAAGGGTTGGTAGTGCAAAGCTGCTTAGCTCCAGGCACTTAGGCAGCACAGCAGGGGAACAGTGCAGAGGAAGGGACCAGGGAACCCATATGGACCTCAAAGCCACCCTTCCGTAGCCCACCGAGACACACCCAGGGATGCCTGGGTGGCTCTGAAGCTGACAAGCAGTTTGACAATCCAGTTTAGCTGTCACAGGGGATAAGGGTTTCAGCACAGAACTTTGGGTCATGGTACAGTACTTGGTGAACACCTCTAGTGAAATATACTCTTGAACACATCTAGTTGTTTTCTTGGGCGAAGTTGCTGGAGGTGGAACTGTTGGAACAAAGGCAGAGATGTCCCAGCGAACACACACTGAGCAGCTGGCTGGAGACCAGGCACCCCAGGCTGTGGTGCTTCTGTCACCACCAGGAAAGTAGAGAAGCACTTTCTTGACTCATGTGACCTCTGAGGTCCTCTCTTGCACTCGTCCTGCCCAGTAGGGACAGTAGATATGACCATGACCCCATTTAGCAGGTGAAAGAGCAGAAACTCAGAGCCTGGGTGCCAGGCTGAGGCCACGCAGCTTGCTTGGCACAGCTGTGTGCCCTTGGTCATTGCCCTGACTGCTGCTGAACCCACAGTGCTAGGGTGACCATGGTGGCCAGTGGGGCATGCCAGGAGCTGTCTTTCCCTTCACTTCAGCTGGAGGCCTAATCAGGACATTGGGCATAGTTCCCTGGATGGAGCTGTCCCTGTCCTCACCTTCTAGGTCCGCACTGTTGGGTGTGGCAGCCGCTGGTCCTCTAGGGCTGCTGGATGAAACCTAGATGGAAAACCTCTCTGTGGGGTTTTGTGGTACTGATTATCTGTTGCTGTGATGCCACAGCAGATACACTGGGTTTAGCAGAATAGTGTTATGATCGCTTTCACTTGATCCTTTGTACTATTTTTGTTTGTTTGTCTGTTTTTGGTATTGGGAATTGAACCCAGGACCTTCACACTGATTACATTACATCCCAGCCATTTGTATTTTTTGAGACAAGGTCTCACCAATTCATCCATTGCCCAGGCTGGGTTTGAACTTGTGACCTCCTGCTTCAGGTTCCTGGAAGGCTGGGATTGTAGGTATGTCACATCATGCCTGGCCCTCTTTACCATTTTGAAAATGACACCTGTGGGTCCCACCTGAGTGCTGCATGGTGGTGTGGTTGCACCATGCTGCTGATGCACCCAGGTATTGATCCTGAATCTGAGTGGGACTGGGACACAGCCCTGTGTGGCCCTAGGGGGTGAGTGACTGGGGTGCCAGTTGTCCTTCCCCTGAAACTGGAGGGCAGCCTTTGGTCCCATGGGGACTTCACTTCCCTCAGTGTTTCTGCCTTCAGGGAGCCGCGGCTGCATTCTCACCTCACCCCATCTTTATAGCTGGGACTGGAGGTCTACAGATGGTGGGAGGTGTTCAGTCCCAAAGGTGCATGGTGCCCAAGGGCCAGAGCTGGGCCAGAGATGCCCTGTAGATGGGGATTGGCTTCCCCTATGTCACAGTCCCTGCCCCTGTAACCTACCTTTTCTCACAGAGGGCTTCTGAATGTGCTGCTTGACTGCACTGTCTTCTGGCTGTTTGAGCCAGCACCCTCTGTCCTACCTTAGTACGTGCAAGAAGGCTCCTCCTGAGCTAGGAATTCCCTTTGTGGGCTTGAATCCTTTCCTGTCCCCAAAGATGTAGGTAGAAGGACAGTGGTTCTCACAGCAGAGCTGGAAAACAGGTCATGATTAGAAATGGCTGTGAAAAGCAGGTGTGATGGTGCACACCTGTAATCCCAGCACTTGGGAGGCTGAGGCAGGAGGGTCCCCGACAGTCTGTGGTCAGCCTGGGTTATATAGAAAGACCTTGTCCCACCACCCCCTAAAAAAGAAACACTTTACAGAAACCTGCCCTCAATGCTCTCTGGGGGTATAGATGCCAAGCGTGGGGGGGCCCTCAAAAGGGAATGACCTCTGTCCTTGGCTCGTAGGACCTTTTTCAGGGCTCTAGGGAGCAGGCATAGTGGGACATATGTCAGATGTGGGGGACACCAGGGCCACTGCCTCAGGCTCATTGGCCCTGCATTGGACGGTGCCACCTGCCCGGGAGGAAGAAGAGAAGGAAGGGCAGTGCCTCGCATTATGAGAGAAAGAAAAGCCCGGGCTGGGCAAACAGCACCGTGTGCTCTGCTGAGAGCTCTGCAGGTTGCCTCCCTCACACCAGGGGGAGGGGCTGCGACCTGCCCTGTGGCCGGAAGGGAGGTGAGAGGGGCAGGTGGGCAAACACTGGCCTGGCTTCTGTCTGTCTCCTGCTGTGCCTGGATGTTAGCAGCCGACAGGGCAGCCGGGATGGGATGGGGGAGGTGCTGCCATGGGAGCTTGGGGGGTCGGGGGGGGGCAAGGGGGCAGCCGGCAGGTGGGAGACACTGTTGTGTCCTTTGTCCTGGGAGCTGCTCATAAATGGGTACGGGGACTGGCTCTTGCTTAGCCCGTGGTGGTGGGGAACATAGGTCCTCTGGGCCTCTGCACTCCAGGTTCAAAGCAAGCAGCTCTGTGGGAGGCTCAAGGAGGCCTCTCTCAGGTCACAGGGCTCAGCCTGGGTTGTGCTGCTGGTTAGGCTGGAGAGTCAGGGTAGGGTTAAGCTTAACCAGTAGGGGTAGGCATTACGGTTAGGGTTAGGGTTAGGGTTAGAGGATGAGGGATAGGGGCAGGTGTAGGGTTAGGGTTAGAACATTGGGGTTAAAATTAGGGTTATGGTTATGGTTATGGTTAGGGTTAGGGTTATGGTTATGGTTAGGGTTATGGTTATGGTTATGGTTAGGGTTGCAGGGTTAGGGTTGTTGTCATGGTTCTATGGTTAGCCGTAGAGTTAGGTTTATAGGATGAGGGTCAGTGTTAGGGTTAGGTGTTGTGAATTAGCATTAATGTTGAAGTCTGACTCTGTGTAAAGCTCAGTGCTGTTGTTCCAGATATTTCTCTTTTGAATTCAGCTTAAGCTTGCTTGTAGTGGACACTGAAGAGAAACAGCAGTCATCAAGGGCCTTTGTGTCCTATGTCTTCCTCCCCACAAAGCTCCTGTGTTTCCCATATTCTGGTGTCTGCCTTCCTCTTGACTTCTCTTTACTGTCTTTGTTTGAGATTTCATAGCAGAGTGGTAAGAGAAGGACACAGGAGTTATCTAGAAGTCACCTGTTTTTCCTTACCTTTCATGAGGTAGTGTGCATCTTACATGACCTTGGGCTATCTGTGGAACCGAGCTGCTCCTGCAGAAGCTCAACAGTGTGAGCCTGTGCAGGTATTTTCCAGGTCTCTACTCCAGCAGCCTCTGAGCAGGGCTTCATCCCATGCTTTATTGCTTCATGGTCACAAGATGGCTGCCATATCTCCAGCCTTCCTATCTACACTCAAGATTGTTAAAAGCAGAGATTATGATCATAAGCAAGATCTCATGTTGCATTGGCCAAGTCTAGTTGCAAGGAAAACCAGGCAACAAATGTCTGGCTTATTTTGTCTCTGAAGGTGGGTGGGAAGAAGGCAGAGGACAGTGAATGATAGTGGTCAGGATGGGCAGTCAGCAGTTAGGTCCAGGTTCCCAGTGTTCTCTTCCCCTCATTGTCCTCTGCATCTCTTCTCTACTGGGAAATGCATTTGGCTGTATGGTTGGTTGCTCATCTTTAGTACATTTTCTTCCCTGGAGTTCTGCTTCCAACATACGGCTCCTTTGATATTCCACAGACAATGGTTGGAGGGCTGGGCAGTTCAAGGTGAAGGCCAAATGCCAGGACTCTGTGGTTTGGGAATCCCCTGGACTCCCCCTTCCTGCCCATCAGAGACCCACCCAGTGTGTGAGCCACCAGCTGAAGCCAGAATCATGGTGCGTGTGTGTGTGTGTGTGTGTGTGTGTGTGTGTGTGTGTGTGTGCAAGTTCAATCCTAAGCCAGGCACCTTAGTGATTTAGGGAGATCCTGGATCAAACTATTAAAAGGGGTCAAAGTGTAGCTTGGTGCAGAGCCCCTGAGTTCAAATCCTAGTACTACAACAAAACAAAACAAAACAAACGCCAAGTCCTTGTTCCCTGCAGGTTTGGAGTGATCCACTCGGTCCTCACCAATCTGCTGCTGTGGGCCAACAGTGTCCTGAACGAGTCCAAGCATCAGCTGAATGAGCACAAGGAGCGGCTGATCACACTGGGCTTTGGGAACATCACGCTAGGTGGGGGGAGGGCACCCTGCACCCACTTGGGGTGCTCAGACGGTTGCGGTGGGGGCAGTGCGGATCCCAGGGAGGTGTGGGTCCTGGGAGACAGTGCCCTGCTGCTGATGACTCCAGCCCTCTGTCCCCATCTGCCCCATCCCAAGATTGTGCCCGTCATAATGAATGGTCCTGCCCTGACTCAGGGCCTCTCAGGCCCAGGCTATCATGTGCACACCTGTGTCCCATGGCCCAGTCTGGAGAGAAAGAAGTATCTTTGTTTTCAACTGTGGAAGGTTGGTGGCCATTTCTGCTTTAATGAAGCCACTGGACCAGAGCTTTCTGCTAAAAGCATGGCATTAAAAGCCCCTGGAGGTGTAATGGTAGGTTGTCCTGAACCAGGTGTACTTCACTTGAGGTTTTGTTTAATTGCACTTGGCTTATAATTTTGGCCCATTTTTATTTTTCCTTGTTTCTACTTGAGAGCCGAGAGTGTTAATCTTTATATTTTCTTTCAAAATCTTGAGTGCTTCCAATCCAGGACATGTGTTTTAGAATGTTTGGGTGCAGGACAGGGCAGCATGCTGGCAGCTGGACCTCTTGTTCTGATCACACGCTCTGGAAGCCACTCGGCCTCTCTGAGCTTGCCTGCGCCCCGGGCTGCACATCCCCTGCCAGCTCCCGTGTGCTTTGTCCCGGAGTGAGACCCAAAGCCCCTTCCACTCTAGACTGGGGCAAGCCATCATCAGGAAAGCACCTGTCTGTGACTGCATCAGCACCCTGGCCAGCGCCACAGCAGGGAAGATCCCTCTGTGTCCTGGGGCCTGGTTCCTGCTGTGCTATCCTTCAGGGTGGTAGTGACAATGACAGCTATACCCAAAGAAAGCTTCTAGGAGCACTTGCAGTGTGGTGGGCACAGCGCCAAGCCTCTCTGTGGCTCCCAGGGTTCTCATCTTGCAAGCGGGTGACAGTAACTGTAGTATTAGGTGGCCGAAGCCTCTGATGCCCAGAGGAGGTGAGTGACTGGCCGAGCTCATGCAGCAAGCAAGTGACTGAATCAGGATTAGAATCCAGCAATGCATCTCCAGGGCCTTTTTGCTGAAAGATGAGACTGGATTTATTTGCAGAAGTAGATCTTGTCAGTTTTAACCTCCTGATTCCTTTCCATCTTCTGCACAATACTGTGTGGAGTCAGAAGTGGGGCAAAGAGTCTGCTGAGGAATGGGAAGATGCCCCGTGTCTGCACCATCAGGGCAGGTCATGCTCCTGTGAGACTTCTCAAGTGATGGGGAGGAACTTCTGTGCATTACAACTCAAACCAGTGACAAAGTGCGCGTGCACATGCGCGTGCACACATACACACACACACACACACCCCTTCGTGTAGGCACACGAGTCACACTTAGTTTCACCATATCTTGCATAAATCTTACACAAATCAAGCTTCATCTTCCTCTATAGAGATGCTCTCCTTAATTTCTGGTGTGTTTGATTTCATCCTTTTCTCTATTTCCTTAAAGTTTTATTTGCTAGAAAAATATCAGTTACCACCCTCTAAATTGATTTTGAGACCCAGTATGGGTTTATCCAGCCATTACATATACTGGATACACCATTTGTTCTTACTTGTTTCCACCTTCCTGGTAATAGTATCGTCTGTTTAAAAAGGTTTATTCTATTTATTTATTTATTTATTTTTGTCTTTTTCCTTTTTATCGGTACCAGGGATCGAACTCACGACTGCCTGCTTGCAAGGCAGGCGCTTATACCGCTGAGCTAAATCTCCAGGCCCTGTTATATTTATTTTTAAAATGACAAAATCGTGCATCTCACATATAGCATCGTTCTGAAATGTATACACATGGTACAATGGCTAAAGAAGCTAATTAGCATATGCCCTGCCATACATATTTGCCAGTAAAAACACATCTTAATTAGACTTTCTGGGTTTTTTGTTTGTGTTTGAAACTGGGTCTTATCGTGTAGTTCAGACTGGCCCTGAACTCATGGTGATCCTCTTGCCTCAGCCTCCTGAGTGCTGGAACCACAAGCTTGCACCACCCCACACCTGGCTCAATGATAGATTTCTCACGGCTATTGAATTGCATGGGGGTTTTGCCAAAATTCAATTAATTTCTGAGCTGTTGAACATTCAGGGTCCCTGCTCCATGCATGTGCAGATTTCCCAGTGTTTGTTTCCATTTTTGGGTCCCAGGGAATGGCGACGAGGTGGAGTCAGGGCCCCTCCTGTGTCTGTGGCACTGCCAGTCTTCCCGGTTGTCCATCTTCTCTCCCCCTCAGGAAGAGACACTTATTCTGCAGCCGGTGTCTTTTATCGGGCAGTGACAGTTTACGCTCCTGCCACACCGGCTGGCCTCAAGCCTTCAGAGGGCCTACAGCTGAGCAGAAGGCAGAGTTTTAAACCATCACTAAAAGTCAGACGCAAATCAGACTCCCAAAATTCAGGTAATACATAGATGCAAAGTCTAAAAGGAAACACACCTCCCTGGGGCTTCCCGCCAGACAGAACTGTTGCCTCCTCCTACAGGCATCCTCCCTGACTTTCTCCCCTGTTAGCCCTTCCTGAGTTTCTCCTCTGCAAAGCCGAGGCCGCCTCTGTCCTGTTTTCCCAGGCCCATAGCACCTCTGGACACCTCCTCAGGCAGGAAGTGTGGTTCTGCGGTGCCAGCAAGAATGGCCACGCTGGACTGGCAGATGGTTGAATCGGATTTGTTCAAAGGTGACTCTTGGGGTCCTGGTCCCCCCTGTAGCTGTGACATCGAACTTGATGCTAGACAGGGTGTAATGCTCTGCTCCAGCTGGGCAGCTGCACGCCGAGCCCCACGGACAGTGATCTCCTGGTGCTTTTCTAACTCTTGTTGCTGGTGCCTCCCTTCTCCCATGATCCCCATGACTCCCTCCCCCAGTGACCCCACCCCATGACTCCCCACCTCCCTGACTGACCCTCACATAAGTTCCGCCCTATGACTCATGCCTGTCACCACCCTTCCTCCATAAAACCCTCCGTGATGACAACTGCGCCCCTTGACTTACTCCCCTATTACCTCCCTCTCCTCTGTGATCCCCTCCCCAATTACCCGCTTGTTCCCATGACCTTTCCCCAGTGACCCCTTCCCTGCCGACCCTATATGTCGCCTAGAGCTGGACGACCACTCTCCGCCGTGCAACTGCTCGCCCGCGCGCCTGTGCGCGGCCCTGGCGCAGGGCATGTACTACCTGTACCCGTTCACCATCGAGTATCAGATCCTGGCGTCCACCATGCTCTTCGTGCTCTGGAAGAACATCGGGCGCAGCGTGGATGGCGCACGGCCCCTGCGCACTGGACTGCGGCTCCGTGGCATCCTGGCGGGTTCGGTGCTGGGCCTGGGAGCTCTGGCGGCCACCCTGGGCGTGGTGGCCATGTACCTGGTGCACATTGGCCGCTCCAAGGCCAAGAGCGAGGTGGCGCTGGCCATGTTCTACCTATACGCCATGGCCCTGCTGCTGCTCATGGGCACTGCAGGGCTGCTGGGCATCCTCATCTACAGGGTCGACGAGAAGTCACTGGATGAGTCCAAAAACCCGGCACGCAAGCTGGACACCGACCTCCTGGTGGGCGCGGCCTCGGGCTCCTGGCTCCTCTCCTGGGGCTCCATCCTGGCCATGGCCTTCGCTGAGACCCGGCCGCCCTACACCTGGTATAACCTGCTCTACTCGGTGCTGGCCATCGCGGAGAAATACATCCAGAACCTGTTCATCATCGAGTCTGTGCACCGCGAGCCCGAGGGCCTCCCGGAGGACGTGTGCACCCTGCGCGTGCTCACCGTCTACAACGGGGCCGCCTCCTCTCACCTGGGTGACTCAGGGGAGGCCCAGGACACAGCGCCCCAGGACCAGCTCGCGCAGCCTGCGGGCAAGAGCAGTGTGGGTCGGCAGCCAGGCCTTGGCAAAGAGGAGCAGGTGGAGCCGAGGAGCGGGACGGTGGCCTGGAGCTCAGCCAGCCCGGGGCCCCTCTTTCGGGGCAGCGCCAAGAGAAGAGTCCTGAGGAACATCACGGCGTTTCTATTCCTCTGCAACATTTCGGTAATCTGCTGCAGCCTGATTCTTGCCTTCAGATTGAGCAGTCTCTTTTCCTCACCTCCTTCTCCTAAGGCACGGGGGCAACTTAGAGAGCAAATGAAATTAAAAGTTGATCACAAGTGAGAGCCCAGCCTGGGGAATTCAGAGGCTTAGACTCACCCTGTCTCAAGATAGAGAGGGAAAAGGGCTGTGAGTGTAGCTCAGAGCAAAGGCCCTGGATTCAAAACACTCCCCACACTCTCACTTGCATGACATGGTCGCAACCCCTGCACATCAGACGTGGCCAAAGGGGATCTCTGAGCACTGGGCTGAGCATTCCCCCTTCTGACATTTAATGCATTTATTGAGCACCTGCTGTGTGCAGGAAATAGGTCAGGGCACAGCCATGGACCCTGGAGTTAAAGAATGAAAAGAGAGATAGACATTCCCCATCACTGATGTGGGACTGTGTGTCCCACAGGGTGTCCCTTGAGTCTGAGTTAGTCCCAGAGGGTGGGGAGAGGTGCGGGTGGCGAGGTGTCAGCCATCAGGCAGAGGGCTTTAAACCCTGCGGAGGAGTGGAGGTTCGGCTTTCGGGGTCCCGAAAGACTGGGCTGTCCGGGAAAGGACAGGATCTAGCTGTGTGGCTTGGGCCAGGGGAGAGGGAGCAGGCAGGGGAACAGACAGGAAGGAGAGGGGGTGCGCAGGTACCGGTGGGAGCTAAGGGTGTGCAGAGGAGGTGCAGAGTCGAGGCTTGATGGTGGTGATGTTCGGGGTAAGGGGGTGACACCATGACCCCCTGGTGGGGGCTGATGTTGCCTGAGAAAAAGGGGAAGTGGGGAAGGTAAGGTGGAGTTTGAGGTGGGTTTTTGTTTGAGGCTGGAACTCCTGAGCGTGGTCGAGGTTGTAGGCTGAGATGGAAGCAAGGGTGGTCACTTGTATTTAGAGCCAGAGCTGCAGGGGCCTCGTACATGGGGAAGGGAAGGGCACCTGGCACAAGCCTGGGACAGCATGAGGAGGAGGACAGCTAAGGGGACTGGGAAGAGCTAATGAGGTGGTAGGGTGAGGGTCAGGGGAGAGCTGTCAGTTACAGCTATGTGTATCAGTTACCCATTGCTGTGTGAGAAATCACCCCCAATGCAGCAGTTTAAACAACCATATATGTTGCATGCTTTGTCCTGTGTGGTACAGCTGGGGGGTCTGCTCAGTGTCCTTCCCAGGCTGAAAGCCACACCCCTTTCAAGGCCTTGCTCTAGGGATTTGACTGATGAGACCCACTTGTGTGTCTATTGGATGGGTTTCTGAAGCCCCTGCAGGCTCCTGGCCTGAGACCTCCCTGGATCCCTGCCATATGGCCTCTCCATGGGGTGGCCTAGCCTGGGACAGGTGTATCCTTTTGTGCAAGAGATCAGTGACAAAGACAGCCGATCCTTCTGTGAGCAGGTGCTATTCTGGTGGCTTTTGCCCTATTCAGTGAGAAGTGGGCTGGTAGCTTTAGCCCACATTCAGGAGGAAGAGGGGATTACATGGAGGGGGACCCCAGGTACTAGGGGAGGCACTGGGGTCAGCTAAAGGCTGCAGTAGGGAAGAGAAGTGGGCCAGGGCCCAGCCTCAGAGCCCTGGCAACTTCAGGGGTGCTGGAGTGAAAGCAGCCAGGGCAGAGGCTGAATGGGAGGACGGGGGCCAGTGTGTGGGGGTCAGTGAGGCACAGAGCAACAGATTATGGGTTTTGCAAATTTAGCTCTCTTTGCACTCAGATTAAGCCCACTTTGAGAGGTATTAGCATTGGCATCTTACAGATGGGGGAGACCAGGGCCGGGTGAGAGCTGTAGGGATGGAGAGACCTGGACAGGTTCCAGAGGATGGCACATGTTTATAATCCTAGTGCTGAGGGAGGCTGCGGCACAAGGGTTACAAGTTTAAGCCCAGCCTGGGCAGTTTAGCAAGATTCTGTCTCAAAATAAAAACTAAAAAAGGCTGGGCCTAGAGCTCAGTGTGAAGGCTCTGGGTTCAATCCTTAGTGCAGGATCCTTAGACAGGGGAGGGTTCATTAAGGATTTACTGCCCTGAGGGATGGGTGAGAGGCAGAGGAGGCTCCTGGGCCTGGTGGTTTCCATGGAGACTGGGATGCTACACAGTCTCATTGGTCAACAGATGTGAGTGTAGCCCGTGAGCGCGGGTAGCACCTGTGATCCTGGGCTGCATGGGGCATCATGGGAGGGCAGGGGGGGGGGCTGCTCGCCAGACAGATGCCCCTCTTCTCTCGCAGCTGTGGATCCCTCCTGCCTTTGGCTGCCGTCCCGAGTATGACAACGGGCTGGAGGAAGTGGTCTTTGGCTTTGAACCCTGGATAATTGTGGTCAACCTGGCCATGCCCTTTTCCATTTTCTACCGGATGCATGCAGCTGCCTCTCTCTTTGAGGTCTATTGTAAGATGTAGACCGGGTCCACCAGAGACAGACAGGCCAGCTGACGAGTGAGCTCATTGGAGCCCCTGGGCAAATATTGCCGGACAAGGGCAAGGCACCTTTTGTCTTCGGTGACTGTGTCCGAGGGCTGGGCATCACCGCTGCAGGCCAGGACGTGGCAAAAACCATGATGGGAGCTGAAATCCATCCTCAGCTGTCAGTTTTTATCAAGCTCAAATTATTTTACCGCCCTCTAAATGACACTGTTTTAGAAGAATGTGATCTATGTTTGGGCAAACATCTCTCCTGTTAGTTTTTCTCACACAGCCCTTTCTGTTTGTCATTTACCCGGCGACAATCCTGTCCCTCTGCCTACAGTCAGTTAAACCTTATCCTTCTCAGAGCTGCCAAATAGAGACACGAACACATTGGGTTTATATTTTGGCTTCTGAGTGGGTTGAATTTGCCAACAAAGTGACTTTTGCCATCTGGATGGAAATTTAAATGTGCCCGAGATTTGGCACATGGTTCTTTGCGATCATTTTGTAATTTATTTTTTAAAATAAAATATAGTCTGCTTTTTTCCATTATAAATCTTTGCTAGAGAGAATTTGGGATTTCAGAAAATTAGAAACAGTCAGCCATGATGCTACTGTTCAGTTAGCGGTTCCCTTTCAATACCTTGATATATTTCTTTTTCTGGGATGGAACCTGGGATTGTCTTGATTGTTATACCTGACAGTCATGGTCCAATGTTTTCAATTCTGTACCCAATTTTGTTCTTCACTTGACAGCATTTCCCCTACATTGCCATGAACTCATTATAAAATAATTTTAATGCTATATTATAGTCTATTATGTGAACATTTTATCATTGACTTGGTTTCTTAACTGATGATTTTAAAGTGTTTGTAACTTTTCATTTTTATAATTGCTCTGCAAAAATAAAACCAGACGTCAGAAGCATTTCCTGTTTAGAATTGCTTCCTAACATATCTAGTTGGTACTGTATTGCCATGAACCCCATATCTGCAGATTCGATTGACCTTGGGGAGAAAATATTTTTTAAAAAGTTTCATACATATTGGTCAGGTGCAGATTAAACAACGCAACAACTACTTACATGGCACTAATATTTTATATCATTAGTAACCTAGACATGATGGAAAGTCTACAGGAGGATCGCATGTTATATGCAAATACAGTAGCATTTTGTGTAAGGGGTTTAGTATCTGTGGGTTTTGGTGTCTTACCCCCTGGCACACACAGTACGGACCAACTGTGTACTTAAAATCAGGATGAGAGCCCACAGGTTATAAATATCTAAAAGTCTCCTAAGGATTAGTGACATGTGGGAGGTCTTTTTGTGGTTCTCCAGAACTACTGTATTTATTTACTTTTGGCTGAGACAGACTCTCCCCGTGTATTCCGGACATTGGTCCTCGTGGTGAGAGAGGAAACTGGGAAGCTGGATGGGAGTAGCTGTCATGGTGAGCAGCCTGGAGGGACATATTTACTGCAAAGCTCTTTTCCTAGGAGCTGGAGGCATACCTCAGTGGTGCAGGGTCTTCCTGGCAAGTACACAGTCCTGAGTTCATTTCTAGTACTGGAACAAGACAGGTGTGTCCTAAATCTTCACTGCAGCATTAGTTGGATTAGGAAAAGCAGAAAACAATCTAGATGTCTGCCTAGAGACTGGATTAGGAATGGCAGTTTCTACAATGGAGTGTCTCTCAGAGGTGGAAACCAAATTTGCCAGCACTGCAGGCCTCTGCGCAGACAATCCCCATGCCATGTTGAATGGAAAAATTGTGAAGCACAGGAGCATGGTGCCATTCACAGGAGGCTTAGAAATGGCCATGATGATCCAGGTATCGCTAGGGCAGCCATGCACACTGTTGTAGTCAGGGGTTATAAGGAGGACAGTTACGTATGGGACTCATAATTTATAGTACTATTTATAATGGTCACCCAAGGAGTCAAACACAAAGTGCAGGAAATCTGTCCACAGCACTAAAGACCTAGAAAATTCAGCTGAGGGCCTGGATCCCATGGCAATAACCTTCATGAGTTCAACTGAAAACCTAGAGCCCAGGACAATGTCTCATGAAAGTCTATTTCATGGATTTGCACTGGGAAGGCCCACAGATCAGCAGTGGAAGCTAGAAAGTCTATGCCAGCTGGGTGGAGGATATGTGCCAGCAGGCTGAGGGTTCTGCAGTGGAGCTAAGAAGCAAGGCTCAAAATAAGGACCAGGGCTGTCCTGAAAAGCACCACAGCCATCCTCAGTGACAATGAGATCCTGAGCTCTTCCAATGATGAGAACAGCCAAGTTCATATCGGAGGGGCCAGCTTGACAAGCTCCTCCAAGAGAACCAAGGGCTCCAAACAGCACCACCGTGCTTCCTCTCCAGGCCTCGCTCTCCTCTTTATGCTGCCATCAGCCCTCAGGGGGCCCTCCATGCTCAGCACCATGCTGATTCAGTTCAGCTGGCCTTTAAGTTGACAATCCACTACACACATGGAGTGAGCTTATAGACACGTGGGAAGAAGTCATGCAAACCGAGTCAGGTGTGGGAAGGGGTGGATTGCATGGGGACCGGCGGCCGAGTGGTCATGCACACTATGGGTTGTGTTTTCCTTGATGTGTTTTTATGTATCAGCTGTTTCATAATTAAAACAGTTGAGAGGAAAACCGAGAAAGTAAGGGAAGAGAACTTGGACTGCTGGAGCAACTCTGGCTCCTCCTGCAGGCCGTGCGCTGACGCCTCTCAAGGTAGCATTTGATCAGACCTGTTGGTTACAGGTCATCTGAGCCCCTGGCTCAGCACCTTTGTAAATCCAGCGACCAGTCTCCCCCTGCCCCTGCTTCTCTTTCCCTGTCATGGCTCTCGCCTTAGAGGATAGGGCTGTGGCCCCACGGCCATGTGGGCTGCCCTCATGCCACGAGTCTCTTGGGAGGTGGTGCTGACCAGGACTGTCATGGTACTTTCTTTAGACTTGGAGTCCCTGTCAGGGACAGGGCTACTTCCGGTGCCCAAATTCAGCTCTCCGCTCGCCTTCTGGACGCAAGAGGGCGCTGTGAGCCTGACTATGAAGAGGAGGACACGGCCAGGCGTTTCCTCACTTGCTGCGCAGCAACCAGCGGGAAGCCAGACGGGGGTTCCCACAGTGCCTTCCTCCTGCCGCAGGGGCAGTGGAGGAGCCTGCCGGTCTTCCTGACAGCAGCACCGGCTACCTGGCACAGCAGCGGGTACGGAGGACCTCCTTCCCTAGAGATGGCACAGGGCAGGCCCTGGAAGGAGCCTGACCACGTGTTGGCAAGGGGTGCGTGGTGAGCCCAGAGTGGGTCTGACATTGCTGCAGGGTGGTAACGTGTGCACACATGTGCACACAAACACACATACATGCACACACACGCAGAGAGGATGTGCTGCAGGACCTTACGTGGCCTGTCAAGCCTAAGGTAGTTACTGTCTGGCTCTCTATGGAAACTCTTGCTGACCCCTGGTCTAGACCATGAAAGGCAAGGGACCCCATTGACTGGCCCTGCAGGGACTTTGATCCCTAAATGGGAATGAGATGAGGAGGACAGCCCTTCTGCCCGCCTGGAAGTTCTGTGGAAAGAAGTTAGTCTCGGAGCTGTGATAGCCAGTTTGTGACCTTAAGCTAATAGGTCCTCTGTGAAAGGCCAGTCCACTGAGGAAGGAGACGGGAGACTGGGGACTTGAGAATGCGGCTGAGTTTCTTCTGCAGAGCCCTGGGGCCGCCTTCCCCTGGAGCGATTGTGTGGTCATTCACATGATGTGTCAACTTGATTTGGGTAAGAGTCGCCCATCAGATTGGTAAAGTCTGGGTGTGTCTGTGGATGACTGACAGGTGGGCCAGCAAGTGGAAGGAAAGACCCATGCCTGATGTAGGTTGCATCAACCAATAGGCTTTCAACCTGGAGGAAATAAAAAGAGAAGGAAGGAAGAGCTCTGGTCTTTGCCATTGCCCGGGGATGTGGATTTCTAGTTCTTCACTCTCCAGTATAGCCTTGTGCTGTGGCTCTGCAGTGACCCCAGGCTCTGACCTTGACTGCTGGACCCTTCTCCTCCTCTGCTCGAAGATGGCCACAATAGATTTTTCCACCTCCAGGCTTACCCAATAAGTCCTTTTGCATAACTATATGCATATTTTGTATTAACTCGGCTCCTCTAGAAAGCCCTCATAAATACTCTTTGTTAGGGGGAGATAATCAAGTGTCACCCTGGTTTGGCCAGTGGCAGACTAGCTTGTCTCTGTAATGAGTCAGAGGAAAGCAGTTTTAGGTTTTATAAGCCAGGGGATCTCTGTCACTGTATGGTGTGAAAGCTACCATTGGCTACATGCAAAATAGAGGGACGTGGCTGTGTACTGTGTATGTGTGTGTGTGTGTGTGTGTGTGTGTGTGTGCACACGCGTGTGTGTAAAAGCAGGTGGTGGCAGGATCTGCAGCTGCCCCTAGTCTCCTCTGTCCTTCCAAAGTCACCTCAGCCACCCAGGAGTGCTGCTGGGTTCCAGCCCGGGGAGCAGCTGAGCGTGGGGCATCTCTTGCACAGTGGGCCCTAACTGTTCCTCTGTCCTCCTCTCCACGGTCACCCATGCTTTCTCCCCCCGCCTCCTGACCATGCTCCCGGGACCACAAAGATTCCGCACAGGCAGTTTCAGGGTTGCCAGGGCTGCGGTGTCCCTTATGCTGCGAGGGAAGGGGTCACTCTGTGCATCCATGGAGCAGGATTCACCCCATAGAGCAATGGGGTAGTGGTGTGCATGGGTCACAGACAGAGAGTGGCTGGTGCCACCTTTCCCGACAAGCACATTCCCCAATGTGGAGCCGCTCTGATACTTTGAAGGTGCAAGGGTGACATGATGATGGACCCTTCACATGGAGACTGGCAGTGAGGTGCACACAGGTTCTGTGCCCCCTTGGAGTCTGACTGTGCTCTGTCTCCAAGCTGGATCCCAGAAGAAGGACAGGACTCCAGCAGAGGCAGGGGCAGCACCTTGGAGGAGGACAAGGACTTCAAGGACAGCAGCACAGAGAGAGGACGAGGCTCTGGGGTGTTGGCCATGAGTGACCTCCACTCTCCTGCACCTCGGGTTTCTCCTCTGTGTGGCAGTGCGGCAGGAGACCCGCCTTGAAGGGTTGCTGAGAAAAGTGGGTGGTGCAGGGAGAACCCTAAGTTTGTGGCCCGGCTCATGGAAGCTCCTATTATGTTCTCCGTATATTTTAGCTCCAGGGGTGATTATGCCCCCAAACGTGTCCATGTCCTCATTCTCCAGAGCCTGTAAATGGTAGCAGAGAAATGAGGACCCAAGGGCATTAAAGGGCTGGAGATACACACTCATCCTGGTGGCTGTGCAGGCTTGGTGTTGTCACAAGTGTCCTTAGGAGAAACAGGGGAGATGGGGAAATGATGGACATCGGGAGAGGAAGAAGCCCTGTGACCAAACAGCAGAGCTTGGCATGCTGGGGACACGAACTCGGCTGCTGGGGCCCCGCAGGTCCCCCTGGGTGCTCTTGGTTTCATCATTACTGTCCTGGCTGAGCAAATTCCCAGCCAAGGGCCACTGCTGTCTGGACACAGCTGGTACCTAGACTCACATTTGCAGCTGACTTCTCAGCTCCAGGGTGGTTCACCCCAGCAGCCTGCCTGGGGTCTTTGAACTAATAGTGTCCAAAGCTAACTCGAGATCGTGTGGCCTTGCCTGTTGCTCCTTTCATTTTCCACCCCTGTGGCTGCTCCCGTGCAAGCCACACCCTCGAAGGCCGTCTTTGTGCTCTGTGCCCTTCCGGGCTCAGGATACCACACCCTAAATTGTGGCACTGGGCATGTCATGAACCTTGGCCTGAGGAACACTGGAAGGCCTCAAAACTAAGGTCAGTCTCACCTTCTTGTGGCCCCCCTTACTCTTCCAAAGTGAATCATAGAATCCAAAATCCTCTTGCCCAGAGCAGGTCATAGGAGCTAGAAATGCTGCTCCTCAAGTCAGCCAGAAAGCCTGGAACAGCCACTCTCTCCCTGTCTCCTTGAAGGGGGTCACTCCAGAGGGCCCTGAGGTCCTACCTTGGGAGAAGGAAGCCGCTGCAGACCGGCCTTCCTCCTCCCTGCCCCCATCTGCCACGGGCTGCTCAGACTCTCTGTCCAACCCCGTGTCTCTGTCACTGTTCCTGCTCCATTGACTCTAAGCAGAAAAATGTTTTCCCCGCATCCTTGGTCTTTGTCTCCCCTCCCTCCTCTTTGAGATGGGGTTTTACTTTGTAGTTCCAACTGGCCATGAGCTGACTAAACAGCCCAGACTGGACTCACTCTCATGGCAGCCCTCCTGCCTCAGCCTTCCAAGTGCTGGGATTAGAAGCACACACCACGATGCCCTGCTGGTTTTCATTCCTGAAAGCTCCGAGTCACAGGAAGCTGGGTTTAAGGCACTTGTTCCCCCGTCTCTGCTCTCAGAGTCTGGACCTTAGCACCCCTTAATCCCGCTCCAGCTCCCAGCTCAGGTGCTCCTGTGGCTTGGGCTTTGTCTTCCCCACGTCCCTCAATGAGTCTCCTGCGGCAGCTTCTCCACTGCTCTCTGCAGCTGCTCAGTGCCCTGGAGGCTGTGCGTGGCCCTTGTCCATGGGTTTCCACGCCTTGGGTACCGTGCTCAGTGTCCATGAGGGGCGTATGGGTGGGGGCCTCTTTCACACTCTGTTGCTTGTGTGTTATGGGTTGGGGCGCTGCCGGGTCACCAGGGAATTCCATTTTCAGTTGCTTACCATCTCCACGTTATTCTCCACAAGGCCGTGCCAATCCCCATTCCCTCCCATAGGTGCGAGGAGCCCTAGCCGTCTTCACGGTGTCTTTATGAGGTGGGACAAAACAGAGCAGATGCTGCTGCCGAGTGCCACCGAGGGAGAGGCAGGCCCGGAAAACAAGACCCTGCGTCCTCATCTGCCTTAGTCACCAGGTCTGGCACCGTGTGACTTGTGGTTCTTCCTTGAGGTCAAAATGACCGTGATGGGGAAACGTTTTGAATTGACTCGGGCCACTGCGGCAGCCACGACCATGAAACTGAAGACCTCGGGAAAGAGGCGTCCAGAGTTACTGCAGAAAATTACAAGGATGATGGGATGAGTGTGTTCGGAATGAGGAGAGGATTCTGAGGGGGATTTGTGGCAATGTGTCTTTTACTATAATGATTTTTAAAAATGTGAACACACACTGTACTTTGAGATCATGCCTCGTACTATTGGCACACGGTCCTTCTTCCTCCTCCTCTCTGTTTCCATGCTTCCCTGCGGATGGAGCTTATCTCCTGCTTGTTCACATGACCAGCCTGGGCCGGAGGGCGGGCACGGAGCTAACACCCACCCTGTCTGATCCCCGCTCTCAGCTCTGGTGGGGCTGGGGTGGCCATACTGGTTTTCCTGTTGTAAGGAGAAGAGCCAGCTCCAGGGAACCACTGGCCTGGGAAGGAATCAGGTGGGCAAACAGAACCCCAGTCCGACCTGTAGAATCTGACCTGTAGTCTGGGCAGAACTTTCATGAGTGCAGATCATTCCAGAGAAATAAGAGTACTTGTTGTTTTAAACTGCTACAATGCTGGGGCTGTTTGTTATGCTGCGTTGTTGTAATGAAACCTGACTAACACAGGCACTGGCTATTTCTACATCTCTTTTATTTAGGCACATATTGCTCCTCCCATCTTAAAGATAAAGGCTACAGAGGCTTTGGAAGATTAGTAACTTGTTTAAGATTCCAGGGCTACAAGGCAGAGAAGCAGGATTTAAAACCAGGACTGTCTTGTGGGCCCACTGTCCTCACCATCTGTGCAAAAAATGGACCAAACTCCTAGGAAATCAAAGAAAGCTTCCAAAATCCTTGCCCCTGAGCTGTGGAGAGGGAGAAGCTGACTTTGGGGTTTAGGGCAGGGACGTCTGGTTTAGGAATCAGTGCTGGTGTGTCGGGAGGAGGCCCTTCCTGGCTCTCAGTTTCAGCTCCACTGTTTCAAGTTGGGAGGGGCTGGGGGTTTGGGGTGCATCCCATGGTCAGGACAGGGAGTCCCTCCGGCACCCCCACCATCCTATGAAGCCCTGCTGAGTCTTTGGATAGCAGTGGTGGTGGCAGCAGCCTCAAAGCCCAGGCTGTTTTCCTATCGATTTTGCCATTTATCTCAG
This sequence comes from Cavia porcellus, assembly GCF_034190915.1. NCBI lineage: Eukaryota > Metazoa > Chordata > Mammalia > Rodentia > Caviidae > Cavia > Cavia porcellus. Next base: position 68,875,503 of record NW_026947501.1, on the reverse strand, counting down.
GAGAACAAATCACATTTAATCTATGGATTTCAAAAAGGCAGATCAATGGCTCTACGCCTGGGCAAATCCTCTCAGCCCAGTTGTGCAGGAGCCCACGGAGTCGTTTCCCTGCCTTCCCTGATGCTGGGGCTCTGAGGGAAGAAGGGCTTTCTTAGCTGCTCAGCGGGCTAATTCTGCACCACTGAGGCTGACTCTGGAGGGTGACTGACAAGAGCCCTGGTGTTAGGAGTTTTAAATCTGTCCAACTCTTGCAAATACTAGCCTCCCTGGTGAAGGAAAGGCAGCCACGCTGGCTGCCTGGCTGCAAGCTCTGACTTTGCAAAGGAATGCATTTTAGTCACAGGGAGAAAACTATGTTTCCACAGTGCTGAGGAGCATCAGCTTGGTGAGCAGGGCCTTCCTGCAGAGCGCTGAGTGTTTATCTCTGCCCTCATGCAGTCATTGAGGGTGCCGGTCCCTCTTTCACAGCCACACTGCCCCTGGAGAATTCCATTGGACCTCAGTTCCAGCATCCCCTCCTGCCAGCCCTTCCCTGTCCTGCCCGTCCCCACCAGCAGTGGCTTCCCTTGTTCTTATGCCAACCCTGGAATTGTTTATCTGTGTTCAGCCACGGTGACACTGGAAACTCCGCTTAGACACGGTCTGGGGAAAGGGTCACTTACGGGCTTTTGTAACTGCAAAGCTCAGGGTGTGAGTGGATGGAGAGAGTCAAGTGTCACTCTATTTGTCTCTCTCCCTCTTCTTTCCTTCTCTTTCTACTTTCCCTTCTCCTCTTCCTTCTTTTCCTCCTCTTCTTCATTTTTCTCCTTTACCTGTCCCTCCTTCTCTATCCCCTCTTCATCCTCTCTCTCTCTCTGATTTGCTCTTTCTGGGCCTTATATTTTCCTGGAAAGCCAATGCCACAAACTGTCCCAGCTCAGCTTCTCCAGCAGGAAGAGCCCCAGTCTTGCCCCCACCTGCACACCAATCCCCGCAACCTGGTGTGGGATACATTTCCATCCCTTTACCCATCCCAGAGGCTGGGAAATTCAGCATGATGACTGGATGCTGAGGCCTGTGAGGGGCGGGGCGGGGCCAGGCAGCGCAGCCACCCTGGAGCTTCTCCACCTGCAACTCTGCTTTGAGAACCTGTGGCTTCTCAGGCCACTAAGCAGCAGGACAAAGAGCTCAGCTGTCCCACGCGTGTTCCAAGGGGCATAGCTGCAGCCTGTGTCACCACAAGGCTGGAGAACTCTGGCTCCACGGCCTCAGCAGGCAGCAAGGGTCCGGGGACACTGGGGAAGGAGTCTGGGGAAGTCTGTCAGGGCCATCGTCTCTGGGGCAGGAGCCAGTGAGGGGGAGCTGGGACTGACCCAGGGCTGGGAGTGGTGATTGAGAGCTCTGTACACCCAAAAGGTGGATGAGCCAGATATTTCATGCATGCCTGTGATCCCAGCACTCTGGGAGGCTGACTCAGTAGGATTCAAGTTCAGCCCAACCTGGACAACTCAGAGGCTTAGCAAGACCCCACCTTAAAGTAAAAAAAAAAATTTAAGAAAAGTTTTAAAAAAGGCTGGGGATGCAGTTCAGTGCAAGGGTTCCATCTCCCAGTACCAGGTAAAAATCCCATGAAAGATGGAGGAGGATTCAAGGAGGAGGGGGAAGCATCTTCAGTGGAGACTGCTGAGACCCCTGGACTCAGGTCCAATGTGCTGAAGTCCCCAGATCTTAGCACCACACCATGGTCCTTGTCATCACTGGTATTCCTGGACCACCGCGCTGGCTCTACCGGGGATGAAAGCATTTCCATGTTGTCTGGCAGCTGGTCACTGCCCACAGTCTCTGTCCTGAGAGGCCTCTCCCACCTTGGCCACCTGCCTCCCCAGGGCCCCCAGTCCTCCCAAAAAGCAGCAACAGAAAGGCTCTGTCTGGCACAGCAGGGGTGCACTGGGTCCCCCCCAGGGCTCAGGGCCACAGGGCCACAGGGCAGCTGCCATTAAGGCTGCTCAAAGTAAGTGCTACATTCTTAGTTGCTTCCATGGATCACAGCCTTGAAAACTGTTTCTTTATCCAGTCAAAGGATCAGGATTGAAAAAAGTATTTTCCCTCATGCCTGAAGCCTACAAGCTCGTATTACTGGAGCTTAAACATTGTGGGAGTTCTCAGTTATCATCCAGTGCAGAAGAATTAACTCCAGGCATTGGAACTTAGCATACATCCTAATGTTCTCACCATGGCAACAGGGCTCACCTCCCTCTGCTTCTCACACCTCCACCCCCCCCCCTTGGATACTGAGCTATAGAGTTATAGCTTTTGATTCCTTTTGCTTTTCTTAAATAAGCTCCCTTTGCCCTGGGGCCTTTGCACCAGCCCACCCTCCTCTTCTGGAATGATTTACTTGTCTACATCTTCTTAACCACCCAGAGGCTTCCCTGACCACAGTGTCTGAGGCAGCTCATTCCTCCTGCCTGGCTGTTCTGTGTCATTATTGCTCAGTTTTCTTTATAACACTTGACACTAGATGAAATGGCTTTGTTTGGAGTTACTCACCACTGTTGCTGTTAACGTTTGGTGGTGCTGGAGGCTGAGCCCAGGGTTTCACGCTGCTTACCAAGTACTGCCTCTCGTCTCCAGCTGTTTATTCACTTCCTCTAGAATCCAAGCTCCAGAAGGAAGCTGCGAAGCTTTGATTCTTCTTGTCTACTAAACCCAACATCTGGAGCGGCTGTGTGTTTTGCAGCTTAGCTCCTGGTACAATAAGGATTAGTGCTAATTGGGAAAAGAGAGCCCTTCCTCTGAGTGTCTACTGTCACCTACTGCAAGTTTTCCAAAGCCACCAGGCCAGCCTGCCCTGCCCGTGCCTTGCCCAGCCCGTCCCCTCCTCTGCCACTAAATGCTTGCTGAAGGAACCAGGGGGCGCTGGAATTCCAAGGGCCAAGAGCTCTAAGGCAAAGGTGAAACTGCGCCTCCTGAACATTAAGTGGGTTGTCTGTCCGTTGTTTTCACGACGTTGGCCACAGACTCATCTATCAAGGACAATTTGCCCAGCATCCCTCATAGTGTTGGCTGGCTGAGGACCAGCAGCCATGTGGGTGAGCTGTGGGGCACAGGGTTGTCAATACTGAAATATAATTCAGCCCAGGGAGTTCCGGGAGACAGAGCACCTACGGGGCCCAGAGGAGTCACAGCTTCTGGGGAGGAGGAGCTTCAGTCCAGAGGAGTCGCAGCTTCTGGGGAGGGTGACCACAGCAGACCCCAAGGAGGGAAAGACCTCGTGCTGTAAGGTGAGAGTCCAGCTGGTGACCCAGGAGACCCAGGCTCCAAGCCCTGGTGTGCTCAGCAGCCTTGAAGTAGTAGCCAAGCTCAGACTCCCGCCTCCCATTTCCATGAGGTGTGCGGGATCCGTCTGGGATTCCCTGTTCTTCTCCTCTCCGCTTGCTTCCATGCAGCCTTTCCTGCCACGTTTTCAGTTTTGTTCCCTCCATCATTCTTTCTGCTCTGTTGTGAAGACAAACACAATCTCTTCTTGGATTCTTCCATTTCTCTCTCAGCCTCCTTGATCCAGGACTGTGCCTACCCTCTAGAATCTCTGTTATGGCTTAGATGGAAAATGTTCCCCAAAGTCTCATGTATTCAGAAGTGAAGTTTTTGGAAGGTGAATGGGTCATGGGGGAGGGGCACACTATTCATTCATGGATAATCCATGCACGAGTTCATAGTTGAATGTGCTGTTAGGAACGTGGCCTGGTTGGAGGTGGGTCACTTGCGATAGGAACTGGATATGTTCTTGTCCCCAGCCTGTCCCTTCTCTCTTTGCTTCCTGGCTGCCATGGTTGAGCACTCTTCCTCTGCCTGGTCCTTACACTATGCTGTGACTGCATGGGAGCCAGTGAACCATGGACTGAGTCCCCTGAATCATAAGCAAGCTAAACCTCTCCTCCCGTCACAGTGGGGATGATGGTCCTCCAGCCTCACCCATGGGAGCATTGGCGACTCTAGTCTCCATCACGAGAGCCAAGGCAGAGTCCTCTTTGGAGTGTAGTGAGGGCAGAAACAGGGGCCCAGTACTCTCGCATTACTTCTTTTGGCCTCGTCACACTTAATCTTTTCAACCACAATTATTAACCTATTTTACAGGAGAAAATTGAGGCCGGGAGAGATCAAATCATCTTCTCGAGACCTCAAAGCCAATAGTGCCCGTGCTTCCTCCGCCATCTGTCTTCTGCTTTGCACCCTTCTCTGTGACTTCAGTGCGAACACACCCTTCCCCAGGACAGCCTTCCCCAAACATCTCGTCCTGCACACTTCCTCATGCCTGGATGCCTGTCTGCCATGGCACGTGTCATAGCTGTAACTGCATATTTCTTTTTGGGGTCAAAGTCTACCATTGGCCTGCACGTTCCTGAGAAGAAAGTGTGTGCATCCACATCTCCCAGCTGTCTTCACGGTGAGTGAACCAGCATCTGAGATGCACCAAGTCTCTGAGTATTTGCTGGATAGAAGAGCAAGCAGCTGGACCGCCAACCCTGTTCTCAAAAGCCTAAGTTCTGTGCAGGGAGCTGGCATCCTCAGGAGGGCAGGACGGGATGCAGGCTGTTCTGGCTTCGGGAGTGACCACTTGCCACAGGTCTCAGGGGTTAGGATGAGGGTCCCTTTCGGATGTTGGTGGTGGTGCCCCGTATGAGGAGGGGTGGCAGGAGAAAGAGCTTCGTGAAAAGGCAATGGTGCAGTGATGACATTTCTCTCGTGTGCTGGCCACAGATCCGGGCTTTCAGGTCACTACCTGGAGCTGTCCAGTGGGGAAAGACGTGGTCACGGCTACATTTCAGAACAGCACTGTGTGTAGCTGAGCGGAGGCTGCAGAGATCACAGCAGAGCCTGGAGGGTACAATGTCACATAACACAGCCTGGAGGAGCCACTGTCCTGGGCAGGGAGTGAGGTGGAAAGGAACCGGCAGGCCCCAAGAGGTAAAGGGAAGGAGGGCAGTGTCAGGGTCGGTGCCAGGCACCTGGACAGGTGGCTTGCCTTGTCCAACTGCAGAAATGGGCTCCAGGGGTAGGGATGGTCTGGGTGGAGCAGCTCAGACTGAGGAGCGGGTGCACCTGCAGGTGCTGATCTAGGTCTCAGGGGGAAGAAGGGTGCGAGTGGTCTGGGTGGAGGCAGAGAGACCAGGGAGGGGGTGGGAAACTCCAGCTGGACAGGAGACGCAGGTGAGGGGGTCAGGGCTGGAGCTGTGGGGTGCTGCTCTGACTTCTGTCTTCACCCATCAGCAGCAGCCCGGACTGTGGACCAGTGAGACTTGTCACCTGGGAGTGGTCTGAGAGCTGGGGAGCCCCTAGGATTCTCTCCTCACTCTTTCCCCATTCTTCTTCTTTTTTTTTTTTAATTGGTACTGGGGATCAAACTCACAACCATGCACTTGCAAGGCAGGTGCTTATGCCGCTGAGCCCCTTGGCCCGAACTGAGGCTGAGTTTCCTCTTTTGTGAAATCCTGAGGTATTTATGTATCCTGTTCACGGTTTAAAGAGAGGAAGAATGTGACAGCATCCCGAAAGGAGAAAACTTTCAGCTCCGAGTTTCCTTCCCTCTTTTTATCTTTTCTTTTTCTTCTCTTTTTCCCTCAAGCAGTGTAGATTGAACCCAGGGCCTTAGTACTGAGCTGCCTCTCCAGACCATTTTTTACTTTGGCACTGGGAGGAGGCTGGAGCGAAGGGCTCGTGGGGAAAGGGTCATCTCTGGAGGGGTCAGGGACGCCAGTGTCAGGGTGGGCGTGAGTGAGAGGAGGCGGGGAGGATGGGGAGACACGGGCTTCAGGAGAGCTCCACACCTGAGGAGCAGGCAGCGTCGCAGGCTGTGGAGGAAGAACCCAGGGAATTTGGGCGGGCTCTCAGAGGGGCAGAGGCAGGAACGAAGCCCGGCTTGGGGCCCAGGTCTGTGCAAAATCCCAGCGCCTCCAAAGCTCTCCAGTCTGGAAGCCGGTGCTTCCAATCCCTCCCCCACCTCTCTGCTTCCAACCGGGATTCGGGTCACCGGCATGGGCCCGGCCACGCGCGCCTGTTACCATCCCGGGACGCCAGGGTGAGGGTCTGCCTCCTGCGGACCTGTGGCTCAGATCCAGCGCTCTGGGGGGTGCCGCGCTGAGCGGGGGCACAGGTGGGGCGTGCGGGCGTGCGGGGCAGCGCGGGCGAGCGGAGGGGGTGGCGCGCAGGCGGGGAGCAGCCGGGGACAGCAGCAACCTCCCCAGGCGCGCTCGGCAGCGGCTGCGGCTCACTCTTCCGCACTCTGGCTCCGAACCAGACACAGCCCGGGACCCCCCCGCCGCTTCCCGCCGGGACTGGAGGGGCTCACGGCCACTGCTCCGCTCCGGCGCCCTGCGCAGCTCATGGTGAGCGCCCCGTGGGGCTTGGGAATTCTTGGCAGAGGGTCCCGGCGCACCCCTTGGGGTGCTCGATGGGGCCGCTCTGGGGGCTCAGGGCTGAAGTTGGTACCGCGCACATCCTGCCTGTGTCTCTGAACCTGACATGCTGCCGCCCGGGCACAACAGCACCACGCACCCGCTGTGGTTCGGTCTGCGGGCTCGGCTGGCACGGGAAGGCGCCGTGGGGGGCTCCGCGGGGGAGGTGCCGTTGGGACCCGCCCAGGTGGTCACCGCCGGCCTCCTGACTCTGCTCATCATGTGGACCCTGCTGGGCAATGTGCTGGTGTGTGCAGCCATTGTGCGCAGCCCCCACCTGCGCGCCAAGATGACCAATGTCTTCATCGTGTCCCTGGCCTTGTCTGACCTCTTTGTGGCACTGCTTGTCATGCCCTGGAAGGCGGTGGCCGAGGTGGCCGGTTACTGGCCCTTCGGGGCATTCTGTGACATCTGGGTGGCCTTCGACATCATGTGTTCTACAGCCTCCATCCTGAACCTGTGTGTCATCAGTGTGGACCGCTACTGGGCCATTTCCAGGCCCTTCCGCTACCAGCGCAAGATGACCCAGCGGGTGGCCTTGGTCATGGTGGGCCTGGCCTGGGCCCTGTCCATCCTCATCTCCTTCATTCCCGTCCAACTGAACTGGCACCGGGATGCAGCAGGCTCCGAGGGCGGGGTGGACCTTCCCTCCAACCTGGCCAATGTGACGGTCCAGGAGGACCCTGCGGAACCCCAGCCAAGGGCAGCCAACTGTGACTCCAGCCTGAACCGGACATACGCCATCTCCTCCTCGTTCATCAGCTTCTACATCCCGGTGGCCATCATGATCGTGACCTACACGCGCATCTACCGCATCGCGCAGGTGCAGATCCACAGGATTTCGTCACTGGAGAGGGCAGCTGAGCACATGCAGAGCTGCCGGAGCCAAGCGGGCCGCGAGCCTGACACCAGCCTGCGCTCGTCCATCAGGAAGGAGACCAAGGTGCTCAAGACGCTGTCGGTGATCATGGGGGTCTTCGTGTGCTGCTGGCTGCCTTTCTTCATCCTTAACTGCATGGTTCCCTTCTGCCACGGAGACCCTGAGGACCTGCGGGCCGGCTTCCCCTGCGTCAGCGAGACCACTTTTGACGTCTTCGTCTGGTTCGGCTGGACCAACTCCTCGCTTAACCCCATCATCTACGCCTTCAATGCTGACTTCCGGAAGGTGTTTGCCCAGCTGCTGGGGTGCAGCCCCCTCTGCTTGCGCACCCCGGTGGAGACCGTGAACATCAGCAACGAGCTCATCTCCTACAACCAGGACACTGTCTTCCACAAGGAGGCCGTGGCCACCTATGTCCACGTGATCCCCAACGCCGTAGCCCCCAGGGACAGGGAGCTGGAGGAAGAGGAGGGTCCTTTTGATCGCATGTCCCAGTTCTGCCACACGTCCCCAGATGGTGACCCTGCAGCTGAATCTGTCTGGGAACTGGACTGTGAGGGGGAGATTTCATTAGGCAAAATATCACCTCTTACCCCCAAAGGATTGCATTAAACTGTAAGAAAAGCCCTTGTGGATCTGCATAAGTGTGCAGACATTTACAACCAGACACACACGTGCACACACACACACACACACACACATACACTCACTCACCCACTGGCAGTGCTGCTCATTTATCAGTGTCTCTGTGCCTCTGTGAAGTCACCATGTGCTGAGTGTCCTCCCCACCCTGTAGATTCCTGGGTGTAAGAGTTGGCAGGAACAGTTAGAGTCAACTCACATACAACACCCCCTGCCAGCCAGGCAGAGATGGCCCGGGCCTGTCAGAGAAGAGAAGGTGGAGCTTGGCCCTTAACACTCACTCTGTTGCTTTTCCTTTCGAACAGACGGCTTGGCTTGCTCGTGTGACTGGCTTGTGTTTGGGTCGATTTTCCAACAGCCCGTTCAGTGCTGCCTGTGGAGGCCGAGTGGGGTGGGGCGCTCCCCTTGCCCTGCAGCGGCTGCTCTCGTCAGGAAGCCTGCCCCACCCAGTGTGAGGTAACACCGTGTGTGTGTGTGTGTGTGTGTGTGTGTGTGTGTGTGCGCGCGTGTGGCTGGTGGGGTGATTGTTCTTGCTTTCCTGGTGGGTTTTCAGGGCTTTTCCTGGAGAGGCCGAGTGCGTGCTCAAAGGCAAGGAAGAAGATATTCCTTTATTTTCTTTCCAGGCAGTTTGGCCTTAAAGGAACATAGCAGGGCTTGAAAAGCTTCTGGCTTCTCGGTTTCCTTTTGCTAGATGTGTACAGCTGCACTGTTCTTGGAAAGCCAGTTTCCTGGTCACGGCAGCCTGGTCTGTTCTTTTTCTGTCTTGGAAACTTCCTTTTATGATAACGTAAGACAGTTCTCAAGATTCCTGGGTGGATGCTGTCCATCACTGTAAAGATCACTTCCTATGACAGTATCTTTTTCCAGCTCAGATCTAGAGCCCTGTGACATGACCTGGCTTTAGTGTGTTTTCTGAAGAGCTTTGACGTGTGTGAGTTAATAAGCTTGCAGAAAGAACCTCATTTTCAAACAAGCATTTTTAGTTGCACACGATTAGCAAAGAGGCTTTCAGATTTTAACTGAAACGTCGAAACCAGAAATGACATTTCAATGACTGGCAGTTGGAAAATCTACAGGTGGGATTGCTCAACAAGAGAGCCCTCCTCCCCCAGCCCTGATGGGCTCAGCGGAGGGCACTTTGTCCCAGTGTAATTTTAGTCGAGAACACAGGACCAGAAGAATTAAGTGCCAAAGCTGTTAATGAAAGCGTCCGTGTGTCTGTAAGTTCTTATATATCTCTGCTCTCTGAAAATGTCATAGCAAGGACAGTTAAATCAGCTTTGGTCTCTCTCGGGGTAATTTTATGGTCAGCCTCTTGTACAGTTTCGTCTCGTTCATCGTACATGTGTAGTGCCTGGCACAGAATGCTTAATAAATATTTGTTGAATGAATAACTATTTTTGGAACAGTGAGATTGAAAGCAAATTCTGTTTGGCATATGTTTTTATATGTGATTTTGTCAGAGTAATTTGGAATCCAAGGTGTGTGTGCAGTCTTTGACTTGTATGTCAGCAACTACATACGGTTAGGACATTACGCAGTGAGATGTCACTACATTGGGGTTCAGGGGCTATGTGACCTTGTGTGGTCTGTTATCCTGTCTGAGTCTTATGTTCTGTCTGCCTTTGTAAACTGAGGGGCTTGTACGTGATCCCTGTTTATCCAGGTGTGCTGTGTGATGCCAATGTGAATGGGTAGGGTCTCTGGTGAACTGCATTCAGCAACCCAGGTTCAATTCCTGGTTTCAGGGCTTCTTGGAGCCTTCCCTCAGCATCATGACCCTGCCCCTGCAAGGCAGGTTGCATTTCCCAGGTCTTTGGCCTTGTGAGTCCTCAGTGAGGATTCCTGTCACTCTTTTCTGGAGCCCCCGGTTCTAGGGGGCATAGTCTGAGAAACTTGGATGTGGAGCTATTTTATTCTGAAGGGCACTTGTTATATGCAAAACCTCTGTGGATGTGTGGGTGTGTGTGTGTGGGGGGGCACATGTTGGTTTAGGCCCCAGTTTAAATAGTGGAGAAAACTCTGAGGACCTTGGGATTCCCTGCTGTAAAATATCACTCATTATCAGGAATCCTGCTGAGAGTCCTGATTGTCTGTCTTAGGTGTATGATGAGAAAAATGAAAAACAGAGAGGAGTTTAGCAATACACGAATGGCTGGAAGTCAGTGTCCCCGAGGGGTCCTCCTCACACTGCAAAACAGCCAGGCGTGTACAGTGTAGGTTAGGCTAGAGAATGATCCTAATTCTGCAAAGGCTCAGACCCAAGAGGGTGTAGGTGAGTTTGTGCTTAAAAGAGTCAACGGGAAATCTGAGACAGATGGTGCCAAGAATCCAGACCTCCATTTTACCCCTTAGGGAAATAGGCAAAATTAGCCATTGTGGATGTGTGGTCTCTAACAACTCATTGCTGTGACATGATTGACATCTCCTGAGTGCTGGCCACTGCCCCAGACGCTGGGAATATCCTCACTCATTGAATCCCGGACGGACTGGAGCCTGTTCAGCGGGGATGAAACGGGACACACTGCCCTCAGGTGCTGCCCTGTGCTGAGTATTGTAGTGATATGGTTTATTCGGGAGTGGGTATTGGTGGGCTGCTCCCTGAAACAGCAGGGAAGGGGTGAAACTGCAGTTTTACTTAGGGTGGTCAGGGGAGCCTTCTCACAGGAGGAAGCAGGAAGAAAGATCTTGCTGAAGCAAGGGCTGGAGCAATGGCAATATCGAGGAGGGGGAGTGGCCCAGGCAGAGGCAAATGCAGGGGAGAAATTTAGAAATGGGGCAGTGCTTTGCACACCCAGGGAGGAAGAGGGTGCCAGGGTGTCTGAGTCCAGGAGAGACAGGGATTGTGCTGAGGGCAGTGTCAGCAATGACAGTGGCACTGCAGACGCAAGGTCACAGTAAGGATTTCTCTGGAGCAGTGTCCCACACATGCTTTGGGACATTTGACCAAGAGGCAGGTCTCTTTATCACCCCGTTTGAGAGACGAGGAAATGAGGCCTACCTAATACCTAACCTGCAGTCACACAGCTACTGACTGCTCAAGCTGGACTCAAACCAGGCAGCCCCACCATGGGGTCTGGGTCTTAACTGCTTTTTGCTGAGGAGAGATGCAGCTAGGACATCTGCCCCAATCAGCAAATGCTCTCATGTATGGATCAGGATGTTGGGTTCTTTGTTAGCTAACTGACTAGTCGATCCATTCCTAGGTCCACAATGGTCTTGCACTGTGTACCTGCTCTATGCTTGGAGGGAAAGCAGTCCAAGGTCCTGCACAGCCACCCGTGGGTTAAGGCCATGGGCTACATGGATGGGTCATATGCTTTCCAGGCTTCTTATCTGAACTTCCCATTAACCTCACCTATTATTGTTTCCCATTTTATGGAGGAGGACACTGAGGCACAGGGTGGTTAGGTTTTACCCAAAGGCATATGATAATCACCTGGCAGAGCCAGGGTTTACATTTAAGCTACGGGTTCTTAACTGAAGGCAGTTTTGTACCCCACCCCTGGTGACATTTGGTCACATCTGGAAATACGTTTTGATTTTCAGATTTTGGAGAGGGGTGCTCCTGCCATCTCATGAGGCCAGGAATTCTGCTAAACATCTTGGGGTACACAGAGAATGATCTGGCCGCAGATGCCCGGGGCCAGTTCTGACCAAGGCAGAGGGACCCCCATTCCTCACTTGACAGAGTAGGAAGGAGGCTCAGAGGTGTTTGACAGTTTGGGCAGGGGTGATGTGGGTGTGAAGGGAGTCACTGCCCCTGCGAACCTCTCTTTTGGGTCTTACAGGATCCCTTGGAGAGACCCAGGCAGAGGTGAACTCTTTCCTGTGTGTTCTCGTGGGTTCTGTCCAGGCTAACCATCCTGAGGGCCCTTCTCCTGGGCTCACCTGATGGCTCTGTCACAATGGGTGATTGGACCTCAGCTGTATCAGCTCCAGATGGAGGGGTTCCACCTCCATGCCCTGACAGCTTCTGGAATTGGAAAAGCACGCCCTCCTTGGCCTGTATGAGACAGCAGGTGTGTCTCAGTTCACATGCTGACTTGGCTTCTTTGCTAGTGGCTGCCAGGGATCTTCTGATGAGAAAACCCCAAGACTGAATTCCAGCCAATGGTGATGAGGGGCTGGTGGATGAATATGGACACAGTGTGTGTGTGTGTGTGTGTGTGTGTGTGTGTGTGTGTGTGTGCGCCCATGTGTATGCACACACTGGCATAAAGTATGCTCTGAGTAATTGATGTTTGAGGTCAACCAGTTGTCCCTAAGGCCTGCTTGCCCTTTTGAGCCACCTGAAGATTAAAATATTAAACTGATAAGAACAGATATGACACTTGATCTTAGCCAAAAGGCCGAGAAGCAATGAAGATTAAAATATCAGTGTCCGGGCCTTACTCTGATTCAGTTGAACCCTAATTTCTGATAGGGTCTAAGCTATTTCAAAACTGTTTTTGTGTGTAAGGCTGTACCTAGGAAACACCATTGGACTACTCTGGTTATTAGGAGTGTTTTGGGTTTATGGACCTCAGTCCATCTTGATATCTGTGCTTTGGCTACAACAATAAAGTGGCCTCTAATTAGCAATGACTGTGTCTAGCAACTCCCTGGGTCTTTTGTTACTTTGAGTTATTCTTACACATCCTGCCACATACACAACTTTGAATAGCCTGCTGGTGGTTGGTGATTTAAAACAGTGGGCTGGAACGTTTTCCCTGATAGAGAACCTCAGGGTCCTTTTACTCCAGAGGAAATAATTCAGTGTACCAGGCTGCAAAAGTTTGCCTCTCATTCTCAGATTTCTCTTGGTGACATGGGAATACAAGAAGGAGAAGTAAAAATGATGGCAACACAATGTGTGTGTGCATTAGTTCCCTAAGATGAGTGTAATTATTTTTACCGTAAACATATACTAATAAAAAGAATCTAAAGAGAAAAGATAAAATAGAAATGCAAAGAAAATGAGGAATATATAACAAGTGTCTAATGAATATTTGTTGGGTGAAGAGATTGGTAAAACACCAAATCAGAGTACTGTTAAAAATCTGGAAAAAAAAAAAAGAGTGAAGGATCTAGCAGGTGTCTTTCTGGGCACACCATTGCGTGCTGTGTGGTCAGGAGGGACACATGCCTCTGGTCACGGGCTCCCGGCTGGCGAGGACTGCAGTCTAGCAGCTGTGCATAAGGCATCGCCCCCAAGAAGACTTCAGAAGTCACTGGATCCATTGCCTTTCACTATAGGCTGTGCAAAATGTGGCCAGAGAGACTGAAGCATTGCCCATGTATCCGGCAAGCAGAGGACACGAGAGCTGGCCTCTCAACCTCTGGTTTGTCGCTTCTTCTGTGACACAGTGTGTGCTTGGCGGGTGGTGGGGGGCTCTCTGGGTCTTTGGGAATCATTGTCAGGGAGATCATGGGTACAAACAGAGTTCATTCCCGACTGTTCTTTCCACACAAAAGGAGCTGATGGCGTCCACGCTTTTCCCTCTAGCACACCCTGCTCACACAGAGCGATGTTTTGTTTCTGAGGATGAGACACCCATGTGCAGGGATTTGAGGGCCCTGGTTAATTCTCCACTGAAAGAAGTGTGGAGGATGATAACATACAAGGAACAAGTGGTGGCTGACGGGGCAAAGCGGCATTTCAAAGGTCTGTTTACTGTTTGTCTTTTGAATTTCATGAAAGGCAGCAGGCACTTCTGGACAAAGTAGCAGGAAGCCAGTTAAAAAGAAAAGCTCAGGCGAGAAGAGGGTGTTAAAATGGCTTGAAAACAAAAAAAGCACTAGGCTTTATCACTGCGAGCTCCTCCTGTGGAGTGAGAAGCTGTTAAGGCGAAATCTGTCTGTCCTTCCACACATTCTGGTGAAACGACTCGGACATTTCAAGCCATGGAGATGGAACGTGAGACTGGAAAGCGAAGGACTTTGGTTCAAGGCCACTATGTGGAATTCTGAGTGTGTGATTGGCCATAGGAGTAGGAATAGAATGTGCAGGGTCAAAATAACTGATAAAAAATGTGGGTGTTTACTTAAGCTTAAGTGTCTGGAGAGAGGTGAGCACAGTGCATGTGAGGGGGACTCACCATGCTCGCTGTCACCTGTATAATAACAGGCCCAGGCCATACAGCCCCTTGTGGTTTCATGAACTATGCTGTGTCGCAGCTGAGAGTTCCTTGTAATAGAAGTAAGGGAAGAGGATTGGGGGCTTGAAATGTGACTCAGATACTTATCAGCTATTCTAGTCTGGGTAAATCTCTCTGCTCTCTTTATTTTCATGTCTGAAAAATAATAATCCCTATTTTACTAGTTATGGGCTACATTTCTTGATACTCAGTACCTATACCATAGATTATATCTTTAGGAGTTAATCAATTATCTGGAGAGTAGCACTCTATGAAGTGAGTCTTCTTTCTTCCTATCCTGATTTATCTCCTCCTCCTTTTCTTCCTCGCCCTCCTCACCATTTCCATCATCTTGATGTCTCAGGGCAGTTCGCTGGATGTACATTTTATCCCACAGCTCTGATTTCCACTTGCTTCTGGGTGAGATGACCCATGACCCTGAGGCAACAGAGTTTAGAGTGAAGAGCTTAATCTGTCTTAACCACAAGGTGCACAGAACATGTAGGACCACAGAGGTAGTGGAAGTTGAATACTTCCTCATAGAGGTTCCATGTGCCCATGTCAGACGCCCGGGCTTTGTTCAGGAGTTGGGGTGCAGGGAGCCACTGAAGGGCAGCATACGAGGCTCAGAGCTCTACATAAAGCATTTCATTTGGGCAAGATGTTTGGGAGGTTTGGGAGCTGGGAGACTTTGCTCTCGTCTAGGTTTACTGGGAGGGGGCAAAGTGATGGGAGCGCATGAAGCATTGGCTACTGGGCTCCAGGACTGAGAACACAAGCATGGTGGCTGGTCTAGAGGAGAAGGCACAAAATCAAGCCTGATTGCGATTGGTAGGCTAAGGAAGAGGCACCCAGATGACCTTGTTCATGGAGCCTGTGAATGTTACCTTATATGACAAAAGGGAGAATGTTACTTTACATGGAAAAATAATGTGATTAAGTTCAGGATCTTGAAGTGGGGTGTAATGGTTGGTACATTGTGTCAACTTGAGAAGTTTAGAAATTTAATGATTCAGCAGAGGACCAGCAGCCTCACTTTGTAAACATCCTCAGCCTGTTCAAGAGGAGGGCAGGGATAGTGTGAGCGCTACACTTGCCCTAAGGCAGGTAGCCTGTTTACAATATAAGGGAGAATAGAGGCTTGTTCTCCTCCCAGGTTTGCTCTTGTTGCTTTTGCTGTCTTCCACTGCCATGAATTGTTGCCCCTCATTGTGCCACCCTGCTTGGAGCCAGCTGATTATGGACTGAAACCTGTACAAACTGTGAGCTAAATAAACCTTTTCTCCTTTAACTTGGTATGTCAGGCATTTTGTCTCAGCAATGAGAGAAAAATAACAAAGACATGGGGAGATTGTCCTAGATTCTCTAGATGGGCCCAAGTCATTGCCAAGGTCCTTCCAGGAGACACACTGAGAGAGAGAGAGAAAGAGAGAGAGAGAGAGAGAGAGAGAGAGAGAGAGAGAGAGAGAGAGAGACAGAGAGACACAGAGAGACAGAGAGACACAGAGAGAGAGAGAGACAGAGAGAGAGAGACAGAGAAAGACACAGAGAGAGAGAGAGAGAGAGAGAGATGTTACTATTGAAGAAAACAGGCAACATGTTGACCTCTACAAAGCTACAGCTTTGAAGATGTTGGAAGTGGCTATGGCTCAAGGAGTCCTGGCAGCAATAAAGGCAGGAAGACCAAGCATATGTGTTCCCTTGGACATCTGACGGAGCACAGCCTTGCTGGCCCCTTGACTGTAGCCCAGGGCAACTGATTTTGGGATTCTACCCTTCAGAACTATGAGGCAGTAGATTTCCATGGCTTTAAGCCAACAGCTTTGTGATAACTTATTATAGCAGCCACAGGACACAAATAGAGTCACTTAAAAGTTTTCTGAGGCTCATCTTCACCCCTGAAAGTCAGGCTCTTTCATCTCCTGATGTCAAGGACGGTGCCTCTGTTGCACTAGCTTTGATTTGTCCAACGTTCCTAACACCTGCACTCCACTGCCTTGTCTCTAAGACCTGCACTGCATTGCCTTGTTTCTACTATAGTAACACTGATCCAAAGGGCAGACTCCCTTCTTGTAAAACCTGACCCTTCCATTTCCGCTCTCTACACACCTTGCTTGGCTTAGTTTCCTGAAGTAAACCCCAACTGCTGCTCACTCTCTTGACCTTCAGTGGCTCTGTAACTCCTTCTGTGGAACCAAGTCTGCACTTACTGAGCTGGCACGGGCTTAGTGACTGCTCACTGCCATCCATTGGAATAGAGCGTTAACAATGACCATGGTGATGATGATGGAGATGGAGATGATGAGGACGGTGAGAGTGATGCAGATGACAGTGGTGGTGATGGTTTAGTGATGGTGGTGATGGTGTTAGTGATGATGGTGACACTGGTCCCAGTGATCACTGTGAAGCACCTGGTGTGCCCAGGACCTGGGTTTTGCACTTTCGTCACATTACCTTGGGTAGTATGAGAGTGCTCTTACAGGTGGGTAAGTTACACACTCACACACTGAGCCAGGGTTGATTCGCATTCCTTCTTGATTTCCAGCTCTGAGCCTGAACGGTGCTTGCTCCTTTACCACGATGTCCCTTCTTTGCAGTGAGGACAGCTTGCATGTCTGATTTGACTGCAGGATTCCTCTCTGTCCTTGCAGACTTGAGTAGATACAGACACACCTGGCATCAGGCACTTTCTCCATGTTCTACAGTTTTTATGTCCACCTTGTAGCAAGAAGCGGTTACCCCTCAGTGAAGGCTGTACTCGCTTGCCGTCTTTTCTTTTTCTTCATCTGTGGATTGAACTTAGGACCTTGTGCTTGCCAGGCAGGTGCTGTGCTGCTGAGCTACATTCCTGGGCCCTCTTGTCATCTTCCTAGTCCTCAGATTTTAGACCAAGGCTGGCACCAACCATGGGCTAAGGGGAAGCGTGTGGAGTGAATAAACAAACAACTGGATGAAGAGAGGACCCTGAATCCACTGGAGGACAGGGAGGACACTGATTTTTGTCCCTGTTCCCACTCTGGTATTTTGGAAGGACTTTAGCCAGGATGGGTTGTGGTACCCCAGCACCAGTGTATTTAAAGGATTCAGGTGCAGAAGACAGTAATTGGAACTCTTCTGTACCACAACAGCACTGGCTGTGGAATCCATTGTCTTTCATCTTCCCATGAGTCACTGTGGCTCCCATGTCCTTGCTTTCCTTAGCTGGCTGAAGTTGTCAGTCTAAGTACTCCACTTGCTGTTAAGTCACAAGGTCACAAGGTCAGCTGCTTCAGAATAGCTGCTCTGTGCTGTGTCTAGCTGGCAGCCATGTCCAGCCTGAGAACTGCCTTCCCCACCCTTTTAAAACTACAAAAGTAAAAAATATAAAAAAGGAAGTTTTGCTATTTGTACACATCAGCTATGTTATGTATTTTGCATGCAGCCTAGGACAACTCCTTTTCCTAAAAAACGAGGGCAGAACCGTGGATGGCAGGATGGACATGTATGGAATAGAGTATTTGAATAGGCATCATCATCATCCCAGTGTCCCCAATCAGCGCTTTCAAGACAAGGCCAAGTGTCTTCAGCAGTTATTTATAGCCAAATCAAAGTTAGAATCATTATGCAAAGAGCATTGTTTCTTCACTTGCCTCCCCTCATGTCAAGCCATGCATTTTTTTTAAAGTTTCTGCACTGATTAGACATAATGAATGTGATAGGGTTTGGTTTCAAATTTGATGGTGCTAAAGGCAAAAGAGTTCACTGTTCTTATCTTTAAAGACAAAGACATCAGTAAAGATGGACTTAAAACTCTCTAGTCCAGGGTCCTGTGTTGCTGAATCAGCCAGCGTCTTGTTGCTGAGACAGACCTGAACTGCACAACATAAAAGAAGAGAGGATTCTATGGGCTCACAGTTTCGGAAGTTTCAGTCCATGGTTATCTGGCTCTGTGGCAGAAATATCTCAGTGGAAGGACATGGTGGAGGACACTGTTCAGCTCATGGTTCCCAGAAAGCAGAGCACAGGGAAAGAGTCACAGAGGCAGGGACAAGATACAATCCTGAAGTCACTGCCCTATAACCATCCAGACACAGCGTGATATGTGTTTTGCTATCTCTCCAGCCAAGATCCATCTTAGTTACAGATGAAAAAACTTGAGGATTAAGAAGTAATTTAATTGTTGAAGTCAGGTGATGTTTTGAAAAGGACATAAATTAGGAAATCTGAGTTTTCAGTTCTCATTCAGGTTTAATCACATACAGAATGTGTAAATTTGAGATAATTCTTAGCGTCACTGGGTGGACGTATCTTCTGTGCTGATTAAAGTATGTAAGTAGGAGAAAAAATGCCAGCGGCTCAGCTTATCTAGAACAAACTTTCTAGAGTCTAGAAAACAACAGGTCAGACAGGAACCGAAGTGAACTGACAGAAGAGAAGAAAACAGGGTCAGGAGACACAGAAGAAACAGCTCAGCAAGGCTGAGTGGAGACGGCAGGCCTCCGTGGAGAGAGACTGTGTAGCCCTGGTGGGAAGGCAGTGCAATGAATTTGCTGCTCAGGGAGAAATTGAGAGCTGACCTGGGCTGGGGGAATCCTAGGCAGTGGAGGCCGCAGACCCTGTCCTCAGCATCCCCAGGGCGAAGGTTGGTGAGTGAGGGTGGAGGGCACCCTTCCCGCAGTCCTGTGGTGCAGAAGGGCAGGCAGGCTGCTTCCACAGCTGCTCCATGGCCAGTCTCCTGGAGTCAGGGTAGTCCAGTCAAGGCAGACCGTGGTCCAGTCAAGGAGGTAGACCATGGTCCAGTCAAGGTAGACTGAAGTCCAATCAAGGAGACAGACCACGGTCCAGTCAAGGAGCTAGACCACAGTCTAGTTAAGGCAGACCACGGTCCAGTCAAAGAGGTAGACTGTGGTCCAGTTGAGGTAGAAAGTAGACCTCTGTCCAGTCAAGGTAGACCGCCAGCTGTTGACCAGCAGACCCGGGGGGATTCCGCTGAGAGGAAGGAGCTGGGACCACCCAGGCTTTGAGCTCTGTTCCCACTGTTCCAGGCCTCAGGCTCGGTGCTGTTCTGGGTGTGGTCTGCCTTTGGTCTTCCAGCCTGAACAAAAACTCACCCTGCCTGGCATTCTACTCCTTTACATGAACCCGGCGAAAAGAACCATGAATCCATAACAGTTGAATTTATTTTGACTATCTTTCCTGGACTGTATTGTTCTCTCATTTTTTATTCTCACTGTATTTAAAAAATTTTTATATCTATTTCCTCCTTCTATACATTACTCTCCACACTTTTATTCCATTATTTTACACTATTTTCTTTTAAGAGCCTATCAGTTGTATCAGTGTGTTGCCTACACTTACTTGCCTGTTTTGTTATTTATTTTCCCACTATTATATATATTATATTTTGTTATATATTTTCCCACTATTTTGTTATAGTGTTTAAAGGGCTCACACACTCTCCCTTGTTCCTTCCACAAGCTTTTGCTCCTATCTCTTTGCCTGGCCTCATTCCCTATTCTCATTCTTGCTTTTTACTTCTCTCCACCCTCCACCTTTTCAGCTGGCTCCTTTGAACATTTTCCTGAGTATTTACATCCAGCACAAAACCTTTCCCTGCCCCATTCCCATCCCTCCCTGCTGTGTACATCGCCTTGCTGGTTATCCCTCTCTGAATACATAATAACATATCCTTGTCAGTAGGACCCTTTACCCCTCTCTTCTCTCTTCCTTTTCATAACACAGAGCAGAGGACTTGGAGAGAAAATGGTTTTCTATCTGTTTTTACCCTTTAGTTCTATTCCTCCTCTTTCCCACTTTGGCTTCAGATGGTTGTGTGCATTGTCATAATGCTTACATAATAACCATGAACTTCTTCTCTAGACTAAATGGAGACTCCAATCAGGGTCTTACAACATGGACTATACGATGTGCAATTTTTCAAATAGATTCCACTGCAACAGATTAGCCTCTTATACCATTACTGAACTGATTCCATAGGAGTCATCCTGACTCTGAGCACAACTGAGTGCCAGTAAGTTTATCTGTCAAACCCACCATTACACCCAGAGAGAGGGAAGAAAGTACTCTTAACTCAAAATCACAGGCTCAATCAGACTATGCAAGAAAACCTGTAATTTGACAGGAATAAGTCCTGAGTCTAAGTTAACCCCGCTATCACCCTGACCTACAAACCTGATGAAGACTCAACTAAAAAGGAAAACTCTAGGCCAGTCTCTTTAATGAATATAGATGCAACTGTGTTCAACACGATATTAGCAAATAGAATATGGTGTCTTATCAAAGAGCTGATATATGATGATCCAGTAGATTTTATTCCAGAGATGCAGGGATGCTTTACTATATATGTTTATGAATGTAATACAGCACATAAACAGGAACTAGGTGAAAATCACCTGATTATATCAGTAGATGCATAAAAGGCTTTCAACAAAATCCAATACTGCTTTATGATAAAAACCCTCAGGAAAACGGACATAGAAGGACTATGTGTGGGTATGATAAAAACTGCCTATAACAAACCAGCTACCCAGATCATACTGAATGGGGAAAAACTAAAATCATCCTTCCTAAAACCAAGAACAAGACAAGGATGTTCACTATCACCTCTGCTGTTCAACGTAGTACTTGAAATATTAACCAAAGCAATTAGGCAAGAGAAACATATACAGGGACCCATAGAGGATAAGCAGAACTGAAATTATCATTATTTGCAGATATCATGATACTCTACATGGAAAACTCAAGGAACTCCACCAAGAAATTCTTAGAATTAATAACCATTTTCAGCAAAATAGCAGCATACAAGATCAATGCCAAAAATCATTAGCATTTGTGTATACAACAATGAATGGGATGAGAAGGAAATTATGAAAACAATACCATTCACAGTCAGTTAATAAAAAACTTAGGAATTAACCTAACCAAAAAAAGTGAAAGAACTCTACAAAGGAAACTATAGTTCTCTGAAGAAGGAAATTGAAGAGGAAATCAGAAAGTGGAAAGATGCTGCTTGCTCATGGATTTGGTAGAATTATCATGTGAAAATGGTCAGACTTCCAAAACTACAATATGTCAGATTCAATGCAGTCCCAATCAAAATACCAGCAGCATACTGTTTAGATCTAGAGAAATCCAAACCTTTCCTAACTCTCAGGAACCATTTCTAAAGGTGTAGACATGGCAGTGACTCCATTTCTCTCGTACCAAAAACTGTCGCATTCCCATTTCCAGAAGAAAATGCTCAACACCCACACTTTAAAAGAGGAGAGGTTTATTTTGTCTCCTGGACTCAGTCCATGTCCCAGGTGAAATAGCATGGTAGGGTGAGGAGAGTGAGGAATGGTGGGGAAAAGCTGCTCACCTCAAGGAAGACAGGAAGCAGGAAGGACAAGGGCGGAGTCAGTGGCAGAGGCCCGCCCCTTCTAGATCACGTTTCCACCATCCACCTCTTTTGACCCTGCCCATCTCCTAACAGCGCCGTCAGCACTACATGATCCAATGACCAGCCGCTTCTGAGGCCAACAAGTGAGCTTCTGGAAGTCATCCTAGTTCTCAGCCGTAATGCCCGTCACTCCACACTGCCTTCTCCTAGTTCACCAGCGAGGCTAAGAGCGAGCTTCTGTGTTCCTGACCCTCAGAGTGACTTAGTTTGGTTTTTTATGAATAGAAGGAAGCAGGATCATAGAGCAGTTCCTCTAGATAGACATAAAATCCCAGCAAGAGGGGGAGTGGGTGTAGCAGAGCTGGGGACAAACACCTATACAGGTGACTGGGTTGAGTCAGGTACCCCACTGGGCTCTGACTCCTGTCTGTCCCCAGCTACAAATCCCCCCGTAGTCCCAGGACCCAGTGTCTGGCCCTGTGGGGTCATGAGCTATTCTCACCCTATGAAGTGGACCTTCACATTTTTCACTCACTGTTGTTACCCCTGCTTAATAAATGTACTCTTTCTCCCTTTGGAAGTCCTGCTCAGTTTTTTGGGACACAAGGGCCTGGAAGGAACTCTCCTGAGACGCCTGTCAGCTAGCACTAGGAAGCTGTGGTGTGGAACGTATGCCCGCCCTCATGTTTCGAAGAACAGGAGGCAGAGGCATCCCTTCAGCAACCCTCTTCCCCATGGATGAGGCCACTGTCCTGAGCCTCTGGCCTCTGGGACTGAGCCAGCTGCTGTATCTTCAGAGCAAATCTGAGGAGCTGAGAAGGCTCATAGGACTTGTGATGAATAGCCATGCATTGTCCATCTCGGCAGCAACTGAAGTCAACCAGCTGGTGTCCGCTGCAGAGGGCTGATGGAGACAAATGACATCAGACAGTGATAGGGGAAATGGCACATAATTAAGGGGTCTGTTTAGGGGATGCACCTGGGCACTCTGCACATTGCTGGAAGCATGCATGCTGGTGGATGTTCCACTTCAACTCGGGTTTAACTTTGATGGTGACCACTTCAAAGGCTTCCCAGGAGGCTTTGTTTGCACTGAAGAGCTGGGAGCTCTTCTCTGTCCATTTTTGAGCCTCTCCTGGGTAGATACTGCCTACTTTGCTAAGCATGGGCTGATTTCTACTTCTCCAATGACAGGGATTATCAGCCCAAGACAGGTCCCTATTAGCTAGGTTTATTCACTCAGGCAGCCAATCTTTTAATGGCCTTTCCAATGGGTGTATAGGTTGTGTGTGTGTGTGTGTGTGTGTGTGTGTGTGTGTGTGTGTCTTTGATTGGACAGAGGATTCACATATTAAATGGTTGGGAGAAATGTTTACTGCAGGTATTATTTTTTTTCACACAATGAGTAATAATGAATTTCAAGGTAGGAATGGTCCAGGGATCCTGGATCCTGGCAGCATGGGGGGAGGTGCAGTTGTGGGGCAGGCAGGTTGGTCCTGACACAGTTTCCCTGTGGCCTGCTAGTGCCAGGCTTCAGAGGGAAGGACTCTGAGGCCAGCATGGAGGGTGTGACAGGACCTTTGTCTTTTGGCTGAGTGTTGAAGCTGATTAGCATCCAAAGGATGATCAAAATCTACAGTGAATGTTTAAATTTCAAAAATTTATTACAGTAATAAGATCTAGAACATAAAATAGATATGATGAAATGGGAAGTAATCACTTAAAAGGAAAAAGGAGCTAGGGGGTAGGGGAAAGGAAAAGAAGGGAAAAGGGAGAAATAGCTGTACTATTAGTGTCTTATAGTTTAAGGAGAAGAAAGGTTTGTGCTAATATCGACTGGAGAATTTTTATGCCCATATCTTCTACTCTGCATAACTACTTTGGAAGGTGACAGTATGCAGTGTATTAACTATTATTATCTTCCTATTATTTTGTTATGAAATTCCATTTTACCTTTTTTATTTTTATTTTTATTTTTTTTATTTAAGAGGAAAAAGAGAAAAACACAAAACAAAACAAAGCAGTGTAAGGTTACACATAATACAGAACTACAAAAAAAAAAAAACAGTAAGAAATCACCCGTTAATAGACTACACATTATCATCTTGGAAATAGCTGCTCAAATCACAGTATCAAAGAATACAAAGTAGACATTCAAACAGAGAGACTTCAAACAGCTGTGTTCAATGATCCAAAAACATTAATATAGTCAGCTATTTAACACCCCTAAACACACTTGCTGTTATATCCGTTAGAGCTCTTTTTTTTTTTCCTCCCTCTCTTTTTTACAACAAAATTTACACATTTTGGATTTTATTACTCCTTAGTTCTTATTACTTTTTTCGGGGGGGAGAGAATAAAGTCAAATATGGCAAAACAAAGCTGTAAGTCAAAACCAAGGATAGACATAGCACATGATGTAGAACAGAGTACAAGGTTATTAACAATGGTTATCAACGTTGTCTCTTGTTTCCTTAAATGGAATTGTCTATCTCATTAGATATTATAAAGTTGGACAAAACAGTAGAGAACAAGACCAATAAAACTTAGGCATTGTAAACATTACAGGACTTCCAAAGGAGACAATAGTCAAACCAGAATGGGCATCTTTGTGAATCTTATTGCCTTCAAATTAGTTGCCTATACCTTCAAACTTGCTACTATCGCACAGAATGGAACAGAGTCTAATCAGTCAAAACAAGATCGTGGGAGTATTACAGGACTTCAAAACAAGTTAATAGGAGATCAAAAAGAGTTACTATTATATATCCTATTTTTTTAAATTTTTCCCTTAATTAAAATAAACATAAGAAATAGCTAAATAATTTTTTAAAGAATAGTAGTTACCATAGTGTCTGTCTTTTTCCTTAAAATATTTGGATAAAACTTCATATACTATAGCTTCAATATTTCCATATCAAGAAGCCCAGAATAAAGCCTTTCTAATTAATAAGTGAAAATTTTATAAGGCTTCAAGGCCACATAATGGGGAATCATGATTATCACATATTTTTATATATTTGAATCATTACTTACATTAGGGAAACTATTCGGTATTCATACATGCGAGATTTATTTATTTCACTTATGAGTATGGTCTCAAGCTGCGCCCATTTATTGATAAATATCTCAATGTGATCCTTCTTTATAGCTGAATAATACTCCATTGTATAGAAATACCACAACTTTTTTATCCATTCCTCAGTTGATGGACACTTGGGTTGTTTCCAAGATCTGGCGATTACAAATTGTGCTGCTATAAACATAGGTGCACATATATCCCTGTGGTATGATGCTTTCAGTTCTTCTGGGAATATGCCTAGAAGTGGAATAGCTGGAATAAATGGGATTTCCAATCCCAACTTTTTGAGAAACCTCCAGACAGACCTCCACAAAGGCTGTACCAGTCTACACTCCCACCAACAGTGCAGGAGAGTTCCTTTTTCCCCACAGCCTCTCCAGCATTTGTTGTTGTTGGTTTTCTTGATCCTGGCCATTCTTTCAGGAGTGAGATAGTATCTCAGTGTGGTTTTAATTTGCATTTCTCTAATGACCAATGATGATGAGCATTTTTTCATGTATTTATTTGCCATTTGCATTTCTTCATCTGAGAATTGCGTATTCATCTCAGATGCCCATTTTTGGATTGGATCTTTGAATTTTGGAGGTCTGAGTTTTTTTAATTCTTTATATGTTTTAGACAAGAGTCCCTTGTCTGAGAGAGAGTTCACTAAAATCTTTTCCCAGTTTGTGGGTTTTCTTTTCACTATGCTGGAGATTTCTTTTGACATGCAGAAATTTTTTAATAAGAAGTGGTCCCAGTTATTGATTCTGGGAAGTATTTCCTGTGCGGTTTGAGTCCTGTTCATGAATTCTCTACCTACTCCTATGTCTCCAAGGTTTCTACCCAATTTGTCTTCCAATAGATTTAGTGTTTCTGTTTTAATATTCAGATCTTTGACTCATTTAGATTTTAATTTAGTACATGGTGATAGACATGGGTCTAGCTTTAGTTTTCGGCAAATGGAGAGCCAGTTTTTCCAGCACCATTTATTAAAGAGACTGTCGTTCTTCCAGTGAACCTGCTTGGCTCCTTTATCAAAGATAAGGTGGTTGAGTGTGTTTGTAGTTGTGGTTGTATCTTCTAATCTATTCCATTGATCTTCAGCTCTGTTTTGATTCCAATACCATGTTGATTTTACTACTGTTGCTTTGTAGTATAATTTCAAGTCAGGGATTGTGATGCCTCCTGCTTTGTCTTTGCTGCTTAGAATTGCTTTTGCGATTCTAGGTCTCTTCTGGTTCCAGATGAAATTTAGGAGTGATTTCTCTAGATCTATAAGGTATGTTGATGGTATTTCTATTGGGGTTGCATTGAATCTGTATAACAGTTTTGGGAGAATGGCCATCTTCACAATGTTTGTTCTTCCTATCCATGAGCAAGGGATGTCTTTCCATTTTCTGAGATCATCTTCAATTTCGTTTTTCAGTGTATTATAGTTTTCACTGTATAAGTCTTTCACTTCTTTCGTAAGAGTAATTCCTAAATATTTCATTTTTTTGCTTGCTAATGTGAATAGTCCAGTTTCCCTTATTTCCCTCTCTGTGATTTGTTGTTTGTGTATAGGAATGCTATTGATTTCTGAGTATTGATTTTGTATCCAGCCACATTACTGAATTTATTTATTGTATCTAAGAGTCTTTCAATGGAGCTTAGGGGGTCTTCTATGTAGAGTATCATGTCATCTGCAAACAATGACAACTTAACTTCTTCTTTTCCTATCTTTACCCCTTTTATTTCTCTTTCTTGCCTAATTGCTCTGGCTAGTACTTCCAGTACTATATTAAATAGGAGTGGTGATAAAGGACATCCTTGTCTTGTGCCTGATTTTAAAGTAAAGGCTTTCAATTTTTGGTCATTTAGTATGATGCTGGCTGTTGGTTTGTCATAAATGGCCTTTATTATATTGAGGTAAAGACCATCTATTCCAATTTTCTGTAGAGTTTTTATCATGAATAAATGTTGGACCTTATCGAAGGCTTTTTCTGCATCTATAGAAATGATCATGTGATTCTTATTTTTGGCTTTATTGATATGGTGGATTACATTTATTGATTTGCGTATGTTGAACCATCCTTGCATTCCTGGGATGAATCCCACTTGGTCATGGTGTATAATCTTCTTGATGATTTGCTGGATCCTATTTGCCAATATTTTATTGAGGATTTTTGCATCTGTGTTCATTAGGGAGATCGGTCTATAGTTCTCTTTTTTAGTTGGGTCTTTCTCAGGTTTTGGTACTAGAGTAATATTTGCTTCCAGGAATGACTTAGGAAGGATTGCTTCCCTTTCAATTTCATTGAATAGTTTGAGGAATGTCGGCATTAGGTCTTCTTTGTATTTCTTGTAGAATTCTGCAGTGAATCCATCTGGGCCTGGGCTCTTCTTGGTGGGTAAGGACTTAATTACATTTTCAATTTCAGTAACCGAGATTGGGTTATTCAACAATTTTACATCCTCTTGATCTAGCTTTGGCACTTCATATGCTTCTAAGAATCTGTCTATTTCTTCTGTGTTATCAAACTTTTGAGAGTAGAGGTTTTCGAAATAGGTGTTGATGATCTTCTGTATTTCTATTGGGTCTGTAGTGACTTCTCCTTTTTCATTTCTTATTGCATGAATTTGAGCTTTTTCTTCCCTTTTTTAAATAAGGTTGGCTAGGGGCTTATCGATTTTATTTATTCTTTCAAAGAACCAACTCTTTGATTTGTTGATCCTTTGGATTGTTTTCTTAGTCTCTATTGCATTGATTTCTGCTCTGATTTTTATAATTTCCTCTCTTCTTTTGGCTTTGGGCTTGACTTGCTCTTCTTTTTCTAGCTGTTTGAGGTGTAGCATCAAGTTATTTATTTGTATTCATTCTGTTTTCCTGATGTGGGAACTCAGTGCAATAAATTTTCCTCTCAGGACGGCTTTCATTGCATCCCACAGATTCCGGTAAGTTGTATCTGCATTTTCATTTTCTTTTAGGTATTGTTTGATTTCTTCTTTAATTTCTTCTGTGACCCACTGATTACTCAAGAATGTGTTATTCAGTTTCCATGTGTTTGTGGGATTTTTGCAGTATCTTTTATCGTTAATTTCTAATTTCAGAGCGCTGTGATCCAATAACATGCAAGGGATGATTTCAGCTCTTTTGCACTTGTTTAAATATGTTCTGTGAGCTAATATATGGTCTATTTTAGAAAATGATCCATGTACTGCTGAGAAGAATGTGTATTCTGATGTTGTTGGGTGGAACATTCTGTATATGTCTATCAAACCCATTTGTTCACAGGTATGATTCAGTTCTGTTATTTCTTTACTCATTTTCTGTCTGGTCGATCTGTCCCTTGGTGTCAATGGCGTATTAAGGTCTCCTGTTACAATTGTGTTACTGATAATTTGAGTTTTCATTTCTGTTAATAATTGTTTTATATAACTGGGCGCTCTGGAGTTTGGTGTGTATATATTTAAGATAGTTATCTCTTCCTCTTGGAGTTTTCCCCTAATGAGTATGTAGTGACCTTCTTTATCCTTTATGGTCATTGTTGGTTTAAAGTTCACATTGTCTGCAAACAGAATGGCTACTCCTGCCTTTTTTTGGATTCCTGCTGCATGAAGAATTGTTTTCCATCCTTTGACTTTCAGTCTGTGAGTATCCTTCTGGGTTAGATGGGTTTCCTGTAAACAGCATATGGTTGGATTTTGTTTCTTGATCCATTCTGCTAGTCTGTTTCTTTTGGTTGGTGCATTGAGACCATTTACATTAATGGTTATTACTGTGAAATGTTGGTTAATTGTAGGAATCTTATCTCTCTGCTGTTGCATCTTTATCTTTCTGTTCTGTTTAATTATTTGCTTTGCTTAGTGGTTTTTTCCTTTGTGTATCTAAACTGTCTTTCAATATTTTTTGCAGGGTTGGTTTGGTGTTCATGAAGTTCTTCAGCTGTTCTTTGTCATGGAAGTATCGTATTTCACCATCTATTTTAAATGATAGTTTTGCAGGATATATCAGTCTAGGTTGGAAATCATTTTGCTTTAGGATCTGGAATACTTCACTCCATGCTCTTCTTGACTTTATTGTTTGTGATGAGAGGTCTGCTGTGATTCTGATAGGTTTTCCTTTATAAGTGATCTGTCTTTTCTCTCTGATAGCTTTTAATAATCTATTCTTGTGTTGGATTTCTGGGATGGTGATTATTATATGTCTGGGTATAGTTTTATTTTGGTTATGACTATTTGGAGTTCTATATGCTTCACTGATCCTGATGTCAGTTTCTGATCTCCTGCTTGGGAAGTTTTCAGCTATTGCTTCTCTAAATATCCTCTTGATATCCTTTACGTTGTCTCCTTCTTTTTCATTAATCCCTATCATTCTTATGTTATTCTTCTTTGCATCATCTTGCAGTTGTTGAATTGTTGTTTCCTGATTCCTTGTTATTTTTAAAAGATCTTTCCTTTTCTGTTCACTAGCTGCAATCCTGTCTTCAAGGTCTGAAATTCTATCTTCACTTTCATTAAGGTGGTTTTTACAACTTTCAGTGGAGTTTTTTATTTCCTGTATATCTCTGTGCATCTGCATTATGTATTCTTTTTGTTTCTTATATTGCTCGTCTAGGGATTCTATCTTTTTGTTTAGTTCCTCCAATTTTTTATCTGTGTTTTCTTTAGATATATTTCAAATCTCTTTCATTTCTTTTATCATTTCTTCTTTTATCTGGGATATTATTTCGAGTTTGAATTTCTTTAAAGCTCCCTGGAGTTGCTTGTCAACTTCAGTAGCTATTGTGTCTGATATATGAGGAGGATGGGATATATTTTCTTCTAAATACATTCCTCCTAGGGTTTCCTGAGATGGGCTGGAGGTTTGAGGTTGTAATTTGGTCTTTCGTTTTGTCATTTTCCTATATTTCTGTGTTTCAAGTGTTATTTGAAAGCTTCCTCAGGATCTGTTGAAAATCCCCTTCTATGTTTGCAGCTACTGAGACTCTGGCACCACTCTACCCCAGGCCATTGGGCCTGCAGAACCAATGGCCCTCCTCTGCTTGTTCAGAACTCCGCGGTTCCAGACAAGCTGGGCCTCAGGGACACTGTGCGTCCACCTGCCCCTTGGTAGATCCACAGCTCTTGAATCGCAGCCGGGTTAGGGTACTCACCACAGGTCGCAGTGCCTCAGGAGCATGTGATCCCTCCCTGCTTGCAGAGATATCCACAGTCCTCCAGACAAAGGAAGGGCCTTCTGCAGGCACTCCGGATCCGCCCAGCTCCTCCTCTGCACACTGATGGCTAGGCGCGGCTGGGCACAGGCCGAGGTGCCTCAGGAACCTGGGATCCCTCCCTGCTTGCAGAAATATTCACTCCTCCAGACAAAGGAAGGGGCTTCTGCAGGCACTCCAGATCCGCCCAGCTCCTCCTCTGCACGCTGATGGCTAGGCGTGGCTGGGCACAGGCTGAGGTGCCTCAGGAACCGGGATCCCTCCCTGCTTGCAGAAATATTCACTCCTCCAGACAAAGGAAGGGCCTTCTGCAGGCACTCTGGATCCACCCAGCTCCTCCTCTCATTTTACCTTTTTTAATAAAAAATCATTACAGTGAAAGCTATCTTACCATTAACTCCCATCAAAAGCCTCCCCCTCGCTTCCAATCCCATCATTTTTGACACTTTCTGAAGCAGCTCTGGATGAACCCTTTCTTGAGTGTCGTTACCAGGTGTGATCAA
The DNA here is from genome assembly GCF_034190915.1 of Cavia porcellus. Taxonomy (NCBI): domain Eukaryota; kingdom Metazoa; phylum Chordata; class Mammalia; order Rodentia; family Caviidae; genus Cavia; species Cavia porcellus. Next base: position 68,845,285 of record NW_026947501.1, on the reverse strand, counting down.
ATCAGGGTGGATGCTGCTACTGTTGCTTCTGCCAACAGAAAGGCAAGCTTATGACAGCATCACTGATGGCCATCGCTGATGGGTCACCGGACCTGGTCCCATGAGACCCTTAGCTCTTTCCCAAAGTGCAAGTGACCATGAAGGTATTTTTCAGACTGCCATGGCAGTGTAACTAAAGACACTACCGAAAGAGGGCTACCAGCACTGCATCAGAAGGTAGCAAGAATGATGACTAAATGTGTTTCAAGAGTAATTGGAGGGCAATTGAGAGTCGTATCTTTCAATGTCATAAATTTTTAAAAATGTAAACATTCCCTGTAGCTTTCAATCACATCTCACATTCATCTCTCTCAGTACGGAGACCTCTCTTATCCTGCCTAGACTGGTGCCCAGCTTGCATCTGGAGTGCTGTGGTAACTGGCCCCAGTTGGTGCTCTTGGATACTGGTCTTGGATACTGGTCAGTTACCCTTTGAGGCATCGCAGATGCTGGTTTCTTCTTTCCTGCCATGTGCATCCACCATGATGTGCCACCTACCACAGATCCAGAGCCATGGTGTCAGTCTGTCATAGACTGAAGCCTTTGAAAGTGGAAGCCCAAATAAATCTCTTCTCTTGACATAGATTGATGATCTCAAATGTGTGTAACAGTGATGGAAATTTCACCGACACCGCATAGATCTTCCAAACATAATTGGAACCAATAAAACCCTGTTTAATTTCACCAAGTATACTTTGAATACATTAGGGTGCAGGAATTGATCAGGAACCCATACCTTGGATGGGCATGTGGTCTCAGAAAAAGGATCATTGGTCTTGGAATCTGGGTTTAATTTTGGCATTATCTTGATCCTATTCTCTGCAGATTTCACTCTATCTAGGCATCTGTTTTCTCACCTACCAAATGGAGTAGGTAGGTAGTTTGAGGGTTAAACGTGAGTTCACAGAAAATTCTTAGAATAGTCTGATCTATAATACAAGCAAAGGTCACTACTGGGACCAGGGTGATTCTGCTGATGATAATAACTGAGGCTTGGGCTGGGGATTTAGCTCAGCAGCATAAGTGCCTGCCTGGCAAGCATGAGGTGTAAGTTTGACCCCTGGTACAAAAAATAATAATTGAGCCTTGGGTTATGAATTTACTGTACTATGTAGAAATATTGTCCTGTATCAGTTGTGTGTCTTTCATGAATTGTGATAAATGGTCGTAATATATTATCTACTTAAATCCTCACTACAGCCATTAACATTGATGATATTCTCCTGGTTTCACAGATGAGAAACTGTAAAATGAGAAACTGAGTCTCCGAGAATTTGTGTAACTTTCATAAGTCTCAGAACCAGCAAACAGTAGAGCCAAGATCCAATCCCAGCCCGGAATCTCTTTACTAAGTTACTGAGAGAGCAGCTCACACTATTCACAATTCGAGATGCTGTCCCTATCATTAGAGACTTATTGAGGATAACACACCCACAGATCATGTTCCCCAGCACTGTCCATTGCTACAGAGACTCTCCATCACTCTCTGTCCTGCAGAGACTCTCCATCACTCTCTGTCCTAAACTGTATTCTTAACAGCTCGATATTAAATATTACTCAATATTATTTGATATTAAAGTATGTGTGTATATCTGCCCCATAGAATGTGTTTTACCGTCTTCTAACTACAGTGTCTCTGTGCATGTAGCCCAGCTGACCCAGAACAGGCTCACAACTGAGAACTGTTGGATGCGCACTTTGTACCTCCTCCGTGCTAGGGAATATGTTAGAGACTACACATTCAACCGTCACCAACACAGGCTGTGTCTTTGTGTTTTGCTGAAGCTTGGAGTAAGTTATTTAAAGGTTACATCCATTCATTTCATTCCTCCCCTTTCAACAAAATATATATCAGCACTCCCGGCAGCACTCGCCCCATGCTGAGCTGTGCTGAGCTTGTGTGCCCACCCAGCTGCCTTTCCCATCAGACTGCAGCCAGGGGATGTGGCGGATTCATCTCTGTGCACCCTCTGTATGCTGCTGATCCTGGTTTCTGAATCAGTGGGAAGGTGGAGGCCAAGCCCCTGGCAAGATCTCTGCCTGCAGTTCCTTCCACTGGGAGGCCGGTTTACAAGATGCTTTCTCCGGCACTGCACCCCGCATCTTAAAGTTCCACGTCCTACCGACATCCCCCTACTGGAGACTATGTTTCTTACACATGAACCTCTGGGGGACATGAACCATATCCATATAACCATGGTACCGCCTGATTTAAAGATGTAACCAAGCACTTCCTGGTGCACCACCAAGGTTAATCATTTGCGTGCATCCGTCGCCGATTGATTTTCGGTGGCCTAACCATTTACTGGATTACTTCCCATCTGCCCTTTGCTGAATGTCAGCCTTGTGGTTGAAAGTTGGAACTCTCCTGTCTTCACCATCGCGTCCTGATCACCTACACTAACCCATAGTGTGTGGAAGCAACACATCCAGCCTTCTTCAGCTGAAAGGCAGCAGTTGATGAGTGGCAAGGGGCTATCTTTGCCTGCTTTGTGACTCTAGGCAAAGCACTTTCGAGAGACTCTGGCCACAGAGTGGGAATCACGATACCTGGAGCCAGGCAGAGTGCTTGCTCAGGCATTTCCATGAGGCCTCTAGGAAGCCCCTTCCAGGGTGAGAGTTCGGCGAGCTTATCCTGGTATGGATTTCAGCTCTTTGGATAAGAATGAGTTGGGCTAGGGGTGACTTACAGTTGTTAGTCTCATGGGAAATTGATATATAAGTCAGACATGATACTAATTTTTCTTGTGAAAAATATAATTAATAAGAAATATCAGAGTACAGATTGGTTTGACCAGTGTTCTGGAAACAAAGTGGTAATAAGAAGGCCGCCAGGGGATTATGGAATGGGAAAACAAAATGTGAGTTAACTGGTGTAGTAGCCATTTCTAGGACCTGGGTTGGAGGGTCCTCAAGTTTCATCACAATTGGTCCTTTGGGCAATACTTTTTGATATTTTGAGCTTATCTTTGGCTTTCACCACTAACTGCCATCCCTTATGAGTAACAGAGCCTGCCTGGACTATGCCAGCTTCATTACACCTTCAGCTCAAGAGAACTTCCTGTTTTCTTCTGGCTCCCTGAGGATTCTGGGTAGTGAGTGACATGAGAGTTATCAATTAGATCATACTAATCCTTGCTGTCTAGCTCTGCTCAACACTTCTGGTTTGAGCATATGACAAGGCTGGCCAATCAGAGCAACTCATTCTTCTGGGCCATTGTGAGGCAGGATACACATGACTGGATAGAACGAATCAGAATCTCCCTGAGGCTGATGTTTGGAATCAAAGGTGATAGACTGTTTATAGAGCTGACCAAGGTAATTCCACAAGCCCCATTGTGTTGAGACTTGAGATGCCTCCCATCAAGAGCTGGAATTTCTTTCCTTGCCTTTGAACTTGGGCTGGTCCATTATGTGGTTTGAGCAACTGAAGAGATGTTGTATGAATTCTGAGCCCCAGCCTGGAGACATCTTGCAGAAGTTGTTCCCATTCCCTTAGTACCCTGTTGCCTTGTAAGCAGGTTGGGACTGCTAGAGGCAAAAACAGTTGATGTAGAAAGAGATCGTAATTGAGGAAAAACATTCTAGCTGTTCTAGTTGCCTATTGAAAGCTCCTGACATGCAAATGGAACCACCATGAGACTAATCTCCCTAAAATCCTATCACCTGACCACAAATGCCTAACCAAATCTAGCAGATAGCATGTGAATCCAAAAGCTGTCCAGTTGAGCCCCATCTGAGCCACAAAGTTATGAGAAGGAAATGGTGGCTGTCACTGGCTGTGATCCTAGCACTCAGGAGGCTGAGGCAGGAGGACTGCAGTGAGACTGAGGCCAGCTTGGGCCAAATAATTCAAGGCCAGCCTGAACTACATAGCAAGACAAGCAAACAAAAAATGCTGTTTGTCAAGCCACTAAGTTTCACGGTATTCTGGTTCACAGCAATGTATTAGAGACATATGGGGAAAAAGAGTTGTTTTCCCCACTGGATACCATGCTGAGAAGATGGGGCTACAGGAGCCTGCTGTTAAGAAATTCTGCCTAAAGAATAAAACCAAGCAGAAACAAGCAGCACTACAAAACAAGAGACAGAATTAGAACCAGAAATAATATTGTCTGAGTTCCTACATCCATCCAGGTCATAGCTGTTAAACATAAGCTTCACAAGACTTCCAAGATAAGCAAGTGAAAAAAAATTTTTTTAAAAGCTAATATGTTCTTTCTGCAACAGAAGGAGTCCTAACTGAGATTTATGTATTTTTTGAGTCTGTTATTATATGCAGTCATATTTTGGCCAAGTTTTACTATACTGGTGACCTCTATTACCTTTAAAGTTAGTTTATAGCTCTTTCAATAAGTCCTGGCTTACAAAATTCTTATTGACAAATTAGCTTTTTCATTCAGAAGCCCTTTATTCCACATTTGCTATGTGCAGGGAATTGTGGTAATTGCTAAAGATTTAGCAAATAATATGACAAGCCCAGTGTCCTACTCTCCTTTCTAAGTTATCTCATTAGAGTCATGTTAAATTCCAGGAGAAACAGAAATGAGAATTATCAAATCCTGTGCATGCTATCACACTGTCTTGGCAAAGGCATCATGTCTGCAGCAGCAGCGAGCCTGTCTCCAGCACTTTTCATATGGGAGATGAAACTGTCAGCCCCTTCTGTTTCTGTCTTTCAATATATCCTCCTTAAATACACTTTATTCCGCACCTGCACCTCAAATGCATGCAACAGTCCCAGTTTTCCAAACGTGGAGACAGTGAGGAATGGAGAAGCACCTCATTTTTAGGATGTTCTAAATTCAGGAGGCCCACAGTCATGGAACCACTGGAGGTCTGGAACCTGACACACTTCTGAAATACTGCCTCTGTCCTTACCACCTGCACCTCCTGTGGAGAACCCAAGTTCTTTTATTTTTTCTTTTGCCTTTATTACTTTGAAGTCCCAGTTCTCTGCTGAGATAAACGACAAACCCCAAGTACTGTGATTTAATGGGAGGAAATTGACTTGACTTAATGTACAAATTTGCCAAGGGAAGGAAATCTGATAAGGATAATTACATCCACACGGAAGTGTAAATTACAGCAAGTGTCTAAAACAGTGAGCAGCTGCGGTATCCCTGTCACTCGAGGCCACCTCTGCTGTCTGGGGTTTGCAGCCAGCTGACGAGTATTCAGTGGAAGAGGGAGGAGAAGGCTGGTGATGATGACCTGACCTCCCACAGCTTCATCACATGTTCAATTAAGAGGCAATGCCAGGACAAAGTGTTTTCTGCATGGGCCTATGCTCAGCCACAGACAGAAGATGTGGGGGCAAATTTGCTTCCAGGAAGATTTCATATTTCTCAGTGTAGACTGAAATCACTGGCCAGTGTCATGCCCCATGTTCATCCCCACAGCCACCTTGGTTGGTTCTGCCAATAGTTAGTCAAGCCCTGAATGTGCCATCTGTGTGTTCATTCCTGTGTCTTCCACCGTTTGTTTTAAATTTCTCCTCTTCCTCTTTTCTGTCTGGCGAAATTATATTTTTGTTTGGTACTGGGGATTGAACTCATGACTGTGCTTGCAAGGGAGGTGTTTATGCCACTGAGATAAATCCTCAGCCCCTTGTCTGGTGAAATTCTAATGTCATCTGAGGTGCAGCTCATGTGCTACTTCTGAGAAGCACCTGGGCTCATCACCCCACCACACTGGCTCCCTCACTCCTACCACAGCCTTCTCCTGCTTTATCATGACATTCATCTGTTTAGTCCACAGGCAATGAGCACTCATCAGTTACTAACAGCATGGCCTCCTGAAATAGATCTGATGCTGTTAAGGACCCCAGTGTCTAGCAGAGGAGATATGCAGGAAGAAAAAAAATCTCAAAAATCGAAAGCAGTGAGAGGTCTCTCAATAAAGGAGAAAACCAGCTTCCATAAGAGCCAAAGGAAAGAGCCTGTCCCAGACTCATAGAAACAGCAGCAGAGACCAAGGTGCCTTGGTATGGACTTGAAGGATTTGTAGGAGTTATCCAAGACATAAGGGGGAGAAAAGCATCTCTGCAGAGGCATGTGCTGGCTATCAGTGGCTTGCTATCCCTTCTATTTTTTCTACCTGAGTGCAGAGATTTGTTCCATTTACATTTGCATCTCTGTTACCTAGCAAAGATGTATAGCACATGCTCAGCTAATGTTTGGAAGATGAATGAATGAGCCATGAATTCAGAGAATATTAATCCTGCTGTTATTTGGGGATCTGAGTTCTAAGCAGTATTAAAGGACTCACATGAGAAAAATGCAACCAGGAACAATGGGTCTCTCAGTTACCCATTGTTATTTAACAAACTATTCCATGGCTTAAGTAGTTTAAAGCAACAGTGGGTTATTATTTTGTGGAATCCTATGAATCAGTTGGCTAGTTCTGTTATTTTTCTCCTGGAGCCAATTGTACAGCTGTATTAAGTTGGGAGGGTGACTTGGACCTGTGTTCTCCTGTGACAGGGGGAAGAGCTGAGCCCTCTTTGTGTGGTCCTGAAGGAGGACACAGTGAGCATACTCACACTGTTGTATTCTCATCCTAAGAGGCAAAGATCTTGAGTATATTGATTATACCCTTCTGTTTGTGTCTCCTTTTCTGATATCTCAGTGGCCAAAGATGTTTGCACAGCCAAGTCTAGCAAGGACAGTGCTAGTGCACTGCACTTGGGCAGGTGTATCGGAAGGCATGACTCACTAAGGTCATTAAATGTCACCGTCCACCGCAGGGAAACTCATGATCACACTGTTCAGGGACAGGAGACCCTGGAGTGTGGTATAGGAACACTGAACATGGCTGGCCTTGGAGCTCGAAAAACAGGGTTTAACAACGTAATGAGAACCCAGTAATACTTACTTCATAGGCTGTCTCTGGCATCAGAGGCAATAATATGAAGTATTTTTATAGATTTGAAGAGCAATGAACTCTGTGAAGCAGAAAGCCCAGATCAGCACCACAGACAGCTCCAGCAACTCCTGAGAGCCCAGCGCCTTTCCTGGTCCAGAGGCAGCTGGGCATGGAGAATTAACTCGCTGAGTGTCTAGAGAGCTGGATCTGCTTCACGTTGTGGGGTATGTTAATTTTCTTGATTGTGGCGATCGATATGGTCACATACCTTAAATATGTGTCACTTTTGTCAGACTTCAGTAAAAATTAGAAAAATAAATTTAAAAATTGGAAATTTGGATGATTTTTTTGTCTTATGTATGTATTTTCTGTAAGTGTAGTTACGTTTCAAGACAAAAAATGTTAACACATAAAAATTTAAAACGAGTGATACACATATTGATTAACTGGTTGTTTTCAATACTGGGGATTCCCACTCCATTTTTATTGTCTTTTATTTTGAGTCAGGTTTTGCTAAGTCATTAATTTGCCTAATATGGGCTCAAAATTTTCCTGTCTCATCTTCCACAGTGCTGGGGTTATGGGTGTGCACCACCACACCTGGAAAAATACATTTTTAAATGACCCAAAATCACATTGCAAGAGAACACCTGATTTTACAGGTGTGCCATTGAGGAACCTCAGTGTGGTTCTCAGGGTCTGAGGCTGGTGTTCTCACTGCAGTGCTGATAAAAATACTGGTCTCGGGCCCCTACAGAGCACTGCAGCTGACTTCCACAGGAAGGTGGGGGAATGCCCTCCCAGGGGATTCTAATCCACATTACTGTGGATTAGAGTGAGAGCCAATGGCATGAGACCTGGGAAATAGCATGAAGCACACTGGTGTGTTAAAAATTACAAATTCCATACAAATTCATACATGAAGTGTGGTAAAAACATGGGACCGTTTAAACGAAAATGTTTTATTACAGTATAAGATGTGTTGCCATTAACGCCCCTTGGAAGACTCTCCCTCGTGCTGAGCACACATATTCCACTGTCTTGCCACTTTCTGCCACAGTTCTGGAGTCTTCTTTCCTGAGTGTCTTTCTTTGCACTGCTGTGGCTGCCTCATTGTCCTCAGTTCATTCAAATTTTCTACCTTCATGATCATTTTGACTTTGAGGAAGAGCCAGAAGTTGCACAGTGCCAGGTCCCGTGAATAAGGTGGGCGAGGATACAGCATCGGGTTTTATTTCACAGAGGTTGCCATAAATATTTTGAATCAATTCAGGATGCTGAGGCCACCATGAAAAGACACATAGGGAAGAGGACTCCAGAACATCTTCAGAAAGTAACAGAATGACGGAGTAAGTGTGCTGGCATCGAGGGGGAGGATTTTGAGAGGGATTACTAATGTGTCTTAACCTGCAATACACTGTCAAAAATTTTGGTTTAAACAGTCACCAGATTTTGTATCACACCCTCTGTGTGAATCCAGGGGTGAGTTTAAGATTTCATACATAGACTTGGGTCCCTCTTTCTTCAGCTCTCTCCTGTGATATCCTCTACATGCTCTACATTCCAGTCTTCACTGCTGGCTTTTGACTAGAAATTCTAAGTTTTATCATTCTCATAGATCACATGACACACTGGGTTTACATCTGGAGTAAAACATCAGTAGCAAAAATAGAAAGCATCTGACCAGGCTGTTGGGACCACTTTTCTAGTCCCTCTCATCTGAGGGACCAGGGACTTTTCTTTAGGTGCTGTCCCTTTGGTAGGTATTCGGCCTCTGCAGGGCCTCTTTCCCCCACCAGTTCACCCCATAGCATTACTCTGCACAGGAAAGACAGGTTTTGCTTGGAGTTTCTCTCCCAGTGCTTATGGTGCCATTCTGGAAATTGGTCCACCGAGGGAGGACCAGATACAGCAGGAGAAGACGCAGAAACTCCCTGCTCTGCTATCTGACTTTCCAGTTTTGACCGACTGCCTCACTTTGCTGCTATAACTTATTTTCAGAGTCTTTGCGTAGTCATTATAATTCTCTCCAGAGTTTTTAGTTATAATCAGTGAGAGAAAAATGGTGGCATGTGCTTGCTCTTGTTCTTAGCCAGAACTGGAAGCTGAAGAGGTTTCTTGAGTTTCAATGAACCTGAAAGAGGAAATGCTGACCTGTATGGACATAAGGAGGAAATGGTAAGATGGCCAGGGCATAAGGAGGGAGGTGAGATAGAAGGACAAAGACACAATTTTAATACTTGAGCATGGACTAGGCAAGGAGGCTGTTAGGGTTTATATCTAAATGTGTCCCCAAGGCCTCACGTGTGTGAGGGTGACTGGATCACAGGGGTGGGTTTATTGGTGCTCATGACATGGATCACTGGGGAGTGGCCTGGACCCCTGACTCCTCCTTTTGCTCGCTGCTTCCTGGCTGCCATGGCTGAGCAGCTGCTCTCTGCCCGCCCTTCCACCATGGCATTCTGCCTTCATTGCAGTTGATACTGAACTGGACCCACTGAAACTGTGAGCTATGTAAACTTCTCCTCCTCGAGCTGTGAGTACTGGGTATTTTGTTCCAGTGGTGGGCAACTGACTAGCACAGAGGTCTGTTGATTTGACTGGAGGTTGCTTTAGTGTCCACGCACAGCTACAGGATGCTGTGAATGGTACATCTTTCAGCAAAGCCCCAGAGCCTGTGCAGTGAAGCTCAGGGAGATGTCTGTCTCTCTGATTTACCACTTATCGTCATCTTTCAGGACCTGGAAAATGACTCTATAGCGAAGAATCAGTAGCTACCGACAGTAGAGTATGGACAAAAAGTTTGAGAATCCAGATGATACATTTGACTTAATATCAAGAGGGGAAAAGATAAGAGAAAGATGATTGTAATTGTGTTTTATGTATTCTGTGATTGCAAGTGGGTAAACAACAGGCAACAAATGTGCAGAGCTGTATGAAGAGATAGTGCTAGAGAGAACAAAGCCTATGAGACGAGGGGTGCTTTATTGTTTCATTTTTCAAAAAATTTCCTTAATGTGGCTCTACTATCTTTCCGAATGTAATAATGTGCGAGAATATTTCCTGCCCCATTGCCCGACAGTCATACTGGCCCCCATCCTATTTCCGTTACTTATTTGGGAAGGCTTTCCTGTTTATCTCCTGTCACCTCCACTGGTCCTGCCACATTTTCTACCATCAGTACTTGGAGTTGCCATCTGTCTGGCAGACACCAGCACGAGTCTTGCCTCCTGACGTGTCTTTAGTGCTTAGCTAATGCCTTCATATTTATTCACCACATGCTCAAGTCTCTCAGTGAATGAAAACACTTGAAAGGAAAGATTTCTAGTTTATACTTTATTTGGCTTTTCTTCTGATTTTGGACAGGTTTGGGCTTATAGTTCACTTTCTCTTATATCGACATACACTGTTCAAATTATCCAGTCCAACCACAGCCGGATGGCACAGTGTGTTCCGTTGCCAATCAGGGACAGGAGAGGTGAAAGTGGTCAGTACAGAAGGAAAATCAGAGCTCAGGTCTGCCCAAGGCCACCTTGGTCAAGAGTGATCACTGGAAATAGACAGCTCCCAAGGTGTGTGGCCAGGATAGAGCCTTTCCTCTCTGGCCCCACCTCTTCTGTGACAGATAATTTAAACACAGTGGTGCTGATTCAAGTGCATGGTCATTTATGGGAAAGTTGTCCTTTGCAGTGGTGTGGATTTGGAGGCAGTGTATCGGATCCACCAAGCCATAATCTGTTCATGACCACAGCAACTTCTGACCTAGCAACCCTAGCATGGAAGGGTTGGACGTTTCCTTGGACACGGGCACTCCAAACATCTTCCTCGACAAATGGCACTTAGACAAATCACCACTCAGCCTTGTTTGAGCACTCTGAGTGATGGTGAGCTCACTCCTTCCAAGACTGCTTATTACACCTATAGCTAAACCCCTGCAAGACCCGGCAGATGTGAGTGCCTGCGTGGACCCACTGGCTCCTTCACCAGAGGCAGACATCATCAATCGATTACAGGCTCCTTCCCATCAAGCCTAGGCTTATTCTCAGTGCCATTCTCAACACATGTCTCAGTTGAGTGGAATTCAACTCATAGTCTCTACTTAAAGAGAGAGCTCTTTCCTCCAGCCACCTAGCTAGATCTTATGCACATCAATCTTCTTTATATCCTCTGTCACACAGCCAGGAAAAGCAGAAGCAGCAGGATGGTGCTCTTCAGCCCAGCACCCATAAGGCAGAGCCAAAGATGGGCAGAGGCATTTATTAGGAGGCACAGAGTCTCTTCCCACCGAACTCTGAGAGCCTTTGTCCAAGATCACAGTCCAGGGTCTGAGGCTCCAGGATGCAGGGAGAGATTACTGACAGGGAAGCTGGGACTGGAACCTTAGTGCATGATTTCCAATCCATTGAGCCTTCTGTCAGGTCAGATTGTCTACTTTTCCAATAGTATTCATCCAATTATTTTATTTTATTTTTTTTGTCTTTTTCCTTTTTATTGGTACCTGGGATCGAACTCACGACTGCCTGCTTGCAAGGCAGGTGCTTATGCCGCTGAGCTAAACCTCCAGCCCCCCATCCAACTATGTGTTGAAACTGTTGGTTGGGTCACAGAGAAGGTGGGTCATCGAGCTCTGCAGAAGAATATTGGGTCACTGAAACACAGGGTGATTCTTTTCCAACTTCCCAAAGAATGTGGCTAAGTCGAATGAGGAGCCAGGTATTTAGTTAGGTGAGAACCAGCTCGCTAGGAAATACCTAATGATCAGGACTTGTGTGGTTTGAGTCAGTGTGCACCTTCCAGCATGGAGAAGCCTTTGGTTCTCTGAACCGGTGTGACCATCCTTTTAAACAACCCTGTTTTTGGCACAGTTGTTCAATGTGGAGGAGGGGGAATCTGGCTCTGGCTTTTGGTTCCCTGTCTCGTCGGCGCTGGCTGAGTCAGCTTTCTCCTCTGGGGGGTATGCCTTGTTCCTCTTGGCAAACGCCTGGCTGATTTCTGCGTGGGTTCTGTTTTTGGTCTCCGGCAGGACAAAATAGAGGTAGACAGCACCTGTAAAGCATATTGCAGCAAAGACGAGGAAGCAGTAGGTGTCCAGACTTCTCTGCAGAAAGGCAAAGACAGAGAAATTAACCAGTAAACTAACTGGCTATAAAACCACTTCTGAGCAGATATTTTTGACAGCTCCCCATTCCTGTATCAGTTTTCCTGAATAAAGCAGCACACGCATAGCTAATTCTACAGGGCACGAACAAAGCATTCTGAGGTGAAATGAATCAGCTTCCAACCCTGCAAAAGATGAGGAGCAACAGTCTTGATTGTTGCTTTGCAAATGAGGCATTTAAAAGCCAGTCACTGTCAAAATAAAGTGTAATCCTTGCTGTATGTTAGCTCACAGTAAGGCAGATTCACTCTGTCTGCATTTTCACTTCACACAAGTCACGCGTGACACCAAAATGGAAGAGAAATGTCCCATTTAGAGGAAAATATGGATTATTTTTTAGACCAAGAGAGCACTGTTTTTTCCCCCAAATATGCACAAAGATCGAATTCACTAATTAATATTCTGACCAGGTGCCCTTCAATCAGGGATCCCGTGTCCCAGGAGAGGTTGGGCCAGACCTCGGCTTGTCAGTGTTCCAGTCCCCTGGGCCTTGCCTGGTGCTTGGTTTGTAGGGGATGCCAGGAAACATTTGAGGAATAGAACCCTTTCTGGTTCCAGCTCTCTGGGCCATGACTCTTTCATACAACAAATATGTGTTGATCTAAATGTAGGGTGGTAGCCCCTTTGAGTGGTCCTCCACAAGCAGCAGGATCTGGGTTTTAGTACATTCCATTTACTCCTGTGATTTGCATGAAATCAAATGAACATTTGAGTTTTTGAACATGACGTAGTGTGCAGGTGCCTGAGTGAAAGGCACTGGTTGGAGGGTGCTGTGAGATTGGCCTGAGGAGGGAGCGGGGAGGGGCCCAATGGAATGAGCGTGGCTCTGCTCAGTAACGGAACCAGATCTTCCTTATGCAAGCTCAGGCCATTGGGTCCCCCTGCAGAGGAGGAAATCCAGCTGAAGGGTCCTGCTGCTAAGGAGGCCCACAGTAACAGTGTCCTGCTCTTCCCTTTGGCCACTGTCTTGTTGGACTCTAGCTTGGGCTGCAGAGAAAAGAGAGTCAGGCTAATGATAGCAGTAATGTTTTGGGCAGCTTTCCTGTGACTGGGACACTGCCCAACACCCACAATTTAGGAGGGAGAGAGTTAATTCAGTTCACGGCTTCAATGGATTCGGTTCACAGTTCTCTGGCTCCAAGGCAAGAGCAGGGTGGTGGAAGGGCATGGTGGGATGAAACTGCTCATGGCAGCCAGGCAGCAGAGCAGCACTGGAGAGTAAAGGGACTCAACGTGGTCCTCAAGGTCACACTCTGCCGAAATCAGAAATGTGCTCTGCCAGTGCCCTGGGCAGTTCCTGCACTAATCCAGTTGACACGATCAGGCTTAACCGTCATAAGTAGCAACTGTTCATTGATTGTTTTGTATGCCGGCTTTGCTGACGGACACCAACCCTGGTCACGGGTATATTTTACAGATGAGGTAACCTAACGTGGTGAAGTTGGTACGATTTTGTGGGGGACTGTGCAGCAAAGTTAATAACTGAGCAACACAGGAGGACCTCAGCAGGGCAGATGCCTGAGCCCCCACCCTCTACCCTGTCCAGGTAAGTGCAGTCTCCTGCCCTTCCCAGCCCAAACAAAGGCTCTTAGCCATAATTACATGATTCCTATAAATCTACTTTTACATTATTAGAAGTGATCATGAAAATGTCCCATATTCTCTGATTCAGAAAAGAAAATTTCCTTTCAGAACGCAGCACAATGTCAAATTATGCTAAAAATATGAGGCAGTTTTGGCACTGTGCTTTTAGGAAAAAGTAGGTGCTAAAGGAAACTGGTGCTTTTTTTCTCCTACTCCCTTGGTCAGCATCATGTGAGGATGTAGCAGCTTCTTTGAGCAGGGGAACAGGTGAGGACTATGCAGCTGGCCCATAGCCGGGCGGCTCACCGTGCAGCCCCCTGGGCTGCTGTGCAGATCAGTGCATGGCCTCTGAGCTAAAGTGGGCATCTAGCACCATGTCCCCAGATGCCCTGTCAGTTTCCCAGGATTCTCACTTAGTGAAGCGGACATGGGAACCATGCCCAGACTGCACGGGCTGAGTAAGGGTCACCCGAGGGACATTGAGAACCAGGCCATCCATGCTGCCTGTGGGAGCTTCCCTCCTGCCCGAGTGCTGAGTCAACTGTTCCTTGAAGTTCTGGTCACACCCTGGAACAGAGTTCATGATATTGCTGCTGTGCAGCGTCCTCTACAAACCCCTTCCTGTGGTGACTGGACGTGGAACAGAACACGGTGGCCTGGGTAAATACTGGTGCTATTGGGCCTCCTGAGTGGTTTCTGCTAGTGCTTGTACAGCTTGTCACCACTGACCTACCACGTGGCACTGTGGTTAAGTGCATGCCCCATAATGGGACCCATTAGTAAGTCCCGTTAACCTTCTCCTCCCTGTAAATGTGTTGTGAGTCTTAATAAACCCTGTGTCTCTCAAGCCAGTGTCTTTGGATTTTCTCTACTCTCACGACAAGCTGACTCATGACAGGACAAGTGACATAGGTGGTCTGAGGCAGGGTATGGGCACTGCCTGGAAATCTAACCCCAAACCAATGTGCTCTGAAAATAACAAGATTACAAACTAATGTAATTCTGGACTAAATTTAGAAGTAGGCATTCAACTGGTTTCTCACAAGCAAAAAAGTGAGCTGGGTGTGGTGGTGCGTGCCTGTGATCCCAGCACTCTGGGGAGGGTAAGGCAGGAGGGTGACAAGTTTGAGCCCAGCCTAGACAACTTAGGAAGGACATAGCTCAAAATAGAAAAGTTGAAAAACAGGTAAAGATTCCGCTTTGTATGGAGGCCCCGAGTTCAGGTTCCAACATCGGGGGTGACCAGAAACAGCCCTTCCTGCTTGGGAAACTCCTAGTCCTTCACATAAGGTTCACAGACACCAAGGCCTGTGCCTTAGCACACATCAGCCCCCAGCGGCCCGGGAAGTCATCATCCTCAGCTGTAGCAGTGAGGTTAAAGCACCACCTGGTGCCCTGTGCCCTGTGAGAAGAACTGTCCTCTCTGACTGCACGGCAGATGGGGGTGATGAGGTGGCAGCAGGATAACCCAAAGTCATCCTCAGGAGCCCTGGGGACCCTGCAATGTTTTCCCCCTGGTCGGGCACCTCCTCTCCAGAGCATAGCCAGGGCTTGGCTGTTAACTTGTTCAGTGAATGCCCGGCGTCTCCTCCGGAACCACTCAACCTCACCCTCTAGTGGGAAAGCAAACGCCGACCATGATACCCAAGTGCATGGCCTGGCTGCGTCTCAATAAAACTTTATTCATAAAGCTAAATTGTAGGCCTGTGTCTGCCCATGGCCCCTCACCTTCCCAGCTAAGTCTTCTACCTCAGTGCCTCTCCTGAGTTTGTTTTCCACAGTGCAGCCCAGAGGGCCATTCAGAAGCACATAGGCATCACTCCTGGCCTCTGCTGAAACTCTTCCATTGGTTCCCAGGGCTCTCTCCTCCCTTCTTAGCCAGTACTGGGGGCTGGGGTCTCCTTTCTCACCCCCTCTCAGTCTTGCACTCCCCACATCACTGTCCTCTGCCCCTTTCTCCTCCCTCACTTCCTGGGCCTCAGTGTCCCTCCTCTCTCCCTGCTGTCTTTCTGACATCTCCTTGCTTCCCAGACCAGCCTCTTCCTCCCCTGATGCTGTCTTGGCTACTAAGTCCCGATGGCTTTGTCCTGCAGCATTGATTAGAAAACACACATTTGTTTATCAAGGTCAAATCTGAATGAAGTACACGCACAGATCCGGAGGGTACACAAAGCTCATTGAGTTTGGATAGAAGTACACAGCTGTGCAATCAGCACCTCTATCAAGATGTAAAACATTTCTTCCACGGCAGTGTGTTCCCTGGGCTGCTGGGCATGGTGTACACCTGTAATCCCAACGGTTGGGAGGCTAAGATAGGCGGAACACAGTGAATTCAAGACCTAAGTGACACAGTGAGATCCTATCTCAAAAATCAATCAATCTACCAATCGGTTGATCAAGCAAACCAATCAGCAACACAAAGTGTCCTCTGTGTTGTTGTCAGTCAGTTGAGCCCCCTCACTGCACACAGAGTACCTGATACCCGGTTCCTGTTACCTGGTTTCATGTTGGCTTCTGCATTTGTCTCTTCTAAGAACAAACAGACCTACTGAATCCAGCCCTGCTTGGCAGCCAGAGAGGTCTTTAGAAACTACAAGAGCTCTTTAAAAAATGGCTCTCTGCTCACCTCTGAGGCCCAGTGCGATGCAGGATGGAGGGCCGTGCACCTCTTCCTCCCTTGGGGCTGCATTGCATCTGTGGGGCAAACCCAGAGAAGCGAGCACACAGTTGTTTGCTTTCAGGCCCCACAAACTTTGCTACACATCGCTTCCGCCCTCACGCTGCAGAGGCGTTGGGGATGTGACCCAATATTTTTCAAGTTAAAAAGAATCACTGATTCTCTCCCACATATGACTGAACTCAAACAGAATTTTATAACCGTAGTGGAATCAGGCAAGCATACCTTTGCATGCGATTTGCTCCCAACAGTAAAGTACGGGTTAGGAGAGAGGCGTATGGATGCCAGCCACAGCCCGCACACCACCAAGGACTCATGGTGCTCAGTACCTGGGCTGGGAGACCCTGGGGCACAAGCAGGGAAGGGGATGTCAGTTAGGGGCGGGGTGACAGGCTGACTCTCAGGTTGCCTAGGTTGGAGGGGTTTCCAGTGATGTGGGGCTTCTGAGGGTGCTCTGGGCAAGCTTTCTAGCATGAGGTGGTCGCCTAGAGAAGGAATGTGTTACAGACTGAATCATGTCCCCCTGAAATAGACTGAAGTCTCCACTGTGCCTGCGCCCTGTGAGCGTAGCATTGTTCCAGAATAGTCTTTTCAGATGTGATCTCATTAGGATGAGGTCATAATGGAGCCAGATGGGCCTGGATCTGAATCCCCGATGTCCTTATAGAAAGACACACAGACACACGCTTGTGACAGTGGTGACAGAAGTGGTGACAGCCTTAGATGTCACATGAGCAGTCTGGGGCAGATTCAGACAGCGGTGCAGACAGACACCTTCATGGTGTGCCCTGGCCTCTGGACTGTGAGAGAAGACACTTCTGTCCTGTTAAGTCTCCAAGTTCCTGCTCCTTGGGCAGCAGGAACAGAGCCCAGGAGGCAAACACAGAGGCAGGTGTCCAGAGACTCACAGACTGCTCGGAGCCATGTGCAGAGGAGGTGTGGGGACAACTTCTGCTGGTCCAAGGGGCACACTCCAGGTCAGCTCAGGTGTCTCCTTGCGTGCATTACTGGAAGACTGGGAAACATTTCCTACCAACCAACACATGGGGAGGTGAGTGACACAGTCAAGGTCTGAGCAGGTGGCTACACTGGGCTGCATTGTGTCTCCAAATTCATACAGGGCGCGATCAAATGTTTAAATTTTAAAAAATACATACTACAGTAAAAGATGCTTTGCTGTTTAACCATCCTCAGCGTACTCCCCCTTGCTCTGAACACACGTCTCCCACCGTTCTTGCTGCCTTCTGGAGCAGGTCTAGAAATCCTTTGTGAGGGTCTTTCAGCTGTGATCAGAAACACAGTGAGTGCTGCTGCTGAGAGCCATCCAGTGGGAAGCCTGGCTCAGACATTACGATGTGTCCTCAGCCACTCCATTCACCTCACCGAGTGCCATGTGACTCCCAGCTCTTCCTTGAAGCCAAAATGCTGAGCAGCGGGAAATGCTTTGAGTGGATCCAAGACCCTGAACCAACTATGCAGTGCAGTTAGAGACACCCACGAAGGAGGACTTCCAGAGCTGCTTCAGGATGCGGCAGAACGAGGGGATAAAGCTGTTTGAGGTGAGAGGGTGTCCTTTGAGGGGATCAATGGCCATGTGTGTTTTTAAAAAATTAAGCATTTACTGCATTTTTCAATCACACCTCCTACGCTGAGGTGCTAATGTCCAAGACTTTGAATGTGACTATAGTTGGAGAGGGTCTTGTTCCTAAGTGGGACCATGTTTAAGAATCTGATTGTGTTAAGATGTGGTCATTGAGGTGGATCCTGACCGAATGTGCTTGGTATTCTGGTAAGAAGAGAGAGTAGGACACAGCTATATAAGGCCCCAGAGGAAACCAGTCCTCCAACACTTTGATCTCAGACTTCAAGCATCTAGAATGGTGGGACAATAAATTGCTGTGGATTAAACTGTCCCATCTGTGGCACTGTTATGGCAACCAGAGAAGACTCAGACAGTGGCTTCTGGTTGTGGCTCAATCACTGCCAGCAGCAGCCCAGTGTAACTAATCTTCCAGAGCAGCAAGTCGCCCCCAGGGAGGACCCAGCCAATCTCTGCCTTCCCAGCTCGGGTCACAGACATGGCCATCAGATAGTGTTGTCATGAGTACATCCTGCACTGCTGCTCTCACTGGGGCATCTCAGCAGCTAGCCCTGCAGGACCTCCTGAGGGCCATGGGTAGTCCCAGCTCTTAGGGACCTGTTCCAGAGGGACCTGTTTCAAACACATCCATGGCACGAGGAAAGTTCCAAATCCAAATACAGTGCCAGCAAGAAGCAAGACAAATCAATGCTGATTTTATAAAAACCAAACATTACACATGCACAGAAGAAATCAAACAGCATCGTTAGTCCACAGACATGGGCCACCTCGCTCCTGTATATCTTTAGTTTCTACAGCAAGACTGAATTATTCATAACTTGAATTCCCCCTGGAATTTATAGAAAAAAAGAAGACAGAAGGGGAAAAAAGGAGGAGGACAAAAAGGAAGAGGAAGCAGTGAAGGGGCACGCTGTCAGTGTTTCCTACGGAGAACGAACCCTGCCCTTCCAGTCACCTTGAGGGCTTGGTCCAGTCTCCCTCTACCATGGATTAGATGGACGACGTCCCTCAAATTCCCGTGTGTGTCCATGGGTGGACTCAGCCATAGAGGAGCTCGGCTGCTGATGAGCAGGAGTGGGAGGTTGGTTGGAGGCAGGCTCCCTGGGGTGTCCAGAAGGGGGCATTCTCATCCCAACTGCTCCCTTCTGTCTGCTTCCTGGCTGTAACAGGTGGAGCACCTCTGTCTCTCCCGCCCTAATCCCAGCAGTCTGGATAAATAAACCTGTCTCTCCCTCTGTCTCTCCCTGCCATCCTCTTTCTGCCAGGCAGTCAGCAACTAGAGCCTGAGACCCCGAGTCAGAAGAAATCTCTCCTCCTTCACGTTGCAGGTGTCAGGCCTTTGGTTCCAGTCATGGGAAAGGGACCTAGGTGCTCCTCCCAGGAGCTGAATGAAGGGACCCAGCCAGGATCGTGTCAGGGTTCACAAACCTCAACTGTGGAGTCTGGACCCCTCCCTCAGGGGGCTTTGGTGTCACTGGGATAAGGACGCAAGCTGCTCTCAGGCTCTCCATGCAATGGCATCAGCAGATGTGTGTAGTGCTTTCTCTATAAAAATGTTTTGAATATGTTATTTTTACTAGTAAACCTTTGCGGTACATAATGTTTACATTCCTTGTGTGGAGTTGGTCCAGTATAGGACATGTATTTATTCCTTTTTTCCAGCCCCTTTCCCTCCCCTCCCTTAATGCCCCTCCATCCCTTAATCTGTCTCCCCTCTGAGAAAGATCTATCTCGCTGCCCCTATTATCTATCTTTTATTTTGCTCTTTATTTATGTTTTGGGTTTCTCATATAAGGATAAATCATGCGATAAGTCTGTGTGTGATTTATCTCACTTAATTTTATGGCCTCCAGGTACGTCCATCTCCCTATAAATGACTCACATTTACCCTTGGTTGTGGCAGAGTGGCAGTCATTGGTGTGTAAATCCCACATGTTTTGTGTCTAAGTGTTCCCTAAAGCCTTATGCACTTTTAGATCAGGCTTTTGCAGAGGTAGCTGAATCTGGAGTTTGTGACTGCTTGGCGGTTAAATGCTGGGGTTAAGGTGATTGGGTGATTGCTGAAGCAGTCCGCTGATTGTCTGGCACCGCCCTAATCCCAGCAGTCTGGATAAAAGAAGTAGAAAGAAAGAGTAGACTCTTCCCACCTTTTTCTTTTGTTGTTTTGCTGTCTCTCGCAGTGCCATAAACTATTGGCCTCTGCCATGTGCCACCCGCCCTGGAGCCAGTCAGTGATGGGCTGAAACTTCTACAAACTGTGAATTAAATAAACCTTCCCTCCTTTAACCTTGGATGTTGGGTATTTTGTCTGAGCAATGAGAGAAAAGTAAACAGACACCACATTTTCTTTATTCATTCATCTGCTGGTGGACGCATGGGCTGATTCCAAGATTTAGCCATTGTAACTGTTTCTCCTTTTGCCCACCCATCCCACTGCAGCCCCAAGTGCACAGGGTGGAGCTGATCCGGCTCCTCCCTTTGGGTCCTGCTGCTTCCAGACCGTGCCAGGCTCCTTTCTGGTTTGTTCCCTCCTTTCTCCTCCATCCCCACTCTTTCCTTTTGCCTACGATGGTCTCTTACCAACGCTCGGTCTCATGTGTGACTCATGTCCCTGAAGCACTCTTCTCTGCCTGGCTGTGTGTCATCTGTGTGGGTCCCTATGTATCTATTTACATCTATCTGTCTGTCTGTCACCTGTCTACCTATTTTGCTGGACTAGGGGTTGAACTCATGGCTTAGCTGATGCTAGGAAATCATTCTACCCTCAGCCTTCTTTCCTTTTTAAGTTTAAAAGCAGGTTAGAGGCGCAGCTCTGGGGTAGAGCACCTGCTTTGTCTGTACAAGGCCCTAGCTTCCTTCACCAGTCCCACAACAAACAGGCAAAATTTTTGCTTATAAAAATAGTTCTATGCATACACATGTTTAGAGATAGCTGACCTATAAAGTACCCACACTATGAAACACGAGAAGGAGTTGGTCTTTTGGAACACCCTCTGCTGCTGGCCTCTGACCTGCTAAGTGTACTGTATCCATGCCCATGCTCCTGGGAATAAACCGTCGAGCACTGTGTCTGCTAAGTGGGACAACTATAAAAGGGCTGGGGGAAACAAGCTGGGTGGGAAGGTCCGACCTGTGGAGGAGACGCTGTGGCTGGCACATGACTTCTCCCAGAGCCCTCTCTTGCCAGCGAAGTCCGAATTCTCCTTCCGGATGACATGGTGGCCTCGTTTAAATGTGAAAATCTTTCCGTGGACCAGTGCAGAGGGCTCTGTGCCATGAGCTCAACTTGAGAGCAAATTCTGAAGATGGGAGATGCCAGGTCATGTTCGCAGAGGCCAAGGGTGTCCAGGGTGCTGTGAGCTGCCAGTCTGGGCCCAGGGGTGTCTGGAATGAGGTCCTCTCCATCCCCTCCACCCTGTTCCATCATTTTCTGCTCCTGATGGAGCCCTACATGGCCATCTCCCCCATCTCTCAGAAATGACAGATAATCCCAGTTGCCAGGTCTCCCTGCTTGTGATCCTGCCCCCTCTGAGGCCCCGGAAGGGTCTTCCCGAAATTTACCCTTCGCCGTTTCCCCAGTACCTGTGAGTTCTCAGTGCATTGGGATCCTCTGCTGGCCTTTAAAACACACTGCCCCCTCCCCCTTGACCCAGAATCTTGTGATGGGAATCCAGGAAGCCAGACATTAATCTTTTACCTTAGAGTCCCCAGACAGGATCGAAAGCCTCACTAGGCCCACTAGCCCTATCCAACATTCATCCAAAAATAGTAAACACCACCCATGACAGCCGGGCATGCAAAGTGATTCGTAGCGGGACTGAGTTAGGAGGTGAATGGTCACTGCAGCCCCACGCCCTGTGCACATCTGGGGACAAAAGTCGAGGCACTGGCTTCCAGGCAGCCGCACATCCTCTCACTTCTGCAGGCAGCTGTAAAATGGTCCCCAAGGACACCCAGCCCTGATATTTTGAGAAAGTCGCTGTCATGGAGTCGTGGCCTGGAGGGAGCTCAGGAAGCTGAATTTACTACCGCAACCACCTGCTCTCGAGAGAACCAACTCCCTCCTATGAGAACGAACTCCCTCAAGAATGGCACCAATCTCTGACCCAAACACTGGGGAAAACTGTACTGTCTGTGAGCTTTACTACTTGGGCACTGGATTCCAGCATAAGTTCTGGAGGGAACACACTGTATCTGAGCCACAGAACAAAGGTTGTATTGTCTGTTACAGCACCCGCGGGATGTGTGTACTCCTCATCCCTCAACCCTGTGGTTCCACCTTGCTGTGCTGAGCCCTGCAGAGCTCATGGTTCCCAGCCCCCTATGCCCATCCACCAGCCTGCACCCTGGTCAGGCACCAACCTGTTCTGCAGCCAGATGTGGGGCTTGGGTGCTGCTCATCCCCTCCTCTGTCAAGGGGACCCATGGAGGCTTTTCCTCCTAGCACTGACAGTGTGGGGTGTAAGGCGCAGGTCAGCACTGCTTACAGCCAGCCTGGGTAGGAATGGAGATGGTGGCTGGGTCATGCTCCCCATACCCTGACCTGCTGAAAAGGCTTTGAAGGTTGCATGCCATCTACTTTCTACCTGCTGGATCAAGGAGGCTGTATTGAGTGGCACACAGGGTGCAGTGGGGGACAGAGGAACTGGCCTTTGGGCTCATGTGGGGCCTAGGTGACCTCCCTACTCCTCAGCCTCAGCCATGCTGTTTGTGGAGGCCGTTCAGGGTGTGGGGGTGATGTGGACACAGAAAGTCACACAGACCTGGCCCCAAGGAGCAGCCACCCTGCAGGCTGTGACAAGAGCCCCAGGGGCATGGTGTGCTAGGGGCCATGGCCTTCTCTGCCATGTGCTGGGATGGGCACCAGTAAATTATGGGGTGGGCCGAGAATAAAGTCTCTGAGGAGTTGGTCAGGAGAGGAGGCTGCAGTGGCCCTGGGAGTGGATCTGGATGCTCCTTGAGAGACCTGAGAGGGCCTCAACTTCTCCAGTGGCATCACCTCATGCCATGGGCAGTGGTAGCTCTGATGGGCTCTTGAGGAGGGAAGTGTTGTGGTTTAGGTTTAAAATGTTCCCCAAGGTCTCAGGTGTTTGGAACGTGACTGGATCATGGGGAGGCTGAGAGTGTTGTAGGAGGCAGGGGCTGGTTGGAGGAGGTTCTGAGGACGCACCCTGGGAGGGTGCACACTGCCCCAGCCCTTCCCTTGTTTCCCTGCCACCTGGGTCCCAGGACAGGAGCAGCTTTCGTCTGTCACACTCTTCCACCCTGCCATTTCTGCCTGGGAGCCAGCCTGCCATACACTGAACCCCCTGAAACTGTGAGCCAAGATAAACCTCGCCTCCTTTGATTTTTGGGGTGTCTGGTCTCCATTCTGTCCCAGCATGGGAAGGCTGCTACTACAGGAGGCTCTGCCCACCCTAGGAAAACCCTGCCACGTGGAAGCCTTGCAAAGCCCTCGCCCTGGGAAACTTGCAATTCTCATCTTCTCCCTAGATTGTCTTTCTGTTCCAGCCACACTGCCTGCTGTTTCTGTCCTGGACTTTGTCGTTCCCAGGCTTCCCTGCTCCTTCGGTTGTCTCACATTTCTGTTCCAGTGTCACCCCCTTGGAGAGGCCTTTGTAGACCCCCCCAGCACATCTGTCCCCATTGTACCCCTCAGCTCAGCACATCAAACACACGCTCTGCTCCCACTCGGTCCCCACTGCCTGCCCAAAACAGGGCCTGGCACACAACAGAAGCTCAGTAAGCACATGTGAGCTCATGAGCCAGTGAGTGAGCAGATTCTTTACACAACAAGAACTTGGGTCCAATTCCTGAGTATGTGGGCATCTTCGTGCCAATCACTGTCAACCTTGGGGCCATGAGCCCATTGGCTGCATCTATGCTGGCGACAAGAAGGAGGTTCAGTGGGTGACGGGGCACTGTAATTAGAGTGCACTGTAATTACCATGTGGAATTCAACCAACATATTACAAAAATGAGATTAATTTGCATGTAAGAAGTAGTTGAGATTCAGCCTCAGTTTCTGTGGGCATAGCTTCAGAACAGAAAGGGCATTTTTAGGGCAGTTTCTTCCTTCCTTAGGACAATAGCATGAGTCAAGAGACGAGGGAGAGAGATCACTTCTGCCCTGCGGTCTCCCAGGTGCTCCTATGGCAGAGATGGCAGAGACCCCGCCGGTCCTACCTGGATGAATGGGAAGAGGAGCCCCACCGCGAAGTTGGAGAGCCAGTTGACGGTGCCCGCGATGGTGAAGGCAGCCGGCCGCTGCGATTGCTGGAATAACTCACCAGTCAGGATGAAGGGGATGCCACCTGCGGTAGAGGGCAGGGCAGAGTTAGTCACCCAGGGTCCTCATTGTGCCCTTGCGTCTTTCCCTGTGAGCTGGTATGGTACGGTGCCTTGGTAAACCTGGCGGCCTGTGGGACTGCAACATGACCTCCCTTGGCTCTGAGTGCTGTGTGAGAAGCGTCCCTGTGGCCCTGTCCATCCAAGGGAGACATTTGTCATCCTTTAGGGTTCTATACTCACCAGGCTGTGACCAACACCGAGTGAGCACTATGTGGACATATCTGAACTGGGAGCCAAGGGCATACAGACGCGCTTCACTGGACAGTGGGTTTGTAGAAATTCAACAAAACCGACTCCAAAATGAAAACTTCCTAAGTCAAACGGTATTGGATTCGTCTCACCTACTGCGCATCAGAGCTCAGCCTCGTCCACCCTCGATGGCTGACTCTGGCCTTAGCCTAAACCTGAGCAGCTGCTGAGAGGGCCGGGTACCACTGGTCCAGGGAAAGATAAATCTCAAAACTGAAAGTACATTGCTGCACATGGGCCATTTTCAAACTTTGTAAAATCCAGACATACATCAAACCATGGCAAACGGGGAGCCATCTCTATTGTGTTAGCAGTGTTGCCAGTACTGATTTATTTTTTATTTATTTTTAGGGATTGTTTCCAGCTTAATCTTCAGAGTTACTGAGCAAGGCAGGCATTGGCAGTCAAATCCCTAGTTAAGAAAATGGATGCCCAGAGAGGTCACTTGGTCACCCAGCTACCAGGTCGCAGAGTCACAGCTTGGGCCTCTATGCCTCAGGTTTCTCCCTGCTGCTCCTTGCTCATGAGATCACAGGAGCTCCTTCTCCCTGGCTGTCTTCTATCTTCCTTAACTTCTTTTCCTCAGGTGCATGGTGGCTCCCAATTTGAGCAGCCTGCAGCCCTGAGTTCCTCAGCGGCAACATTGCTGACATTGGGGTGGGATGATTCTTGAGAGACTGCCCTGTGCCATTGTAGGATGTGTATTGAGCCTCAGTCCCATGGCAATCCAGGCCATCTGCACTTGGCTGGGAACGTCTGAGGTTCTGCCAATCAGATCTGTGCATGGCCTTCTCCAGACAACACAGGGTGTGTAATGCAAGGGGACTCCCCGAGACACAAGTCCTGCGCGCTGGGAGAACAAAGGCCAGAGTGCGTGTTGCCAGGCTGGGTTTTTTCATTCTATAGCACCCAGCGACTGTGTAGCAGCCAGGGCTGTCCTCACCATGGTGGTCATGTTGGAGCAAAAGCCCACAGTGATGTGGCTTAACTTTAGCAGTGGCCAGGGGAAGGTTCCCTGGGGAGGTGACAGTGACATATGGCTCAGGAAGATCTAAGAAAGGCCAGGCAGGGTGGAATATGGAAAGACAGAGGTCCTGGGGTGGAGGGGCTGGTCTAAGGTCTAGAGCAGAGGTCCATCTGCCTAAAGAGGAGGACAGGAAAGGGGTGAGGTGGCAGAGGGGGACAGGCAATGGTGCAGCTTCGTGCAGTCCCAGAGATGGCTGTATGGTGGAAGAAACCACCGAGGGCTCCCATGCAGCAGGCATAGTCAGGTGTTCACATTTTATCCAGGGCACAGTCCTTCGGAGGGTCCATGGAGGGTTCAGCCATGGAGAGAGCTCTCTTCTCCACCTTGCATCTTCAAGGAGACCAAGCAAGCAACCCACAATCACAGAGCCACAGAGCCAGGACCAAGTCCAGCCTGGCCCTCCAGGGCTGTCACTGTTACCATTCCCCATGCTGTCTGCAGACCCTGGATTCCAGCAAACACGCATCTACTCAGAATGGCCCATCCACTGCCACCCTGCCAGTCTGAGCATCTTTGACAGTCGACAGGACACCATATTTACAGATTTGAGTCCAGGGCTTGTGACTTCACTCTGAGGAATGTGGATATGCAGTTTACCCCTAGAAAGTAGACTCTGTCCTTCAAAGGATCTCACACCTATCAAAAGGTGTGAGAACCATGGCCACGCGTGGAAATGTGATAAAACCAACCTTCAGGGGTCTGGAGTGCAGAGTCACATGAGGGCACATCCATGTCACTACTCATCGGTCCTGTAGCCAACTTGATGGACACCTTGCATTGTGGCCCAGGACTCACTCTCGGGCCCTTCTGGAGCCTGAACAGCTGGAGCCGGAGAGGGACAGGGTCGAGTCTCCCCTTCCCTAGCTCCCTTGACATGATTTTGGAAGCACCATGGATGACCTATCAGAACTTTGAGACTGGTGGTTCAGACCGTAGTTCACTCACAATACAGCAACACTGGTGACTCAGTTTCCCTGTGTGTGTACCCCCATTACTCTAGGGCTGCAGCAGCCAGGGTCTGGGCTCTACAGGGAGGAAGCCGGCGGGTGACTCATTCTTGACATTTTTTCTTCTCTTCTCATTTTCTCCCTCTGGAGTCACAGTGTGAGCTCTGACTTCTGTCTTTTAGCAGCTTCTCCATAAACTGGGGGACGGCATCCACTTGGTTTTCCCACAGGATGCCAAACACCGCCTCATCCCATGATGCTGTCCCCCAGCTGGGGTGTCAGGGAGCCTCGAGGTCTTTCCAACTCCTTCTGGGACAGCAGACACTGAGCACATAGTGGTGGAATCATCTGTGATTGGTGGCCAATCGTCATCTCATTTGGCTGCTGCTGATGGCCAATTGCTTCTTTTTCCTTTGTTGATGTTATTTTCATTCAATTTAAAAAAGTTTAACTGACATACAGATCATTAAAATATTTATGAGGCATAGCGTGACATTTCAACACAGGTACCCGGCGTGTCCTGTTGAGATCAGTGTAATCGGCACACCACCGCCTCGAACATTTAGCGCCCTCACAAATAGCTAAGCTTTCCACCCTCCAAATCACTTGTGGGGAGATCAACTCTATCAAGGCTGTATGTGAGCACTGTTACTTAAACTGCTGGGATAATTAGCCTTGAAAACTTTAGGTACAGGCGTTTCTGATTGTAGCTGCATGGTGTATCTTAAAATAATGTTTCAAAATCATAGGCTGGGATGTAACTCCGTGTGGGGTGCTTGCCCCCCACAGGCACAAGGCCTTGAAAGAAAAAGGGCAGCAAACAAGCTCTTCTTGAAGTGGGTCCTGCCAAGAGGAGGCCTTGATTCAGTTCTCTCCCTCGTGGCCTTTATTTTGCTGGACATTTATTCAGGAAACGATTTAAGGACATTGTCTCATCGGCTCCTGCTTGGCTCCTGGATTCTGAGTTGTGGATAGCTTGGGGGATCAGGACTGCAGGCGAGGGAGGCTCCTGGTTTTGTCTCTGGGTGGGAGAAGTAGACCCAGGCTTGGGTCCTCTGACTGAAGAGAGGTGATGACCATGCCATGTCTGCAGCATCCAGTGAGTCACATGGAGGCTGCTCTCAGCACTGCAATGCCTGGGCCCTGGACAGACTTGACACACAGTGGTGGCCTTCTGCTCAGCTGGTAGGCTCCCAGCAGGAGAGAAATAATCTAGGAGCCTCTCCTATTCCCTCACAGCCCGCCCAATGGTGTCTGGTGTGACCTGTGGCCTCCCTGTCCACAGAGTCTGCTTCTTACAGCCCAGAGGGGCGAGGAAACGGGACCCGGTGTCTACTTCCTGCAGTGCCAAGGCGTCCTCCTGTCCATCTCCTGTTCACTTCCATCCACGAACAGCACTGCCACTACCTCCTCCTCCTCCCTTGCTGGGAGTTGTGCTCTCTGCTGCTTTCAACACAGCACATTGTGCCCACCTCTTGGTCAGTGCCTGGGAGATGCTTGCTGAGTGAATGAATGACAGGGAAATGATGGAAGAAGGAGTGGGGGAAGCCTTCTAAGCTAAACCAGGCAGAGGGACTAGCGTAAGGAGCACACCAGAGCGGGCTGACACAGTCCGGCTAAGACTAGAGGTCGGAGGGGTGGATGAGGGATGGGAAGCAGTGGTCCGATGTGGCCCCATGCAGATCTGTGAGTAGAAGCCCTCCTGCTGCGGGAGCAGTGCAGGTTAGTGGAGGGAGTGCAGAGGATGGGGCGGCCGGTCCCAGGGTCCCAGGATGCCGTGGTTAACAACTCCAGGGAGGAAAGGCAAATCCCCGAGAACAAGCACTTCCTGCCTCTCAGCATCCTTAACAGCTATGCTCTGTGACTGAAGCTTGAATTTGCATAGGATTGATCAGGGGAAATAGCTGAATGCTGCCGTGCACTCCAAGTCACTGAAACACAAGTGATTTTCCTCTCCACCACCACTAAGTGTGTTTTGACACAGACTGTGTCTGTGGAGTTGCTTTAATCTGAGCTCTTCAGCAGCTGGGAAGCTTGAGCAGCTCCATCCAGGACTCCCTGGGGACGAGTGCTTCTGATGAGTCTTGGGGCACCACTGCATCTCGTGAAAACTAAGGAGCAGCCACATCACAGCACGTGTGCACAGCTCATTAGGGAAGAAAACCATTACTGTCCATCAGACCCAGTCCGCAGGCACGGTCCTGCTGGAGAGGTTTGTCATGCTCAGGAGTTTGTGTTTTGATAGAGAAGTCAGTAGTGTGGCAGTGACACCGCGTGGCACACTTTGCCTGGATGATCTTGAGGGAAGAGCGTGGGCGGCGAGACAGAGAAGAGTCGTTTGTGTGGGTGCTTCCCAGGATGGGGTCAAAGACCTGGGGCTGCAGCTGGAACCTGGGCTTCCATGCACCCCTGGAGGTCATCATCTCCTCCACTGGCCTTTTAGCTGCAGATCGACTGAGTTTGCTTATTTATTGAGCAAACAGAAATGCCAGCACTCCTGCCCCAGAGGCTGCTGAGTTGGGGCCCCAGCAATCCTGCTGTAAAGGAGTCACCAGCCCCAGGCTGGATGGCACCTGAAATCCTGGGAGCTCCTGGTCTTTGGCTCAGATGCAGCTGATGCCCACCTCTGCCATTCCCCACACCGGCACAAGACGGGGAGCCCTGGTCTCCCCACCTGGTGCATCCCTGCTGAGCCTCTCTTTGGATTTTCCCTCCAGCCAGAACACAGCAGAAAGAACAGGGTTGGCCATAAACAACTCCCAAGTGGTGACTCCAAGCCACGCCCCAAATAAACTGCCCTCAAGTTCTCGGGGTCCCTTTTGGGGAAACCCCTCCTAGCTTTTCCACGTGGGGAAATTCCTGCCCCCACGTGGGACTTCAGGACACGTGTACTTGCCCTTTACTGAACACTTGTTCTTTTACAAGAGTGATCGGAAAATATGTTTAACTGAACAAATAACTTACTATGGCAAAAGACCCATCGCCAAAAATGGGGGAGAAGTGTGTTCAAAACAAGGCAATTACTGTTGAGTGCTTTTAGGGTGATGAATGCCAATGTGTATTTGAATATATTAAATCTTTAAACACTTGTGGCATTTTTTGATCACAGTTTGCTAATCAACCATTTATAGAAATTTCTGTCAATTAAAAATATTATGGGGTGTCTTTATGCACTTGATTACTAGATCTGGCACTATGCAACTTGCAACTTCTGATTCTTCTCCAAAGTCAAAATGGCCAGGAAAGTAATGTTTTGAACCGGTTCAGGACATCCATGCAGCCATGACAGCTCAACTAAAGACACTCATGAAAGAAGACCCCAGAACTGCTGCAGGAAGCAGCGAGAAGGATGGGATAAGTGAGTTCAAGGCCAGGGCGGCACTAGTGGCAATGTGTCTTTCACTGTAGTGAACACACTTGAAGTTATTCACCTTAATTTTTGATCGCACTGTGCATAATCCATGCTGTGGCATCCAAGAGACCAAACTGATTCCACGTTTAAAACAGGAATGTCCTGAGTCCCGGAAACTTGCCTGGAGCCAGCCAGGCAGATTATTGTCACTGGATCTCATCTCAATTTGTTTCCTGATTGCTTAGAAGATTTATGTGTCTATACGACACGGAGAAAAAAAAGCTAGTGGGTTTGTACATATTCTCCAAGTCACTAAATTACTTTATTTAAGGAGCACTGAGCAGAAGCATGGGGAGTCGGGAACTGATGGGAGCTTGGCTGGTGAGAGCTCAGGACCTTAGCGCTGCTGGGACTCGGAGAGACCCACTCCACACTCTGGCTGCACAGAGTTTAAATTGCTGCCTCTTTTCTAAGGGACACTTTCTTCTGTGAATGCTGCTCATAAAGGCTGGCAGATGCAAGGGAGGGTGACATTTCCATGTTGGCCAGGGAGTCCTTAAGGTCCCCTCAAGGATCCTCTGGATGTCCTTGGGGTGCCGCTGCCATGGCCATTTTAATGATGGGCAGGGGGTACAGTAAGCTGGGCCACACTGAGAGTGCAAGGGATGCTGTTATCGATTGTGTCTGGGTAGCAGGTCGATCTGAGACTGTCCCAGGCAAACCACTGATGGGACGCTCACAGCCCAAGGCCTGGTAGTGGTGGGATTTGGGTCAGGTCCCCCTACCTTTCCACACAGTGTCTCAGGTCAGCTAAATATTCTACACGAAGCAACACCTATGCCTGCCACCACAGCACAGCTTCCCACCAGGTAGAGAACAATACTTTACTGTATCCTATCTAAGGTAGGCAGTATTATCCCCAATTTACAGAGAAGAACACTGAGGCACAGAAAGGTGAGCTGCCCAAGGTCACTCTCCAAATTCATGATGGAGCTTGAACTTCACCCCTGTTCCTCCTCCCACAACAGGGGTGACACTGCGTGCCAGAGCAGGAGGCCAGCCCAGAGGCTGGGAGAAGGCATGTGCACAGAGGAAGGTGCAAGGTTTCAGTACTCCGTGCACCTGGGACCTCACCAGGCTCTGCCACTTCTCCCAACTTCTCTCGGAGCTTCTGCTAGCAGAGAAATGAGCCATTTTTCTTTCCTGGGTGTCTCCCTCCAGCCCCGAGTCAGAGGGTGGAACTCATTACTGCAGCTGTGCTGACTTCCAGGCTGGTGGTGACAAGAGGCCTCTGCAAGGTGGAGCCATTTATTTTCAGGTCATAAGGAGCCCAGGGGGCAGAGGAGCTGGACCTGCTGAACACAGATCCACCAGCTGGGGGCTCAGCCCATTTCCAAGGCTAAGGGGAGAAGGCCTATATCCTGTCTAAGGTAGGCAGTATTATCCAGGCAGGGCGACCTGACCCAAATCCCACCATTACTGGGCCTTGGGCCGTGAGCATCCCATCAGTGGTTTGCCTGGGACAGCTGCCCCCACACACTGCCTCTCTCGATGTCCCCCCTGTAGCAGGTGGTCTTCTCCACCACAGGGAACCCCTCCTCTCCCTTTTGCTCCTGGGCTTTTGCTGCAAAACTGCTCCCTTCCACAATCCATGGCATTGTTCGACCCCTTCTCTACCTCCTGGGCTTTTCAGAATGGGAAACTCTGCAAAGGGCAGGACTGGAGGTGAACCTGGCTTCAAGCCCCTCCTTCCTTTGGCCCTCTGGAATCACATGGTCCCTCTTGGGCCTTGCCCTCACCAGTTGGCTGGACTCTGGGCCAACCTGAATCCTTTCTATGGGATCCCATCCGCAAGCCCCTGTATACCTCCGCAGGTGGGGATTTGCTCTTTCTAGAAAATAAGAATTCAGTTTCTCAAAAGACCCTAAATCTTAATCTTGATCACCTCAAGATCTGGCTCAGGCTTTGCTCCCTGGACAATTCTGCCTGAAGCCAAGGCTGGTGCTTGAACCTCGGAAGCTTCAGCCCCAGAACTGTTCAGCTAGGGCCTTTGCACTGGCTGCGTTGCTCCTGTCCAGACCCTCTGCTCCATCACGCCCCCCGCCCCCCATTGTGTGGCTTTTTCCTAGCGCTTGTGCCACCCTCTTCCTTATGTTTCCCATGAGCCTCCTCCAAAAAACCCTCTTCTCCTGGAGGGTAGGGATTTTGTCTGTTTTGTTGCACCATCGCCCCAACTTCCTGAACAGTGTCTGGCAGCTTAGTAACATTGCACTCAATAAAACTGGTGAACGAATGCTGAATGAATGAATGAAGGAAGGAAGGAAGGAAGGAATGATGAACTGAGCAGGCTGCTTCTCCATTCAGTTAAGCTTATCCATCTTTTGGTTGCAGCTGCCAGGTCTAGTGTGAAACTAGCCTGCAGTTGCTAAAAAACTACTTGCTGAGTGAATGATTGAAAACACAGCCACGTCTCTCACACGCAGGGGCAGATCACCTCCCCTTTCCCTTCAAATCTCCATGGTTACTGGCAGCACTCCAAACAAACCCCCTCCTCCTTCCTTGGAGCTGTGGGATCCCCATCTCCTTCAGTGCCACCAGCTTCCTCTCTAAGTTCATCCCTTTGCTTCGCTGCCCTGGGAGGCCAGAATACACACCCTGAAATGAGCAGCTTTGGATCTTACTGTGCTGGTGATGGTGAACAGAACTGATGGTAGCAAGGCTTTCTAATGAGCCTGGTCTGTCACCTGTTGCTGCCCTAGAGACCCAAAGCCTTTTCCTCTGTCCCTTCTCTACACACTGACCGCTCTCTAAATCAGAAACCAGAGCTATTTCTCTGAGAGCTATTTATTCAGTCTTTGGTGTCATCCATGCACATATATGAAATAGATATATTAATAAACTTTGCTTTTCTCTTATTAGTCTGTCATTTGCTGCAAGAATCTATTCCAACTGAGGACTCAGGAAGGTGGAAGAGGAAATTATTCTTTTTCCCCTACACTAACAACACTCCAGCCTCCCCTCAACTTTCGAGCTAGTTTCTGCCCCAAACCTCGCATGTACTTCTCCAAGGTGCTCGGAGGGCCGCTTCCCCTCAGTGTCTGAGTGGGCATCCAAGACCAGGTCGTGTCCTCATGAAAGCGCCCTCTCCTCCTGTAGCCCCTCATCTGCCTTCGTCCATCTTAGTACTGTCACAAGTCTTAAAGCATTCATTTGTTTGTAGGCAAGGGTTGCCTAAATCTGCTTTTGCAGTGTCTGTGTGTCACCCACTAGTACCCCTTGCTATGGTGGGATCTAAGTCTCAGGGGTCAGAGGTGGGGCTGCTGGGAGATGACTGGATGATGGGGCACTGTGCTCGTCCGAGGGTTAATCTGCTGATCAGTCCACAGCCAACTGTGCCGGTGGGAGGTGGGGGCTGGTGGAAGTGACTGGTCTCTGGGGTGTGACTTTGGAGAAAGAATCTTCTGCCCTGGCTCCTCCCTTCTCTCTCTTTGCTTCCTGGTCACCATGATGTGAGTAATTTTCCTCCGCCAGACCTTTCCCTTGGGACTTCCTGCCTTGCAGCCAGCCAGCTATAGACTGAATCCACTAAAACCTGTAAGCCAAGCTCAGCCTCTCCTCCCCTAAGTTGTGGGTTTTGGGCATTCTGTCCTAGTGACAGGGACAGTGAATAAGACCTGCCTTTGCTGTCTGTATATTTAAACTAACCAGCTCTCCTGCCTACCAATTGTCCACATCCAGTTCCTGCTTACTGCACTTGGCAATGAAATCCAGCGAAACTGCACATTGTGGGGTGAGCTACGCCGACCAGTGTGAGCGTCCGCCTTCCTAATTAGCCCCCAGACTCAGCAGGACAGCAAAGCATCTCTAGCTTTATTTCTGCACCCTCACTTCAGAGTTTGGGCCTGGGCTCACAGTGTGGGTTCCAAATCCTTTCCTGAATAAGTTCATTGGGATACAGCTGAGCGAAATGAAACAGCAACCATGGGGATGATCAAAGGAGGCGTCCGAAAACTACACACAAACACACATGGCTTATTTTCTCCTTAAAGGCAAAATGCCTCTCCATAGGCCTTTTAAAGACCATTAGAAGAAGCGTGATTTTACATTTTACCTGGGTGCATCAAGAACCCATCTGCTTACACCGACCAGCTCTTGAAGCCTGGTCAGAGGGGAGACTGTGAGGAACAAGAATTTTCATGAGCATCCATTCCTGGCTCAAAAGATATCCCCAACCCCGAGCTCTCGCCTCTGGAGGCTGCCTGGCTCTCAGCTCCCCTGGTCTGCTGTGGGCAGCAGCGGCTCCTGGTGCTGGCCAGGGCACAGGGTGTATGTCCATCAGGCCTTGACTGGGCCAGGGTCAACAGCATCAGGCCTGGTTTTCCTGCAGCCTAGTGAGACCCTTGTAGCAGTCACAGGCTCTGGGAAGCTTTTTACGAGCCAGCACTTAAGTAGCTGTTTTGCAGTGATTTCTTTAAAACCCATGCCTTTTACAGTCGACCCCTGAGAGCCGTGTGTCTTCCTCATATTACAGGAGGTAGCCTGGCTTGGAGAGCCCAGTTAACCTGCTCCAGGCCACACAGTGGGTAAGTGGGGTCCAGGCTCTCAGGCCCAGGGCTGCACGTAGACAAAGTCCCCAGCTTCTTTCCTACCCCAAGCTGTCCAACTTGGAAGCATCCAGCAGCAGCAATGCCATGTCATGCTGCCAATTTCTGTTTCTTCAAACACTTAGAACATAAAGATCTGAGAGGATCAGTAATGTCCCCTCACCAAGAAGTCTACATCCTAATCTCTAGGTGGATGCAGGGACTCACAAGGCAAAGGGACTCTGCAGATGGGTTCAGTAAGGCAGCAGGAAGGATTTCCTGACCACACTGGAGTCTCAAGCCTGGTACCTGAGGAAGGCCTTGGCCCGAGGCCAGAAGGTTTTGGGTGCCAGCCATTCTGCCTCTGCCAGGCCAGGTGCCAATGACAGCATGGCTGTCTAGCCATCCTTCTCCCATCTGTAGAGTCACAATCCATAGGTGTGAGCAACCCACCAGAAACACAAGCTCCCTGAGGGACAGTCCAGGAGCCTGACCCTCCTCTGTAGAAGCTAGAAATACAGAGATGAACAAGGTAGATGAAAAACATTTTTAAAAGATGACCAAAGCATTTTGTCTGTTCTCTAACACATGGTTCCCTGGATTCGGTCAGTGCCAACCTGAAAACCAGACAAGGAAGACGAAACCGAGACCTGGGACGTCAGGCACAGTGACACATTCAGGTAGATGGTGACAATGCTGACTGGCAGCACTGGTGTGAGGCCCACACAGGGAGTGTGGGTGGTAGTTTGTGTCAACCCAAAGCCTTCACATGGTGGTGCATGGCACTCTATGTGTGCTCTGTGTTGTGGTCCCATTCCTCACAGTGCCTATGTGGGTGAACAGGTGACGGACAGGGTAAAAACAAGCTGGAACTACGCCAGCGAAGGCAGGTGGGGTTCAAAATAGTGTGGGCAGACTGGGTGCCTGGTACCTGCCATGGTTATGCTTAGATCTCAAATGTCCCCTAAGTCTCCTGTGTGTTCCCAGTGGGGCTTTTAGAAGGAGGCGGGATCGTGGGGTGCTTTATTCATCACAGCCGAATGTTGGTTAGGAGCTGGGGCCTGCGTGGGGGCGGTGAGCTCCTGGGGGTGAGAAGGGTGGAGACTTCCCCCATCCCTCCCTAGTCTCTCTGTTTCCTGGCTGCCATGGGTGAGCAGGTTCCTGCTCCCACATCTTTTCTGCCTTGGAGTCGCCAGCCATGGGCTAAAACTGTGGGCCGAAACGACACTCTGACACTCTGCTGCTGTAAGTAAGGGCTGGCAGGTCTTTAATCCTACCGACAGAAAGTGAGTCCACCAGTTCAGGCTGCCTCTCTGGGAAGTCACCTTTTGATCTTGAAGAGTCTGTTTTTGGTACCTAAGTTCTCCTGATGCGTCCCCCAACCTGAGAGGAGGAAGAGGAACAGAAGCCCCTCAGATACCCTGCCTCAGTGCATACCTTGTCTTCCCTCAGATTCACAGGGAAGTGGTGGGTACCGGGTGACACAGTGGGCAGCGTTTCCGTTTTCAGCCGCTGGGTTTTGACATCAGAGAAGTGACCCACTATCATGCAGTCACTCCTCCTTCAGGTGTGTGTTAAAACAAGGCTGATGCTGATCCCTCACACCCCACAAGAGTTTGATCATTAAAGCTGCGACGGAAGTGAAGAAGGCAATGACAGTTCTTCTGTGACCTCTTTTCACCTCCTATCCTGGCCTCTGCATTGTGGTTTCTAAGAGCATCTGAGACCAGGGAGGTGGGAGCCCCCCACCTACCTAATGCTTGAGCGTCTTGTGGAAAGAGACAATGCGGCTCAGAAGTGCTCAATGGTGTTGACAATGATGGTGACAGTGTGGGCAGTGGTGGTGATTCTATGAACTTAATGTTCCCGTGTCCCTGCCTCTCAAATTTGTTTGTTAAAATCCTGACCATCGGTAATAAGAGGTGAGGTATGGGGAGGTGATGAAGTCAGGGCAGAGCCTCTTTTACAAGGCTGCTAATAAAAGAGAGCATGCTTGGGTCTTCTGCCTCATGAACACACTCTGCCCACAAATAGGGATTGTGGCTAAGAAAGAGCTGGTATAGAGGATGCAGAGATGCACAGACTGGGTCTGCCTTCCAGCAAGGGTCCTTCCTGGCAGCCAGGGGTGAGGGATGCTGGCATCAAAGGCTGCCTCATCCAAGCTCACGTCTTCCTGGGGAGCTCATGGCCAGTAGCTTACAGGGAGAGCTGAAAAGCACGGACTACAGGAAGACAGCTCTGTTCAGCCATTCTGACAGCATCAAACCCCACAGGGCTGCCAAGACTGTCCATGGGTGGCCTCCACCCAGCCTAGCTTCTACCTCTGTACCCTCTGGTTCCTCCTTCTTTCCACGGACCAGAACCTTTAATCAGCACCCTTCATTCCAAGTCATATCTGACTATGGGAGGAGGCTGACACCCTGACCTGGGGGTCTGGGCTGTATTTTTGCCTATGCCAGTTCCATGCTGTAGTCAGATTAGCTTCAATAGTGTAAGACTGAATATATATATCTGTGATCATGACTGAGCCCTGATCTCTGTGTCTCTGAGCCCTGATCTCTGGGTCTGTGACTGACCCCTGATCTCTGTGTCTCTGACTGAGCCCTGATCTATTTGACAGTGACTGAGCCCCAGATTCTGTGTCTGTGACTGACCCCTGATCTCTGTGAAAGTGACTGAGTCCTGATTTCTTTGACAGTGACTGAGTCCTGATCTCTGTGTCTGTGACTGACCCCTGATTTCTGTGAAAATGACTGAGTCCTGATCTCTATGTCTGTGGCTGAGCCCTGATCACTCTGCCGGATAGTGGTCCCATGCTGGGAGCTGTCTGGGCCCTTGTCTTGCTCTCATGCACTGTATCCATCCTGTCATGCTGATCACTAAAACACATGAATATCACTATATTTAAGACTCACTGCCTCCTCCACTAAAACCCTGGTCCCTGCAGCATCAGCGTTTGCTCA
Organism: Cavia porcellus; assembly: GCF_034190915.1. NCBI lineage: Eukaryota > Metazoa > Chordata > Mammalia > Rodentia > Caviidae > Cavia > Cavia porcellus. The sequence goes on along the minus strand of NW_026947501.1, from coordinate 68,807,888 downwards.
TGATCGTAAGAGAGTCCCAGTTGGTTTCCCAGCTTCTACCCTAGGCCTCCCATGTAGCAGCCAAATTCATCTCCCTCACTCCACAGGGCCTGCCACCTCTCACCGAGAGAAAGCCTGGAGCCTGAAGATGCCCTACAGAGCTGTGTACACCTTCTGTCCTCCTTGTCTGCCTGTCCCAAATCTTCAAGCTGCTCTGCCTTTACCTTCTTCCTGGCCCCTTGGGCCTCAGACAGATGAAACGCACTCCTGCCCTAGGGCCTTTGCACAGGTTATGCCTCCTTCCCAGTGCTTTCTTCCTGCAACTGTCTGGATTTCTCATTTCCTCACAGCCTTAAATCTTTGCTTGATCAGCACCTTGCTGCAGACGCCTTCCCTGACAACCCTACTTCTGATTACGATTTTCTCTCATGGGCACTTTCCATCTACCTTCTTGCTCTAAGTTTCTTTTTTCTAATCCAAGATTGTACAAATCACTTCTCATATTATTTTGTGTTACCTTCCTCTACTAAAATAAACATTTCATGAAGACAGGTATTTTTGTCTTTTTTGTTCATTATCATATCTCCAAGACCTGTAAGAATGAATGACAGACTTCATCCTTATCACAGCCTGTGGAGGTGAGTATAATTATTGTCTTTAGTTTCCAGATGGGGCCCAGGGAGGTTAAGCAGCTTTCTCAAAACCACAATGCTGGTATTAAGAATCATTAATGCTAAGCCTGGAGACAGTTGAACCCCTGAACTCCTGAAGCCCAGCTCCTGGCTGTCTTATAGGTTGAATACACAGGCAGGGTCTGACCTGGACCAGTCCACCCCTTGTATGCTTTGCTACCTTTGGTTGCTCCCCCTGACAGCCTGGGTTCTTTGCCAGCTTCCCAAGTATTCCCGGTGGCTTCCCGATTGTCACCCCATGAGATGCTGTTGCTGTGGGATGTACAGCTCCTCCCCTTGCCCCAGTGCCTTTGTCTGCCCCCCTGGAACCTTGGCAGAGCTTCTGTTATAGTTGGAACAGTAACCTGTCTGAAGCGATGCAGGCTTGGTTGCCAGCTGTGAGGCTGCTGGGAAGTGGTGGGACCATTAAGAGAAGGGACCAATGGGCGGGAGTGAAGTCACTGGGATGTCCCCTTGACGGGGCTCCTGGGACCCCAGTTCTTTCCCTCTCTCTCTCTGCCTCTGTTTGTTTTCTGGTTGAGACGTGGTGAACATGTCCTCCTCCTCCTCCCAAACCTCCTCCATAATGTCATGTGGTGCCACAGGCTCAAAGGGACAGGGCCAAGGGACCATGAACCACAACCTCTGAAACTACGAGCCAAAATAAACCTTGCTTAGTATTAAATTGATTATTTTAGGTTCTTCACAGTAATGCAAAACTGGCTAACATGGATGTAATTAGATCAAGGGTCTTGAGAAGAGCTTATATTTGATTATCAGCCTGGGTCCTAAATGCAGTCACATTTATCCATCTATACAGAGGAATTTGGAACACACACATACACACACGCGCGCACACACACACACACACATGAGAAGGCTCAGCAAAGATAGAGGCAGAGACTAGAACATCGCAGCTACAAGCCAAGCATCACCAGCAGCCAGGAGCAGGACCTGGGATGGCCTCTCCCAGAGCCCCTGCAGGAGTCTGGTCCCAGACTTCTGGCCTCCAGGGCAGAAACAGAAGACACTTCTATTATTTGCAGCTTCTGGTACTTTGTTACAGAGGCCACAGGGAGCTTCCACTGTGACAAAGAACCTCATTTACACTGTCTCAGCAGTTGTAAGAAATAACTAAGGGACAGTTTCCTCTGCTGGCTGTCCAGGGATGATCCAAGGAGCCCTTGAGGCCAGGCAGTGGTTGTGGTTGTTGACTGACGAGACTCTAGAACCAGTTTGGGGAACTCTCAATACAGCTGTCAAGCAGGGTCTTGACAGGGTCTTCAAGGGCTCTGAATCATCCCAAGAGCAGCATTGGCTTGATTGCTCCTGAGGGATCTTGCCTCTTTTGGAGAGAGTGTGGCAGGAAATCATGAAGTGCATCACCCTGTTCCAGTTTAAGATTCGGGTATGCTCTGAATCCCTGCTCATTACCTCTGCCTGGGGTTGCAGGAGAGATCAGAAGGGGAACAAACATGTGTCAAACCCCAGGGAGGATGGTGGATGCCATGGTTTAGGTCTAAAATGTCCCCCAAATCTCATGTGTGTAGAAGGAAACTGGATCATGGCGGGAGGCCTGAGCCAGGCACACAGCAAGACATACTGCGAGCTCACCTGTTCAGCTTGGTGGGTCAGAATCACTTTTGCTAAAACTGGAAATCATTATCCAGGACAGGATATGTTCTGTGGAGGAGAACCTGGGGTTTTTGGGTGGGGAGAAGAAATCTGAAGGCCACAGTGGACTGAGGGACCTCAGAAGTCACTTCCGCTTGACAAAAATTGTACTTTTAGTATGTGATTACAAAGAAGTCAATTTTAATAAAAATAAATAACCAATTAGTTAAAAGAAATTAAATGGCTTAAGTAATTTAATTAAAATTAATTATATTAAATTCAAATTCAATTTAAATTAAAATTTTACCTTTAGATGGATAAGAATTCAAAACTTGTTGAGAAACAAGGATCCATACTTACAGAACTATCACACACCCACCTATTTAACCTATAATGTAGCTCTCTATCATCTATCATTTATAATCTATCTCTTGCCTATCATCTATTCATCTATCATCTGTCTACATCCATCATCTATTTATCCATCTGTCATCTATCATCTCTTATTGGCCCTCTATCACTTACCTACGATCTATCATCTGTCCACCTGTCATCTATTCATCTATCATTTATCTACTATCTATCCATCATCTACCTATTGGATGCAGACATGTTGTAAAAACTCTGAATGTTTGTTTCCCTCCTCCCTATGCCTCCTTCCCTCCTTTCCTTCCCACATTTCACATAGTGCTACCTGCAGAGTAAATGCCTCATCTCTGAAGCCAGATTTGAATGAATATCTTGTCTTTAACAAGTCCCCTGAGTAATTGTGCATGAGTTATGTAACACTGCAGAGCCTGATTTTTGCCATCTGGAAGATGAGGGTAATAAAATCTACCTCATATGATGTTCTCAAGATAAAATGAAACTACCCCATCAAAGGCTCAGCATAATACTTAGTACACTGCAAGTGTTTTACAAATGCTAGCTGGTGTTATATTAATCATAATTGTCTGGCTAATGAGTAGAGACATTTATTTTCCCCTTAGAACACAGCTGTATGTTAAAGTTTCATGCTGGGGCAAATGTGTCACTGCTGCAGGTCGCACTGTGTCCCCAGGAGGAGGAGCTGAAGCTTTACCCTCTGGCACTGAGCACACAGCCTTGGTTGGGAAGAGGTCTGTGCAGAAGTGGCAATGGTTAGAAGAACCAGAGTATCTCACCCCTGACCACCGGTGTCCCTAGGGGGACAGACACTGGGAGGATGGAGAACACACATGAGAGGTGATGTGAAGACAGAGGCTGAGGCTGGTGTCTTGCTGTCAAATGCCAAGGCCCAGCACACTAAGGAGGGAGACTGGGCCTGTGGGTCACTTTGGGATCCTGTGGAGTGAATCTGACCCTGATGACACCTTGAATTTGCATTTTGAACTTCCAGTTCTGTGAGGAAATAAATTTCAAGCTACTCAGTTTGTGGCAATTTGTTATGGTCTCTCAAGGAATTACTTTTGCCAAGTAAAAAATAAAAAAGGCAGTAAGTCACTAGGAGAACTCGACACTCTTAAACCAAAGCACATCGGGCACCAGCTAAGTGAAACCCGTCATGAATGGTCTGGATCTTGAGTGTCCTTCAAAGGCCAAGGCTTGAAGGCTTGGTTCTCGGATGGGATTGTTGGGATGTTAGTTTTAGCTGCAGGTTTCTGGATCGCTCAGGACGTGCTCCTGAAGGGGATGCTGGGAACCCAGTCCCTCTGTCTTCCTCCTGTTAGCACCTGGCTGGGATGTGAGTGGTTCTGCTCTCCCAGAACAGGCAGCCTCCCAGGAGCCCAGAGCAATAGAGCCAACCAATCACACATAGGAACTTCCCAAACCATGAGCCAGCCAGGCTTTCTCTCTGCAAGCTTTTCAGCTCAGGTATTTTGTTATAGTCATGGAAAGCTGATGGACACCAATGGCAAAACAACAGCCCTGAGCTGATTTCTGTTTCCTCACCCTGCCTGTCCCTAGCTCACCCACACTCCAACATTCCCAGCCTGCCCAGCGCCCTGGGGTCTGAAGCTGGCCCCTAGGCTGGTCTTGGGGCACTGGCAGGGCACAGAGGCCTGGGAGGAGTCAAGTGTGGGACTTCCTGCCCACTTCAAGATTTTGGCCAATGGTGGTTCTCAGGAAACCTCTGTCCACAGCTCAGCCCTCTCCAGGCCACCTCCATCTTTTACTGCTTCTCTACCCATACTCTGGCCCATTATATGACCGTTCTCGAGGTCCCAGCAGACTGCTCTGCCCTGGGCTTGCTAGGACTCGTGAGAGCCCACGGGAGCTTCGGGAAGGTCATTTCTGCTCTTCAAAAACCATAGCTGTATACTGGTTTGGTGTCAGGATGGGTCTCTTAATTTATAGCTTTAATTATTTTAATGTACCTATCCATATTTCTTCTACTGAGTAATTTCTGTTAGTTAGCAAAGCTAGAGTTAATGTCCCCATCATCCTCTTTGCACCTAACTCCCTTCAGGCAGAGGCAGCTGCTGGGACTCTATAAAGCTCGGGGACACAGGCGAAGGCTGTGTGTGGGGTTGCTGCCCTCTTCTGCTCATGTGTCATCCACGTGTTCATTCATTCATTCATTCCTTGGATAAGGAGTTGTGTCCTGGGCACTCAAGCCCAGTGGGCACTGTGCAAGGTAGCTTTCTGTCGGTTGGGTCATGACTTGGTGAGTGGCAGTGGTGGCCTCGGGGTGCTGACTGAGTCCTATCCTGGGCCATGTAGGCTGCTGAGCAGAGCACACACCCAAGCTGACACAGTCCCTGACCTGGCCTGGGGTTCAGAGGCGGTGGGAAGAGTCCAGTCTCTCCCTGCCCAGCTGTGAAGTCATGGGACCAATGTCTCAGGTAGAATTAAAAAGAAGCACATATTGGATAAACACTAAGTGCTCAGCACAGGATGGCTCTATCAACTGCCAGGTCTGTGTCCGCAGAGCCCTTCCAGGGCAGGGGGCATGTGGTGATTCCATTTCCTTCCACCTGGAAGGGTAGGGTATTCCTGGCATCCCGTTCAGGTGACCAAGTGCACCATCTTGGGTGTTTCCTTTGACTCTCCTCCCTCGGCCTTGTCCCTTGTGGTTCTTTAGGTTGCTGGGCTGGGGCTGGCCTCTCTCCTCCCCTCTAATTTCATGGGCTTCTGTTGAGCAATTCTGAGAGCCCAGCTGAGATCATCAGTGCCCAGCTCAGCCTGGGGAGACTCCTGTCTCAGTCCTCCTCCACCTTTTAGGAACCTCTAGGCTACCTACAATGAGGGATCCATGATGCCAGGCCACCTAACAGGTTAGACATATTGCAGTGGACACTGCCCTTGCATGTGACTGTCCATGGGCAGGGACACTGCCTCCACAGTCACGCTTTCCCTCTGCCACCTGGTCCAGGGTCCATCCTCGAGCTATAGTAGCAACAGCTGGCATATTTGACCTTTTCCCCAATCCAGAGCTCTAGGAAGCCTCAGTGTACCTTGGTGACAGGTGACTGATTTCACAATGCACCCTTTTCTGGTGGATCTGAGATTGTGCTAGCAAGGTGACTCAGGTGGCCCTTAGTTTCAAGGTAGGGCTGTCCTGCTTTGATAACAGAATGCTCAGCTCCATCCCTGACCTCCTGAAGGGGGGGTTCCATCACCAATGCTGATGATTGACTCAGTTGTGCCTAAATGACGAGATCTCCATGAAAACTCCCAGAGGACGAGGGCAGGCCTGGGAGCGGTGGACAGCCAGGTTCTGGGAGCTCTGCCTCTCACCTCTGCCTCTATAGGTCTCTTCCATGTGGCAGATCTGAGTTGTATCCTTTATTTAAAAGGCTACAATTCTAAGTAGAGCACTTGCCCAGGTTCTGAGTCATTTGCAGCAATTATGAACCCTCACAGGAGGTCTTGAGACCAATGGGGTGGGGGGACCTTTAGCTTGTGGGTCTGCACTCGGTTTGGGTGGACAGTATCAGAACCAAGAGGAACTGCTGCACACACCCTGGTGGCGGAGAATCACAGAAATGATGTGGATGGAGAAAGGGCAGACATTTGGTGTCAGGAAAAGACAACATGTTGGCTTCAGCAGTGGCGGCAGAAAAGACCCCAACCACACAGCAGGGACTCAAGATGTGAGTGCTGAGCACAGCACAGCCTCTAAAGCGCAGCCTCCAGTGAGCATGCGCAGTGGTCTGTGTGTGGCACCTGGAGTTCAGAAGATGAAGCCACCCAATGGAGTAACTGGCTCTTTGCAAACCATTCTTACAGGTGTGCTTTTTGTTTTCCTTACCTTTGCCCAGAGTTCTAGCGCACACAGAGTTCTAAAGGAAAGCTGCCCTGAAGTGATTAAGATATTAACTGCTAGAGTCAGTTACTGTAGACAAAAGGACCAAGAGAAATACAGGTCATAAGACCTCCTCCTCAGTCACCTTGGGATTTTTTTTTCTTTTTATCCGTACCGGGGATCGAACTCACGACCACCTGCTTGCAAGGCAGGCGCTTATGCCACTGAGCTAAATCTCCAGCCCCTGTCACCTTGGGAATCCAATTCTACCTGGTGACCTGCGGATAACATCCGAATGTGCATCACAGGAATGGACCACTGCAGGACGAGTGACTGCTCTGGTGTCTGCCTGTCTGTGGCTAAAAATTCACTGCCTGACATTTCCTCTACAAGCTCTGTGCATGTGGGTGCTAGCCGACACTTTTGGCCATTTTGGGGTAAGCTAGCCCATCATCAGAATAGAGTTCTTTCTCTAATGTACTTTGCCTGTTGACTAATTGGTTTCCACTGAGCAGTGAGCAGACCCAAACTTTGCATGGAAAGAGCAAAGGGAACAAGGGCCCTGTCCTTGAGGAGGTCTCAGGAGTGGGAGACCTGAGCACCCAGAGCCACCGCAGGATAAACCATGGGGCTGCAGAGAGGAGCTTTCTGCTCTAAGAAGGGACCAAGGGTCAGCAGGAGCCGAGGGATGGACAGGGAGGTGTTCTGGGGTGGGGCAGTGTGTGCAAAGATTGGGATCATGCATGAGTATGTGTGTGTGTGTGTGTGTGTGTGTGTGTGTGTGGGTGCTACAGGTAGCTTGGGATGGCTCAGGCACAGAGAGTAGGGTTGGCAGGAAAGGGGAAGCAGGCAGATCATGAAGGTCCCCAGATGTGAGCACACTTGGCATCTTTCCAGATGGAAGCAATGGGATAAGGCAGGGGCACCCCTCTTCCAGCCTGGCTTGTGCTAAGGGCTGGAAGCGGGCGCCTGCTGCATTCCCTGGGCAGGACAGCTCGGTCCTCTGCAACACTCATCTCCCCATCTGCTCCTTTAGGATCCAGGTGACCAAAGTCCCTCTGTTTGCATATGTCCTTCTCCGAAGGGACAGGAACTCCGCTCTGTGGGCTCAGTTCGGAGCCGGGCTCACTGAAGGCCCATGATGAGATTTTCAGACAGGAACTGGTGCGTTGGAGACCTCGCTTCTTCATCAAAGGCAAAGCTCTTTCCTTGTGCCTCTGCCGCTGCACTGGGACTATGCACACAAATAGTCTGCACAGGAAGCTGCCTTGTTTCTGTTCTTTCCCTTCACCGAGTTCAAGGCCCTGTCAAGTTTCCTGAAGTCCATCTGCTGGCTAGTCCATCTGCTAGCACGCACTGGGTTTTTCTCATGGAAGCACCATTACTCCCTACGTGGAGGCACCCCGAGGAGAGAAGCCCTGGCCGTCCTTTCCTGGGCTTCCCTGGGCCTTGCTTCTCCCTGCCCACTTAGGCAGACAGATGATTTCACAATCAAGATGGCAGCTTCCCTTAGCCAGGTGACTTCCCTGTGGTTTGATGCTGTGTGCTGTCACTGTGAGTTTAAGAGACACTCCTAAATCCTTGTCACTGAGGTTTCTGATACCGGGGGAGGGGGGGGCAGATGCTAGGGGAACATGAGGTGGGGGTGAGGAGCAAAGGGTGGAGCAAAGGGTGTCGACTGACTTGTGATTGCGGGGTACAGGGACCTCCCCTGGAAGAGGTCCCCTAAATGCTGGAGAGCGCTCAGCACGGGAAGCCCTGGGAGTACAGCATGGTCTACTGTGGCAAAAGAGCCCATTTGCAAACACTGAGTCTTTGTCTCTTAAATTCATGGACACCTGAATCATAGAGCTTGATGTTAAAGTGCCCAAGCAAACACAGCTCCACGGTGAACCGAGGCAGAACAGAACAGGGAACCAATTTCAAGGGGGAGAGGACCTCAGGGCCCTGGCAAAGAAGGAATCATTGTCTGTGTGGAATGAATGGGGATTCAGATGCTCCAACTTTGGGAAGGGTCACAAAGGAGTTTCTAGTTCAGCTGTTCATGGGAAGCTGAAGACTCATGGGTGGTGTCCTGGCTGGGAGCTCCTCCAGTCACAGCTTGGGGACAAACACTCTCTACTCCCCAGGTCAGATCTGGCCAGCAGCTTATTTTGTTGGACCCATGAGCAAAGAATGGCTGTCATATCTTAAAGTAAGAAGAAAGAATGTGTGGCAGAGACCATACACACCCTGAGAAGCCTAATGTGTCACCTGTCTAGCATTGCAGATGCCAATCTGACTCATGGAAGGAGGGAGGGAGGAAGTTTAGGAAACAGGAGAAGACATTTCTAGGCAGCAAAAGCAGCCAATAAGCTACCCCCCCAAAAAGTTAATGACAGCAGAACCACAAATAAAACTACTAGAGCCAGAGCAGCAGAGCTTGGGGAGCTTTGGAAAGTGCTATTTCCAGGCTGCCTTGATCAGCCAGCCATAATCTCCCAGTGTGAGGCCCAGGCTCCATCCTGTCTAACACCCCAGGACCCCGATCCACCCCAGGACCCCAATCGCAGCTGCATGCAGGAACCTTTGGCTCAGCACAGGTGTTTTCAGCCGAAGATACTCAAGTCACCCAGGCAACTGAAAGCCTTCCAGGGACCACTGACAGGTTTCCTCTGAGGCCAGCGAAGCCAGGGCCTCTGAGTAGTGTCCAGCAAAGAACCTCAGCCCAGGGCCTGCGGAGACAGGAAGTATCAAGGGACAGCCTAGGAGGGCTGACCTCTGAGGGCCTGGGGTGTCATACTAAGGATTTCACTTTCATCCTCAGTTACACAGAGGTCTGTCCTGGGATCTCTATTTAGGGGAGGGGAACATTGAGACTGGCATAGCCCAGACCTTGGTCACTTTCACTCCCCACCCTTGTCCTCCCCGGCTTCCCTGGTCTCCTCCCCATTTCTACAAGAGTCCACCTCCCTGTTTTGTATCATCTGTCTTTTATTTTGCTCTTTAAGCTACTTTTATTTTAGGTTTTTGTATGAGAGAAATGATGTGATATTTAAGCTTGTGCATCTCTTACTTAGCAACACACAGAGACCTCACACATAAAATCCTGGCCAGAGCCCATCCTAGGACGGCAGTGTTGAGGGTCACCCTGGGCAGAGGCTGCTGGGGAACATCCCACTCAGACTCTATAGAGCACAATGGGTAGTGAGACCCCCAGGCTGGCGGAGCTGCAGTGCAGAAGCAGGGCCTGGCCGTAGATGTGATTCCAAGAGTAATAAGTCAACTCCTGGTAAGCTAAGCCTCCGCTCTACATGTCACAGGGACATGTTTGTTAGGCAGCTGGCATCATGCAGATGAATACACCCCTGCCAACATGACTCAGAATTTAGTCTACACGCGTGAAACATTAAGGCACATTTCCCAGGCACATGCTACTGCGGGGGGGGGGGCACTTTTCTTGGCCAGTGGTCTTGGAACTGATTTTTAATTAAGTTTAGGCTAGAGGTTCTGAACTTCTATCACAGTGTCTGGTTGGATTGCATGTGTGCAGGGTGCTTGTTGCATGGAGCAAAGTGTGAGCACCATAGAGCAAAGCGATCACACACCTGCTCACGCATCGGCTTCACAGCTTTAAACACCTGAGTCCACTCCTCTGCCTCCTGCTACTGTCCCCACCCCATTTCACACAGTACCTGCTCAATAAAGGCTTAAAAATCGATGTAAATGGGAGGAAACTTCTGCCTGTGCCTTTGCTAATAAAGAATTTGGGGCCAAGCTTACCAACTCTCTACTGTATGTCACTGGCTAGCATGGACTCTGTAATTTTGCTGATGCCATTGAAGGCCTGGAACCTCTTCCTGGAGCTGTGGAGTACCACAGAATCGGGGCTCTTGTCTCTGTGTTCTTTGCCCCCCGCAAGCCTTCGCTGCCAGGCCAGGCTCCACTCACAGCAGCAGCCAGCTTCTGTCCCAGCCACTCCTCACTGTTTACCGAGTACCAACAGCACGCCATCCTCAGCACAATCCTAGGTTCTCAGGGCGGATCTCACGCCCCAGACCGCATCCTCTCCCAGGTTGGGAGACACATTAAACCTGCTCCCCGTCCCTTCAGCCCACAGGCCACACCCGGCCCACCACAGCTTTTGTAGACTAAGCTTCACGGAAACACAGCCACATCCTCCATTCGCCCACTCCTCCTCCATGGCTGTGCTCACGGGACCAGCGCAGGGGTGAGCAGCTGCGACCGAGACTGTGGCTTGTGGAGCAAACAATACTTGCTGCCTGGCCCTCTGCAGAAACAAACTGACCAGCTCCACATCGAGCAACTGAGCATACAGGAAACAGATAAGCAGTGGACAGGAAGTGAAAGAAATACAAGATACAGTGGGTGTCCATGCATGCCTGTGTGTGTACACATGTGCGTGTGTGGCGGTTAGGAAAAGCCCATTACACCAGGTCCTAAGCCCCTGAAAGCAGAAGCCACCTCTGAATTGTCACCAGTGTCCCCTGGCTGGTGCAGATGCCCTGCAGGGCTAACCAATCTGCTTGTGGAGTCCGCAGTACCAAACCATGTGCTGCAGTTTGTCCTTCTGTTGAGTGGCCAGGAGATACCTTCCCCCTGTCCTCTGCCCCAACCTCCAACCACCCTCTGCCATCTGGGCTGTGCGTGCACACACTGACACTTCCCCATCATTGCATCCTCTCTGCCTCTTCTTTATAACACACCCTTATGCCGCAGATGGGGACAGAGGCTTTTCACCCAGGTTCCTGGAAATCAGTGTCATGGAAGGAGGACCGGAAAATCAGCTCTGCTCATCTTGGCAGAAACTTTGTCTTTCCATCAAAGCAGAAGCACCCAGGACATCCTCCCAGAGAGGACACACAGGCTTTCCCTGCTCCTGCTTGCTCAGCCCACTGTGACCCTCATTGGACCCAGGGATGGCTCAGTCCTGACATTGTTCAGGTTTTATAGATGGGGAAATGCTGGAGGAGAATAGAGGACTTCCGCAGTGGCCATGGCTAGGAAAGGCAGAGCCAGGCTAAGAGTCCTGGGCCAACAGAGGCTTGGAGGATTCTCCACACCTGCACTAAGGGCCCTGGCACTGGCGCTGGGCAGCTCAACCCCCACACACTAAAGCTGTCGTCCACCCGTGACCCTCTCGGCAGCCTCAGATGCATACCCAGTTCTCAGCAGAGCGGAACCACGCTCAGTGGTAGACACAGCTGAGATCCTTCGTGGCAGGATCCTCCCCACTAACCCATGACTCTGCAGACACTGAGTGCACCTTGATTTTCACTGATTCATAACAAATCCGTCTGGATCTGGCCCACCGCTCTCTTGGCGTCAACTGCTATTTTGTTATTTATGCAGGCACCCACTTGCTTTGGACTAGATCCATTCCTACCACTTGTGGGTGGACAGAGTTGGTCCACTGCATTTACATAGGGTCAAAGGACAGGCAGGCAAGGGACACGCCCTTTCCCCTTGCAGGACTTTGCATCTTTCCAGGCCCAGAGCTCCCCACTGTATGAGGGCCATCAATGCCCACCTTGGCAGTGGCACTGAGCCCCTGGCCTCATCGTGAGGCAGGAAGTGCCTACCTGGGCCGCTGCAGAAGGAGGCAATGATGGCCAGGATGCACACGATGCTGAGGTAGGGGACCCAGGGGGCGCGGTCCTGTGAGAGAACAGAGAGTAGCAGTTGAAGAGGCTGGGAACATCCGATGACGGAGTCACTTCCTGTCCCGGGTCCCAGAATGTGGAGAAAATGCAAACACCCAGTCATTTCACAGGCGTGAGGAAGGAAGGGGACAGGACCACAAGAGCTCAGCAGAGTCCTAGAGAGATGGTAAGTGAATAATGCACGGTGACGGGGTGCTTTGTCTGAAGTAAGCAGCCGGGAGGTGTTTTTATAGGCATCGTTGCACTGCTCTGTAAATGTTCCCCTTAGCTGCCGTTCGTATGTCAGCCACCACGTTTATATCCCTGCCATGTGCTTCAGGGAGCCCTTTCAAGACCACTGACACAGGTGACAAATGACAATGAGTTGGTACGTCTCCAAGTGGCTCCCCTCACCCCTGCCCTTTGGTACCGAGGATTGAATCCAGGGTCTTTGCACTGAGCGAATTTGTTTTGTGTTGAGATAGAGCCTCACGCATTCCCTTAGTTATCCAGGCGGGGCTTAAATCTGTGATCCTCCTGCCTCTGCCTCCCAGAGCCCTGGGATTATGGGCTTGTACCACCACACCCAGCTCCCAGTGGCTTTTTCTAAACCCTGAGTTTCAAGGAGCCTTTGAAGCCAGTCTCTAAGGACAACTGGTGATTGGGATGGAATTGTCCCTGCTAGCACATCACCCGGATGCAGGCTCCTTCCCCTCCTTTGTGAAGCGTGTCCCCAGAGCCTGCTGTCTGAAGGACAAGACACTGTCCCTCAGGTGTTACCATCCTGTTATCCTCTTTTTCTAGAAATGTTCACAGTATGAAAGCATTTGACAACGACATGAGCAACTTCCAGAGTCAAGAGTTATTCCTGAAAAATGCCAAGATCGCTCATTGACTGCAGCTTACAGCTGGGAGGCCTGGTTGGAGAAGGCACACGTGCTCAGTTATGCAGAGCTGGGGCGAGGAGGACTCGTGGGACTGGGGCCTGACCCCAGCTCTGCCCTTGCCCAGCTGTGTCACCAGGGCTGCCTATGCATTATGCCTCCCATTTCCAGGGAGGGAGGATGGAGGACATCACTGCCGGGGAGCACACGGATGCAGCATTCCTGTCCTGTGCTGGGATGGGACAGCAGGAAGGGGCATCTTAGGGGTCATCAACAGAGTTCCACAGAGGCTCAGAGAGGGGATGTATCCTACCCAGGGCTACACAGCTCGACAGTGGCAGCGATGGGACTGGAAGCCAGGTCTCCTGTCTCCCAGTGCCCAGATCCATTGCCGAAGCCCCCAGCAGCTGTGAGAGGTGGACTGCAGGGGTTATCTTCAGGCAGGACGAACCCCTGAACCAAAGGCCCCAGGGTGATGAAGCCAGTTCCATGCACGACTCCCTGGAGGCTGGGCAGGGACACAGGCTCACCTGAAGTTTCAGGGTGATAGTGAGGATCCCAAAGAAGAGGGTCATCAGCCCGAAGCCACCAATGAGGAGGGGTCTCCGCCCCAGGCGCTCGATGACCAGGCCCTAGGCAGAGGGAGAAGAGAACAGACAGACAGCATGCCTTATTTGCTTGTCAAAAAGAAAAAAAAAAAGCAAAATCACCCAAGTCTTTTTGGTTAGGGACACCCTCCAAGGGCTGCATGGAGTCCCACACACCTGCGTGGAAAGACCTCGCTAGGCTGAGTATTTCCACGACAACTCTTCCAGGTTCACCCCGATTGCTGCTGTAACCAGTTATCCCTCACCTTCAAAGCCAGCATAGCCTCCCTCTGCCCCCTTCCTCTCTGGCCTTCCTGCCTCCCTCTTTCACTCCAGAGGACCCTCGATTCAGTCGAGGCCCTGAGGTCACCCAGCCCAGCTCCTATCGCAGGGTCCCTGGCCTGAGCGCATCTGGCAGTTCCTCTCTGCTGCCTAAGGTGACCCATGCACGGCTGCCAGGAACAAGGACGTCATTCTGCTGCCCCACACGGACATGGACACCCCATTTTCAGGTGAGCGAACACACTCAGAGATACTAAGCAGTTTCTACCACACAGCCGAGCTGGCAGCAGTGACAGGGATTTGAACTCAGAGTTGCCTGCTGTGTGACCTCGCAGCCTCCAGGTACCAGGGTGGATGCTGCACTGGCCAGCTGTTCCCACAGGCGGCTCTGCCTGCATCTTGGCTCCCTCGAGTGGCAGGAGGGGGCTGGCTGCCCAGCACACTTCTCTTCCCTCCTCCCTGGTCACCCGGCTGCTTCAGCCTCCTCCTCCCAGGAGCTGGCCTCGGGACTGCGCAGGGTAACTGCCTGTGTCCAGATCTTTCCCATTGGATCATCAGGACTTCCCAGTGGCCTCGGCACCGCCTGCTTCCTGGGTGACTGTGAAAGGGAAGAGGGCCTGAGTGCGGGACTCCTATGCTGGCTACAAAGCCCTCAACGCCTACTCACACGGCAGCTGGAGATTCCCACACCCCTGGAAAGCACAACCTCATTCCCCCGGGGTCAGGGTCAGGGCAGCCTCCAGGGGCCGTGAGCTCCTGGGGGTGGGTGACCTCTGTGGGCTTTCTGTGAGGACAAGCGGCTGGCCAAGGGGAGGGCATCTTCAGGGCCTGGACCGATCCTGCACGGAGAAGTCTCTGTTCCTCCCTGGGGGTGTGGGGTCTCCTACCCACCTTGGCAGCACTTCCGGGCAGGTCCTCAGCCTGTCCCCAAGAGGACTTGCCAGCCCCAGGGTGGGGAGGGGCAGGAGGGCCAGGGAGACCAGAGTCAGACAGCTTTGCACCTTCGCTTTCTAATGAGGCCACGGCAGGCTCTTGGGGAGACTGAGCTCCGTGGGGTCCCGTGTGCCTACTGGAGGGGTGCAGGGCTGTAGGAGCCCTGTTATGCTCCCCGCCAGTCTGGCCTAGGGGACTGTGTGCACCTGGGTCTGGGGTCCCTCAGCCACCCAGAGAGCCAAGAGTCCTTGGCCTCAGGTCACGCGATCGGCGGTGGGGACCTGGGTGTGAGGACGAGGGTGGTGGCACCTGCTGTGTGCACAGCATCGCCAGCCCTGCTTCAGTCACCGCAGGTCCATCGCTGGGTTTAACCTTAGCCCATGCCGATGGGGGGGGCACTGTGCCCATCAATACGCGGAAACTGAGGTACAGAGATGTCGATGGGCTCAGTGGGGCCACACAGCCGACAGGAGCAGAGCTGGGATGGGGACCTGGGCAGTGTAGCTCTGCCCTCAGGTCCTGGGCAGAGGTGGCCAACGCCCCACTCTGTGGACATGGCTAGAAAGTTACCCCACTGCGATGTGGGGGGCAGCACTCTCCGCTCGTGTCTGTTCTGTTCTGCACACTTTCTTCCTTCTTTTCTTTCTTTCTTTCTTTTTTTTTTTTTGCATTCTGGGGATTGGACCCTGGGTCTTGGCATTGAATAACACGTCTAGTCCTTTGCTATTTTGAGCCAGGGTCTTGCCAAGTCACTAAGTAGCCAGGCTAGCACTTGAGGTCTTTCTGACTTGGCCTCGCAAAGTACTGGGATTTATGGGCATGTGCCACCTTGCTCGGTGCCTTGGCATTCTTCAATAAAAATTTCTGAATCAATAATGCAGTGGAGCCTGTGATGACATGAAATCACAGAGTGAAAGGGGAGAAGTTGGCATACAGAGCTAGGGTTTCTGTGGGGTGAGATAAAACATGCACCTAGGCCTGGAATAAAGGCAAGCAAAGATTTGCCAGACTTCCTGGGGTAGCAGATTGTGGGTAATTTCTCCTCCACTCCTCTCCATTTTTCTGAATTTTATAAATTTACCCTAACTAGATGGTGTTGATTTCTTGTAACAACAAAATACAAACGTTAAACACAAAACCAAAGGAGCCCTTGCATTTTCCCCATTGTTTACATCTTAGATTGACTTCTGATGAGCAAAGAAAAAATCAATCGTAGAACTTGGGTGGGGTCTCTAATTTGAGGCAGGAAGTTTATGAAACACTGTAACTGTTTCTCTTAAAAAAAAAGATTCAAGTGGTAGGGGGCAAAAAACAAACATGACATCTCTACATCTTTTATAGCTATTAACATATGGAATGGATATTTATTTTTTGAGTCAAGGTCTCACTGTGTAAACCAGGTTGGCCTTGAACTCTTGAGGATCCTCCTGCCTCAGCCTCCTGAGTGCTGGCATTGCAGGCATGGCCACCACGCCCAGCTACTTTGCTTTGTGAACTCTCACACATTTGGGAGATGACAGGACAATGGCAGTGGAAAGCCAGGGAAAGAGATGACACCAGGGGCCTCTCTGAATCCCCAGGTTGGATGTGTCATCTTTCACAGGTTCATGCTGGGTGGCTGTCCCCAGGGGACTGGTCAGGTGGAGGAGCGCATGTCAGTGGGAAGTGGAGGTGGGTGCCGAGACGCCTTCTGGTCAGAGGACACTGGCTGAGCGGGCAGGGTCCCCAGGGCACAGCACACCCTCCCCCCCCCCCCCCGCCATGCTGGGCAGCGGCCTGGGCACCAGGGACTCACAGAGATGACAGCAGCCAGTATCTCGATGCCGCCTGTGCTCAGGGTGATGTAGGGGATGTTTCTTGGTGGGATCCCGGCTTTTTCAAAGATGCTGTTGGTGTAGAACCAGATCTGGACATGGGAAGGAAAACGAGGAATGAAGGCCAGCAAGAGAATGGCCTCTGGTGCCTGCATTTGAGTAAGGGCAGGGAGGCAGCCTCTGAGCTCTGTTGGGAAATCAGAGTCACCAATGGGCCCTTTCAGGTAAGTGTGGTAATGAGACAGACAGGAATGTGGGTGGGGCTCCACAGAAGTCTTCTGTTTAAAAAGGTGCTCTTCCTCATGGAAGCATGCTTCCATTTCCCCCCTTCTTTCTCTCTGCTGTTAGGATGATGGAGAGATGGCTGGAACTTCAGCAGCCTTTTTGGATTATGAAGCAACCTCAGGGTAGCATTGCTGTTAACCCCCATGGAACTTTGTAAGGACCAGAAAAAGACCCTATTCCACAAGACACTTCCTGTCCTCTAGTGGACAGTCACCGTAATAAATCTGCAACCAGTGCGATGTGAATGGCATGATGCATGCCCTGCATAACCTTCCCTGTGGTGTGGGTACCTGTTGTGGCTTCTGCCACTGAGGCCAGATGTAGTTCTAGCTGACACACGCATCCACTGTGGACTTGGGATTTGGAGACCTGAGTCCTTCTCCAGAGGACCTGTGTGGCCTTCTTGGATTCCCTCTCCTCCCTGATCTAAAGAGCACCCATGCTGCCTTCCCTGTCCTGGGTGGTGTTGGGAACCAGGTGGGACTAATAGGCTGTTCCCCAATGACTCCTGGGGTCTCTCTAGCCCAGGCAGCAGCTCAGGCTCAGAGCCTGCAGGATAACAGGAAGTCGCAGGGTCTGAGCCTGAACCCTGAGAAACCTTCTGCAGCCCTGGGAGGTGCAACAGCCCCATTATTATCATCAGCAGAGACCTGCGGTTCACTGCTCACAGCCGGTCAGGCCAGCTTCTGCGGAACTTGGTCTCTGGTTTGTGCAGATGTGTCTTGTGAGCAGCATTTGTTCAGCAGAAATGACCAGTGCACTGGGGGAAGGCACGGGCCCTAGGCCTGTGGACAGCTGGCTGAGTTTTAGTGGAGAGAGGAAGTCTTCCAAGGGCCACGGGCGCACCTGGAGATACTAGTTCAAACCACTGCTCACAGTTCTTGGAGTGCATTCTTGGCAGAAATGGGGTTTAAGGTTCCTGTGAATAAGGAGCATGCTCTTCGCACCTGCCTTCTTTGCAGAAATCTTGGGGTGAGAACATCTCTGCTGTCACATCCACAGTGCAGAGCACTCATTTCTGAAGCTCCCAGGCCTGTGGTGGAAGGGACTGGCATTTCAGAAGCCCTAGGAGCTGCACGCGGTAACACTGGAGGCCACATCGCCACGCCCACCCAGACACTTCCGGGCCCCAGCTGTGCTAATCTGCCAGGTGTTTCTTAAACAATGAAGCTGAGATAGCAGAGTTAACAGGCATGGTGACACTTGGCATGGGTCCAACCTGCAGCCTGTAAAAACTTGGCAGACACAGCTCCTGGTCTCTGCCCTGATCGCATCCGGGCTTCTTTCCATTCCTGAACACCTGTGCCCTGCTGTGTGGGGAGCCACTGTGTGAACTGGAGACTCAGGGGCAGTGACACACGGCCTCTGCCCTGGAGGAGTGAGGGGCTCTGGCCAGGCTGGGAGAAGCTTTGGAGGTTCCAATCCCTGTGCCTCCATCTGGGGCAGGGGTCGCTGTCTGCCTCAAAGACAAGTGAGTCAGGCTCCATGGAGACAGGCTGCCCAGCAGGGAGGAGGCTTCCAGAGACAAGTGACTTTAAGTGACAGGTCTAATTTTAGATAAAATTTGAAAGCTATTTCAAGAACGGGGGTGGGGTGGGGGTGAGAGGTAGGGGAGAGAGGATCAATACAATAACTGAAAAGGAATTTAGAAATAATTGGAAGCCCAACTTTTGTGCAATCACTCAAGAACAAGGAAACCACTAACAGACTCCAGCATTTGGGTAGGAGCCATGGGTAATGTTTGGTTCATACAGTGGTTCTCAGCTGAGGGTGACCTTGCCTCCGGGGATATTTAGTGATACTGGGACACATTTTTGGGTGTCACAGGTGGTGGGGAGCAACTGGCCAAGTGTGTAGAGGCCAAGGATGTGGCTGCGCAGCCTTTAGCTCCAAGACAAAGACTTTCCTGTCCCCACCTGTGGAAGGTCTGGGGCTGGGAAATGCTGGCTTGGTCCCGGGTGTGCGAATGCCACTTGCCACCAGGGGTGTGAGTCTGCCACTGCCACCCTGGGACCTTGTGCAAGCCACAGCTTCTTTGTGTGGAAAATGAGGGCAGCACTGCTGACCCTGCAGGACTGCTCAGAGCAGGAGCCAGGTGGCACATGGGACGGTGGCTGGCAGTATTGTCAGACATCTCAAAGGACGGACCGTGTCTCTGAGTAGTTTCTGGTAAAACCAAGGCGCAGAGCAAGTCCTCAAGGACAGTGTTGGTAGCTGCAGTCGGGTTAACTTGCTCCTTGGCCTCAGGGATTTGGAGTAAAGGGCAGCAGTACAGGGAGAGACAGCCAGGTCGGGTGCAGAGGCTGGCAGGGGCCACCAACCTGCTGAACATAAAGCACAGAGCAAGTGGGACTTGTCCCGGAGGTTGCCTGGGAGTAAACTGGGGACAGTTCAAGGGACATGCATGGGGATGCTGTGAGGAATGACAGGATTCTCTGTGCTCCAGCCTTCGGCATTTGGACATTAGAATCAAACAGCTGGTCTAACTACTTTTCTGTTATTCCCAGCTCTGCGGTTCTGAAAAAGAGTCTGGTGTCTGTTCCTAACGGCGGGGCTGTGGGCAGCTCCTGGGTCGGGCTTATGCAGGTTCCTCAGTGACTTGATTATCACTGTGGCCCAAATTACTGGGCCAGGTACAGGAGCTCCTGGCCTGGCTCCTTCCTGCCAGCTCGTGGTCACACGGGGACCGGAAGCTGGCCTTCTGACTCTGTTCTGTGCTCTCTGCAGCTGACATGTACCAGGGCTGGCTGCAGAAGTGAAGATGCAGGACTTGCAGTTTTTCCCTGATGCAACTTATTAGGTCTTGCAGGGTGGGAAAATGGGGGCCCTCAGTCCAGCTTGTACAGCACTCCCAGCACAAACGCCACGCCTTTCCATCGCCACGTCTTAGTAAGCACAGACTCAGTGCGTTCGTTGAGACTCCACAGCTGAGTCTTAGGAAATGATTCCTCACCGTCTCCACTCAGGGGAGGAGCAGGGCCAGCCAGCTGGCTGCTCCTGAGGTAGGAGATGGAGCAAGGAGGAGTAAATCATAGAAGCTCATGAGATGAGAACCAAGAAACCAGGCAGAGCATGGAAGACTATGTCACAATATCCGAAACCAGCAGATGAAGGCCACCATGACCTCCCCACGGTCACCATCCCGAAGACATCTATTCCATTTTTCAGGAGCAACAGTAGTGACGATGACCCTATGGCATCTGCCTCCTTATTTCTCACATTCAGGAATTCTACTTCTGGAGCCCTGGAGATGGAAGAAATGGCCACGTCCAGCAGAGGGCTGGGACTCCCTGGAGAGAGGTCCTCAGCGCAGGAACCAGGAAACTTAACAGAAAACATTGACGTTTTCTCAAGGCAAATGGGCAAGTCGAAGCCAGCCTAGCCAAGATCACTATGATGGTTTATCATCCTTTCAACTCGATCAGCTTGAGCGGACTGGGGGATCAGGAAAGCATACTTCGGGGTGTGTCTGGTGGGTACTAGAGCCTTGATCTTGGGGCTCTATCATATCTCTGGTCTTTCCCTCCTGGGCTCCCACCCTCCTCTGCTTCCCAGATGTCAAGAACTGAATGGCTTTCCTCTACCCTGCCATTTCTGCCTTGAGCCAGTGGACCATGGACTGACCCCTCTGAAATCATGAGCTGGCATAGACCTCTTACCAAAATAATCTCATGGTCTCACATGTATGCCTTCCTACGTGCTCATTTCAGTGACATATGAATTTTAAGCATTTCAAGGAATAAATAATGAGAATGGTAGACAGTGTCTCTGAAGGTATAAATGTCTCATGCCAGCTGCCCAACACTTGGTGTGGGTTTCCTATGTGGATGGCACTGTTCCACTCTACAGATGAGGAGACAAAGAATCTGTCACATTCACGGCTGCTCAGTGGCATGGAGCTAGTGGAGACTGGCAGAGCCGAGACTGAAACTGGGGCACATAGGGGCCAACACTGCTCCCCTCTAAGTCCTCCAGCCCATAGCTTGATACTCACTGCATTGAGGCCGCAGAGCTGGTAGCAGGCCATGGTGATGACCACAGTGATGACCTGGCAGCGGACGAAGGGAGCCCTCAGCAGCTCCAGGACGGACACCAGGTGGATGTTCCTCTGCACACGGCTCTCAGCCAGGACCTCCTCCATCACTCGGGAGACATCTGCTTTGCCCAGGAACTTCTGAAAGGCTGTAATCAGGGCACAGGTAGAATGCCTGCCATATCTCAGACTGGCACTGAAGGGACACAGCCTCCACCTTGTCGGGGGCCTTTGAAACCTTGGAATCCAAAGTGCCTGCCTGAGGTCACCCAGCTGGCTGGGAGAGCACCCGTTCTCCTCATCACCTCCATGGCAAAGCGGAGCATGCCTGGGGTTCAGACCATCTCTACCAGGGACAACCGGGTTCCTAGTTGTCCTTTGTGACCACTGCTGCCTCCATGGCTGCTGTAACAATTGCACATGGTATCAGGCACCTTAACCCCAGAATCAGGGCATCCCCTACGCAGGGAGAACTCACTGGGCCCCTGTCTGCCTGGGCCCCTGCTCCTGCTCACTGGGGCATCCAGAGAGAGCTGCCATCCTGCTTGGCCAGGATCCAAGTGGACGCCCTGGAGTCGGATCTGTCACAGGAAGGAAGATTGAACCTAATGACCTTCCAGGTCTTTCCATGTGTCCCCCAGGAACAAAGATACCATGAACAGCAATCATTTTAAAGACTGTCTCTTCCCAGGGCTCAAACTCCTCCTCGAGATTTACACTATTTCCAGAATACTGCAGATTTCCAGCCTCTGAAACACCTGCGTATTTGCTGAGACCTTAATTATATCAACCTCCCTCCCTGAGGACTGCTGGGTGGACTGCTGATTAGACCCTAGATCATTATCAGCTTAGAGCAAGGATTTAAACATTCTGCTCTCTGACATTCTTCTTCCTATGGGGGAAAGAGAGCCATCTCCAGGGTTCCGGGGGACAGTCCAGCCCAGACCCAGCAGGTAGCGTCCTTAATGACTGCTCCACACCACAGGGCAAGTAAAATTGTTCATTTTAAGTAGGAAAAAAAAAAGCTGTTACACTTGTTCCTGACTCACACTAAGGCTTTGGAAAGGTCTATCCTTCTACTGAAAATTGTAGAATGTCTCTTTGCAACCTATGAGCTCATGCTTTTCCAGCATGGCCGGAGGCTCAGGGAGAGCAGTAGCTGGGTGAGTAACATCTCTGCCCATGCATGGAATCTGTTTTTCTAACATTGCTTCAAACTTCAAAATGCAATGTCTCTGTGATAACACAGTTCCAGAATTGGGAGGGCACAGGAAAATATTTCTCCCCTCCCTCACGTGTGTGTTCCCGTGATAAAGCAAGGCGAGCCTGAGAGCCTTTTCCTCCCCCTTTTCACTTTATTTGAAGGAGGCTCTCAGCCAAGCTCAGGGTTCAGCCCTTCGCAGAGCTGCCTGGAGGTAGTCTTTCTTCATCTTAAAATTTCTAATTGTCTTCGACAGGCGCTACCAACCTGCAGGCCACAGGCTGCCTGGCCTCCTTTTATAAATGTTATAATGAAAACATTTCAGATGGAGAAAGCTTTGCTGCCTGTCCACATGAACTATATTCTGTACATCGTATGTGGCCCAGGACAGTTCTCTTCCCGCAGTACAGTCCAGGCAAGCAGAGAGTTGGACTCCCACATTTTCTTTCAAACTCTGATTGCTTATAGAAGGGCAGGCTTCCTACCAGCAGATCCCTGGGCACACAGCAGATCACCTCTGCTTGCTTTACCCTGCCTCTGGTTTGGACACCCAGGTTGTAACACATCCACTGAATACTGAGACTGCCTTGGCCGGATGGCTCCGCTGTGGGGTCCTGTGCACTGGGTCATGTTTATCAGTGTTGCTGGCCTCTGCCCACTCAGTGCCAGTAGCTCTCAGTTGTGACATTCAAAAGAGACTACCAAAAATCTCCTCTCCAGAGGTGGCCCCCTGTAGCCTCCCCCAAGCACTGCCCACAGCACCCTCAGCACCCTCCCCAGCACCCTCCCGGCACCCCTGTAACCTCCCCCAGCATCACGCTTCCTGGCTTCAGCCTCTCCCTCTGCCCCTCTGTTAGGGTACAGCCTGTCTCCGCAGATGCAGGCCCAGGGCCACGGTCCACCTGCTGACTGCCAGGTCAGTCCCTTCCCCACGGCTCCCTCCCTCCCTCCTGGGGGTTGGGCCCACTTTCTCATGGCCTCACTCACAGTGGACTCTCAGTATACATTTACTGAGCAGCTACTATGTTCCGGGCATGGCCTACACAGGAGCTGAAGGAGCAGGAGCTACAGATCTTGCATAGATGTTGTCCCTGCGCCAGCATTTCCTAGGTGCACTCTGGGGGTGTCTCCGTGGAAATCAGAAACACAGACAGAACCCAGGATATTAGTCACAGGTCTGATTCTCCCTGGGCTACTCTCTCTGACCAATCTCTCTCCAGCCTCAGAAGGCTTGTGGGTGAGGTAGGGCCGAAGTCACCCACATCTCCGTGGCAGGATGATTGCTCCTGGGTGGAGCTTGGCACGCTCTGCCATGTATGCAACACCAAGGCTGCTGCCTACAGGGACTGGGAGCCTCACAAGGAGACTTGGCAGAATAAAGCCAATTCGGTGCCAAACGTGAGATGGGGAGATGATTTGGGGGTGCATCTGAGGGTCGGGAAGGGACAGGGTGGGAGACTTTAAGTTAAGGCCTCTGCACACAGCTGACCCAGGCTGCTGGTGGAGCCCAGCCTGTGGCATTCTGGCTGCGACACCTTGGATGGGTGGGTCATCCTCCCTCTGTCCTGTGCCCTCAGGTCTGGGACAGGGACGGCACTGGAACAGTGATGTCTGGAGATGTCAGCCATCACTGAGGCCCATTGGAATCCTCTAAAGGTCCAAGAAAGCCCAGGCCTTCCTGGAGTGCAGCAGTGAAGATGGGTGCTTTAGGCACGCACTAGCTAGGCCCCGTGGACATCACAGGCCATGACCCCCCAGGACAGTGGGATGGCTGTGGGGTCTGGAAGGAATGGAAGCACCTGGCTGCACGGTTCTCCCTGCACAGACCGGGCTTAAATGATGGACATTTCCTCTCACTCTGTTCCTGATGCTGGAAGCCCAAGACCAGGGTGCTTTCTGGCGGGGCCACTTCCTAGTGTGTAGATGGCTGCTTCCTGCTGTGTCTTCATGTAGGGGCAGATTAGAGGGGCACACACACACACACACACACACACACAAAGAGCCCACAGGGCAAGACTCATCTGGTGACACTGTAGTCATCACATGCTTTTTAGGTGCTGTGTGCTAGAGGAATGTTACCCTCCCATATGCATGAGGCTCCTGGTGAAAATGTTACTCACACTGACTGCATGTCCGTCATCCCCAACTGAACTGTCCCCTTCCCGGAAACAAAGGCTAAGGCCCCGGTGGCCTACATGTCGATCAGTAGAACAGGTCTTTTTAGAAAACCCTTATAAGCATGAATCAGTCCCAGACCCCGTGGGCGCCCACTCGTGTCCCCCATCTTGCAGTTCCTCTGCCGTCAGGACAGCTTTTCTGCTGCTTCTGCATTTGCCACACCTTCCGTGCACCCTCAGTGCAGACCCTACCGGTCTTGATGTCCCTACTTTCCGCTGTGAGCCCCACTTCTTCATTCTTCATGAAGTGAGGGCAGGGACCAGACAGAGGTGTAGGGTCATTATGGGGGACCGCTCATCTCCCAGCCAGCTGCCCACTGGACGCAGCACTCACTGGGCCCAGAGAACTCTGCTGTTTCTTGCTTCTTAGAAAGCACCAGCGCTTCAGCCCCAGCCTGAAGAGCTCAGCCAACCTCATCTCCAGTGTGTCCCACAGCTTAGGGTTTCTGTAGGAACTCAGTGGGACACAACTCGGCCCCAACACTTCCCTGGAGTTCCTGCCCTTCACTGCCATGGATCGCTGCTCCCTGCCTTCCACCAGCCCAAGCCTGGGCTTTACTGCCAATCCTGGGAGTAAAGAAAGGTGGGGGTTTTGACGGGACCAACTCTCAGCTCTGAAGTTTTCCAGATCCATGGCCTGGCTGACTGTGCCTGGTAGGCTCAGAAAGAGAATCAGGAGTTGACCATGGTCAGATTTGGGTCCTCAAACCCCAGCAAAATTCTGAATCCTGCAGGCACAATGTGCAGAGGTAGAAGGGAAGGAGGAAGGAGACAGACAGGCCACCGTGGGGGGTCCTGACTGTAGCCTGTGGCCACATAGTGAAACAACACCTGCAAAGCCCACCCGCACCTATGACCTGATCGGGCGCTGTGGTGGCAGAGAGGTCGGCTCAGGACCACGTTGCCTGGGTTTAAACCCTGGCACCATCACCTGCTCCTCAGCATGATGCTGGGAGAGTTCTGAATCTTTCTGTGCCTCAGTGTCCTCCTCTGTAAATGGGTGTGATCACACTGGGGCCATCAGTGTTATAACTGTCATTATACTCAGTGTCATGAGGACACCAGCTGGCTTTGACTGATGAAGAACTGCACCAACCATGACCATAGGTACCCCCATCCTCCCTCTTCTCCATTCTCCTGTCCTCCCTGCCTCCTCTCTGCGGCTGGACCATAGATGGAAAATGCTACATCTTTCTGTTGGGAGTTGGATTGTGTCCCCAGTGTGTGTGGGACCCTGGTACCTGTGGATGTAGTCTTTGGTATGAGTCTGCTAGGATGGTGAGGATGGAGTTCAGGTGAGTCCATGTGGGAGGACCAGGGACCCCGGCCCTATGACTCTGGTCCCTATAGGTAGGGGAGTGAGACAGAATCACAGACAGATGTGGCCTTGTCATGATGAGGTGGGGTCAGGGTGATACTGGGAGCCCAAGATGCCCAGGGCAATGGTTTACAGGCAGCACATCCCCAAAAGCCCTAATACTGGGGTTACAGCTTTATCATATGTGACCATCAGCTGGACCTGGAGCTTTTGCAGGGAGGGGGCATAGGAGACCTCAGCTTGAAGAGGAGCCCCCAGGGCACCCTTCATCTCCCTTCACCTGGGCAGAGAATAATACACTGAAGTTCGTCTGTGCAATTTACTGGTTGGTGAACTCGGGAACGGAAGTGTGTGGTTTGAATGGAATTAACCCTGAAACACCCACCATTGGTTTATAAAGAATCCTCCCAGAGGAACCACAGATTAGAGAAAAAGCTAACACACAAAACAGGGCAGTCACAGACTGCCACTCTGCCCCTGGGACAAGCCCACCCTCAATGGCCAGTGACAGGGTACTGCCCAGCGGAGATTTTAAAATGTAAGACAGAATTAATCGATCGCTTTGACATCAAGATGACCTTTTTAACAGGAGCGAGCTTTTCAAGAGTGCTGTGTGGAAATCCTTCTATCACCATCAGGTTTGGTGGTGCACTGAGGTCATGGCCAAAAAATCTCATATTTGCCTATTCAAATAAAGCCTCCCAAACTGTTCTAAAAGTATTCCCGCCCAGGTGAATCATTTCAGTGGGTTTTGCTAAATGGTGGTTAAAATACAGAAAGGCAACACCTTCTACTAACTTTTTCGGAACAACTGACTAACACTGGGGAGATGGAAGTTACTGGCTACATTCAGCTCCAGCCTGAAGGTCTCCCTGGGGCTGCAGAACCAATGCGGAAAGCGCTGAGCCCGGCAGTCTTGTTACACCTCATACACGATGCTCAGTGACACTCATTTCCGAGCTGTCACCTTCAAGGCCAAAGCTTAAACCACCTGACCTTACCCGCTTCTGCAGTGTCAATGCCTTTTTTTGGGGGGAGGTGTTTTTGAGACAGGGTATGTAGTCCAGGCTGGCCTCAGCCTCCCAAGTACTGGGATGACAGGTGTGCACCACCACACCTGTAATCTGTTCCCCTCCAGGTGAGCAGGGGAGAAGACACAAGGACTGGTCTGCAGTCAGCAGTAGGGGTCCTGTGGGTGGAGCCTCAGGTGAGGCCTGGGTCGGCAGTTGCAGGTATAGGAGGCTGAGACAGTGTGAATCACTTCCTGGGGGGGTGGGGACCAGGGACGGTTCTACTGGACTTCTGCACTTCTGTGGGGAATCTTCCCCAGTGATCCCAGAATGGAAGTCGGGGTAACATTTTGTCAGTCATTTTTCAATCCAGGAAACTGGAGCTGCCGGAGGTGAGTTCCAGCACACCAGCATCAGCCCAGGGAGAGTTTAAGATCATTGCTCCCAGTGGTTAAGTGCCTGCCCAGCTTCCAGCCACACTAGACTGGGCTTTGCAGGTTTTGCAGGCCTAGCTGGGCCATGCCCAGCGAACTTCTTCAATCAGGGGAGCTGAGGGCACGTGAAGTTAATTCTAGCGCATCAGTGCTTGCCTAGGGAGAGCTTTGGACCTTCATCCACAGTGGTTGGGAGCCCACCCAGCTTCCTGGAACACCAGAGGTGGCATGGGAGGTCCTGTGGGCCTGACTGGACCATGCTCAGCAACCTCCATTCAATCCCAGGGGCCGAGGGTGTAGGAGGTGATTTCCAGCAGGCCCAGGGAAAGCTTTGGAACATCACTCGAAACATAGAAATATAGGAAAATGACAAGACGAAAGACCAAAATGCAATCTCAAACTTCCATCCCATCCCAAGAAAGCCTAGGAGCCACATACATAGAAGAAAATATAAGCCACACACCTGAAATATCTGAAATGATAGCAACTGAAGTAAAGAAGCAACTCCGGGAAGCTTTAAAATAGTTCAAATTAGAAATACTCTCTCCCAGGTAAGAAAACATTTTGCCAGCCCCCATCCTCAAGGGCACTAACACTGCACCGCACAGGGCTGGGGGACATCTGGGCTGCGGAGAGCACCCAGGGTGTGGAGAGGCACGGTGCGGTGTGGGGAACCTGGCTCCCCTCTGTGTTTGTACTGACTGTCCAGGGGACAGCAGAGGAGGCTGTGACCGTCACTCAGCCATACGTGGATGAGCTCAGATTAGGCACCCCTGAGGTGTCCCCGCTGATGCCCAGTTATGACCCTGGAGACTGGGACTTAAACTGAGGTGCTCATTTCTTATGGTCTGGGGGCCAGAAGTGTGGGACATGGGATGGGTGCTGGTAGAGTCGGGTGCTGGGTGGTGTCTCTCCATGGTGGCAGGCGGCAGCCTGTGCACTGCGTCTGAGTACTGACGGGAAGAGCATATGCTGGGCTCTTCCTCTTCTCTGGTAAACAAATCCCACTGTGAAGCCCCACGCCACGGCATCGGCCAAACCTGATCACCTCCAGCATCCTCGGGGCAGGGCTGCAGCCCCGGAGGCAGAGGGGAGTCCACGCCGGGGGCTTAGAAACAGAGCTTCCAGCCCCTGAACTACTGTCCTCCCTCTTCCTCCTTCCCCTTTTCCCTTCCTCGCTCCTTCATTCCCCATCCTTTGTTCCCGGAAGACGCCACCAGCCCTGACTTCTCATCACAGTGAGGCGAGGGTCCAGCTGTGATTCCAGCACTGGGTTCCTATATCTGGGAAGCATGGGAGGTCTGGAGAGGGGTATCTGCCTTTGGCCACTTTTCCACCTGGGCCTGCAGGAACTGTGTTTCCTTCCCACCCATTTTTAGGTGGAGGCCAGGAATCTGTATCTGGAGCCGAAGGCCACTCATGAAGGTGCAGGACGCTGCACACAGTGTAGGTCAGGAAGTGCTGCTTCAGGGAAGGGCAGCCACCAGCGGCAGCCTCTGTCCTGGCCTGGTCCTATCAGCTCAGGCAGCTATGGTGGGGCTTGGGATGTTTCTCGGCAGAGGCTGGGTCTTACCTAGGGCCTGGTATACAGCAGCTGTTGAGACCACACCGGGCAAGGGTGACTGAGCCCTGCTCATCATTGCTGATGTTTAGTGTGGATCAGGTGCTCAGGGTGGAGGGGCTGAAGGTGGGGTGACTGCCTTTGTGTCCCTGTCTGCCTGCAGGTGGGAACTGTGGAGCAGGATTAGCTTGGCCTGAGGAAGAACTGCTTGGAGGAAGAACTCAAGGATGGAACTGGGGTTTGGAGTAATGAACTCCCCATCACTGGCAGCATCCAAGGAGGACCTTGATGATCACCCTAGCACTGAGCACTAAGATAGGTGGACATGGATCTCTAAGGCAAACCAGCCTTCTAGAAGTGTGCAGATGCTACAGAGTGCCGAGAGGACCAGCCTGACATGGTACAGAGCAGCAATAATTAATATTAATAAATTGGCCAGGTCAAGAGGAATGGCATTTCTGTGGAGGATTCGCTTTCTTCTAACAAGTCCAGCTGCCTTCTGGAGTCAGGTCTCCTGGGCTCTTTCTCAGCCACCAGCTTTTCCCCAGAGTCTCTCTTCTGATTAGCACCAGAAGCCCCGCTTTGGCATGGTTCTCCCCATCTGACCACACAGAAGTCACAAAGCAACCACATCTTCCCCTCTCCAGTGTCCCCCTGTGCATAACTAGGGGAGCAGGAAAATCACCTTGCGGCCCCAGCCCTTTTGTAGCTCACTGCTGGTGAAGATGGACTAAGGATTCCAGGAAGAGAGGGACTCCCATCCAAATGCCACCTCAAATAGCAGGTGAGTGTCGGTGTATACGGCCACTGTACTGACAGAAGGGCCATAGTGGCCACCACATCTTCAAACCTCTACACACCTTTATAAAAACCATAGCCTTGGGCAAGTGAGGTCTCCCAACCCCGGAAGCTTCAGCTTCTACCTTCACAAAATGAAAGTGACGACACTGTCTTCTGCCTTCACTTTAAGGAGAGGTTCACGAGAAAATGGACCTGAGCCATAACCTGCTAGAAAGATGCGAACAGAGGCGACACTTGCAGGCCACTGTACCATTTGTTGACTTAGAAAACACTCAGGTGGCAGGAGTTCTAAAAGATGCCGCACAGATTATATATGCTTCCTTATGGTTTTTCCTGGTTATGAGCACTAGTGAAATGTAGATTACAAGACGTGACGGGGGAAAAAGCGCCTAGAGTCCTCAAGAAAAATGACAGCAGATAATATTTCACATCTCAAGTACTTTGTCTAATTTATACCTCTCAGCAGGTG
The DNA here is from genome assembly GCF_034190915.1 of Cavia porcellus. Taxonomy (NCBI): domain Eukaryota; kingdom Metazoa; phylum Chordata; class Mammalia; order Rodentia; family Caviidae; genus Cavia; species Cavia porcellus. Next base: position 68,777,965 of record NW_026947501.1, on the reverse strand, counting down.
GGCAAGGGAGGTTTATGTCATTTCCTTTTGGCAGACCAGGGAGTGCTGGTTCAGGAAGGTTAAAAGAATCATCCAACACGAGGTGGCCGAGCTGGTACTTAACCACGGTGCTGCTGGCTGAGAGACAGGAAAGGGATTATGCCTTTGACGCTGTGTATCTCCAGGGCAAAAGCGTTTTGCTCTTTCAGGCCTCTGTTGAATGCTTCTGATTCCTCAAAGTCCTGCTCTGAGCTGGACCCAGCTCTCTAGCACAGGGGCTGAAGGGACCCCCGAGACTGCCCCCAGCCCATTGCGAGCTTCGCTTTCCTCTTCTGACCATGAGCGCACTTCTGCCTCCTCAGTGAGGCTTGCTTGGGAATGTCCTGGGTCACTAGGTGGACACCCTCAGCTTGGCGCCCGTGTGACAACAGCCTCTTCTGCGCTCGTCTCCTTTGCTCTGCTTGCAAACACAGGAGAGGTGGGCACAGAGAGAAGGAGAGAAGGCGGCAGACACACAACTAAGCTAGGAAGAAATCTGAGTTCCTCCTCGTAGGGGGTGGCAGCAAGAGAGAACTGGCCACAGAGAGCGCCTGGCTGACTGTCCCAGGCTCACCAGTGTCCCTCCGCTCCCTCTCTGTTCCACAATAGCAGAGCTGTTGGGAAGGTGAAAAGAGAAAGTGTCCCAGGGCACCCAGCACTGCCCACAGAGAAGAATCAGGGTGACTGACGTCCCCTCCCGTGTCCTTTGGGCCAGTCTCAGGCTGGCCCGGCCCCACACACAGGCTGCAGCTGGGTGACAAAAAGAGGTCCCTTACCTTTCACAGCTCCCGCCTCATCATGTTTCTCAAAGAGCAGGTATTGTGGGCTGTCGGGGAGAAAGGGAAGGCTCACTAGCTGGATGAGGGCAGGGACCATGATCATCCCAAACAGGTATGGCCAGGTGCTCTCCTGCAGGAGAAGAAAATGGGTCACTTGGGAGCCTGGGCCCTGGGCAAAGCAGTTGTGACTCTGGCAGGCTTCCTGGGCAGCATGACCTCAGGAGCCAGGGAGGCCACATCCTGGGTACAGTGCATTTCCCATGCACAAGTGAGTGCCCATGAGACAGTGACCTGCGCGCCACCACTTTGGAAAGCAGGTGGCTGAGGGTGGTCATCACTTAGGGGGTGCCAGGGTGGGCTGACACTTCAGACTGTGGGCCACTGTGGTGAGCCTGAGGGCGTCCTCGGAGCTCTTCTCTCCTCAGCACGGCCATGTGCTGCCATTGGCAGGGCTCCCACAATGCCTCGATGGTGTGACCTGCACCCAGCAGGTGTGCAGAGGGGAAGCCTGTGCCATCATCGTGCTGCCTGTGAAGCCACGGCACAAGGCCAGCTCACCACAAGAAAAGTGGCCAGGGCTTTCCCAGGGCACAGAACTGGGGTGCAGGCTGACCTCCGGGAAGGAGGGCATCTCTTGTGCTGGCATACTGTGGGGCCAACAGGCACCACTCAAGGAGCTCTGTGCTCGTCTCTTTAGCTTTGCTTGCAAACACAGGAGAGGTGACAAGCAGCGAATGGTGACAGTCACCTGCGATGCCACAGAACCGCAGGGTGGAGTCCAGTACCGATGTCACTGAGGTGGTCTTCCTTTTCTGCCGGTTTCTTACCCAGGTTACAAGTAAGCCCTCACTGTGCACCCGGGAGAGGAGGAATCGACCTCTAGGCAGTTCCCGGGGGAAGCGGGTTGAAAGCCAGCGGTCCCCCCAAGTTCCTGGTATGTCCCTGAGAGACCCTGTGCGAGTTCCAGGACCCTGCCAGGGTGGAGCTACAGGGACCCAGAAGTGCAGAGCAGCATGAGAAGGGGCCTGCCAAGGGTGGAGGCCAGGGCTGGTCCAGTCCTGGTCTCCTCGGTGCTTTTAGTCCACTTCCTTTCTGAACCTAGAGCCGATGTCTGTTCACAAAACACTGTCAGTTCCACAGTCCTGCTTCCAACTGAAGGACAGGCAAGATCAAGGCTGGCTGCTCCATTTGGGGACCTCTAGCTAAAAGGAGCAAGCAAAGTAGGGGCTGCCAAGGGCAGAGGGAGCAGACAGCAGGAAAGGAGCTCACGGCATGGGGCTTCCTTTGGGGGTCAGAAAATATTCCCCAATTATGTAAGGCTGGTGGTTGCCTGGCTTTGTGAATTGCACAGGCTGGGCTCCGAGTGCAGGTTACAGGCATGCACCACTATGCCTGGCTGTACTCAGGTACTTTAAAGCACCAATGCCCAGCACTATGCAAATGCTATGTACCTAGTTGTTACGCTGCATTATTTAGGGAATGGTGCAAGAAAGAAGGTCTCACATGGTCAGGACAGATGCAGTATGGTCTGAATATTCTGATCCATAGTTGGCTGATTCTGTGGAAACTCAACCCACTAAAGCGGAAGCCTGACGCGGCGTCATTGCCTCTGCAGTTTATAAAACTTTAATCTGACTCTGGGGATACAGCTTGATTTTCAAAGGGATTAGTGCATTTAATCTCCTTCACATCACTGTGGACCTTCCCAGAAAGGACCAGGTTTTACAATCCATGACTTGGTGGTTTTTAGAATATTCACTCAAGCCCACCAAGTTTTACAATCCATGACTTGGTGGTTTTTAGAATATTCACTCAAGCCCAGCCTGTGGAATTCAGCAACTTAGTGAGACCTCGTCTCAAAGGAAACAATAAAAAGATGTAGCTTAGAGCAGAGGCTCTGAATTGAGTTCCCAGTACGAGGACAGATGCAGGCATGTGTCAGTTATTGCACTGGATGAAACTGACACAGCTGTGTCCACCTAAGAAAGGTGGCTTCGTTAGCTGTCTGGGTGCGTCCTGCTGTGGCACAAACTGGGTCTCACTGCAGAAGAGCACTGGTCAGTGAATGCTCATGGAGCCCCTCTGGCCATGCCATCCCCTGCAGCCCTCCAGGGAAGGGCCTGCTTTACAGAGCCCTGGGTGGAGTGTGGTGGGCCACCTTGCCCACTGGGCATGCGGGAGCAGTCTGTGGCCATCTCTGCACTGGACCCTAGAGCTCACTGTCCAACCAGTAAAATATGGAGACCCTCCACTCATCACAGCAATGTGTCATCCTAGAGTGACTGTTTTTGCTGTGTGTTCTGGGCCTGATGGTTCACCGCAGTGATGACAGGATCCCAAGAACCCCAGGCCAAAGGGTCAGCTTCCCACCGCTCTCTGTGAGACAGAACAATGAAGCAAGTGTCCAGCCTGGAACCTATTGTCCCGATTTCCGAGTCACACTGGTCAGAACCACACACATGGCCTGCTTTGTTCCCAGGCTTCTCTCCGTGGTCCCTCCCTGTGGGTCACCTGTAGTCAGAACATCATCCTCCGGACAGCGTGCAAAGGAAAACAAGGACAGGCGCTTGTCCTAAGGCTGGCACTAGCAGAGGGCCCCAGCACACAAACAGGCTTCTGAACGTCTCTATTCTGGGGATCTGTAAGGTGTCAGGCTTGCTTTTTCAGTGGCCAGGGCTGGACCTGGTTCCCAGTGAGCTCTGTGACCTCAGATGTTAGCTGGAAACACAGGAGCCTGTGGCCACAGAAAAGCAATCAATTTTATGGCAGACCCTCGTTCAAATTCTGCATCTGCTGCTTTGTACCAATGGGGCCTGGAACATACTACCTATTCTTTCTCGAGTCAGTTTTCTCAGCTAGCAAATCAGAACAGAAAATAGCATTTATTTTAGGAGGGCAGTGGTGAGAGGAGAGGGCTTATTTCCTGGCATGGACCTGGAACATGGTAGGAACTCAGTGAATGATGGTTCTTTTCCCATCTTGCCTCAGTCCAGTCAACCTAAATCCTAACACAACAAAATCCTAACACAAAAGCTGGACTGAGGCCAGATCTGCGGCTCCTGAGCTCAGGGACCCTGGCATGTGGGTGCTGCATGGAACCTACCTCTCAGGAGCTTGATGACAGGCTCACGGTACTCAGTATGCGCCCGAGCCACGCCCCTCCTGCTTCTGTACTCTCCCCTCCTGTGGCTTAGGCCCAGCTACCTGGTGTCCTGACCTTGGAGCTCTTTGCCACAGGTCCAGTCTGAGAAGGCTGTGTGTTTCCAGACTTCTTCCAGTCCTAAGTGCAGCAACGATGCTGACAAGAGCATCTGCCCCCTGCTCTTCCTGAACCAGAGGGCTCACCCAGCACTACCATGTTGCCAGGCATTCCACGTGTCCAGCCTCGACTCTTCATGGCTTCTGTCCCTTCCCAGTCAGCCCAGATATGGAGCTGCTGGAGACAGAGCCCGAATGCCCACCACCCAGTTCTGGGCACCGTTACTTGGTCCTGTGGGGATGGAGAGCTCCAGCCTATGTGCTCGCGGCTTCCTCCTTTCCTGTAGAACACTGGTGAGCATACACGGCCCCCTCCTTCCCAGGGGACCAGCTCAGCCTCCCTCTGACTCTGGGGATACAGCTTGATTTTCACAGGGATTAGTGCGTTTAATCTCCTTCACATACTGTGGACCTTCCCAGAAAGGACCAGGAAGGTCAGAGGGCAGCAGTGCATGGCAAGGCAGCAGGCGAGCAGCCCAGCATGGACCCTGTTTCCAGTGGCTCCAAGTGCCCTGTTCCCTGATGCCACTGTGCCTTGGCACTTACGGCTCTCTCTACTGGGAGACCTGAGCCTTCTCCTGCCTGATTGGCAAACACTTGCTTCTGCCTTTAGCCCAGCACTCCTGCAGGGGTCTCCCGCAGACAGTTAGAGGACACACACCTCTCTTCAGCCCAGTTAACAGGGCACTGGGTAAATGTTTCCTCAGTGCCTGCTGCATGTGCTGGGATCTCTTGCACGAGACCCCACCGGCCACCTGTGAGTGTGCAGGGACCACGAGGCAGGGCACTTGCAGAGCTGACTCTGGAGCCTCAGGAGAGAACCTGGGCTCCCTGAGCCACAGACCTCAAAGCCTTGGGGAGTGGTGGGTGCAATGAAAGGATGTGCGAACCTGCCTTCCCACCCAGCTGGTGCTTGCTGGTGAAGTAACCTAGGGTAAATGACCCAAGTTTTCTACGTCTCACTTTCCTCCTCTGAAAAATGTGGATAATCCCAAGTACCTGTACTTTACCCAGAGCCATGTGTTCAAGGCTTACCCCCAGTCTGGCTCTATTAGAAGGTGGTGGAAACTTTAAAATGTGGGTTTAATGGAAGGTTTAAGTCACCAGGATGCATCCTTGAACAGGGCATGGGTTGCTGGTCTCTTCCACTGTTTTGCAGTTTCTGGCCATGAGACAAATGGGCCAGCTCTGCCTTGCATTCCTGCCATGAGGTGCTGCTCACCACAGAACCAAAAGCAACAAGGTCACCTGGTATGGAATGAAATGTGTAAAACAGTTGGGCCTGCATGAACCTTTCCTCTTTTTAAGTCATTTCAGATATTTTACTACAGTAATGGAAAGCTGACTAATGCTTTATAGGGCTGTTGTGATTGAATGAGTCCAGTGCTTGTTTGACATGTGCCTGGCCTGGGGTGATAGCAAGTTAATTACCATGTTAATTACCACACTAATTACCATGATAATGTCATTTCTTGCCTCTGTTTCCAGAAGAAAATGAAGAGCTTAGACTAGGTGGCTGTGCTGTTCCTTCTACAGAAACCAGAATGTAAATAAATGCTTTGAGAGCAGGACTCACGAGGCCCTAGATTTCCTGGTGTGGGTTTGGTAAATGATGAGGTTTGGAAGCTGGAGAACACTTCCAGAGTTCTTCAAGAAGAAAACAATGCTTTGTAGGGTGAGTTTCTTAGAACAAGTAGGGGCTTTAAAGTTGTGCACATTCGGAAGTCATAGGTATAGGCAAAGACTTTCTGAACAAAACTCCAATTGTATGAGAAATAACACTGCCAGCTGTTTGTCTCCCACAGGACTAATATCTCAAATATACAAAGAATTCAAAACATTAAGACCACCCCAAATAAAAGACTCAAACAAAAATGAGCATCTGAAATGAATAGATGCTTCGCAGAAGAAGTACAAATGGCCAGTAAACACAAGAAAAAATATTCAACAACCCTGGTTGTTAGAGAAACAAAAATTAAAACAACTTTAAGATTGCATTTTATACCAGAAATAATGACTATGACCAAAAAGCCAAATAATAACATGTGCTAGCTGTGGCAAAAAGGGACCCTCTACTTGGTCGGTGGGAATGTAAACTGGTACACACATTATGCAAATCAGTAAGGAGATTTCTCGGAGAACTAAAGATAGAAATTCCATGTGACCCAGTTATTCCCTTTTTACATATCTTCCCAAAGAGCTAAATACTTCATTTTACAGTGATGCATGCATGGCAATGTTTATAGCAGCATAAGTAATAATAGCTAACAAGTAGAAGCAGCCAGTATGCCCAGTAACAGACAAATGGATAAAGAAAATGTGGTATTCTGTGTGACTTGTACCCTTTTTCTGTTTTTTTTTTCTTTTTTCTCCTTAAATAAAATTAAAAAAAAAAAAGAAAATGTGGTAGCCATTACATCATACAGTACTACTTGGCTCTAAAGAAAGATAAATTCAAGACGTTTGTAGGAAAGTAGACATACCTGGAAAATAAACTAAGGGACATAAATCAGACCACAGCTTAAATACATGTGGTATCTCTCATTTAAGTAAGGCAGAGTGTAAATAAAGAACAAAACAAAAGATTGACAGAAGGAAACAGAGAGGTAGATCTTTTGCAAATGGGAAGGGATGCAAGAGGCGGAGGGGAATGGGAGGAGAGAGAGGAAGAGAGAGACTTTAAGATGTGCCTGGGTCACGGACCAAAGACCCCCAGTGAATGTAAGCATGTGTGTCACCCAGGTAAACTAATCACCACCACCATCATCATAACACACACTTAGTTCTCACTTAACAACCCACCTGTTTACTGACTGTCACCTGGACTACCACCCAGGAGTGTGGCAGCAGTGTGGTTTATGGCGGTTTCTTCTACAGTACAGAATGGTAATGTCTGCATAGTAGATCTCACAGTACAGTACTGTAGTTTTACATTCTGTCCTATATTGCAGTGCTCCATGAAAAGTGAAGCAAACCAAAGCAAAAGCATCAAGCTGGCATTCCTTCAACCATTTCTTTGTTCTTTGGAATGTACACACTGTATAGAATTCTTCATTTAGCGATCATTTCATTGGCAATCTGGTGGCAGGAATGGAATTTGATTGTTAAACAAAGATTGTCTATAATGAAAATGGGGAATTGGGGTCTAGGGATGGGGGAGGGAGGTGGGTGCGGAGAGAAAGAGGAATAACAAAGAATCAAACTGTGTTATGTACAGGCACCTGCTCCCTGAGATGAATGCAAACTTCATGTATTGCAAATATGTGCTAGTACAATAAAGTTTATAAAAGGGCCACCCTCTGGGAGGGAGAAGTGGGAGCAGAGAGCCCAGGCCACCTCCGCCTCCCACTCTTGCTAAACAAGTCCCGCGGACAACATCTCCTGGCTTCACTTTCCCTGTACAGCCGCCCAAGCCTCAGACTTGCTTGTGCCTAAGCTGAAAAATCCATTTATCAGATATGCCTGCCTCTCAATTCTGTTCCATTGGCCTATTTCCTATTTTTTGCCATAATACACTGTTCTGATAACTAGAGTTTTATTGTAAATCTTAAGTTGGGTGGTACAGGACCTCTGATCTTATTTTTTTCTTTTGAAAATTGGTTCCCCTAGGACTTTTAATTTCTATATAAGTTTTAGAATGAGGTTGTCTATTTTTTATTTTTAAAAACTTCCTGGCTTGCACTGAAGTCATGGATAAATTTGAGGAAAATTGATCTTTCAATGATGTTAAGTCTTTAACTCTTTGAACATGGTATATCTCTCCACTTCTTTAATTGCTTTCGACCGTGTTCTGTCTTTTTCCATGTAATATCTTGCACATATTTCTCACAAATGTGTCCCTATTTCATATTTTAATGCTGTTGCAAATTGTTTTTTCCACTTCTAAGTTTTCATTCCTACTAAATAAAAATACAATTAACTTTGGTCTATTGACTGTATCTTGCAAATTGAATAAACATATTAGTTATAATAAATCTTCCTTTGAATGTTTAGGATTTACTATGCATATAGAAGAAAGTGTACCACCTGTAAATAAGCACAGTTTTAGTTCTTTCTGACCTGTGTGTTTTCTGGGTAGCTTTCACCCTTTATCATATAGGATGGGACCTGCAGGAAAACGCTGAACGGTAGTGAAGAGAGGTGATCCCCTTACTGTTTCAGATCTGAGGAAATGTCTGATTCTCCATGGGCCAGTGTGATGTTGGTTGTAGTGTTTTAGGTTTTACACATCAAGCTGAATCTTTTCTGGTCCTTTTTCTTTCCATGTTTCACTGTGGACACTCCGATTGAGCCATCATGGAGTGTACTAACCTTTGGTCCTACAAAGTGTAAAGCACCCCTAATCCCATAATGCAGGCGTTCCCTATTGGGTATTGCAGCTTTCATCTCTGGAAGTTTGAGTGTTTACATCTCTCATTCTCTTCATCACGTTTGTATTTTCCTCTACTTTCTATTCCACATGGAATGTGCCTACAGTAGTTGTTTTAACATTGCAGCCCCAAAATTCTTGCATCTCCAAAATTTCTAATTATAATTCTACTGATTGATGCTTCTTCAGCTATGGGTTGTATTTTCTTGTTTATTTTTATGTCCAATAACTTTTTATGAAAACCAGTCCCTGTGAATTTCACGTAAGCAGTTCCAGAGTCCCATCTCACCCCATCCCTGTGGGCAGCACTGAGCTTGGTTCTGAGCACCCTGGAGTCCTTGAAATCAGTCCATGTTTTTAGCAGCCCCATGGCCTGGCTTGAGGGGTCTTGAACACCTTTTATTCTGCTAGCTCCATTGTTGAGAGCTCTGCCCGACAGTCACACAGCAGATCATTCTACGGAACTATTTCCAGATGCATCCAAACTCCACATATTGCTTGTTTTACTTTTTATTTTGATGATTCTTCATTGTTCCCCAAGACATGAGGAGAAATGTGCTGAGACCCAGTGTGTGGTCTCCTCCCTCCCTCATCTTCTCCAGGACTTGCCTGTGAATCCTTCTGGGCCACTGCAGGGTCCCTTCACGTGTTTCTCCTCTCTGGTCTCATCTCTGTCCTGCCCTTACTGCTATCCAGTGCTCAAAAGCAGTTTCCTGTATGTCCACTGTTGCGGGGGAGGGGCAATGATGGATGAGGGCAGGAGTCTCTGAACCATTTTTTAGCCTCATCTGACCCCTGTCCACTGCTGGGAACCCCACTTCCTGCCCCCGTTCACTGCAGTAATCCCAGCCACGCTGCACTTTCTCCAGATGGAAAGCCAGGAAATCCCTGCCTTTCCAGCCTCACTGCCCATAATGTACATTTGTCGTCTTGCTGCTTCTGGTCACTGGGATCTCAGCTCCAGGGTCACCCCTCAAAAGAAGCCTTCCTGGACACCCAGGTAAACTGTTCTTCTTCCTTTGGGGCTCTGAGAGGGGCACCTAGAGGACACCTGAAAGGCTCTTTCAGCTCTGGACTGAGCTACCTTTGATGTGCATGGCACTAGGGCTCCTCGCCTGTGACACCTCTATTTTCTTTTTAATACACTTGTGGTTGTGGCTTTTGTGCTGTCTTTGGTGGGAAATAGGTTGGCAACCAGCATGTGAAGCCAATTTTGTTTTTTCAAGTTTGGTTTTGTTTGTCTGGCAAACTGTCAGGGTACTGGAACAAGTCAATCAAAAGTTACTTTCCAGAATGTATGTTTAATAGCAGTTAAACAGGAATGAAGTGGTAATTGTTCAAGAGGTAAACTATCAGGATAAGAAATCAAGGAGAGAATGTGAGTCTTCTGCTCCCGAGAAATACACCCATTCACACTGGAAACATGATTAACATTTTTAACCTCCACATTTGTTCTTCTGTAATCTAAGATCAAAGCCATCCAAGATTTTCTGGGGAAAAATAGGTTAGAACCAAAAGCCTGGTTGTTGTTTGTGGGGGAAAGAGAAGAAGGGAGAGCCAGTTTGGTTTGCACTGTGAGCTTAGCACTTGCTGGGCTGAGCAGCAAGCCAGACAGGTGGGGCTCACTCAGCGGACTCCCAGGGCTAAGCAGCTGTCCCCGGACCTCCAGGACCTGAGGGAGAAACGGCAGAGTGCGCATCGGCCTTGGGGCTCTTGGGCAATTTGGGTGGGAAGAGAAGCCAAAGGAAGACACACAAGGAAGGCATCACAGCACCTCATTTCAAGTTATACTACAACACATCAGTGTAAAAACCACATTGTACGCAGGGAGCACGAAGCTGGCGTGATGCTGAATGGGATTTGGGAAAAGTAAAGATGTACCATGTTTCTTGCATGCCAGGCCAGCAGAGACAGGTCTAGGCAGGAAGAAAAGGCTTTGTGGAGTTTACTGGGGAAAGGTCGGAGTGAGAGGGTAGGTAAGTGATGGGGTAGGAAAGAAACAAGCCAACTCTGGGAGCCAGTTTCCCAGGGATCCCTCAACACCACCCCACCGGGGACACTATTCTCACCAGCGCCTCCCCACCAAACCTTTGCCAGAACAGCACGCAGAGATTGTTCCCACCTCTTGCTTCACTCCCCACTCGCCTTTATAGAAATGCTAATTAACTATGAAGAAACTTGAAATAGATTTTGCAAACTTACAGCCACTCAGGGCTTAGTTTTATAGCAAATTGATTTCTTCATGGCCGCTGTCTCAAATGCCATTTCACAAAGCTTTGGAGAGACCCTTGCTTTGCTCTTGGAATGGCTTTGGATTAGAAAATTAAGTCTCTGTTCATTCTTTCCTACAGTAACATCCGTTATCAGTCTCAAAACACACGTCTTATCAAGAGAAAAGTAACCAGCAAAAGCAAAACTACATTGCTCTGATTTGCACAGAAACCTGAGGAGAGAGTGTCAAATGTAATTTATGGACTCAGAAAATTATTACTTTTTAAAATAATGATGCTTATGGATTTGGGCATTTGGAGAACAGTCCTTTTGTGCAAAAGAAATGCACTTCTTTTTTAGAAGAAAAAGCTAAAGATGTGAGAAGCCAAATTTTATAAATATTTCTCATTATTCTCAATAAAAAGGAGGCGATATGGAAGCTTGGGACATAGAATTAAAAAGAAAAACCTTGAAAAGTGAAATTGTCAGCAGCAGACAGCAAAGTTACAATGCCTTCATTTCACGTGAGGCTGGCTGACTGCAGAATTAGGACTGTGACCCAGAGAGCAAGAGCGGCCGCCCTGTGTCTCCCAAGTCTTCCAAAGGCCAGTGCAGCTCTCTGGAGAAGCTGAGTGCTGGCTCTGCCACTTCCTGGCTGTGTGACTACAGATAAACTACCAAGCCTCTCTGGTCCTCTGCTGCCTCATTTGTAAAATTAAGTACACACAGAGGGCCTCACAGGCAGGGGCTGCTTCAGATGCATTAAGAGAAATAATCATCCAGAGGTGTTTGGAAGGCAGTGTCTGCATTTCAGAAGGGCAGATCAATTTCTCCCACGTTTGTCTACTTGTGGATTCTCTGATCCTGAAGTCCTGTAGGTCCAGGAGGCTGACTTTTGTCTTGTAAAGTCCTTTACAGCAGCCCCGGAAGCACAGACTTGGGGACTGTGACAGTTGCTGTGGTTCACAGGTTCCATGATTTGCATTCTTCAAACTCTAGATGTTTAAATTCTTAGGAGTCAAGTCGTGGTCAAGTTATTCTCCTGTGGGACACTGATGCAGAGGGACAGGTCCTAAAGCCGCAGGGTCCTTCTGCTTGCAGCCCTGGGCAAGAGGCAGTGTCAAAGCCCAGACATAGTGGCTGGGGATTTAGCTCAGCGGCATAAGCTCCTGCCTTGCAAGCAGGGAGTCGTTACTTCGATCCCCAGTACCGAAAAAAAGGAAAAAGACAAAAAAAAAAAAAAAAAAAAAAAAAAAGCCCAGAGATGGGAATGCTGTGCCTGCACCAGTGGCACTGCAGGGCAGTGACAGAGGCCCTCCCTACTGCCAGTCTCCTATGCTACCCCTTGCTGCTTAAGAAGCTGGCACCATCTCTGAAGCCAGGTGTGGTCTTTGGGGCCACAGGCATTGGGTTTGACCCCTTCCTGCACTACCTGCCTCCTATGCAGTGCTGGTGCTGACACTGAACTTTATGAGCCTCAGCTTTCCCATCCAATGTCAGGCATCCTATGGATTAAGTAGATCACAGGCACAGTGCCAACCTGGTGTCCAGTACTCAGTAACACTCAGCCAGTGGCTGTTACCATTCCACACCACTCAAGGAGCTGCCAGTAACAGAGGATTCACATGTGGGTAGGTCAGATACATTCAAGTGGTGGTCTGAAACTACCTGAGGTTTAGCTCCATATACATGAGGTGAATGCCTCCAGCTTTTCTTAGACTGCTTTTGGGGCCTAGCATTTTATAACTCGATCATCCCATAATCCATTTATGTGAAGCTTCCTGCATACATTTTGTGTATTGAATAGTGAAAAAAGATTTTTTTTTGAAGTGCATGGTGGGACACACCTGTGGTACACACTGGAGGTGGGAGAGGTCACAATTTTAAACCTTTTCTGGACAACTTGGTTAACCCGTCTAAGTTACAATTCCGGAACTGAGGAAATGCATGTGTTTTCTCCTCACTGAGGCAGCAGCTCAGGCTGCAGAATCCACCACAGGACCTGTGATGGTACCAGGGCGAGAGAGAGTCTGGAACCTAGTCCTTAGGAAAGACTGGCAGTGGCTGAGTGTGTAACTAAGATGCAGATCCAAGGGAGTCCCAGAGAGGGCCTCATTTTGGGCACACTGAAGGGGCAGCATCTGATTCTAGTGGGTAACGGGACAGAGGGCAGCTCTGTCCTTGAAGGATGCTGGCAGTCAGAGAGGCAGGGAAAGGAAGCCAGGAGGCAGGGATGCACAGGTGGGTGGCAGGGGTGGTGCCCACACCATGCGGTGGAATTGAGGACCACGGTGATTTTTTATTCCTTCCACTCATGAGATAATCACCCCAGGGAATCTGATAAAATTGAAGATTCTGGGGAATCGCCTCCAAAATTTCAGGTTCAGGAGCTTAGAATGGGTCCCAGAGGTCCTGCTGTAAAAGTGTCCAGCTGATTCCAGTGTGACACTCCCTGGCTGAGCTGCCTGGTGTCTAAGAGATGGAAGGTAGGTTTGGGGTCTGCACATTACCCTTCCAGGAAATCTAAGCCTGGCTATGGAGAAACCAAGGGATCTGTGATGGATATGCATGGAGAAATGTTCACTATTGGGGGGATTTTTTTTTTGGTAAAATTGTTGCTGAGTGTTTATTACAGCCAAGGTTGCACCCATCTTTGGATTTCAGAGACCCATCTCTGTAGAGCTGAGGCAGCACAGGGTGGGGCCTGCAAATCTCTGATGGGGCGCTGCTGCTGCTGGTCCCGGGGGAAAAGACCCCTCTGCTCTTGGCAGTGTGCCATGGCTGTGAAGTTATGAAGAGAGAAAACTGCCAGCCCAAATTCAGACTGCAGCCTGACACTGGAGAGAGGGTGGTGCCCTTCCCACAGCAAGTCATTCACAGAAATATGGGTGGAATTAAAAACCATCGCATTAGCCAGGTATGGTGGTACAGCCTGTAATCCCAGCACTTGGGAGGCCAAGGCTGGAGGATCTTGAAAATTCAAGACCAGCCTGGGCTACAAAGTGAGTGCATGGCCAGCTTGAACTGCATAGTGAGACCCTGTCTCAAAAAGACAAAAAACAAACAAACAAACAAGCCATCATGTTAAGGGCAATGACTCTTCCTCAGAAAGTTAACTATTGCATGGTTTCTCTAAAACAATACATAAATTTAATATATAGATAATTAAAATAGAGGGAAAAAAGGACACCAGAAAGACTTCTGGTAGTGGTGAAGGGGAAGGCTGCAAGGCAGAGGAAAGAGAAGAGGGGGCGATGGGATTGAAGCTGGAGTCTATTAAATGCAGAGAATTTGCTCCCTAGGCTATAGCTGAGGACTCAACTGCAGCCAACAAACAGGCTTGCAGGGCTCGGACCACTTGCAAGCCCTGTGTCCTTTGAAAGAGGAGTTTCAGAACCCGGAACATCACTTACAGGAGTCTGAAATGATGATAGGAATGAGAGTGGACACTCTGATTTTCACTCTTTCCATTTCCCCGCAAGGCAAATTGTCCTGTAGTCATTTCCAACACTTCTGAATGCCTCTCCGGCTATAGAAAGCATCTGGGTTGCTCCCCAAATAAGAGCCTTTGTTCAAAGAGAGAGTGTGTGGCTTCCCAGTCACTGCCAACAAGGGCCTTCCTACCAGGAGAGGTGCTGCTGCGGGTTCCGACTGAACGCTGCTTTGTGGATGGACGTGATGTCTAGATTGTCTTGTCAAAAATCAGTTCTTTCTTTGAAGGCTCTAATGAAGTCTAGAGAGTTCTAAGTAAAAAACCTAACAGAAAACAAGAGCTTTCCAACACTCAGGGGCTGCAGATATAAGACCCAGAGGACTATTTCACCTGACTTCCTCACCAGGGCTCCACACTCAGGGCCACCTGACTCTGCTTCCTACTAACAAGTCAAGATCTTGGTCCCAGTGCAGAGAGATTCCAGGCTTTGAAGTGTAGTTTTCCTGACCCCTGCTGTGCACACCTGATGATTATTTAACTTCACTGAGACTGGGCTTTCATAGTGCCACATGGAAATTAATAATACTTATTTCTAGACACCAGATCTAACCATGGTGTTCCACAGTCTTAACGTGACTTTCCTTTTTCAAGCCTCAGGGAATCACCATGACAGAGGTGCTGTTATAATCTGATTGTACGAATAGGAAGTCAAGCTTGGAGAGGTCTAGCAACCTCCTCAAAGTTCCACAGTAAGTGGATGGGAGCTGGAGTGTAGGTCAGGCTGACTGGCAGGAGATGCCAGCACAGCAAGTGGGGACACCAAGTGATTCCCCGCTTCCTGGGTTCAGTGTTCTGTAATAGAATCACAGATTATCATACCCCTTCGGTACTGGGGATCAAATTCATGACCTTGTGCTTGCCAAGCAGGCACTTATGCCACTCAGCTAAATCCCCGGCCCTTTATCACTCCTCCTTTTAAAAAATCTCTTTAAGAATATTTTTCCAGCTTGAGGTCTTTTGTATTTTATAGGTTAAAAATAATTTCTTTGCTGAAATAACACTCATTCTGGCATTCCTGGTCTGAATTTTATTAAGTGCTAAGAAACAGTTCACCTCCTCAACTGAACATGAACTTATGGAAGTTGATCAAAGACTGACAATAGAATCAACTTTCACATGTTCCTCCACAGAGGGATTTATGGGTTGCTTTCTCTTTATGCAAAAAATCAAAACTGATGACAAGTGACAGTAACAACATCATGTCTATGTCGAATTGAAAACTCTGACATTGATCTAAATAATTATTCTGAAGATGGAATCAAAACAACAAATTATTTAGGAAACTATCATTCAGAATGTGGCAGATCAAAATCTCTGGAGTAGGCAAATCTTTACACCAAAGATGTGTGAATAACATTTTGACAAAGGAGAAATTTAAAAAACTGGAAAGGCATGAGATGATCACTTGGAGTTTCATTTCAGAGTCTTTCATGAAACAAAATTAGAGGAAATGCTTTAGAAATTGTATGTAAAGAAAAAAGTCAAAGAACAACAAACAAGAATAGATATGATAGACATTAAATCCATTAAGTTGTAGGCTAACAAATTTGAACATTTCAACAAGTATATGGAAAAGATGGAAATCAATAAAGCTGATGAAAGAAAATATAAATCGATAAGGAAAAAAATTTCAAAGGAAAATTTCAAAGGAAAATTCAAAAAATTTTGTTCCCCAAACACTCCAGATTAATAGACAGATTTTTATTATTACTTTAATACCAACTAGCATTATATAGTCGGCCCCAGAAGCAGTGAAAGATGACAGAAGATCCAAATATGGATGACACTTTATACTATAGAAATCTCATGGGTGCCTGTAAGTGTGTAAATTCTAAACAAGACATTAATGAGTCTAATAAAAATCACATAAAAAGAATCCACCATGACCAGAAAGATGTACCACAGGAAGGTAAAAGGCAGTAACGCTCATCAGATAACCAGGAACCAGTGGTTAGACAGCCAGAAAGCACTAACAGTTTAATAAATATCAGAAGATGTTCTGTTCCTTGTCGATGGTCTATGGGAACTAAGATGAGACAGACAATTTCTTATAAAGATAAATATTTCCATTTTCAAAATAAAAATTATCATTTGTTACAGTTAACGCAATAATGTCTCCCCAAGTTCCCACCCCTCTGGGAGGTGGCTGTTTCGCAGAGCACAAAAGCAGACTTCCGGTCAGGAGGCGGGCCTGCTCAGAATTGCGTCACTGGGGGCGTGGCCTGGGAGGGTCTAGCCCCTGGCTCCTCCCTCTTCCTCTCCTCCCTTCCCTATGCCCGGCAAGAGGATGGACTGAAACCGTGAGCCAAAATAAAGGGATCCTCTTTGAAGTTGTGGATGTTGGGTATTTTGTCCCAGTGGTGGATAAGTAAGTAACACACTGTCTTGGTAATGGACCACAGTAGGTATTTCTAGTAAGTCCGGAAAACAAAAATAAAAATGGCCACTTTGCTAATCATTGTCAGTCTTACCCTGGATCTGGAGAACAGAAAGCGGCAGGAATGTCAGTAAAGTAAGTAAGAGCAATAACATTAGAAAGGAAGAGAAGATGACTATTCTTTGAAGATGCTGTTAGCAATCCACCATTTGAATTGTCCAGGTAAGCAGGGAAATAAACAAAAATGCCTAGAAAGCAAAAGAGAGTTCCAGGGTAACAATACCAGCCAGTGGCTTTACAAAAGTTTGCTAAAGGCCAGTTGACACATGATGAAGGAAAGAGATTCTCTCAGTGATTAAGGAGAAAGTGGTAGTTTTCTATTTTCTTAGTTAAAAATACAGTAACGGGGCTGGATGTGTGTCTCAGCAGCAGAATGCTTGCCTATGTGCCAGGCCCTGGGTTCAATTCCAAATACCGCAAAAAATAAATAAGGAAAGAAGAGAGAAAGAACAGCAGCAATAAAATCGATTGAATGATACAAAAAAGTCCTAAAGGAAGAGGGAGACAAGATATATTGCTTAATGGAAACCAAGGTCATGAGACAATCTCCACTGTGTTCAAACCAAGGTAACATTTTAATGCAATTACAATCAAATGTTCAAGCATAGTTTTGTTTGCGATGAGAAATAGTCCTAGAGATTCCACAGGAGAAATAAGTGGAAGTTTGCAGTCCAGCTCAGAAAGTGGAGACACGTGAAGCTAGTACGGAATGTAGACTAAAGTCCCAACAAATAAAGTAAAGCAGTGTGGGCACAAAAATGGAAGGACCGTGGGGGCAGAGTGGATGGCCCAGGAGCAGAAGCACAGTTATCTCTATTAACAATGTGTGGTTAAGATAACTTCCAAAATCAGCAGGAAGATTGTCTGACTTAATGAATGTTGGGGCGGGGGATGCTAAAGGAGGTAGGAGAAAAAGCAAATCTCATTGTTTATGTTATACCATTCCTAAGATCATCCAAACAGCTTTTAGCATCAAGTGTAAAAGCAGATACCATAAACAACCCACAAATGAATACAGAGAAAGGGATATTGAATCCCTGCATGAGGAAGCAGATTCTAATTTAAAGATCAGTGGG
This sequence comes from Cavia porcellus, assembly GCF_034190915.1. NCBI lineage: Eukaryota > Metazoa > Chordata > Mammalia > Rodentia > Caviidae > Cavia > Cavia porcellus. Next base: position 68,760,324 of record NW_026947501.1, on the reverse strand, counting down.
AGAACTATCAAAGCAGAAGAGAGAAAAAAAGACTTCATTACTTCAAAATCTATGTGTTGAAATTTTAAAGAAAATTGAAAGTGAAAAATTGTTGGGAGCCGCGTCTGTGATAGCTCGCCTTGCGCGGCGGACGTGCGGCCTGTGGTAAAGAGCAAAGCCTGAGGTAGATTACCCCTCCCATCGAATATGTTAGTTTCCTGCTTACCGCGTAAACAACCCGCTCAACAATATAGTCTGCCTGGCAACTGATGATGTTAGCCAATCAGCTTGCCTTGTTTACTTTAACATGATTGGACACTGTACCCGTATATATACCGGTGCCACCCCTGGGCGGAAGAAGAAGCCAGATAGAAGCCCGGAAGTAGAAGCCCAAAAGGAGCCGCGGAGAGCGGACCGGTAGAGGCTTTGGGGCAGACTGAAGCACAAAAGGAGCCGCGGGGAGCGGACCAGAGGAGGCTTCAGCTGGGAGAACCCAGGGCAGGCTGTACGGAGAAGGAAAATAAAAAGAAAAGGTTGTCCACTACCAGACTTTGTCGTGTGTCCTTCCTGCCGGCCGGGAGCGGACATCGACATTTGGAGGCCCGCCCGGGGACTGATCACCCCCGAGACGTGGAAGTGGACAACGCTCCAGTACAGAGCTGCGAGACAGGTGAGTTGGGGATAAGCCTGGGCTCTGGGTGGCGCGCACCTACAGGGCTTTTAGACTCCCCTCAGGCTCACGCGTAAGTGGCGGATTCCTTGGGCCTCACGCGGTGAGTAACATATTAAAAGATGGGAAACATGTTAGGTAGCAACACTAAGAGCGAGGGTGGTTGTGGAGAAAGCTCTCAAGAGCTTACAAAAGTACGCAGGGTATCTGAGCAGGCCCAGTCAGGGAGCTCCCGAGAGGGGCCCGTCAAGGGGAACAAGGATGCTAAGGAGGAGGACGGGGCTCTAGCCTCGGAGTCGTCTGACTCCGAGGACGAGGGAAAGTTGAATGGCAAGGAGGCCAAAGAGACCAGCTGTCAGGAGCCTAAGTCGCTCAATAAGGAGTCGCAGGGTTCTTTTCCAGCGTCACGCCGCGAATTGCGCTCTGCTCAACCTGGTCTGCGGAGGAGTAGAGAGCTCCTGAGTGCGCCCCGGCGCGAGAGGGAGGCGGTCCCTCGCCACGAGGCGGCCGCCTGGGAGCTCCCTCCCCTTTCGCCAGAACAGGAAGTGATGCACGGGCCCCCATTTTCCGCCCAATCACGGCCGCTGTCTTATGCTCCGCCGCCGGCGGGTCGGTATTTTTACAGGCGGCTTTGGCAGGGGGGACGCTTGTCTCATGAGGTACATCCACCTGGGATAGATAGTGGCCCCTACGGGATATTTCCTGTACAAGTAGCTATGGGCCAGGGACGCAATGTATGGGAGCCTTTTGAGATAAAGCAGATTAGAGAACTTAAAAATGCAGTTACAACCTTTGGGCCGACTGCGCCTTACACCATTGCCATGCTGGAGAATCTGTCTTCTGGGCCCCTCACCCCCGCGGACTGGATTCAGCTGGCAAAGGCGTGTCTGCCCTCGGGCAGTTACCTGGATTGGCGAGCCTGGTACGCAGAGTTCTCTGCAGAGCAGGCTGAGAGAAACGCCAATCGGGGAAACCGGGGGTGGAACAAGGAAATGCTTATGGGAGAAGGTCGGCACGCTGATGACCAGACCCAGTTCCCCGGCGCTGTCTATGAGCAAATCAATGCCATAGGACTCCGCGCCTGGAAGCAAGTAAGTGGTGCTGGAACAGCCTCCTTGTATCTTTCAAAAATAATTCAGGGTACCACAGAGCCATTTGTTGACTTTGTGGCCCGAATGCAAGATGCTGCCGATAAGATATTTTCTGATCCGGGAGTGGCTCAACCGCTGGTAAGACAGCTGATTTTTGAGCAATGTACAAAGGAGTGCAAGGCAGCGATAGCTCCTCATAAGAACAAGGACCTCAATGCCTGGATTAGGATATGCAGAGAGATAGGGGGGCCGCTCTCCAACTCGGGAGTGGCTGCTCTCCTGGCCGCGGCTATACAGCAGAGGGGACCTCGCGGGTTAGAAGGGGAATGTAAGGCTAAAGGGTGTTTTGCCTGCGGGGAGCCAGGACACATTAAACGTCATTGCCCAAACAATGCAGATGCTAGGCCTCGCCCTAGGAATGAAGAACCATATGTTTGTGGGCGATGTAAGAGGGGATCACACAAAGCTGAGGAGTGTAGGTCGGTCTTTGATGCTCAGGGCAACCGTATTTGTGGACGAGATGCTAGAGGGCCAAAAAACGGCCAGAGGGGGCCCCCTTCACAGGCAGGCCCCCGCCCCAGAGACAGGACAGCTCAGGATGGCAGCCTTCAACAAGGGCCACCCCTGGGTCAGCAGGTGTGGACCTCAGTGTCGCCTCCAGACTTATACAGAAGGTCACCATTAGGACGGATGGCGTTAGGACCCTAAATGACATGCAAAGGCTATTGGGAGACATTAATTGGATTAGGCCATATTTACATATACCAAATTCAGATCTCAAACCCCTGTTCGACCTTCTGAAGGGAGACCCAGATATAGCCTCCCACAGGAGGCTCACTCCTGAGGCAAGAGCTGCCTTACAGAGAGTGGAAAAAGCCTTAGGTGGGGCTACCTTACACAGAATTGAACCAGGGCGACCCTTTGATGTCTGTTTGCTACAGACTAGTCTACAGCCTACAGCGGTGATTTGGCAGAAAGGACCACTACTGTGGATACACCCTAAGGTCTCACCTGCAAAAGTCATAGAGCATTACCCGGAGGCAGTCGCTTCATTGGCCCTTGAAGCGCATAATAGAGCTGTCCAACATTTTGGCTCAGGACCACAAGCCATCCGAGTACCCTATACCGCCAGCCAGATCAAGACCCTGGCTGCCTGCATAGATACCTGGGCCATTCTGAGATGTGTTTTCCATGGGGATATAAACAATCAATACCCTAAAGACCCTATCTTGTCATTTGTCACTCAGCACCCTATAATTTTTCCAAAGGTTACTGCCTCTGAGCCATTAGTCCCAGCAACTACAATATATACAGATGGCTCCAAGACGGGGATAGGCGCCTATGTGATCCTAGGCAAGCCCCCGGTTACCATACAATTTGAACCAGATCAGCCTCAGGTGGTGGAACTGCAGATCGTTAAAATGATTCTTGAACGGTTCTCAGAAGCCATTAATATTGTCTCCGATTCTAGGTATGCGGTCAATGCTATGCAAGTGCTTGAGACTGCTGGTTTAATTAGATCCACTTCCACAGTGGCTGGACTGTTCCTGTCTATCCAGACATTGCTTCAGAACAGACACCATAAGGTCTTCACCACCCACATAAGAGCACATACATCCCTGCCGGGGCCCATGACACAGGGGAATGCGGCTGCTGACACTGCCACTCGCCCGTTATGGATTTTTACCTTACTAACACCAATCGAGCGAGCCCGTGCCTTCCATGATAAGTTTCATGTTAATGCCAGGACACTAGCAAACCATTTCCATGTTTCTAGAGCAGATGCACGAGATATCGTGCGACTATGTGACTCCTGTGCCACATACAAACCTGCCATACCGATGGGAGTAAACCCTCGAGGTTTGATCCCTGGTGATGTTTGGCAGATGGACATCACACATATACAGGAGTTTGGGACTCTTAAATATGTTCATGTTTCCACAGACACCTGTTCTCACGTCATATTCGCAACAGCAGAAACAGGTGAAAAAGTGTCTAATGTGATCAATCATTGCCTGGCAGCTTGGGCCGCATGGGGCAAACCAAAAATATTAAAAACTGATAATGGACCAGCCTATATAGGCAAAGCCTTCAATGAGTTCTGCAAAATGATGGAGGTTCAATTAAAACATGGTATCCCATACAATCCCCAAGGTCAAGGAATCATTGAGAGGGCTCATAGAAGCCTCAAAGAAATTTTACAAAAACAAAAAGGGGGGGTAGGCCAAGGCCTGGCCCCAAAGGCACGATTATCCATGGCACTATTCACACACAATTTTTTAAATTTAAATAATGATAATCGCTCCCCAGCTGTGGAGCACTGCAACCCTTCCCCCAACCATAAAGGGTGGGTGAAGTGGAAAGATGTCCTGACAGGACAATGGATGGGCCCGGATCCAGTGGTCAGCTGGAACCGAGGCGCGGTTTGTGTTTTCCCACAGGAACCGGGACGAGAACCACTGTGGATACCGGAGAGACTGACACGGGCAACAAAGCCCTCGACTGAAGATCAGACCTGCCCTACTGGAGATCCATCACAGACCAACCAATAAGATGAATAGAAATAGCGGTAGCCCGAAATGGACAAGAAGATCCTCAGGCATATGCATGGCTTGCTCAATTGGCCCACGACCGAGTCTAGATATGGCGGGCATCCCTCATTCTCCTCCATAAGGTGACAATACACAGCAGGGTAGGTGAGTCAATGACGGGTAAGAGCGTGCCTCCCCAGCACGACTCGACCTAAGCCAGGCCCTACCCCATCCTGCACGTAAGCCGCTGGACTGTTAGATGCTGCCCAGGTCTAAATTTCTCTCCGAGGGGATTTCTTTACGGAGAGAAAATGAGTGCAAGCTTGTGTGCATCCAGGTTCCGTCCAGTTTGTGCCTGGCCCTAGAAAAAGGACGAGGGCCTCAGGGCCTTGGCAGACCATGGCATGGCCAACCAGGGTCTAAGCCAAGGACCTACGGTGGGCCTACACATAGGGCATAAGCCTCTGCACCCAGTCCAGGAAGGGCTACGATGCGCACATTCATAAAAAATAAAATAGGGGGAGATGTTGGGAGCCGCGTCTGTGATAGCTCGCCTTGCGCGGCGGACGTGCGGCCTGTGGTAAAGAGCAAAGCCTGAGGTAGATTACCCCTCCCATCGAATATGTTAGTTTCCTGCTTACCGCGTAAACAACCCGCTCAACAATATAGTCTGCCTGGCAACTGATGATGTTAGCCAATCAGCTTGCCTTGTTTACTTTAACATGATTGGACACTGTACCCGTATATATACCGGTGCCACCCCTGGGCGGAAGAAGAAGCCAGATAGAAGCCCGGAAGTAGAAGCCCAAAAGGAGCCGCGGAGAGCGGACCGGTAGAGGCTTTGGGGCAGACTGAAGCACAAAAGGAGCCGCGGGGAGCGGACCAGAGGAGGCTTCAGCTGGGAGAACCCAGGGCAGGCTGTACGGAGAAGGAAAATAAAAAGAAAAGGTTGTCCACTACCAGACTTTGTCGTGTGTCCTTCCTGCCGGCCGGGAGCGGACATCGACAAAAAATAAACTGAAGAATATTGGCTGTCTGTATAAGAATCATCAGCATTCCAGCAGGCATGAAGGAGAGTACCCATACAGTCAGGTTGCTGACAGGAGAAATATTTTAAGTAATACATTTATTGATGGGATTAGTAATGACCTCCCCAAAGAGATTGCGTTTGACTCTTTGAAGGATCTTGTGAATATTAATTTACAAGGTAATCTGATTCTGCAGGGAGGGCTGTAGAGATGGGGAGATTATGCTGAATTATTTAAGTGGCCCTAAATGCAACCACAAGGGTCTTTATAAATTTATTTGAGGCTTTTATGCATGCTGTCAAATATTTATCCAGCCTAACAGAGGGGATCTGGCCACACCTCTAAGAGGAAAGGGCAGGGTGCTCACAGAGGCGGGAGGGCAGGGCAGGGGTAGGGCTGCGGGCAGGCCAGGAAGGCTGGCAGCCACAGCAGCTGGAGGAGGGATTGTCTCCTGGAGCGCCCCCTGAAGGGAGCCCGACCCTGCAGACACCTGGAGTTTTCACCCAGTGATGCTAATTTTGTACTTCCAGCCTCCAGAAATATGAGAGATTAAATTTCCTACCCGGCATGATCAGAGCACCAAGAGGAAACAAAGTAAGAAATTACGTTTTACCAATAATCAAAGAACTACCAAATGATGTTTGGTGCTTGCCACACACCAAAAAGTTATTGAAAGGCTTGAAGACGCAGGCACAGAGGACTTATGCTCATGTGCGCTACTGGGGGAGGGGAGGTTGAGGCATGCTGGAGAGTTTGACAATATTTTTTTAAAAGTCTTGCAATTAAAATTCATCATTCTGTCATTTCCATTTCTGAGACACAAATCTACAGGAATAATTATAAAAACTAGAGTCCCGGTTTGTGCAGAAGGTGGTCCATTCCAAGCCTGCAAACTGAGGGAGTGTGGGTCTTTAGTGGGGAACACGGCTGCCACCCAGTCCTGAACTGATTCAGAATATGGACCTTTCATGGTCATTTTGACTCTGGGGAAGAGCCTGAAGCACACGGTGCCGGATCTGATGAATAAGGCCGGTGGGGACACACAGTCATGTTACCACGGGCCTGCCTTCTTGTGGAAGGCACTGGGCACCTGCATTTTTAAAAAAATTCTACTTCGTAAATACACGGAGGAGGGACTTCCAGGACTGCTTCAGCAAGGGGCAAAAACAACAGGATGAGCGTGTTCTAGTAAGATGAATACTGGTGTCAATGAGGCTTTTACTGTAATGCATTTTTAAAAATTTAAGTATTGGGGCTGGGGATTTAGTTCAGTGGTATAAGTGTCTGCCTTGCAAGCGCGTGGTCATTTATTTAATCCCCGGTACTGATTAAAAAAAAACACTCTACATCTTGATTATACCTTATTTATTTAAACTTTATGTCCTTTTTCTCATTGCTAAATATTCTGAAGTAAGCACAAAGTCTTCTTTACTGGAAATGAATGGCATAAATTGCGTGGGATCCACTCCCAGGAAAACAGTGATAACTCCCGTTACCCTCCTATTTACCTTTGCCAGGCCTCAGAGAGAGCTAGCCTTGTCAGGGGCACATGAACCCGTCCCCGTTTATGCCCACGTCTTGTTCCATCTTTTCTCATGTTTCTGCCTGTAATTTGACCTAAGTGCCTTTCTTCTTTGCAAGGGAAGTAACTATGCTTTTTGAGATATCCTTTGGAAGCAAAATGTCACAGAAATGTTCCAACACCACCACGTTTCGGAGTGTCTGTTTAAATCATGTCACCAGCTTTGATTCCTACACTTATTTCCCTTTCTTGCCTTTTGGCAGCTGATTCTAAAAGTCATCTTCTCTCCACTTCCTCCAGCCTTAGTGTCTCAAAGCACCCACCTGATTGAAGCATAGCGTGGCTTTCTGTAATTTTTTTTTCAAAGTTTAGTTGTCTCAGTCTTTGAAGGGAAGTGAGAAACATGACTAAAACAGAGGAAATGAAAGTCTCACACAGTGAAATAATGGTGGATTTCAGTTGGCTGATGTGTCATCAATCTCCATAGAGATGTGTGAAAAGTTTCCATTTGATGTCCTTCCCTGGACCTGACAGCTACCCTCCCAGAGCATGAATTCAAAATAAGGATATTCACTGTGTTTACTCAAACATCCTCCCAACCAAAGCAAAGGCTATGCAGAGAGTCTGATTTGAGGAGGAAGACAACTTATGTGGACCACTGACCATCCTTTCAATGGGGAGTCGCCCAGCTGACCAAAGCCAGGTGGTGGCGACAGGCGTGGGTTAATGTGCTAGACTCTGTTGTGGCTGGAACAGTCCTCAGGTTGAGGGCCCAGGTACCTGGGTCTTTGGGTCAGCTCTGGCTTGCAATCATGCTGTGACCTGGCCATTCATGTCAGGGAGTTTGTCATCTTGCCCCTGCAGAGCAGCACCTTCCTCTCTGAGGCTCCCTGGCTCAGTGTTTGGTACCACCATGTTCCCTGGCTGATGGGCCAGGAACCACAAGTCATGCTCGACTCCTCTTCCCTGTCACCTTCTAACCTGACTCCAGCTCATCTCCTCTCTCCATCCTTCTTGCCCTTATCCTAACCCAAGCAGCTTTCTGCAGGACCAGTGCCGTGCTTCCGGTCTGGGGTGAGATCCAGTCTCACTCCTTGATGCAGTCCAAAATTCTTCAAAATGTGGTCATCTTTTATTGCTGAGAAGACCACTGGGACTTTGATGTTGATTGTATTGAATCTGTATATGACTTGGGTAGCATGAACAGTTTAATAATATCAATTCTTCCAATCTATAAACATGAGCTATCTTTCATGTATTAAATAATTCTAAATTTCACATGGAATCATAAAGGACATCAAAGAACCAAAGCAATTTTAAGTGGGAGGGGGGAGTTGAAAACGTTGTACTTCCTGAATTAAAATTATATTATGAAGCTATCACAATCAAACAATCTCACACTAGCATAAAAACAGGCAAGTACACCAATGGAACCCAACAGAGAATCTGTAAATAAAGTTCAGCATATGGAGTTGCTTGACTTTTGATTAGTACACCAAAAAGGTAGGGAGAGACAGTCTTTTCCATAAAGTATGCTGGGAAAACTGGATATCCACATTCAAAAAATGAACTTGGACCTTTACACACAAAAGTCAACCCAATGCTTTGAAGATTTAAGTAGAAGAATTAAAATCATAAAACTCTTTGAAGAAAACATAAAAGCTCCTAGATGTTGCCCCGGGGGTAATTTTTGCACATCACAACAAAAACTTACATCACAAAAGCAAAAATAAACACATGAGATTATAGAAAACTAAAATCTTCTCTAAAGAACAGGAAGCAACCAGCAAAAGGAAAGGGTAGCCCTTGCAAACCAGAGATCCAGCAATAGGTCAGTGTACAAAGCACAAAGGAAAAAAAAATTACATAACAATGCAAAAACAAAAACAACAAACAAAACCAACCCAGTTAAAAAGCAGCAAAAAATCTGGACAGCCATCTGTCCAAATGAGACAGCAGGTACATGAAAAGATGACTAATGTCATTAAACATCAGAGAAATGCAAATCAGAACCACAGAGACATTAACTCACGCTTGTTAGGATGACTGTTATCAAGCAGAAAAGAGGACAGTGCTGGTGAAGGTGTGGGGAAAAGAGACCCTCGTCTCCTGTGGAAGGGAAAGTGGCTTGGTGTAGCTGTTATGGAAAATAATGATTCCCAAAGAAATTTAAAATAGGAGGGCCATGTGGCCGCACCAGCCCTGCTCTGGGCATATGCCGAAGGAAAAGAAACCACGCCCCAGAAAGACACTTGCTTTCCCATGGTGCTTGCAGTGTTGCTCGCAATACCAGGGTCTGGAAACTGTAAATACAGTGGTAGTGGCCACTAGTGAAGGAATGGATGGCGAGGAAGAGCGGTGACCAGGGTGGTGATGGGGACTGGAGAGCTGGGATGCGGCAGGCGATTTCCCCAGCCACGACAGCTCCAGCACCTGCAAGCTGCCACCTTCCTGGCCAGTTCAGAGCACAGGTGTGACCTTCCAGCCTGGATCTTCCAGCCCTGTGTCGTCCTGCTTCCTCCTCCTCCCTCATCCATTTTTCTCTCTCCCCATCCTGTCTCTGTGCTCTAGTCCTTCTGGATTTTCTGCCTGTGAATGAGTGCCAGGGCCTCCCACAAACTGTTCTTTCTCCTGGAACCCTTTCTCATTCCCCCTCTCTCTCCAAACCAGTTCTAGCTCAGACAAACCCTAGCCAGGGGTCAGACATCTACAGTCACTTCCACAGGAAGACCCTCCCTGAGCCCTGGATGACACTTCATGGAGCTGTGGGGTGACCTTCCCAAGGTCACAGTGCCCTTGCCACTTGTGGTGCACCACAAGGACATGGGCCACACCTGATGTGCTCAGAGCTGTAGCTCCAGCACCCAACTCAGAGCTTAACTCTACCTCCTCCATGGTCCGGGGGCTCCTGTTCCCCCTCATCCCACACCCATGGCCTCAGGATATCCACCAGGAGCCGGGGCCTCTTGTCAGGCCTCTCCTCCCCGCCTAGCCCATGCCCACCCACCCTGCCTCTGAGCCCCTTTCTGATAGTATCCTGGCCATGTCACTCCAGTGCTGCCGAAACACCCAGATTCCCTGTTCTCCCTGCATGCAGCTGTCTGGGTTCCTTGAACAGGTTCTTCATTTCACCAATGAGCTCTCATCGGACCCCAGGGCCTCCAAGTTATTTTCCCTGGGCTCTGCCCCATCTCAGTGCCTTTTCTTACTCCCTTTCTCTGGGATGTCTCTGCTCCACCCCCACTCTCTGCCCAGCTCCTGCTCATGGTGGAGGGTTCAGTTTAGAGGCCGCCTCTTCTGGGCAGCCTTCCTTGATTCACTGCACCCCTCTGCAACCTGCATGAGTGTCCTCTTTGCAGAGACCACACACAAGTACAAAGGTCTGCCTGCTTCTAAGCAGCAGGCCAGACCAGCAGAATAGGAAAAACAATGAAGGAGGTGGCGTTAACTAATGTCTTGGAAAGATGCTCAAAATACACGCATTAAAGGAGCAAACTGCAGAGCAGCGTTTGTGGCATGACCCCATATGGATCATGTGGTGGGAATACAACAGATTACATACGTAGATTTTAAAGCGCGGAACAAACACGAATCAAATGTACTTCGAGCCGTCGACATCGTCATTGTGTTTGGGTTTGAGCATCCCATAGGGCTTCAATGCACTGTGTATTCTGCCTGGAAACCATGACTCCCAACTCTTCTCCAGTGATAAGTAGAAGGCTGGACCCCTCAGGAATCGGAATGGGTAGGGGTGAGTTCTGCAGAAATCATCTCCACCCCACCCACGGTGACAGTGAGAGCCAGTGTGGTGGCTGGGAGGCTGTACCTACCTTTCCCAGCAGCTCTGGCAGCCCCAGCAGCTGCCCTGCAAACACACCCACGCAGATGAAGATGGCAGTCACCTGCCCCAGGGAGCCACGGATCTCCTTGGGCGAGATCTCGTTGAGGTACATGGGGAGCACACTGAGGGCGATGCCTGGGGAGGAGGAAAGCAGCCATGAGACAGGGGTCTCCTGGGGTCAGGCACTCAGGACCTATGCCAGCCTCAAGCTGCTTTGCTCTGGATGACAAATGGCACTGCAGCCTCAGCCTTGCTCCTGCCAGGCACACAGCTCGGGTGGCTTTCACACACTCTCATTGTCTCCCCCATTGAGTGTGGCTTGAGGCCAGCTGCACACTGAGGACATGGATGGTGGAGGTGGAGGTGGTAGTGGTGACAGTGATGGTGGCTGTCATGGTGAATGTGGTGGTCATGGTGAAGGTGGTGATTACACTGACGATGGTGATGGTGATGGCGGTGGTGATGGTGTTGGTGACGATGGTGCTGATGATGCCAATGATGGCATTGGAGATGAAGGTGGTGATGGTGGTAGTGATGATGGTGATGGTGGTGACTGTGATGGCGGTAATGGTGGTGATGATATCACCATCATCATGGTGATTATGATGATGGTGGAGGTGTTGGTAGTGGTGGTGATAATAATAACTGCAATCAATATACATTGTCCTTATCGCATAGCAGGGGTCCTACTGATGAGGGCTTCACATGTATTCAGTTGCTTGCTTTTCACAACAACTTTCTGAAGTACATGCACTATTATTATCTCGATTCTAAAGATGAGGAACCTAGGGTACAGAGAGGTTGAGTGACTCCTAAATCCCCAAGAGGTTATTTTGCCCAATTCAGTCCTAGTAGCTCCCTGGAACATGAGCTTCCCTCCTAGCTGGCATTTTCTAAGGCAGGACTCAATTATGGCTGACACAAAACAGATCCATTTTACAGCATGGCTCAGTCACATGTGATCTCCTTAACGCTGTGATACATCTACATGTTTGGGGTTTACTAGACATGGCTCCCATGAAGTAATAGTTATAAAGCTGTTTTACAACTGCACACACTTGTTTGCACAATAATATGAGAACTTGTCAGTGTCAAGAAGCCCTGTGTCACTTGATCCCAGGAGGAGTATTTGCAAGCCACTCTCACCCTGCGAGGGTCCTGGCTAGGTCAGAGCCCAGACCGTGGGAGGGATGAAAAGACACGTTGGACCCCTGGCTCACATGTGGTCACCCGATCGACATCTACACATCTGTCAGCTTGTTTACCCTGATGCTCCGCCTCCCACTGGAGATGGTGGCATCAGCTCCCCTCAAGCAGCGAGGAATGACAGAACAGGCAGGGTGGAAGAAGCGAGGGTCATCATGCACGTTGTGCCGCTCATGTCTGTAGCTCACTGGTGAGGTGGGCACGGTGCAGTGTGGGGTTGGGCACTGAAAACTTACAGGATGCTGAGCTGAGCACCACATACATTAAGCTGTCAATGCAGGGTGACTGCTATTCCTTGCCAACTGCAAAGTACATGGGAAGAAAAGAGTAGAGGGGCTAAACCAGTAGGAAAGGAAGATGTAGACTTCTAAGAAGTCAGCAGCTTGACTACTAACTCATCCGTTCATAGAACTTCTGAGTCCTGGACACAACAGGACTACTGGCCATTCTGGGCCCAGTGTATGGTGCCACGCATCTGCGCATGAGCAGTCTCTGCTGGCTGCTGACATCATCCTCCCCAGGTGACTGGGCTTTGCTGTTCACTGAGTGCATGCTGAGTGTCTTCTGTTTTATGGTACCAGCTTGGCTCTTCTTTTGCATTCATCCCTCTGTTCTCAGAGCTTGAAGATCACTCCTTCCTGCCATTCCTGGTCAGTTCAGGGTCTCCTCTCATAGTGGGTTAACTGGTGCCCACCAAAACATACGTTGAAAAAATATTATCTCCTGGACATATGATCTTACTTGAAAATTGGATCTTTGCTGAGTTGATCAAGTTAGGATGAGATCATAATGAATGAACATTGGCCCCCAAACATTTCTAGCAGAAATGTCACAAGAACACAGAGAGAATCAAGAAAAGAAAGAACTGCAGGGATGGAGAGATGCAGGAAGAGGAAGGACTGGTGAAGATGAAGAGACACAGGAAGAGGGAGGACGGGCGGAGATGGAGACACACAGAAAGGGTAAGGGGAGGTGGAGATGGAGACACAGGAACGGGAAGGAGAGGTGGAGATGGAGACACAGGAAGGGGGAAGATGAGTGAAGATGAGGAGACAGGAAGAGCTAAGATTTTTAAGATGGAGACATAGCAGGATAGACTGTGAAGATGGAGACATGGGGAGGACCGTGAAGATGAAGGGACAGGAAGAGGAAGGATTGCTAAGATGGAGAGATTACTGTGGGGCATTAACAAGACAGTACCTTCAATATTGCTCAACACCGGGAGTTGGGGAGAGGCCTGGAACAGTGTCTTCATCAGAGCCTCAAGAAGGATCCAACTCTTCTGATAACTTGTTCTTGCACTTCTGGACTCCAAAATTGTGTGTTCTAATTCATTTAGTTTTTGATGCTTTGTCCCAGCAGCCACAGGACACTGACACCTCCCCACCGATGCCTTTCCTGACCATAGTACAGAAGTCAGCCCTTCCCATCCTCATCATCTTCATCTCCTTGGACTCTGTGCTGTCCAGAAGTATCATCCTTCCCGCTTAGCCATGGGCTTCCCTTCAGGGCCCTGTGGATGCTTGGCACCATGGTTACAACCAAACTAGACTATGTTTCTTTCTCTACCTAAACCTGTAATAAATGTGGCACAATGAGAGATTAAGAAACACTAATGATAAAATAGAAAATTATACCAATATATTTTAATACAAGTTATTTAGAACTTAGGTATTGTTTCTGGAATTTCCCACTTCATGCCACTGACATAGGCTTGCAGCCTGGGAGTATGGGTTGGCCCAGGAAGTTCATAGCACAGACATGTCCCACACAACCTACCTGCACAACACTCCTCTGTGTGCCTATTTTGACTTTGGAATCTACATGAATCTGCCTCCAGTGGTATACTGTATTAACATTTGTTTCCATGTTTAAAAAAATTAATGTTTTTTTCTTATTTAAGCATTCTAGAAAAGGTCCATTATAGGAAGGTGTCCTGTGTGTTACAGTTTACATTTAAATGTCCCTCAGTAATCTAAGGTTCAGAGGAGGGGCCTGGTTAGAAGAGACTTGTCACTGTATATCTGACACGCAAACTGAGACTTAAAGGAAGAAATGTTTGTTTTGGCTCATGATTTCAAGGGTTCAGTCCATAGTCAGCTGGCTCTGAGGCAGAGGGGGTGTGAGGAGGGTCTGGCAGAGAAGATCTGCTTTTCCCATGGCAACTAGGAAGTAGAGAGAGAGAAGAGAGGAGCTGGGGACAAGAACATGCCATTACAGGTCACTGCAGCAAATCACCTCCAGCCAGGGCCTACAGTTCAACAGCACATTTCACTGTGAACAGCATCCATGGTCCAGCTGTCTGCCAAAGACCCCTGCTCTGAACACATGAGACTTTGGGTGGGGGCGGAGGGGACATCCTAGATCTAAATCAAAACAGAGGAGACCACAGTTTTCCAAAGAAATGGCCAGCTGTTCTTACTGATAAACTTTCTGTAGTGGTTTCCCTTATACAAGAATGCCAAGATGAAGGGGTAATTTCTTCCCAAGTGTGGACGATTACTAAGTCCTGAATTGTTCCTCATAGCGGGACAGTGAGAGAACAGTCTTTTCTCCTGGTTCTACTTGCAACGCACCTTCCCCTTACTCTCCTGGTCTGAGATGTGTGTTTCTAAGCCCCTCACTTAGAAGGCCAAGTATCCCCAGCATTGCAGTCAGTAAAGAAAGGAATCACTTCTCACAAGTGCACACCAGGCTAGGCCGTGTGTATGCCTGTGTGTGCGTGTGTGTGTGTGTGTGCCTGTGTATGTGATACACAGTTTCAGTTCAGCCTGATTATGACTCTTCGTATGACTGTTCTCATTTCCATTTTATAAGTGGGGAGACTGAGGCTGAGATCCTCTAAGTGACTTTCTAAAAGTCAGAAATTGGTAAGTGGCAGAACTGAATGGAAGCACGGGTATTCCCCATCTCAAGGCTTGCCATCCTCCCACAAATATCTAAAAGTAACGCTTTGCAGATCTTCATGTTTAGAAAGAAAGCAGTTCTTCCATTTGTTTAAATAGTGTATTCAAGTCTCCAAATCTCACTCCTGCAGCTGGAATCTTTACCACCTTCCTTAGCACTGTGGTGTCTGCTCTATACCTTTGCTTCCTGGACACCTGGCCAGCCTGATTCCACTCCTGGACCTCATTATGTTCGCTGTGCAGAAGGAGGAAGAGGACAAGGAGGAGGGGGGAGAGGGGGAGGGGGAGGAATCCTATTGAAACACAGCAGTTCATGTCCCCCTCTCTGGTGCCCCCCCAGGTTCCCCTTGTGAACCCGTCTATGGCTAAGGCCCTCTGTGATCTCACCCCAGCTCCTTTACAGTCTCAACAGTTGCCACTCCCCCACCCTCACTCACGATGCCCAAACCACACTGCCCCTCACCGTCCCTCAGATTGGCCACGTAGCCCTCCCCCGGTGCCACCATCCTCTCGCCGGAAGCCTGATTGCTCAGACCCACGCCCTCAGCTCTCATGCTGGTCTCTGCTTGTGACTCTTCCTCTGAGTAGTCTTCCCTGACCGGCCTTTCTAAAGTAGCCCCTGCGACCCTGCTACCTTTTCTTCCCAGGACTTAGGTGTATAACTGTGTAACGTGTCACCCTCCTAGAACCTAAGACCCACATCAGGGCCTTCTTTACCATCCTGTCCCCAGCACACAGAACACCAGGAATGCTCGGTGAATAAATGTAAGAAAGAATGAGTCAAAGGCCCAGGTGGAAACATAATCCTCATAAAAGCTCCCCAGAAACCACAGATGGCACTAGCATGTGGACTTAACGGTGAGGGTGACAAGGGAAGGTGTGACGCATTAAGATCTTCCAAGCATTTGCAGTTGACATGGATCTACCCAGCCTAGGGTAGACTCCATTACCCTCTTTCCCCCCAAATAAGACGCAGCCCTACAAAGCAGCAGGAGAATAGTGATGTATGATAAGGCCAGTATGAACTGATTGGGGCTGGTATTTTTGATCTCTAGTTTTCAAGGCTGGTTATTTCCTGGCTTGCTCTTATTTTTGAGGAAAGAGAGCAGGGTATTGGAGTCCTATGGGTGAAGTGGTTTATCCCATGGACCCCATCACCACCAACACTTCACACAGGATGCCAGTGTCCTTGGTCCCTACAAACTCAATGCCACTTAGCGGCCCCAGTGTGTGACACCCGAAAGGCATCTAGACAATCCCAGAACAGTGTTGTTGTCCCCTCTCCCTCCACAGCAAAGTCTCACCTCCGTCCACGCCCATGATGAAGCGTCCCACGATGAGCATTTCAAAGGCACCTGCCTGGAGAGAACAGGCCATCAGCAATGCAGCGGAAATCGCGAAGCCATTGTTGACCAGCAGCATGTGCTTCCTGGAAAGAAAGGAGGTGCTCATGAGGACAGCCTGCTGTGAGGCGCATCACTCACCCATCTGTCCTAGGACTTCAGAGAATTTAGCAGTGCAAGGTGCAGGCACCAGGGGAAGAGCGCTGGTCTAGGAATTAGGCTGTGTGACCAGGAGCAAGGCTCACATGGGTCAGTGAGGTCACTTCAAAGTGACCTTCATCCCTAGCATCCATGAATTCCCTGTTGTAGCATTTTATTTCATCCATTCTAAGACTTTTGTTTAAGCTCTCTGAAAAGCAAGGACATCTTATGATGCATGAGTGAGGATCCAGGCAGGAAAAGGGAATCTTATTTTCATGGAGAGAATTTAACACAGGGAGTTTGTCAAGCAAGTATCAAAGGACGGTGCTGCTCAAATGGGAGACTCCTGGAAGTGGTGCTGATAACTTGGAGACTTGGGAGGGGGGCCCTGAAAGCTGGCTCAGAGCATTGGGTATCCCCTCTGAGGAATGCCGGGAGGCTAGTTCTGGGGACAGGCCAGAAGCTGCAAGCTTGAGTCAACTGCCACAGTCATTGCTGAGAAAGGCAGGAAATTCAGGCCCCAAAACTGACCAGGTCCTTTCTACTTCTCCTAATGCCCCACTGGTAAAGGACAAATGTGAAGGGGTAGGTACAGCTCCCAGCCGCAGCATCTAAAAGTGGGACACAGCGGGCCAAGTGTGGAGTTAACTTGATAGCCAGCATGGTCACCTACAGCTTTCATTGGCTCCTTCTTCTCCCATTCTCTCTCTCCTTCTTTCTCTTAGTGGTACACAAAATAACAATATGGAGAATCAGCCGCTCCCAAGATCTGGCCATGGTGGAATTTAGGCTGCTGCACAAGGAAGCAATTTGCCCGCCTTCTTGGTAAGCACCCCTGGTGTGAGCCAGGAGAAGGACCAGTCAATGGCTCCCATGAGCTACTAGTGCTCAGGCTGAGAATCAACCACCCTCACCTACCCCTGGAGACAGAGGTCTGAGCATCTCTTGGGAGGAGGACCATATGCAGTATAACAAATATGGGGGATTTTCTTGTATCTTTGTGTGAAGGCAAAGATTGTTTTTACTGTTTTGTTTTGTTATGGTTGTTTTGCTCTATTCAATATTCTCTTTCAATTGGTTTTATAATGTTCTGTTTTTGGTTTGATTTCACTATACCTAACTGACTGGACAACTGTTGTGAAGATAATGAGATATACCATAGTACCTATTACCACCATCCCAGTATCCTGCTGTGAAGTTCTGTACCAATTTCGCTGCATTGTCTCAGTTGGCTTTGTTCTGTGTTGTTCTGTTGTATTTTTACTACCTTCAAAGCAAAATTAAAAAAAAAATACTTCTTGTACCCGTGGCATGTTGGATTTGATCGATTATAGTCCTAAGTAAAAGGCCAGACCAACTTGCTCAAGCAAGGCTGGGCAAATGCTCATGGCAATAGTTATTAACTGCTGCATGCCAGAAGTAGCACTGTTTCACGAACAGGTCCCCCTTCCGCACTGTTCAGACACACGACTCATCATAGCCCTGAATTCCTGCAGCAGCTCTGTGGTTCAGGTGCCAAGAGACTTTGTGGTCCTTTGTTCTGCTTTCTTCTCCTTACTTGGAAAATGACTGCCAGCTCATTGCTGAACTTCGCTAGGTGAGAGACCCCCTGTAAGCATGGGGAAGAGGAGCTCATCCCTTCCTCACCTCAGCCCTGGAAGGTAGATGTAGACATTGCAGCCCTGGAAGGTAGGCCTTCATGATGGAAACAAAGCACACAGTTCAGCAGATACTTAAAAATTCCACTCAAGACTGACCTCCCTGATTCAGGTGGGCAAGGTTACAGACTCTGGCTTTTGGGAGAAGAGTCAGGGGGTGCTCATTTCTGTCTCTGGCTAAACCTTGAAATCCAGTGGTAGCTCTCTCGGGCTTCCCCATGGTCCTCACTGGAGCCCACGCAGCCTGAGGAGGCAGCTGGCAATGGCTGGGAGCAGGGAGGAACAGGAGACCTGCAGCCAGCAGCCTGAGCCAACAGGGCATCTTCACAGGCCTTGCTCGGGTCCCCACTTGGAAGACGCCCACGGAGTGCCAGGGACCAAACATGCCAGGGAGTGAGGGAGTCACTCCTGGCCTCATCATATGGTGCTTGACAGTTTCTTAGGGACACACTCATCAAATGAGTTGGTACATGAAAGCCAGGAAAAAGCAAAGCTAGAAATTCCACTCAACTCAGCCATTTTCCTTTAAAGTATCTCTCCAAAGAGTTAAAGACCTCATATCACAGTGATGTGTGCTTATCCATGTTTACTGCAGCACAATTCGAACATCTGAGTCTTGGAAGCAGCCCCTTTGTCTGCCAAGAGATGAAGAAAATGCAGTATTTACACACAATGGGGTTAGAGCAGAATTTAGAAAAAATCAGTTTTTCTATCTCAGCCTTGAGCAGTTCCCCCTTGGACTCCGTTCTCTATAACCCAGGGCCACAGCTACGGATAAGGCTAACAGCTACATTCCTGTAAGTCGAGTCCTGTGATGTCCTGGCTTCTCAGGCATCTGCTTACCTTCAAGGCTGACCTCTGCTTAGATACTGATAAGGCAGACGATCACTGTTTCTGTGGAACAAGCCCAGTGACATCCTGCGACCTGCTTTCTTTCAGGAGATGCAGATAAGATTGACAAGTGTATTCTGTACACAGAGTCCTGTGACATCCCAGAATTCTTGAAATCTGTCTTCTTCACGGCTGAATTGTAAACTGTCTCCGTAAATAACTGCTTTTGTCTCAGCTTCTTTAACCCCACTTGCACCCCAACTCTCTCAACAAAATGTATAAAAAAGGGAGAGTCTCCTTTGTTCAGAGCTCAGTCTTTTGGCCAGGAGTCTACTGAGCCAGGAGTACACATCAAAAATCCTCCTGATTCACCCTCAGCCTCTCCAATCTCTTCAGTTATGCAACAGAGTACTACTGGACCATAAAGAAGGAAAAATCTGAGTCACTTATAGAAAAATGGTTGTACTTTGTGATCATTACGTTAAGGGAAATAATTCAGACCCAGGAGCTTAATAGTACATGGTTTCTCTTATATGAGAAGCCCAAAGTATAAATAAAGAGCAAACTGAAGGACAGATAATAGGAGACAGGGAGAGAGCTTTTGCAAATATGAAGAGGACCAAGAGATGGAGGGAAGGGAAGGGGATAGAAAAAGCACGAAGATGTGCCGGGTCCCTGCACTAGCTCGCCATGATGAATGTGATCACATCTTGCAGGCGCGCTAGTCAGAAGAGGAACTTAAAAGTAGCTCTTTACTGAACAGACAGTGAGAAGCAAGGGGCTGAATTAGAAATGAAAGCCCGCTCCTCCTCCCCTCCCCTGCTCTGGGGCCCTGCTAGTTCCGACGGCCGTTGGACACTGGATAGCACGAATGGTAATCAGAAGAGTAATTGGCCTCTCTGAGCGGCTTTCAAGCCTGGCTGTTCTGAGTGTCACCAACGGTGCTAACAGACACAGTCCTTGTTGCTCAGTGGCAGTGATATGCCCTGGCATGGGTGGCTAGGCAGTTCCACTATGAGAACACTATGGAGTGTGCCCACCGTAAAGTGACTTTGAAGTCACAGGGCCACCTGGAAGTACACACAATGTGACAACGTTGACCAAACCGTCCTCACCCTATACATGACTGTAGAGAGCTTCTCGGATTAGCCACTCAAGAATCCCACCCCACAGTGCAGGCTCTGGTACAATTCCAGGAGCCCTGTGGCTTTCACAGTAAAGATCTAATTTGAACTTTAATGCCTACACCCTATTTTTCAACAAAGATACTTCTAATTCACGGAAGCCAGAACAAAAGCCGCTGTCAGCTAAAACTCTCCAGGCTGCCACCTCTGGGTGGCGCTGTCTGCCCTGCCCCTGTGCACCTCAGATTGCCAGGGCTGTACCCACCAGCCCCTGCATAGGAGGGAACTCACTTCTTGTCTACCCTGCTGGTCTCATCCACACCCTGCCTCTCTGTACCCATTCTCTGCAACTGCTGTCTCTTGCTTCTTTCTCTCTGGGTCCAGCCTCCTGTGAGGTGAGCTGTGTGCTTTTGCCCCTAGGACTCCAGACACATCTTGTGAAGGTCATCCATGTCTACTTAGGCAAATGCACTTGACTTTCTGTGCTCTGCTTGTGCAGCTTCTTGGCAGCTCTGGACGGGGCCGACCACCTCCTCCTTGTGGAAGCACGGTCCTCCTGGGCACCTGGCATTTGCGTTGGTCTGTGTTTCTCTCCCAAGCCACTGACCTTGGAGTGTCCCAGAGCTCCAGCTCATTCCCCCTCTCCTCTTCTCCTTTCCCGAGTGCCATCACCCAGTCGCATAAGGATTGCCTTCCTCTGTGCTAATTCTGAATGCTCCCTGGCCACCTCTCCCCACCACAGCTGCACATTTAACTGCCTGCTGGACCTTTCTTCAGGGAGAACTGGCAGACATATCAAGCTGTGCATGCAAACCAAACTCTTGAAACCTGCCTGCTCACCGCATCCTACTGTGTGCATTTCACCTCCTCTTTCCTCACCCCCCCATTTGATAGAGCATCTGTTTTCCTAGCAGCACAGGCCAAAAATTGAAGAGTAACATTAAAGTCTTTTATTTTCTCCTCCGTATCCAGTCCGTCACTGAGTTGTGTCTACACTGCTTCCAGAGCATGAGCTGCTTCAAAGCTCTCTCCATTTCCAGCCTCGCAGTGTGGCCGTGAACAGGCCACCTTCAGCTCACGTCACTGTCCCCCACCGCAGCAGCCTCCATCCTGAATGCTGTCACCTACTGTGCACAGAACAGCTGCGTGTCCTTTCAGACACACCCGATGTCCACTCCCCCTTTAAACCTAGTGCTTCTCTAACCAGCACTGCATGAGATGGCCTTTGTCACCCCATGTCATTGTCTGTCACTCTTACTCCCAGGCCCATGGCTCTGATCTTATGAGCCTGTTGTGGTCTCGGCCAGCAGGGCTGGCTCCCCATTCCCGGCCCCTGTCCTTGCTGTCTCCTCCCGCTGCTGCCGTCCCCTCTGGGTGCTGTGGGACTGACTGATCTCATCTAACATGTCCCTCCTGACACTGTCTGTAAAAAGGCTGCTCCCAGCCGCAGAGCCCTTCTCCTCAGCCCCTCCACCGGCTCACTCTGCACATCCTCAGCACCAGAAGAAACTGTCCTTTGGACCTTTGTGTTTTACTTCCAATGAAATGTAAGCTTCACAGGGTGGAAATTTATTATTGTTATAGAAGCTTAAGCAACTCAATGGGTTTCCGGCCCATGTAGGAGCCCCAGGCACATTAAACCCCAGGAGGCAGGGCATGGGGACCCAGGCTTCCTCTCTGCTTGGGTCTGTCCCGAGCCTCAGTTCATTTGGAACATATAGGACTCTGCCTCCTCCATCACTGCTTGGACAGCCCCACCCAGTGTCTTGATTCCCTTACTTATGAAATGTGTACCAACACTCATCTTGGAAGGCTTCTTACAATTAGATGGGGTATAGGCCCGGGATTTAGCTCAGTGGCACAAATACCTGCCTGACAAGCACAAGATCATGAGTTCAATCCCCGGTACCAAAAAACAAAACAAAAAAACCAAAAAACAATTAGATGGTGTATGTGACATTCTTAGGGTAGCATCTATGAGTTGTTTGGATCCTCAAAAAAATGAAAAAAGAAGTGAAAATGATGGTGAGACCTGAAAAATTCAGAGTGCAGTTGGTTCTAAGCACTTTATACCCACTGTACAAGTTGCCTTATTTCACACACAGGGAAACAGATCAGGAATCAGGTTCATCATGGTGATGGCTCTATGAAACGGAAGATCTGGCATTCTGTAAACACAGTTCTAAGCCACCTGCAAGGGCAGCCAAGTTACTCAATTTATTCCTCCAACAATCATTCATTTAATTGACATTCATTGCTCTTCCCAATAAGCAAGTTTTTAAAAGTAGCATTTCAGGTGGTGATAGACACTGTAAAGACAACTACACCAGAGAGAGAGAGAGAGAGAGAGAGAGAGAGAGAGAGAGAGAGAGAGAGAGAGAGAGAGAGAGAGAGACAGAGAGAGACAGAGAGACAGAGAGAGAGAGAGAGAATTTTGCATATGGTGTCCCTGTG
Organism: Cavia porcellus; assembly: GCF_034190915.1. Taxonomy (NCBI): domain Eukaryota; kingdom Metazoa; phylum Chordata; class Mammalia; order Rodentia; family Caviidae; genus Cavia; species Cavia porcellus. Next base: position 68,737,999 of record NW_026947501.1, on the reverse strand, counting down.
ACAGTGACATCTGAACACAGAAGTGAGGACAGAGAGTAAAAGAATCATGTGGCCATGTGGGAGCTGCACTGCAGCAGAAAGGTTTGAATAGCCAGGGTCGGTCTATCCCAGGAACATCAGCGTGGCCAGTATTCCTGAAGGCAGTGGAGGGTCACACAGCAAGTGACAGGGGAGGGGACTGGCAGAGGAGCTTGTAAGGCTCCTCTATGCCCCCAGGAGGACTGTCATTTCCACCTGGGGAGCTAGGCAGTCCCTAGAAGTTTCTAAGAAGAGGAATGGCATGGCCTGACATAACAGGGTGCCCGCCCAGTCTTCTGTGTGGCTCAAAGACAGGAGGAGTGGGTGAGGCAATGCAGAGGCTCACTCAGAACCATTGCGAGAGGTAGAGGGAATGCTGATGTGGTTGGTAATTGTGATCTTTGAGCCTGAGTGGACTGGGAAATGTGTAGAGTCTATGGATGATTGACATATACGCTGTGAACTGAGGAGGGAAGACCCGTCCTGGATATGGCTGCACTGACCAATGGGCTTGTAGCCAGGATGGAATAAAAAGGGAAAGAAGCATGAAGTCTCCTTTGCTTCTTCAGAGGAGCTCTGGGTTTTGCCATCACCGTTAGACATTCATCACTTGTTCACCCAAGCTTCCAGCGGAGACTCTTCATGCTTCCAGCACAGACACAGAAGTTTTCCAATATGGACTTGCACGGCACTCTGCAGTGAGCTCCAGGCCTTTGGCCTAAGCCTGGCTCCTCTAGGTCTCTAGAGAGAAGTTGGCATTTTGCATTCTTCCACCTTTGATTCCACAGACAGTTATTGTAAGCCTGCCTTGTAAATCCTTTTTATAATATTTATACGCATTTAATGTTTAGAGGAACAATCTGTTCCTCTAATGAGCCTTAACTGATACAGCTGATGATCTGGACCAAGTGAGCAGTAGCAGAGGCAATGAGAAGGGGTCAGATCCTGGATTATCTTAAAGCTAGAATGCTTACAGCTAGAAAAACCAAACCTTGCTAATGGATTGCACGGATGGAAAGAGTCAAAGCTGCCTCCCAAAGCTTTGACCTGGCCTCTTGCATTGGACATGATGGCTCGTTTTGTGCCACTCAGGAAATGTTAAGGTCACATAAAAGTCTGACTTGAGGCATTTGCAGCTAGGACTGCACAACCTCCAGGCAAGTTTAATCTATGTTAATATATTCCTTCCCAAAATAACCCCCAGCCTGGCAGCAGCCCAGGAAGACAGAAACCTTGTTTGCAAATAAGTTGCAAAGCTGATGCCCCTGGATGCGAAGGCTGGGACTTTAATCATTGTGTTCCCATTTTTCCCAAGGATGAATACAGCAGTGGAAACAAGGAGAGCAGGTCAGAAAGCAGAACTCCAGTGCCCCCAGGATGCCTCCTTCATTATTTGGAGCTTCTTTATTAATACAGAATCTTCCCTGTGCAATCAGTCCGACAGGGAGAGTGATACAATGAGGGTGATATTGGAGAAAAGTCAGAGAGCTTGGGGACATTTATCCCGGACAAAAGAAGGTCAGAGAAAGCTCAGGAGCCACTTCCATGGTGTCATGCCTAAGTTGATACCCAGGACTAGGATTAATTGGTGAGAGAACAGGGGATACTATTTAGTCTGAACTTGGAAAAAACCTTTCACTGAGCCCTGGTGTTGTAGGAATCCTCTGCAGACACTGGCTGCCTCCACCTACCTCCTAGCAGTTCTTTAGTTCCTCTAAGCTTCACACCAAGATTGTACCATTTCCACACCTGTTACCCAGCTCGTGTCCATCCATTCCTGCTTCCCCAGCTTGAATTCTGCAGTTTTTAGTTCATTATCCATGCCTGGCAGGGCCCCACCTGGGGAAATGTCTGGGTAAATGCCGGGGCTCAGATCTCTGGCCTGTCCCCAGCTCCATGAGTGTCAGCTGCCGGGAACCCCTGGCGACCCTCCTCAGATTGACACTGATCCAGAAGTTCAGTCCCTGATACCAGGGCAGCCTGTAGCCAATGGTGATGGGATATTTCAATCGGGGTAACTTGTGATGTGGCTTTTACTGCAGAACCTCCCTTGGATTGGGAAAGGCTAAACTGGCCCTGAGAGCAGAGCCTCGCTGGTTCCTTCCCCTGCCTGCCCCTCTCACAACCTGAATAACTTTCCCGCAACAGAGCCCATATACCCCAACCCCTGCCTCAGGCTCTGCTTTTGGAGAGTTGACCTTCTGAGATTGTTCCACTTGAAAGAATAAAGTACCAGGACCACAGTACATATGTTCTAATATGGTCTTAATGGTGTCCTCAAAAGCTCATGTCCTCACTGCTCATAGTTTAAGGAATTTAAGTTCCCTAATTTACAGGAAGAGAGGTTGGTTTGGCTCACAGTTACAGTCCCTAGTTGGCGGGCTGCAAGGCAGAACGGCATGGTGGAAGGATCTGGTTGGAGGAGAGCTGCCTGGCCTGTGCTCCAGGCAAACAGCAGGTTCTCAAAAGTGCTGTTTTGCTCCTCATCTGTTTCTGTCTCAAGCTTTCTTTAGAGTGTGTCTTTAATTATTGCAGTAGCGAATCCCTTTAGCTCTGCAGAGCCCAATGCATGTGGCAATCTTGTCTCAGTCTGCTCAAACTGTCGTAATGGCTGAACACAGACTCTGGTCATCTCATGGTTCTGGAAGATAGCAGTCCAAAGTCCAGGTGGCAGCTGCTTCTTGCTGTATCCTCACACGGTCTTCCTCTGTGTGTGCATATCCCTGGTGATTCTCTTTATATCCTGAAACTTTACATCCTGAAAGAGCCAACCTCCAGCAGTCTCACTGAGGATTAAGTTTTTGATATTGTCCTGGCTTAGATCAAGAAAGTGCCTATAGACAGGACTTTCAGAAGGTGATTGGATTATGGGGGCCTGTAACTGACCAGTTGTACAAAGGTGGGCTCTGGTGGGAAGAGGCGGTCACTGGAGCATGACTTGGAAGTGTTTATCTTCCTTTCCGGAACCTGCCTGCACGTTCTGCTTCTGGATGCCATGAGGGACATTGTGGGATATTTCACAGCCTTCCTGACTGCTCTTAGATATCTGTTGTTCTCATTCATGAAAACCAGAAATGTCTCCAGACATTGCCAAATGTTCCCTGATGGAGAAGCATTGTGCCCTGGTTGAGACCCTGGAAGGCATGAAAGTTCACGCAGGTCAATGAAACTCACCCTGAAAGGAGATGTTCTCAGTGCTGGGCCGCCCTGACTCTCCACAGGAGAGACTGCCTGCACAGGAGGCCCGCTCAGAGGAAGGCAGAGCCAGCAGATGGGGGAAAGAGGCGGAGCTGATTGGGGTTCTTTTGCATCTTCTGAGCCAAATTGCATTTTGATTATGTTAGCCAATTAATTCCCTTTTGGGCTTAAGCCAGCTTGCTTTGGATTCCTGCCACAGGCATCCAGAAAGTCTCCTGAGTGACATGAGCCACTCCATAAATTTGATCTCATTCCACTGTCACAGCTTCTCACTCAGGTGGGTTTGCTTATCTGTACTTTGCAGGTTTAGAGATCATGCCAGCAGTCTCTTCTTGCATCTCTGCTCCCACTCACAGCACGAAGACGACTTTCAGAATGAGTCGCTCCCTGCCCAAGCCCTGAAGCTCTTGCTCATGAAGGACAAGTGCCAAAACTGTGCCCTGTCCTGTCATTGCTCACAGTTCGTGGTGCATAGATTTAAGTGGCTATGTGATTCATCCAGAATTCTGACCCAGGATCTGATTTCAAAGGTTGTGTGAGTTTTCTTATGGTTTCTTACGTATATTCTCTGCTTGCTCCACAGGGAAGAAGTACATCCAGTGATATGGAAGGGGGAGAGTTTTAGAGTAAAGAACAGAGGCCCAGTCCTCTCTGTGGAATGATCAAATGACCCAGCTCAGAAAGCGCAAATGATGAGGGTGCTAGTGTCCTTAGCAAAAAGTTGGGCCCTGACTCTCTATCCATTGGGATGAGCTCTTCATCTCCATGTCTCACTCAACTCTGACCACCCTCCACATGCTTGTTTCTGTACCTTCATATCACTGTGAACCAACTGGAACTCAGAAAGCTTGAGTAACCCATATGCAGCTGCTCAAGCTGTGAGCATCAGAGCCCAGATGTGAAGCTGAGCCTGTGTCCCTGGCTAATCATAGTCCCGGTTCTGTCTCATTCAGGAAGGAGATGCGGTTACTACAGCCATGCAAGCAGAGGACAGATGAGCCCAGAGACAGGCACGAGATATCACCAGAATTCTGGGTGGCTCGAACTCCCCCAGCAGGGTCTCTCAGAGGAGGAATTTGCAGCCCGGAGACCCAGGGAAGATGATGTGGCAGACACTGTGCCTGGATCCCTGTGCTTCCTCTACCTAGTTTCCTCCCAAGAGGCAGAGGAGTCTACCATGCTGGGAATCTCCCCACGGCTGCAGCTGCCAGTGACTGGCCCCACATGAACACTGAGAAGCCACTGCTAATTTCAGTCCTAGCCACATGTCTGAGCATCTTCTCATAGACCACACAGGCTGTTGTTGTAGCTTCCCCAGCCTTTCACCTTGAGGCCAGCTTCCTCTGCCTCCCTGACAACCCCTACCCCTGGCCAAGGACTAGGAGAAATGGAGAAGGAGTTTCACATGGTTCCTCATCAGAGGAAGGCTAGTGGCCTGAGATCAAATAGACCTGGGTCCGGATTTCTGTTCAACCTCACTTTGGGCAATAAGGCAAACTGTTCCGCCTTCCAGAGTCTCACATTCAGCATTTCTCAAAGACAACAACCTAAACAGAGTTTGAAGAAGTAAATGATTTATCATATGTCAAGCACTGGTATGGAGCAGAAGGTGCTCTTTTCCTCTCAGCAGTTTAATTTAAGCGTAAACGTCAAACCAACTCAGCTTTCCCTCCTGTAACAATGAAGAGAGGAACTGACAGCTGCTTGGGGCATAATAACCAGCAGCCTTTGATCTGATCTCTTGGCGGCCCCACAGCTTTGGCCCTCACTGGCTTGGTGGGAGAAATCTGCCATGGCTTAGAAATGTAAGATGTTTTCAAACATGTGTTTGCTTTTGCTTTCTCAATGTTTTTTTTTTTTTGGGGGGGGGGTGCCATGCTGTAGGAGCTGGTAATGCTACTTTAAACAAAAAATTTTTATTGTAAAGGGAGTAAAACAGAACAGTGAAGTGAATGAAACAGAGATAAGCCACAGGAAACCTTCAATCGTTACTATGTTGCACATTGTTGTCCTCTGAATAGCTGCTCAGACTACCAGCTTTACTCAGTCAAGCCATACAGTTCCAGCCTTTTGTTTCTCAGGGTGGGATGGGGATGGAGTGTGTCTTCTTCTCTCCCGGGCACACATGCTGGCTGGCACATAGGGGTGAGGTGTGGCTTACAGGTGGCGCTATAGCTTTCTTCTGGGTTCTCCCTGGTCTGTGTGCTCACATAGTTTCCTTCGTGGTTCTCCCTGGTCTGCGCACCAGCTGGCTCACCTGGTAATGGTGCTTTTAGCAGCCTCATTTTACACACAGGAACAATTCTGGATGAACCCTTAGACAGCAGTGTCTCCTATCACACAGCAGGTGTGGGGAAGCCCTGACTTGCTGGGCCACAGCAGTCCACCATTGTTCTTTTCCCTTAGTGGGTTCAGATGCCTCCTAAGAGCATCTGTGGTGCACAAGTGCCACGGCCATGTATGAGACAGGAAAATGGTACGATCTGCAGAGCCTGGGAAGGGCTGATTCTAACCAGGATAGGCAGGAGGACCATGAACTAGGTCTGGCACCTGCCAACCAGAGGCTTAGGAAGAGCACCTCAGTGCTCCTGGCCAATGGCATGAGTCTGGTGCCAGACAGCCACATCCTGTTGCCCAACCATTGTGGACTTTACAGAACCATGCCAGCAGGACCATAATAAGAAGTTGCTTGGTACCATGGCAAGATTATGGTGCCGAGACCATATCATGTGTGGATTTCAGTCTGAGCTCAGCCACACATGAGGTAGCATTTAGCACAGGCACCCTAAACTCTCTGACCCCCCTCCTCATGTACCAATTCCACAGTAAAGAAAATCAAGCAGAAGCATGGGTATGCCCACCTGGAACACTGGTGGACCTCAAAACATGGTTCCTTTCACTTCATTAGGCAACTATTGTACTTCCTCAGCCCTACATTTCCATTAGTTGCTGCTCTGGACATGTCCTGGGGGGCCAAGTGTCAGTGCCTCCCCTATCCTCCTCTCCCTGAGTACCACAGATCAGAACCCCACACAGATGCTTTCAAGGTAGCTCCTCATCCCAGCATTAGGAAAGCCATCCCTAAAAATTCCTTCTTCTAATTTGTTCTTTGCTGGGGCCATGAGGAGTCATGGGAAAGAATGAGTAGGAGGAGGCTTTTTAGCAGTGTTGCTGTGACCCCTAAGTCTGGAGCAATTTTCTAGAGACTGATGAATCTCTACTCAAGTTGATGCAATATGGGGTCTGCAGAGCAGTTACCACATATGGAGGTCAAGGTGACAGTGAGAATTATAAAGAATAATATCTTCCATTTATTGAGCTAATACTAATGACTTTCTTTCTCCATTCATTTTGTCTAGGACTTGTAACATTCCCTGTTGGTAGGAAATACCCTCCTTACTTTGTAGACAAGGAAACTGAAGTCCAAATAAATCAATGACTTACCCAAGGTCACCTAAATGGTTAATGAATTCATGGTTCATGATTCAAGTTCACAAAACTACTCTCCACACAAACCTCAGTAGTTCCCACAAAGCCAGCAGTGAGGATAGAGAGAAAAGACCATTTGCGGGAATTTATTATTAAACTAACCCATCCTAAGTGAAGGCTTCATGTCAAAAAATAAGTTAAGAGGGGCTGAGGATTTAGCTCAGCAGCATAAGTGCCTGCCTTCCAAGCAGGCAGTCATGAGTTCGATCCCTGGTACCAATAAAAAAAAAAAAAAAAAAAAAAAAAAAAGGAAAAAGACAAAAAATAAGTTAAGAATGAGGCTTACAAAGTAAAGTGGATCCAACTGGAGTAGCAAATTTCAACAGGAAGTTTTTAATATTCACTGCAAGCTTATTTGTAACCTGAATGATATGAAATAGTCTATCAAACAAGGGGTGGTTAAACAGATGATCAGGTAACCATTATAGAAGATGATGGAAGCAGCTGAGTTTCTGAGAAAGCAGATCTAGGTCTGCTTATGAGGAATGATCTCTCTGGCTGGACTGAGTGGTCTCTGCCCCCACACCCAGATCCCTTCCTGTTCTGTTGTGCGCCAGGGAGCTGGCCCTTCCTGATGGCATGCAAGTCTCCTGCTTTGGGCTTCCTTGTGGGTTTGGCTATGGGGTGACACCTGCAGGAGACTAGAGGGTACGAAGAGAGTGAGGTAAAGGTGTTTCTTCCCTGCTCCTCACCACTTGGGTTCTGTTATTCTGACACATTCCAGCCTCCACTTCTATCCCACAACTTCGTCTCCCACTCATCAGCCCATTTCCCATGGCCCCAGTTCTCCCTGGGATCTGGGACTCTTTTTCTTCTTGTTCCCCTTTGAGCACTGAAATCTCCACAGCTGAATTGTCTGAGTGGAGTTTTGTTAACTTCAGGGACCCTGCCCATGATACAGATATGTGATGATTAATAAGAAGGGAACCCCCAGAGATGGCCCCCAACTGACCTCCCAAGAATCTTTCCAATCATCTTCACCATCAGTGTCCCCACCAGTCCACCAATGGCAAATATGGACACAGTCACAGACCAGAGCAGGGTCAGAGTATCCGGGTCTATTGGATGTCCGTGCCTTCTTTCCCATGTTTCATTGTAAAAGGCCTTGATGTACTGGAAATAAACAACAAACTGTGTTATTTCCTTCTACCCATCATGATGTTCGAAGCAAACCAGTGTACAAAGCAGAGTAACTGTTACAAAGCACCTTCTTCATGTTCAGTTTTTTGTCAAATTCTGTCTGAGATTTATTCCATTGCACTCACCTAACAAATTTTAGAAATGGTCATTTCTTAAATCTTATTTTACAGATAGGGAAACTGAGACTCAAAGAAACAGTGAGTTGTTCTACCTCTCCGTCCATGGCTAGACATCAAGCTAACAGCAAACACTTAGAACAAAGTCTTTGTGCCCTCAGGGGCTGCCCGGCATCAGAAGCTCCTTCCTATTGGAAGGACTTTCCTGTCTTGTGCGCTCTAGTGAGAAACCAAGACCACTTGTCACAGTGGAGGTTGAAAATCCTATACACACAGTGTGATCAAAACATACAGTAAATGATTACATCTAAAAAATTATTATAGTGGAAGACACACTGCCATGAATCCCCCCAAATTCTCCCCCTTACTTTGAACATCCTTATCCCATCATTGTTGCCACTTTCTGAAGCACTCTGGATCCGGTGTGATCAAACAGGGTGAGATCAACCTACGCTTATCAACGAAGGGACTGAGAGGGACATCACCTGCCAATGACCATGTGACTCATATGTGACAGAAGGGTCTTTGTGCTGCCGCAGCTGGCTTCCAGGCCCAGTCATAGCCGCTCCACTATCTGAGCTCCAAGGTTCACAATGAAGGGGCTGAGGTTAGCATCTGAGTGCAGATGATTAAAAGTAAATGCCAGCCGAGCCCTTGGAAGGTCTGGGCAGATCAGACAACAGCAACAACCCCCAGATCAAAGTCCACCGGGAAGAATGGTGATAACCACCAAAGCAAGGGGCCAGAGGGACCATGGGAAGGCACAGGGTATAGTATGGGCCAAAGCAAAGATATACAGGGCTAAGGCTACTCAGAGAAGCCAGTGTACATGATGAGTGCCCAGGAATTCACAGGCGCACCCCCTGCCACCAGACAGCCCCAGTCTTGCACTTGTGGCTGTGACCTTGATCCCTACAGCAGTACTGCATTAATTCAAGCAAACATGTCCTGCAGGAAGGCCAGATAATAATTCTCAGTCTAGACAGCCTCTCACACCTACAGCACTGGCCAGTTTCCTGGAATTCATGTAGGGAAAGCAAAAGATGCTAAGTGGAAGGAAATAATCTCTTTTCCTCTGTATCATGCTGCTCTCCAAGGCCTTGTTAGAGAAGGGAGGGCTTCCAGATCACTCACTGTCAAGTGTTGCTTGGGAGTCTGTCAAGATTTCTTTAATTTTTGGAAATAGTACAGCAGAACTCTCCAAGGAAATTTTGAAAAACCTGGAATATTTGCAGCATGGTCTGTTCTCCCTACGGAAATGCGTCTCTCAAAAGCTCCCTGAAGCTATTTTCCAAGTGCTGCCTTTGGTGATGAATGTCCCCTTTGCAGCTGTGAAATTAGCAGGACCTACTGACAGTCCCCTGTGATTGCTGAAGTCAGGCGATGAATTTACTGCATGAACATTCACTGAGTTTGATCTTCCAGAATCTAATATCTGCACCATCATGTGCTGTGGTGCATTTTACTGACCAGGTGCTTACACACATTTGTGTTTTACATGGAGTCTATGGGGGTATCAGCAAACCCCATAGAAAAATATAATAACACAAGGATTTTACTTGTCCTATTTACCACATGCCATGTGCTAATCTATGACATGGACAGCTATAAGCTCATCTCCTTCCCTCCACCACCCCATGACAGAGTTCTCCATGGGGCAGCTGAGGGAGACCCATGAGGGGAATGGGAAAACATGAGGCTTTCCCACACTCACACCATTGGTATGAGTGGACCCCAGAACTTGGCCACTGTTTAATTCTAACTCAATGTAAAGAGCACAATATCTCCCTTGTATCATGGCATTCCTATCTTTGAACCAGCAAGCGATGGACTGAATCCTTTGAAACCATGAACCAAACAACCCCTGCTTCCTTAGGATCTGGTGTTGGGTATCACATCCCAGCAATGGGAAAGCCAGTGCAGTAGCAGAGATCTTCATGTAAGAAACACATCCCATAGACACGTGAAATCTTACGGGACCACAGCTCTGGAAGGACCTCACACCTGGAAGGAGCCCTGTGAGTCTTTCTTATCCAAGGGATGTGATTGGAAGAGATGTATCTCCTCCACCCATGAAGGGAGTAAGAGTCTGAATGCCCTATCCATGCTCATTCTCTTTCCTTCTGGGATGACCATTCCCTGAGAAACCAGCAGGGGATATCAAATGCCTGGCCAAAGCTATTCCAGTGCTTTGGTCCTTGAATGGCTTCATGGAATAGAGCCCCTTGTCACCTACTTTAGAGGGCAACATGCCCAGGCAAAGAACTCTCATTGTGTTCAGTCCCTGGGAATCAGGACTTACTTGTTATAGCAGCTGGTTTACCCAAACACAAAGCCCGTACCTTGGTGAGTGTACTAGGACACAGGGCTTGGAGGGAAGGCCCAGGCCAGGTCATAAAGGCTGGAAAATTTGGAGACAGAGCCTTTGCCAAGCTTTCCTTGTATGCTTTGGGGGGACCTGGCAGAATTGAGGTGAAGAAAATATTCTGTCATAAATAATCAGGTTCACTGTGGTAGCTAATCCCAGGCCCATGTTGGGCGGAGCCCTTCCCTGAACCTGTACTTCCCATTTCACTGGACCCATACCCAGGAGGCACATGCTCGTCTATCTTTCTATCTCTATGTATTGCTTCCTTACCCCTGTGGCCCCAGGTTTCCACCCTGCCATCTATGTACAAGTTCTGGCTCCCCTGCCTTCAAGGAGCTCAGACTCTAGTGGAGAGAACAGCGGAGTAAGTGAACCAGGATGAGATGGGTGAGAAGCACACGATGGCAGGAGGCTGAACCAGGCTACAGGAACCAGGCTGCAGTTACGGGGAGCAGGCAGTGCTGCGGACTGGGCTGGATGACACCAGATGGAGGAAGAAGAATTTTCAAAGTGCAGAAGCCAGCGGCTGTGTGATGACATAGAGGGCTGTAAACAGCCTTGTGGGGCGAAGCAGCCCAACCCTGGGAGGTGGGGTGTGAGAAGGAGGTGGGGTTGGTGCGTTCCTTGCTTGGCCTGAAGCCTATGGAGCCTACACTTCTAAGTATCCCTGGGAAGCAGCTAGGGTTGGCAGTAGAGCGGGTGAGCATGGGATGGACACCTCTATTTGTGGTTCGGAATGTCCATCACACATGGAGCCTGAAGCTATTGGAGATTTTAGTGTGAATGAGGTGGGGCCACCGGAGGGTCCTCCATTTGGTCTGAGATGAGTCTGATGGGCTATTTTGAGTTCACCCATGAGCTTTTATATTATGACTAGAGCTACCTAGAGTCCAAGCTGCCAGGAAAGAAAGAAGAGGCTGCATGATTGAAGGACAGGATATAGACATGTGTGTACCACTGAGGAACTCTGTGACATTTGGTGACCTTCAGCAAAAGGCTCTGCCCCTCTGGGCAGTGTCCTCAATAGTTAGGGAACCTTGGCACCTGCTTGATTTCTCTCCTAGCGGGTGACCAAGTGTGTTCCTTAACCTCTCAGAGCTCCAGGGCGTCATCTGTGATATCACTGCCATCCTTGTGGAGTTACTGTGAAGATTTATGTGGGGATGGGAGTTAGGCCATAAACACATGCAATAAAAACCAGAAATTGCAATGGGTGTTGGTGGTATTAATATCATTATCTGTACATTTGCAAAATATATCACCTAGCTAGACACGATTATTTCTCAGGACCAAGAATCTATTAATTTACCATTATCTCCCAGCCCAAGAACTCAAGGGCCACACTTTTGACAATAAATTGAACTCTGCAATTCTCATCCTCCTAATGGTAACAGCAAATTGCCAGCCACTGGGGAGCAAATTACCTTGTAGCTTGATTTATGATATTAATGTTCTTTATTGCTTTGCAAAAGGCATGTCATACATTCATCTAAAATTATTCTCAGGGGCTCCATAAAAATGCTCATAAATAGAATCCTTGAGAGTGGGCCAGAGTCCACACACAGGTCACAGAACAGAGTCATGCCCACAGTGCCCCAGGGGAGGGTAAAGACATTTGGCATTGGAACACATACTGGAACAGTGGAGAAGTGGTACTGAAGTCCTGGCAGAAACGCTGCCACCAAACCAGACTTTCCGACATAGGCCACAAAAGCCCCGCACTGTAACCTAATGTCACCTGACTCGCATCCCCAGCAGATGAGAGTTCACACAGCAGGCCTGAGACGCTCTCCTTGGACAGACCCCTTTGCAAGGCTAGTGGTGTGCTGGTGTCAGGAATCTGTATTTGGGATTTGCTGCTGCCAGCCCATCTCTGGGGAGAAGGACTCCGTGGGTGCCTGCTCTGTGGTGTGGACAGAGTGGCCAAGGCTGCCCTAGGTCGGGAATTTCCTACATGGGGAAACAGGGGCCCATGGGAGTGGCCCCTGTTGGACTCTGAGTGTCTGCTAAGTTTCCCTGGTGGACAGATTTCACACAAACTATCACCACCTGTTGCTAATGGAGGACAGCAAGCATCCTGTGCAGCTCTGTTGGAGAGGACTCCAGGTGGCTGGAACTTGGTCCCCCCAAGTTTTACCCTTTGCACCTTCTATCTGTGGACTCTGCCTGTGTCCCTTCACTGTGATAAATCAAGGCCACGGGGATCACCATGTGCCCATGCAGAGCCCTCCTAAAGAAGCATCTACCTGAGGGTGGCTGGCGGACCCTGACGCTTCAGCTCTTCTGTGATTTAATCACTCATCGGCAGGTTGGTGTCTTTTCCTGCCCACCGTGTGCTTCCAGGGAGGACCATGACTGGCTGGCTGTGTAAGTGGAAAGAGACCTCTGTATTTCCAGGGTCCTGAGAGTATTCTGTCCACACGGCTGCTCCCCATATGGGTGTGGCTACATGGGGGAGGACACATCAATTGCTAACAATCATCAGGTGAGCAGGACTTTCATAACCTCTGAGGACAACCTTCCATCCATCCTCTGTGCAGTGTGGTGCCAGCCTGACTCTTGCATTTAATTAAAGAAACCACGAAAAAAGTTTCATTTTCTCTTTGGCCCCAAGCAGGAGGGACAGCACCACCATCCTTCTCCTTGCACCAGGAGGAGTGCTGAGCCTCTTTCCTTCAGGAGCAGTTTTGAGGGATCACAAAGCTGTTTCTGCAGGGCCATGCATTCAAGCAGACCAGTGACCACACATCCCACTCCTTCCTGCCTGCCCACCCTCTGGCTGGAGTGAAAAGGTGAACATTTTCATTACTGCTCAAATTGCTTATGGCTGCAGAAAGTCAGCCTTGAGCTACAGGGGCTCGCAAAGGGCGTCTGATCCAATTTAGGCTCAGTGTGCCATTTTGGGCACTGATTCTAAAATATCTCTTTTTTCAACTAAGGACAAAAGCCCCAGCTTGCAGACAGGGCCACTGAAGGGATTCGTTAAGGCACTGAAGTTCTTAATATGATGTCAGCTCATAGTTGGTATTGTGTAAATCTCAGTGGCTTTCCCTATGGGCTGGAAGAGGAGGTTTCTAGCTTTATTTGCTGTGGTTTATTCACAGCTGCATGTTCCCTCCATGGTTTCCCCGCTCCCTCTTTTGTGGGTCCCCTGTCTGTACTCCAACTGTACTAACCACTGCTCCACCCCACTGAGCAGAGCTTCCTTGAGCCACCACGGTGGTTTTAAGTTCACTGCTTTAGGCAACAGGTGTTTCTGCTAGATGAACTCAATGAAATGGGAGAGCTCAGAATCAAATGTGCAGGTGGTCCAGGTCCAATAAGCTGAGACTTCCAGGGCATGGAGTGGGGTAGGGTGGGGATCAACCACATACACCCCGACCTGCACACACCTAGACATCAACACTCCAGGCCTGGAAGGACCCTGGTTCTCAGGACTTATTTAAACCAAACTCAACCCAGTGGTGACTGGCAGCTTCCAGTGTAAACAAGACAGCAGCATCTGGTCTTCTGGCCCAGAGGAAAATCAGAAACAACTGAGGAAGCCCTTGTTAGGGAGGTGGAGCCCGAGCTTATAGATAGGGCTGCTGTGAGAACAGCCACATGATACTGTAAAGTCCTGGTGCCAGAACATTCCCCAGCATGGGAAGATGCTTACAGCATAACTCTTAAGTACCCCAAAGAACATAGTGGGTTTTGGTAAGAGTCTAGGAGGGTCCCTGGGTGGAGCCCAGGTCTCGCCTGCATGTTCAGACCCCAATACACTATCAGCCCACACTATGGCTGTGGGATCTACTTGGTCTCCCCCTTCTCTGTGGAATGAAGCGCTCCTCCTGGGTCTGCTCTGAGCGGCCAGTTGAGACACTGACCCTGACTCACAGGATGTGACTCAGACTAGGAGTTGAATGATTGAATCTCAGAGCTGTTTTCTTGTACTAATAGAGGCCCATTGCTTTTATAACTGCGGAGATGGGAAGGCAAAGCGAACAGGAAGAAAGAAGCGGGTGATGGGGAGGAGATTTGGGCGTGGGGATGCTCATTCCATCAACACCGCTGTCTGCTGTTTCTGTGGGGACAGGCGACCCCTGAGCTCCTGTCATCCCAGCTATCTCGGAGCCTGGGGCTCCCAGAACTGTTTTGGGGAACCCGGGCTGGCCTGGGCTGGTCAGAAGCCCTGGACTCCCCCAAGATCCGCATAGTTCCTCTGAATCCTTGAACAGCCTCAAACATCTGCAGTTCCCTGGGTACTGCCGCTTACTCATAGGGAGAGACGTGGGTTTTCATTTTGATCATTTGTTTATCTGCCCTTTGGAAGAAGAGGGAGAGAAAGAGGAAGGAGTGGAAAATTTCTGCTGGGAAATTGATGGGGCGCTGGATTTATCACTCTACTGAAAACCTGGGCATACACGATAAAAGCAAGGGTGTGAGATTCAGATCCTCCCACAAGAAGGTGAAACACAGCCAACTCTGAAGCCACTGGAAAGCTAGGAAATTCCTCACAAAAGCCAAATCTCCATTCTTTTTCTGGATACTCATTCTTTTCTGCTTAAAAAAGTTCTAACTTAAATGGAGTGGGAACAGGTAATAAATGAGATCCCTTAAGCTACAGTGTTATTCATTCTTTTCTTTTCCTCGAGTTTTCCTTGTCTCATTCACTAATGCATTTAATCAACATTTGCATAATAGATTTGCATATATACATTGTATAATGTACATATTACCATATATGGTTATATATTATAGAACTTGACTGGGCTTGTCCTTGGTTCTTGGGAGGTAGCCTTTATGTCTTTAGGATTTTATTTTATTTTTATTTTATTTTATTTTCCATTACTGGGGGTTGAACCTAGGACTTTGGCTTTGAGCTGTATTCTCAGTTCTTTTTTATTTTTGCTATAAGACAGGGTCTTGCTAAGTCACTAAATTGCTTAAACTTGTGATCCACCTGTTATCCTCCTATAGTGCTGAAGTTACAGGTGTGTATTGCCATGTCCACTTTCTTTTATTTTAAATATATTTCTATTAATGCCTATTAATTTTACAAAATATTAGCTTCCAACATGGTGTTATCATGGATTCATATATCATATTTTGATATGATTCCCCCACTGTCCTGCCTTACACTCCTTTCCCCACTCTTATTTTCTTCCTCTTATCCAAGAATAGTCTCCCTTCTGTTTTCCTGCCATCTTTTAGTCCTTGGGATTTCCTGAATGGTGAAGATATGCAAGTGAGATACCTCGGAGTAAGAGATGTTCAAAGAGCCTGCAGAAAGCCTTGCCTTGCCAAAAACATCAACTACATGGTGAAGGGCTGGGGCTTTGTGTCAAGGCTCATCAGCCCCATCTCCAGGGCAGAGGGGACCTGGAGACTGAGTTAACCAGGAAACCAAAGATCCTTTCAGTCACTCCCACAGGATGACATGCTGAGGAATACTCTGGGTGCTGAAGATCGCTGGGAGGCAGCTGTCTGGGTGGAGGGTTACACTGATGGACTTATCACATGAGGATAGGGACGCATCCTCATTCCATGGGCAGGCATGCCAGGACCTTCCCTGGCATGAGACCCGCCCAGGAAGCAGAGATGAGCTGCTTCCTGCTCATCTCTCCTTTTGGCTCCTTCTGGTCTGTGTCTTTTGCTATAATAATCTAGAGTTGTGAGGACAGTGCTTTGCTGAGTTCTGTAAGTTCTTCTGACACAACTGGAGCAGAAGTGGACATTTGCAGCCTGGTGTTCAGAGGTGTGGGCAGCCCGGGAACTCCGAGGTCAGGGTTCTGAAGCAGGGGCCATCTCATGGAGTGCTGTGATGTCAGGGTGGCTGTAAATTTCCTGTGACACTGCTGCCCTGTAAAACTCCAGGGAGCCAGGGACAGCCAGCTCCATGTGCAGGGACACCAGGTCTCTGGGATCCGTGCTCCTTCCTTCAAGCAGCCTGCCACCCCCTGCCCTCCCCACTTGAGCAGTCCTGCTCTGCTTTCTGATATCTGCTGCTATTCGAGTCTCCTGGTCAGCACCCCCCTGCATCACCACCCCCGTCCTCCTCAGTGGCTCTTTCCGTCTCCCTAGTGGTCACTCTGCTCAGGAGGACCGCCATCCTCTAAGACTCACTGCAATGTGAACTCTCCCTGTGGCAAGGATCCTCAGGCTCCTTGGGTTGGAGCCCACCTGGCCCCTACTCTGCACCACATGCTTCTCTTGCACCCCATCTTCCTTGGCCTCATCCTTGTCTTTGGTCATTGAGCCTGGAGTCTGGGCTCCATGTTCTCCACTCTGACTTGGACCTTGCATTTCTTTAGAACACTGCTCCTAGAATCTTTCTGCAGGCTCTCCAGACAATGTCCACGAGCAAGAGGGGCTCTGACTTGTGCACCAACAATATCATCACCCAGCCAGGCCTGTGTCTGCCTGGCCTGCCCAGCTATGGACCTATCACAGCTCACAGAGAGCAGCCCGCAGCCATCAGAGCCCCAGTGCAGCTTCAGTGTCTCCCATCAGCCTTCAGGCCCTCAAGTGGGGTCCACACATTGGGGTCCACCAGAGACCAAGGTGACATCCTCCACTGCCACTCTGCAATCCCAGACTGTTCTGACAGTACCAACGAGGCCACACCCAGCAAGACAGCATTCTCCTGCAAAGGCCAAAGCTTACATGGCACAAATCCATGGCCATTTACCAGGTTTCAGGTTAGCATCTCCAGCCCAGACTGTTAGAGAGCTCAGACAATTATTATATGCATTTGATTAGTATGCAAATTAGCCTTGGATTTTCAGCCTTTTACAAGGGCAACAGAATACGCTGGACATGGTACATAGATAGGTATCGGGATAGACAGATGATGCAATAGACCGCCAGTCTCCAGGTGCCACCGCCTTCCTAGATCCTCAAATACAGCTGTTAGCACACAATTCCTGGCCCGAGACTTCCTTTAGCAGATAAAGGATTCATTGGCACACAGCCTTGCCCATTCACTCGCAGTGTGTATGGTCAGTTGTCACCACAGAGGCAGAGTTGAACAGTTGTGAAAAAGACCACATGGCTTTGTAAAGGCTAAACACTGACAATCTCAAGGTTTGCAGATGTTTGCTGACCCCAGCTTTAGAATTCCAGGTGTCAGAGCTGAAGCCCTGGGTTTTTTTAAGGCAGCATATGGATGGCAGGTGAATGGCCCACTTGGCTTGCGTTCTTCCCCTTGATGTCCTGCAGTCCTTCTTGGCCTTAGTTGCCCATACGAATGCTGGGCTTGTGGAGCCCAGCAATGGCGATCAATAATACAGGTGCAAAGGGCACAGGCTGGACTAGGACGGGTTGGGGTCTGAATTCTGGCACTGCCTTCTGCTAGTCACGTGGTCTTGGGCAACTTGCTTAAACTAAACGCTGCTCCTCTTCCACCCCTCAAGGAGGTGGGGGAGCGTCAACAGGTCACCAATTTCCCTCCGCTCACAAAGGCATGTGTTGAAGCTCGAGGCTCTGGTTCTGCCCCATGCACCTCATGACCCTGCCATGGGGCCTGTAGATTAACATCCTGCTCCTCAGGTCTGAGGATCTCTTCCCACACCACCCTGCTCCCCACTTCTTCTGCCACCCCAGCTCCCCTTTCTCCTTGGACACTGGCACGGGACACCTCTACTGTTCCCGGCAGGGTGCTACCTCAACACAGTCCAGCTTCCCCTGCACTCAGCTCCCTGCCTTTCCCTCTGCCCCTATGGAAACCTTACCTGTCCTTTGCCCTGGAGGCCACCTCCTCCAGGCTGCCTTCCCTGGTCCCTGCATGAACATGTGACAGGCCATCAGAAAATGCGGGTTGAACCCGTGGACAGGGAAGGAATGAGCTGCTGATTCCTCCCACTCCCAAGGCGCTCGCGCTATCCAGGAAGAAACTTCAGGGGTTGCCCCACACACCATGAAGGCAAAGCCCTGTCCTCTAGCCTGAATGGCCTGCTAGCTTCCAAGACAAAGTAGCACCCAAATTCCCACCTCTCCTTTGGAGAGGTCAGGCCAAGTAAGATGCCATCTCAGGGTGACATTATGATGACAAAATCAAGCACCCCTGATGGCTGCAGATGCCTGGTGAAGCCACCTCAGCCTGCTAGCTTTCAATTTTTAGCATCAGAATGAATTTTTCAAATAAATCTACACAAATGTCAGAGTTAATAGAATTTCTAAAAACCCAGATTAGTCCTGGCACAAGCCGAGCCCTCTTCCACCTCTCTAAAGGTGGCACCTCTCCAAAATCCCAGGGCTCTTGGGAACTCTGAAGCACTGTAGACCTTCGGTCCAGTGGCTTGGCATCAGGGATGCAGAGCCCCAAGGCAGAAAAGGCCCTAGGTGCTCCCAGAACCTCCCTGCCTTCCCCAGGGTCTCTCCAACATCCCTGCCAGGCCTTGGCCTCCAAGGTGGGCCCAGCAAGCAGCCCCTTCCCAGGGTGGCACCCTTTACACCTCCATCCTGCCCAGGAGGCCAGCAGCCTGGGAGCTAGCACCCTTGCCTATGTGGCAGGGGGGTAAGGAGGCCTTGGAGAATTGCACCAGGCATGGATCTCAGACTGAAATAGGGGCCAGGGCTGGGTCTTAGCCAGCAGGCACAGGAGTTGCCTCTGGTCATGATTACGGGTCAGCAAAACAAATGAGCCCCCCAAGACCCACAGCACTTCCAGGCAGGAGCCCTCTGTCCTTTTCCCTGGTGTTAGCACCCCTTAGGACCCCTCTTTGGGCCTTAAGAACCCTGTTGGGCCACCCATGCTCACCCCAGGATACCCACACTCCAGCCTGGCTTGCCCTGCCCTCTGTTGTCCAGCACAGGGTCTGGGTGCCCTGACCACCCACAATCCCCAAGAATCCGTATGACGCAGGCACGGGGTCACTCACCAGGGTGGGGGCGTTCACCACGGAAAGGTTGTATCCATACAGGAAGGAGGAGCCAAAGGCGCCCACCAGCGAAGCTGCCAGTAGTGAGCAGGACCAAGCCTGGGGAGGGAGAGGAGAGACATCAGAGCCAGCCTGGCAGCACCAGGAGCTGGGGAGAGGAAGCTTGACCATGCCCTTGGGAGATGGAGAAAAGGCGCTGCCTTGGGGTATGCAGGTAGAATTTTCATCCAAGTCCTCAGCTTCTGGCCAGGCTACAGGAGGGTCCCCGATCAGGCCTGCTGTGCGGGGGGTGTGGGTGGGGCTGTGTGTGCTGGCACATGGGACTTTAGATCACAGCACCACCAGGTTTTCTGTACATCCTCTCTTCCATCTCTGGAACTGAACGTGCTCATCCTGGCCCCCAGGGAAGAAAGGGGACACAGCTGACTTTCCTGCCGCCCAGGCTGCGGTCTGCAGCCCAGGTGGTCACAGCTGCCCAATGCCATATCCCCCTCCCCCTAGCCTCTGCTCAGCTGCGTGCCAATGAGGAGCCTGATACTGCCCACTGAGACACAGAAATGCACATGCCACATGTACACGCATAAGTCTGCATACACCTATGTGAGCTCACACTCCCGCATGACCGCACACACATTCTTCCTGGCTGAGATATCATGTGTTGGCTGGGCCAAGTTCCTTGGAAGAAGACACCTGCAGGCAGACCCAGCCTGATCTGAGAATAACACCTGTGCCCCACCCAAGGGTGCCACAACCAGCACAGAGCAGAAACAACCTGGCTGCACACCCACACTGCTGCTGGCCCGTTGGCACAAGCAGGCTGCAGAAGGGGCTGACATTCTAGACTGGTCGGGCACATGATCCTGGTGGAGGGGACCAGGCACCCCAGATGGCCAGGATCGGTCATCCACTGCCTGGAAGGTGATGCTGGTAGGGGTCTCTGGTAGTCATTTATTTGTCTGCCCTCCTCCTTCAGCTGGGCTCCAGGGATCCACCCCCGGCTGTGGGACCTGAGCAAATGACCTGACCTTGCGGAGCTGAGGGGCCTTTCTAAGGGCACCACTGCCTCTGCTGCTGAGGAGGCCACAGCTGCTAGACGTCGCCAGTGTAAGGACAGCATTTTTCCTCCCTCTCTTCACTCCTTCAGATCCCACTGTACCCAGGCAGACATGCCAAGGCCTCTCTGCCCATCCCCCCAAAGTGACCCCTTCAGGCTTTCTCATATCCGAGACCCACTGTCAACATCTGCCCCTCATTTTTACATTTGTCTCTTAGACTCTACTTTGACCCGCCCTGCTCCATGACTTAGGACTGTGGAAACTTGAGCTGGTTATGGGGTTGCTCTGTGACAGTTTCCTGAGAGCATTATGCCCCAGAGGGAGTTAAAGGATGTCGGGCATCAGAAGGCAGCCTGGCACAGGGTGGGGTGACTCCGAGAGACAGCAGTAAAGCTGCACAGGGTGAGGGGTTTCCTGAAGGCCAGGTGTGCTTCTCCCTCTTCCTTTTTGGACACCGAGCCTGGTGATGGGATGCAGGACCCAGAGAGGGCTCATGGCTGGGGCACAGCATTGCCAGGTGAAATGGGCCTGGAAAGCCCCCTGCAGTATGGGGAGCTTGCGCAGATCAGGATTCATTAATGGAACTGAGCCAGGCAAACACTGTCTCTGGCGCTGTTTAATGTTCTCTTCTGGTCCCAGCTCACAGGGCACCTCCTCTAAGCCACTGGGCAGCAGTGGCTTGGCCCCACCCCACTCTGGCTCCCTGCCCTGATCACCCTGGAAGCTGCCACTGGGCTGGGAGCTCCTTACCCTGTGCCCAGGGCCTGCTGAGGCTGGAGAAGGGCCAGTGGGCACCGTCTGCTGCCTCAGCCGCTCTCCCCTGCATGCTCACCACCTCCCCCCACTGTCCTCCCCACCCTTGCCACTGAGAAAGGGTGGCTGTCACTGCCTGTGCTGAGATCACCCTGACAGAGCAGGAGTACAGATGTTCTCTGCTCTGGCTTTGTCCCCTGTCTGCAGCTCGCTGCCAGAATGCAGTTAGCCCAGTGGGAAGAGGCACAGGAACCAGGGCCCCATGCCAGTGTCACACAGACAGTGATATGTGACTTAAACACAGGGCTTTCTGACTCAAAGCCAGAGACCCTTCAAGCCACAGAGCTGTCTATGGAGGCTGTCCCTTGGCAGCCACGGCACATAGAGAGACCCCTCCCTGCCCCCCAGCACAGAGGCCACTGACTGATTACCTTTCTCCTCCTCCCACCGGGCACCCCAGGGCTCCTCCCAGGGCTGTGACATTCAGATGGCTCCCTTCCAGGTCCCGGAGGCCCAGGGTAGCTGGTGTCAGATGTCAGGAGAGCAGAGCTCAGGTCCTTGGAATCCATGCTTGGTTCTTCCCTGCTGCCTTGGGTGGCCGGGCAAGGACCCTGGACTCTGCCTGGACATCCCCAGGAAAGAGAAGCACGCTCCTTGGGTAAGGGGCGGGAGTGCTCACGCAGGAAGTGTGGCAATTTGTTCTTGTCTGAACAGGAAACACACAGCGTTTTCTTCCCTGCCCCAGGCTGGTCTGCACAGTAACAGGAGAGTCTTAAAGCCTGCGAGTTAGACCCAAGGTATGAACTTGCTTCTCTGCAGTTTTCTCATTTTTCTTTTGTGGGAAGGCTGGCGTTCTTTCTGGAGGCGTAACCCAGGGCAGCCTTCCACTAACTGGGAGGAAGGGAGGGGGTGCTGGCTTTGCCTCCTAGCCTGGGTGGGATGACGCCTCCATTTTTTAACTATGTGTCCTCAGGCTGGTCACGTGGCTTCTCTGAGCTTCTATTTGACCAGTCCCAAATAGAATATCATCTCATCCTGCAGAGTTACTCTGAGGCTCAGATAGGAGACACTCAGCAGCACAGCAGAAACGTCCATGTGGCCCAGCTCCATGCACAAAGGCTGCAGGTTTGGAAGAAAAGCAGTCACCTCTTGGTTATGCCCATGTCCTGTTTCTGCAGTGCTGACCAAAGAAAACCTTCTCTGTACTGGCCCAGGGTGGCTCAGGATCTCATGTACACCCTGACACAGCAGAATTAAGTCACTGTGTGGCCAATATGCCCTGAATGTGGGAGAAGGTGCTTTGGTCACAGCCTGGACAGAGGCTGCATCTGCTGTCCACTCCCAGAGCCTGGATGGGGACAGAGGTGTGCTCTGTCCATGTGGAAGGTTTAGGAGGCGAGGCCAGGGCTCAAGTTCACTGCCAGGAGATGGAGCAGCCATCAAACTGGGACCAAGGGAAAATGCACACTGAAACAGAATGCAGAGGACACATGTGTGCTGGAGCTCGGGGGTTGCAAAGGTGAAGAGTCCCCAGGGTCCATCCTGTGCTGCACAGCAGAGGGGCTTCCAACAAGAAAGCCCGCTTCCAAGGTCAGGCCAGGTGTGGACAGAGCCCTCGAACTTTCCAACTCATCAGTGGCGAGTGACTGTGAGGGCTGCTGACTCTGAACTGCACTTGTATCGTTTGGGAGACGTGGTGGCATTCATCTGGGGAAGTGGTGTTTACCTGACACCTTGGTAACTCTTCCTTTCCCTTCCCCTTTGCCCTCTGCTCTCCCTCCTTCCTGTTAAATCCCCTTCCAATCATCACAGTCTGCTTCCTCTTTCCTATCCTCTGTCTTTTATTTAGCTCTGTAAGTTATTTATATTACGGGTTTCTCATATTAGACAAACGGAGCAGTGTTTAACCTTCCGCGTCTGATTTGTTTCACTCATTATTGTGGTTCCAAGATCCATCCACTGGCCTGCAGGTGATGGAAATTTTTCATCTTTGTGGCTGAGTAGTACCACATTTTCCTTATCTGTTCATCCACTGATGGATTTGGGTTGCTTCCAAGATTTGGCTGTTGTGAGCTGTGCTTCTATAAACAGGGGTGTGTGTGTCACTCTAATAGGATGACCCTAACTCTTTGAAGAACGTATCCAGGAGAGGTATAGCTGGATAAAATGGAATTTCTAGTTTCAGTGGTTGTAGAAATCTCCATACTGATTTGCACACTGGTTTACATCCCCACCCAAAGGGAGGAAGCGATCCCTTTTCCCAGCATCCTCAATTTGGCTGCCTCCATCCTGAGCTGCTCCTCCTGGGAAACACTCAGCCACAATGGAACTACCCAGGCAGGGCTTCTCTGGGATGGCATGGAAGAGGCATGGTGCCAAGCTCACCAGAAAAGGAGGCTCAGAGGGTGCTGACAGGAGGGTGAGTGAGCCCAGGGAGGTGTGAGTGGGGCCGGGGCCTGTGTGTACCCAGGGCTGGTGCATGTGGAAAGCAAAATGCTGGCGCATGGTTGAGGCCCGAGGAATGGTGGGGACAGTCACATCCCAACGCCATACGACGGGGACTTGGGACTTGGTTTCATCTGCTTGCCCTAATGCCATGCTTCCTCCTTCTCCCTGCTTTCCTTGTCTGTAGTACCAGGACCCACCAATCTCACTAAGACTTAGAGTAGACCCGCTGACCCCCAAATTAAAAGGGGATCTGTGGTTCCTTCTGGATTGAAATCTCAAAAGGTGCCAGGACCCAGGTGGTCAGCACAAATGGTGTAACGGAAGAGGGAAGATGGCAAATCTCTCTGGGAACCCCATGACAGCTACCCAGGGTCCCCACAGCCAGAGGCACCTGCCTCCCCTCTCTCATCTCCCATACCTGCAGTGCTGTCTATCCACGTTCTCATCCGGGTCCTCTGTGCTCCTGTCAGCCCTCAGGGCTAAGTTACGGGAAGAGCTAAAGTTCAGAACTGAGGCAAAGCATGTTGCCTGCAAGTGTCACTCCAGGGGGCCCAGGTCTGTGCTCTCAGGCAGACCCGAGAGTCCTAACTCCAGTTACAGAGTCTGATCACGGTCACGGAACAAACGTCTGAGGCACGTGCCAACACTCTAACACTCAGCCTTATCCGCACATCTGCTTACCCATATATTCCAAGCTCCCACGCTTTCGGGTTCACCTGGGTCTGCCCTCAAACTGTCCCTGACTCGCTGGTCCTTCAAGGCTTGGCTCCTTGACCCCTCTCTGGATGCGACCCTGGACCTCTCACTGCTCTGTTTCTATGTCCCATGCACCCTGGTACTCGTGTGTGCCTCTTGGAGGGACAGCAGCTCCCGGAAGGCTGAGACTAGGTACACCTCATTGGGCTGAATTGGGTCCCCAGATTCATATGTCACAGTCCTAACCCCCAGCACCCCAGAATATGACGGTGTTTGGAGACAGGGTCTTGAAACAAGTAATTAAGGTAAAATGATCATTAGTTGGGTCCTCATCCAAGGTGAACAATGTCATGACAAGATGATCACAGTCAGATACAGGGAGAAGATGCCATCTGCAAACTAAGGAGAGAGGCTCTAGGGAAACTGAGGCTGGATGGAAGAAATAACACTAGGTAGAAAGGAGACCAGGTGTAAGGCTCTGTTAGGATATGGCTCTCCCAGTACCCAATCTGTCTGCCAGCAGAGGGTTCTTAGCTCTACAGCAGTGCCCTCAGTAAACACAGAGGGTCTTGAGAGAGCTAAGAGGCAGCAGGGGCTCTTGCGAACACCTGGGCATTTAAAGATACCCAAGGGTTGCTCACACTGGATGCCCCCAGGGCTTTGCATTCAGAGAACTTTGGCCACTCTGAGGTTTACTAAGCTATTCCTGCCTAACATCCTTTTCCTTTTTTTCAAGCCCTATAAAAATTCTCCTAGCTCCGTACAGACAGCCTTTTTACCCTCTGCACCTGGGCACAACACAGTCCCTGCCATCTGCCTTTACACAAGGTGGCCTCTGCCTCCCACTGTTCCTTATATCTGGAGGCAAAACCCAGGAGGGAGGCTGGCTCTCTCACAAGGGCTTTAAACTCTCTTGAACCCAGCTGAGACCACCCACCCGGCAGGCAGCATCTTCAGACCTCAGTCCTGCAGCTCCTGCACTTCTGTCCTGCCGGGGAGTTCAGATTGGCTAGGCCTCCCCATCTCTCTCTCCCTCTTTCTTCCTCTCTGCCTGCCTTTTGCTGTCCCCCATAAAGTCAGAGAGAGGCTTGCCCTGCTTTTCATGATTTTAAAACCCCAGCATTGGTCTGGAAAAGCACTCCTTGGAAGGCTGCTTTTGCCTCTGACCAACTGCAAAGGCATCTGCCTGGCTCCATTGATCACGTTTATAGCATTGGGTCCTGGCTGGAGACTGTCCTACCCTGCTCTCAGCTCTCCCATTCAAACCAAATCGTTCGTCTTCCATCCCTGCCAGCCTGCCTGCTGCAGAATCCCACACTCCTCCACCTCTGTCCCAATCTGGAGCCCAAGGGGCTGATATTTCATGGCATGTCCATGTTTCCTGCTGGACAATGGCTCTCGGTGACCAGAGTGTGATACTTTTGATTCTTTTCATTTTAAAAAATAACAAATAATTAACAGGAGATAGGAGTTTGCTTTTAATTCTTGATTACTGAATTATACTAGGTAATTGTAATTGTCATTCTTGTTTGCCATGTTTGTGCCTTTCGTAGATCACTTTATTATGATGTTTCCGTAAAGGGAGGTTTTACGCTTGTGGACAAGATCTTGTATTCCTGTTTGACACATGCTACATTTAGACCTGCCTGAACTGTTTGACTTGTGACTAATGTGGTTTTTAATCTTATTTTAGATAGCTAAGGAGAACTAATATTAAAGCACCATCTAGTGGATGTCAATAAAATTCTGAAAAATGGGTCTTTAATGAAATTTCACTTACATTCAGCGGGGCTTTTATCTCTCCCTTAGTGAACCCTGAAACCAAACCGCGTTACTCTGCCAGCTAGTAATTACCTTTGGAGCAGCTGCCACTCTCAAAGCAGAGGTTGGATTTCTCCAGTACCCTTGAGGAGACCCCACGGACATTAGTGGCCAGTGGAATGCTGACCAGGTGGGCAACTGGACTCTTTTCAGGAGACAGAGTTCTGGTTGTGCAGAACTACTGAAAAGTGAAGGAACAACTGAAGGGTCTTGGCTGGGGCAGCTGCCCAGAGCAGTCCTGGCTGGGACAACGCCCCAGAGGCTACCCAAAGGCCCCTCAGCGTGGACTGCCCAGAATGGGAATCAGCAGACAATGTGTGCTCATCTGCAGTTCCACCACACTCCCCAAGGCAGATGAAAGGCAGCTCCCTCTGTGATCATCAGGTATCCTCTGCCTCAGAGACCTGAATCGATGCCGTCAGAGCTCTTGCTTAAGCCAGTTCCTTCAAGGGTAGAGCCACAGGCTTGGACAAAAGCGATTCTCACTACCAGTAAGTTAGACGTTTTCTCCTCCTTCTCCTTCCGTCTGCACCCACTCCACTTCCCTCCCACGATTCCTCCCTGACATTTCCCTCTCTGACTGCTTCCTGCCACCATCTTTGAGCGGCTTGAGACCTGGGTGCCAGCTTTCCACCCCGTGTGCCAGTGCCAGGCTGGAGGTCCCCTGCCCAGCATACCCAGCCTGCCCTGTCCAAAACCCGGGCAACACGGCACAGCAGACGCATGCGCTGCTGTAGAGATCAAGATCCAGCCTGGGTCGTACACGCAGCAGGGCCACAGCGCCTCCGCACAAAAGGCCCCCTCTGCGCTCACCCCAGAGCTCAGCCTAGGTAAATAAAAAATTTCAAGCTTGCGGGGCGGGTCCTATCACTTTGTCCCAGGCCATGGCCTGGGACACCTCCTTTCCCCTCCTGGCTGCCACCACCCTGTGGCTGCCTGACTCCACCTGCGGACAGATCCACTCCAGCCCCACCCCACCCAGGGCCACCTTCTGAAGGCCCACTGCTATCCATGGCACTGCAGGCCCAGCCACGAGGCTCAGACCTCCCTGCCTGCTGCTTCTCTAAGCTTTGGTGGTACATTTTCCCAGCTCCCACACTGCTCTGCCTCACACCCGGTCCAGACTTCTTACTCCTGTCCTCCCATTCCTCCTTCTCTCCCAGGTCAGCCAGCGCCTGAGCACTTTCTCTTCGGACTCTAAAACCCTGGGTTCTCTCTAATTCCCCTGAAGTTAACTTTAAACGCTTTGATAGGCACTTTCCTCTCAGAGGCTAAATTACAAAGTTTATAACAACCATCTGCCTTTAAGAGGGATCAACAGCTACTGCAAAACAACTGACACTTGCGCTTACATCTGCTAAATAAGACTGATAGACCGGATCTTCTCTTCTGGGTGTTCAACAACTAAAGTTTTGAGGCCAAAGCTAGAGAGATCACTGGACTAAGAGGATGGCATTTTAGTCCTGAGCCATCAAGGTCAGCAGAGACCCCAGGACATGAAAAGAATCCCTTTTCTACAGGATCCTGCGACTCTGGTGAGCTTCTCAATCTCCTGAGCAGGGAGGTTGATGGCCCCCAGGAGACAGAGGTAACAAAGATGTGCCCTGTGCCTAAGGAGGGTCACCAGCATGAAAGGTCTGTCCAGCATGACCATGACCCACCCTGGCAGCTGACTGACAGCTGAGAGCCTCTGCGCATGGTCCTAAGAGTAAGTAATGCCTTAACCAGGCTTACGTGACCTTGATAGACAGTGAGAGGTCAGTTTTAATTAACACAGATCTCACTTTGACTTGGTCTTAAATACCCAGCAGAAAAGTAAAATCAAAAGAAATAGATATGCTTTTATCATCTGTCTATGCAATTATTCCCTGTAAAAGACACGTTGACCAGCCTCTTCCTTCTCTAAATTAAAAAAAAAAAATTAAAATACCAGCTGTCCTCCAAAATCAGATGACATTAGACATTCTAACATGAGCACAAGCAGGTACTTTTTTGTACCCTTATAAAATCTGAGTGCTGTGTATACATTCCTGATCCTTCTAATTTCTATATGGCTATTCAAGATATTAGGTGACAAGTAGGACCATTTCAGAATCTAAAATTCCCTAGACCTTCTCATTAGCCTCCTTATAAAAGGTAATTGCTGGATCTTCCTAGTAAAACATTTGGTGGTTATAATCATAATAGTCATATGATTTTATTGTTCAAGCCATAAATACTTGTTTCTTTGGCCTTGTCTATACCACAACTGTGGCCAGAGATGCATCATTTAAAAGCCAGGCTTAAAGGTTAAGAGATAACCAACAAAAATCAGGTCTACAGACTCTGAAAGGGGTGAGATAAATGATAACACCTGGTCTAATAAAGTCTAGATAGACATCAGTCACCTCAGTAGACAACCAAGACCCCAGACCCACCTGGAAAAGGCTTGGAAAAAGACCCACCTGGAAAATTGGTCTTTCTGTGTCCACTCACTCACTGTATGATTTACTTCCCATTAGATCAGTGTTAAACAAAGAACTCATGGGATCCCTTCAGCGAGTTAAACCTTTCTCTTTTTTCCTCTTCCAGCCTTGACCAAAGGCTTTCCCCAGAGCTAAACCCAAGGGTCTGAATGGTTCCTCCCCTTCCCTGGTTCTCAGTCAAGCACCTTTCTCTATCTCATGAAAGCCAGATCACCCTGGTGACAATCAGACTGTGAGGGGACTAAAGCCAATTGTTTCTTGCGGACTCCAATGTGGTCTCCTGGTCCCTGTCATCTCTCCATATAGCACTCCCATTCTGCCTCTTCAAAAGACAAATGGCACCCATGGATTGGTGCAGGACTGTTGTGCTATTAACCAGATAATCCTTCCCATCCACCTTATCATGCCAAACTGATTCGCTCTTTTATCTTCTGTCGCTTCATCCACTACCCATGACTCAGGCATGGATTTGAAAGATTCCTTCTTTACTACTCCCTTAAACTACTCCTCACAACCTCCCTTCGCCTCTACTTCAGTCAGGCCCTTGCCCTTGACTTGCTCTCTTTCTGCCCATGTCTCCCACCTCATATAATACATAGATAATTCCCTTCTCTACAGCCCCTCTCATAGATCGTCCAGGTGGGCTCATGGCTGCTTCCCTCAGCAGGGTGATTAGACTGTTTAATTCTCCTTCTTATTCAGGCCCTGTCTTTTCAGACTCCTGTCACAGTTCTTTCAAGACCTAATCAAACAATCTCTCATCAGTGATATACAATGGTTCCCCAGTGTTTTCCTTCCCATGAGGCTGCCCACTCAGCCCGTGTGCTGTGCAGGAAGCAGCCATGAGAAATAACACCCATCTCCCTTCTCTGCTGGTTTTTCCTTTTTGTTTATAATAACCAAAGGATGGAAATTGAAGGCTAGATTTGGACCTGACTCTCCCAGTATGCAACCTGTCTCCCCGCAGAGGCATTGTTCTCAGCTCATCTCTGGTGCCCTCAGCAAGCAAGCACAGAGTGCCTTAAAAGAGAGAAATTGAACACAGAATCTTGCAAGCACCTGGACATCTAAAGACACCCAAGCATTCACACTGGACATCTCAAGGTCTTTGCCCACTGAGGAACAAAACATCCAGAGAACTTTGACCACTCTGAGGTTTACTAAGATCTTCCCACCTAATTGTTACAGCTGAGTTAGTTAGAAATATTACAGGCAGTCACACAGGGCTGGACCCTGGAAGGAACCAGGGCAGAAGACCAAATACCTTAAAACTGTGGGGAAAACAGACACCTCTGCTGAGGGCCAAATGTACCCACCTACTTCCTAAGGATAAATGTCAGGGTTTGATATTCTAAATAGGTTTCTATCACCCTGAGGAAGCCTGGAGGAGCCACTAATCCAACTCCCTACAAAGTCACTGCTTTACAGTAATGTCCACTTGCTAAGTGACTCAATTCCCCATTTGTCCCAGATTTAATCAGTTTTATGCAATTACACTCATAATCTTGTTGGTTGACCATAGTTCTGTCCCACTCCATGTCCACCTTGCAATTTCCCATTTTTCCCTACCTTGGACCCACCTCACTTCATGGTTCTACTCTGTAAAAATCTCTAAAAAAGACAAGAGTGGCAACCCACTTGGGACCCGTTCAGTCTCTCGCAGACAGAACCTTTCTTTCTCTCAATAAATATATTCTGCTCTTAACCTCTGCTGTTTCTAAAATTCATTCTTTGATTTTAAAGAACACAAACTTGTACCAGACATCTAGTAGGTTGGGAGTTTTTTCCCTCTATATCATAATGTTCCTTGCCTTCTTTCAAGCCCTATTAAAAAGCTCACTTCTCTCTGCTCCCTAGAAATAACCTCTTCACCCTCTTCACCACAATAAATCCCATGCTGTGCTGCCTTTACTCAAGCCAGGTGGTCTCTACTTCCCACCATTCCTTACACCAGGAAATTGAAAATTTAAAATTGTGCTTTTAAGAATTACTGCAACTTCAAGACATAATCCTTTCCCAGTGTGTGACCCCCTCCCTCTGTCCTTACAGAGATGGTGCTAAATTCCTAAAGGCTCTTTACAATAACCTGTTAATTCTGGAGCACTAGACCCTTTCCACCTGCAAATTGCTTTTCTTCCCCCAGTCCAGAAAGCAGCTGTGTTGGTGATAGTGTGTCTCAGGCACATATCCACCTCAAACCCGTGGAGATGGCTTACACTGTAACCTGGCGACAGTGAGAATATACAGCTGAGATCATCCACATCAAAAACAGCCTTTACATATGCCCTACCCTGGCTTGTAACGTGCCTCATTTCTTCAAGCTCCCACACTCTGTCCTTGAGTGTGTCCTGTGTCGCGCTCTGATAAATCCTTCTCATGTCTCTTTTACTGTTGCTTCCTGAAAACTCTCCTGGTCCTAGGGCCTTCCTTGGCTCAGGGAAGGGGCCTGGGAGATACTTCTGGAACTGAACTCAGACTGTCCTCCACAGGATGTCCTAAGCTTAGAAAGTTGACTAAGAGGAGGTGAACATTTTCCAGCAGGAAAAGCTTGGAAGGAAGAGGAGTTTTCTACCAAACATGATTTAAGTAGAACATTATCTTTCATTACACCAAATACCTGGATGTGGACCCTCGCCTCACCTAACATGAGCACCAAGCAAGGACACAGTGTCCACGAAGAGGGAGATGCTGCCTGTGTGTCACGCGGTCCTTCATGTCTTTGGCTTCCCTGGCCTGAATCTCCACCTTACACCTACGTGAGTCCCATGCTGTTGTCACTGCCTTGGCGATTTGGTAGGGGGACCTGTGTTGGTCTCTGTACAGCCAAACACAGGTTTACTGTGAACGTGGAAGCATCTCCTTCCGAGTTGCAGCTGCTTCCATGTCCATCACATAGGAGGAGGCGCTGGCAGGGAGGAGGCCTTGGGCAGGGCTGTAGCCCTCTGTGTGACTCAGTTCCCTGCCTGAGAGATGGAGACACTGCATGCCCTTGCCATAGAATGACTAAGAGAACCAAACGCAAGACTTCCACTGAGACCCAGCACAGAGCGGTCACTCTGATTTTGCTCCTGAATCTGGCTTTAGAGAGAGGGCATGAGGAGTCCCAGGAAGAATGAGAATCTTTGTAGCTGCCAAGGGCATCTTGGAGGAAGAGGGAGGGTGACAGGGGATGGATTTGGGTATATCCTTAAGGATCATGGCATGATCACTGTCAAGATCAGCCTCTCTCAGCAAGAGCGACCTCTGAAAGAGTGGCTTCAAGTGCAGGCCAGCAAGCCAGCAGGAGGCCAGCACTGCAGCCACTGTTCATGTTGGGAGCAGCATCCCGAGGCCCTGCAGTTCACAGGGCTCCTTTGCACAGAGCCCTGCTTACTGCGGCTGCTTGCTGGTCTGTCTTTCAGGCGTCACCCCCATCCTGTGCTCCCTGGAAGATGGAGGACAGAGGGTAGAGGGGGACTGTTGGGGTCATCAGGATGCCATCCCCAGGGAACCAGGGGAACCAGCCCAAGAAACCAGGACCTACCACTG
This sequence comes from Cavia porcellus, assembly GCF_034190915.1. Classification (NCBI taxonomy): domain Eukaryota; kingdom Metazoa; phylum Chordata; class Mammalia; order Rodentia; family Caviidae; genus Cavia; species Cavia porcellus. The sequence continues at coordinate 68,706,040 of NW_026947501.1, read as the reverse complement.
TGTTCCTCTTGGGCGTGATTGCTTTGTTTTCTGCTGGGTCCTTTTCACTGAGCTTCATGGTTTACGCTTCAGATGTTGTTTCTGAGGAAGAAAAAAGGAAGCCGCCATTAGACCTTTGCTGCCACCCACAGTAGATCACCAGAGAGGGGGCATTAGGCGAGGACAGCAGGATGACACACAGCTGGGTCCTCGTTGGGACTTTGAGTCCCTGGAGACTTGGACCCATGCTGCTCTGCCCTGGCCTCAGTTTCCCTATGTACTAGATGGGGTTGGGCTATATCTGCCTTTCCTATACTTGCTCAATTGTTCCCTGCTCTGCTGTCATCAGAAGGTCTTGCTCACAGAGGAGCACATTTTGGACCTACTAGACTGTCTGTGTCTAAGAGGTAACAAGCACACCAGCACTGTGAGTGAGGACAAAGTGTCGCTCTCAGCTGTCAAACCAGAAAACCACCAGCAATAGCTTAAGTCATCCGGTGGCAAAAATAGAAATTTCACAGCTTTTCTGGAATTTGGGAATATACTCCAGAACCACAAAAGCATTTATACCCTTTGGCTGAACTAGTCCATCCATAAGAACATATCTAAAACCAAGACTCAAATGTGTACAAAGACTTAAGTCCAAAGTGTCTATAGCAACACTTTCTCATGTTAGAAAAATGACATTTGCAATGGCAAAGAGTACCTGTGTCCCTATCCTGGCTCTGCTGCTGTGATTGAGGGCATCATCAAACCGGAAGTCTGTTTCACTGTCAGTGAAGAAGTCGGTCACCCTTGTCTCATGGCAAGAGTGTGAGGCGAGGGACACTATACACCAGAGGGCCTGAGTGATGCTTGTCCAACCTTTGGTATCTATAATGAATGGCACCTGTCATTCTCTGTGCCATGGAAGCCTCAGTAAAGTAACAGATTTGGGGGTGGGAGGCAGTGAAGAATGTGTTTAGAAGTGTCGAGCCTGAGGTGTTTGTAGGATGCAAGAGTGTAAGTATCACTCGAGCAGCTGGAAATAAAAGTGGCGCTCAAGAAGTGGTCTGGCAAGGTCCTGAGTTCAATTCCTGGTACCAAAAAAAAAAAAAAAAAAAAAAAGTGGTCTGGGCTGGGAAGGAATTAAATGGTGATTAAGGCCATGGGACTAGGAGGGAGAGTGAGTGGAAAGAGAAGGCCCCTAAGGAACCGAGAGAGCCCTGCCTGGGTGGGTTGTGGGACGATGCCGAAGTCCATCAGGGGCTCAGAGGTGGGAGGTGTTGCAGGCATGCAAAGCTGCCACTGGGTGCTGACATTTGAGAACAACTGGGGTGCACTTCCAGCTGTGGTCAGTGTGGCTCCTGCTGGGTTCACCACATCCATCCCAAAATGGCCCGGTCTAGAGGGCAAGATCAGAGCGGGTGAAGCGCTGAAGGACAGAAATGGGTGCAGAGCAGGACAGAAGGCAGCAAGCGGTACCAGCGAGTCACAGCGCGCTAAGCCCGTGATCCCAGTGGGGTGGAGAACATGGGCTGAGCACGGTGGGGTGAGGAGATGGGGGCCTGGGGGGCTGGGCCCCGAAGCCTCGAAGCTCTGTGCAGAGGGATGCCAGTGCTCTCGGCCAAGGACAGCAAGGTGGGGACATTCTTCCCAGGCAACAGGCTGCAAAGGTCGGAATGTTGCTGGCTCCAGGAGGACAGGTAGGGCCGGGTTGTGCTTCTGGCTCATTCACAGCCTACTCTGATCTACACCAGGACCAGCAGGGCAAAGGAAGAGGGTCACTGGGGCAATTATGCCCCACTTCTCAGGGAATCTGTGCCTCTGCTTCAAATGAGGAAGAGCAGGATGGACCCATGGGCCTGCTGGGGGAACTGCTGAGTTCTCTGTGTGATGCTCATGTTAATGACCGCGCCACACAGAGCCCAGCAAACACAGGAGGGTACTGTCTGTTTGCATGGCTTGGTGGTTCCCTAGAGAAGCCTAAACTCTCTCAAAAGGATGCTCTAAGACTTAAATAAAATAATAAGTAAATAAAACAAAACCAAATTCATAAGATAAATAAACACAAGCTCCATGCATGGCAAGGACTCAAAAAATGCCAGTTCTCTGTCTTTCCTACCCCAGCAACAGTATCAGCATTGCAGCTGACCCAGATGAGACTTTGCTCATGCCCCCAAAGTGACAGTGCCGGTTCCTAAAGAGCAATAAGCATTGCACCCAGCCCATGGCTCCCTCCGCCAGGCCTCCCTACCGTGCAGCCCCTATGGGGTTAACAGCCAGTACAGCAGAGGCCCAGCACCTCTGGGCAATCTGATTGGCCCCCAGCCTGGCTGTTCCTGGATTAAATATTTAGAAGATCGCCTTGTTATCTCTGCTGCTGGTGGTGACAAAACCCTGTGTCCAATACGATGCAGGGGCCCAAAGGAGAAACTTTGTCCACACAGACGGCGGGCGGGTCACAGAGGCCAGACCTGCACCCCGATTCCATAGCCTGTGCTCAGTACAAGGGCAAAGGAAAAAAAAGGATGCGGCCAGATCAATCTGCTACTACAGGTCAGCACTTACTGGAAGTGGAATTTTCTTTCTCCCTTGACGGGCCAGCTGAAGGCCACCCTGTAGTTGCTGAGGTGACTGAAGTCACCACCTGTGCTCTGTCACTCTGACATGTGGACACTGAACAAATTTGGGAGTTCCAACAAACTGCTGGTGGGGACTCTGAACAGAGAGCCCCTCAATATACCCCAGGCCCCGAGTTTTCCAGTGCACTGACCCTGGGCCACGACTCTGTGCTTCCTGTTCAGGGTTGTGTGTGTGACATTAGCATTGACTGAAAACTATTTTTAAAACAAGAAACTGAATAGGAGTGTGAAAAACAGGGAAGATTTAAAAAACAGGAGAGAGAGAAGAGGGAGGGGAAAGAAGAGGAGAGGGAGGGAAGGAGAAAGGAAATAAGGGAAGGAAAGGAAAAAAGGAAGAAAGAAGAGGGGAAGAAAGGAAAGAAAGAAAAAAGACAGGGAAAGTAAGGAAGGAAGAGAGAGTGAGACCCCACTGTAGGACACTGGAATAATAACACAGCCAAAACCCTCCAATCAACTTCATTTTGTGTTAGCATCTGTTGGAAACCACATAGGTATTTCCTGCATATTCTCTCTTACCTTCCCCAGAATGCAGTAAAGCTGCATTTTCAAAGCCCCGTCCCAGCTGCTCTGTAAGTCTTGGTCAATGTTCAAATCCTCCCCAAAGCAGATCCAGATCTGCAAAACTCACCTGAGCCCTAGAGCTCCCCTGGTCATTGCGTCTGCACAACCGTATAAACAGACGGCTGTCAACAGAGTCAGTATAAACCCAGGGGTCAGAGGGCAAATAGCATTAATGATTAAATGGCACCCATTTGTTACTATAAATGTCTTTGATACTCAGGGGAAGCGGAACATGATAAAGGTGGCTCACTCCTGGCCAGCTTGGCTTCCTGAAAACATGCCCCGGAGAGTGGCAACACACTCCAGCACTGGGCCCAAGCAGGCTGCAGGAGGCCGAGCTCAAGCTTCTGTCTTATGTTTGACCCAGAGCCACCCATACCTGTGCAGTTGTCATTGCTGTCATTTTGTGATAGGCACGTTTCATCAGTCCCTACGTGATAGGTGAGGTTCATATGCTAACTCTTCTTCCTGTCACACACTGAGATAAATGGAGTGCCAGAGAGACAGAAAGACCTGTGCAAAGAGGAGAAGGGTGCAGGAGCAAAGGGCAGCAAATCAATCAAGGGTCAAAACATCTCCCAACTCATCCTCCAAGAGAGCCAAGGCAGGAGAAGCACAGGGTGTTGCCTGGGGTGTAGCACAGAGAAGGAGGGAAAGTGGGATCCCCTGGATCCCCAGCCACAAGGGAAAGGGAAGACATGCTGGGCTCAGTTATGTGTTCAGACCCTGGAAAGAGGGTACTTTGGGGACCCAGCAGGAGCCCATCCTAGCCCTTTAGCATCAGTGTAGAGCAACCAGGCAATCTCCTCAGGGCAAATCTGTTTCCCTGGTGCCCTGGTGCAGACACAGGTCCCAGAGCAGGAAGAGGCTCTCTAATCCCTGGGAGACTTCTGCAGATGACTGCTTCAGTAGACCTTCAGGGTCTGCCATCACCTGTGCACTAGAAAGAGGACATCTCTGTGTCCAGGGAGGAACTCAGCTGTGCTGAAAAACACACAAACACACCAAGGTCAAGGTCATCTACCGCAAAAGGATTGCTTTACAAGGACTTTCAAAATTCTCCTAAACATCCGGCTGGTGCCCAGCCTCTCCTCTCCTTTCCTCATACTCTTGGCCCCTCTCCTCCTCTTTCTAACTACAACACATGACCCTCTGGATCCAGGATTTCTCAGCCATTGGTTTGGCAGTATCTGTGTAGGTAGTGCATGCTGTGACAAACCGGATCAGATGGCAGACAACTCAGCCTGCTATTCCTGCTGGAGCTGGCCAACCATGCAAAGCCTGAAGTTCTAAAGTGGAAGTCAAAATAAACCTCTCCTTCTTTGAGTGGGGGTGTCAGGTATTGTGTCCTAGTGAGGAGAAAACACTTGCTTCCTGGTGGCTTTTGAAGCCGACTCAATCTGAACTTTCCTGGGCAGCCTCTGGGGCTGATTCAAGGCCTCTGCCCGAATTTATCATTTTGTGAAGAAGAGGTGGCTGGAGGATTAGTGACAGTGAGGATGGCAGGAACTATGTAACCTGAGTTGGCTGGCCAGCTGGGGAGAAAAGCATCTTTGCAATATGCAGGGAGAATGACACGCAGAAGGATCAGTCTGCATAACCCAATTAAGCTAGCATTTGAATTGTTTCTGGAGGCTGTTGCTTCAGTTTTTGATATGGAAACCTCTGTGCCCTGGGGAGTCATAGCCTCTTTGTTTGGAGGCTCCTACCCAGATGACATCCCTACAGCTGAGTGGCTCTGCCATCCCGCTGTGCTCATATCTATTACAGAGAGCACTACACGAACAAATGGGAGACTGTCAGAGTGGCCCCAAAGATTACATATCAGTACTTCAGCTGGCCTTATTTACACTGCTTAGAGCCAATTGAAGAGAGAAGGAAGTACCATAACCAACTCTGTACATATCAGTAGTTGGAAATAAGACTCAATTTAACTAATATCACACCAGGTGTTCTACATTCAAGAAGGGGCACCCCTGTAGTCTTCTACACAATGGTGAGCATTAGGAACACGATGTTAAGGGAAGGAAGCCAGACAGATGTCAAGGGATCAGGCACCACAGAACCCCATTTTTATGAAATGTCCCAGCAGTTCTAGTTTGCAGAAGCAGAACCTAGATTCTTGGTTTCCAGGTTGGAGGTGGTGACTCCAAGGGGCATGAGGTCTTTTGGGGGATGGCGAAGCTGCTCCCAAGTTAGACAGTAGCCAGGGCCGCGTGACTCCAAGGCTGCACTGGAACCCACTGACTCCTCTCCTCCAATGGATCCACTTTAGGGGGTGTAATTCACAGCTCGCAGCTCAGGTGGAATTGGCGATGGCTCTGTGGTCCAGATAACATTATTCCCACACCCATGCCAGGCTGAGAGCTGACGTCAGCCAAGGGGAATCAATTAAATTAACAGCCACTACTGGCTTCTATTTTCAAGAACTGATACTGATTAGCATTTCAGGCAAAGTGGTGGGAAAGGAAGCTGCACCCACACTGTGAAATAACCTGTATTCCAGGGGCACTGCTCACCTCCCAGGGAGAAAACCCACCTCCACCACCTGCCCAGGCAAGTGCTGTCAGCATGCGCTCAGTTACTCCTGGGGTACCAAGCTAACAGAATTCAGAGAGATCTGGTAAGATGCCTGAGGCCACACGACCGGGAATCAGGACGAAGTGTGGCTGCCCTGCCTTCCTTCTTCTCCTGTTTCCAGCTGCCCCAAGATACAGGAGAAATGCTCTCTGCACCCCCGGCAGCACCTGAAGAGCTAGAAGTTCTCCATTTCAGGGAGTTCTGTGGGTAAGAGCTGAGGGGCAGGGTGCACCAGGGCTCCCCCTATACCAACCAACTGGGGAGGAAGGGCATGAACTCTAGGGCCAGCAGCCCGGGGCCCCTGGGTGCGTCCAGACCCTTCTGGAGATTTCTATGCAGCAAGCATCTTGCAGGACCTACAGTGTCTACTATGCAGCATCATCCTTCCAGCAGTGAAACACACTCAAGTTGTGTCACCTTTGCAACTTGGGTGGAAGGGAGCCAAGTCTCCCCTGCAAGCAGCACTTACTGAGTGTCACCCATGCTGGGTGGCATCAGGGACTCTGATTTTCCAGCCAGATACTGTATGCAGGTGAATCAAAGCCTTGGATGTCTCCTCTCCCTAGGTCTCAGTCCCTTTATCCTTGTCCCCAATCTCATATGCTAAGGAAATGCTCAGCAAAGCCGCTGTCTTTGCCCTGGTTTTTGGTGAAGCATCTGCCAGGATGTTTCTAGAAGTGAAAACCAGATTCACTGTTCCAACCATAGAAACTGGAAAAAAGGGACAAAGGAAATGGACTGAGACCTGGGTAAATGAGAAGAATGGGGACACGGGGCTGCCCAGAAGCCTGGGGAGTTTGCAGATGGCTGAATAATTGGAGTAAAAATTGTCAGTGATGTGCCACTTTCCTCTGCCAAAAACTGACTCCTCCATTCATAAATAACCTCAGAGAAAAGGCTGCGCGAATGGGCACTGCCATTTGTAATCATGACGTCCCTCTTACAATGGGCAGCCAGAGTGCTTGGTGGGTAAACCTGTGATTCTGGATCACTCATTAAAGTCAGAAAGGAAACACTAAGAGTCATTCACAGTATTTTCCAGAAAGGTATTTGATTTTGCCCTTCTTCCAAATTTGCGTGGGAAGTTTCTAGTTTTTTCCTAATGATCAAAACTTGTATAGTGAAAATTAAACTTCATTTTGAAATAAAGCTTTCAGTGATTTGCCTTTCAATTCTGCATCTAGTACCTCACACTCTATTTTGCTTTACAGTTTTTTTTTTTTTTTTTTGGAGCCAGGCTGATGATTTTACTTGGCAAGGCATGTCCTTTCTTGGCATATGCTCTGCTAATGTGTAATTTTGAATATTAAAAAATACCAAAACATTGAATAAACCAGAATAAATGGATAAGTTCATGGAAACTTATAATCTAGTGAGACTGAAGCACAAATAAATAAAAAATATAAGCACACTTGAAAGTAACTGGTGAAGAAACTGAAAGTAACTCAATACCTCTCAAAAGCATAAGTCCAGGACTAAATAGATTCCCCAGATAATTCTTTTTTTAAAAAAAATTTCTCTTTTTTTTTCTTTTTATCAGTACCAGGGTCCGAACTCATGACTGCACATTTGCAAGGCAAGCGCTTATGCCACTGAGCTAAATCCCCAGCCCCTTCCCCAGATAATTCTAGCAAGCATTTAAAGAAGAATTAATGCCAGTCCTTTTCAAACTCTTCCAAAAAATCAGAAGAAAAGACACACATACCTATTGTATGAGTTCAGAATTAGCCCAACAAAAATACACAATACCAGACCAGATATAATGAAAGACCACTATCCCTAATGAATAACAGTACCAACATCCTAAACAAAATCCTAGCAAACCAAATGCAATAGCGCATTAAAAGGGTCTCACTTCATGTCCAGGTGGGATTCCATCTCCTGCCCAGACAGTGATAGATAACTCCCAGGAGTGGGATGAGGTCACTGTTACTATGAGGGTCTTGGTGACTCCAGAATGCAGGGTCTCTGTCATATGCCATTTGGTTCACTAGTCTGACCCTACAAAAAACAGGATGCATGTCCCCTGCATGTCCCTCACATCACAGCAGAAAACTTTAGAAATGACCCAGAAGCAGCAGATTGCAACTGCCTGATGCACCATCTCTCCTCGGTGTGCATGGAGCAAATTGACCCAGGCTATGTTCAGTGAAGCTATTGATTGGACAGTGGATATTTCCCTAAATGGATCAGAAGCAGTTTCCACTTGCATGGGACCAAATGTGGACCAAAAACATCTGTGCAGACAGCTCCTCTGAACTCCAGACCTGATGGCTAACTGTGGACCCGCAGTGCCACTTGGATCATCCCAGACTTTTCAGTGTCCCCCAAACTCTTCCCTTCCCTGCCCCAGGAAAGACTTAGATTCTCCATAAATAGCCCCATGGCTTCCTGTTCAGCTGGGATCCTCAGCATCACCCTTGATTCCTGTGCTTCCCTCTTCACCTCGTGCATCTTTCAGGGACTCATTGATTCTGTGTCCAGGCTGCATCTCAGTTCTGTCAGCTCTTATGTGGCCACCCCAGCCCGGGGAGGCCCAGGTCCCATGGTGCTCCTGCCTAAGGGTTTGCTCAGTGGCTTTCCCAGCATTGGGGGGACAGGTGCATCCCGACCACAGCCTCCCTCCATGCCTCAGCTGTCCTTACAGTCACTGCCTGTTGCCACAGTTTCTAGCAGCTGTGGCCGATGTCTCTGCTGCAGCCGAGAATGTGACTATGTGTTGTTCTGCTCGCTGTTGTAACCAGAAGCCAACTCATGCAAGGTGCTCAATAAAAACTTCATGAGAGCACAACCATAGCATGGCTGAACTATTCCTGGAGCCTACCCCGTGCAACCCTTGAATCCAAACGGCGCCAGTCACTGTGCTGGAATAAAGCACTTTGACCTTGTTTCCAAAACACTGATTTGTGTAGTTTACTCAGTTATAGTAAGGGCAGTGCCAGAGGGCAGAAGAAAAAGCGGAGAGCAGAGTGAGATGCCTGCCTCGAGGTGACCTAGGCCCTAGGCTCTGCTCTTTCATCCTGGAACTGGAGCAGCGCTGAGAACAGAGCCCTGGTCACTGGCTTGGAAATGGTGACCTGAGTCCCTATTGGCCAGCTGCCCACGCTGAAGCTCCTGGGAAGACATGGGGGTTGGGGGGCTGGCCCGTGAGCCCCGCAGATCTCTGCTCCCTCCCTTCCTGGTGGCCTTTTATTAAGGATGTGTTTTGCGGGCCCGCCCACATGACTACTCCTCTTCCTTAACAAAAAAAAAAAAAAAAAAAAAAAATTAGGAGTTTGTGTATAAAACAAAATACCTGCTGCCACCTCAGTGCAACTTACCAGGTCAGCTGATAGTCCCACCTGTTGTGTGGCTGGTCCCTCGTGTCCCCTGGAGGAAGGAGCATGCCACCTGTGGGAGTACAATCCGTTCCTTTGCTCTGCCCGGGGTCAGTGGATCATCTGCAGAAGCAGGGTCACAGAGAAAGCAGCCGTTAGAGTCTTATTCTCTTTTATCCAGCGTTTGTTTTTCTGACTGCAATTTTTAAAACTTCGTCAGCAAGCCTATTTTTGTCTCCTGAGAATCAGGTCGAAGAAGAAGAATATGTCCATATTTAAAAGAGTTGCAGAGAGCGAGGTTCATGCAGGAGACTGTATGAAGCAGACAGCCCGTTTTCCCTTCCTGTTTTTATAGAGAAAGAAGGAAACAGGGCCAGCGAATTGGGTTTCTGTGAGGGGAGGCGTGGCCAGAGGCTGCACGGTACACTCCAGCCCTGGGCCTTCTACAGGAAGGAGGCCTGGGCCTTGAGCGCCTTCTGTGTGTGCTTGGCCTCAGCGTTCCTGCTGAGCGGGGTGCTATCCTGAGCCCCAGATGTGAGCAAATGCAGCGTGCCTAATGGGCCAACCTCACAAAGCCAGGACAGAAGGGAGGTGGGATTCAAACTCAGATTTACCTGTTCCAAGCCTGGGCCTCTCCCCTGTGACATCACTTCCTGAAATCAAATATCCTGCGCCCTCATCCTTGCTCTGGTTGCTCAGGCCCTGGGCAAATTTCCATGTCAGTGTGCTGAGCTCACCATGGCCTGGAGTCACAGTCTGCCCTCCTTCTCCCTTGTGTGATTTCGTGGTGAGCAAACTTTAAGGGCAAGAATGTATTAATCACTCTGCAGGTGTGAGCCCCTTGAAGCTGCCCTGGGAGGGGAGCAGTGTGTTTATCCACATTTGCTAATGGGAATCACAGGTGGAACTTGGGGTCGGGATTCCCTGCAAGGTGCCCTTTGGGGCCAGCCCGTTGGACCTCATGTCCAGGCTGCCTGGGCCAAGTCTGCGTTCTTCAAACTGTGGGCCCCCGACTCCAAGAACTGGTGATCTTGGGTATGTCGTGTAACTTCCTGGCCTCTGTTCCTTCTCTGTGAGAGCAGATGACACACGAGCCCACCAGCCTCCCAGGGTCCAGTGACACAGAGGTGCAAAGGCTGTCCCAGCATCTTCCTAAGTCATCTTGCTGCCTCTATAACTGGCATGTCAAAACAGAACTTGAGAAGTTAGTTTTTTTCTTTTAGAGATAAGCAATTTCTAAAAACTTACTTCTGCCAAATATGTCACCAATACCTGCTCCTCTCCTCAGTCATAAAGTGGTGACAGAACATGCAGGTGGTGACCCTGAGAGGCCAGAACCCCATTTCCTTTCCACAGGAAAAGGGAGATCGAGCAGAGATGGTCTACAGTGATAAAGCATGTGTGGAGCTCGATACCAGCCTCCCTGTTCTCCTCTTGCTGTTCTTTGCTGTGAAAGACCCTTGCCAACCTGCTCATGGGGAGACGGGGATTTGGACTCCTCAGCGCTGGCTTTAAATAAATCTTTTGTCCTTTTTTTTTTTTTTTTACCAAAAAACAAAACAAAACCAAAAAAGGCCTCCCTCCTTTGATGTTGGTCAGCTGCCTGCAAAAGGACCTGAGTTTATGAAGCCAAGTAGCCTGCAAGCCTGGTAATCTTGGCATCCTGCTCCTCAGTTCCATACTATGAAAACCCTCTAGAATGTGCATCTTGTCCCTCTGATCATGTGTAACATCCCAGAGCTCCCACTGGCTCCAAAGTCTCCAGCACACAAGCCTCAGTCCTCAGCCTGCACTCTGATGCCTCACAGCCTGGCTGTGCCCTCCTTTTGTACCTTTAGTTGGTGGCCCAGTCCACCCCGTCCCCTTCCCTCCAGCTCCACAAGCTTGGCTCCCCTCTGCCCAATGGTTCTCTTCTTGAAACCTGCTCCCCAGCTTGCTGTTTTCTCCTTCAGCTCTAAGTTCAGATGTCACCTCCCCACAGAGACCCCTTTGGACTCCAGTGTCTCTGCAGAAGTCGTCCAGACCATGAGCTTCACTGCTTTATTTTAAATCTCTCCATGGGATTCACAATCCAAGAGTGTCTTATCTTTTGTGAATCTGATGTTACTGTGTCCTAGTGAGGTAGGACAGAAGAAATAAAAGAAGGTAGAAAGAGACAAGGAAAGCATAACAAAAAAAAAAACTGTACATTTATGAAAAAGACTGTAACTTCCAGGACCCGGTCAAAGTTACCCAAGGTGATCCACATCAGCATTACTTTGGTTCATTTCTGGTTTCTTCCCTGCGAGACCCATCAAACTCAAAATTCCTCAGGAATACTGGAAGCTCATATATTGTCTTAATTGAGAAAGTAAAGAAACCTGACCCTAAGATAAAGGAACAGATTGGGAGAATTCAGAGAATATTTAAATAACTCTTAGAACAAAACAAAACAAATAAACAAAAAACCCACACTGGACCCAGGAGTAGAATGGGCTGGTACCTTTTTGGGGAGCTATTTTTCTATTCCCTCAAGAGAAGTATAAATGTTCCTTGCTCCAGGAAATAAGTCTCATTTCTGAACACCTACAGATAACTCTTGGGTCCTAAAGTCTCCGCCTAATAAAGCCTTCCCATGTTTCTTGTTGATGCATCCTCAAAATTCTTTTTGTGAAAGGCAGTCAATGAACATGGAAGCTCCTTATTTCAGCTGCAGGGACCATCTCGGCCGTAGCCTGGTGGCACTGGGACGTCAGCCTGTCTCATTCACTGCTACATCCTCAGCATGAAGAAAGGCTTGGAACACACCAGACAGTGGATAGGCTCCTGAGACTGAATGGCACTGGACCACCACCGACCAGTCAGTGTGATGCTCCTTGCTTGGTTGGCATCTTCAGTCCTTAAAGACAAAGGCTGGTAACCATTGATGATTACCTTGTATTATGTTTTTATATTATCTATTATGTCCACCCTTCTGACTTGACCGATTCTGTCCTGTTATGACTCATTTGGTTTTACTCTCTTCCAAAAAAGCAATAAGAACCGTGGGAGCAATGAAACCCAAAATGTGTAATAGTCATTGTACAAAAGAGAGGAAAAGAAAGTGCTCTAAACTATATAACTGCATGTATATTTAAGTGCATAAGATAGAAAATGATATCACAGAGTTTTATTGGATCATTGAACAGAACTGTTTGCAGTATCATTGTTGGAATGTCCACTCTACAAGCTTTAATTTTGTGACTTGAACAATTATTTTTAAGATGGCAATATGTAATCCATTAACTAGTGATTTCCTACTGTTCATTTTTTTCTTCTGTAAATCTGTATAACTTGTACCCTTTCACTTCTTTTTTCTTTTCTCCTTAAATAAAAAAAAAAAAGACAAAGGCTGGACATGGTACATTCTGCATCAGACAGTGATTCTGTTTCTTGCCGAGATGCTGTGTTTTGCAGAGATTTTTGATGAATGACAGCAGGCTGTGATGCTCGCTGTGTGACCTCGAGCCAGTAACTCAACTTCTTTTTGCCTCTGTCCTACAATGACAGCAATGTAGCACCTGCTTCATCAGGCTGGTGTGAGAGCTCCATGGCTTGGGACACAGAAAGGTGAGAGAGCAGAGTGTGATGCATCCAAGAGGACTTTAAGTGATGGCTATGGGTTGGGGCAATACTGCTTCTACCATTTAAGAAAGAATGAAAAAGAGGCTCAAAGAGTTGGAATAACCTGTTCTGACCACAGTGCCAATGACAGCCAAGTCAGGATGACTTCTTCCAGTCCACAGCTTCCACCACTTCTGTGATCACGCCTTGGGGAGATGAGGGCCACGTCTCTTCATCCAACTTTTCTTTAACCTGAGGTCAGAGACAGCCAGGACTCTGTCTGTTACCCAGGACAGCAATCAAGCATCCTTCGAGGAGTGCATTGATGGGTTCATCCCAGCACCTCCCCTACCACCTGTCCACCAGCCGTAGGCATTGATGTTGGGGGCCAGCAACAGCTGAGACTAAGTCACACAACCTGATCTCATTCTGCTTCTCTGCCAGCTAATCTGTGTGTAGTCCTGTGCGCTCTGCCACTAAACCTGTCCCAAGCTGCATGAGACCCTTCCCTGCAGCCAGCTGGATTCAGTTGTTGTCCTGTCTGTATCAGGGCACATCTCCCAACAGCTCCTGTCTCCATCCTCTCTCTCCTACTATCAGGTCACCCTCAGGAGCAGCTGACCATTTTAAATGTCCTTTGCAACATGTGGCTGCCCTTCTGCAAACCCTACAGTGGTCCCCCATTGTCTTCCACACCAAAACCCAAGTCACTCCTCAGACCACGGTGTGGACCCTGAGGCCTGTGGCAAGATACTGGCTTGGCAGGATTGGAATGAAGCTGGGAGGTGTTTGTGTGTGTGTGTGTGTGTGTGTGTGTGTGTGTGTGTGTATGATACATAAGTGAAACTTACAAGATGTAGTTTTTTGTGTTTTTTTCTTGTACAGTAGGCAAGTGCTCACCACTGCAGCTCTTCAGCTCCAAGCATGTCACACAGATGGGCATCTGTGGGGATGCCCATGGGAATAACCACCACCAGAACAAGATGTGGAGCATGCCTGATACCTCAGGAGACTTCCCCATCCTTCTTGAGGGATGACAGTCCCACCCCTCATGCCACATTAGTTCAGCCCGCCCTTGCACTTCCAGTGTGTGGCATCTGCCTGGATTCTCCACTTGGCACCACGTGGATTCCATGCGCCCCATGCTGCCTGTCTTCACAGTTTGCCTCCTTTTATCACTTGGTGTGGGGAAACCATATTGTTCCCTCTGTCCTCGCTGGTGGGTATCTGGGTTGATGTCAGGTTGGGGCACTTTTGAACAGCGCTACTGGAATATCCTTAACTTCATCTTTGGATGCCCAAGGATGCTCCATTCTGTTGTGCATACCCAGGAGTGGGGGTGGAGGGTGCGGGGTGGGTTGCTGTGTCACTGCGGCTGTGGATGCTTCGTGGTTGTGGCTGCCACCAAACCTGCAAATCGGTGCTTTGCAAGGGATTTCAGATGCGGGCAAGACCACACTGTGAGAAATGCTCCTGGGCCCAGAGCCTCGGAGGATGGGCAGACACATTCCTCTTGGTCTTCTTTCCTGGGCTTGAGGTTCCAGCAATGCGATGTGCGGCGGAGGAGAATTGGGAGCTCTCACAGTCCACCTGTGAGCACCTCTTTCGGACACACCCCTCTCACTTACCGCTCCTGACTAAGATAAAGGAGCTGAGAACAGGGAAGCATGGACAGTTTGGAGAGGGGAGAAGCCAGGCCCCCGAACCCACACACCAAGGTGTACCTCTAACTCTAACGGACAGCTAGAATGACGCTCAGTATTAGGAGAATGGAAGCTGCTGAACTAGGTTATCTCTGCAGGGAGTGCCTATCTTCTTAACCATCTCAAGATAATTGCAAAGCACTTTCCTGCCAGGCCAGGCACCTAACAAAGGTAGTGAGGTCAAAAGCCCGGCTCTCCTTCAGCTGGGCTTGGCAGATGCCCCAGCAGATAAGTGCAAGCTACCAGGAAACCGCCCCTTTCAGCCAACTTTGAGTGTTTTACACCAGACCCAGCCAGTTTTTCCAGGAGAAGGTCAGGAAACAGTGATCCATGGAGACTGAGGCACAGAGGAAGGGGTTGCCAGGCTTGTGGGCTCTTGCTGGGCTTCCTCAGCCCCTCTGCTGCCCGTTATTGTTATCAAGCAGGCTGGCTCAGCACTGCTGGCTGTGGTATGAAGCTGCTCTCTGCTGTCCTCAGAGAGCAGGGCAAGCAGGGACCTCAAAAGGCAGCAGCTGAGCAGGCTCCCAGAAGGGGAGAAGGGCTCCAACAGCCCAGGGCCAAGGAAGCATCTCTTATGCCAGGCTCAGCATTGGTAGCCCTGCCATGGCCCCACTGCAGGCTAGATCCCATGTTCCTCTTCCGGCTCCCTGAATGCCCTCTGCCACAGCAGCCACAGCAACACTGCTCTCCTGGACTCTCCTGCTCTAGAAATGCAGCAAAATGACAAGTGCACCTGAGCCACACTGAGCTGTGGCGACAAGGCCTGGTTGTGCAGAAGCTAAAAGAGGCCCCTGAGATGTTGGCTCTAAAGCTAGAGGGCCGGAAAACAGCAGGTACAGGAGTACTCTGACCCTCATGACTGCTTGTCTCTTACTGATCTTCCTTCCTTCCTTCCTTCCTTCCTTCCTTCCTTCCTTCCTTCCTTCCATCTCCTCCTCTCCTCCTCCTTTCCTCTTTATCCCTCTTCTTTCTTTCTTTCTTTCTTTCTTTCTTTCTTTCTTTCTTTCTTTCTTTCTTTCTTTCCTCCCTCTCTGACCCTTTCTAGCACTGGGGATAGACTCCAAAGTTTTTGCCCTTTGTACATTCCCAGCCCAATTTCTGTCTTTTATTATGAGACAGGGTCTTGTTAAGTTGCCCAGGCTGGGCTCGAGTTTGAGATGCGGGCCTTTTCCTCAGCCTCTAAGAGTACTGGAATTACCATATCCAGCTTGTGACATTTCTTAAAAGCAGAAGAAAAAATGCCCATGTGAAAAATGTGACATCTACATCTCAAAGATGATGGCCCTGAGAGGGAGGTGGAGGTATAGCCTGCCTCTCCTGTTATAGAATGTATGAGTGAACAGGTGATTGAGTAGACTTCAAATGAATGAACAAAGAAGTCTAATATTCCATCTGTGCTTTTAAAAAGTAAATTGATCTATTAAGATCACAAAGTTGTGAAGGTCTTCTGCCTAACAACAATCTAGCTCTTTAGCAAGTGAATCCTTCTCTGAATTAGTGGTCTGGAGACATTTTGGTTACCATACCTGGAGCAGAGGAGCTGCTGGTGTGTAGTGAAGAGACTGGATTTTCCATGTACGTTTCCTGTCCAGCCCATCTCACTGGACACCATCCTTTATCTTACCTTTTCCTGCTGGTACTTCAATAAATCTTATCTCTCACGGCAGCCTCTGGTATTTTCTCCCTTCTCTCTATGATCTACCGCACCAGTGCAGCACACCTGGGCTGTTTCTCTATAGAGCACTCTTAGACATGTGAACTTTTCCAATTCAAAGTGCTTTTAAAAATGATGTCCCTTTGGAGTGCTATTTAGATGAATTTGTGATCTGATCACAAGAAAGCAAGCTGGTGATTCTAACGCAATTGCCAGTGAGGTGGTTCCTGTCTTCATCTGTAAAAAGTTTATCTGGATCTCCATGCGCATGTTGAAGGCTCCAGCCAGCCAGTGTTCTTTATAATCTTTGTCTTTTCTTTTTTCAATTCATGACCTGATCATTTGGATACAATATGGGGGAATCAGGGGTTAGACTACCTCTTCCTTCAGGGCCCACACTGTGTGATTAGCTTGGCTAAGATGACTCCAGATGAGAAGCAGATGCAGGTTGAGACGCTCACCTGCTTAAAGGAACGTTGCTTTTCTCACCAGACAGTGCCCACCTCTGAAGCAGCCTGCTTAGGACCTCAGTGCCAGTGTTGAAGGTGGTTCCTGTATATACAATGTTTTTCCACCAGCAACTCTGTGTCTGCTTCTTTTGAGTTTAATGTGCCCAACTGTGGGCTTCATTGTTCCTCCGAGGCAAGTCCAGCAGCAGCTTTCCTTGGGCACACAGGAAGGCCACTCAAAGTGCATTGTGTCCCAGCAGTTGTGAGATCCATGCACCAGGGACACCTGGCTGTGTATGGAGGCTCCCGCTGCCACCTCCTGCGTTCTACATTGTGCCACCTCTAAGCCTCAATTCCCTGCCATCTCAGGCCCCATGCCTGGAGAGAGAAAGGATGGCACTATGCTGACCAAGCCCACTGGTGCTTGGGAGGACCACCAGTTCTGTAGTATGGTGAATGGATCAGCTTCCCCTGTGAGAACCATGGTAGACACACACACACACACACATGCACACACACACACTTTTAAAAAGATAGGCAGTGGAAAGGCCATTGAACCAGATCAGATATGCAATCATAAAATACTGAACAGAATCTAAGTTAAGACCTAATCTAAAATAACTGGAGCCAGCTTGCCGCATGGGACAGGAGATAAACTTTCTGGTCCTCAAGTTTGTAAAGTCTTACGTTTTTTTTGCTTTGTTTTGTCCAAGGTACTTCTCACCCTTTCATAATTAATTAGTTAACTATTAAGAATTAGAGGATTATAACTATATAAACGTATCTTAATATTTACTCATGATTAACAAAACATTAATATCTACCTAAATTACTTGTATAATAGTAATGAATAATTAGATTGATAGTAAATTAATCAATCAGGACTTTCCTATTAAGAACACTTTGTGACAAGATAAAGATTAGGGTGACATTTGGGTGACCCAAATTTTAACCTCAAAAGTCAAAAGCACAGGAATTGTTAGCAATGCTTCTAACATCTGTCACTCTCTAACAAGATTTTCTGAGTGGTGACATCCCCTGAAATGTTACCTCTCTTTACTCCTTGTTTCCTAGTCACTGCTAATTAGCCTCCCCCCAATAGCCCCCGCTTTTAGACAGGCTTATGTGAGCCAGAAAAGAATCAGAAATCAGAAGACTCAGAAAGCGAGAGCTAGATCCAACAGTGGGAAAAAATTCCAGATTGTCAACAATCATGCATTTCCATAGCAAGATGAACCAGTGCCACCAAGGAAGGACACCAAATCATACTAAAGGCCAAAGGGACTCAGGGACAGGAGACCAGGGCCGCTTCACTTCACTTCACCGAGAGTGGTCACAGGAAGCAGGGGGACTTTGTCTTGCTTTAGGAATCACTGAGCTGTGAATTTGTTTGCAGGGTCCAATGATTCCACATCCACAAGGGAAACTGTAGAATCTGGATTCAGCCAAACCCTCTGGCCCAGCTGCACAGCCACCTCTGAGGCCAGTTCACCCCACCACTGATTGCACCAAGTTCCAGTGCAGGAGCTGTCGGACAGAAGTCTCAGGAGACAAGAAACCCAGAACAATATTCCAGCCTGGTGAAACCCCAAAGGAGTCTACTTTGGATTGTGACTGCATCGTCCCCAGCCTCACGCATCCCCTCGCTCCAGGAAGCCCCTCTGATGTCTCAGCCAGAGACATTCCTCCGAATCTCCTTGGGCTCCATGGTCTCCCATGGGGCTGGTCACCAGCCCTTGCTCCTGTCAGTAGTTGGACACCTCTCTAGGTCCCGCGTTCACAGTGATCCCTACTGCGTGTACTTCACTCAGAGTTCACCAGTAGCCTTTCGTGCCCACAGCAACAAGAAGAAAATGAACCTTTAGTGCACTGATCCTGGGACCAGCGCTGCATTAGGGCGTCACCTGGGGTGCTTCCTGTGATCCCTACTCAGCTGTGGGCGATGGGTGCTGCACTCACGTCTCACATCCACTTTGTGGATGTGGAAGGTGACGCTACCGTTATGGACTGCCGAGTGTCTCAACACACTGCAGCACAGGACAGGCTTTGCTCAGATAACGAACAATGAGTCCTTAGTGGGTGACTGACATAGGGTTTATACGTTGCTCACACCTCAGTCTGCGTTAGATCTGGTGGCTCTCATCCATAAGGCAAGTCTTTCTGGAACATTTGCCCTCCATGCTCAGGGCTGGAGAAGCCAGCTTGAAGGATGCACCCTGCTGTTAAGTGCTTTGTCTCAAGGTGACTCCCAATCCCTCTCATGGCCCCAGAACCCCAGCAACACAGCGAGGAGCCTGGACTCAAGGTACTGTGTTAGATTCCCATCGCTGTGATAAAATACTGCAAAAAATCAACCTAAACGAGCAGAGGGTCATTTTGGCTGGTGGTTTCAGAGGTTTCAGCCTGCAACTGGCTGGCTCCTCTGCCTCGAGGCCCATGGTGAGGCACAGCACTGTGGAGGCAGAGTGTGTGGCAGAGGGGGATGCTTGCCTCCTGGCAGCAAGGAAGGAAAAGGAGAAAGAGGGAGCCAGGGATGGAGGCTCCCATCACCCCTGCCTGCCTTCTAAGGTTCTGCTCACCCCCAGGCTGGGGACCCGGCCTGCAGCCCATGAAGCTTTGGGGACATTCCAGGTCCAAATCACAGGGACAATCCAGCTGGAGGTGGGCAGTGGGAGACACTGGCTCTGCCAGTTCTGCTCAGAGTGGCAGCATGTCCCACTAAGATGCTGCATCCCTGGCCTCCCACACACCCATCACTGGCTGGATGTTGGCTGATGGGGTAAGTCAGTAGTCGTCCCAGGAGAGAGTTTTCTTCCCTATGCTTACACCACCCCTTTCCTCTCCATCCTTCCTTCTTTATCTTCCTTTCCAGAGTGCAGATTACAGCACTGAAGGGAGAGCCGCCAGGCTTGACTGAAGAGGCAGCAGTCTGAGAAAGAAAGATACTGTTTACAGATCATGGAGCCCAAGAACCGGAGCTGGGACTAAGAAGTTTCCGCGAAGCTAAGCTCAGCATTGCCCCCACCAGCATAGGCACTGTGAGCGCTCTGTCCTGCTGGGCACCTGCGAGCAGATGCCTCTGCTCCTGTTGGGTTTGGCAGACAAGAGGCTCCCCTGTACCCAGCCCCTATTCTCTGCCGCTGACTCGAGCTCTCCCACTTCCCTCAGGCCTGGCATGGGTTTCCACTTTCCTCTGAGCTTTCCTACTGCCTTCCTGGTCTCCTAATCCATCCACACCATGCCTGATGGTTCCTCTGCTCAGCCATCTCCAGCTTAGCCCTTTGAGCTGCCACCAGGTTCACTGCAAAACCAAGCTTTGTCTGTCTGCGTGTGTCTTCTGCACTTTAGTACTGATTCTGCACTGCAGAAGAACAAAGCCCTTCACTGAGGATTCTGGGCCAGGCAGGTTAAGTCTAAGTCTATATTCTATTACACCACGGACCTCAGTGATGTGCCCCAAACTGCCCTGATGTCTCCCCATTTTGGCATCTGGTATGTGGGGATGATCCCTGAATTTCGTGGGACTATAGTGATACAAGCCCAGCAGCATTGTCAGAGTTAGCAAAACAAAGCCAGATAAATCTGAACTTCAGATCAACGAATCATTTTTGGTGTAACAGTCTGTGCTATATTTGCACTAAAAATTCCTGTGCTGCTTGTGTGAGACACGGATGGAGCTGGGTGTGCTGTATCTCTGTGTGTGACTGTGAAGTACATACATCACCTCCCACCCTCTCCTCAACTTCCAGTGAATGGTAGCAGCCAATCTTAGTCCCTGTACTCCTGCCCTTACCACAGTACTTGACGTACTCTCAAAAATAGCAAAATTGTTTTAAAAAAAAAATGAACAGAGGAACTGGGGCCCCGGAGGGAGGTGATTTATCAGAGGCAGAAGGTGCTCAATTGGGAAGTGGCAAAGTGTCGGGCTTCTAGCCAACATTCTCTTGCATCACATAAATTATTTTTATTTCTCTTTGTGTGCATGAGTGTGTGTGTGTGTGTGTGAGACAGAGAGAGTGAGTGTGTGGTGGTGGGGGTCAAGCCCAGGGCCTTGTGTGAGCTAGGTGAGTGCTCTACCACTGAGCTACAATGAGATCTGTTCTTATTTTTAAATAAAAGCATCACTAGTACTACAGTAGTCCACTAAACTGCCTCTTTGATGCAGTGGGTTAGGGTAGGACTGGCTTTGGTTTTCTCTTTGAGATTTTCCCCTTTTGACTAAAAAAAGGATCTTTAAAATTTAAAATTAGGATCTGGGACTAAATACTCATGGGCAAATTTGAATTTTTTAAAATTCTTTTTTAACCATTTAAAAAAAGCACTCACAATTGTGGTGTCTTTTTTCACCGACTTTTTATTGGTTATACAGATTAATGAGTTTTACTTCGGCAGATTTGTATGTGCACATTAAAATATCTTATGATGAGAAGTTGTTGCTTTTAAAAGAGGATTAAATACAATAGTTGCCAAACTTTTTTAAGTATAAAACTATTTTTATATATAAAATCTTGCCCAGAATTCCAATTTTAAAATGTTAAGCAACATATTTTATTTAAAAATAGAATGCTATAAGCTGAAATATGTAATCAATGTAAAAGATGTACAATTTGAAAAACCCAAGTTTAAATGAAAGATTATATAATTATATGAGCATTTTCAATTTAATATCATGCATGTATCATTGCCACTTGCAGTTTCTATCAGTCAGGATAATTTCGTGTCAATCCCAGCAATCAAACATTTCTGCATTCTGTTTTAGTTGCAAAGTACTGAGAAAACCATGACACATGCAGATGAACTCCTGCAACTGATAAGAGTTTTAAAAATTTCACCTTGCAAGCTAAAGATACTGTTATGGATTAAAAATTAGTGGTCAACTTAACACTAGCTGAATTAAATCAGCATGGTGCTGAATGCAGATGGCCCGCTCACCTGGGGACAGTTGCTAGCATAGAGACATGGAGAAGAACAGCGAAGCATTGTGGGTTCTCCTGAATGTTGCTGTTTTAAGCTGTTCTCCTGGAGGGGCTTGTCATGACTCACTTTCCCAGTAAGGGTTTGACTATTATCATCAGAGGAGCTTGGGACCTTGGTGGTGAGACTGGCTATGGGTCACTTTGGGGAAGCTTTGGTCCTTTCATTGAGCATCGGGAAAGATGTGTGCCCCAAGAGAAACTTGTCATGTTGACTTTTGGTCATGTATTTGACAGTTCTTATCGTCAGAGGAGCTTGGGACCTAACTGTCACTGAGGATGGCTGTAGTGCTTTTCAGGATAGCCCTGGTCTTTATTACGAGCGTGACTTCTTGGCTTGAGTGGAGAACACTCAACCCACCAGCACAGCTCCTTCACTCCACTGGCATAGACTTTCTGGCTTCCACCGCTGATCTTTGGGCCTTCCCAGTGCAGATTCATAAAACAGACTGGTGTGAGTCCTCGTGCCTCTGGACCTCCAGTTGGACTCGTGGGAGGCATTGTCATGGGCTCTAGGTCTTCATCTGGACTCATGCAGGACATTGCTGTAAGATCCAGGCCCTTGGCTGAATATGCTGGGCCTTTAGTATGGTGGACAGATTTTCTGTAGTTTCTTGTGTTTAACTCTGGGTGACCATCATAAAATAATATTATAAATTCTGTGTCCTGATTGCAATTGTTCTCACAATCCCTGAGTACAACAGATATTGTGTTGTTTACTTTTCTCATTGCTGACACAAAATATCTGACACCCAAAGTTAAGGAAGGAAAGGTTTATTTAGCTCACAATTTGTGGAGGTTTCAGTCCATAATGTGCTGAGTCCAAGACAGAGTGGTGTGACAGAGGGCGGCAGTTTATGGCAGAAGAAAACAGCAAAAGCAGTAATAGCAAAGAGAGAAGAGCACGTGAGGGAAGATTCTGTCCCTTATATTGTATGTAGGTCACACCTACCCTAGGGTCCCAGCATTGGACCATGAGCAGTCACAAACTCTAGCAGCCTGCCCCCATGACCACATGAAGCTTTGTGGGGGATATTCAGACATAAGCCATAACAGATATTGTTAATAGCAGTGTCAACAAAACTCAGGTTCCCAGATTTGCAACTCAAGCTTAGCAGGGCAATGAATGTGTTTGAGGATGTGTCAGAATTTGGTCTGTGTAGAGGTCTCTTTCCCTCTTTAGAATATTGGAGCCTGGGATGGATGTTTCCCAGCCCCTACTGTAGATGCCCAGCCCCTTCAAGGTAGGTGAGCTCACATGATGAAGGGATTCCCTGAAAAATTTCTGGTGTCTCCTCTGTGTTTTCCTCTTCTTTCTGGAGGGAGGACCCAAGAGGTAGAAGTGAGTGCAGAAAGACAGATGGTTATAGGAAACCTTGAAGGACAGACAGACCCAGGAACTGGGAATCATCTGCAACTGTATTAACTTCCTAACTTCCTAACAGTTAATGACATTGCTGATGAAATGTGATCTGAAGAAATGAGACTTCGATTGTATGTGATACCTGTTAGGAGATGAAAGATCTGTCTCACTTAACAAACCATGATTTTACAAATAATCAGAGAATGCTGCAAACTTGTGTGTAGATAATAGTGTTTCATAAAAACCAACATAAGACTCTTTGCACCAAGGAGTTAGGAGACAATCATTTATTATGCTGGTGGGCTAGTGAGACCAAGTCCAAATTGCTAGCCCAGAGCCAGCTTTGATTCCAGTTTAAATACAGTTTACAAGCAGGAATTACAAGGCATTATGTGTTGGGTTACATGGATTAAATTGTCATATATTGTCAGGAAAACTAACTCTATTTGCTTAAAATCAATTGTTAATCATAACATAGGAACATCCTGGGGATGAGGGGTGGGGGTTCAAGTGAAGCAAGCAAAGTTAAGTAGCTTTGACTGGGTTACTTCATGCCAACCAAAGTCCTTGAAGCCAGTTAGAAGCAATTTATATTTTCTTACTTAAAGGAAACATGAGCTGAGAATAGTCAAACTGGCCCAAGTGCATTATCAGAAGAAAAGCAGCTGGACCCAGACAGTGAAGACTGACTGAATCCAACAGGGTGTTTATGTGACAGGCAGCAGGAACATAAGCAGAGGCTATCTGAAACTTGCTGTAATGTGTCTATAAGTTTGTTATTCGATAACAATGCCTTTATAGTCATGTAACTATGCCCTTACAATGGATATGTCCAAAGCAGATTTTAACCTAACCTGAGTACCAAATGTCTACTCACAAAGCTTCAGATTCCTCCCCGCACTCCTTTGTAAGAAGTCTCTAGTCGAGTTCTGGTATAGTGTTAGAGATAGATTCCACAGCTCTGAAAATCCTATCAAATACTTGTCCCATTTCTAATTGTGTATGGATATAAAACCAGATTTTCTTCATTTACTTCAATTAAAGCAATGTATCAGAGATTGGAGAGGCCAGGCATCAAAGATTATTTTCCAAAATGTAAAATAATGCCAATTTTCTCTCCCTCTTTCCCTTCTCCTCTCCCCCTCTCCTTTCATTTTCTCCCTCCTTTCCTCCATTTATCATCTATCAATCAACTTTTTTTTATTTTGCAAAAAATTTCCTTTAAAGTATGCTGAGTTATTTTTATTTAAAATAATTATATACTGGTATAGTATTTAAATGTCACTTTTTATCATTTCTTCACTCAGTAAAATTGCAGGGCTTTTACTAACATGTCTTTTGGTCCATGATGAAACGAAAATACACTAGTATTTATAGTTTGCCTGGTTTTCAACTTCTAGTATAGTACATCTGTATGTAGTCATAACTTTTTGGGGTCTTCATAATTTGTCAAGAGCAGTGGCTTGACCAGCCTACACCACAAAAGACTCCTGACTCCAAGAGGTCCACACAGAGTCACACTGGACTCTAACAGGTTCAGGGGCACTCACCAGGCAAATTTAAAAGGCTAAACCTGAGAGAACGTAAGCTTACACCCAGCCGATTGTCTGGTGACCCATAGCATTGTGTACGCACAGTCACCAGCTGTAAATGTGCTTGCAGCTCAAACATTTATGCTCAGCTTACACATGCTCAAATGTACACTTCAGCGATCAATGGAAGTGCCTGGTGCTCAAACAGAAGCATTCAGGATGGGCAGCTGTGGCCTCCTGTTGGGCTTCCCCACCTGACCAAGTGGTCAGTGTTAGATTGGGAAGAGAATCCAAGACTCCCAACTTGGTCAAGCTGTCTTTGCACTATGCCGCTTCCTTCAGTGAGATCCAGGTCTCCCTGTGGCCCTAAGCTGCCCGCGGACCTGATTGCTGTCCTCCTTCCCTCCTCAGGGATCCTCGACATTGGTCACTACACATACGGTGGTCAGTGTGGTTACCTGGGACCCCATCAACAGCTCCAAGCTGCTCTGCAAGACGAATGATACAGTATTGCCGTGGCCTTCAATGCAGCTGGACAGCAGGGCCTCGTCTCACTCCCTAGGCACCTAGGTGTGTGACTCCAGGTGACAAGCCAACTGTGGCCCACTCCTTTCTCTCCTAAGAAGAGGTGGCACCTTGTTTTCCAGTTTTCTTTTGAATTTTTTAAGTGTGCACAAACATCTCCCTCCCTGAAATGTAGCTCTCGGGTGTAGATTCCTTTATTAGTACACGTTTGCAGCATGTGTACTCCCCTTGTATGGTGTTGGTACCTGTAGGTGACACACCCAATTTCCCCCTATCTTTCCTCCTGCCTCCCATCTCTTGGTTCCCTTCCCACCAGGGAAAGAGCTATCTTCCTACTGCTTAACGTCTTTTACTTTGCTCTGTCATTTCTCATAGGAAAAGCCATGTGACATTCACATTTGTCTGACTTCACTCTGATCTTTTTACAAGGCCCCCCGTAGCCGAGTAAAGCAATGAGACGACGTCCTTCCATGCCTCAGAGCTCCTGCTTTAAAATGAGCCCGTGGTAGTTCCCGTAAGTGGCGTCATTCTGTGTTCATTCTTCTGTGGCTTAGCTTTTAATCATTTTGAAATATCCTTTCCATATAAAAATTCATTTTAAAACACCTAATACATCTTTTGGCACATATTAAGAGTTTCTGTGCTACTTATTTTTTGATCTTGTGAATGTTTTTTTTCAATGCAGATTTAAAATATATAACCAAATGCTATCCTTTACCATTCTTAGAAATACTGTTTGTGCAACTTGAGCTAGCCCGTGTTTCTTCATGATTCCATTTGCTAACAACCAAAATTGAGCCTGGTGTCAGGACAAGACAAGCGTGTCATTTTCAGCCTGCTGTCAGTTTTATCGACTTTGTATGTTATGTATCTGGTTTGCCCAGTGGCGTGAAAACCACACTGTCTCAAACCCAGGTACTTCAGGCTTTGCTGTGGCAGTCCAGCTATAGCCATTACACATTAACTTGTAATTTTCTCTTCCACTCCTGTAGCCCTTTTATACGTGTATATATTATATACAACATGATTAGGCTCTCAGGAGGGGAGAGATGACTTTGTACCGAAAGTACATCCACAACTTTATGTTAACTTTGGATGCTTGGGAGTTCAGATTTCAACATGTCCTTCCTTCCTTGGAGGAACTCAGAAGAGGACCACAGAAGAATTTGAGGCTCAGATGGGAGGCAGACATAACCTGGTCTCATTTCAGTGAATGAAGAAATTGAGGCCCAGAGCCAAAGGGGTGGAGATGCGTCCAGGAGGTTGGGCCACTCTCTGGGGCTGTCTGTGGGACCGTCTCCTCCTGAGCCCCAGGCTGGGGAGACCCAAGACCATGTGGTTTCCCTGAATTCCCCACCCCATGTGCCCCGCCACACAAAGCCAGTGATCCACAATGAAGAGAAAAGGTATTTAATTATATCTCAGTCTAATCTCTTAAAGCGCTCAAAGTGTTTCACAAGTGCAAGGGGGAGGGATTGTTCTTAGCCAACATTTACCAGTGATTCCGACACACGCAAAAAAACTCCAAATCACGGTGCTTTATACTTACTTTTAATTTCTGCACTGAAAAAGAAAACGCAGGTAAAAACGACATTATAGATTACAGTAATTTCATCTTTGCCCTTAAATTACTCTTTGCTCTTGGGGGCAGAGATAAGAAAACATCAAAGCACGATAATGGTGGTGACCAGGACACCTGGATCGGGTAACAGAGCTCTGGACAGCCAGACACAGTGCTGTTAGTGACCAGCTCAGGAACACAGACAGTCAACAGTTAAAGGTACAGTAAAATAAACAAAAAAAGAAAAAACCATCCCACGACTCCATCTTAAAACCAAGCACAAGATCCGACAGAGCAACAGGTCTAGGGTGCCTGTGTCCCTGTGGGAACTGGGGCAGCTGCATGGTGGGACTCACAGACACCCGCTCTACAGAGCACCGGCTCCCCCAGCCGCGGTGCCTTCCCCGTCTCCTGGAGCAGGGACTTCCTGTACAGCAAATGGGCACCCGTGGCTTCCTTCCTGCCTGGTCTCCGGAGTGACAGCAGCAGCCTCGGGGGGGTTGGGCTCTGTGCTTTGGAGGCTGAAGCCTCTGGAATGTTCCACGTTCTCAAGGTCGGGTTGGGCTGTGGGGTTTTAGTTAACGCTCCACACGCTGTTTAAGTGCTCGCTTTATTTTTCATGTGCAAACTGTTACTGTCTAAAGCTTTCAGAAGGACATATACAGACATGAGCACCCTGCAGAGACCAGGGTACCCTGGGCCTCCTCCCTCCTGGGGGGTAGGGCGGTTACAGAAACGGTTAGAGAAGTGTGTTCCGCGGCAGTTCCTCTAGTCCCTGAATCGGTCCCTGGTGGGCAGCAGGCGGGCGGGCGGGGCATCCTCAGTAGGTGATTGTCCACTCCTTGACAGAAGCGTCGTGGGAGGTCGTGACCAGCGTGTGCTCGTCCAGCCAGGCCAGGCTGCTGACATGGTGCAGCCGGTGTGCATCTGGGGAGAGACAGGAGAAGAAATTTGATCTCTTGGTTCCCGTGATGGCTGATCACTGAAAAATAATGAATCACCCACCCCTGCTTTGACAACATATCCCATCTCTCTTCCAACTTTCTGAAACAGCCGCAGACTTTCTCTTTCAGACTCATGTCTTCCTTTCCCCAAAGTAAATCACATACCAGGGCCAAGATCCCAGACTCCCCATCACCTCCCCTCTGCCCATTCTCAGCTGTGACCCTGGGTGGGGATCTCTGTGGTTTCCTCGCTGCCCCTGCCATGAAGCTGAGGCACCTTTCTGGTCCAGAAGGGGGAGCCTGTCTGCTCTCTCCCCCAGCCCCAATGGCAGGAGCCTCAGCCAGTTAGGTTGCAAACGGGCACTGGAGGCTGGGACCCCTGAGTCACCTGGCCTTGGAGCTGCACCCCATCACCACACTGTTTCTTTCTAGGTGCAGTTCTCAGCCACAGGTATGAATGCCAGCCTGGAGGTGAACCCGTGACCCGTGATTCCCGACTTCAGACAGAGGTTGGGAACCCTCTCTACACCCTGGGATCCTGAACTGGTGGGTTTCCACTCAGACCAGTACAGCTCCTGGGACCCTGCTGCAGGCCTTCCCTACCCATCCTGGTGGCCCACAGGGAACCAGGAACACAGAACAGCGTGTCCCTGCCCCATGGCTCTGCAGCGGCCTCTGAATCCCTTCTACATGGCAAAGGCTGCCTTCTGTAGACACAGCACATGGGATGGGCGAGGCTGCAAAGGGGACCCCGCAGGAGTGGCGGGGTGGCAGGGAATGTGGGAAGAGGTGACAGCTCCCAGCCCACAAAGGGTCCTGAGCCTCACGCGACTGCAGAGCCTTGGAAAGGAGCCCACAGCAGGGGAAAAAGTGTGAGGTGCTGGGTGGGGTCCACTGTGCCATCAAAGAGCTCTTAATTGGGTTCTCTTTAAAGCGTGGCACTGCTCACACTGCTCACGCTGGCCACCTAGTGGACACCACTCTTACAGGCAGTGCAGGCACCTGATCAAGGACCGAGCTGGGGACAGAATGCTGGGGAGCCGCCGAGAGTCCCATACCATGTGGGTGCCATTGACACAGAAGCTCGTGCAATGCCCCCTTAAGAGTCCATTTCTGCAGGAAAGAATGAGGGGTCAGAGTCACCTTGGATCTTGACCCTGGTTTCTGGGTCGCTTAGGGTCCAGACGTACACCATCATGTCCATGCCGCCAGAGGCGAAGTGCTCGTTGTCTGGTGACCAGGCCAGGCACATGATCTTTGCGTGGTGTCCATAGAAGACGTTGTTCTCCTAGTTGCGGGTTGGAATCAGAGGCAACAGGCAGGGTGGTAAGAGAGTATGATTCTTCAGCCCCTGATCTGCGCCTGGTCACCCCTGAGCCGAAGGGTGCCCTGTAAGCCCCTGGGCGCCCACCCCATGGAGATGAGGAAACCACGACCCACTCACCGAGTAGTTGTCGGCGACATTGAACACAGTGACCACCTTGCTAGCGTCGCACACAGCAAGGAAGGCGCCGTCATGGGAAAAGGCCACATCCGTCACGGGGCCCTTGGCCTCCAGGACCTTGCCCTCATCCTTGAGCGTCGACCCCAGGATGGAGTAGATTCGGACGTTGCCGTCCTGCAGGTAAAGACCAGGGAGTCAGCCCTAGTGAACAGGGCAGCCGCGTGGAGGCGAAGGCCAGGCCATCAGTGGAAGCCTTTCCTGTGTCGCACAGTTTTGCTCTGGAGCCTCCCACCCCCACACGGAGGGTGTCCTTGCAGCTCCTCATTGGCACCCCTGGCCTGCTCCCTCTGGGGCAGAGGCACTGGGAGGACCCCACCTGAGGCTCCCAACCCTGATCCTGTAGACCAGGCATGGTGGAGCCTGTACTTCCTATTAGCAGCTGCTTGGCTCTGAGCCGAATCTGGCCACCATGCTTGAGGGGCCGCTGCATTCCCCAGCTCTGTGGGTGAGTCTGCCCTGCCCATCTCTGCTGAGCTTCCGGTCACCTCCCTGTGCTGGATACCCCACTCCCACCCCTAGGGTTGTACTCAGGGCCTGGCCCCAGTAAGCTGCACATTTGCCACAGTGGTAGTCCCACTGCCAGGACACCAGCACTGCTGCCCTGTATGGTCGCAGAGGCCCTCCTGACCCTTCTGTAGCAGAGCTCAGGGCTCTGTGGTCTGAGACAAGCCATAATCCACAGGGAAAGCCTTGAATGAGGAAACAGCCAGTGCCCGCTGCTCACCAGGTCACTTGGGGGTGAGCAGGGAACTAAGGAAAACCACCACTCTGTGTATGCAGCTGACAAATAAGCTATGGAGGCAAATGCAGCCAGTGTGCCCAGTGCATGACGGGAGACAGGCCTCAAATGCAGCTGTGAGTCACAGACACCAGCCAGGAGCAGAGGAGGCCAAAGAAAATGAAACAGTCACACCTGCGGGGAGAGCTGGGGCGGCCCACCTGCCACCTGGGTAGAGGGCTCCCTCCCACGCCGATGGGGTATGAAACTGTACCCACAGGCTGGCAACATCTGCCGACAGCGGTCCCTCTACCCTGGCTGGCTGACTCCTGGGTCCTGGGCCCCTCACCCTCACATAAAAGGGACAGCATCTGCCCCAGGGATACCAAGATTGGGGACAGACAGCAGGAAAACCCTCTGGTGTCATCTGCACCCACTGCAGGAGGCACTGAAGGACGGGAGCCCATGGGCATGCTGGGCCAGTAGTGGGGCCCCAGAATAGGCCGTCACACCTTGGGGCACAGAGCTCCCCAGGGCCTTAGTCACTCACACAAGCCAAGGTGGGGGGACAGAGAAGGATAGGTCTTACCGTGCCCCCCACAGCCACTGTGTCCCCGCCGGGGTGCACTGCCACCACCTCGGGCTCATAGCCAGGGCTGTCAAGGCTGAAGCACTTCCTCTGGTCCTTGAGCAGGACGATCTGTGGACACACAGGTGTGGTCAGAGCAGCAGGGCCCCTGGAGTCGAGTCCCAGCAGGATGGTCCACTCCTCCCTCAGTCACGTGGGGGATGAGAGCCAGGGATAGTCAAAGTCTCCACAGGGCCATGGCTGTGGTCACCATTACTGCACTCATTGACCATGGGCACTAGGCTCTCGGAGGCCTCAGGTCTGATCAAGACAAGTCCCCAATTAAGTGTCTCACTGGGTCCCCAAGGGGCACGGACAAGGGCAGGGCAGCAGCACAGGGTTGGGGTGGAGGTGATAGTGACATGGCCCTTGAGCAACATGCAGGTGACAGGAAAAAGCCAATACCCCTTTGGGCAGGTCTGTGCAGCTTAGGGATGGTAGTGTTCTATGACAGAGTACCAGGAGAACACCTGCAGTCCAGCATGAGCATGACCAGCCCCAGTCCCGGGCTGGCCCCAGAGAGGGAGGAGGAAGAGGCCCGGGGCACCACTGCAGGGCCCCTGCAGGCCTCAGCCACTCCTCACTGCCCAAGCTGCCACGTGATCTTGAATCCCAGGGACCTTGGTTGCCCCAGGCTCTGTCTTTAGCATGCACTGTGTACCAGTCCACAGTTTAGACCCCAGAGGAGCTGCTCCCAGAATCATGTCACAGATGGGGCTCTGGCGAGGGGGGGGGGGTTGGAGTGAGGCCCTCACCCCACCTACTGGGGTATAGGGGGACCTTGAAAGTGGGCCTGAACCCAGAGGCCTCAGGCCTCCCGAAGGTGGAGTTCAACAGCCAGGATAAACAGCATCAGCGGCAGAGTCAGCTCCTCCACGTCACAGGGAGAAAACGGTATGGAGGGCTTGGCCACATGCCCAGGGCCCCACAGTGCTACCAAGAGCTCCCCCAGAAGCCCAGATCCCTGCCTGTGGCTACCACCCACTCTGCCTCAGTGCCCGGTGCACAGGGCAGAGGGCCCCACACACAGGGTCCCCTCCTCCTTCTGCTTGCTCTGAATCTAACGGCTCCCCAGGCAGTGCGCCTTTGACCCACACTAACTCTGGCTCTGTTCCATCAGCTCCCTCAAAGGGCACCCACTCTCTGGGGTTCCGTTCTGTGTGCTGTGGGGTCTGAGGTCATAAACACCAGAAGCAGCTGAGATGGGGCAGGAACCGGGCTGCTCCCTGACCTAACATCCAGGGCCCCTTGCAGAGCTCCTGCCACCAGGATCTGCACTGAGGGTGTCTGCACAAGGTCCTCACCTGGAAGGTGCCCCAGATGGCAGGTCAGGGGCAAGGCTCACATGTGCTTTCTGGGCCGGCCCCCGAGACAGACAGGCAAGACGTGGATGTCACCGCAACCTTCATCCCACCTCCCCTGCCAGCCCAAGACGAAGCTGGATCCATACCTGCCCGATGCACACGACCACAGTGTAACCCCCTGGGCCGACGGCCACACACTTGGGTTGGACGTCCAGCTTCACAACTCCTTGCCCACTGGTGGAGAAAATATGGGTTGCACACTGTGGAGGCCATGTGTGGGTGTCCCACATGTGGTGGAAACCACCGCTGCTCAACTAAGCAGAAAGAACTGTAATCTGTAATCCACGTGGGAGAGTGTCCGCTAAGATGACCTGCTACTCAGGACAAAGCTCATGAATCACGACGGGGTGGGTGTGGGTGTAAGGGACAGGAGGGGGCAAAGGGGTGGCAGGGACACTGTGCTGGCTGAGGGTCCCTGGCAGGTCCCTCCCACCCCCTCATGCTCCTCAGTGCAGCTCCTATCCCTGCATCCCAGGCCCAGGGCATTCCTTTCTGAGTGTCAGGGCCTCAGTCCAGCAGGGTACCTGCCGGGAAACCATCACTTTCAACTTGGGAAATCACGTTACCATTTAGTTCCTGGAATTTAGGTACATGCACATGGCTCATAAATACCATACATTCAGGTGCAGGGTCTCTAGTGTTCCCTATATGGGCCCTGTCTGAAGGTACCGGCTGGCTTTGTGGGAGCCTTGGGTGTGGGCATAGCACATGGTGGTGCCCCCCACCCCCAGGAAGGATTGCCAACAGTTACTGGGTATGGCAGCACATGCCTGCAATCCCACCACTCTGGGAGCCTGAGGCAGGTAATCACAAATTTGAGTCCAGCCTGAGCAACCTGGACCTCTCTCAGTGCAGTGAGCTGGGCTCCATGCTGCACATGGGTCTCCTGAAGATCCCCTCTGGGGATCCACAGTTCCCTGGCTGTCAACAGGAAGCGCAGCCCGGGGCTGGACAGGCTTGGTCCAGGGCCTCCTTCAATCCTGCGCCTGCGCCCAGAACTTCCTGTCACTTGTTGGGCAGCATAAATCCCACAAAGCAGCAGCTGGAATCAAGGTCTGCCTGTCTCACCCAAGCCACAGGGTGCTCCTTCTGCTGAGTACAGTCCCGGCCAGGCCACCCTGACTCCCCATCACAGGCCCCAGACTCTGCCGATGAGGACAGAGGGACAAGGAGAGACCAGCCAGGCCTAGGGCCCACAACAGGACGACCATGCTCAGAAAGGGAAAGAGCCCATGGCTCCAGGCAGCTCTCACCTGTAGTCCCGCAGCGTGAGGCTGGTGTACCGTACGGTGTCGTCCATGCTGCAGCTGACCAGCTGCCCTGACTCGTCCACCGTCATCCTGGACACCTGATTCGTGTGGCCTTTCCCAGAGAAGGCGTCATTCTCACCAGTCTCGGAATCCCAGTAATGTAGGGCGGGGTTAAGGAGAAGTGGGATCCTGCCCCCCGGAGGGTCACAGTTATCACCTGGTGCCAGGCAGCCCAGCCCGCTGAGGGGTAGGGGCGCATGCTGAGCCATCCATCCATCAGATAGCAGAAACCCAGGGATCTGTAGCACTGAACGAGGGTGAGCAGCACTGGTGGGAATTGCTCCCCAGTCTCACTCCTGGGTCCTCAAAGGGCAGCTGCTTCTTGGGGCAGGGACAACACTGGCGCTGAGGAGATCTGGCTGTAACAAAGTGCCTACCTCTGTCCCAAGATAGGCATCTTTATGTACATGCAAGTATTTCAAAGTGTGAAAAAAACCCTAATGTCAAGAAGTCCTGGCCCCAGGCACTTCGGATATAACCCATCCAGCGAGCACTCACAGTGACCAGGATAGTGCAGTCCCCAGACAATGTAGGATGCTGCTGGCATGTGGACTGCACCAGGGACCATTGCTTCCTTTCACCTGTCCTGTAACAGAGCCCAGCCACGGCCATCAGACCATCTGCTGGGATACTGCTGTGCCTGAGGGCTGCCCAGGTGCCACCGGGTAATGGCCTCGAGGGACCCTGGCTTTCCAGGTTCTGTGGATTCTGTGCCCAGCACAAGGCACTTGCACAGGGTGTGCCTTTAGTAACTGATTCTTCCAGGTTAACAAATGAACATCTTGTTTCAAAGGAAGACAAGACCACCTTCTCCGTAGGAGGCTAGATGAATACTCTAGTGTATGGAAAACCCAGCACCGGACAGAGGAGGACTCAGCTCAGTACAATTCCTCCAGGAAGGAACTGACACCATGGCGCTGTCAGTCTTTAAGCAAGGAGGAAGGGATTCACGGGGCAGATGGGAGATACGTCCTAGGGCCTCCTGTGCATGGCCTGAGAGGCTTCTCCTGAGTCTCAAAGGAAAGAGGGCGGCTCATCTGCTGTCTCTGGGGTGGGGGCCACCGATTCCTGGTCCTGTGTTCAGCCAGAGAGAGCAGTCCGTCCCTGTCCCAGGAAGTCCCGTGGAAGCCCCACTGTGTGGGAGAAACCTGGCGGCGGCGGGGGTGGGGGGTTGGTCTGGGAGGCACCTCTGAACGAGGGTGCTCTGCACCTCCAGAGCAGCCTCCCTGGAGATCCAGTTCCAGCCTTGGGCTGCTGGGCTGAGGGGCTTGGGGGCAGGCACCAGTCTCTGAGCTTTAGTTTCTCATTTGCAAACAAAGGACTCTGGCCAGGCGTGGTGATGCCCTTTCGAGGCTGAGGCAGGAGGATTGTTGCAAGATGGAGACAAGCCTAGGCTGCAAAGTGAGTCCAAGGCCAGCCTGAACTGCATAGCAAGATCCTGTCTCAAAAAGACAAAACAAAAACAAAAACAAAAACAAAAACAAAAACAAAACCCAAAAAGAAAAAACCAAAAACACAAGACTCTTTGTCCAAGTTCTCTGAATTCTAGGACTCCATGGTTCCACCACCTGTCACAGGGACAAGTTCACAGGGAGGTTGACAGCTCGGGTCAGGGAAGACGGGACACGGGGCAGATCGAGTTGGGAAAGCACCTTCTAGGGTCAAGGCTGTGGTGTCCCCAGCCCAGGGCTTGGAGCCACCAAGGGCCTATGTGTGCCAGATACCAGCAGAGCCAGTGCTACCTGGCCCCTGGCCTGCACCACCGTGGGAACAGGACTGTCTCCTTGCCTGCCAGCACCCTGAGTCAAAGGATATTAATGTGGCCGTCATGGCTCCCAGAGTAGATGTAGGACTTGCCGCCATTTTTGTGCACTGTCAGACACTGGATCGACTTACTGTGACCCTGCAAGGAGAGGAAGAGCAGGGTGAGCTGAGGCCACCACCGCTCGGGCCCTGGTCTGCCTTCCCTGATGGCAGGTTATCAATACGTCTGGCCATGCAAGCCTCCCTCCATGGCATCTGGCCTCTAGATGCAGACAGGTCCAAGCCATGGCCCCACTCAGGCGCCTAACTGCAGCACAGGCCTCTTCCACCCACACTGCTCTGGGGCTCTGAGACCCTGCCCCAACCTCCCCAAGGCTGCTAACATAGCAGAAGGTGTGCCCAGCAGGTCTACAATTAGATACATGTCCTGTGTCCCAGCAGGGACCTTTAACCTCCTCTGTGTCTGGCCAGAGGCCTGCAACTTGGGTTCTGGTTATACCTTCTCCCTGGTTCCCAGCCAGTCTCCCTGTTATCAGTATACACAGCTGTCAGCTGGCTTCTCTCTTTCCAGAACTTTGCAATATTCCACGTTGCCACAATATGGCATTTCCCCTCAGGGGAAGGAACACAGAGCACCCCTAATCCTGCCTGCCACATAGCATAGCCCCTGGACCAGCCCGGATAGTGAGTGGACCCTGTGAGCAACGCGTACTCTTGGCCTGCCCAGGTGTCCCTGCCCAGGGGGGCCGTTTAGCCCCATGGTGCTCCTGGGTGATCTATGTGCACCTGCAGGTCATTCCTGCAGCCTCTGATCCACCTCTCCGGATGGGCCAGAAGCCCCTTCTGAAAGCATCCAGGTGAGGCTCATGTCTGTGGCCTGGGCTGGGAACCACCTTCCCTAGGGCTCTGCCTCATGGTTTGGCAGCTCTGCAGCCTGAGTTCAGCCCCAGTCGCCTTGTGTGACCCACACAGGTGTGACCAGGTAGTTTTTCCTTCAAACGCACAAGCTGACAACAGTTGGAGCTGACAACAGTCCGAGCTGATCTACCCAAGGAGTGCTGGCCTGGCTCTGCAAAGGCTGCAGAGGTGTTGGCAAGGGCTGGTGCGCAGAGCTGGGCTGACAACACAGGACGACAGACAGGGGGCTCACTCTGCTCCCCTGCACAGCCGGGCCTGAATCTCCAGGGCGGAGTTTCCAAGCACCCCACATGGAGCCCCAGAGTGGCGCTGTCAGTCTTTAAGCCCCGACTACTTCCTGGGCCTGGCCTTCTGGCCACCAGGCTGTGTGCACAGCTTCCCTCTTCACCTTCCATGCCCTGCTGTGCACACCTGAGAGCTGAGCGGGCACCTCGCTTAGGTCCTCTCTTCTGAATTTCCAGCCCCAGGGTGGCCAGGCTCACCTTGATGACCCGCAGGGGCTTGCTGGGGTTGTTCCTGTCTAGGTAGTTGATGTAGCCTGACAGGGAGATGCTCAGGAGGTGGTCCTTCTGCCACAAGCAGCCCAGCTGCTGGTCCAGCACGGTGGAGCCCATGGGAAACGTGCTGACCACTGAGTTGGCGCCAACGTCCCAGATCTTTGAGGATTTGTCTCCAGAAGCGGAAAGCAAGTGGGTGCTGTCAGGACTCCAGCTGATCTGTGCAAAGTGAGACAGGTCTGTGTCAGAGGGCTGCGGAGCAAAGAGATCCGAAAGCAGCCTGTGCTCGGCTGTGTTTTCAAGCAGAGAAAAGCAAAGCCTGGAGGCTGCTGGTGTACCCAGTCCCCGGTTCCTGCCACCCCACGGTGGCCTTGCAGCTCTGTACCTCCCTCATCTCAGCCCTTCATTTTTCATTTTCATCCAACTTTAACACTGATGGCTACAGACTCGGACAAATGACAACCAGTACATCACGGACACAGAAATTCACTCACAGCATAAATCCCTCCATCGTGGGCCTTGCTTCCTCCCAGCGCACATATCTTCTCTCCTGTCTTCCCGTCGTAGATGAATATCTTCCAAGAAACAAGAACAAGGGTCTGTGTGTCTTGGGTCTGGCTGCATGAGTGCTCTCAGTGCGCCACTACTCCAGCTACTGTGACTAAATACCACACTTCCCTGCTTTAAGAGAAAGCCTGTGACCAATGGCTTCAGTGACACGCTCAAGAGGAAGTGGGGGTACACTGCTCGAAAGCCTGCTGCCCACCAACCCTTTGGCCTGGCTCTTACCTGGCCGTCAGCACTGGCTGTGGCAAATCTGTTTCCATCAGGGGAGAATCGCACGCAGTTGACAAAGCGGCCGTGGTCCTGTGAGAAAGAGAACCGTCAACCTGCCTGTGAGAGGCCCATGGCGGACCTTCCCCACTGGCTATAGCAACTGGCGACTCAAGCCCCACACGGTCCCCTGGGGTCATTTTCGGTCTTCCCGCCCTGCCTGGTGCCCCTCCAGCTCTTCTGGTAAGTGCTCCTCTCGCTGCCAACTGTCTTCTTTCCTTCTCCCTGGGTACAGATCTCTGTAGCTTTGAGCCTCAGGCCCTGCTGTGGCCAGAGCTGTGGGAATCACCATGGGCCCCTTCCCGGAGACCCAAGGTCCCAGCCTGAAGGAGCAGCTGGGGTGGGGTCTGGGGGTGTGCACAGCAGGTAAGTGACTTTCCCCAGCAGCTCTGACACGCGAGATCACATCCCTGCCTCTTCGGCTGCCCTATGTGCAGAAGACTCTGCCAGTGTCACAACCTGTCACATAACCTCTGAGGGGCGGTGGTAAGCCTCTAGGCCAACTTCTTGCAGCATAGCAGCAGGCGCAGGGAGGCTGTGTAACCGGAGCACGCCAGCTCTAAGAACCCAGCTCAAGTTTCCTGCTCTGCTTCCTCAGCGGCTGCTCTTGGGCCCTGGCAGGTGCTGGGCAGGGCCAGAAGCCATCCCAGGTCAGGTTCCTAAAGCTGCAAGTCAACTGCCACTCATTCTGGGGGAGCTCACTGCACAAGAGGCCCCCTATCCTGTGCATCAGTGACAAGGATCACCCCACTGCTCCCCTGAAGGCCACAGGAGCCAGCTGAGTGCAAAGCTGGTGGGAGGCACCGAGACAAACCCTTGCAGATCACCACGGAGTAGGAGTATGGGCACAACACACAACTCCTTCTGGGTGAGGGGGAACAACCCAGTGACCAGATGCAACCTTCACTAGATGGGAGCATCCAGCTTCCTCGTCAAGCAAGGCCTGACTCTGGCCTAGACTGACACTGCCATGCCTGTCACAGCCTGGACCTGCTTCCTTCATGGCGATGAAGGAGACACTAGCACTAGCTCACCCTGGTCCCTCTGCTCAGGTAGGGGGCACACAGTGGTTAACAACTGGGAAGTCAAAGGCACTCATCTCGAGTGGGGTAGAGGAGGGGACAACAGGGTGGTAGAGTGGGCAGTGACTACTGATGGACCAAGTATGCCATGCAACAGAGAACGCTCAGCCACCCTTTAGGTCTGACCAGGGACAGCACCTCTGCTATACCAGTTCCCTGAGGACAGGTTCAGACATTCCTATTCCAAATCCAGGTCCAGAAGCAGGGTGCCCTGGGAAGAAACCGGATGCCCAGGACCTGTGACTCCAAGCAGCTATCTATGACTTGGCTCAGAACTGTCCACTTTGTGGGCTTCTCCCACGGGGCCTGCTAGGGTGAAGTCTGTGGCCAGGAACATGCAGCTGCAGGCGGGCAGCAAAGAGAAAGAAGCAGGGGCCAAGAAGATGCCCTTGAGCACCTGGGGCTATGGGAGCCTGGGTCTCTGCCCCAAAGCCTGCTTCCATCACCATTTCCTGCAGCTCAGCTAAGCACCAGGAGCCCAGACAGGCAGGAGATTCATGTCTGCTCCTAAAATAGTCCCTATACAGGCAGTGAGCACCAGCAGCCCATTAACCAATGGAACGAGGACTAAAAACAGTGCTTCCTGCAGGAAGGCCAGCCATGCGCGTGAAGGGCCGTGGGGGTCACTTCCAGTCCAGAGGATCTGTAGCCTAGCACGCTGCCTTCTGACCAACAGGCCACCTCCTGAGCTGTCCCAGTGGAGCAGAGGATCACAGTGCAGTCCTCAAGTCCCGGCTCAGACTGTCCTGTGTGCATGCCCAGCAGTGATGTCTGCCGCTGTCAGTTCATCCTGCTGGAGTCAACATGCAAAGAGAGCCGCCCCCAGTCCTCCAGTCCTCCCAGCAAGCAGAGGCCTGAAGCCAAGAGGTATTAAGGAACCTTCCAAGGCTGTCACCAACAGGAACAAGGCAGTCTGGCTCCAGCGTGCACTTTGACTACCTGGCTGGCTCAGGTGTCTACTACCCCTAGCCTAGGCAGCCACTATTCAACTACCTCCTCGACCCATGTCCCCTGTCCCCTCTGCTGCCCACTGGCTCTGCCCTGCCTATGCAACATGTGGTCCTAAAATGTTCCCCCTTCGGTGGAGATGCCACTCTTGCTTCTGTCCGCCAGGCTGGCTTCTTCCCTGCTACATAGCTGGAGGGCAGCACTGTGCTCTGCACCCACCTCAGTGGGGCCGAGAAACCAAAGGAGCCCTGGACAGGTCAGCCAGCACCACGGCCCAGCTGCCTGCCTCAGGTGTCAGGAAGAGGCAGGCATGTGTTTGCCTGGCCGAAGCCTCCTGGAAGGAAGGTGGGTCCACAGGTCTGGTCCACTTTGGACACTGCACTCACTGAGGCCTGCAAGGAACTCCAGGTCCAGGTCACATGGCTACTTTCTGGGCCAGTTCTCCAAGGGGAAATGGGCCGCTTGCATTCGCTGTTCCCAGTGATTGCGGGACACAAACTGCTGTATCTAGTACCAACGCCTGTGAGTGGGGACATGTGCAGGGCTGTGAAACCCTCAGGTAACCACTGCTCACCCACGGGGCACGAGGGAGGCTAGAGGCACTGAAGTCGGCCCTTGGCCATGCCAGACAACCAGGACACTGGTGGGGTAGGACCCTGTCACACATCTGAGTGTATCTGTCAGAACGAAGGCTTGGCGTGGTGACCTCTCCCCCTCCTGAGGCCACAATCAGCACCTCCCTGGGGACCTACACCTCTATTCACAGCAGAAGGGCCAGTGATGGGGACCATCTGTCCTAAACCTCACTTCTCCCCAGACCCAGGTCCTCTAGTGAGCCAGAAGGCACCCAGGACATCTAAAATGTGGGTGCATGGGGATAGCGTGGTGCCTGCAGCCACTCCAGGTGAAAGGTGTCTCCTTCCCCACCTTCAGTGTGTGAAGCTGGGCTATGGTTCGAGGCCTGCAGGGCACAAGCCAGGACTGCTGTTCACGCTCTGTACACAGGCCAGGACATGCTGACACGCTCTGCGCAATGGGCCACCGAGCAAAAAGGAACGCTCAGTGGTGCTGCGATCTTGGGCTGGCAGACAGGAGGTGGCCCGCTGTGACCTCGAGCCCCTCCAACCCGCCGCTCTCACACCACTTGGGTGCAGTCTCCACAGGGTCCTTTCAGCGCATGCTGGATCCAGATTACCCACAGCTTGCTCTTCTTCAAGGCAACCATTTGCACGTGACCCTGTTGTCTCTGCCCTGCCCAGGTCTCTCCCTCAGGGCCACTACCCACCTCTCCAGGCCTCAGATTGGGGTACACCCCAGGCACCATGGGCAGGCAGAGGTGGTTTGGGGCCGGGTAGGCAGACATATGACAGAGCTGGTTGTGAACTGCTTGCTCCCCGGGTAAGTTTCCAACAGAGCTGAGCAGGAAGTGCAGGCGGCCCTGACACCCAAGTGTCATGGGGTTGGGAATGAAAGGTCTAGGGACAACACTGCTACTGTTTGGATTTCACCGTGGAAGAACTTAGTTCCTTCTCAAAAAGCCCACACATGTGCATTTTAGTTTTCGCAAGAACACTCATACTGAAGCTTTGGCACTAAGGTGCAGCACTTGCAGGTGTCAGCACACATTCTTACCTGCCCCCTGCCACACTCACACCCTGGCCCTTTGCCTCTCTGTGCACCTGCCCTTTCCCATGGTCCACAGGAAGGGTGCAGGCCGAGGCCCCAGAGGGTAGGCTGCACCACTTGTCAGGAAGTCCCAGACCCACAGCCCTTGCCACTTCTCCAGTTCCTCAGGATCCATGGTGTGGGTTCCTGGGGAGGATTTGATGGTGACAGTGCCCGCCCCAAGGACGGGGCCAGCTGGGCAAAGTTTTCTACCTGGTGCTGTGGCTCTATGCTGCTGGAGGAAGGTTCAAGAAGAAGGGGAGAGAGAATGTCCCACCCAAGTGCCCGAGTAAGCACACAGGGAGCGGAATACAGGCTGGAGCTGCTGTCTGGCTCAAACCCTGGCTCCTCCTCAGAGTGCTCTGTGCCATGTTCAACCCACACCTACAAGCACAAGGTGCTCCCCAGGGCCAGGAAAAGTAGCCATACCCTGACATGCTCTGATGAAGACCAAAGCTGTCCATGGACAACTCATCGGGGACCCAGGCAGTGGGACAGTGTGCAACTGTCTCAAAACCCTTCCTCCATCTCTCAGGCTCAGATCAGGCTCGGGCATGGGGCTTGCTGCCCATTGTCCCGTGGTTCATAGGACTTGGGCTCTACTTAAACGCTGACTTTGGGCTGCAGCCTTCAACAAAGCTCCCCAAACAGCCAGATCTCCACTCCCTACTGATCAGGCAGTGATGCAGGAGACGGATCTGAAACTACAGGGTGTCGGAAGATGCCACCCACAACCTGCTCGGCCAGAGGCCCCAGTGACAAAGCGGTACTGTTTCACCAGGGAATCCCTGGAGAGTTCATCTGTACCCAAAGCCAAGTGTCACCTCAGGAATTCTACCCACTCCGAATCCACCCTCACCCTTTCCAGCAGCGACATGTCTGCTGTCTACAATCGGCTGCACTGTTGTTGAAACAAGCAGTTCTCGTGGGAGAAGGGGCATGAGCCACACCGAGCCAAGGGCACTGTCCTATGGGATCTCGAGGACTAGATACAGAGACACCGGTGCCCCTGAAGGATGGTGAAACCCAGAGCTTGGCCAGCCTGATCCCCAAACTCA
This sequence comes from Cavia porcellus, assembly GCF_034190915.1. NCBI lineage: Eukaryota > Metazoa > Chordata > Mammalia > Rodentia > Caviidae > Cavia > Cavia porcellus. The sequence continues at coordinate 68,664,403 of NW_026947501.1, read as the reverse complement.
AACACCTCCAAGAGACACATGGCCCATGACACACCTGTTCCGGGTACACACAGCCACGGCAGCTGGTCCTCGTCACCGTGGGCACTACTGTGCCCAAGATAACCAGGACAGCCACAGCGGGCCAGCCACAGCAAGGACAGCCCTGCTACATGGCGTCCCTACACCCAGATGGCCCTCAGGAGCACACCCTGGGCCCGGAAAAGGAGCACTGAGACTGCCTTCCAGGGGGCCATTCACGGCTCAAACCCTGCCCTGCCTTGGATCCGCAGTGCCAAGGGTGCCCATCCCTCTCCCCATCATGCCATTGGAAAGGTGAACCCAAAAGCAGCCCATCAGAGGGGCTGGTGACAGCAGGGACCCCAATACTGGTTGCTCATGCTGAAGCCTGTGCACCCCTCAAGGACATGCAGGGTGCCTGCCTGCCACAGACAATGTGTGTCCAATCCCTGACGTGTGCCTGATGCCACTTTGGGCATGCCTGTTCCTGGGCCTCTCAGCAGAGGAATCAGGGACCCTGAGGTCCTGAAAGCCATCTCCTCTGCCTCTCTGGGAGCTCAACAAGCCTGAGTCCATGTAGCTGAGAAGCTGCCGGGGCCTGGGACTCCCCTCTGGCTCCACAGCACAAGACGCGCTGGCCTTCAGCAGCACAGTGGGGACAGTGGCACTCTCCACCTCGAGACCTTCCCCACTCAATGCCACCAGCACGTCATGGCGTGCTGACCCTCCCACATCTGCACCCAGGTCTCAGACAGACCTCAAAGCTCACTCCTCCCGCCCTGAGATGGCCGGTGGCCACTTACGCCGATGGTGAACTTGAACTTGAATGGGGGCCCCTCAAAGAACGCCGCGCAGTTATCATCGCTTCCTGTCGCCAGCCGGTATGGCCTGGTCTGCTTGATGTCCACGCTGTTGATGACTTTGTTGTGTCCAGTGATCTCACCCACGGAAGAGCCGCTGTCCCACAGGAAGACAGCCCCAAACCTTTACCCAGTGAGAGGAGTCAAGGGAACAGAGTCAGTGTGAGAAGGCAGAGAAACACAGACAAAGAGCTGTGCAGGAGGCTGGGGCAGCACACTGGGCAGCGGGTGGATCCCAGTCTACAGGCTCCGTGTGAAGGGCCTGAGTACAGGCCACCAGACTCCCCAGAAGTGGGTGGGTGTTGGGGTGCACGGCCCAGTACGGAGGCCTCCCCCCATACAGAGGGCACCCCAGCAAATAGCTGCTGGGGCCTTCATGGCCTCTGCGCTTTCCTGATGGGGGAGGCAAAGAGGCCAGGTACTATCCCCTCCTGGAAAGCAGACACTTCTTTAACCCAAAGTACAAATACGTTAAAGACAAAAACCAGGTGCAGGGGACAGGGAGATCTCTCATAAATGGGAAGGGGACTGAAGGATGGATGGAGGGGGCACAAAGAAACAATCAATGTGCTGTGTGCATGTTCCAAAGCCCCCAGCGAATGCCATCACTACACACTTCAAACATTCAGTGACAAAAAATTTAGAACAGTAATGTAATAAAAATGCATGACAATGTATTTTTTAGGTTTTATTTGCCACTGATTAGAAATGGAACTGTTGGAGTGGCAGGGAGTAACTAAAAACCACAGAGCAACGAACAGTCCCCAGAACGCATGCTACAGAAGGGGACGCTGGGGCCGTCGAGGCTGAGCGCCCACAGGCTGCGAGGGTGCCGACTGCCGGGGAACAGATCCCACACCAGACTCTGAGCCCACTGCCCACTGCCCACTGCCAAGAGCACAGCCGGCAGCGTCAGCCTGCTCAGGGTGCAGCAAGCCCTCGGGTAACGTCCTCAGCCGTGAACTCATGGCCAGTGCCCTCCTGATGACAGGTGCACCCTACTCACTTGTCCCTTCCCTGCTGCTGGGACGGTATGACAGGGAGTCTGAGAAGCCAGAGAATCCCTGACACAGCCCTGTGGGATGTATCCCCTCCAGTGTGGCTGAGCTGACCCTAAGGGCCCAGCTCGTCCCAGTCTGGGAAGGCAGCAGGAGGGCTGATGCCCCCTGGAACTCAGCTGGCCCAGATCTTCCTGCCACTGGGGCCAGGCCATAGGGAAATGGGCGGGGGGGGGGGGGGAGACGAGCAACTCACTTCTCCCTTCCTTCCCCGACCACGGCGATCCTCTTACTGTCTTCGGTCCAGGCAATGTCCTTGATCTTCCCAGCGAAAGGCTGGTACTCATACTTGAGGAGGTGTTCCCTCTGCGTGGTGTCCCAGATCCTCAGCTTCCCAGAGATATCTGCAGCACACAGATGTGGGGGGGCCATGCTGCACACCAGGCCAGGGCTCCAGCCACTGCACAGCACCCACCCCGAGGCCTGGAGGAAAGGCTGCATTTGGTACACCAAACTCAGCCTTGCTCCCTCGGTGTTACCTCTGCAGGCTGCTACTTTACCTGAGTCTCACCTGAACACCAGACCCTGCCTAGCTACAGGAAATTGAAACTCAATGCATGGCTAAGCAGCTTCACTTGGTAGCTCCTAGGGGCTATGAGTGAGTGGGCTGTGGACTTAGGGCCACCTGCTTTGCACTCCGATGGGATGCACTGTAGTCCTGAGCTCCCAGGTACCTCTTGGGCGACGTGTGGCCCAGCCCCGCCGGCAGCCCACAGACGTGGCATTCTGCACTAGCTGGGCTGAGTAAGCCGCTCCTATGTGGAGATAGACAGCAGGGGCCGTGGGAGCAGGAGGGCTGCGTGCCATGTGCAGAGCTGGCAGCAAGTTGTAAAGAAACGAACGTGGGGGCCCACGCTGTCCCCGCAGGATCCCAGCATCAAGCATCAGCCTGACACGCCCCTTCCCAAAGTAGTACTGTGTGGGTGGTGGGAAGGAAGGCGTGTTCATACCAGCTCAGGTTTACAACTCCTGCCCTGGCCTCAGAAGCAGGCGGGTGGGCTGTGACCTTCCCTGCGTCTCCCTAAAGCCTCCAGCAATTTTAGATGCGGCCTTTTCACGGGCAGCTGAATCTGCAGTGTGACTGAGTCATAGTGCAATGCTGGGATTAAGGGTGGATGACTGCTAATCGGTCCGCTGACTGGACTGCTACCCGTAGACTGGACACAACAGAAGGGACAGAAAGAGGCTTATGTTACAGCTTTTCCTGTCTTCCATCACCACGAACTGCTGCCCCTCTGCCGTGTGCTACCCTGCTGTGAAGCGATCCGGTTATGGACCAAAATCTCTGCCTTGCACTGGCACACCCCGCCACTTCTCAGACAGGACAGAGCCCTGCTCTTCCATGCCCTTGGGCTCATCTGCCTGCTTCCTCACCACTGGCTACGGCTCTGTTCTTGGATGGCCACATAGCCATTTCTCTGTGCCCCACAGACCACTGACCTCCTCCACGGGCCCTGGCTGTGTGTTTCGTTCTTTCCAGCAAGGGGTTCTGGGGCCAGGCACAGAGCCCTAACCTGACCACTGACCGAGGGCCCACTGAGTATTCCAGCCCTGTGCTGAGCGCTGGGGGCAGACAAGGTGCTTGCCCCACAGAGGGGCCTGGCAGGGAGACGTGAACGTACACCCCGATGACCTGTCGCTTGCACATTCCGGCTACATTGACACGATCCCTGCGCTCTACTCATGTGGTACACACAGGAGCTGCTTTGCGAACCCCACAGGAGCAGAGGGAAGTGACAGCAAAGGGCAAGTGGCTTTTGCAGTCCACGACCTCTGCTCTCATGGACCCTACAGCCCACCTTTCTCCCCTTCATCTCAGGACACATGCAGCCTTCCTCCAAGAGGCCTGTCCTAGATGTACAGCCACATCAGGTGTCACCACCTCACGTCCCTGCGGTACCCCGAGGACCATCTGGGAATCACTGCTGGAAGGATGGAGGGGCAAAGTGACAGCCGACACCAAAATCACAGGAGGAGGAAAACACTGCTGGAGAGCTGAGCTGCCGCTGAGAGCCATGGTCGCACAGCAGTGTGGGCTCCTCCAGGCCAAGGCTGACCATCCTGTTCATGTGGGGGGCTCTCTGGAGGACCCCACCTTGCCGCAGTCATTGGCCACAGCACCCACAGATGCCAGGGCCTGGGGTCCAGGCTGACGGGCACCATGGGCTTCTGCCTCGCGCTGGCACAGCCCCTCCTGAGACTTCCGCCCCGTCCTCACTCCGAACCCTGTAGACCCCACTATTTTTAGCCCAAGCCTGCTTCTCTGCATCAGTGTTCATTGTAATGCTCCACAATCACTCCCCTCCGTTCAAAGAAACAGACTGGAGAGACACAAATGCCACCACCACCCCAGAACTCCCCTGCTTCCCTCACCAAATCACGGCTCTGTGAAGAACACGGCAGGTGGACAGGCACGTATGCAGGGGACTGTCCCTTGTGTCCACCTCCATTACAGCAAAGGCCACTGACTTCTGTCTTGCTGAGTGGTCCCTGGGGACAGGTGGCCAGGCCAGGGCTGGCAGGCTCTCAGCTGGGCACAGCAGGGCGGGAGCTGTGCCAAGCTGGACAGATGCCCTTGCCAGGCACTTTTTTCTCCTACAAAATTTCTCAGAGCACCAGGCTGTGTTAAAACACAATTTATGCAAGCACCTGGACCAATTCTGGGGGCTTAATGAAGACATTTTGTTGGCAAGTGAAGAAGAGCTATCACAGAATTAAAATAAACCATGGGATTAAAGCAAACCTTAAAACACCATCGGAGATCCAAACACAAAAGCTATTCTGCGCCTTCTGCATGTCACACCCCCTTCCAGCACTTGATCGTAACCCTGGCAATCAGCAGCAGACGCCAGCAGCATGCCTGTCCCCTCCCTGGCTCTCCCAACAGGGCAGTGCTCTGCGTGCAGTGCCAGATGGCCTGGTCGCCCTGGTGCTAAGGTACCCATCTGCCCAGGTCCCACATGGGGTGCTGTCCACACATTGCACCCAAGGGTCCTTCCTCACCTCTGCAGCCCCAGCTTAGAGAAGGGAACATTGAGGCCCCAAAGTCAGTTATTGAACTGTGGCTGCACAGCCATTCACAGGGTGTCCCCTTGGCCCACAGCCTCCCACACATACAGCCTCAAGGAGCAGATAACACATGGCCCCACCCCACCCCACCCCTGTCAGGCTGAAGATGGGGCTCCAGTGGCCACAGGGGTCATCAATATCTGCTGAGTGTACGACTGGAGACTGGATGACCTGCGCCTGCCCGTCTGGCCTTCAAATGGCCAGAAATCAAAAGGACTGAGCGAACAAAGCTTCTGAGAATGTAAACCTCAGGCCCCTCCTCTGGCGGGATTCCCACTGAGCCACACAGAAAGCCAGGCTGGAGAGGGCAAAGGCCAGTCCTCAGACAACCCCGTGCCTGCTGTGAGGCAGCTGGGAAAGGAGCAGCGGGTGAGGGGGACGCAAAGGCAGCTCGGATTCACACCCCACCCCATGCACAACCGTATGCTCCCCTGACAGGCTCCCCACGGCTTCTGTGGCTCTGGGCTGCAGCCTGTGGGGACACCGCACACTGTGGAGCATGCTGTCCACTAAGGACAGGTCTGCACAGGGACATCTTCTGGGGGCTTGCCTTTCCCTTGCCAGCTGCACAGCAGTGCCCTCACTTCTCCCCCAAGCCCTCCTTCCCAAGCCAGGAGCTGAATAGGCTTTCACCCCAGGTGCCACCTGGGCCATCTCCCGTGCCCAGTCTGCTCACACATTACCTCCAGAGGCCACGTAGAACCCGCTGGGTGCGTACTTGGCCACCACCACCTGGTGCGCATGCTCTGTGTAGATGTCGGCAACTGCAGGGTTCTGCGGGAGAAAAGTGGGTAAGCAAGAGGAGTGAGGGGGCAGCCAGCCCAGGGTGAGGGATGCAGGCCAAGCCCTGAGTGGCCAGACAGGGTGGCCCCTGCCCAACTACCCACCACTGCTGCCTGCCTATACTGTTAGGTGATAAGGCCTCAGGGAATCTTCCTGTCTGCTTTCTTGTACTTTCCACAGTGTAGGACACATGTATTCGTGGAATGTACCCACGATGAGAGGAAAGGAACAGACCCTGTGACTCTCCTCTCCCGCGTTGTGGAATGCTGTCCGTCAGCAGCACGTTCTGTCCATGTCCCTACGTCCATTCTCCCTAGGCCATTGTCCCTAGCAGCCCCAAGCCCACACAGCAGCCCACAGTATGAGGGCCGCAGCTTTTGGTTCAGGAGCCCAGGAGGCTGAGGCTCGGGCCTCGGAAGAAGTGGTACAGATCGAAGTCTGGCTGAATCGCACCATCTAGGGCTGGGGATGTCACTGCACCCCAGCAATGAAGTCTGATGGTGCCTTACTAAGAGCAGATCCCTGCTCTCCTCCCCACACTGCCCACACGCCGAGCCTGGCAGGGGGAATACAGACTGGGATCGCTGCTGCTGTCAGCTGGGGATAAATCAGTGCTCTCTGGGAAGAAGCGCTTCCCAGACACCAGCGGGTTGGGGCAGGGAAACCCAGCTCTCCAGACCCGGCAGCTGTGGCATATCTGATCTGACCCCAAGCACTGCCATGCAGATCTCTTCCAGCGGCTTTCTCACCCCCAGATATCCCATCCCCAAACCAAGACAAGCCTTGGCTGCGACCCAGCAAGCACTGGTCCCCTTCTGTTGGGCTATGAAACCTCAAATCTCCCAACGTTGTTCCCAAGCCACCTGCCACCCCACTGCATCCAATGGCCCAATGTGTGTGGCACTTTCCCCATTGAGCCTCCTGAGATGGCCCCACCCTGGCTCCTCTACACTTAAGGCAGGAGACTAGAGCTGGGGACACCAACAGCTAACCAGAAGGAATGCATCAAAGGTCGTACAACCCCTGGCTAACAGGCAGAGCCCTTCATGGGAACCATGGCATACGTGCCACAGCGCAAGCACAGCCCTCTGTGTAGACACCACAAGCTGTGTGAGTTTTTTTTTTTCTGAACTAAGCCTTAATAATCACATTGGTAGCAAATAGGTTTTCAGTTGCAGTTTGGGCACTTGGTCTCTAAAATGTTTGCCATCACCAGGAGCAAGATGATTCCGAGAAAAAGATGAGCACAGAACACAGGACCCAGAATGACCCCAGGGCTCTTGAGCACTATACATACAACCAATCACAAAGCAGTATCCTCAGTCCTTCATTGGAATCAGGCACTGGCAAAGGACCAATCAGCTACTTTCAATCCTCCACCTGTATGTGGGCACAACCAATCAAAAGATATTTTATCTGAGCCTTCATTTATATGTGGCTCTGATTATAAAAATAGTTTATACCTGCATGACACCAACTTGAGTTTTTGCTAGGACAAACATCCCCACGCCTTACAGGAGAGGGTCCACCAGAAGAAATTTGGATATAATGTCACCAAGTGTTTGCAAGGCTGGTGAAGACCCTGCAGTGCTCCTACTTTGCTCCTAGAAATGCAAAAAGGCACAGCGGAAAAGTTTGGCAGTTTATAAACCCCCAGGGCTGTGGAACAGTGGACAGACCGACAGACAGACTGTGTGACCCCTTCCTAGGAGAGAAACTGGAACAGGTGGCCCAGGGACAGAGTGGAGCTGTTGTCGCTGGTGACGGGGTGGGAGACAGTGGCTCCCAGACTCAAGAGGGGTTTTCTCATCCCTGCAACGTTCTGCATCAGAACTACATCGGGGCTATGGGACCATTTACCTGAACTCAAGTCATACCACCCTGAGGCTGCAAGGCCTGCTTTGCCCTCTGCACGCTCGATCGAACACCTTCCTCCTCTGATGAACACCTCCACATCCTCCTAGAGTGCTCCAATGAGCACTTGGGGGACACACCGACACCCAGGGCCCCCCCCCCCCCACACTGTACCAGTGCCAGAGCCTCGCTCCACAGTGAGCCCTCAGCAGTGCCAAAGCAGGCTGGTTGCCTCCCTCCACACCAGGGTGAGCCCAGGACAAGGGCGTCTGGGGTGGAAGCAGGCTGGGCAGGGACCACCGCAGTTCTGCCCGAGGATTCCTTCCCCTACATGGCTGGGTAGCTACACATGGGGTGTGGAAAGCCCCAGAGGGCACTGAATCCAGAGCCAGCTGGATGACTCACTTTCACTCTGGTTTGTATGGGTCAAACAACTGGGTCAGCCGTAGGGAGAGAGACTCCAAATTACAGAAACAGCCCCCAGGCGTCCCGTCTGGCAGCCTTGGGAGGGAGAAGAGGACTGGGGAGAGGAACTTATTTATTTGGTAGGTGCTCAGGAATGAGACTGAACTAGAAGGGAGGATGCCCAGCAGTGCAGACACTGGTGCCTGAACACTGCTCCACTGGCTCGGGTACCCACACTTTCTTCTAGCCCCACCATGGGGACAGTGGCAGTCTCACCACCCTAAGCCCCATCCTCTCCCTGCAGGGAGGGGAAACTGAAAAAAGACACAAGGCCCCAGGGAGGATCTGCTTAGCCACAAGTGCTGGGCCTGTCTCCCCAGCCTCCTCGATGCTGAAAAGGGGGCTCCCAGGGGGTCCACCCCCATCACCTGGGCAAGGCAAGTGCCCCTCCAGGCAGGACACTGGGGTTCTGAACATTCTAGATCCTAGGTCTGAAGCCTGAAGCAGCTCCCCAGTGACCGGCGCCAGACCAGGTGTGTACAGAGACCCAGCCAATGCAGTGATAAGATCTCTGCACTCCAGGGCACAACCGCCCAGGGTTCACGCCCAGAACCCACAGCCTCCATGGTCCAGAGTCCACTTTGCGTGAGGGCCCTTCTCCCTGCCATGCTCTGCCAATCACTGTTTGAAATTTCCCCATTTACTGTCTTCCCTCTTCCCCAATCCCAAACCCAGTGACCTTTTCCTAAGTACCAGGCAGAGGTCACTTCCTCCAAGAAGCTTTCCCTGTTGCTCCTGCCCAAAGAGCCCACAATGCTTCCTCCCTTGTGCCCTCCACCACTTCTGTACCTCACCCCCTTTTTGTACTGGGCAGGACCTGTGTTTCAAGTGCTACCCTGCAGTCTTTGAAGACCAGGCCATGCCTACTCTGTCCCCTGTACTAGATGAAGGGCCCTAGGGCAACAGCATCCCAAGCCCATTTTACAGAACCCAAGGATCAGAGATGAAGCAAATGACGAAGCACCCTGGGGCCTAGTTAGGGACCAGCCTTTATCCTTCCCCTCTACTTACGCACAGCTGGCACTGACATTAGCCTGGACTCCTTAACTCAGGCAACCAGGCCTGTGGATCCTGGTCATTCAGCTGGTGGCGGGATGGTCACTCGGGCCCACAGCATAAGACTCCAGTGTGACCCCAAGCGCATTCTATCACTCGATATGTGCCCCCTTTCCCTCAGCTTTAGTGTCCCCACCTGGAGGGACCAGAACGTCCACCCCAGGATGTGGCCAGCGCAATGTGCTGTTACTGTGGTTATGCCTCCCATTGCTCCCAACACACCCTGGCTTCCTAGATGTGGGGTGCCAGAAGCTTGGCTGGGTGGAAGGCTGGGGCTACAGAAGAGCCCTGGGTGTGGACCTGAGCTGGGGCCTCTTTCTAGCTACGACCCCAAGAGCAGCAGGCCTTTCAGGAAGAAGTGCTCGGCCAGCCACCAAAGTGCTCAGCTCCAGCTGAGTAGAGAAGCAGCAGAAGGGTCCTTTCTAGCCTGCTCTCCGGCTGCTAGACAAGCTCTGCAAGGGTGGAGACTGCAGAACAAGCACCTCCCATCACCCACTTCCTCAACCCAGACGGAGGCAGGAGTTGGTCACCTGCGGTGGGGCTGTGCGTGGACCACGGGGCCTGCACTCTTCCTGTTAGGAATCCCCATTTCTGCTGTGTCTGGAAAACTCTCTTCTCCCCACAGCCCTGTGCCAATGTATGCCTCGCCAACAGCTGCGCTTTCTACTCTGTGGCACAAGTGACTGTTCCCTCATGTCTCCAAAGCACTCCAGAAATTCTTAAAAAATGCTTAATCCCATGCATGAAAGTGTTTATACCAGGATTCCCAGTCTCGAGGACACAGGCAGCTGGGGCTTGGTCACTGTGTTGTGGGATGGTCCTGTACCTTGTAGGGCATTTGCCAACAGCTCTGACTACAGGTACCAGGTAACTGCCAAGCATCCCCAGGGCAACCAGAGCCAGGCAAAGCTGCCCAATGAAAAGAACCTACTGAAATCCTAGCCCACAGTACACAGCACTGGCTCAGCAAGATGCCAGCTTAGGGGACTCTGCTGTCAATGGGGAGCAAACAGGGACCTGCACCACTGGTGAGCCCAGAAGAGGAGTGGGTCTCCAAGCAGACTCCTCTCAACAATCAGCTGAACTCTAACCTGGCAGGTCTGAGCTTGTCACCCATCTGCCCACCTTCCCATGGGTCCAGTCAACCTGGAACAGAGCCAGGATCTCTACCAGCAAGTGGCCTGAGACTCCCCTCAGCCCTGCAGCCAGCATCCAGCTTCACCGAGCCGGCCCCACTGACCTTCCCAAACTCAGTCACCACTGTGCAACAAAACCCCCTTCACTTCCAGGCGACAGGGCACAGGGTTCTTAGCTTGGGTTTTCCCGTGCTTACTTCTGTCCAGATGGTCACCAAACGTGTCACTTCCTCTTGCTGCTGAGATCATACACTCCTTCCCCCAACAGAGCTCTGCAGGCAGGGCCTCCCCTGGCACCTCACAGGCTGAAGGCCATCTTGAACATGTAGGGGCAGGCATGCCACTTCAGTCAGTCCTCAAAGGCCCTCCCCAACACCTGCAGGGTCACAGACAGGTCCTTCTGCATGTGACCAGTAGCAGATGGTGCCTCATGAAACCCAGTGTGGGTTCTGACCTGCAGCCTGCTTGGGGAGACAGGTCCACATGTACTGCACTCGGACACAGTGTCCACCTGCTGGCTTTTCACGTTTCACTCTGAGAGTCAGACACTGTGTGAGAGACAGACACTGCAGCTTCCCCAGTGCACTGCTTGGCTCTGGAAGCTAGGAACTGCCCTATCATGTGCCCTATCAGTGTGGTAAGGCTGCTGATAGGCTCATTCGTGTAAGCCGTTTTGTACAAGGACATGGTCACAGGCAATTTGGAATCCTGTAGGTTCCTTCACAGTCCCACAGCATTCCTTCCTAGTCTGCACAGTCACCGTGGCAGGGAGACACAGGCCTTAACGTTAGCAGTGACTCAGGTAACACTGGCCCACAGGGCAAGGCAGCCTGGAGGAAGCACTGCTGGGCACCTTCTGTACACCCATGGCAGCGCCACTTGCCCTTGGTTGGGGTCCCTCTCTCCCCATCAAGCAAGGTGCACATGCTGCTCACGGCTGCCTCAGTTCTGGAGCACTCTCCTGGATTATGAGTTTCTAAGTGGCCACCATCAAAGCTTTAACCCTACAAGAGACTCTTCACCAAGTGGAGCAATGGGATGTATTCAAAGAGCTAAGAACACCCCTATGAGGGGCACTGGCAGATGCCGGTAATTCCACCTGCTCCACAGTTTCAGCAGTATTACAGGTTGGAGTTTATCTTGGGACAGTTAGTGAAACCTGTCTCAAAAAATAAGAAGGGCTGCGGACGTAGCACCTGAGTTTGATCCTCTACCGAAAAGGAAAACCCCTTCCTTTCAAGCCTAAGAGATGTTATGCATCAACACAACACCTGTTAACCGATCAGTGACAGCAGCAGCTCCCAGAAGTTGGTAAGAACAACTTTAGAAGGTTCCCCAAAATTTATGCCCAACAAACCTAAAAAGCTCAGCTTGTCTTCTCTTACAGTAAAACCTTAGTGGCATCTTGACCAGGCTCTTCTAGAGGAACTACCACATGCCAGGTCAGTCTCCTAGTGTGAGGACATGCAGTGGATGGTAGAGGGCAAGCCTGGCTTTCTGGAGCTGGTGTTGAGTTAGGGATGAACAGTGGACAGGCTCCCATGTACAATCAGGGGTGGCAGGGGCCTGCCTGCTAGCCTGCTTCACATCAGAAATGAGCAGCAGAGGAGGCCAGAGCTGAAAATGGTCCTTAGTGGAAGGAAGCCCCACTAAGCCACCAGTGCAAAAATAATAATAATAATTCAGGCAAAGGCAATTGGCAGGTTCCAAGATGGACATGTGGCATGTCTGAGGGAAAGACTTGTGGGCCTGGTAAGGCCTCCTCGGCCACAAAGATGACTCCGGCTTTCAGAGATGGGAAGCTAGGGAGGGCTGGAGCTAACTAGGCTCTGGTGTCACAGGTCTGAATGGAACCACTCCAGCTCATTTCCTGCACAGGCAGCAAGGGCAGAGGCAGAACAATCCAGGCGGCAGAGGATGGTGGCCTGGGAGGGTCAGAGCACAGCAGTGCACATCTGTCAGGATCCTGCAGACCCTCTCTCTGAATGAGGAGCCAGTGGGACTGGCTGAGGTAGAGAAGGGAGGATCCAGGGCCTCAAGAGCAGGTAGAAAGTTGCCTTTTGGGGGGAAGTGCACAGGGGAACCCGAAGTCTGACTTGGGGCATGTGGAGATGCCATGTAGACCTTTCATGATCTGATGCCAGCCTCCCCTTGCCCCTCTTTCCCCTGTATTCCAATCAAACCAGTCCTTCATACACTCTGAATGGTCAAGGGAATTCATGCCTTACTTTCTTCCAGAAATAATTTGCCCTAATAAAAATCATACCCAGTTTTGAGGACCAACACCCCACTCATCAACCTAAAAGTGCCCTATGTCATTGCCACAGGAAGGGATGTTACACTGCAGGAACTTAAAACTGGATGGGAAAGAAAGAAAATCCCCTCAGGGGAGAAGGATAAAGCCCTGGGAGGGACAAGACTGAGGACCTCAGAGGGGCTGCCAGAAAGGACTCAGTAAGTCAGCGATCTCTTTCGGCAAAGAAATGCTCTTTGCTGGTTGTCAATCTGCTTCCTTCACCTGGCAGAGCAGGGCCCCTCTGGGGAGGAAGAGACTGAGCTGGGGGATGGGACAAGCTGGCAGCTCTCCACACAGTTCCCCTAGCTGTGAGTGAAGGCAGACTAAATGATACTGGAAAGCGTTGCTGGAGGCAAGACCAAGTATTCTACTGCTCGGTATCTGTGCAGGGCTTCAGGTCATCTTCTGCACCAAACTACTAAATGAGGACCTACTAAGGGCAATCTCAGTTTTTACCCTCTCGGACTTCTTAATCACTGCTATTACAGCCCTCAGTGATGTTTCCCTAGCTGTAAAGGAAGCTGGGTCAGCTTTCTAGGAAACTCCAGGAGTAGTCAATCCTTAGCATCTCCAAGGCAAGTTCACACCCACCCACTCCCTCCTGGGAGGTACCCAGGAATCCCTGACTGGCTGAACTCACAAAGAGGGACATAGCCAGCAGTACTTCTGATGAGGAAAAGGCTTCTCTGGTCAGTCAGGAAACTGAGCCCCTGCAATCCTCCAGTCGGTTGTGAGGCTCTCAAGCCAACACCCCAGCTCATCTGATGGCAGATGTGAGCTGAAGCTGACATTCTCTGTGAGCAAGCACATGTGCACCAGTCCCATGCCCAGCACAGAAGAAACCTCCTAAAGTGACCTTGCTGGCACCTCGGGCTTCTACCTGCCTCACCATCTCCCAGGCCCAGGAGAGAGAAGCAAGACTCAAGTGGGCAGTCCCTGAAGTGGAGGAGAGCGACAAGCAGACTAGGCCCTTTAGACAATCCAGAGGAATAACATGAGAGGGGAAACCTGAGAGGGTTTCACATGGAGCTGGCTGGAGAAGCATTTTTAGTCTGGGTACAGAGTGCCTGCAGAGAATGATTCATGAAATAAGCTGGTTCCTGTTTCTCCTCCAAGGCTCAGATCCACAGCGGCAGTTCAGGCTGGAGTCCAGAGCACTGGGTGTGCACTGGGAAACAGAGGGTTCTGATATGATTAAGGCCATTTACCAACTGCTCCATGCCCACTAGCCACCTTGGCTTTCCAGCTCATGCCCTAGGCCAACGTGGCTAGAGGAATCGGGGGTATATCATCATCTCACCATCTCCATTTTGCAAATGAAGAAACTATACTCAAGGAGAACATGACATCAATCATCCCAAGACCAAGCAGCAGCTGCTCAGTCCTGTCCCATCCTTCAAATCTAGAGTCCCTGTGCTCAGAACTGAACTAATCTGACCCTCAGTTTACCCACCTCAAAAAAAATTAAAAGGGCCTGTGGGCACAGAATCAGATTTCTGAATTCCTGAGGTGTGGTCACAGGGTTGAAGGGGCGTGGCGCCCCGCCTCAGCCCTCCCCAAGCCTGGGCAGGGACATCAGGGGTGGAAGGAGGAGCGATCTCCACTCCCAAGGTGGTGCACGCTGGCCGGGACGGAAGCACGTTAATAGTGGGGTGTGCGGTACTCACGTCGATGTTCCTCAGTATAACGCACTTGCCATTGGTGTACAGGAAATTGTTGCCCTTGGGGTCGCCGCCAATGATCTTGGATACGCCCCTTTCCACTTGGGGGAGGCTGGCGAACACTTTCTCTGTGGGGACAGAAGCGCGTAGGGCGCGTAAGGGGTGGCCCTTGCCTTGGCCCCCAAGCCAGTCGGAGGATGCGGCAAGCTGGAGGGGAGAGGACGGCCCCCGCCGGTCACCTGTTGCCGCCCGCGGGAGGGGCGACCGCCACTTTCCAGGCGCGCAGGGGCTGTTGCCACTTCCCGACCAGGCCCCGGGCGACGCCGGGGTGGCGCTGAGCGCCCCCTCTTCCCGGCTCGGGCGCCAACTCTGGGTTCCCAGGCCAGGGTCCCCGCGCCGCCCCGCCCCCTCCCGGGGGACCCCCGCCGCCCGGGGCGAGGCCGGCTCGCTCCCGCCGCTCACTCACTGATCTCGTATGGCATCCTCGTTCACTTGTTACCGCGCCGCGCTCGCCGAGAGCCACTAGCCGGCCGCGCCGCGAAAGGACCTCGCCGAGGCCAGAGCCGGGGACAGCGCGGAAGACGGCGCCGGGCGTGCCGGGCGCGGAGGGGGCGGTCCAAGGCCGGGCTACGGGGCGACTCGCGCTGCCCTGCGCGCTGCCGCTGCGACGCCGAACCCGGAAGCGCGGCCCCGGCGCGGCTCGCCCCCAGCTTTGACCATATATAGTCAAGCGCTCGGCTCGGCGGCGGGCGCCTCCTGAGCCTGCGCGGACGGCCTCGCTGCCCCTCCCCCGCAGCCCGCCTCCGCCACGTCCCGGAAGTGACGTTAGGGCCACGGGCCTTGAAAAGGAGGCGCGGCGAGCTCTCGAGCTCAGAATGTGGTTTTCTGAGGTGGTTTTTCCTAGGCGGTTCTGAGGCTGTGGGGAGGGACGTGAAGGAACGGAAAGGAGACTTTATTCGCGGAAAGTTAACGAAACAGCATTGTCCGGGGAAACTTTGGGGCCCCGACGTGAGTTTTGCAAACAGATGGAAGGGGTCCTTTTATTTTTTTCTCCCTGGGTCGTGACTTTTTTTGCACGAAGCAAAACTTTATTTTAGGAAAAAAGCTAAGCTAAGCCAAGAAGCACAGAGAGAACACATGTTAACTTTTCATAAGCAGAAGGGAGCGGGACGCGTGCTTTTAAAAGGGCAAAAGCTCTTGGGGAAGCGAGGGTAAAACTGTTAGTGCTTTAAAAGGACTTTACTAGTAGGATGGGGCTAAGGAGGGTGAAGGTGAAGTCTTGAGGTGACCCCTGTGGTTACTTAGAAAGCTCCGAAGCCTAAGTGAAGAATTCTGGAGAGGGTGTCTTTGCTTTAAATTCAAACCTGCCGAGCAGTCCTGTTATGCTTTTCAGTGGCATCATGTGCCATTGCGAGCCAAGGGTACTGAATCCTGCCTGCCCTTACGGTTCTTACCTGGGCAGTTGCACCCGGTTGCGTGACTTTGTATGTACGCCTCCCCTACTGTTGTTGCCTTTGTCCTGGTAGTAGCTGGATGGGCCTGTAAATATTAGCCTACGGCTTCCTGGGCTGCCAGTTTATAAAATTTTTTAAATGGTGTGTTTGGCCATAGGCCTTGGGATTGCTTATTGCTTTTTGGAAAACGGAAGAAGCCCAGAGCATGAGCCCCACCTCAGGGCCTCTGACATGTTTTCTGTCTGTAATTATCTTCAAGGGGATCTACCTGGGTAAGCCCTTAGGTCAGCCCGCAGCTTTTCTATGAGCATCACCTGCCCTGGCCATAGCACCTGCCTGGCAAGTGCAAGATCATGAGTCCGATCCCTGGCACCAAATTTTTTTTTTTCCTAAACCATAGCTGTTGCATACATTCCCGGTCTGCACTGCTCCTTTTTCTTAGAGGTGTTTGGTGGTCTAGCATGTCTCCCAGGGGAGACCAGTCCCCAGCCCCATCCTTCAAAGTGGTTTCAGTGAACTGGAGGGCCATAGGAAGGTGCAGTCTTACAAAATGTTGAGTCCTGAAGCAAAACAAGTATACTAGGGGCTTGCAGCTACCTTCTCTGAGAAACGAGAACTTGTTTCTATCCTCTGCAAATGAGACTGCTAGAGCAAGGGCCACAGCACCACGAAGTGCATTTGTGTAATTCAAGATGTGGGGAGTAAGCTCTTGCAAGCTAGGAGCCAGGTGTGTGCATCAAATCATGGGAGTTGATGTTGAAAATTAGATTTTACAAAGCCAACTTGGCTCAGGTTTCCAAACCCCTAGCAAGGTGCTGGGCTTTAAGGCTTATTTTCAGCTTAAATGATTCTACCTTCAAATTTAGTTTGGAGAGGGGAGGAGGAACATCTGTTTTGCTTTTTAAAATAGTTCGGTTGTGGAGCAGCTGCTATCAATAAAAATCTCTTAAATAGCCAAAGACAACCTGGTAGCCGTTTGTAGCTCTAGGGAGAAAGGGACACCTTGGTGGTGTGTGTTCTAACCCCAATCTGTGGGTAAACGTGTTTTCTCAGGTGTAAAGAATTTCACATTAGTGGAACCAAGTCTATTCCTTAGATCACCCTGGTTCCCTGCACAAGTGCTTAATAAACCATGTTGTAGCATGGGTTGCGATGAAGTATTGTAGTGATTTGTAGTTCTGCCAACCAGTCTGATCACTTGTTCTATCCACTAGTTGGAATGTCTCAAATCTATTCAAAGAAAAGCTCCGCTGAGATCAGGCTCTACTACCCATTTTCTCTGCTGCAGGCGTGTTCCTTCCCACAGTGACCAATGCCCTTGTCTGCAGTTGCACTGACCAAAAGTCTCCCCTATTCCTGTCCTGACCACCAACCAGTCCTGCACCAAATTTGGTTGTTTTGCAAGCCTGTGTTGCTGATATTGGCAGGGTTTCCTGTTGCTAGCGTGGTCCTGTGGTAAGCTAGCATAGTCCTGGTGACAGTTTTTCTTGCATCTGTTCAGCCCCCTCATTGCAGCAGTAGTCTTAATTTCTCAGTGCCCCCCCCACTCTTGGTTAATAGACCCACACCTCCTGTACTTCTAAAGCATGGGGGAGGGCCCAGACATTGGCTGAGACTGAAGTGCCAGTCTCCTGGATGGTTTGGCCCAGCACCTGTCTGCCTAGCTGTATTGCACCTGCTATTTCCCATGGAACTCCTGCAGTCGAAGTCCCGTCTCAAACTACACTTCTCATGTGGCATATCTGTTACATATCACCATGACTACAGGCCAGGACCCCTCCATCCCAGGAACATGAGACAGGGGTACCATGTAACTTCCTGTCATGTATCCCAGGGCACTCCAGACAATTTGGAGCTGCTGACTTACATTGCAAGGGAGTGGGCAATGTATAAGCCTCCCCAAACTTGATTCTGAAAGTATATACTAAAGGCAACTCAGAACAAAAGGGTGCTTTTGGGGAAAGCCTTTGGGGGAAAGGCTAGCTTTCAGCAAACTAGTTCCTTGAATTTGAGTAACTTGGACAAACCCTTCACTGGCTGCACGTATGCTAAAGAGGTCTGATGGCATCCCCTTGGAGGAGGCAAGTGGGTTTCCAGTCACCTCAGACAGGCGCTTTGCTGTGTGACTTTTTCTTGGCTATAATGCAGGAATATGCATTAGTTGTGTGGGCCCCATGCTCCTAGAAGCTTTCAAGGAGGAGCAAGGTGAATTGGACAGTTGTAGGCTTCCAAGGCCCATCCACCCACTTTACTATGTTGGGTTCAAAAGACTAAGGGAAGGGGCTGGGCCAGCTGCTGGAGAAAATGGGGAGCAAGGTGGAAGCCAGTGCGGTTTCATTTATGGTCTGAAGTGGCTGAAAGGCCTTGGGCTGCATTGTCTGCCTTTGAAATGTAGTTGGAAGGTCTTGATCCTGGTCCAGGTTGGATCCAGGGGGCATTCATAGTCCAACTAGCTGTGAGAGAAGTGTGGAATTGGGGCAGAATTGGTTAGAAGGGGTTCACCGGTGATTCTGCAGTGGGGCCTGGGGCTGTCCCTCCAGAAGAGAATGCTTGAGAGCTGGGCCATCGCTCTCAAAACTGTATCTTTGCCCCTTATGACTTAAGGAGGATTGTTACCAGAAGTTTATTATCATGCCTACATGAACCTATAGAGACATGGTAATCTCTGGATTGGGCATTCATTCCAGCAAGGATGACTGAATTCTTATCCTCACCTCTGACCAAGCTTACCATTGGATCCATTCTTGGGGCCTCTTTATTGTAAACACCTCGTTTCCAATTCAGCCCACCAGAGGCGATTGGGTCTTGGAGACAGATACTCTACACCTGTAACCAGTGCCACCGTAGCTTTCAGTTTCCGGCCAGGCAAACCCTTCTGTCCTGTATGAGGGCCTCTGTAGTGAAGGTGTTTGAGCGAGCTCAACACTAGCCATAATGAAGACTAGTTACACATGGCTTGGGGAACAGGTCCCCGGTTCCTGAGCTAGTTTGAAGGTGAGCCCATTAGGGTCCCAGCAGAGCTAACTGCAGTTGACAATTCTTGCTTGAAAGATGGGGGACCTAAGCTTGTGCTTTGCTCAGGTCTTTCCATAGCTGAGGGCTTGGGTTGTTACTGTCCCCTTCTTGGCCTTTCAAGACCTAGGCAGCAGCTTGCCTGTGACCTCCCCATGCCGTGTGAGGCTCTGCACTTAAGTGTTGCCTTCTGTCTGCCGCAGGAAGTTGACAGTGCACACTGGGACGCAGTGTGTTGCGTCCTCACTGAAAACATCTGGGTGCCTGGTACTGCCTCTTAGTCTTCCATCAGGGCCTCGAGTTTGCTGCACCCCTCGAGTTTTAAAGCCAGTAGAGTAGGGAGGGGTACAGCGAGGGTTGCAGGCTCAGATCTGCCCTCTTCAGGGCCGGAGCTGCTGTCCCTAGCATGTGGGAAGGCTGAAGCTTTGGGACCACACTTAACCTTAGGCTCTTAAATATAGGTGGGGACATAATAAATACAGTTAAGTGGCTGTGGCTGAGAATAAACCTGAGTCAAGTGACACAGGTCTGGGTAAGGGTCACATGCGATTTTACAACCACTAGAGTAAATGGGGTCATAAAGTAGATGTACCATAAATGGGCAGGGAAATCTGAGACTTTGGATGTCTTTTAACAAGGCAGAAAACCTTATAGGACCCTAGACGTCAGTATGTTCTTAGCGCTAGGGTAGTAGGTGGTGGTGGCCTTGTCTGCTGAGCTTGGTGGACTGAGTTTTACTCAATAGTCAGAAATGCTGAGATGGAGACGCCTGAGGAGTTGCTAGTGAAGGCGGGGGGAGGGGGGAAGTAGCCTAATGTTACATTACTTGATGAGGTAGAGAAATGAAATCATAAAAACTGTACATTTAAGACTGCCTACCAGGAGGCAGTGGAAGTTACCTCAAGCGATCCGAATCCCTTTGGGTACATTTAGGCTCTTCCCTGCCAGACCCATCACACTCTAGATTCCTTGGGAATCCTGAAGATGGTCCATAAACGGACCAATTGAAAGGAGCCAGGAGACTGATCCTAAGATAAATGGGTTGAGGGAATCCCAAGGATGTTTGTTTTGTATAAAAACTCATCCCTGGAGAGTGGGTTAGTACCTACTTTGAAGGTGAGCTCCAAGTTTCCATCACTTCACAGCCCTTAAATGTTCCTGTTCCAGGAAATGTCATTTCTGATCTCCCCCACTCCACCCTTGGGTGCATGATAAAATCTCTGCCTAACCCTGTGTCTCACACACCCTGACAATTTTTCCATGAAGTCTGCAAACTTACTTTCAAAAAGGGTGAGCGTTGGGTTCCATATTTGAGCCCTAACGTCAGATCTAGTCTGGTGACACAGGGTTGAATTCTGCAGAAGCTCTTGACTGTAAGTACAGCCCTGTTGGAGAACATCAGCTCAAACTGCATTCCAGTAAAGTAGAAGCTGGAGGCTTTTTCCAGACCAAAGTTGATGGCTGTCTCCAGGCTGGGGCAAAATAATCTTCCCCCCACCAGTTGGAGGAAATGGTTTATCATAGCTCAGTTTGCAGAAGCTTCTGTCCATAGTTAGCTGGCTCCAGGGCAGGCTGGCTTGGCAGAGAAATGGCACCAGCCACCTTTCCTCTTGTACTGCATTCATGCTGCAAGCCTATTGGTGGTTGGCACCTAAATCCAGTGTGGACTTTCTGTCTTCAGTGAACCCATTCAGCTGCAGCCAGAACCACACGAATCAACAATGGGACTGCTCAGTTATCACAAGCCCTGAGGGGAAAAAGGGGGTCCTTGAAGCATCTAGAAACCCATCCTGACTTCTGCCAGCCACATGCACCAGACTACTTACTGCCCTGGATGTGCTGGCAGCTGCCTCTGCTGCTTCCAAGCTCTTTTTTAGCTGTCTCCCTCATCTCAACAGAGTTCCTGGCTCCTTTCTAAAGCACCAATGGCAGGGAGGTGTTGCTTACATTCTGCATTGGGGTATCATGAGCTGGACATGGGGTTGTCTCCATTCTTACGCCCTTCCAGAGAGGCCTGAGCTTCACTCCTTGATGGGCTTCTAGTGGATAGGACAGGCACAGGATCCACCCTTTGCTAGACCTGTGCTCTGCTGCTGAGAACAGGGGACTTAAATCCTGACTTAAAGATGGCCCTGTGCCCAGGTTACCTGTCCTTTCCTCCTGTAGGGCGGCACTGCCTGTCTGCATGTGGCTGGAGAGGTGTATGAGTGTGCCCCAGCTGCTGCAGATTTGTTGGCTTATGGTGGTCTGTTTGGGAGAGCACAAATCCAAGATCAAAGAGGACGGGCAGAGTTGGCCTCTTCTGAGGCAGTGAGAATCTGTTCCAGGTCCTCCTCTCATGGCTTCTGGTGCTGTGGCACTTCTTGATCTTCCTTGGCTTTGAGATGCTGAAAAAACGGAACTCCACTTGATGTCAAATGTGCCGAGTTCATCATGGTTTTGACATTGAGGGATGAGATCATGAACGAATGGAGGAAGTTGGTGTTGGGAATAAGGAAAGACAGGTCCTAGATTTCTGGGAGGGGTCTCAAATGGGTAGTGACCGAGTTCCTTGTCAGGGGTGAATTACACAGCAAAGTCATGATGTGGGTGTGATACCGGTCAAACTACAATCACCCTGTGGCTGCTTAGCTAAATTATCCAACAGAGTAACAAGTCATGTAGCAAGGGGACCCAGAACAGGCATTTTTGGGAAGGGAGAGGTCCAGATACTCTTGCCACCCACTTATGATTGGTCCCTAGCTGGACTTCTTGGATCAGGTGGCGCTAATTACAGTACAATTTCAAGTTAATGCTTTTATCCTTTAGGCACGAAGGCCTGGCTATTGCATTTCCCTCCTGTGACCTCCAGCCACAACTCGGGTATCTTTGGTACTGACTTGCTGGAGACTCAGTCCTACTTACATTTATCTAACTTATGTATAATAGAAGCTTTGTTTCCTAGTTTCCCTCTTAAAAGGACATCTGTGCCTAAGGGATGAGGGCCCACTCTAGTCCAGTTGACCTCAATTTTTAAGGAATTGTCTGCGACTGTTTCCAATCAGGCACTTTCTGAGACGAAAGTGAGCACTGGAACCTGTGACTTATACAGGATCCGAGTTTGGCCCTAGGATAGCTCAGCCTGGGCTTGCCTCCTGTTATGTTCCAAACCAGAGCCCTGGCCCTGGCTTCTCTAAGCTCCCTAGAAGGGGAGGACTACATAGACAGTTGAGTGTTTCAGGGATTCTCCTGTAGGCAGTGGTGTCTTTCATACCACTGAAAACTTTGCCACTCTCTCCTCAGGCGCCTGTCTTTGAAAATTTCAAACCAAGGTAGATCAGTGGGCAGGGACCTGCACTGCATGTACCTGGCTGAAGGATCACTAAAGTGATTGGAAAGCAGTTATTCTGCATTCGAGTCCAGTCCCTGGCTCCCAGCTGAGAAGCATTTAATCTCCAAAGTAAACAAGTGGAAACAGCAGTCCTGGACTGCTCAAATTCGGTGTGGCCCAAAGTTTAAAAAACAGCCTTAAAAGTAGCCACTAGAGCGCTCTTACTTGGAGGTGATGCAGTGTCTCCTGTCCTATGAGGGACCAGTGCCACTTGACTGCTGCAGCCGAGTGTTGTAGTCAGGGGAATTGCAAGGAAAACAATTACAAAGTTAAGGATACATAACTTAAAGAAGCTTGGGTCATTCAGAGTCAAATACAAAGTGCAGGAAATCTGTCCACAATAAAGACCTACAGAATCTAGCTGAGGGCTGGATCCCACAGCAATGTCCTGCATGTGTACAGTTGAAGACCTGGAGCTCATGACACTTGAAATGAGTCCAACTGGAGGCCTGAAGCCCACTATAATGACTCATGCAAGTCTGCTTCACAGACCAGCTCTGGGAAGGACCCCCAGCTCAGCCTTGGTAGTTAGTCTGACAGTGGGGTGAAGGACCTGTGCCAGCAGGCTGAAGGTTCTACACTGGAGCCAGAAAACAATGCTCAAAATAAGGACCCAAGGCTCCCCGCAAAGTACCACAGCCATCCTCTGTGGCAATGAGGTCCTGAGCTCCTCTGATAACAGCCAAGTTCATATCAGGAAGCCACTGTGATAAACTTCGGGAGATGAAGCAGTGCACATCCTCCCCTCTGGAGCCAGGAAGTGATGCTCAACATAAGAACTAGAGCTCCCCCAGTGTGAACCACAGCCATTCGTGGCGACATGGTCCTGAGCTTTGATAACAGCCGAGTTCATATTAGGGAAGTTAATGTGACAAACTCCAGGAGAACTAGCAGCTCCCAACACTACAGAGAACTCACACAGTACTGCTTCATCTCCAGTTGACCTATTTATCTTGGCAATGATCCTCACGTGGGCCGTCCATACTCTGCAACATGCTGATGCAGTTCAGCTGGTGTGCTACAAGGTGACCACCACACCAAGTGTGGGACATGGAAGGCTGCTGGCTTGGGTCTAAGTCCTGAGTGAGGAGCAGGCTAGTTGCATGTGGCCAGTGGGCTCCAGTCACTACCAGTGATATGCTGACACTAGATAATAAGGGCTTCTATACACAGACAACTTAAGTTCTGTGCTTTGAGGTTTTCCTTTATAATAAATTGAGACTTTGGGTTGAAGTTGGAAATGAGTTTAGACTCAATGTATCATATGACGTGTGCTTCTGGGGAACCCTGGGTTTTAAGCAAGGCTTTCTAATCAGTGTGCATCTGTCTCATTGAAAGCCAAAGCACCTTTTGGTACAGATTCCAGAATTCTGCACCGTGGTGGTGTGGCACTAGAGATGCTGTGGTCTTGGGTGTAGTGATGGTGAACATTCAAAGGCTCAGTCCTGTGGGTTAGATTGGTCAAGGTTCGGCACTGTGGTATTAGCTTATTGGCCATGTACCCCTAGTGTCTGCCTGGTACATCGTGGATATTGAATAAGTGAGTTTCAGTCTCAGATGTTTCCAGGAAATAGTAGCCTCTTAGCTGAGGGAATCAAAGTGTTCATAGCAAGTTGGGGTGTGGTGTGGGGCATGACTAATCCTAGGACTCAAGAGGCTGAGGCAGGAGAATCATTGGGAGTTAGAGAGCAGCCTGGGCTACAAAATCTCAAGGCCAGCCTGAACTGCATGGTGAGACCCTGTCTCAAAAAGACAGTGTTCATAGCTATGTTTAACATCAAAAACTAAAACCAAGTACATTTACCAGAAGAAGTTATGAAATCTCAAATTAGAAACAAAAGATCAGAAAATACAACCCCTTATCAAAGTATCGTTTTCACAAAATTAATGTTCTTGTATTTCTTTAGAAATACAAAAGAATCTGATTCTTCTGTATATTAAAGAATATGCAGTATATATAGCTATATTTTTTCCAAAATGTTACATGTTAAATACATAGTCTTTATCTAAGAGATATAACTGCATTATTTCCATGGAAGAAGCTTGCCTACCCCAAGTCCACAACTACCAAAAGATTCATTGGATTTCAAGTTTTCTCCAGCCTGGAGGATTCACAGCCATTGGGGCCACATGTAGGTTCACATGTAACGATAAAGGAAAGAAGCTCCTGATCTGCTGGATGTCAAGTGTGCCAAGTTTTTGGTCTCGCCGCATTGTAGAATGTCAGCTACCAGTGAAGGAAGCTGGTTTTATTGGACACCGAGGAGAAAATAGCTCCTGGGTTTTCAATGGGTGGCCACTGAGGCCTTTTGTCGGGGTAATTTACACAGCAAAATTATGTAGATACAGAGCAGGTCAAACTACCACAGACCTGTGTAATCACAAGTGTAGTCCAGCTGCTGTAGGTAACCCTGATCTAGTAGGGAGATGAGTCATGAAGACCAAGGATACATGGGACAAATGAAACATCTTGGGAAGGGAGGTGGGAGTATGGGTCCGGATGCTCTGGTCCTCCTGATGTATCTGATGCCTATCTGGGCCCATTGGACCAGGCAGTGCCATTGCACTATACTTTCCAGTTGCTGGTTATCTTGTAGGCCTGAGTGATGCCTCTCCATCCTGGGGTGTAGCTCTTTAGATTTGTCTCCAGCAACTTGAAGGCTCAGATCTTCTGAAATGCATGGTAACTTCTAGCTTGGCTGCCTAGGACACTGTCTCGAGTTCTTGATGCTGTCTCCAGTTGTGACGTGACAGCATCATTAGGTCACCTACGCTGGGGCAGCAAGTGTCCTAGCAGCTTGAACCAATTCTGCTTGAGCTGCCTTGAGCATGGTCCCTCCTTGGTATTTTCTCCTGGAGCTGTTTGCACCATATCCACACTGCCCCCTACTGGGGTAACAGCGTCATGTAGGAGGCACGGCTGATCTGACCGCCTTGATTTCCACCTGGATGCGGCACAGCTCCTGGGTATTGCCTCTGGATGACTCATTAAGGACAAAGAACTAAGTTATGCTTTAAAGGGAATTTGGCTAAACTCTAGTAATGGCATAGTAGTACATAAATTCAGGGGTCAGTAAACCTTAAAGGGGGTTATCTGAGTCATAAGGAAAACACTGTCATTCCTATGGCAAATCAAAATCCCAGTGACCAAAATTGTTTTAATGTGATTGCAGGTAACACCTGTGGTCTTTCCAGTTATCTGTCAAATTCTTGAGCTTATCTAGAGTGGAGCCACTACACCAGGGGGCCAGGTCTCCCTGGAGGCCTACTTTGACTGTGATAACATGAGATGTCACGGATGTATTGATGCAGTGGAACAGAGAACTTCTCCAGCTTTTTCACGTGACACTGACATTCCAACCTAATTCACAAATGACAGAACTATTAGATTTGAGATGGTGAGATGCTTTAGAAGTGCACGTTAGGGTATGGAGCTAAAGATGTCGATTTATACCCCTGCTAGCTAGTTAGTAAGTTCTTAACTGTTACAGATGCATGTACCCAGTACATGTCGGTGAAAGCCAGGGTGGCCCAAGATGCAGTGCATACTCAGGACTCCTGTTGGGCTGTATGAGGAATCCTAGGGTCTACTGCTAGAGACTTGATTTTTTTTTTTTTTTGCGAGGTTTTTATCATATGGAGGAAGTGTTGGCTTATCTGCAACTGAAGAATCTGGGTGTTTGGGTTTGAAACCCCACCTTGACTCCAAGTTAGGCATGTAATAGGCTTCCTAGTTGAGGGGAGGGTGGTGCAAAGGTAGCGAGAACTGAGGTTTCTCTGGCAGGCTGGAGGTGCAGCGTTCAGAGTGCTACTTAGTGATAGGAATTTCACAGCAGCTTACTAAAGTTGGCGCCTTACAGGGGACTGGTCTTGGGTATTAGGGACTGAAAGACTAGTCAGCCTTGTGGCATTTTTGAGGTCTTGGGGAAAGCATTAGACTCCCTGATGAGGAAGTGGAAAGCAGTGATGGTGAATCTTTTGAAGACTAAGCTGCAAGCCAAAACCCACTTACCACAAAGTGCAGGTATGGACTGCAATATAATGTGAGTTACTGATGTTTCAGTTTACAAAAATGTAAATACATTAACATCTTTTGTCCTAAAAGGGGAAAAAAGCTCTCAATGATAACTTGTTACTGAATAGTGAAAGTTGGAATTTGGCTTGGTTTGGCACAATTAACATGATCCTTGCTGTTTGCATGCTGATAATTGGTCGAGCCTTAGCTCATCCTGGCTGTTCTAAGAGTAACACATGTGCCCTTGGGTCGTCTGTTAGTCTGTTTCTTATATCAGATTTGTTAGTCTGTTTCTTATATCAGATTTGCTATAACTAAAAGCTGAAAACAGCTGCTCATGAGCATAAGATCCAATCGGGAAGAAAATTAGCCCCAAGTGCTTTCACTGACATACAAAAGTATGTGGCAGACAATTCCACACTTCAGGTATTTCATTTTCAGAACTACCAGCTATGCTGTCCTTTGTTGGGGATTGCAAGGAAAACAATTGTAATCCAGGACACATAATCTTTAGAGTCAAATACAAGAGGGCAGAAAATCCATCCACAGGGACCCAAAGAATCCAGCTGAGGGCCTGGATTCCATGGCGATGTCCTGCACGAGTCCAGCTGAGGGGCCTGGATTCCATGGCGATGTCCTGCACGAGTCCAGCTGAAGGCTTAGAGCCCACGGCAATGACTTATGCAAGTCTGTTACATAGATCTGCCCTGTGGAGACCCAAAGGGCTGGCAGAAGCCAGCGGGAAAAAGGATCTGTGCCAGCAGGCTGAGTTGAGCACTGGAGCCAGGAAGGTGATGCTCCTGAAATGTACCACAGCCATCCTTGGAGACAGGTCTAAGCTCCTCCAACAATGAGAACTAAGTTCATATCAGAAATCCAGCATGACAAGCTTCTCCAGGGGACTGAACAATGCACACTTTTTTCCCCCCTCTCCAGAGCCAGAGGCGCAATTCTCAAAGGAACGACTAGCACCTCCCAGAAAGTGAACTGCAGTGCGGGGTGGTTTGATTTCCTTGAGCATTAAAGTGTCCAGTTTAGAGATACAGAAAACTCGCCAGGCTTAAAACCAGATTAGTTTTGGGTATAAGAGTTGATGGCACTGAAAGTTTCTGTAATGCATTCTGCATACCAAGGAAGGAAAATTGGCTGTTAAAACCAGAAAACATGATTATCATGGAATTCTGAATTTGAGCCCTACTTTTTAGAAATTCTTGTTCATGCTTCACAGTGCCAAGACTTCTCACAATGCCTTCTCCCTTCTGGAGGGTGCTGCGTGGACTCTCTTCACCCACTGTTCCCACCAGCAGGAGACCAGAAGCTTCTCTGGGCAGTGAATTAACTTTTCTTTTATTCTGTGCCATTGGCATGGCTGCTGTCAAACAGATTTGTGAGGGCCTCCACCACAAGCTCGCCTGGTGAGCTCGTCATTTTGGGTTAGAATGAAGGTCTGGACCTCCCCCCCCACCCCCCCTGCCACCGCCCCATTGGTAAAGCCAGAGAACTGAGCATAAGTTCCATACTAAAACTTCTCAACTGCGTACTACAAGATGAAATCTTTGGATATAGTTATATGTTCAGGGCAGTATGTTGCAGGAGTAGAGCTTTCTGATCTTGTTCACTGCTGGCACTGAGTTCTCAGGTTGGTGGATACAGGCTGTATAAACAGAAACAGGAGTGTTGGATACAGTCGGCTTTAATCCTGTATGGCTGTGTGGGTTCCTAAAACCGCTGGAGAATCAAAGTCTTGTTTGGAGGCCTTGGTGCAAGCTGCTCCCAGCTGGCTTTTAAACCCAGGGCCCAGGCAGACTCCTGTGCATCCTCAGTCTGAGAAGATCTTGGGGTCTGATCTGGGAGCTGCTCTCCTGTATTCTGAAGGCTCCCCCACTTTAGGAAAAGGTAGGAAAGCTGGAACACAGCCCCAAATCTTGTGGGCTATGGTGTGCTAGTCAAAGTCACATGCCAAGTTGAAAACTCCCACTGCATGTGTCACTTTCTCTGGGGCAATGCCAGGGAGAGTAAGCTGGTCTTCAAGACCACGTACAGTTTCAGAAGCACAGAGGGGCTGCCAAGCAGTGATGTCTGCAGGGCCCTTGAGAGGCTGATCCTAATGTGCACTCAGTGACCTCTGAGGATACTTCACCTAGAGAACTTGCTCGAAGATGGAAGGCTAATTTGTGGAAGTGACAAGAGCAGATCAGGAGTCTCGGGCTCCTTGCCCTGAAATTGGGATGTGCCACATAGTCAAGGAAGCAGGTTCCCCGGATTGTTGTTCAGTCATCACTCTGAGTCTCTACTGGTAACTGTGCATGCTGTGCCATTTTGGACCCTTTACTTGCGTACTGATGAGTTTTTTGACTAGCACCCTGTGGGGCAAAGCCTGGAGAGCTCAGAGTGCTTTGCTGGAGCTTTGTCAGTCACCTGTATGGTTAAGGTTGTCTATTTTTGTCTGCTGACATCACTAAGCATGGTGTGTATTTTGGTAATCTCTAGTTGAGAGTAACTCTGATTTCATTTTTTCCACAGCCTCATTCAATTGCTTTGTCACTTGGGAGAACCCTGGTAGGGCGCTTTGGGATTTTCCAGCCTCACTGCCCCCTGGGTTTGCCTTTGGTTGACTGGTGTCTGAGGTTGTCTTAAGTGTCTTCTTACACCTTTTCAATGGAACGCAAAACACATATACAATAAAACTGTAATATATCAATTCTGTCTTCAAAGGGTTAAGATTAACAATGAGAGAAAACAAAAGTGGAAAAAGAAATTACAAAAGAGATTGGAGGACAAGGATGGATCTTGCCAACTTGGAGACTGATACAGAAGGCTGAAGGAAAAGAGCTGGAAGAGATAAAAAGCAGAACAAATCAAGACCACACTACAACGAGGTTAGGAAACCACTTACTTAAAAAGAAAAACAAAAAACTAGGAAAGAAAACCAGCAAAACAGTCCATTTCCAGGATTCTCTGGTTTCTGTAGTAGCCTGTGGAGACAGTGCCCCAAATCCTGCCACTGTATTCCCCATAAGCCAGGAGTTGCTTATGATCGAGCAGCAGACACCCTCAGTAGGCCTGCCCGAGACCAGACTCGCTGGGCTCCCGCAGCCCAGGCAGTTTCCCTGAGGTCTGTGCCGGGCTAGGAGCCGCTGGAGGAAGTGAGCCATAGTTCTTGTTTGAGGCTCACTCACCTAGCTCCAAAGTGGGCCCTGGCCAATCTCCCTCCCACAGGAGGACCCAGTCCTCAGCACTAACTGCCAGCCAGCTCAGTCCTCCATGTCTGCATCTCCCCTCCACTGCTGAGGCTCTCCACAGAGGCTTCTGGGGTTTCCAGCCTACACCGAGACCTTCACCCCAGGCCCCCCAGGCTCCAGCAGCTTTCCTCATGCAGTGAGTCTGGCTCTGGGCGAAGGCGCCACCAGCTGCCCCAGGGACTTCATTGAGGCTTGTCTTCACTCTGGGCATGGATTCAGACTTGAGACTCTTCCTGGGCCCAAAGGACCCATTTCTTGTCTTCCTCACAATGGTGTATCTTGCATCTAGTTGGCGCCTCTCAGAGGCTATCTCTGCTGCTTATTCTGCCATCTTCCTGGGAGCTACAGTGTTTCCTGTGTGGGCCATGGTCTGTCGGGGTCTGACCTAGATCCCAATCTCCAAAGGAGTGTACAGCGAAAGATTAAATGAGACAAGTGGTATGAATTTAGGGCTCCAGGAGGATCAAAACCCTCTTCCAGAGTAGCTGACTCTGTGGCTATCACAAGGGCTAAGACTAAGAGCTACTCTGGATGGCCTGTGTTAGGTCCAAACAAAGAGCTGGAAAACTGAGGAAAGTGCAGGAAACGAGCAGGTCCTTGGGAGTCACGTCAAAGCTTCTCCAAGTAGTAACTCATGCCAATTTAGGAGAACCTTATTTCTATGATGTTTTATGGCAAGAGTGAGTTGCCTACAGCTGCAGTCTCTATCAGCTTAGTGTTGGAGCCAAAGTGTCCTCAGCTGTGGCCTTATCTTGCCCTTTGAGGTATCTCTGGCCTCACAGGCCACACTACAGGCCTCAAGCCAGAACCAGTGATTCATGGAGAGCATTTTCCCAACTTGATCGGTCTCCTGCTTGTACTTCTTGACATATTACACAAAGGACAAGCAGCATGGTAGCTTTCCCAGCCTCTTACTGATCAGGAAACTAACAGTAACAGAAGATGCATTTCACCTGGCTTCTAGGAAGAACCAAGGGTGCAGTGAGGTCAAATAGTGGGTCAGGCATGAGAGCTGGGCTTAGCTTTGGTGCTAGGATGTGACTGTTAGAATCGTAGTACTTAGATCACAGCACTATTGAATGGGTTCTGCAGGAAAATCTGAATATGAAAGAAAAGGGACCCTGTGTAAATTCCCAGGAGGATGTAGGCATCCTGGGACGGGGTTATGTGTCAGACTGCTTTGGGAGCAGCACTGCTGTGCTGGCTCAGGGTGATGGTGAAGCTTTCCTTGCTCTGGTCCCTTAAGCTCCAGCTTTTGCCAAGGAGCATGCCAAGGAGATGGTGTCTCATGTGCACCTCATTGCTTGATTAAAAATCTGTGTTCTGGCCAGAGGAGGCAGTTGATTAGAGGCCTGGAAGGCACGCTATTGGCTCGAATTTTATATTGTTTGCTTGTTCCTATGCCAAATGTGTGATCTCTAAAGAGGTAACTGGGGTGAGAGATAAGAAATGATCCAAATGGATTGGTCGTGTGGGGATCTGCAGCCAGCAGCTTGATAGGCTTGAATGGTGTTCAAACTAATTAAATGAGATACTGCATCCATTCATAAAGACCTACTGAAGTAAAAACAGACTTTAGAAAGAAGGAAAATGGTTTAGTGCTCAAATAACTCCTTGTCAATCTGTCCAGTTTCTCAATATTTCTCCAGTAGGGCTTTACAGCTTAGTGCAACAGCTTTCTGGAGTCTGAATCTGTTTTGGATGAAGGCCCTAGTTGGGAAGAGCCCCAGGTGTCTGCGCAGGATCTGAAGACAACCAGCCTGTGGAAGAGTGGGCAGGGAAGTGGTCAGCTCTCCAAGGGACAAGATGAACATGGAGGGATGAAGGGTTGACTGGAATCCAGTTCTGGATAGGTGAGCAACCTGGGTGAAGTAGACTTAGATGACCCTAACAGCATCTCCCAGGGAATCTCTACAGTCTCAGCTCGCCCTCACACCCTCAGTGCATGCCTTGGATTCTATAAGGCAGTTAGAGCGTACTGTAGGCTGGGTTTGCAAGGAAAACAAGATAAAGGACACAATTTATTGTATTTTGAGTGTCACTTAAAAGGTCAAATACAAAAGATAAAGTGAGGAAATCTTTTGCCTAAGACCCAAAGTATCCGGCCCGAAGGACTGTATCTCATGGCAGTGTCCTGCATGAGTCTAGCTAAAGACCTATAGCTTGTGAAAATGTACTCCCCACCCTAGGAGTCCAGCTGCAGGCTTAGAGCCCGTGACAATGACTAACACAGGTCTGTTTCCTGGGTTTGTGCTGGGAAGGCCCCAAGGTCAGTGGTGAAATCTAGAAAATTCGTTCTTCATATCAGGAAGCCAGCATGATCAGCTTCTGGAGACTGAGCAGCACACGTCCTCTCCAGAACCCAGGAAGTGACGCTCAAAGAACCAGAGCCACCTGAGGGGTGAACAGCAGCCACTCTGCGCAACAAGGTCCTGAGCTTCTCCAAGAGAACCAAAATTTCTTTTTCTCCAAGTCTGTTGTCAGCAACCCTTGGGTGGGCCATCCATGCTAGGCACCACACTGATTCAGTTCAGCTGGTGTGTTAGTTGAGTGCTAGTTGTCAATCCACAGGTTGGATGCATGTTGAGTCTTTCGTGAGACAAAGTCTGTGCTGACGCCAAGGCCCTGACTAGGGGCATAGGGACAGGACTAGATTAGCACGTTCCCAATGGGGCCATGCATGAATGACTGATCAGATGGCTTGCACCACCTGATAAGACTATGCTCTACCACCCGATGTATCTAACATGTTCTCAGCTTGAAACAATGGTAATAGCCTGAGGACTTGCCTACCAGCACTGTGGGATGGGCCTGCCAATCTGACAGGGTGTGGGTCTCACATGACTGTTACCAAAGCACATTAAGCCTTTGACTTCTGCATCCTTGCTGAAGTTATCTCCATCTTGTGGTCTCTGTTCAGCTGTCCAATGGATCTCCACTGGTTGCTGAGGCCATCACTGTGGGTCTGGTTAAAAACAGCCAGCAGTGCCTATGCCACAGGCTGAATGTTGGACTGCTTTGAAATTTCCAGAATAACCCAGTTCCCTTAATCTGTCTCAAGTCTGTGGACAAAATGAAAACAATCTGCCAAGGTGTAATACATATGGACTCTGGTGAACCTCAGGGCCTCCTTTGAAGCAAAAGTTGAAAGAGGGGTTCTTGTATTCAAATGTTAAGCACTTGTCTCATCTCAAATGTATTGATTGGCTATTGCAAGTTTTGAAGGACTCGCATTGGAGGTGATTGAGCCCATCTGGCTCCTGATGTATGAAATGTCCTGGTGACTTTGTTGCTGTGGAAAAAATGTGTCATACCTGCATTAGACAAGGTTTAGCTCAATTTGTAGAGGTTACAGTGCATAATTGGCTGGTTCTAAGGCAGGGTGGCATAGCAGAAGCAGCAGCAGCAGCAAGCCTGTATCCTCCCTCTCCTCTATTCAACTCAGGCTACAAGACCACTGCTCTGTCTTCTGAGTGCCCTTGGCCGCCCCTCCAACTATATTAATCCTGTCAATGGGCCAATGCAGTTATTACACTAATAATCCAGTATCATGCACGCCATACCCAGCAACCATCCCAAAGTCCAACCTGAATGTGTGGCTTTTCAGGAGACGCCTATATTTTCACTCAGGCTGGGCCACCTGCAGTGCCACTGAATCCCTGTTGCCAGGACTCAGAAATCCTGGCGCCAGGTCCACATGGTGTGGGTGTGTTTTCACCAGCTACTCAGACATGTCTTCTTGAGTCATTTTGGCTTCACTTGGGTTGCTGTGAGACGTTGTTGCTTATGACCACCTAAATGATTTCCTTCCTTGTGGAGAGCTGAAAGCAGTTTCCTGTATTTAGCCATGATGAGTTTTTCCAAAGACTTACATAGCAGTTCCATTTGGAGGATTTTGTTCTCTTTATGAAAATGCTGATTTGCTTGGCCCTTTCTCCAGAAAGATCTTGATGGACTCCAAAAGGATTTTCCTACTGCTCCTCAGCAGTCCTGTCCAACAGATTGTCAGAGATTTGCATGTATTAGCACATTTCCTAGAGCTCAGGAATTGCCTGGTTCTCTTTGGAGCCTGGAAAATTTCAAAACTGAGTCTTCATTGTTGTCTCTGGGGACCTGGGGCTTCAGTGAGCACAAGACTCACTGGGGGAACTTGTTGAATGATGACAAACTTGACATGTTTGTGTAGAATCTAAACATTCTGGTTACTTGCAGGTATGCAGGGTGCATGGGAATGTGTTATACACCAAAACGCAGGCAAATCAAATTCTTGGATACTTGAATGCCAACAGTACTAAGATGAGTCTTTGATAAGCAGTGTACAGGGGGGAGTCATGTCCCTTGGATCCCCTTCAAGGTGGATTCTGGGCCTGAAAGTGCCTGATGTGTAGGGACTGGCTGCACACAATAGAGAATGTCTCCCTGGGCTTTCTACCTAAGACTAACTACCTAGGGCTAAGCATAGGGTTTGCTTATTGCTGCTGGACACACCACTTCCTGCTCCCCAAGAGTCCGGCCTGGGGCTCTCCACAGAAGCACTATGCTTTTTGTTGGGCACAGCTGATGTGCAGATACTGTTTGAACCTTGAGTATACTCAGTGGCCTTTAGGACCACAGATCACTAGTTGACATGGGAGGGACCCTGGCCAGGTGTGGTGGCCATGATGAGGATACCCATGGACAGTAGCTGGGTTCCAGCCTGCTCTCCAGAATTCTGCAGTCCAGTGTACCGCAGCACTTCTGGAAGTTGGGCTGCAGCTCTTCTGGTGGGTGTTTGGCTGGGCCAGGCTATAAAACAACCTGCAGGTTGAGTTTTCCTGGCTCGTTAGTGACACACCAAGCCTGTTTTTCTGAGCTTTTCTTACTTTAAAATGAGTAGAACAGTAAAATGAAACAAAACAGTGATGGGGGACAGTAGGAAAACCACAAGAGTTACCATTTACACATTGGTACCCTTTCAATAGGTGCTCAGATTACTGGCTCCAGGCTTGCAAAGTCACACAACATAAATGTCAGGCTGCTTCCTGACTTCAGGTTATTGGCTTGGTTTTGGGGTCCAGTTGCTCATGGTGGGGGAAGGGGGTGGGAGGCAGAGCCATCTTCCTTGCTCCTTGCTGTCTGTCAACATGCAGGGCAGCTGCATGGCTTTTTCCTGCTTATCCTTGATTGACAGTGCCTCTGCCAGTGCCCAGCGTGTGAGAAGTGGTTTGCTGTTTATCCCTGTTTCACAGGGCTGCCGCCACTGGTTAAGTTTTGCTGAGTTGTTTTGTTTTTCTACATGGGTTCTGTCCTAAAATTGAGTTAAAGCTGTGGGACTCTGAGCCAGCCTGCCACTGTGTCTGCCCCCTTGGTGGATACTACATTCTGGTCTTGCTGGTTGGCTGGCCAGGCCTCGGCTGGTCATCAGGAAGGCTGCACGCCTGGCTCGCTGCTTTTGCTCAGCTCACGGCCTCCACCAGTGCTGGGGTGTGGGGACTACATTGCTTCGTTGCTGCTGCTCCCCAGCTGTCAGGGCCACTGTTCTATTTTTGTCGAATTCAGGAATCCTCTCTCTCTCTATGGGTTTCAGTTCAGATCCTTCCTGTGTCCATGGGACCCAGTTCCCTCCTCCTCCTCATGGTGCTGTATCCCAGGGTCTGGACACCAGACTTGCAGAGGCTCTTTCTGTGCTGCTTTCCATGCTGCCATTTTCCCAGAGGCAGCATATTTTAAAAGTACTTCACTTAAAACAGCACATGGCCATCATGACACCCTTAGGACTGCAGCTCACAATCGGGAAGGGTGCTCACATGCTCACACACAGCAAATGTGAAGTATTCAGGGCTGCAGGCTTTGGGGTTCGTAGCGTGTTATGGCTTTGTTAAGGTACTGACATGGAATGAGCCGAGTCCCTGCAGGGCAGAGAAAGAGTCCAAGGACTGCTCGCCTGGCCATCTACTGCCTGCCCCCAGCAACCACCCTGGATCCCAGAGGTTCCTGTCGCACACTCTTCCATCATTAGCAAAAGCTGATGACTTTTGATAAACTTGACAGCAGATGACAGTGTCACACAGGTTCATTACTATCACCTTATGAAATGCTGTGCAGCTCATCACAGGTCAGTCACTGAGCATGGGACCATTTAAACCTCTGGGAGACTGCAAACGGGGAGAGACCTCAGGACCCCACTTATTCTCCTAATAGTAGTCTGGAAAACCTTGAAACTGGTCCTGGTCTTTGGAGTGAACTGTATAAAGAAGTAAAATGTGATGTAGACCCATTTGTTTACCAAGTAGTGACTTGAGAGATGGAATTTAGCAACTCCATATACAAAACTTGAATATTTTTGCTAGACTGAGTAAATAACATGCTGGCTGGTTGATCCTAGCATCTCTGACAAACTAGTGAAGGAAAACCATTGTAAAATACCACAGGAAACCTAAAGTTTCCTTTGAGAACAGATAGAGGAAGTGAAGTAGCCCAAAGACTCCCATTCCCATCTCCAGACATACATACAAAATTGAGAAGTTTCTAAATATCTTCAAAGAGAATCTCCTCTCCTTTAGCAGCAAGGCAGCGATTGCAGAGACCCAAACACAGGCCTGCATCCAACTGGTGAAACCATAGGGTAAGTCTAGTGGTCAACTCTGAATGGTACCTGAAATAAAAGTGAAAATAGGAATTGGAAAAGGATAGGATCCTGTAACTGGGATGGAGATGTTTAGCAGGATCCTGATAAGACTGAAGAAACTGAGCTGCTAGAATTTAATGAGTTACACTGAGATTTCCCCACCCTCAGTGGGGAAGGCAGCCTCAAACAACCCCTGAGCAATTGGCCCTCTCAGTGTACCTGAGGGAACTCCTCCTGTGTTGACCAAGTGTGGTAATGCTGACATTTCTCTGTTCCCACCTTCACCATCCACTTTTGCCTCTAGGCCTGCCACCAGGCTCAAATGACAGAAGGCTCCTGAGGGTAAGGTTAAGTGGGATGACCCATGAGGAGGTCTGCTATTCTCCCAAAGAACTTGAGTTTCACTCCTAAGCAAGGGCCTGATGAGCAAGTACCAAACTGGATTTTATAGGTGTGGGATAATAGCCAAAATATACAGCTGGATCAGGCTGTGGAGTTGTTAAGCAGAGGTTATGAATTTCATGTTACAGCTTGTGGAGTAAAGAAGTAACTAGTTCATGTGGCTGGCTGGCAAAAGTATTTGACTCAGATGGCCCAGTGAGTGAGTGAGGCCTGACACTGCATGGCTGGCTGTTGATGGGGCAACTCAGAGGCTTAGGGAAATGAGCATGCTGGAGTGGATTTGTCATGTCAAACCTGTGTGTCATGGGGCAATCCAGAAAATGTACCCTTCCCCAACACCTTCAGAAACAGACTGGTGGGGCAGTACCTGCATCCCTGAAGAGCAGGCCATTGCTCTTCTCAGTATGTCAGACATTGAAGTGGGGCTCTGGTCACAGAACTAAGAAACTTGCTGTGAATTTGATGGCATCCCAGGATCAGGTCAAGTGGCTGCATGTAATCACCAAAGGCAGGGTGTGTGTAATTACTGTAATGGACAACAGAAGCAGAAATACCAGAATGGTCCATGTGTAGACCTATGGCACTGGCTGATCAACCTCAGTGTCCACAAGAGTGATGTAGTTGGGGAGTCTACAAAGCTTTCAATAGGTTTCTCTCAATGAAAAATCTAGTGCAAATAGAAACCTACTTCAAATGTTCATAACAGAAACAGAGCCATCCAGAGTATTCCCAGACTCAAGCCAGTTTAAAAACTTAGGGGAGGCCAGCTACCCATGGGAAAAGGACCATGGTGTACCAGGTTCTTACTCCCATTCTTCCTCAGAGGGACTTAAGTCCTCTTTTGCACAAGGACTGTACACCAGAGGAAGTGAAATGATGAGACATTTGAGGGACCACTCACATCATCCTGAACTGAAAATGATTTCTAAGGCATGTAACCACCAATGCCAGGGCATCTGAAATGGTATTGTGCTCCTTTAAGAGTAGAGACCAATGGATGCCAGGTTATCACTAGTTTTTTGACAAACAGCTGTCTAGTGGATGGTTGTACCCATTTTGAAGTCCTTTCCCCTGTTGCAGAATACATAATGGGGATAGAGTTAATAGTTGGCCAAGTCCTCACATTGGCTGTGGTGTGAGGGCTATTATGATCGAAAAGACCAAATGGAAGCCACCAGAGTTTCCCTTGCCTCCTAATACATCAAATCCCGTGTTGTGTCCCTGGTGGAATGAGAAATTAGTGCCAATATTAAGGACTTGAGGGATATGAGAGTGGGTAATCCCACATCTCCATTGAATTCTCTTAATTGGCCCATGCAGGAGACCGATAGGTCTTGGAGAAAGACCATACATTCATCAACTGAATGAAGTGATGAATTCAATTACAGCTGTTGTGCTTGATGTGGCTTTGTTGCATTAGCAGATTAACTCTTGTCCTGGTACTGGTGTATAGCTATCGATTTGACCAACACCATCTTCTGCATAGCTTTCCAGAAGGCCCATTAGAAAGTTTGCTTGGAAATGGCAAGGCAGCAATGTTCCTTTACTCTCGTACTTCGTTGTTAATAGAACACACAACTTGGTTCTGGGACCTTGATCACCTTTCTCCTACAAGATAGCACACTGCTGCATTATGCCTATTAATGCTGTGCTGATTGGGCCAAATGAGCACAAAGTAGCAACCATGTTGCTACCATGGACTCACATTGACTGAGGGTTGAGCTGGCTATAGCCACTGATGAGTGCTCAATATGCCAGCAGTGGAGCCCAACACTGAGTCCCTGATATGCCGGCTTTCCTAGAGGTGATCAACCTATGAGCTGCTGGTAGGTGGATTGTTGGATCCCTTCTGTCATAGAATGCACTGTACTTCGTCCTTCCTGGCACAGATTAATTCTAGATATGGTTTTGGCTTCCCTGTACATAATGTTTCTGCCCAAACTAAATCTGTGGGCCCATAGAATGCCTCAGCCTCCATCCTGGAATTGCAAACATTGCCTCTGGTCCAGGAACACATTTAATGGCTGAAGTGAGGTGATGGGTTCATGCTCATGGAATTCACTGGCCTTGGCTTGTATATCTTCATCCAGCAGTGGCTGAATTGAGAGAAATGTGGATGGTCTTCTGAATACACAAAGCCATAGCTCTGTGGCATAATTTGGAGGCATGGAGCTAGGTTCTTCAAAAGGCTGTACATCCATTCTAGATCCATCCATTTCTGGACCCAGGATTTATGGGTCCAGAAAATCAGGGAATGGAAATGGGAATGGTACCACTTACCATTACCCTTGGTGGTCCACTAGCAAACATTTGCTTTTTTGTTCCTGTGGCCTTATGCTCAGCAAGCTTTGAAGTTTAAATTTCAGAGGGAAGAAGGCTTCTCCAAGGAAAGACAGCAATGATCCCATTTAAACTGGAAGCTGATATTTCCTCCTGGGTCGCTTTAGTCTCTTCATGCCTCTGAGGAAAGAAGGGAGTCACACTGTTGGCAGGGATAATTAACTATCAAGGGGAAATTGGAGTATAACTTCACATTGGAGCAAAGAATAGGTGTGGAGTGCACTGTATTCCTTGGGATGCCTCTTGTATTTGCATACCCCATTAAAGTCAGTGGGTAAGCACTACAGCCCAATCTGGGCAGAATGACAAATGGCACTGAACCTACAGGAAAGAAGGTACAGGTCACCCCACTGGGGAAAGAACCAAAAATACTGTGGTGACTAGGGAAGGCCAAGTGAATATAGAATAAGTAGTAGAATAATATAGTTCTAAATACAAGTTATGACTTGGCTACAAATGAGGATTATAATTTTAATAGTACAATATGATTCCAATGTCAATAGACATAATATCAGACTTTTTATTTCTGCTTAAGTATAGTTGAACCCATGTTAAATTTCAGTTGTGCAAAGTTAAGAATAAGCATCACTGGAAGATCTGCCTTTTATTTTATGGAGGAAACTAGTGTATTTCCATTTGTTCACACACTAGCTGTACCATGTTAGGCATGATTATGAACTTGTCTTTGGATCAGAGACTATGCTTTAAAGAAACATGTGGTTGTGAAATCTCCCAGTGGTGGATTGTGATGGATGGATTGTGTCGTTTGAGGCAATACCCATCTAAATTGGCTCAACATGGTTGTGGGCAGTGCCACCAGAGTGGTATGAAAGACATGCAAAGGCTGGCTTCTGTTTCCTTTGGCAGAGCCCCAGTCTCCATCTAAAATATCCATGTTGTCTGACACGAGTGCAGAACATTCTGCCCCCAATGCTCACCCTCCACCTCCAGATATGGACTAACGTGTGCTCCAAGCACTTACTGGGACAATTCGGGTTCCCACTGTATTGACAGATGTTTTGGATCCTTGCACACCTGACTGTGTGCTTTGCCATTGTAAGACGCACTTGTAAATTCCTATCTATTTACCTCATGTTTCTCTGACTCCTGACTGAAACACTGTGCCTACTCCTCACTAGACTTTTGCCCCATTTCCTGAAGTCATGCCTCTTGTCCCTGCAGTGGATCTTTTAAGCCTGAAATAGTGAAATTTTGAGCCATGATGCTCTGGAGATCCCGGAAT
Source organism: Cavia porcellus (assembly GCF_034190915.1). Classification (NCBI taxonomy): domain Eukaryota; kingdom Metazoa; phylum Chordata; class Mammalia; order Rodentia; family Caviidae; genus Cavia; species Cavia porcellus. The sequence goes on along the minus strand of NW_026947501.1, from coordinate 68,624,483 downwards.
TGAGGCTCTGAGGCGAGGCTTCCATTCCAGCACAAGTCTATATGGGAGTGAATTCCGAGAGCAGAGATGGGGACTGAGAATTGATAGGATGAGATCTATAAGTGTGGTCACAGAAGTGGGAGAGGCTGACAGCACCTGGGGTACTTGGCATGTATCGAGTACATGTATACTGTAGTAGTCTTCACAGGGGAACGTGTGGCTCATACAGGACACATAATTTATAGGATTGTTTTACAATACCCAGAGTCAACTGCAATAATGGAGATCTTGTCTACACACTTGTGATCCAACGAATCCAGCTGAGATCCTGATCGCACAGCAATGTCCTGCATGCATCCAGCTGTGGAGGATTAGAGCCCAAGACAATGTCCATGCAAGTTTGTATCAAGGATCTTTGCTGGGAAGGCCCAAACTTCAGTGGTGGATGATAGACTAGGCCAGAAGGATGAAGGATGTGTGCCCAGCAGGTTAAAATAAATGTTTTACACTGGAGCCAGGAAGTGATGTTGAATGTAAGGACCAGAGTTCCCCTGAAAACAAAATCCACACCCATCTTGCGGGACAGGGAGGTCTTGAGCTCCTCTGACAGTGAGAGAGTTCATCATGCAGGTTTTCCAATGTGAACTCAGGAAAAACCTGCATGATCAGCTTTTCCAGGAAACTGACAGCACACCATCTTGGTCTTCTGTTCTCGTCATGCTGTTGACAATCACCTAGCACCATGATGGTTCAGTTAATGTGTTACAAAGTGATTATTGCAGTTGGAACTAGATACCTAGTCTTGCAGATGAATGTATGGCAAAGGCTTAAATAAATGATACAAGTGGTATGATTTTTAGGGTTCCAAGAATTTGAAATAGCTGTTGCAAGGTTCTTGATTCTTTGGCTATCACAAGGGCTAAGACAAAGAGCTTCTCAGGACATCCTTGTCTAAAGTGTGAGAATACTGAGAAAAGTGCCAGGAAATGAGCAGGCCCTGAGAAGTGACTTTAAAGACTTCTCCAAGTAGCAAATTATGTCAGTTTAGGAAATATGGGTCATATCCATGATGACATTTATGGTGGGAGACTGCAGGAGTGAGATACTTGCAGCTGCAGTCCCTATCAGCTTAGTGTTAGAGTCAAGGTGTCCTCGAGCTGTGGCCTTCCCTTGCCCTTTGAGGTATCTCTGGCTCTCACAGGCCACTACAGGCCTGAGCCAGGACTAGTGATTCACAGAGGTTCATTTACTATGAATCGGCTCCCATCGTCAGGCCAGGGGGCCTTGGGCTAGAATAGACTCACAAGTAAACATAGCCAATTTTTAAAATCCTGGTTGGAGCTGCTTCCTAGTGGTCTCCAGCAATGCTTGAGGCAGAATAGTGTCTTGGTGGAGCATGAATGAAGCAGACCCCAGTCTAACCTCTGGGAAAACACTCTACAAAAGCTGTGACTAAACCTCTGTGGCTGCTTATGCCATAGACTTGGAGTTCACTGCATGGGGACAATACCTTTTGAACATCTTTGATATGAACTGTGACCTATTCCAAAATATACCCTAGAGAATTCAAGTTGGAGAGAAGCACAATAAGGGGGAGGGGGTAATTCCCAACTGCCTTGATGGTCCAGATTCCTTCAGATGCCATCCAGGGTAGAGAGGCTATTTCCTATCATTGTGGAAAAACCTTGCTTTAGGTATCCTAAGAAACCTGAGCTCATGTTGATGAGAAATTATCTCTGCATTGCATATGGGAAGCACGTGAGTGAGGCCTCTCCTTTGCCATGTGCTGGAGCTCACTTTGAAGATGACGTGAGTCTGCGATCACTGGGATATCATCAGTGGCCCAGGTAACTCAGCCTGGGCTTGACGGAACAAATCATGCTGGGGTCTGACATTTAACTTGGGCTATGAACCTGTTGGTTGGACTGAAGGTTGCTATGTGCAATGCAAGACCACTATGAAGACCTCATTGCTGTTCTCTGCAAACATGACCCGCCAGGGTACGATTTTTCTTTCTCCCTTCTTTGGGACCCTGTCAGTCATTCTAGATGAAGTAGCAGCGTGGGTTTGGCCTGTTGGTGCCCAGAGGAAGCCAATTGAGGGATGGTGCTGGTAGAAAAATACTAGCTTGTTGGGAAATGGCAAACATTTTCTAGGTGCCATCTTACAGGGCGGCTGATTTAGGGACAGTTTAGGAAGTGTATGGATAGCCTAGGTGCCTTCTTACAGGTGTGTAGCCAAGTAGCAAATATGATCCTAATTGTTCAAGGGATGATTTCCAGTTTTGAAAATTAAAACCACCAAGAGCATTTTCCTAACTTGATCCATCTACCACTTGGAATTCTTGACATATTATGCAATGGACAAGCAGCATGGTAGCCTTCTCAGCCTCTTATTGATCAGGACACAGTAATAGAAGATGCATTTCACCTGGTTTCTAGGAAATACAAGGGTAGAGTGAGGTCAAATAGTGGGTCAGGCAGGAGAGCTGGGCTCTTAGCTTTGGTGCTAGGATGTGACTGGTAGAACTATAGTACTTGGGTCACAGCACTTCTGAATAGTTTCTGCAAGAAAATGTGAAGATGAAAGAGAAGGGACCCTGTGCAAATGACTGGGAGGACATAGGCAGCCTGGTATTGGATCATGTGTCAGACTGCTTTGTGAGCAGCATTGCTGTGCTGGCTCAGGCTGATGGTGAGACTTCCTGGCTCTGGTCTCAGAAGCTCCAACACTTTGCTGGTTCTTTGCCAAAGAGATGGTGTCTCATGAGCACCTTCAATGCTTGATTAAAAAAAAATCTGTGTTCTGGCCAGAGAAAGGCCTTGAGAGGTGGAGGCCTGGAAGGCTCGATATTGGCTCAACTTTTGTATTGCTTGCTTGTTCTCATGCCAAATATGTGACTTCTAAAGAGGGGTGACTGTGGTAAGAGACAAATGATCCAAATGGATTGGTCCTGTGGGGATCTGCAGCCAGCAGCTTGATAGGATTGAATGATATTCAAACTAATTAAATGAGATCCTGGAATAAGTTCCTAAAGGTCCACTGAAGTAAAAACAGACTGTAGAAGGAAGGAAAATGTTCCACTGCTCACATAGCTGTGTGTCCATCTCTCTACTTAATATTCCTCCAGGGTAGGGCTTTATGGCTCAGCACGACAGCTTTCTGGAGTCTGACTCTGTCTTGCACGAAGGCCCTTGTGGGGAGAAGAACCCCTAATCTGTGCATGGGATCTGAAGACAGCCAGCCTGTGGAAGGGTGGGCATGGAAGTAGTGAGCTCTCTAAGGGACACAGCTGGACTGGGCTCTAGGATGAGCAGGGAGGGATGAAGGATTGGCTGGAATCCAGTTCTGGACAGGTGAGCAACCTGGGTGGAGTAGACTTAGATCACCCTAACAGCATCTCCCAAGGAATGTACACTCTCACCTCACCTTGACACCCCTCAGTGCATGCTCTGGATTCTAAGGCCATTAGAGCGTACTGTAGACTGGGTTTGCAAGGAAAACAAGATAAAGGACACAACTGTATTTTGAATGTTACCCAAAAGGTCAAATACAGTGAGGAAATCTGTTGCCACACTACGACCCAAAGTATCTGGCCCAAAGGCCTAGTGGATCCCATGGCAGTGTCCTGCATGAGGCTAGCTGAAGACCTAGAGCCTGTGACAATGCACTCCCCTCCCTAGGAGTCCAGCTGCAGGCTTAGAGTCCATGACAATGACTAACACAAGTCTGTTTCCTGGGTCTGTGCTGGGAAGGCCCCAAGGTCAGTGGTGAAAGCGAGAAAGTTTGTCCTTCATATCAGGAAGCCAGCATGACAAGGTTCTGGAGACTGAGCTGCACACATCCTCCTCTCCAGAACCCAGGAAGTGATGCTCAAAGAACCAGAGCTCCCTGAGTATGAACGGCAGCCACTCTGGGCAGCAAGGTCCTGAGCTGCTCCAAGAGAACCAACATTTCTTTCTCTCCAAGTCTGTTGTCAGCAACCCTTGGGTGGGCCATCCATGCTAGGCACCACACTGATTCAGTTCAGCTGGTATGTTAGTTGAGTGCTAGTTGTCAATCCACAGGTTGGATGCATGCTGAGTCCTTCGTGAGACAAAGTCTGTGCTGACGCCAAGGCCCTGACTAGGGGCATAGGGACAGGACTAGATCAGCACGTTCCCAATGGGGCCATACATGAATGGCTGATCAGATGGCTTGCACCACCTGATAAGACTATGCTCTACCACCCGATGTATCTAACCCGATGTATCTAACATGTTCCCACCAGCTTGAAACAGTGGTAAAAGCCTGAGGACTTGCCTAGCAGCGCTGTGGGATGGGCCTGCCAATCTGACAGGGTGTGGGTCTCACACGACTGTTACCAAAGCACATTAAGCCTTTGACTTCTGCATCCTTGCTGAAGTTATCTCCATCTTGTGGTCTCTGTTCAGCTGTCCAATGGATCTCCATTGGGTGCTGAGGCCATCACTGTGGGTCTGGCTAAAAACAGCCAGCAGTGCCCATGCCACAGGCTGAATGTTGGGCTGCTTTGAAATTTCCAGGATAACCCAGTTCCCTTAATCTGTCTCAAGTCTGTGGACAAAATGAAAACAATCTGCCAAGATGTTATATTTATGGTCTCTGGTGAACTTAGGGGCCTCCTTTGAAGCAAAAGTTGAAAGAGGTGTTCCTGTAAGCATACTTCTTATATCAAATGTATTGCTTGGCTATTGTTTCATAGGACTCCATTTGGAGATGATTGAGCCTATCTGGCCCCCAATGAATTAAATTTCCTGGTGACTTTGTTGCTGTGAAAAAATGTCGTCATACCCACATTAGAGAAAGTTTAGTTTAGCTCAATTTGTAGAGGTTTCAGTGCATAGTTGGCTTGCTCCAAGGCAGGGTGGCATGGCAGAGACAGCAGGAAGCAGCAAGCCTGTATTTCCTTTCCCTCTCCCTCTATTTGACTCAGCCTACAAGACCACTGGGCCCCTAACACCCAGAGTGGGCACTCTATCTTCTGTGAGTGTTTGGCCACCCCCCTCCCGAACCATATGGATCCTATCAGTGCACTAAATGCAGTTAATATACTCATAACCCAGTATCATGTACTCCATACCCAGCAACCACCCCGAAGTCCATCCTGAGCACATGGTTTTGTTGGGGACACCTAGATCTTCACTCAGGCTGGGGTACATGCAGCACCACTGAATCCCTGTTGCCAGGGCTCCGAAAGCCTGGAGGAGGTCCACAAGCTGTTAGTGTGTTCACCAGCTCCTCAGACATCTCTTCCTCCTGAGTCATTTTGGCTTCACTTTTTTAAAGTTGCCATGAGATGTTTTTGCTTATGACCACCTAAATGATTTCCTTTCTTGTGGAGAGCTGGATGCTGTTTCTGTATTCGGCCCTGTTGAATTTTTCCAAAGACATACATAGCAGTATGGCCCTTTCTCCAGAAAGATCTCCATGGACTCCAGAAGCATTTCCTCCTACTTCTCAGCAGTCCTGTCCAACAGATTGACAGAGACTTGTGTGTATTAGCACATGTTTCCTGGAGTTCAGGAATTGCCTGGTTTTCTTCAGGCCTGGAGAATTTCAAAACTGTCTTCAGTATTGTCCCTGGTGACCTGGGGCCTCAGTGAGCACAAGACTATGTATTGATGGGGGAACTTACAGAGAATGATGATAAACTTAATATGTTTGTGATTAGATCTAAAAACATTCTGGTTACTTGCAGGAATTCAGGGTGTGTTGGAATGTTGTCTCCTACACCAAAACACATATGAGTCAAATGTTTGGATACCTCAATGCCAACAGTACTAAGATGATTCTTTGGTATGGGATGTAACAGGGGAGTCATGTCCCTTGGATCCCACTTCAAGGTGTATTGTGGGCTCAGCTAAGGTGCCTGATGTGTAGGGACTGGGTGCACACAATAGAGAATGTCCCCATGGGTCTCTACCTAGGACCTAAGCATAGGGTTTGCTTATTGCTGCTGGGCACAACACTTCATGCTAACAGTCCAAGGGTCTCCATAGAGGCGCCAGGCTTTTTGTTGGGCACAGCTAATGGGCAGAAACTGTCTAAAGCTTGAGTATACTAGGTGGTCTTCAGGACCACAGATCACTAGTCATCATGGGAGGGACCGGGCCCAGTGGGTGGCAATGGTGGGGACACCCATGGACGGACAGTAGCTGGGCTCCAACCTGCTCTCCAGAATTCTGCAGTCCAGTGTACCACAGCACTTCTGGAAGTTGGGCTGCAGCTCTTTTGGTGGGTGTTTGGCTGGGCCAGGCTATAAAGCAACCTGCAGGTTTAGGGTTTTCCTGGGTTGTTCGTGATGCCAAGCCTGCTTTTCTGAACTTACTTTAAAATGAATGAAACAGTAAAATGAAACAAAAGAACGATGGAAGAGTAGGAAGTCCATAACTCTTAACATGCTGCATTTTGGTACCTTTTCAATAGGTATTCAGATTACCGGCCCCAGGCTTGCAGTGTCAACATAAGTGTCACGTTGCTTCCTGACTTCAGTTTATTGTGTTGGCCTTTGAGGTCCAGTTGCTCATAGTGGGGGCAGGGAGTGGGAGGCAGAGCCACCTTCCTTGCTCCTTGCCGTCTGTCTGTTGGCCCGCAGGGCAGCTGCACAGCTTCTTGCTGATTCTCCTGGCTGATGGGGCTCTGCCAGTGCCCAGCATGTGGGAACTGGTTTGCTGTTTGTCCCCATTTCACAGGGCCATAGCCTCTGGTTTTATTTTTGGTGAGTTGCTGAATTTTTGTCTCTCTCCATGGGTTCTGTCTTAATGTTGATTTAAAGCTGTGGGATTCTCAGCCAGCCTGCCACTGTGCCTGCACCCTGGTCGGACCAGACCCTGCACCCTTGTTGGACGGGACGCTGCATTCTGGTCTTGCTTGTTGGCTGGGAACCAGGAAATCTACACGCCCAGCTTGCTGCTTCTGCTCGACTCACGCCTCAGTGCTGGGGCGTGGGGACTGCATTGGTTCCTTGCTGCTGCTCCCCAGTTGTCAGGGCTACTGTCCTTGTATTTTTGTTGAGTTCCTGGATTCTCTCTCCATGGGCTTCAGGTCGCAGTTCAGATCCTTCTTGTGTCCCTGGGACCCCTCCTCCTCCTCATAGTGCTGTATTCCAGGTTCTGGACACCAAACTTGGAGAGGTTCTTTCTGTGCTGCTTGCTATGCTGCCATTTTCCCAGAGGTCTAATCATGTTTTAAAAGTGCTTCACTTAAAATAGCTCATGGCCATGACAACGTTAGGACTGCAGCACACAGTCAGGGGAACTGTGCTCACACGAACACATGCACACAGAGTTGTAGAGCAGTCAGTGGGTGCAGGCTTTGGGGTCTGGAGCATTATAGCTGTGTCTTGCTGAGTCCTGGGAAACTCAGTTTCGAGGGTGAGGAAGTGTGTGGATGGTACAGAAGGTTTAAGAGTCAGAATAAGGAAAACAGAGCCTTAGGTGGTGCCTCTTCTGAATGAAGAGGAAGAAGCTGAACATTCAGCAGGATGAATTGTAATTTAAGAATAAAAGTTGTGAAACACTTTGAAGGCCCCATCAGTGTGTGAGAGCTTCGTAGTAAGGATTACGGGTTTGTTTTAGGCTTTTAGTTTTTCTCCTGCCTGGCATTATTGAAACTGACAAAATTCTTAGATGGCAGGATTTCACCACTTGTGCTACTATATGGGTATGTCTGAGTATTTAAAACCTACACAGAATCCACTGAGGAATGCTAATCTGTGGGCTTTGTCATAGTGTAGGGTGGATTTAAGGCTCTTGGTTTTCAAGCCAGCCTGCTGCTGTGTCTGCATCTTGAAGGCGGACCCTGGATTCTGGTGTCCCTTGCTGCCCATGGGCTCGTTTACTGCTAATCTTACTGTGAAGACGGGAAATGAACTACGAAAGCCACTTTCCTGTTTGTTGTGTCTGTTCCTGAATGACAAGTGTGTTGAAGAGTGAGAAACACTTGGGACACAGATACCGCCTTCCTGTAATACATACACAGCCCTTGACTCACTGCAATCTTCTTTTGCCAAAAGCTTGTGGAGAGAGGTGGGTGTATTAAATGCTAGCCGGAATGCTTCCCTAGAGAAGCAGGAGGATTGTTTGTCCAGTGAGTGTTGAAAATAACAATTCTTACAGCAGTGCTGTGTGGCTGGAGTCACCATGGCTGCTAGTACTGTTCAGTTCAATGGTGCTGCACCTCCATGTGAGAGGTAAATGTGCTTCCCTCCTCCCTGGGGACAGGGAGCTGGGCCAGCAGGGTGTCTACCTGCCAATATCATTCCTAGCTCCATCCCTGTGAGATAGGCGTGGCTTGCAGCCCCTTGACAGGTCTTTAGCTACTGGCCCGAAAATTGTGAATCATTTGACCTGGGGAGGGGAGCTAAATAACCTGAGATGCCCTTGGCCCGCAGGTATAGTAAGACACACCCCGGTGTACTACAATGTCAGATGGCTGTAGGGTGGCTCAAGGTGGTGCTGGGAACAGGGAAGGTTGTAGGCAATCACAGATGAACTGTTTCTTTTTTTTTTGTACTAGGAATCGAATTCAGGACCTGTGTGGGCAGGCAGGGTGCTGTACACTGAGCTTTTTATCCCAGGCCCAGCTGAAGTCTTATGGGGAGGGGCTCTCCTAGCAAAGAGTATTCCAGAGAGGTGTAGGGTATTGCATGGTCGCTGATGCTCAGGGAGAGGCTGAGCACTCAGACCTGAAGATGACAGAGTAACGCGTTGAAATAGCAAATGCTGGAGCTCAAGCAGTGTTCTGGGGGACAGTTTCCTTTGCTGTGGGACCAGCCACTCACATCTCCCCACTCAGAGCTGGTAACTGCCCCGACTCCACCCTGAGCCTGGGAAGTTGCTCTGTAGACAATATAGTTATTGGCCTGAACGTGACCCTAGGTGGGACCTCACAGCTTGAATCCCTAGAGGCTGATGTCAAGCTTGCTGACAAACAAGCTGGCTCTGGGACGTGAAGGTAAAGGTGACAGTTCAGATAGAGGAAGGAGCAGCCCTAGGATGGGACGTTTGGGGGCAGGGTAAGAATCTTGCAGTGTACTTAAATGTCTGCCTTCTCTCCCAACTGACCTGTTCATGGGTTACTCCATCCCCAACCCAAGTACTGGATACCATGATGTTGAGCAAGTTTGGGCCTCAGGCCTTGACATTCTGCAGTGATGTGCAGAGTTCTTCTGAGGCTGTAGGTTCCTGAAACTCAGACTTGGTGCTGCGCTTGTGGCAGGTGGGGGCTGGCTGCCATGCCTCCTAAAAGCCAGAGACTAATTCTCCTAGCAGTCCTACCCTCTCTCAACTAGAGCTTGGCATTTTTGTGCTCTCTAACAGTGTAGAATGTCTCTCTTTTGGGATAAGGACCTCGAGGTTTTATTGTTACAGAGTGCACAGGATCTTCCTAGGATGACAGCTTGAGAAAGACAAGCTTCTGGGGGCTTCTGAGCAGCTAGGTTATTATACATGGCCACCAGGTGGCGCCAAATGGTTCCCCTTGGCCAGTCACTGGGCTGGAGGCTGCCCTTGGCTGCTTGGGCTGGAGTTTAGCGAAAACTGGGGGAGTCTTCCTTGCATTGACCTCCTCTCCTGGAAGAATCTTTGTACTCTGAACATGTACTCCATGTTTCCCTTACCAGTCTCTTAACCTTCTGTAACACAGGTGACCTCTTTCTGGGAAAGACTTGGCCTCTGAGGGGCAGTCTTGTCACCTGGTTGGCTAATGAGGGCTGCCCTGGCCAGGAGTTGTGCCTAAGGAATTTTATCAGTACTGTTGTGTGGATCTGAGATACACTTGTATGACTTCAGGTGCAAGGTTTTGAAATTGAAGGAATTTTTTGACACAGCATCTCAGGCAGCCCTGGCTGGCCTTGAGCTCACAGAGATCCTCTTGCCTTAGCTTCTCAAGTACTGGAATCATACATGTGTGCTACCACACCTGGAAAGAATTTTATTTTTTTATATAGCAAGACCCTATGTGGCCCGCAGTAGCTTCAAACTTGTGTGATCCTCTTGCCTCTCTCCCAGGTGCCAGGATTTCAGGTGTGCCACCCTGCTTGATGTTTACTGGAAATTTAAAAAGATCCAAAGCTTACATAGGAACCACGGTTAAACATCCAACCAATGAAGAAAACAGTTAATACCTGTGGGGTAGATAACAGATGCCAAGCATCTGAAAGCTGGAAGCCCTGAGGTGTCAGACTGCTGTAATCATGAGGTAGCAGTTACAACACTTTAACTTGGATTTGAAGCTCTTCAATCTTTAATGTGTAGAAATATAAGGTGAGATTAATCAATAGCCAATTTCCTTTATTGACCTGAAAACCTCTAAATCCTTTATTAATCAACTCTAACAAATTTAACAGGTTGGGTAATCATATCCAGTGGCCCGTTGCACACTTCGGCAGCTGGGCTGGAGCATTCTCTCCCCTCTGCTTGGCCTTGCTCCATCTGTTGGGGTTGGGGGGAAGGGCACTGTGTCAACAGCAGTCTCCTGCCTGGCTCCTGCAGGCTGCAGGATGTTGGGTCTGACGCTGGCTCCCCATTCCTTCCTTTGGGGAATGGCCTCAGCCTGCAGGACCTGGCCTCTAGAATCTAACCCTTTGTGGTGGAATTGGTCTCTACTGGAGATCATCATGAGACTTCTGAATCCCTTGCAGTAAAAATTCTGTCTCCAACCTGTCCAAGTCATCCCAGGGGCCTTATGTTGGTGGTCCATGTGCTGAGCTTATGGTTCCTTTGCTTGTGGTGTTTAGAGGATGGGAATAAACCACCATGTGAGGAGGGGTCTGGGTGTAGGATTCCTAGGAACAGGGAGGAAGATTCTCTGATCAGGTTCAGGGTGTGTGGAGCAGTGACACCTGAGGGTGTGTTTCTATTAAAATTTATTGGTCTAAAGCTGAAAGAAAATACATGTATATAAAAAATTACACTGATTTCTGAGTTCACTGAAGAGAAATATTTGTACTGGCACTGTTCAGACAGTAGAAGGCAGATGTGCTCTTGGTGCATTATTTGGGGTGACACAATATGCAATGTATGTACCATTGTTACCCCTGATTGACATGCTTTGGAGTTTTATTGTTGTAGGTTTGAATAAAATGGACTTGGATAAAACAGTAAATCTAAAATTACTGGTCCAAGTTGGGATACTATGATGACTTTCACTGTGGGCACAGGGTACCTGTACATGACATGTCCTAACTCATGCATCCCATTCCATTCTCATTTCTTGGTTTCCCCATTTTCAGTAAGTCTCCCTCCATTTCTTAGCTATTTCACTTAGTTAACACTTGGGACTTCTCATGATGGGGGAAATCATGGTATTTAAGCTTGTCTGATTAGCACACTTCCCATTGGAAATACACTTTATCCAGGCATCTGTTGGTCCAAGGTCTGGCTGTTCTGACGGTGCTGCTACGAACAGTTGGCAGATGTCACTGGGATGTCTTCAACTCTTCAGAGAATAGTTGGATGACACGGGATTGTACTGAGTTTGAGGACTCTCCATACTGACTCTGTTGGTGCTTGTACCTGTTCACATTCCTACTGATACTAGACAGTCCTTTTCTACCTTAGTGTGTCTCCTGGTTTTGTACCAGGTCTTTCTGCCTCTGTTTTCATTAAAACATGGACAGAGAGAAGAGCCAGGTTGGCATATGTGGCTCCTTTATTCTTAGATTTCTAAGAGGGCGTCTGCCCCCATCCAGGTTATCGCTCCATGTCCAGTCTGTTCCCTTTACCACACATTCTCTGTGGTTAGGGAGGTGGCTGGTGGGTCTGAGGTCTTGTTTGAGCTTCAGGAAAGTTACGAGAATCTGCACCTCTTTCATGATAGGTTAGGGACATTTCTGCCTGATTCTGTACAGGTGACCCACCTGCCTCCAAGGGTCTCCCAGTAGATGGGGTCCCGCTGCAGCCCCTTCGTGTTCCCATCTCAAAGGCGCATTCTGCAAAATTTTCTTGTGTCATGACCCAGCCCTCTTGAAGTTGCCTGGTACAAGGAGAGTTTTTTATGGAAAATGTCATTAAGGGTGAGTTCTAGAACTCCACGTGTTCCTCAGTTATGGAAGATTTGAGTGAGTTTCCTTTGGGAGGTACTTGAACCGAGTTGGCCTGCTACTCATTTCTGTGCGAAAATACTTGAGATCAGTGCTTGGGTTTTTAGAAACTGAGTCTTGGGTTCAGTGCTTCAATCTGGTCCACAGTAGAAAGCAAAATGGGCAAATGGTCTCTAGTCATAGCTTGTGAGACATCACCGTGGTCACTGTTGTCTATGTGTGCAGGAAGATGCCACCAGACTCATCAATAATCTGCAAAGCCTAAAGCCCAATACTTGAAATTGAGCAGTTCATGACCATGTGCACAGTGCCCGGTAACATTCCCAGGGGCTTAGGTGGAAGGTGGCTCAGTTCTGAGCTCTGGGGAACAAGTTTTGACAACATGTCGCGGTACTGTTAACTTTGTGCACTCCCTGGGTGTATAAAATTTCAATCTCAAATGCATTCCTTATGCCCTGTGTGCCTTGGGCCTTAAAGTACGCAGCCTTTCTGTGCAGGCTTGTGGCAGGTCGGACCCTTCGTCATTGGTACTAATGGCTTGGGCTGGGTGATTCTTCATAGTGGGAGCTGTCCTGCAAGGATTTACAGAATATTTGGCTGTTGCTAGATTTTCAGAGTGCTCTCCAGTTGTGACAAAAGAAAATTATCAACAGATATTTTCCCAGTATTTTTCCCAGGGAACCAAAAGCCCTGGGAGGAAATGGGCAGGTGCACCTGGCGGGTCTCTCCCAGGCCCTTGGTAGGTGGAGTGCTGGGTGTGTTTCCTTCATGAGCTTTAAGTGAAAGAGGGTTCTGGGGAGAGCGGGGGTGAGCACTTCCACAGAAGGTGGGGCTAACCTGTGGGCAGTGCTGTGAGCTCTTAGCTTGAGAAGTCCTGTCCACCAATTCTTGTGGTGAAACTCGTTGCTCAGTGTCCTCTCTTCAATGCGCATGTCCCAGCTTGAATGTTTAAACAGTTGAGTGGGCCCAAAATAGGACAAGTTCTTATGTCTGACGAGGAGGAAAGAATGGGTGAGTGTACATGCTGTAACCAGCAGGTACATGTATTGTAGATCATGGGGTGGCAGCAGGAACAGGCAGAGTGGCGAGGGAAGGAGACTCAATAATGGAGGCTTTGAGTAGAAAGCAGAATGGGCAAACCCAGACTCTTGGCTCTGGGCCTCCCCCACTCATTGGTGTCTATAATGTGCCATAGGCACTGCAATCTCCTAAACTTTGGCACCTTTTAGGACAGTGGAAGCAAGGATACTCATTAGGCTTGTGAGGTGGTCACATGTGAGTGACCATTGTGCCCTTGCGTGGGACCCTGTTTCATAGCTAGAAGCTTGGGGTAGATGCTGAGGGACAGTTGTGTGCCCTGGAGCCCAGTGACACAAGAACCACTCCTAAACTGTGTGCATTGAGCAGAAATGAGACTGATGATAGTGGAGGAGCTGAGCATAGCAGTTGTGTTTCACCAGAGCAGGAGACATCAGGTGGACCACAGGGAGCTCCCCTGATGGAGGAGTGGGCAGGGCTGAGTATCCAGGTTGGAAATCTGTAGGAGTCCTCTGGAGGAACATGCGGAGTCACCTGTCTCCCTGTAAGTGACCATGGCATACAGCACGGGCTCCATATTGGCCATGAGAGATGCTGGCTTCTTGCTGGCAGAAGAGTGCTGGTTTACAGCAGCTGGTCAGGTATTATTGCCAATAAGACCAGTGGTTTGTGGCCTGAGTCCTACAGCAGACTATGGAGAGGAGGTGGATGTCAGTGTGTGCTGTGCAAATGAACCATGAAGGTCCAGTATGAGCGCGTGCACTCTGAACACAGACAGCTTTGTCCCTATTTCACTGACCTTACAAGGTTTGAGCATGAGTTCGTCTAATTTTTTTATCAAGTTATACCAATTAGTAGCCAGACTTGGACAAAAAACACACCATACGTTAATTAAATCAAGGCTGAGCACGCATTCTTGGTTGCCTGCAGTGCCCTGAGGGTTGCGGTACTTGCTTGCAGGACGGATGCCATCCTCGGCTGTAACCAGAAGGAAGAGGCCGATACTGGCTGAGGAGCAAGCTGTGCAGGTGTCAGCCTGGTGCCAGTGGTTGCAGACTTTGTGCAGTAGAGCTGCTTGGTACATGGCTTTTTCTGTGGTTGGAGATGGCCTGGAACTTTGAGAAGGGAATGGTCTGAGCTAAGCAGCCTTTTATGAGGACAAGATTCCCTTTTATATAGCATCTTCCAGTCAAATACTTGAGCCTCTCCATGTGACAGCTTACTGTTAGGGCCATTACTTGAGGAAGAATAATGTTGTCCATCGTATAGGTACCTGAAAAGCAGAGGAATTAGTTACTGTGGCCTCATGGCACGTTGAGGTTCCACATCGCAGCTGAGCACTCTGCTGCCCAGAAGACGGGGCTTGGTAGAGATCTCTTGTTCTCCAGAAGCCCTGAGTGTAGGACAAGGTCCATCCCTAACAGGTCTGGGTTTCTATAACCCAATAGTGTTGGGAGCCCTCAAGTGTGGTCCTGGGTTGGGTGAGGGACTGTTCAGTATTGTACCTTTCCTGTTTCAACATAGGTTCTGCTGTCCTCACCCCAGCTCTCAGCATCTGGGCTTCATTTGGAACAGGGAGTTTTTCATGCTCGTGGGCACTGTTGAGCTAGCTGCTCCTCCTGTAGCCAGAGGACTCAGGCTCTGCTGGGGTGTTGCCCACCTTGGCTGAGTTTCTCCAAGGTCATGACAATTTGCCCTTAATGGGTCTGCTACTCTGGATCTTGAGTTTTCTCCAAACTGGTGTGCAGAAGAAGCTCATGAGGACTAACACTGCACCTGGGGCTGGAAAGGAAGCCTGGGAAAATGGTGGGATAGCAACTGAAGTAGGAGGGACACAGGTTAGACACTGAGGAGGCTTTGCTTTAGTTACAGGGGCTGCATTGTGTGGAAAGTCAGGACTGTCAAGACTGAGGGGGCTCATGAAGATGACTTCCAGGGAGGGAACAGGGTTTCTCGTGTTGAGAGACCTGAGCTCAGAACACTGGCACTGCTCAGGTAGGCAGGGGTGCAACCCAACGTAGAGATGAGAACTGCAGCTTCTTCAGATGGCCCCGCCCGACCAGCTGGGTGTGAATACTGCCAGGTCACATTTGCCCTGGATGCACCCACATGTGCTCCAGCTAAACGTACATTCTTGGGTGTTTCATGTAAGTTTTTATTCTCATGGAAATAGGTGAAATGACCTGGAGGTACTGTTTCTGGTAGAAGTGTCCTGGAACCCAAGTCTGGGGGCAGAAGCCACTGTTGGGTCAGTGACTGTAACCTGAGGGATAAAAATGTTCATTCATTTGTACTAAACCCTGTATCCTACAGCCGCACAGAGTAACTGTGGCTGCCTGATTCAGGCTGTGCTTGTTGCAGCTCAGATTTCCTAACATTGTCCTGGAACTGCTGTAGAACGTGAGTTGGGGTATGGGAAACACATCAGGAGCCTGACTTCCTCTCCTTGTATCACACTGATTCTATGGATATGATTCTTTGCAAAGCAGCATATAGAACTGGAAGGAAATCAAGGCAGCACATAAACCTGTCTGGGAGCTCTGGAGCAAGCAGTTTCCTTCAGAGTTGTCCTGCATGAGCATGGCTTAGACTTGTACTCGTTGCTCTGCATGTTCCTGGCTGTGGGCTGTTACTGAGGGACCTGACAATTGGAGGTGGATCATCTTCCCACTGAGCAATGTGCCACCTCAGTTGGATCATAGGCATTTCTGTGTGTTGACCTAGAGCTCTGCTAGGTGGTGCTTCTGCTAAGCTTTTAAGAAGTTTCTCTAACACATCAGCTTCTGCAGGTCTTCGATGAGCAGTAATGAAAGCATTGTGTTTTATGCACCTTTCACATTGAGTGTGTTGGCTGTTCCAGATTGTGCAGTAAACTAGGTATTCTGAAAGCCATGGGCAGTGGTAATACAGGTACTTAGGTTTTCTGAAGAGATTATTTGTCAGTCACAGTAGGAAAAATGAGTCATCTTTGATAGAAAGTCGAATGTAATCACCTTGGTAACCAGAGGCTCTTTGTCTGCCTAAGGGATGATCGCTTCAGGGAGGGTTTCAATTTATTCCTCCCAGCTGAGACTACGATCACAAAGTGGGAAAGGCACTAGCTGGGTGGCCAAGACCAGAAGCTGGCTGACTTCTGGCTGACTTATGTGCTTGATGGTAGAGCAGATTCGCTGTGAGAAAGAGGCTCTGACTTCTGGTGCAAGCTTTGGATCCTGCCTGTGCTATGGGTTCCTCCTCCTTGTGCCCCTTCCTCAGGCCTCCTTGTTGCCCACTTTCTAATCTTGCTGTGTTCAGGTTCTAGACAGCCCTCCACTCCTGATAATGTACAATCAGCTTACGCTCCATTTGCCATCACAGAACAGATGACCAAGTGTACTGACTGTACTGCTGTCCACTGGGAGGACTTTGCCTGGCAGTTTAAAAGGGAGCCCTGAAATGGCTTGATTTTTTTTTTTTTTTTTTTTATGACTGAGCCAGTCACCTCTGAACTGGGAGTATTTTTCCCTGGGTATCTGGCTTGTCACTGAACAATTCCCAATGAAGCCCTTGGTAGTGAGCTGAGGGTGGAGATTTGGGGTGGATGGGAGTCTGAGGCACCTGTCCTTGTAGCAGAAATGTGGTCTTACTTGAGACTTGGCATTCAATGGGGCTTATGCCTTTGTGGCTCTTACAACAAGCAGCTCTTACCATTCTGAACACTGTTCTGTAGACAGTTACTTGATTTTTATCCAGGAGATTCAAGTAAGGAATAGCACAATTATGCTTGGGGGGGTGCCTTACGGATTGCCTGCCCTTCTGCAGGAGGTGGTGTGGGTTTATGGTGGGATTTCAGGGGCCTTAGTATGTATGTTTCCTGCAAGACCTAGCAGAGGTCTCTCCTTGCATCTTTGACTACATGGGAGGCAATGCAGAAGGTAGGCAGGCCCAGACTAGTGGCAGAGACATGAGTATTTGCAAACCTTCAGCGTTTTTGATCCCACTGAAACAGTGGTTTGCAGCGGCAGTATTGCCCTTTGTCATGTGTGGATCTGTAGAGTTTAAATTGTGGCGTTAAAGTTGGGAGTGGTGTGTTCTGGGATGCTTGAAAGCCCCATTGCTGTGTTAGCTCCTGAGTCTTTGTAGGTTGAGGTCCAAAAACTGTGACACCATGTTTTTCAGAGTACGAGCTACTTCCTGACCAGTGGGCAATCAGTGGGATGCTGATATTTCAGTGGACCTGGGGGTGTTTTGTAATCATACTAGAATAAGGTTCCTGCAAATCTTGAGAGTAGCAGAGAACTAGAAGTCTGAGAGCTCAAGGATAGAACTGAAGAGGGTGTCTTGCTGCTCATCTCAGGATAAAGCAAACAGTGATCTTCACTGAAGAGAATGAAAGAATGTGTATTCCAGATTTCTGGATGTGCAGAATGCCACAGGAAATGAAGAAAGCAAATCTGTTGGCGATAGTCACCAAAAAATGCAGGAAAAGTGTTTTCCCAATACAAAAACCAAAAAGCCAAAAACTGTCTTTACAAGTAAATGGAGACTCTTATCCCTGCTCTCATAACCTTCAAGGAGCAGATCCTACCTCTGGAATTTGAGCACAAATCATGTAAGCAGTGTCTGTGTTTCGTCTCCCTGGAAAGTGCAGTGGAGAAGACAATGTTGGTCCCTAATTTGTCCAGTGAGCACCTCAGCAGCAACACCTGAAGGTGCGGGAAGCAGGACTGGGCAGGGGGAGGGGAAGAGTTGAATTTGATGCTCTTGCAACAGATGCTGTAGCCAGTCCCATGAGGAGCTCTGGAGCCAGGGGACCCTCCAGAGCAGTGTGACATGATCCACCTGGGCTGTGGTCTTGCCTTGCCTTGAGCAGTTGCGTGTGGTTTCCCTGGAAAGGGAACCCATTAGGCCCAGTAGCTTTCACTGATGTGAGGGTGATGCCTGGATAAAGGGATAAAGGTCCTAGCACTTGGAGCCTGGGCTTTATCAGTGGCTCAGCACAAGACACATTTTGGGAAGGGCATGCATCGCAGGTTCTGGAGCAAGCAGCTTCTATCTGAGGCCTTTGTCACATGAGTTACCTTCATCTGCAGAGGTTTCCATTGCATCTCAGCAGGGCTCCAAGATACATAATTGCACCGCCCGTGGCTTCCTTCTAAGGAAGGCTCAGGTGATGAGCTCCAAAGGCTCCAGGATGAGCCCAGATGGTTCAGTGGGATGGAATCAGCGGACGAGATAGTGCTTGAAGGATGTGCAGTGTTGCTGCTAGATTTCTGGGACCTCTGTACAGCTGAGAAATATGCTCAATATTTCTGGCTGTTGCCCTATCATTGTCTGTGATCTCTGTAGGTCTAGGGATCTTACCAACTGATAGCATCAAGTGAAACTACTTCAGTGGATCAGCCAAATCTGAGGAATAATATAGCCTGGCTCCCAAGTGAATGTTCTTCTCTCCACAAAAATCTATGCTGACCATGTTAATCTGCCTTTCCTGGGTGTCAGCCATGACTTGGGGGCATTGGGGGCAAATGAACTTGCCCTGGATACCAGTGACTGGGGCTGAGGGCCTAGAAACTGTAAGACTTATGTGGGTACCACCTGCCATCAGCCGTCAGAATGAAGCCCACAGACCTATCTCTAGTCAGCAGTCACTCTGCAGCTCTTCTCAGACAGGGAGCGGTCATAGCTTTCTGTGTGGGCTGTATGTTCCCCTGCTGAAGCTGGCCTGCAGGGGTGTCCATGTGCCCTGCAAGGACTTGGCCACTGTGATGGACCAGGCAGACCTAGTGACCATTTCTTTAGATGTAACTTGAGGAATTTTTCCTTCAGTCTGCTCCCACCTGGGTTTCAGATGAGAATGGAATGAGAATCATCCTAGATGTCATATGTTCTTCAATCTCATGTTCCAGATATGGTGTCAGATAGCTCTGATGGACTGTGGCTGCTAGTTATATTGGGAACCCAGCTTAGTCTCAATTACTACAGGAGAAAAAGAAAAACTAGACAAGTATAGTTTTCCCTCAATGGTTGGGAAGTCAATGTCTCTGGATGGGGTTTCTTCACTCCCCAAGCAGCCACTGTTAGGTTCATACAATGGTAGGTGGGGTAGCAAAGGGTGACAGTCCATCAGAAGATTGGGGGGTACATATTCTTATGCTAAGAAGGACCCTGTCCTGGAGTGTAATCCTGGGATCACTGGAGGTTTCAGGTGGTCTTATGCTTAAAGGTCAATGGGAAATCGCAGATGAATGGTACCAATAATCCCCAAGCCTTTTATCCTGTAGGAAACATGCAAAAGTGGCCATTATGAATGTGTGGCCCCCAGCACTGTAACATGGCCAGTATGATGATGCCCTTGGTAAGGGCATAAGTGCTTTTGAGTTTCCTTACTGGGAATGAAGAAACTGCAAGCTCCAGGGTGAGCTGTGTGCCACTCCACATTCACACTGTAGTATCCAGGAGTGGACAGCAAGTAGCTGCTCTGCTGGAACTCAGGTTCCACTGATGTCAAATCCAGCATGGAGAAAAATGAAAGAGTGGTTTTAAAAAAAATTTCAAGGTGGGGGAAGCAGAGGTCAGACATGATCCACAGCTACTCTGCACGAGCGGGGAGTGTTCAAAGGTGAGTAACCTGAGGATTCTGCTCCGCTTTCCTGGCTATGGTTTTTCTCCTAACTTGGAATTTTTTCCTGGCCATGAGACTTTCTCCTCCTGGGTGTGGGGGTAAGATGATGGGTGAGGGCCTTAGGGACAGGCCGTTCCAGGTATAAGGTTGAAAGGGGACATGGGCTATGTTAGTCCTGCTACTCGGGAACTTGGGTCTTGCATTCTTGGACTTGGTCTTCATTATTGCTTGAGTCCAGCTGCCTCTGCCTTTTAAATTGCTGGAGTCTGGCTGCAGGGTCAAAGATGTCTTCCTAGTCTCCCCCTACTCCCATGTGGAAATCAACTACTTGTAGTTACAATGCCCATCGGGGTAACAATTCCAGATTTGTAGTTAAGATTATATACTATAAGCCTAATCTTACAAAGGAAACGGGCAGTTTTGGCACACAGGAATGTGGCTTTTCTGAAATGAAGTGTAGGAGTCCACAGATCTCACTTGCACTGCAGTGGAGCTCACACTGAAAGCAGAAGAGGCACTGTGCCCAAGTGGCCTGTGCGCTGGCCTAGCCATAGGGCTTGCTCAGAGTGAGAAGGACCCAAGTAGCAGCAGCACTGGAGCAGTCAGTCCTGGGCTCCTGCAGTGAGGTCTCCGCTAGAGTGGGAGGGCACTATCCTTGGTTCTGGCAGCCAGCAGTAAGCTCTTTTCCAGGCTGCAGTTGTTGAGCTCCAGGGCAGGGCTCTCCTTAAGTCCTGGAGTGACCTGCGTGTGCTTTTTGAAGGCCCGTGTGGTTTCCTGCCTTGGTCTCAGGAACTGTGAAGTAGGTGAGCAGCAGGAAGATAAAAGCTGAAGATGAGAAATGATGTGGGCTGTGAAATGATGTGGACTGCTCTTCCCCTGTCACCAAGGGAAGAGCAGTCATACCAAACAGTTGGAGAGCCAGTAAATACAACCAGCCCTGGACATATGGCTGGTGGGATCCCAGGCTGAGGAGTCCACCACAATGACCCTGAGGGGCTGGATCCCATCTGATCAAGTGCACCTATATCACACTCACTGCAAAGCTGATATATGTGTCTTCATAACAGATCATGATGAAGGAACGAAGTGCTAGTCTTTGGAGGTTCATCATGCACAGGCTCCTTCTCCCACCTTTTATACCACAAAGAAACCACAGCGTAGCTGGTGTTAACCACACCCACTTGTTCAGAGATGGGCTTCTGGATGCCTGCATCCTTGAAGATTTCTGTGGAATAACAACACAGCACTGCCCCCTGATGGCTGCTGGGGGAGCTACAGCATGATGGCGATGTTAGGCTGCTGGTAGCGGAGGACATGAAGTGTGATCCCAGAGTGACAGTCTTACCCACACACACTTGTCCTTCATCTCCTGGATATTTTGGATGTCCTAGGACGCATCCTGGGATCCCAACAGGTGCTGGAGTGTCTACCTAGCACACTTCTTCTAGTAAATGAGCAGTTACATAGAACTTAAGGTTCAAAAAGGAGGGTGCTATGCTTTGTGATACAACTGGGATGATGATGGTCTGTAGCAGAGAGCAGTACTCTTCAATCCTCAAGATGAAGTCCATGCTATAGATCTGAGCCTCCAGAATCCTAAGGATGATGGCAAACTTGGGGTGGGGGAGGGTGTCATAGGTGCCCTGCAGGGTGTGGAGGGAGACACCTCTGCAGTGTACATGAGCACATACCCCATGCAGAACCCACAGAAGATACCTGTGATAAAGTATCACAGGTCAGTATCTCCATGGACTTGGCCATCTAGCAGAAACAAAGAACTGCTGGTCATGGCTAGAAGGTTGACCATGAGCATGCAGTTGTACCTGCCATAGAAGTTGGCAAAGGGTCCAATTTAAAAGGAGCCAAACACTGCCCAAGAGCAAGTGGCCATGAAGAAACATAGGGTGGTGAGCTGCCCCTTGGTGGGAAGAGAAGCTAACTTGTGTGGCCCAGTGCTGTGATAGTCTGCAGTGATGCTCTCTGGAGTATTGATCACCAGTGGTATAACGAGGCTGCAAAGAGCAGAGTGCAGTGACTGGTGACCCACAAAGGCCAGAGGTGGGACCACCTGCAGTGTCCCCATGGTCCTAGTTCTCTGAACTTTTTACACAACAGCCTTGGGGGTGGGATGTGGGAGGCCCCCTCTTACAGTTGCAGCACCTTCCCCTTCTTAAGCCCTGGTGACCTTGGGCAATCCCTCCAGCTCCCCAGTGACAGTTCTTCTTTGCTCAAGCTTAAGGTACTGTAAAAAATGGAAACAAGATGAGGATGTCCACCATCTCCAATCTTACTGAACCTAGTCCTGAAAATCATTGCCTGGAGCAATTAGACAAACTAAAGGAATAAAGATAGGAAAGGAAGTAAAACTTATTGCTGATGACATGATAATACATATAGACTCCAAAAACTCCAAAAATTTCCCTGGTAGATTAAATAAGCAAATTCAGTACCATAACTCTCCACTCAGCTTCCTTGTACATGAATAACAAAGTCATAGAGAATTGGGGAAACATCTTTTACAATAGCATGCAAAAAATACCTGGGAATCGAACAGGATGTAAAACATAGCTCCATTGAAAATTGCACTAATCTGAGTAAGGAGATTGAGGATGTGAGGAAATGGAGCAAGATCTCATGCTCTTGGGAAGAATAATATAGAGAAAATACATACATATCCAAGATTTATACAGATTGAATGAACTCCCAATCAAAATTTCAATAGCATATCACAGAATCAGATCAATCCTATAATTTATCTGGAACCAGAAGAGATCTAGAATAACAGAGGCGGTGGCAGCGGCAGGGTGTTGGGGGATTCATAGTCGCTGATTAGAAATTGCACCATAAAAGTCCTGTGATGAAGCGCAGTACTGGGAAAGAACACAAAAAAGACTCAAAGATCAGTGGACCAGATTAGAAGATGCAGAAACAACTTGAGACGCACTAAGCCACCTTGTTTTCAAAGGTTGCAGACATACTCACTGGAAGAAAGCCTTTTAAACGTTTTAAGAAAAACTAGGCTCTGCACATGGCTAAGATTAAAGTTGGACGTGTATCTTTCACCATGCACTAAGCTAAATTCAAAATGGATCAAAGATCTAAATATTAAACATTAAATCTGCTGGATGGCAGTATGTAAAACTCCAACGACATTGGTGTAGGAAAGGACTTTGTGAATAAAACCCGGATTGCACAGGAACTGTTGCAAAGAGTCAACTGGGATTTTGTACTAAAGCTTTTGCACATCAAGTGAAATGAGAACGAGTGCAGAGATAACCTGCAGTGTGGGAGAAACATTTTGCCAGCTATTTCTCAAAGGATTGCTATGAAGAACATTTACAGAACTCAAGGCCTCCTAGATTATAAAACTCAACGCACAAATGAGCATCTGAGATGAAGACACACTTCTCAGGTGAGGTACAAATGGTAAATACATGAAGAAATATTCATCACTGGGCATGAGAGATACAAATTAAACAGATGGCAACTTGCCCCAGGAAGGATGACTGGTATGAAGAAAGCAAGCAATAACAGATGCCGGATGGGTCTTAGAGGAAAAAGGAAAACTTCACCACTGTTGGTGGGAGTGTCTGGGAGGAAGGAAACATTCTCCACTGTTTTGGGAGTGCGACCACTGGGAAACATGGTGTGCATGTTCCTCAAACTAGGATCAGAGGGTCCCATTTGACCGAGTTACTTCCCCTTCTAGGATTCTTCCCAGAATTAACGTCATACCACAGCAGTGCAGTGCACCCATGTTCATAGTAGCACAATTTGTAGTGGCCAGATCTAGGAAACAATCTTAAATGCCCATTGACTAAGGAACCGATAAAACATGTAATTTATACAATGGCATACTACTCAGTCCTGACAAACTTGAGGCATTTAGAGGTAAACAGTTGCAACTTGAGACCATACTCCATAAGTGAAATGCCATAGACATGTGTAAGCATCATCTTGTGTGTCTAGTCTGATAAACTATGTGTGCATATATATATATATATATATATATATATATATATATATATATATAGTTACACTGCTGACATCTGATTGAAGAGAGATTTGCACTGGTTTTGAGGGCACTCAGTGCAGAGCTCTTGAGCTGTGGGTATTTGGGGATGGCAATGTGCAATGTATGTACCAGAGTTTTCTCCTGAAGTATGTACCAGTGTTTTCTCCTGATATATGTAGAAATTTTATTTTTTCTCTTTGAAATTAAATGGATTTTGGAGAAAAGGCTTAGGTAGCTTACAGTTCTGAAAGCCTGAAAGCCTGCGTTTTCTTCTTGCTCCACTCACATGAGGTTCTTAGGCAACACTGAGAATAGTGGGCGTGTGTGGGAGTGCAAGGGATACGATCCACCAGACTTGTTCTTTCATTCGAATCCACTCTAATCATGGTCTTGTGTCATTAACTACCTTGAGAGCAGAGTTTGCAGTGGTGAAGGCTTCCATTCTGAGGATCTTGTCTCCAAACCCAGGAAACATGAGGGGAAGACACTGTTTCCCCACCAAAGGAGATTGTTTTTCTGGGTGAATGTGCAGAAGCAATTCTTTCAAACTGGGTTCTTTTGCTTTGAGGCCAGGTTTACCAGAATACTGAAACCTGAGAGTGGCGCACACAAGCATGGACCAATAATTCCAAAGCAACGCATCACATCAGTAGAATCAAGGTCAAAAGGATCTCAACACCATAAAGGTAATAAGTAATAAGACTCTAGCTGACGTCAGACGAAGCTGGAGCTGAAAGCTTAAAGTACTTTAATATTTGGAACAAGAAAAGAATGCCTGCTTTCACCACTTTTATTCAACATGGTACTAGAAAATGTAGCCAGAGAAATTAGACAAAAAGCATTCAGGTTGGAAACAAGTAACGCTTTGTCCTTTGGGTGGATGACACAACCTTAGACAGCAAACCCCAAAGGCACCGCTAATTAGAGCCAAAGCAAATTAAGTGTTGTAGGATACAAACTGGAAATGCAAAAATCGTTCTTCTACTTGCAAGCAAGCTATGAAAGAAAGAAAGCAAACGTATTAGCAAGAGCTGAAGAAAGATACCTAGGAATACTTTTGCTTGCAAAAGAAAAATCTTTACTCGTTAAGCCAGGGACTTAACACTACTTTCAAACCCTTCAAGGAGCAAACTTTTCCTACATGTGGAATTGGAACATAAAATTTTGCAAACCGTGTCTGAGTTTAGACTCGCTAGAAAGCATAGTGAGAGATGGCAATGTTGGTGCCTCAGTTTTCTTAAGATGCAGGAAGCAACACTGGATAGAGGGAGGGGAGGTGTTGAATTAGATGCTCTTGCAACACATGCTGTAGCCAGTCCCATGGGCAGCTCTGGAGCCAGGTGACTCCAGAGCAGGGTGAATTGATCCACTTGGGGTCTTAGCCCACCTTGCCTTGAGGATTGGGTGTGGTTTCCCTGGAAAGGGAACCCAGTGAGCAATATAGCTGCCACCCAATGTGAGGGTGATCCCTGGAGAATGAGTTTTAAAGGTCCTAGCACTGAAGCCTGGGGTTTATCAGTGGCACAGCCCAAGATGCATCTTGGGAAGCACATGCATCACATGTTCTGGAGCAAGCAGCTTTTGTCTGAGAGCTTTTGTTCTGTCTGTTACCTTCATCTGCAGAGGTTTCCATTGCATCTAAGTGGCACTCCAATGACACTGAACCGCAGAGCCATGGTTTTGCTGCAGGAAGACTCAGGTGATGAGCTGCAAGGGCTCCTGGGTGAGCCCAGATGGTTCAGTGAGAAGGAATCATCAGATGTGATAGTGCTGGCAGGATGTGGAGTGTTATTGCTAGATTTTAGGAATCTTTATACTCTTAGGAGTAATACCCTCACTCTGTTTAGCTGTGACCTATCCTTATCTGTAATCTCTAGCCCTTACCTAGGGCCCTTACCCTAGCTGATAACAAATGAAGCTAGACATTTAGTAGAACAACCAAATCTTAGCAATAGAGCATGGCTCACAATGAAATTGTCTATGACCACAGAAGTGTGTGTTCCTGACCATTAGAATGTTCATGTGTCCTCCCTTGGTCTCAATATATAATAGGGTCAGGAGGGCAAATGAACTTGCCCTTGATACCACTGACTGGGGCTCAGGGACTAGAATCCCTGAAGGAGCTGTGTGAGCATCACCTGGTATCAGCTGTCAGGATGAAGCCCCATAGGTCCATCTCTAGTCAGTAGTCACTCTACATCTTTTCTCAGACAGGGAGCAGTCATAGCTTGCTGTGTGTGGGTGTCTCAGTGTGTTCCCCCTGCTGAAACTGCCCTGCATGAGTGTCCACGTGCCCTGCAAGGACTCGGCCACTGATGGGCCAGGCACACCTGGTGACTGTTTCATAGATGTATCTGGAGGAATTTTGCCTTGAATCTGTGCACACCAAGGCTTCAGATCAGAATGGAATGAGAATCACCCTAGATGCCATGTGTTGTTTATTCCTCATGTTCCAGATATGGTGTCAGATAGCTCTGATGAACTGTAACTGCTAGTTATATGGGGAACCTGGCAGAGCCCTGGTTCTGTCTTAAGAATACAGAGAGAGAGAAAAAAACCCAGACAAGTACAGTAGTCCCTCAATAGCTAGAAAGTCAGTGTCTATGGATGGGATTTCTCCACTCCCAAAGTAGGCACAGCTTATTAGGTGTACACTATGATAGGTGTTGCTAGTAAAGATTACAGTTCATCAGAAGATTTAGGCTCAACAGGGCTCATCAGATGGTCTTATGCTAAGAAGGATCTCTTCCTGAAGTATAATCCTGAGAGAACACAACAGGGTACAGATGTCTCTTGCTTGCACTGCAACTGAGCTGGCCCTCAGGGGACAAGGAAGATTGTACTAAAGTAGCCTGGGCACTGGCCCAGAGCACAGGGCTTGCTGAGGGTGAGGCAGGCACAAGTAGCAGCAGTGGAGAAGTCTGTCCTGGGCTTCTATAGCGAGGGCTCCTGCAAAAGGGGTGGTCGCTGTCCTTGGTGCTGGCAGAGGTGTCCTGGCAGCCAGCATTGCTGGCTGGCAACGGAGCTTTTTTCCGGGCTGCAGTTCTTCAGCTCCCACCACTTGCTCTCCAAGTCCTGGAGTGACTTGCATGTGCTCTTGAGTGCCCATGTGGATTTTCAAATGCCCTGCACTGGGTCTTAGGAACTGTGAAGTAGGGAACAGCATTAAGATAGAAGTTGAATTTAGAAGACTAGCAGGCTGCTAAGGAGGGACAGGTTCTTCAACTGAAAGTTTTAAAACATAAGGGATGAGTGCTGCTATTCCAGAGGTGTGCACACATGGTATTTTTGAATTGGGTGGCAGCTGACGCAGAACCGTGGAGCAACTGGCAAATGACCCTCTCCAGTACTACTGGCAACTACAGAGTTCTAGCCACTGTCCACCAGGTTGGCACATCATGCAAGGAAATCTGAAAGACACAAGCAGAACCCACTGCACCTGTAGTCTTCATGAATGCTTCTGTGATAAATATCTGAGCCTAACCCTTACCCTAAAAGCCCAATGTGTATGAGAAACAGTCTGTCCCGCTGATGGTCAGGCAGCCTCCATTCTCCTGTTCCAAAGTCCATGGTGCCTTCAGGGAGGCCAAGTATGACAAAGATAAGTGTTCAGGAAGTCTACATTTTCCCATGTCTTACAAAACTAGGGTCATTTCAGCAAATGCAGCCTGTCAAATAGCGATAGATGTTCCCTGAAGGTGAACTGAGGAGCTTCCTTCCATCCCTAAAGTGTAGGAACCAAACACACCTGGTGACCTCATAAGGATCAGTTCAGTGAGGTCAGAGGTGAATAAAGTGAGGTCCACAGATTTCCTTGAGAAATAACCAAGATGAGGGGGAAACACTGGGAAGCCCCAAGAGGGACCTGTCATTGGTGAGGGACCCTGTCTGAAAAGCGCAGTGTATAACTACCATGGAAGCAGAAACAAGGACTCCTGAGAATAATGAAATGTCACTGACCTTTTGGGCCTAAAAACTGAGGTTTGTTCTAGATTAAGCAAGGTTTAACTAGTGATTGGAAAACATGATGTGCTAAGTTTTCAAGCACAGATGTCTTGATTTTCTGTCTTCATTAAAAAACAGTATGTAAAGGCAAGTCCAGGATGGGTGCTTCTTGGTTTTGAGCTCCATGTGTAAGTCAGGCAAGAGTGGACACTACCAAGACTCACTATGGCTGGGTTGAGCTACCCATCAGTGGTAGCTCAGAACTTTCCAAATCAGCAGACTCCACGACTCTCCTTGGAGCTTCATTATCAGGCCCTGCATACTGGGAACAGGTCTGTGATGGTAGCTTCATGGAATATTAAGAAAATACCCTTTTGGAATTTTGAAATTGTTTGAGGGAGCCCTTGTCCAAATCTTAAGTCTAGATTATCAGAATTGATGCTTTGTGTTCTGTCTTTATTATAGACCTTTATGAACCAAAACACTAGCCATTTTGATGGAAGAATCAATTTTGATTGAAATTTCTGTGATGACTTTGTTTGATTCGATACACTGTCACTCTAGTTTTAAGGATCTTTATTCTTATGTCTTTAGTCTGATGTGTCTAAGAAACCCAGGCGCAGTGAAAGAGGACCCAATGGTTTGGCAGGTTGGTTGCTACCTATTTACATGCTGTATCATAAAATACATAAAACACATTTATTTCTTGAAGTACTGAGTGAGTCCCTTCTCAGAACTGGCTTGTGTGACTGATAGGTTCCCCACTCTTGTTTGCAGAGACTTTAATTCTGCTAATGTGAACAAGGGTTTTTTTTGTCCTTGCTATGTGGATTTCAAGAAAGTTACAGATGAGAATCCAGTGTGTGTTGGACATCTTGGTTCATTTTGCTGTGAACTTGTGTTAGAGGGAAATTGTTTTCTACCTTTGCTCCTATTTTATATTTTCCCTTGAGTAAAAGTTTACTTTTCTGTGGCCAGGGTCCTGGTGGTTGGCAGCTATGAGATGCTACTTCAGTTTGAGGATATTCAGGAATATGAAATGTGCCAGGAATGGGGAGATATGGCCACATGACTTGAGGTGGCTCTTGTGACCTTAGTGTGCCTGGTGATCTTGGCTTGTGTTGCCCTGTGGCCTTCCATTAAGGACCATTCTATTGAATGACACCGTGCTACAGGGTTTTGGGGGCACCATAAAATACATTGGCAATCAAGATGGTCTGCATGATCATGTAAGAGCCCAGCACCATCTTGAAGTTCTATTACATAGATAAAATTGTTTGTGTGCAAACTGTTATGCGGATGTGAGCCCAGGAGTATTTGAGACTGCACAGTGCAGTCTGACTCCAACACCTGATTACAAGGCTTAGCACAGAAAATGTGCCTGGGAGAACCAGAGAAATGGGCAGAACGAAATCTGAGATTGGGTTGTAGGTTTTTGTAGTTGGTATTTACAAGAGAAATATATTGAGTGCAGGACAGAAATCTACGCAATTAGTAGCCAATATCCATGCATAAAATATGCCATGTAAGACTGCTTCATCTGCACCAGGAAGCTCCAAGGCTGGCACCGGAGGCTAGAGTCTTTACTGATAGGCTGAAAGGCTGCTGCTGAAAGCTGAAGATTGCGAGAGTAAAGCCAAGAGATAGCACCCAAGATTAAGGTGACAACTAGAACTCTCAAAAAATGTCAGTCATCCTTGACAATGAAGACCAGAACTCCTGAAAAACCAAAGTTCCTTCAAGGAAAATTGGGCCACCATGTAGGTCTTCCAAGGAGAATCAGTATGACATCTATGTGGAATTCTTCTGTTGAGCCAACAAGTCCCCTAAGTGGGTCTTTCACATCCAGAACCAGGTTTGACTCAATTCAGTTGAGTGTTTCCACCCAAACTGAAACTGAAACACCACCCAGGTAGTGTTGTGGAGCTTGGTTTCCCCAGTAACAGCTCAGAGAAGATGTCAGAGAACACTGTAATGAAAGTGTCTCAAGGGAGGGGGACTGTACTAGACTTGGTATTACATCTGTGTCTATTTAAAGAGGCAATAGTGTACAGCAGAGGGCAAGGTGGATCTTTGTGGAGTTGGGAGGAAAAATGGCTCAGCTCTCAGCTGTGCAAGGGGGCATGCTGTAGCATCCATGGTAGAGCTTCCTATCTGGGTTGCTTCTTGGGTGAACTCTTGAAGGTATTAGTGAACTTGGTATCTCAGATTTTCCACATGTTTTGTTGCTTGCATACAGAATGAATGCTTGTCTTATGCCATGACCAAAGGAATGAGGTTACCAACTGCTATGAGAGAAGTAGACAGGCACCATATGATTGTGTAGAAAGGAGACACAGGCCCTAGGTGCTCTCCATGACCATACTGACAAGGGTCAGTGATGTCCTGTGTCCAGTGATTGTTTTGGTTACATTTGTGTTGAAACAAAATGCTGTATAATAAAAAATGGAGGAAAAGATTAGTTGTTGGAAATATCATTTTATACTGAGCTGGCTCCAAGGCTGGAGTATTTGACACTGCAAACATTCATGGCAGCAACAAACAGCAAATGCAAGAGGAACCAAGAGGGAAGATCTTGGAGAAACCTCAAAACTCAAGATTCATTCTTTTTTCTTAGCTAGCTTCTGTGTTATCTTCAGGAGTTTGTTCTCTAGCGTTTGAGGTCTGTTGATCTCACATTAGAGTCTACCATGCTTTGGGGACTTGATATTGTAGTTTCTCTTCAGCTTACAGGAACTTGTTCTTTAGGCTTGCTGATTGCCACATGGTAGGAACACGACTTGACGCTCCTAGATGACTTAAATGGTGACAGTGACTGAGTGTATTGAGGGCTACAATGCTAGTGTTAATTTTAGTTGTTTTCCATGTGGCTCATGTGAACACTTCATCTTCTCAAAGACATGGAGGAGCCTCCTGCCTCCCATCTGTCATAGAATGGTCTCTAGTTGTGATTAATCCCTGGCTGATCCTACCTCTTTAACATGGATTTTTTTGGGTACTGGTACCCGTGTTCCAGGGAGGCTCTTACCCCAAAATCAGTTGAAAGATGATGGCATAGTGCAGGAAGAGGACCCTGAGATCTGCACGCTACTGTCAGCAGTGTATGCATCCTGTGTACAAGCTGTGTTCATCCCTGCATGATGCTTTGATCTCAGCCTCCTACTACCCTGCTGTCCAGTGAGGCTATCCAGACATGAGTGCCTGTGAACTCACTGACAGAGCATGAGTGGGCCTAATTGTTTATTACTGAAGTAAGGCTGCTTCTCAAGGAAGGCAAGCTTCAGTGGGTGTGTGTCATGGAGTTGGCACTTGATAATCTATGGCATATTTTCTTGTTCATATTACCTGATACCCGTAACTGTTAGGCTCAGATGGTGTTTTTTGTCTAAGGATGTTTGGTGTCTTTCACCTGGATGCTCTTCCTCTTCTTTGCTGAGTTACAGTCATTTGATTAGTAAGGGTCATTTGAATGTGTCTTTGGCAAAGCATTACCAGATACCTTAGCAGGGACATCCACAGTCATGTTTAGGGATAAATGTAACAAATGTTGATTGAGCTCTTATTTGATACCAGATTAATAGTGAAAGGATTCTTACCCTGAATTTTCAAAATTGTAGTGAGAATATTTACCAAGAGCTTTACTTTTACCAATAGTACATTGTGCACTTCAAAGCTAATACACTGTATGAACAAGGTGTTCAGCAACTTCTGGAACTTACTATGTAAAATCAAAGACCTTACAGTCCTGTAGCAGCTCCATGGACTTGCCCAGGGATTTCCTGGTATTTCGTGATAATCGAGGCCTTAAGAAGATCTGCTTCCTTTGCTGCAAACTGCAGGGTTCATTGACAAATGTGCTCTACCCTCAAACAGGAGCAGGCATCTGGGTAGCGGGATGTCCTTGTTAGCCTGGGTTTAAGTAGGAGTGCAGTGGTTGCCTGAGGCTCAGACTTGCTGGGAGGAAACTATGTATATGGCTCAGCTATGGTGGATTAGACTCAGAAAGCTAACAAATCACTTATTTCCAGAAGTTCTTAACAGATTTTTCCTTGATCTCAAAATTACAAAAACAGGTTTTGTTTTTCACATGTGATGTGGCATCACTTTGGCTCTGTTTCAAAGAACATATGATCTCACTTGACTCACTCCCCAACCATATATGTTAACATAAGTTAATATCTATCTTACACAAGATAATTAAGAGGTCAAAATGCTTTGCAGTGATCAGAAGACTGTTTTCCTTTGAGCCTTAAGAGTCGCTGTATTAACTTTTGCCAGTGAAATAGAACCAGTAGGGTATGCAGATAGGCAAGCAAAGGGAAAATGCATGTACAAATTAAGGCTCAGCAAAATGGTTCCTGTCCAGTTAATGTGAGCAAGTATCTTTTATTGAGATAAAGAATAAACTCAAATTGTGCAGGCTTCAGTTATATAATTTTTTTGATTCTTGTTCTTATGGGACTTCATGTTTTTACTTGGGGTGAGGGATGTTTCAAGTCCTGCACTTTCTACAGAAACATTGTCAACTGGGTGCATCCCAGGACAAAATGGAGTCAATGTGGCCTCTACTTTTTGATATGCCTCTTAGTGTCTTTAACATGTGCATTTGAGTAACTTAAGTTCTTATAGGTCTTCCCTTTTACAGTAGCTATGCAGCAATGGCAGACATAGAAGGAGGTGGCTCATGGTATAGGTGGCTCATGGTATAGCTTATGATCCCACCTGTGTGTGGACCAGATTGGCCTCCAGTTGTCCATGAGAAAGTTCCAGGTCCCTCTATCTAAATCTGCACTTCAAAGCTCTCCAAGGCCTCTTGAAGTTCTGAGCAAATGCGTGCTTTCTCCAAAGTTGATGTTTCTTCTGCCCAGAGATGCACACTTTGCTCTGTTGAAAGGAAACATGACCTATCTCCTTTGCTGTGCAAATTTAGCTTGAAATTGCCCTTGCCATGTTTCTTGGAGTACAGTCTTCTGAGGACTGAGAGCTGATTCCTGCCCAGGGCTGTGGGAAAGTGTCTCAGCGCAGTGTCTCTCTGAAGTTGGTGTCACTGAGAGTTCTCAAAGCTGTTCCATCCATATTGTTGGGCATCTGGTACTAAAACTTCTGGGTGCTTTTCATGAACTGAAGTAGCATCTGATGCTCTGCTTTTGTTTTCATTATTGCTAAAGCACGATCCTCCCCAAGGGCATTACAGCTGCTTCTTGGCAGTGGAAGAAAGTGACCTGTCTGCTGTGAGAACCAGGGATGCTGGCATGCTTTCCCTAAGAGCTGCTGTCTAGGCCTTGGAGGTTCCATGATTTATGAATAGTCACCGATGCCATGTTTCAGAGAAACAAGCTGTTTTTGGTGCCCACAGAGAAAGGTTCATCCTCTCTGAGCACAGCTGAGCTCCCCATCACTTTGGTGTAGGCGGGCCTCTCCCTACCAGCCCCAAGCAAAAGCATGGTGAGTGGTCTCATCATGGAGAGCCCATCCTGTTCCAGGGAACTCTGTCCAGAGTATTCCTGGAGTAAATACAGCCTTTATACATGAAAGTTTCCCTTGGAAAAAATGGGAGTTTTAAAGTGCCTCAGAATAGCTGTGTATTGTCTGTATTCCAAGTTTCTTTGCCCCAAAGAGTAGACTTGGAGTCTGTCTGCTTGACTTGCAGTGTATGAGCATGATTCCTGAAGTTAGGGCTCCTGTCAGTGTGCTGGGTTGGATCAATTTATTCTGTGAGTGTGTTTGAATTTTTGAAAGTGGACTGTTTCTTAACTACACTTGCTGCTCTTGAATCCAAACTCTATGTTCATTTGGTATGGGTCCCCCCAAGAAGATTAGAAATGTAATTCCTTGTGTTCAAGTGTAACTTAAATAATTACTGGTTTGAATCCCTTCCTTTGGGAAATGGGGTTTCTTCTGGTTTTACTGGCCCTACGTGGAGTTTCTATCCAAATGAATCAACCAGCTGTATGATGTGTACATTACTACTGCTTTCCCTATTCACTAATAGCTGGCCATTGATTCGCCAGAAAGAGGGGAAGGCATTTTACTTTGAAGGTTTAAATTCCTGAGGCTGATCCTAAATGTCTCCAGGAAACTACGTAAAGTGTCTCCAAAGGAAAAGATGACTGCACTCAGGTAGAGGTGTTCAGCAGAGGGACTGTGGGCTGCCCATTGGCTTGAGCCATTGTGCCTTCTATGGTAGTTACTTCAAGTACTCTGCAAAGTGGCTGAGGTGTGGTGCTTTTGCCCTTTGAAAGCTTCAATAAAAAATCCCATGCATGTGGACCGGCTCAGTTACCTCTACATGTGCAGGAAAGACATATGCAGAAAGGTTTCAGGGTTGTGGGGAATGAGTCTTCAGTGCATAGAAGTGGAATATGACTCATTTGATAATGAAAGCCTTCATATCCTACAAGTCTTGAGCATGTTTCAGAGAACTTCCTGGTGTTGGGAGGCTGGTACGGAGCCGGCCTTCAGATCCTTGTGTGTTGAGCTTCCATTTGGGGAAATGGAAGTGTTACAGGGTGAGGGTGCTTTGCATGTGACTACAAGCTTTGTATCAGCCATTAAATGAATTCCAGTAACAAAGATTTCATAAAAGAAAGCGTGGAAGTAAATAGGTGTCTGTGGTGCAGAAATCCGTGTGTCATATACAGGGGAGAAGTATACAAATTGGCTTTATGTGTTACAGAACTTGATTAAATACGAAAATGATTAAGCATAAAATGTAATTATTTGGGTATGCACTTGGAGTGCAGGAATATGTCTGTCCTTTAGTTTCTCTGTTGCTTCACTTTCCACCAGCCAGAATACTTTGATTCCTTGGCTAGCTACTCATGATCCTGAGGCCGGTATGACTGCTCTAAACTGAGATGGGCTGTTGGGTTGGGTCAGTTGTCTGTGTTAGCTCCTGGATCTGAGGGTGGCTGCCTCATGGGGCCTCGCATGGGATCCTGTAGTGAACTCCAGGCCTTTGCCTACATGCTTCAGTCCCCAGTCTCAGAACTTATGAACTCTTCCACACCTGACTCTTGCAGCCACTGGAGCCAATCATATAAATTCTTACATATTGAGATATCCTTCATTACTTTTTTCTACTAAGCACTGATTGATACAGTTTTCAAAAAGTGATTTTAGAGAACTGTAGCGATGAAGTTATTTAGTGGCCTTAGGCAGGGGGTAGTTTGAGTTGGTTCTTTGATTGGAGACTTGAAGATATCATGGTCTCTCCTAATACTGTTTAGAAATATTGATAGTCCTTGGTGTGAACTGTATAACAAAGGAAAATGTGATGTAGATCCCTTTGTCTACCAAGTAGTGACTTGAGATATGGAATTTTGCAACTTCATATACAAAACTTGAATATTTTTGGCAGAGTGGATGATAAAATGCTGGCTGGTTGGTCCTATAATCTCTGACAAACTAGTGAAGGAAAACCATTTTAAAACATCCTCAAGAAACATAGTTTCCTTTGACAACAGACAGAGGAAGGGAAGGAGCTCAAAGACTCCCGTTCCCATCTCCAGAGATACATACAAAATTGAGAAGTTTCTAACATCTTGAAAGAAAATCTCTTCTCCTTTAGCAGCAGGGCAGTGATTGCACAGACCCAAACACAGGCCCACATCCAACTGGTGAAACATAGCATAAGGCTAGTGATCAACTCTGAATGGTACCTGAGATATAAGTGGAGGTAGGAATTGGAAAATGATGGTATCCTGTAATTGGGATGGAGATGTTTAAGAGGACCCTGATGAGACTGAAGAAACTGAGCTGCTGGAATTTAATGATCTACACTGTGAGATTTCCGCACCCTTACTGGGGAAGGCAGTCTCACCTAACCCCTGAGCAATCTACTCTCAGTGTACCTGAGGAAACTCCTCCTGTGTTGACCAAGCGTGGTAATGCTGACATTACTCTGTACCCACCCTCACTACCCACCTTTGACTCTAGGGCTGCAGCCAGGCTCAAATGACTGAAGGCTCCTAATGGTGAGGTAAGTGGGATGACCCATGAGTAAGTCTGCTGTTCTCCCAAAGAACTTGAGTTTCACTCCTAAGCAGAGGCCTGATGAGCAAGTGCCAAACTGGAATTTATGGATGTGGGATAATAGTGTCAAAATATATAGCTGGATCAGGCTGAGTTGCTGTGGACTTGTTAAGCAGAGGTTCTGAATTTCATGTTACAGCTTGTGGAGTAAAGATGTAACTAGTTCATGTGGCTGGTTGGCAGAAGTATTTGACTCAGATGGCCCAAAGAGTGAGTGAGAGAGAGGCATGACACTGCATGGCTGACTGTTGTTGGGGTGACTCAGAGGCTTAGGGAAATGGGTATGTTGGAGTGGATTTGTCATGTCAAACGTGTGTGTGTCACAGGGATAATCCAGAAAATGTACCCTTCCCCAGCACCTTGAGAAACAGACTGGTAGGGCAGTATCCCTGAAGAGCCAGGTCATTGCTCTTCTCTGTATGCCAGACATTGGAATGGGGACTGAGGTCACAGAACTAGGAAAGTAGCTATTGATCTGATGGAATCCCAGTGTCAAGTCAAGTGGTAGCACGTAATCACCAAAGGCAGGGTGTGTGTACTTACTGTAATAGACAGTAGAAACAGAAAAATGATCAGAGTGGTCTGATGTGTATAGATTTATGGCACTGGCTGAATAGCCTTGGTGTTCCCAAGACTGAAGTAGATGGCAAGTCTACAAAGCTTTTACTAGGTTTCTATCTCTGAAAAATGTTAGGGCAAATAAACAGCAACCTACTTCAGATGATAGTAGCAGAAACAGAGCCATTCAAAGCATTCCCAGGTTCAAGCCAGTTTGAAAACCTAGCAAGGGGAGGCCAGCTACCCATGGGAAAGGACCATGGTGCGACCAAGTTTGTTACTCCCATTCTTCCTCAAAGGGACCTAAGGCCTTTTTTTGCACAAGACTGTACACCATGGGAAGTGAAATGATCAGACATTTGAGGGACCTGGAGCATGGAACTGACAGTGATACAGGGGAATCCAAAATGGCATTGTGGTCCCCTTTTTTTAAAAATTTTTTTTTAAATTTTGAAAGAAGTAAAATACAACAGAACAAGACAATAAAGCCAACAGAGACCATGTAGTGAAATTGGTACAGAACTTCACAGCAGGTTACCGGGATACCAGTAATGGGTATACAGTATATTTCATTATCTTTATAATAGTTGTTCTTTCAATCATGTTTATTAAAATAAAATAAAATACAGAACATTGTAGAACTTATCACAACAGAATATTGAATGGAGCAGTACCATTGATCAGAATAAAGCAAAACAGTAATAAAAATATTTGCCTTCAAAGAGATGGTAGAAGGAAATCCCCCTTATTTGCTATGGTCAACCTCCCAACAAATACTCAGATTTCTGGTTCCCATTTGCTAATGGGGGACAGGCAAAGGGGGCTGGGGGAAGTGGGACATTTGACTCTAGGCCTTGCACCAGTAGGTTCACTATTGCTTACCAGAGAGGCGAGCTGCTTGCTTGGTTTCCCAGCATCATGAGTTCCAACATAGCTTGGATCTCTGGAGACACTGGTGGCTTTCCACCTGGAAGGGCCACAGTCTGTGGTCCTCTTTTTAAGAGTAGGGACCTGTGATCAGCTGACATCCATAAGTTTCAGCTAAGGTTTGACTAACAGTTGTCTAGTGCATGCTTGAACCCATTCTGAAGTCCTTTTCCTCTGTTGCAGAATATATAATGGGGACTGTTGGTACTTGGCCAAATCTGCACATTGGCTGTGGTGTGAGCGCTATTATGATCGAAAAGACCAAATGGAAGCCATCAGAGTTGCCCTTGGCCTGATAAAATAATACATCAAATCCAGTGTTGCATCCATGGTGGAATTTCAGATTAGTGCCAGTATTAAGGGCTTGAGGGATGTGGAGGTGGGTAACCACACATCTCCATTTAATTCTCATAATTGTCCCATGCAGGAGACAGATGGGTCTTGGAGAGAGACCGTACATTTCTTTGAACTGAATGAAGTGATGACTTCAATTACAGATGCTATGCTTGATGAGGATTTGTTGCATTATCAGATTAACTTATGTCCTGATACTGGTATGTAGTTATTGATTTGGCCAATGACATCTTCTCCATGACTTTCCAGAAGGCCCTTTAGGAACAGTTCACTTGGAACTGGCAAGGTAACAATGTGCCTTTACTCTCCTACGTCATTGTTAATGGAACACACAACTTAGTTCTCGGGACCTTGATCACCTATCTAGTACAAGATAGCACACTGCTCCATTATGCCCATTAATGCTGTGCTAATTGGGCCAAGTGAACACACGGGGCCTCCCATTGACGGAGGCTGAGTTGGCTATAGCCACCGATGAGGGCTCAATATGCCAGCTGTGGAGACTTAATAAAG
This sequence comes from Cavia porcellus, assembly GCF_034190915.1. Taxonomy (NCBI): domain Eukaryota; kingdom Metazoa; phylum Chordata; class Mammalia; order Rodentia; family Caviidae; genus Cavia; species Cavia porcellus. The sequence continues at coordinate 68,586,452 of NW_026947501.1, read as the reverse complement.
TCCCTCATGCCACCTTTCCTGGAGGTGATCAACCTACAAGCTGGTGGCAGGTTGATTGTTGGATCACTTCTGTCATAGAACACACTATACTTTGTCCTTCTTGGCACAAATTAATTCTAGATATGGGTTTGGGTTTCCTGTACATAATGCTTTTGCCCAAACAAACATTAAAGAGTTCATGGTCAGTTTTGTAAATACCTCTGCAAGAAGCTTTCTAAAGAATTGGTTCCTCTTCAGATGCATGGAACAAGTCTTGTGCACTGGATCAGTGTTCTTATGTCATCCCAGGCCACTGACTGAGCAGTCATCATTGTAGGTCACTTCCCCAGTGGCCAGGCTTGATTCATGGAGAGGCAAATCTGTGGAATTGTTTGCATCCCATGGTGCCAATGTATTTTGTGCAGGGTGAATGCAAGAGCAGGAATCCAGACAAGGCCTGTTGGGAGCATCCCCTCCCTGGGGCAGCAGGGGTGTCCCTGCCAGCCTGGATCTGGAGGCCATTTTGAAAGAAATGGAACCAATATAGCCACAGAGACTTGCAGAGAAACAGTAGGGGACAGCAAAAAGATGTCAGTTTTGGTAATTGGTAAAACAACATTGATCAGATCAGTTCCAAGTCATGTAAGTGCTCGAGTACATCCTCGAGAGAGGAGAGAGGAAATAGCATTGATGATGGGAAATGACTGCTAGGTGAATGGGATAAATGTAACCATTTAACAGTAAACACCTTGTTGCTCTGGATGGCAGCAAGTGCCCCTGTGGGCAAAGGGGCTGAATGAAAAATGAGTAAGGAGAGAGGGCAGTCCTTTGGGACTTGATCCACCATAACTGGTACGTGTGAGCAGTGCTCTGAAGGACCAGCTGTGGAGGAGAGTCAGGTCATATCAGCAGGATCTATGTGACTCCAAAAGCATCGAATGGAAGAGCTAACTATTGAGTGGTCAAAGGAAGATAGGATGTTGGTCACTTAAGGTAGAGCCAGCAGAAGCAGCACACCCAGGAAAACCTGGAAGTCTGCCATGTGGTCTACTTGTTCATCTGCCAAAGGTTGCAACAGCATCCTGAAAAACATGCCAGGTGTGCAGGACAGAGATGGGAAAGCTGCTCCCTGAGGAGCCTCAAATTCCTATCTTTCCAATCCTCCATAATGAGAGTGTCTGTCTCAGGGTACAAGGACAATAATCATGACTTTCTCGCAAAAGCTGTGATAAATTATGCTTGGTGGGGTCATGGCCTGCCTTCTAAAGGAGAAAAGTGGTTCTGCCTTATCTTTCTGTTGCCCTTCAGGCTGAATTCCCCATGACTCACCTGAGGATTTTCTGAAGAAGTCACCGTGTCAGGGGTTGTGTCCCACCCAGGAACACAGTGAGGGCAAGTCGCCCTTCACAGTATACATCTGTGCTGTAGAGTCCCTGTTCAGGTGCCAGATATAGGAGTTCTGCAAGCAAAGGGAAAATAAAGGGTCACACACACCAAGCGTCAGCAGAATGGCTGCTACTTGGCCACCACAAGCAAGCAGCTTTCAGATAAAGAACAAAGAAACTCATTATTCGTGCTTAGATTATGTAACTTGTTTGCTTCTTATCCTCAGGGGGACCTCATGTTTTTATGTTGGGGTGAGGGGATGTTTCAAGACCTGCACTTTCTACCAAAATACTGTCAACTGGATGTGTCTGGGGGAAAATGGAGTCAATGTGGCCTCTAAGGTAGAGAAACCACTTGTTTTGGGTTCCTCGATGGGCAGCTGAGGATTTTGCACCTGCTGTGCCACGGGGCCTTCAGAGTACTTGATGCTTATATATCTTAAACATGTCAGAAAGAGAGGACAGCAGAATATTTGCGAGAGTGGGCAGATAATTTCCTTGACCAGAAGCTCAATCCTTCCCTTATTGGAAATGTCTTCAATGGACTTCTGGGTCTGAGATACACTTCATGCTCTCACTTTGAGGAGTCTTTTTTTTTTCTTTTGCAACCAGTGATTCTTGAACTCAATGTCATGTCTTCAGTGTATGGGACAAGATTGAGAATCTGAGTGTCCTCACGAAGCACTGATTTTTGGTTGTCTGGTGGTGCATCCAGTGCAGCCTTCTACACTCCAAAGAGGAGGATGGTGGGTGAAGACATGAAGACAAGAGTGACGATGCAGAGAGCTGAGGTCAGGTGGAGCCCTCGGTCCTGGTGGGGGAAGGCTGCCCAACAGCCATCACCTATACAATCATTGTAGGAGGCTGTTTAAAGGATTCAAGGGGAAGGTGAGATCCAAGCAGGAAGAACCTCTGATCAACAGATATCATGCTTTGGTGGCTACATGGGGAACAAGGCAGGAGCTGCCTATATATCATCATGGGAAAGACTGAGTCATTTGTGTGTCAGCCCCTGAGCTGCCCACACTGCTCCTCGGGCCCTGCCAAACTCCTGAGAAGCGGTGATCTGAGGTACAGACTGCGTCTCTCCCAATATCTACCCTTCTGCTTGGTGGTAGCTGAAGCTTTTGATGTCTTAATGTGAGAGTGACGATTTGTCTATGGAAGATTCTGCAGAGGACTAATGAGCAAATTATTAGTATAATAAAGGTACTCAATGCCATGATGACTCGACTGCTTTGCCAAGTTAGGATGAAATCCCATTAGCAGATCAAGCACAGATGTAACTACCTGAGTTGGCATGAGAACACTGACTTAGTCATGCTGGGAGCCACAATTGGTTAATGGACTTTTCCTAAGTGTAGACTTGTGTTATTGTCATGAAAAACACCCCTTAGAGATGGACCAGTTTTTCCCACCCCCATTGAGTTTCACTGCATGGCGGAGCCGTCACACACGTGAAATTCAGCAGGGCGTTGCAGTCCCTGAAGATACTGAAGGGCTTTAAATTGATTTCCTGTCTCTAAAACTGTGGGCTCAAGGGCATTAATCTGTACTCCTAGTTTCTAGGAATCTTGCATTTGTCTTGCATTTCTAAACCATATGTGTTTTTTAGCAGATGATTGACAAATGTGCACTTTGTACACCCTGGGTGGGGCTACCGTGTAGTGGCAAGAGTGGTGATTAAAATTTCCAGAATTACAAGCCCCACCATTCTCTTTGAGAGAGGCAGTTGTTTAATGTCCCTTAGGACTTGTAGATCTCAGTCATAAAACCATGGTCCAGAAATATTAGTAGGAACCACAACAAATGATGGATGGTACAATATTAAAATCCTTGTTCTTAAAGTAGTAATAGGAAGTAAGGTTACAGTTATTGCCATTAACACTGTACCTATCATTTTCTTGTGTGATAGTAATGGTAAAGGACATAAGGTTTTATACCTACAGGCTCTGGACCAATACTGAATGGCTACATATATGACTGATGTTCCATTTATAGTGGTAGTCAAGTTGATGGGTACAATATTCCTCCTAGAGCACAAACTTTGGGGCTTTCCAAGTGGTATTGTGAGATGAGGTAAGCGGACATAAATAATTGGTGGCTTCTCAGAACACATTAAAACTTTTAGGAGTAACTCATCAGTCTATTCCAGATGAATTGTAAACAAATGCAGTTTTTCCTATGACTCGAGTAGATGGGCACAGGGAAGATAATTTGTTTTTTTTTAATTTTATTTAAGAGGAAAAAGAGAAAAACACAAAACAAAACAAAGCGGTGTAAGGGTACACGTAATACAGAACTACAAATAAAAAAAACATAACAGTAAGAAATCACCTGTTAATAGATTACATATTATCATCTTGGAAATAGTTGCTCAAATCACAGTGTCAAAGAATACAAAGTGGACATTCAAAAAGAGAGACTGCAAACAGCTGCGTTCAATGATCCAAAAACATTGGTATAGTCAGCCATTTAGGGGCTGCCCAGAAGTTGGGGTTGATTTGTAAAAACAGTACAGAAGCAGGTGCCTCCCCATGCAATGGTGATCTGAGGGTGAGTTCAGAAAGAATGTCTACAAGGTCACAGCATGTGAAGCCCCTACCTAGGGACCGCCAGAGCAATGCCAAGGCTGGTGAGGATTCCTGTCCTTGGTTACCATGTTCGGGTCATCCTGAGTTGACTTCCTCACTTGGCCCCAGGTCAGGTATGCCCCATCCTCAGCTACGCTTTGGACAGATGCTAGATGGTTCTGGTGAAGGAACAGAAGGAGATGGTAGCTGTGCCCACCCCTGCTGGTGTAGTAGAGCAGTTTCAGACAAGGTGTCACCTCCCCCACAGGTGAAGCAAGTGACCTTGTTCTTTCCCTTCCTTTAGGCTGTGAATAAATGAATAGCCTAAGTAACAGCTGCTGCCAAGGCAGCCTCTTCCAGGAGTGATGGGCCAATGTCGGGACACATTGGAATCATTTCAGAGACCTTTGTCTGTTTTTGTGGGTCTGGGGAACAAGAAGGAAATCTTGACTCCTGTCTTGTCAGGGAATGGCCATGAACTTGTGTATCAGCTACCTGAGCTGCGTACATGTCTCACGCGTCCTGCCAAACACAGGGGAAGCAGTGACTTTGTCCTAGGTCCCTGAGGCACAGACAGCTTTGTGCTCAACAGTCTGAGTGCATTCTAAGAGAAAGATAATTGCATGTCCTGTGCCTGCTATGGTCTGAATCTTTGGGTGACATGAAGACTTCCCTTCATTATGCCAAAACTAGTTTGATGACTTCACTCTGGGATTGGGTTAGTATAATACATCTGAGGACACAAAAGTAGCCAAGAAATACTTGAGCCTTTGCCTCATATGGGCAGGAGCTGGCTACCCAAGTCAGAGGTGCTTGTTGGGAAGGCAGCCAGGGTCTAAGAGCCACTGGTAGATCAAGGAAGAGACTCAGCTTTTCAGTCTCGGTAGATACAGCCCTATTCGGGGGCAATCATTCTACAAAGTTGACTGTCAGTGGTAACAAACTCTTTGCTTGACCGTAGCCGTGAGTGATAGAGGCGAGACAATAATGGGGTCGGTTCTCAAAGTTTTATTGCGTACAGCTCAGCCAGACCTAACAAGGTCTGCCGCCCTCAAGCCTTCTTCCTCTCCCTCTGGGAGGAGATACATGAGTTTATATGGCGAGAAGCAGCCAATCACAGCATAGCAGGAACTCGGATAGCAATTGGTCACAACCGACTGTTGCTAGGCAGATGATCACTCTTGGCAGGTTAATTACGTGGCAACACGGGCCAACAAGAACCAGGAAGCAGGAAGTGGGCGCCATCTTTGGGGAGCGGCTCATGGCCCCTAACATCTCCCCCTTTTTTATTAATTTGAAAGATAAATCACGAGGGTCCTCTTCTACTCCTGACCGAGCATCGGGAGGGGAGTCAGGCGGGCCCATTGCTGGGGTGCCGGCCAATCAGGACGGCAAGGCAAGGGAGAATGTAGAGGACTATACCCTGCTGTGCATCATTTCGTTATATGCATATCCTTGTGCCAGGACCATGCTGAAATGAGTTGTTCCTTTTTCGCAGGGCCAGGCATACATCGGAACGGAACCTGGATGCATATAGACATACATTCCTGTCATCCCCGATGGCCTTGCCTAGGCGGATGACACTGCAGTACCCTTGGTCTCGCATCCCATCGCCACATCATCCCTTTCCTGATCTCCCAGGGCATAAAGGATATTGAGGACCCTCGGAAATATCCGGCCAAACTATATCTGGTGTTCTGCAATGCGCAGCAGATAGGCCGCCACCTGTCCTCCTGTTAGACCTGGCTCAGTCATCTGCATAGCAGCCAGTGCTGTAAGCCTAACCTGTTGCTGCGTCTGAAGCAAACGGTCAAATAAGCACTTAATGACCACCAGGCCCACCAGTACCAACACAGCAATAATGGCCCAGGTGGTGAGATTGGGCCAGGAAAACCAGGAAGTTACATAATCCCATGCATCTTTCAGAACTGACAGATCAAAAGTGATGGGTGTGAGTTTAGATAAGTCTGTTTTAACCAGTCAGAAACCTGTTTTGTTTGGGCTGTGATATTAGCACGAGACGGAGTCACACAAACGTGACGCAGGATCCATCGTTGATCGCAGAGCTGGCCCGCGATGTTCCAGAGGGTGTCTATCTCATGTCCAATTTCCTCAATCTCTCTTTGGATCTGTTGAATTGCCTGTGAATTTAGTTCAATGAGAGACTGCTGACGTCTCAACGTAGCAGCGGTCTGATTGGCGAGGTTGTTGACGGTATCCATGGTTAGGGCAATTTGGTTAGTGGTCCAAGCCTGTAAAACCGCGTGTCCTGACCTCAAAAGACACAAGAAACAGAAAAGGGGGGGGGGCTAGACAAACATAGTTGTGAAGAGACATGGAGGAATTAGTTTCCGAGCTAGAGGTGGATGTTAGAGAGCGAACCATTAAGTGTAAGAAACGGTCTAAAATCAAGACAAGCCTTTAGCGGGTTGCAAATTTGGTGTCCAGTAAACAGTCGGGCTCCCCTGAACACCTGACTGTCACAATAGCCAGTATTGAAGATCTATGGAGGGCCATGGTAAAGGGTGCACTAGGCCCATAGGCCGAGACTGCATCTTCAATGGCTTTCAGCTGTTTGATCTCCAGGGGTTCGTAGTACCCTCCTCCCCCTCTGCCTCCTATTTGTACCGGAAAGGCATGGAGGCCAGAATACTCGAAGGGGAGCCGCGACTACACCCTCTGATGGAAGGAACGTTTCCCCCCCCCCCCATGTAGACATGGGAGGTAACCCAGGAAGTATCTCCCCTTCCGGCCAGGGTGGCGCCGAGGGTTGTGGATGCCCTCTAGCGGCCACGGGTGGAGGTGGCAGCCCGGGGAGTAACTCCTCCTCCGGCCAAGGTGGTGCAACAGAGTGCGGTGCCCGGAAGGGGGCAACCGCAGGCTGCAAGGTTGTACAAGGCCGGAAGGACCTGAGTTCCCTCCGCAAGTCGGAGTATCCTGGGCAGGGAGGTGTCCATTTCCCCTTTTTGTCTTCCTGGGCCCTTAGATTCTCCCCTGTCTGAGCCGGTGGGTCACATTCGAAAACCACTTCTTCCTCAGAACTATCAGACTCTAAGTCGGTATCTCTAGGGCCCTCTTGAGGCCCAAAGTCGGCCGTAACTCCGGGCTCTTCGGAGCATTCAGAGCGGGCTTTATCAAAAACTTGTCGGGCTGAATGCAGCCCAGGAGCATCTTCATCAGTCAGGCATGCCCTGATCATTTCCCATAAGGGTATAACCATCGGATCTAATGGGCCCCTTTCACGAGCACCCCGGAGATCTCCGCCCAATTTTTCCCATGAAGGGAGGGTCAGGGAGCCTGTGGGCCAGAACCAGGGGGCTTATTCGTTAACGAGATCCAGAAACCGGGCAAGGGTGACCCGATTCATAAATTCCCCAAGAGCGAAGCAGAAGTCCCAAAGAGTCAGCGAGAGGTTTGCGTGCAGCGTTGCCCATATCAGCGAAGCGAAAGTAAAGCAAAGAAATGTAAAAGGGAAGAGAGCGGCGCCAGCGAATGTGGTGCTCGGGAGTGTGTTAGGTGCGTCCACCCAACCCAGGTGACCCGGTACTCACTCACCTGTCCTAGGAAACCTCAGCTATATCGTTCGTAACCGACCTGGGGCGTCGAGAGGAGGCTCTGCCGGTCTTCAGATGTCGTTGGACCGAGGTCTCGCCGTCACTCGTGTTCGCTGCACACCTTGGCCAGAGGATATGCAGGGTCCCCGTACGGGCCACCAGTTGACCGTAGCCGTGAGTGATAGAGGCGAGACGATAATGGGGTTGGTTCTCAAAGTTTTATTGCGTACAGCTCAGCCAGACCTAACAAGGTCCGCCGCCCTCAAGCCTTCTTCCTCTCCCTCTGGGAGGAGATACATGAGTTTATATGGCGAGAAGCAGCCAATCACAGCATAGCAGGAACTCGGATAGCAATTGGTCACAACCGACTGTTGCTAGGCAGATGATCACTCTTGGCGGGTTAATTACGCGGCAACACGGGCCAACAACCAGGAAGCAGGAAGCGGGCGCCATCTTTGGGGAGCGGCTCATGGCCCCTAACATTTGCTGCCTCACATGAATGTTTTTTGGAGTTCAAAGCTGTATTTTCAAGCTAGTAAAGTGGATCATATGTTTCAGACACATCTTACTTCTTGAATAGCCAGTTTGAAGAAATTGGGAAAACTAGACCTCATGCCAGTTCTTCTGTGTAGCTGCATCCTGAAGTAGCCAGGTGTGTTGATCACTTGGAAACTTGGAGAAAATCCCAGTGTGCTAACTCTAACTCATGTAGCAGTAACACAGGATGTTCAAGCTTCAGGGGCACATGACGCTTCCTCATTCCTTCACTGACAAGGCATAGAAAGTCTTGCAACTCTTCTCTGGATCGTGTGTTGCTGAAGCTGTGTCAATTCTGTGGCTGTGGGTGAATCTAAAGATGTAAATGGTAGAATGAAGTTTGAATGGGGTACTTCACCTACAGGTACTACAGGGCCTCATCTTTATTTTTACCCAGTCATTGAAGTTCAGTTTCCTAGGTAATAGTGTGGGACCGAGATCCACTGCCATGGGGGTAGTTCAGAATTAGGGAAGGTGATTTGAGTCATGTTTCTATCCCTGTAGAAACGTATAAATTCATGCTTCATATTTGGTTATAAATAGTCCCTTGGGCAGATAAGCTTTTGTGAAGAGAGAATTACTGCTGTCAGGCTTGTAGGTTAAGAGGTCACTGACCTTAGTTCATTGTGCTATGTGTGGGTGGAGCGAGCACCTTTATTATCAAACAGATGGCCAGTGACTTCACTTGGGCACCAATGTATAAGGATAAGTGAGTTGGGCTTACCTGCAGTCAGGAAGCCTTTGCACAGGAACAAAAGGCCTTGAACTGTGCTTAGCCTGTGAAGGGTACCCCCTTTCAGTGCATGACATTATGGGATGTTTGCCTGGGTTTTATTCACCTTGCTTGTGGGATGCGATGTCTGTCCTTGCACAGTGGGCAGAATGGAAGTGGAGTGGTCAAACTGGCTATTTGTAGATGTCCACTTTACATGGATGTCATAGATTTACTGAAATCTAGCCTTTTGAGAAAGTACTTTCTGTGGTAATACCTAGGATATGTCCTGGGATGGCCAGGGCACTATAGCTTAGCTGGGCTCTGTTTGATAGGTAATTTTCCATTCATCTGTTGAAATATCTAGCATCTCTGAATGGGATGCAGGTGGGTGTGGTGTCTCTGGAAGGACAATGACTTGTCTCAGGAAAGTTGGCTCAAGTGTAGATGTTGTAGTTCAGTTGTGTTACAGGTTGTGTGAAGTGAGTGATGCATGGCCCTGCATAAGGCCTTGGTAACTACAATTACAACTGTTTTGGGTTTATGAGAAACATTTTTAGAATTACATAATAACCTCTTTCTCAGGGTCATTCACACTTGGTTGCCATTTCTATTGGTTTAAATTGCTTATTACACTCATGGCCAAGGTCATCCTTCAAGAAATTCAGACTTGCTGGTGACCCTATGAGATTGACAGCTAATGCCTGGTGTTATAATTTAATACTGGGCATGGAATTTCCAAGATAGATGGCTCCAAAGTTGTGTATTTTTTTTCTTGTTGCCAAGAAATAACACTGGTCTCCTTGAAAAAGGAACTTGATGACCTGGCAAGTCTTTTTATCCACTCCTGGCAGCATTCATCTAGAAGGGCCATTAAATCTGGTGGAACTAAATTTGTGTGAATGGAAAGTTGATACTCCATTGGGTTGGGCTGTAATAAAGGAGGAACCTGCTTCTATTCCTTAGTTCTCAGAACTGGATCTTGAGGAAATCAAGTAGATACTGCAGCCCTGAATATGCTATACTTGTCACAGGCTGGATTTTTTGTTAGAAGCTTGGGAACTGCTGGAAAACTTGTGCATAGAAGGGAGGAGCATCACATATCACTTAGGATCCTCCTTTTCACACCATGTTGCATAAGGCACCTGAGGCTTTCTAGTTCACAGTTAAGCTCTAGAAAGAAATACTGACTAAAGCCTGAAAATGAGAGTATGTTACATAAAGCAAACATCAATACCTTATGGAAAGAAGAGACAGAAGCAAAGTTGAGCAGGAGATGTCCTAATGAATTGAGTCTGGCATAGAACTGCCTAGAGAACAACAATTGCCCAATTTTGGGGTGGTTGGCTTGGCTATTCACCCCTGGCCTGGATGTAGTCTACAGTGGTGGGCTGCTCCTGAAGGGGTATCCCACCCGTGGCTGACTTGCCACCCTCCCTAACTAGTAACGTGTATTACCTGAAGAGGGTGAATTAGGGGGTATTTGTCTACTGTAGCACCTCTTACTCAGTCTATGCCTAACTTGATTATTTTTGCACAGCATGTGCGAGCTCATGTCACCTGATACTAGATTGGCAGCTCCTAGCTGATACATAATAAAAACCTTGCATCTTGCTCTACTTACCCTGTCACTGAGATGGGTGACTGCTCCAGGAACTTCTGCAGTAAGCACTTTGAAAGGCATTAGACAGTGGTGGTTACCATGAGCACATGGATAGAAAGTGAGAATGGCATTATACATCAGTCAGGTCACTGAAATACAAAGGGTGATCAAAAAATACCATCACTGCTTAGATTAAAAAACTGCAGTAGGACACATTGCCATTGTCTCCCCTCAAAATACTTTGCAAGGTTTCCCTTTTCCCATCTTTTCCCCTGTCTGAAGTTTGGAAAGCTTTACTCAGTGCATATGAGTTATGAGCAGGAATAAGTGAATGTCCCTGTTAAGTGCCATCCATCAGAAAGGTAGGCTTGTAAGATAGCCAAGTACTAACTGCCAGCTCACTTACCATGTTACTCCAAGTTCTGAATTGAATTCAATGTCCTGAATAATTCTGGTCAAAGGCACAGGGGCTTTCCTCCTAACTGTCCTGTCCAGGACAACAAGTAGATACGACACCAGTTAATCAGCTTGAGCCAGTGGTCAGTGTGAAAGTGGTATATTCACAACATCCTGACCTTAGCCACTCATTAGAGTACTACAGTGCTGTGCTTTGCATGGGCCAGAACCATTTTAATTTCCAAGCATGAACCTGTGGCTATCATGTGTGGTACTACCAAAAGCTGGTCTTACTGGAACAGACAGGTTCTTCATAGAAACCAAACTTGCCTTAGGACAGCTATGGTTCTCAACTGGGATTGTGTGGTGGTCAGGGTTTGCAAGGAAAACAATTTAGTATGGGACATATAATTTGGGTGACTATGGTAATTCTACAAAGAGTCGAACACGCAGAAGGTCTGTCCACACACTAGAGACCCAAAGAATCCAGCTGAGGGCTGGATCCTACAGCAATGTCCTCCATGAGCCCAGCTGGAGGCCTACAGCCCAAAGCAATGTCTCAGGCAAGTGTGTCAAGGATCTGCATGAGGAAGGCCCAAAGGTCAGCAGTGGAAGCTAGAAAGTCTGTGAGTGGGGTGAAGCATCTGTGCCAGCAGGCTGAGAGATCTGCACTGGAGCCAGGAAGCAACATTCTAAGTCAGGACTGGGAGCTGCCCAATGGGAACTGCAGCTGTCATGTGGCAATGAGGTCTCGAGCTCCTCTGACAGCCGAGCTCATGTCAGTAAGCCAGTATTACAAGCTGGTTTGGGAGATGGATCAGCGCCCACCTTCCCTTCTAGAGCCAGGAAATAGGATTCTAGTTACACTGAAAGGCTGAAAAATGCTTCCATTTGCTTGGTCTTTACTCTGCCTCGGGTTGGTGAGATCATCTCAGTGTCTCAGGGAGGGTGTGCAACAGCTGCTGGGCCTCCATGGGGCCTGCTGTTTCCAAAATCGAGTCTCATACCCCTATTAATGTCTTCAAACTATCTAAAGTGGATCCTTGTACAAACTTGCACATTAATGTAACTCTAGAGACTTATATAGGGGTAAGCTGGTAAATGGGAAGAGTGGGTCCTTGGGAGTTAAAATAGGCCTGGTATCAGATGTGCCCTCTGTGGTCCTTAATAGGCTTTTCTATCCTGCTCAGTGAATTGGATGGGACAACCCAGAGGCAAAAGAGGAAGAACAACAGTGAAAAGGAAATCCTTTAAACAAGTCCTCTGAAACAGAAAATATGCCCTGTGCACTGCATGGGTCACAGCAAGAGGCAGAGGACAGTGGCCATGAGGCCAAAGGCCATCTTACGTCAGATCTTGGCCAACCCAAGCTGCTCTCTGAACCTCCTCTGCACTGTCTAATTTGTGATCTGATAGGTCTCCTTGGCTAACAGGACATGCTTGATTGTCCAGCTGGCTGACTATGCCCTGATCTCCTGCCTCAGGCACAGGCTTATTCAGTGAGCGTCTCACTATATGGATGTGCTTGACCTTTGTCTTCAATTCTTGAACTGCTGTACTGCTTTGATCATGAAGATGACAACCACTGAAGACATGGGCTACAGCTCTGCTCGCTTTCCCTCCACGGATTACCTGCAGCAGACAGGCCCAGCTGACAAACATTTGCCTGGAGGAAGAGTAAATTGTGCACAGGGACCTTGGAGTACATCAGATGCGATCTTTGAAGCAGAGTTGACACAGTAATGAGACTATCAGAGGAGCAGCCATCCACTTGTCAAATGTTCAAACCAGACTGTGAATCCCTGGGTGGAGCAAACCTTTGCAAGAAATGGGATGCTGTTTTGAACCTCTTGGGTGGAATCCTCGAGCTGTGTGTCTCCATACTGTTGTTTTAGTTGTGGGAGTGTGGATAGTGTAAGTGTGGCTCCAGAGTCAGGGAGACTATTTTAATTTACTGGACATTCCTTTAGTTTCTCTGCTCTATCATGTTGCCAGATACTTGGATAAAGGGGATCCTGTAAGATGAATAGATCTTTTTCAGAGAAAAGACAGGTGAAGGATTTTCTTCAGGAATTCTGGGTTGCTTGCTTGGAATAAGTACTCTCTGCCTTGTTTTATATTTCACCCTAAATACGAGCCTGAGCTGGTTGCTCTGGGGGAAAAGGGTATCCTAAAATTCAGAAAAACTGGCCATTCAATTCCTACCAGCAGACGTTTTTGTTTCAGAAGGATGAAGTGTCACTTGATGTCCTAAAGATACACATGTTGGGTGCCTAAGGCTGGGTGCCACGTGGCCTAGAAGTCCCCTCATGAGCTTGTGGCAGAGCCATTGAAGGAAGAAGGGAAACAGCCTATTTTAATGTAATGAGTTTTGTACAACTGTCCCAGGACCAAAATGGATATTGGCAATTTTATATAGAAGTTGGTTGCCAAGCATTTGGATGCATTTCTACCATAGTCTCTTACCTTACCCTCATAGCCCCCAAATCCTTAAACATGTCATCTGGATTTCTCAACCTGTTGCTGTTCCTTTATCCTGTGAAATCAGCCCACACGTTAATTTTGGTATCTTTCAGTAGGTTGTTCCACAGCCCTGCACACAGTCAGCAGTTTAAACTTCCCTGAAGATTTCAATTAAGATTGACCATAGCCAAGCGATAGGTTACTTATCTTGGCTATAAAGTGGTCTAAATGGAGACAAGATGCTTTGTTCTTTTGTCTAAACCTGTTGATTTTCAATTACTCGCATCCCTGGTCATTGGTTGCACCTTGGGAGCATTTCCAGGAAGGCTGCCTCAGCCTCTCATTTTTGGGGTAGTGTCAGGGTATGGCTGCTGCCAAGAAAAGGGATGAAGTCTGGGAAATGTTTGAAGGGGTTTTGCATTGAATAATTGGGACTGAGATCTGAAGGGCTCCGTGGCCTCAGCCACATGTTATTTAACCCCAGGTGGGTAACTTGGGGTTTTTAAAAATACTTGGTGAGAACTGAAATACTTCTGTTTGAGTTTTTGTATAAATTCAGGATGAGTCTTGAAGTTTTACAAACTACGCTTAGGGGAGAGTAGGTAGGCCCTGAAATCTCGCCATATTTGCAGTCTCCAGAGGTTTAAATGGTTCCATGCTTGGTGACTGACCTGTGATAAGCTGCAGAGATTTCATACAGTGACAGCAGTGAACTTGTGTGACACTGTCACCCACTGCCAGCTTTATCAAAGTCATCAGCTTTTGCTGATGGAAGAGTGTGTGACTGGAACCTCTGAGATTCAAGGCGTCTGCTGGGGACAAGCAAAGAATGGCCAGGTGTGAATTCCTTGGATTCTGCTTTCTCTGCCATGCAGGGATGTGGCTCATTCCATGTCTTAATATTGTGATCTTTGAAGGTTGGCTCCATTCAAAGTGGAAATTTTCCTTCACTGTCACTCAAGATTGTGAAACCTTCACTTACAAACTTCCCAGCTATCTTGAGGCTTAACAGAAACCATTGCAATGTGAAATTCAAAGTAAGGTTTTATATGAAAATGACATGCACAGACAGTTCTGGATGGGACCCCAGTAAGCATGAGATTTTGTAACTTGAAGAGTTGGAACTATTTCACAGGCCAAAGGTACATCTCATTCCAAGAAAATCTCATGTTTTTCATGGCTGTCTCTAATTCACACCCACCAGGGTTATGTTCATGATGGGATCTGCATTGGGAAAGTCGGCACATGCCTTGGCAAATGTAGGAGAGATGGCTGAATCCATCTTTGCATCCATATGGAGGGATATCTTTGACAGTTCACCCAGTCATAAATCGTGGCTCAAACCATTTCCTGTATTTGATAAACTCCAATTGTCAGAAGAAGTCTTGGCACTGATTGCAATGGCTGTGGTTCACAGCTTGGGTTATAGGTTGGGTAAGGCTGAGAAAGGAGTCTACCCCATCTACAGCTAAGAGGAAGTATATATCCCTTTAGGGTAATTACCTAGAATGCCCTTTTAGATGAGATACATCCTCACCATGATACAGTCATTGACAGAGTTGTTCTTTTCCCTTTTTCTGTCACATTAGGCATCCTGAGAGTCTCTTTCTGTTAGAGGAAAGATGCTTATTCATGCAGAGTCTTTGAAAACTGCCTGCAGGGGTTCTGCAAGCAAAGGGAAAATGAAGGGACACACACCCTGAGGGTCAGCAATGTGGCTGCCGCCTGCCCAGAATGATCAAGCAGCTTTTGAGATAACAGAAATTCACATTGCACATGCTTAAATTATGTAACTTGTTTGCTTCTTATCCTTAGGTGACCTCATGTTTTTACATTGGGTAGGGGGAAGGTTTCAAGGCCTGCACTTTCTACCAAAACACTGTCAGCCGGATGTGTCCAGGACAAAATGGCGTCAGTGTGGCCTCTCCACAATTGCCACTTTATTTAACTTGTAAGCTTCGTAATTTTCCTAGTCATGATTTTTACTGGAAGCTTCTATTGGCATGTTACAGTGGGTATTACCAAATGTGCATGTGTAATGGGAATAGAGCCAAGTATAACTTGGCTAGTATAGATCTGTGTCAGTGGAGTTCAGAGATAATAGTTCTGCAGGCTTGGCCCCTTTAAGTATATGCCACATCTATTTTCATGCACTACAAGCTACATGTCAGCAGTGAGATGACACTGTCATGGTGGACAACCCTCCCTGAATGTTTTCTCGTTTTACCAAGGTCCAAAAAATAAAATAAAAAAAAGTGGAGCCTTCTGATGCCTGCCACTGACCGACTTGGTGTGCTGGAAGAACAGATTTGTCACTGTTTCAGTCAGTGACTTCTGTACCCAGGCAAAATCTTAAGGCAGTGCAGTTAGGTGGTGGCATGGTTACAGTTGAGGACTTGTGGCTGGGTGCTATAGGAATCTTGAGCAGAGAGCCCAGTAGGATGGTTTGAAGTGTGTTGAGTTTGGCCAGAGGGGAAGGTTTGGTGGAGCTATGGTTTGCAAGCAAGAAGCGGAGAAAGCAGTGGTTGAGATGGAACAGGAGAATGAAGATGACCTGAGGCCTTCAGCAAAGCACTGTACATTGGGGGAAGGGAAGAGTGTATTTGGAGTGCAAGGGATCCTCTGGGGGCATCTTGTGTGGCCATGGCCTGACGGTTGGCCTCCCCTAATGTGATTTCAGTGTAGTAAGATGCTTATTTTCCCTGGAGTTCTTAGGAGAGTGCCTGCTGGTCCTGGCTTTCACCAAGGAGGGCTGTTTTTCTTTGGAGGAGCCTCCTGTCTTTGTCTTGAATTTTGTCTCTTCAGCCCCCAGGACCCACTTTTTAGCCAGCTGGCAGAGGCTCTCTAGCCTCCAGCACTGGCCATTTGGTTTTCTAGTGCAGATGCCTCAGTCCGGCACGGCAGCTTCCTTGGTCTCCTGATGCAAACCTGTGTGAGATGTTTCTGTGGTCTCCAGCCCCTTGACTGGATTTTTTGTTGTGGACAGATCTTTTGTGCTCTTCTACATTTACCTCTGTTAGGTGGCTATTGTGGGCCAATCTTGTGAATTGCTGTGTCCTGCATTAGATCTGGATCAGCATGTGCAGTCTTTAAAAGAGCCTTGTCGCAGCCCCACAAGCTCGTATAAAGCACCGACTACAGTCACTGAAGGGTCTGCTTTGCATTAATCTGGGAGTCCATCTGGAATCTATGGCTACTAAAGTGTTTAATTACCTACAGGTCACAAACCACACCAGTTTGATCTCTGTTACCAAGAATATTCATCTAGATCAGTCATCTATAGGCACTAAGGTGGTTTTGCTAGGAGCATTTTATAATTTTGTAGGGATTCAATGTATGCTGGTGTTTATAATGTCAATGGCTTAAACTTTGGTGTCTGCCTTGTGAATGTGGAATGAATCACATATTGCTGAAGGAAAACAGATTGTGTGGTGTCTACGCCTACAGTGTACTGTGCATTGATACACTGGTGAGATCTTGGCTCATAGGTGGTTGACCTGTCCTTGTGAATGTTTGGGTATCAGTCACTTCTTCTCCTTGGATGCTCTTTCAAGCACCCTCTGGGAACAACTCTGAAAGAGGACCACATTTCTGGCCTGAGTGATCTCAAGAAATTTTATTCCAAGTTAGTGACTTACCGTGCATTGCTATGGTGATATGTACGTCATGAATAATGAAGAGAGACTTTAAAACTGTAGACCAGTGCAACCATTGTGGAGGTCAGTCTGGAGATTTCTCAGAAAGCTGGGACTGGAAGCCCCATTTGACCCAGCTATTCCACTTCTAGGCATATTCCCAGAACTGAAAGCATCATACCACAGTGATATATGTGCACCCAATAGCAGCACAATTTGTAATAGCCAGATCATATGTGCACCCAATAGCAGCACAATTTGTAATAGCCAGATCATATGTGCACCCAATAGCAGCACAATTTGTAATAGCCAGATCTTGGAAACAACCTAAGTGTCCATCAACTGAGGAATGGATAAAAAAATTGTATTTTTATACAGTGGAGTACTACTCAGCTGTAAAGAACGATCATATTGAGATATTTATAAATGGACGCAGCTCGAGATCGTACTCATAAGTGAAATAAATCAAACTCACATGTATAAATACCGAATAGTTTCCTAGTGTAAGAAATGATAATACATAAAAGTATGTGGTAATCATGATTCCCAATCATATTGGTTTGAAGCCATGTTTTCACTCATTAAGTGCAATGGTTTTAACCTGGGTTATTCAATTTTACTATCTGTGATAGTACGAATAGCTATTTTGAAGAAAAGTACACAATATAAAAGCTAGTGCTGATTTAATATCATCTTGTTTTGAAGTCCCATCAAGCTGTTGTACATCTGTTTCCACTGGTTTTAACATACTGTATCTTACTATATTTTACTATATGCAATAGTATAAACAAAATTTTTTATAGGCAAAGAGATAATACAGAAACGGTTGTTTGCTTTCTGTTAGCTGGTTCTAAATACCCCATAATTCTTTCATTCTCTTGAATGGCTTCACATTGTCTTGATAGGCTTGATACTATAGCATATGAAGTTATACTGAAATAATTCAAGGAAAGAGGCACTATGGTGACTACTATTACTTTAGATTATCTGGTGGTGAAACACAGTGATGCTTAAATTGTTCGGTTCTGACCTGTGTTCTGTTACAATGTCCTTTTATCTCAATCTGTCCCCTTATTTAAATTAATTTATTTTTTTTCAATTAAGGAAAAACTAAATTAAAAAATAGTGGGATATCTTACAGTAACTTTTTTGTTTTCCTATTAACCTGATTTGAACCCCAGTTTTGCTCTCCCCATCTTGCTCTGTCTGATTTTACTATATTCTATTTTGTTTGATAGTATCAAGTTTGAGGGTATAGGCAACCACTTTGAAGGCAATAAAGATACACTATGATGTCCATTCTGGTTTGACTATTACCTTCTTTTGAAGTCCTGTAAGGTCTCCAGTGTAGGTTTTATTATTGGTCTTGTTCTGCACTGTTTTGATCAATTCTATTATACCTGATGATAATAGGCAACTCATTTTAAAAATAGCAAGAGGCACAATGGTAACCAGTTTTGATCACCTGGTATTTTTGCATCATGTACTATGCCCATCCTTCTGTTCTGACTGTTTTGCTGAGTTGCGTTTGGTTTTATTCTCTTCAAAAAAAAATAACTGTGGGAGTAATAAAACCCCAAAAGTATAATTGTTATTGTAAAAAAGAGAGGAAAGGAAGGTTGGACTAAGGGATGTAACTGCATGTATGTTTGAGTGTGTAGGATGGAAAACCATATTACTGAGCTTTTGTTGGATCATTGAACGGAACTGTCTCCAATCTCACTGTATGAATGTCCACTTTATATGCTTTAATTTTATAATTTGGACAACTGTTTCTAAAGAAGACAATATATAGCCTATTAACTAGTGACTTCTTACTGTATATTTTTTCTCCAAATTCTGTATTACTTGTACCCGTTTACTGCTTTGTTTTATTTCCTAAAAAAAAAAAGAAAGTGAATACCTAAGTCCCATAGTGAGCAGCATTTGAAAAATGTAACTGATCCTTCTGTTCAATGACCAAATAAAGAACCAGAGTGTGCTATGTCACCATCAGTCAGTAAATGGGTTTTAGCTGTTGTATCTATGGACCCGAGGAGAGGGTGCCATATCTGAGCATTTTCTCCTTTACTCTTCCTGCTGTCCTGGAATGTGGAGGAAGCTGGCTGCTGAAGATGAGTGATGCCACACTAGCCCCAGCATGCAGGGCCTCTGCAGTCATTTGAATGGAACCCTTTGTGCTGACGTGACTGGAAGTTTCCAGCTGGGGTCAGCACGGAAATTTCCCAGGTTCCTCTTTAGGCAAATGTGTGTACCAAGTTAGGCTGTCACTGGGCATGAAGAACTGACCTTTTGTCTGTGCTCTGGGCATCCTGAGGGGTTAAAGGACAAACTGCACAATGTGACAAGTGCACTGTCTCAACTGGTGTTTTGTAGCACAAGCCACATAGTCTTCAGCTGTCACGAATCTTTAGTCGTTTATTCTATCAAAAAAAAGGGTTCACTTGCCCATGTTATCTAAAACTTGAGACAAAAATGGGCACATAAAAAGTGCTCAAAACAGGAAAGCTAGATTTTGACTTACAGGGGAATGTATCCTGGAAAACCAGGAAAGAACTTTTGGGTCACTAAAGAAGTGCAGCCATTAACTAGCCTGTCCGTGCGGGTCCTGCAGGGCTGCCTGCAAGGGGCTGCCTGCTTGAGCCTCTGTATTGTGCAGACTTGTGTAGTTATGTGGTAAGGCTCCTCCAAGAGGTCTAACCTTGATCAAGTAGTACGTGTTGGGGTGAGGCTATCTTCAGAGGGAAGCATGGATTTGGGGTCATCAATGATCCTTGCTGTAGTGTTCCTATGTTCATGTATCTGTTGAAGTTCAACCTGGCTGAACAGAGGATCCCTTCCTGGAAACCCTGGAGATGCCCTGGCACTGCCAGGAGAGCACATCCTGGGTGAGCATGCCTCTGACTGGATCATGATTTGTCCGGAGCCGCTTCCGTCCCGCGGAATGGAGCACACGAACACTCAGCCTCTGCAAGCACCTTTATTGACTGGGCAGCAACCTCAATACATGTCCGTCCTCGACGGCTTCTTCCGTGTTGTGCGTCGGGCACTTCCTATACTTGGGCTTATATAGCTAATGTTATCCAATCATGGGATTACACGTGGGGACAGGCGATTGGGCGGCAACAAGGAAGCAATCAATCATTACCATATATGGCGGGGACAGTAAGCCGAGCAAGAACCAGGAAGCAGGATGTGTGTGCCATCTTGGGCACACGATGGGCGGGGGAGCAGCGGAGGCGGCAGGCGGGTGCCATCTTATGAATATGCTCTCATGAATAACATGGCAGGCTCCCAACAATGATTGCCTTTCTATTTCCTCCCAATAATTAAGGCAGTACATATTTGAGCATTCCTTATATTAGTTTTTCTGGGTGCTTGAACATTTCAAGAAAAGTTTCTTGCCTGCTATATGGAAGATGCCTAAGCTGGACCTTCTAACTTACTTTAGTTTGGCTTTGATAAGCCTGTTCTTTAGTTGCCTGCATAGGATGAGCATGGAATATCCCCATAAATTTGGGCTATTTTGTGAGTAACTTCTATTCTCCAGTGATCTCAGTGTGTAAGGTCCAAACTTCATGCAAATCTGATGAACTATTTTGAAAGGCCAAGTGCGTTTTTAGGAGCACCTATAAGCCATGGTATATACACAGGTGCAGTCCTGAGCTAGTGATAGACACCTAGAACTTTTGTGTTAGCATCTTGATTTTCCTGATGGAACTTGGGTTTCATTGATTTACTAACAAGATCCCTCTATGCTCCCTTCAAGGGTCCACATTTCATGTGGAACTTCAAATATTTTCATGGCTATGTACTTGGTCAGGCCACTTGCTGACCTTACACCAACCAAGCCAGTGGATCTAGTGTGTCTGTTAGAATGCAGTCACCTTGGCTGCCTCTCTCCTCCAAGATCATGACAAACTTCCATTTGTAGGGCTATTGTTTGATGTCTTGAGTTCTAATGGTGCTGATAAACATAGCAGAGGGTCATAACTAGCATTCTAGAACTAGAAACACTGCAACATGTGAGGAGATGGTCAATGAGGATAGCTGAGGTCAGAACTCAAACAGGCTCTTGAATTCTAAGTGCTTCAGAAACACAAGGCTTTTCCTCCTGGAGGACCAAAGTTTTCCAGGATGAGGTTTGCTAATGAAGGCTACATTTTCCTGGAGCATACACAGAACCCCTAATATCTGCTGTGATGCAGGTCCATGGCTTATGCTCATGGAAATTGCCAGGTGAACTTGGGGTGTGATACCTGTAGGAAAGGGAAGAAAACCAATCTGTTGGTGAATCATTTGATGTAAGCAATAGTTCTGCAACCTTGGTCTGTTGACCAGTGAAGATCCATTTGTGGTACTTCCAGCAGTGGAATGAAGCCAGCTTACAGCATTCGCTGGACACCAGCCATTTAGGAAGTGGCAGATATGTCTCCTGCCACAGAGATGTCAGAGCTAACTTTACTTGGTTCCCCCACATGGAGAAGTTGTTTGCCAATTGCAGTGTAGATTGTTGTCTGTGAGTGACTTCATGGGTGCCCTGGTATGAGGCTTAGACTTTAAATTGGCTGAGGGCTGGTCAACTAATACTTGAGGAAGAAATGTAGTGTCAGTGCCTTGCACAGAGAGGGCACCTAATTGGGACCACAGAGCTTGGATCATGGAGTTGGAATTTGGTGCTTGATCATCAGGTCTGGCCCCTGAAAGAGGGATTGGCAGACTGGCACTCTGGTCTCAGCTTTCTAACTGAAAATTGTTTGCCAAAGGAAGCAGGCAAAAGCCAAGTTGTCTTCAGTGTCTGTCTACTGTTGAAAGCAGCAACATGTTGCAAACAAAAGGATTTTGGGGAAAGCTAAAATCAGTGCAAGATGCCTTATGTGTGCTCTGAACAAAAAGTATCTATCTGGGTTGTACTTGTTTTATGTGCTTGTTGGAGGTCCCCTATCTCAGCACACATAAAGATCTGACTTGTATTGTTGCAAGTATTGCTCAGATTTTTCTCATGCGAAGGTATAGCTTGTTCTGTCTCCCAGTCTCTGTAATACTGACATTTCAGGCTGGATGATCCTTTAAGAGGCCGTGCTGCTTATTGCTGGCTTTTGACAGCTCCTTGGTCTAATCATTCTTGGAGTACTTAGTCTAGTCTGAAGCTGTGAAAACTAAAATTGACCCTGTATATTGCAAATAATAGCTGGGGTAGTTTTTAAAGAATCATTGTCTTGTAGCAGTTGCTAAGGGCCTAAAATGGTAGGAATCCTGCAAGATACAGTTGGTTTTTATTGACTGGGAAGTTTGTTTAGCTTTAGGCAAATGCATTTGCCCAGAGAACAGGCTAAATCTCTGGTGACTTTCCATCAAATTTCTGGTAATTGCTTTATTTTGGGGAAATCATTTTAACCTGTTGAGTTACAGCCTACAACTTGTGGTCAAAGTCATCATGTCCTTGTACAGCTCAGGGTCTCCAAACCTGGATCAGCCTGTTGGGCAGCGTACTGTGTGATTGTGTCCAACTTGCTTGGACAGATGCTGTGTGAGAACATCTGCCTTGTTGATGCCACTGAGGGTAAATCCTTGTTAGGTGGCAAGAGTGACTGTCACCATATCATCAATGGCCACCCTTGGAAGAGTTTTAAGCATGCTCAAGAAATCGATAAGAACTGAAATTCTAAATTGTTTAATAGTGCATTTCAGGTATTTGTCATGATCACATTCATCACAGGACATCTGTACCTGTTCATAATATCTCTTGATTCTTTTTATACTGCATTCCGTTCCCTCACACCCACTCCTAAGATTTGGGCATTGAGGAATGACAACTACACAAGAGTACCTTTATGATAAATTCTACCCTCCAGGGTTTTTACACTATCTGAAAAGATGACACAGACTGTTCTAGCTCCAGTAGATCTTCTCTGGAATAGTTAGGTGTGAGGTGCACAAATGCCTTTTCCAATACTACTTTAGGGTCATAACTTGCTGCAGAAGCCTTTGGGATCTCACTGCTCTGTGACTTAAAGCTTAAGGCTACCATAATTATTGCACTTATCTTTGATTCTTTAAGGCTATCTTGACAGTGCATATAGCAACCTATCAGTGATACTCAGAAAAGTGCCATGGTGATGTTGCAGTCTTCAATATGTAGACATTAAAATTTGGTTCTTAGTTTTTTGTTTGTGTTAATTTTGGAAAACATGAGTTTCTACCCATAGATTTATTTCTTCAAGGCTTTTGTCTAAATGGTTGGATTGTTGGAAATGCTCTTAGCATATTTGTTACACTGACAAATCCTTACTGTTGTGACCCATGTGTGTGACCACATCAAATGACAAGTGCTATTGCCTTTGGAAGTAGATCAGCCTAGTTAGATGGTGATGAATTATCCTATTCATGCATCTTAATAGGGACAAGTCCTCATAGTGGGGAAGTGGGAGAAAAGTCGAGGACAACATCCCACCTTAGCCTCTTAGTCTTACATTACAAAGTCGGGTGTGATGAATTCTAAACCTTCTGTGACCCTTGGCCTTTGCCCAATGTTGCTGCACTTGTGGTGAAAGCACCGTGGAAATACTCTAAAATTCGATAATGTTGCCTTTTTTCTTACTCCTTGTAGCAATGTTGGGGTGGCCTAAGTCTTCTGCAGTCATTGACCTATGATTAATTTTATCTCCTTTGGGCTGAATCAGTCCCAAATACTAGACCTTGTGCTGTGAGTTTTGTAAGTTAACTAACTTCTTCTTGGTTTCCTCCCAGAAGTAATATCCTAGCTCCATGGCCAGAGTATTCTCTTAAAGGAGATAGTTCATATTGCACCATAAACTGAGCTCTAATATGGGGCACCATCCATGCAGCCCATCACTACGTGATTTGGGGGACCCAATGCATGCATGAAGATGCTTTGCTTTGAAAAATAGAAAAGTCAGTGGACACCGAAAGAAGATCGCCGCTATTCTTGATGAATGAGTTGCTAGTTTTAATCAGTGTTGCATAAAAGCAAGACTAAGACATACAGGGCTTATCAGGGGTGGGTTTGACATGTGCCAGATGCCTCACTTGAATGTAGTTGAGATTTTTATAAAAGTTGTTGTGTTAGGTAGACACTATGGTTTTCTAATGACATAGGACATTTTTCCAGTATCTTGTGCTGTGTGGTATCATCCTGGCCATAGAAGTTGGCTGCACTGTATGGTTATCACTGTGGTCATATCAATGCTATGACTGAAAATTTTCTGACTGGCCACCCATGAGTCTCCAACTTGAGTCAGATGCCAAATCGTGGGTTTGTAAACCCTTCAGAAATCTGTGCCTTTTTTGCCATGCCAGACACATGACTACCACCACTGCCCTGCACTGTTTTATGTGGGAGTAGAAAATGCACACTTACTCTCCATAGTGGACTCTGGAGTCGGTCTTCCCTGAAACTTGCCAAGTTCACATTCATTCTGAAAGTCTAGGAAATTATGTTAGGTGATGGTGCTTGACAGCAAGAACCATGGTACAGCCAGAAAAATCTTGCAGCTGAACTTGGGTCCTTGAAGCTTTCTGTTTTTGTCAAACCATACCCATGGGTATGACAGTTAATACATCACGGGAATGTGATGGTGGCAGACAGAAAGGTTTATACCTATGTTAAGAGGGACCTCTGAGAGGTGACACTTGATATTATATATTAGGATTCAAGACACATTTCCTTCATGGTGTTCGCATCCAGCTTGCCCATTTCCAGTGATGAGACTGAAGCTCTCAAATGAAGTGTCCTTGGGGACGGCATTTCTTACCCATGTGAGGATTTTTGCCCATGCTCATGGAATTGTCTTCACACTGAGAAAGTCCATTACCCAGTGATCAGAAATCTTACTGTTATTCACTAACATCCTAAGGATGATTGAGAAACATTTTGTTGACTCTGCTGGAGACTGTATAGTACTATTTTTTAAAGCAACACTGTTTTCTATTTTCAGTAAATCTGCATGTGAGGCTAGAATATACTCCTTTATGAGTGACACATAATTTTTAATGGACAATGGCTATAACAAGCATGAGATATGTGTGCAGGAGAGGTATTGTGACAACCCTATATTCTCTGTACAAGTGGCATTATTTTAAGATAAACTATGATCCAACAAAGTGACACCAAAATGAGGATAGTATACAGTATGTAATTGAGGCAAATATATTCTGAGATAGGCTTGGGTTTTTCCAAGTATTTTCAATGTCGTAGTTATATTGGTGGAATGTTCCATGTTATATTTAAAACTTCCTGGGACTCTTCAATAACCAAGGAAGAATAAAGTTGTCTAAAAGTTTTGCTCCATGGAGAGGACCTCTAATATCTGGGATGTTTCACCTATTCCATGGCCGTGGAACCCTGGTTAAGCATTACTTTGTTGACAGAGATTGCAGTGTGTTCCTCATGCTTGTAATTTCCATAGCACTGTAGGAAGAAGAATCTAACAGTGGCATGCTGGGTAATCATTCAGCATTCTCCTTGGGACCCAAGCTTGTATGAGGAAGAAGATGAAGCCAGGGCTGAGTATAGGAGGAACTTACCATGCAGCCTGGGGATGACAGATGTCACCCAAGTTGAGCATTGATAACTCATCACTCTCAGTGGGTGTAAGCTAAGGTACACCAGATAGTTGTCTCACAAAGTGGACATGTTGTTTTGTAAGGTCTTACATCACACAATCTATTACTAGAACAAAATCCCTGGTATCTACAATTTAGACTTTGCTCACAATTTCAAAGGGTTCAGTTCATAGTCCCCTGGGTTCACGATGTCAATTGCATGGTGTGGAGAAAAGCTGTCCAAGTCATCACATCCAGAAAGTAAAAAAGAGCCAGAGCAAGGGACAGACTCTTCAATGACATGGCCCCTGGGATTCATGTCTTGCTGGCAGACCTATTTCCTAATAGCACATTTGGCTATGAACTCACTCATCCCCTGAGTATAGCAGTGAAAACCACCCATGATTCAGTCACCTTCTGAGAAAGCCCACCTCTGAATACATGAGACTCTGAAGCGTGTTTGAAGTTCAAACTGTAACATTCCATTCCTGATTCTGGCTCCCTCTGAAGATAACAATTGTGTGTCTCACCCCATTTCTATCCCCAGCCAGCCTTCAGCTCCTTAATGCCACATTCGTCTATATAACCAGTGGATTAATCCACAGGGTATGACACTCCATTCTGTAGTCACCTTGTAGAAGCCCGCCCTCTGACGTTAGACTAATCTGGTGATGGCAGCCCATGATCCTTTACCAGTATCACCATCCTGTCATCTTGAACTGTTCAGAGTTAGCACTTCTGATCCAGTTGGCTTACCTGGTTCCATGATTGGAATCCTCCTTGCAGGGTGCATGCCTGGTTGCCATGTCCTCATGTAGTATACTTCCTCTGTTTGCTTGCAGTCACAGTTGGGAAAGTGAATCAAGAAGTTTTGGAGTGGGTCATCGGAGTTCTAGCATTGTTCCTTGACTCGATTATGGCTTACTAAGTTTGGATTTTCTGGCTTATCAAAGTCCAATACCTATACCAAGATAGTAACTTTGCTTTTGGGTATTTAGACACAACCATTCCAAAATGTCCCCTGTCAGAAAAGTTGGCTGTGCTTTTCTGTTCTGCAGGTTGAGAGGTCCTGATCCCCACAGTGACAATGGGGAGAATCATGCATTCTCTGAAGGAGTCCTTGAGAATGATGGCAAGTGGGCAATGGCTGCTTGTGTTCCTTCCTTTCAGGTGGTGTGACTGGTGATGGTGCCATTTACAAGTGCTTGAAGTAAAAGCCTTGAGATAAAAGTGCACTGCATCCTGGACGAAGCATTGTGTCCCTGAAAATACTTACGTACCCACTGCAGGCATAGTTGAGATAGAATTCTAGCTATCTGACACTACCAGGAATTTGGTGTAATAACTGGTACAGTTGGGTTTCAGGGTTCTTGGTGATACATGCACGTTTGGCACTGCAGTGAATGCCCTAGTCTGATGTGATGTTCTATGGGTCACTGTGTTGTGCACTGAGTGCTGAGTCCCCAGGTGGTAGTGCTATTTAAGTACTGTGGCTAAGGAATTTTTATAGTAGGGGAGTAGGCATCTATTTGTTTTCGAAGAACCAAACGTTGGCTTTTCTAGCATTACAGAAAGCCATGGTAACTGACTTTATCAAGTGCCTACTGACAAGGCACCATGGAAAACAGAGCTGTCCTAGGAGTGTCACACTGATCACTCTACAGCTTACTCAGACATGGTAGTACCTCAGTTAGCCTTGGCAAGTGTGAGCTCCTGTTGTGGCTCTGTGGTTGTCATCTACATCCATGGTCATTATGTCCTTGGTCTCTCCAGTTGTGACTTGATGGACATGGTATCATCAGTTGAATAATAGATGTCAGTGTGTCTACTTGTTTTTCCAGTGTTTTAGACCTGGCTGCCTCAGATCTTCCTATCTTTTCATTCCATGTTGCTGCTTGGTTGGCCAGGCTTGTGGCTCTGCCGATGAATAGGTGCTTATTCTAATTCCACAAACACCACTCAAAGGCTCATTTTCTAGAAGATATTGGTGGCTGAGAACAATGCTAGAAATGTTGCCTGCTAGGACTGGATTCCTTTCAGGATTTCTAGGCCTATAGTTGCATACTTGTGCCCATTTGTATCATCTTCAGCTATCTAATGAATTTTATACTGGGGTATAGTGGTGAGCTAATAGAAAGGTACTGATTTAACAGTGGTCAGTGACATACAAGTTGCTCCGTCTCAGGCACAACTTCTACAACTTGATGGTTTGTGGTTGGGCCCATCCAAACATATGTGCTGGTGAGACTGATAGAGCTCGGCTCACAGCGAGTGGTTGAGGTTTTATATTCACTGTTATGTGGTTGTGTATGTAATTTCTACCATGGCCTAGCTGTATGCCCAAAGATGCCTTAAAAAGACTGCATATAGCTTGGCCATCTTCAATCCCAGGAACTTGTCCTGACTTTTCTCACTGGGACATTTGATAGTGACACTACAGGCTGCCACATCTTTCCATAGAGCCTCCAGGTTCATGTGATTCTTGAGTAACTGGATATCAGATTGCTGAGTAGATGCTCTGCAGAGGAATTAACATGGCTTTCCTGTACCCTCATAGATCATTTAACATGGATCACTATGAGAAGGACTTACACTGGCTTTAAATGGATCTCTGCCGGCAAGGCACAATGCCTTAGAGTCTTCAGTTTTCCATGGTTTCAGAAAATAGCACTGCTATCACCTGGGGTCACCAATGCCTTGTTGAAAGGGGTTCAGGTGATGTCTTTGAGTACTATCAGCTATGATGAGGATATGTTATGTGTCCTTTCTCTAGAGTTTCCTCACTTGGCAATTGTACTAGCTTTTTTTCTTTGTACAGTTTGCTTTATACCTGTAACGAGTGAGAAAAACCAATAATGAATAACCAGTGAGTAGTCATGAGCGAAGTAATGGAATGAGGGACACTGATGGTTAATGTTTACTGATACTCTCCTGGGGTCTACTGCTAGAAGGAAGATGCCCAACTTGGTGGCCTGCGTGTTAGTTTATTTTCTATTCATTTTAGGTTGAACAGATCATGTCTAACTCTGTGGTTTAATCTCAGTGATATGGCATATATTTATTGATTTCAGGAACCTGAATATAAGGAATATGGTTTCTTAAGTGCACAGCATACCTAAGGAAACAGTGGAGTTCTTCCAGTTGGAGGAAGAATCACCAAAACCCAGGCTTCAGTCCAATCTCATAAGAGAAGGAAAAAATAGCTTAGAAGCCACTCTTTTGTAGTGAACAGATTTATATCCATGTTGATAAAAGATTTGGAGTCTCCTGGTAAAATATGGTGATTTCATTATGTATCTTGATTCTTCTGTTACTGAAGAATTGCCATCTTCAATGGCTATCTCTTAACACTGTGTACAGTGGCTGCTCTCAGTTTTCCCATGCGCTTTAAACGAGTGCGGTACAGATGTCTGTTTTCCATTGCTGGTTTACCTTAGCCTTGTGCTACTTGCTCCCAGTATCCTCTTCATCACTGTTTTCCTGAGCCTGCCTTGCTCATACAGGCTGGTACCAGCAGTGCTACAAAGTTGCAAGATGGCTCTAGCAGTTAGGTAGCAAAAAAAATTTGGCATTTTCCTGAAGCGGTTTTGATGTCACAGCTCTTCCATGGTTTTGTTTGTTTTGAGTGGTTAGGAAATTTGAGGAACCACTGGGAGACACAAATCTATGCAGCTGCCATTGTCCTCAGCTGTTACCTCTTTGTCTACTTTTATAATACAAGGTTGAAATAGATCTTACATCATAATTTATGAGAAATGTTGATCAGGCACATTGGACAGAAGTCACCTGCTTTACTTTCCTCACATTTTCCATCCTCAACTGAGGCTGCTTCCCAGGCTGCTGAGTTTGGTCAGCTTGCTGTGCTTCCATTTGCCTGGGAGACTCTGGAGGATGGATTTCCTATCAGCCATCATTGGCATTTTCTATTCTCCTGAAATACATTACCTCCGTAGCTACATTTCCTCTGGAGGAGTGCCTAGCACCTCAAAACCCAAGATTAATTCTCTTTTCTTAGCTAGCTTCTGTGTCTGCAGGGGTTTATTATATCTAGTGTTTGAGGTCTGTTGATCTCACATTAGAGTCTACCATGCTTGGGGACTTAATACTGTAGTTTCTCTTTCAACTTTACAGGAACTTGTTCTTTAGACTTCCTGATTGCCACATGGTAGGACCACAATTTGAGGCTCCTAGAGGACTTAAATGGTGACAATGACTGAGTGTATTGAGGGCTACGATGCTGATGTTAATTTTTAGCTGTGTTTTCCATGTGGCTCATGTGAACACTTCATCTTCCCAAAGCTATGGAAGAACCTCCTGCCTCCCATGTGTCTCAGAATGATCTCCAGTTCTGATTAATCCTTGGTCAATCCTGTCCCCACTCAAGATGGATTTTTTTGGGTACTAGTACCCTTACTCCAGGGCTGCTCTTCAAACAAAATCAGTTGAAAGATGATAGCATAGTGCAGGAAGAGGAAACTGAGATCTGAGCGCTACTGTCAGCAGTGTGTGCATCTTGTGAAAGAGGCTGTGTGCATCTCTGACCCATTCTTGGACTCAGCCTTCTAAGTGATGAGTTGGGATGACTTACAGCGCTCACTTACCAAAGCTTCACCCTGTTTCCTTGAAGCGATGTCTTGTCCCACAGTGGACCTTTGCAAGGCCCTCAGTAGTGTGGCTCCTGCTGGAAGCAGCTTCTGTCAGGCTTTCAATGTGAACGTATTCTCTGGTATCCATACAAAGGTGACCTCTAAGTTGTGACTTTTATAATGGCCCAGGCTGGGCTCTCCTCACCTCCCTGACATAGGGAAGATGTTGCTACTGCAGTTTGCCCCAGGAATGTTCTTCTCTCTGTGGATGCCCTCGGCTTAGAGTGATGTGGGTATGGATGAGTAAGGCTCCATTCTCCAGGCTTGTGCACTCCGGATCTCACATTCCAGTTTCTGGCCTTTGCTGTGATGGGCTCCCCCTGCTGTGAAGACTGAGCTTAATGGACCTGCCCTGTCAGTGCCACAGGCAAGGTCGTCCTACTGCTAGGACCTGCTTCTGGGGCACAAAGTAGTTCTGTGTCTTGCCCTGATTTTAGACTGAAGATCAACTCTGCTCTTGCTCGATACTGGTTTATCTTTTATTTTTTAAATGAAAATAGCTTTGGGTGACTTTGATAGTCAAACTAAACAACATTTTCAACCAGGAAAATGTCTTTCATGTCCTGCAAAGTCAAGATCTGGAGCCTCCATCCTCCACAGGGCATGTGCCTATGACACACGTTGGAGTGCATGCTGGTGGTCCATGTTTGTGTGTTTCTCCTGCAGGTGCTTCTCAGTAAAGGTTGATGAATTCTGCTTGACAGTGTTGATTCAGAGTTCTAAGCAGAGAATTTAGTTGAATTTACACTAGAGATAGTGAACTAGAACTTAGCCTATCTCTTGTCCTTGTGAATCATCTGACATGATTCAGTATTAACTAAATCACATTCAGTCCTGGTTATGCCATTTCCATTTGGAAGTTCTCACAAAAGCCAACTACTCTGATACTGAATTGAGTTCTCAATTGAAACCGTGTGGAAATCTTTAGAGAAGCAGCCTGCTAGTTTTGTCATCCATCCAAGGGGTGAATAAGGATGACACAAAACAGAATTAGTGTAGAATGCAGCATTCAGGGGGCTCTTGTCTCTAGTGGACAGAGACCTGAACATGTAGCTCACATTTCTTTATTCACTTAGATATGAGAATGGGGAGACAAAGTAGCAAAAAGCCCATCTGGCCATCTGTAGCATATCCCTGGGTAAACCAAAATGTGTGGGTTGCATTGACTCTTTCCTAGAACATTTAGTGTGTTGTCATCCCTGTATGTTGCTTGGGAGGCACAGCTGTTTCTCGCCTTTGTGCTCACAGAGGTCTCCCATAAAAGTCTATTGTACTAGACAGCTTTCCAATTGCTAGGAAATTTACACAGCATGAAGAAACATAGTGTTAATCTGGCTTACTGTTCCAGAGAATTCAGTCCATAGTCCACTGGGTCTCAGGCAGGGCCACCTTGATACAGAAGGGTGTGATGGAGAAAAAGTGTTCATTTCATGCTAGATAGGAAAAAAAGAGCAGGGGAATGTTACCAGGGAGAAAGGGTCCTGGAATCTGACAGTGCCCAAGGTCATTCTGCATGAGATTTAATAGCTTGGTCACTTGAATAGCCTTCCAAGGTGATTGGGACCTCAGGTATGTAAACCACAGGTCCAGGGTCATAGAGAAGACCCAGCGAACAAGAGGGTGACATTTACCAGCTCTAGTGAGCATTGTGATAGCCTCAGGAATAGGGGATGTGGTAGTGATGAAAACAGACACCTTCTGTCCTCATGTATCCTGCAGAATTAGAAAGTCCCTATGTGTTTCTATGACTATTCTTTATCCGTTAATTCCTTATATTTTTATGCTATGAAATTTTATGCTGTTTCCACCTGTTTTTTGTGGCTATTATCTGAAGAATTCAACTATATAACTTCAGTTATTCTCTTCATTGAGGGTTAGCTGTTTTTGTAAACTGATAATTTTTCAATGAGCACACTGGGATTTTTGTCTTGCCGAAATGTCTGTCTTGTCCCACTGAGTTGCTGGCCACCTGGTTTGAATGTCCTGTGCTGTAGCTGCACCTGTTCACAGGTGACAAGTCTGAGATGCTGCTGCTGACTTTCTCCACTAGAAGTGAGATTTTGATGCTAGAAGGTTGGAAGACATCCTTGACAGTTTTCTTCAGACACCTTGGTACTAATTGAAGTTCTGAGGTGCCATGATGACAGTTGTTGCCTGTGGTAGCGCCATACCCTCTGATCAGTGGGAGGATATTGATATGACATGAAACGAGTCCTAAAGTCTTCCCCTACCAAGGGTGTATCGTTGCTAGTATTGATGCTTTCCTGAAACTCATCCCAGAACCTGGGTATAAAGACAGCCTCAGCTCAGTTTCTCAAGCATTAGTTCCATGTTTTCCTTTCTTGGTATTGCTTATGTGAGGATGAATGACTCAGAGGCCCTACAACTTGGTTACGCAGAGAGGAAATGAAGAGCTCTAGGGCTCTTCCAAAATGAACATGTACTGCTGCCTTTGTGTACATGAAGCTTCTCAAGTTCTGGGGAATTCCCCTGACCAGCAAGCAGATGAGAGTCCTTTAGCCAGCTAGGAATTCTAAAGAACACTGCATGTTTACTGATTCAATGGTAAAGTCAGTTGAGATCTCAAACAAGAGGTGTATCTTTGTGGTTCTGGTGGGCCTTGTCTGAAGGGTGAGACCAATTCAGCCTAGAAAATTATTTGGGAGGGCATTGCAGTTGGCAATCATTCCAAAGGGAACAGACTTGGGAATCTGTAATTACTTCCTTTCTCCTTTCAGAGTTAGTACTAAACCTGTGAAAATTCAGTGCAAATGTGTCATGAAATCTGAGGTTAAAGTGGTATCCATTCTGGCTTAGAGTAATGTGGTTTGAACTTGAGACTTTCGGTCAGTAGCTCAGTATTTTTCAAAGGATGGCATCTTATTCAGATTATCTTGAGTTTGGGTATTTCCTCCATTTATCTTGATGCCAGTGCTAATACTGGTTATCTTCCTTCTGTGACACTTGTTTAAAACTCGTTCCTCTTGGTTCTGAATGAAACAACTTAGAATACAAATTGACTGGCAGGTTTAAAATATCCGACTTTTGAGACCTGTCAAGACCATCCATCTTATCAGTGTAGACAAGAAGCAGAGGAGAGCTTCTGAGTGTTTATGTGCGTGTTTAGATATGTTCAAAGATTTGGGCCATCTGAAAATGAGTGCTCAGGGGTTGAAGATGGCTCTGGAGGGGTGGGCAGAGCATTCATGGTCACCATTGTAAGGATAAGCAAGTGGGTCATCTACCTTGGTATGTCTGGAGCAGCCATTAACAGGTGCCCAACATGTATGGTCTTTAAAACCCCCAAGGGTCTGAAGCAGAAGGTGACCATGTCAGCCTGTTGTGAGTAGCCATAGAATATGCATGGCTTACCTGGATGAGAAAGGGGGAAATTTGTTTCCTTTCCAGATAGTTACTTGCTGGTAATTTATCTAAAGTCGATTCTGACTGACCTGAGAGAACTTTTGAAGCTTAGTTAGTTGGTCTTTGCTTGCATTACCATTTTGGGGTCAAGATAAGGAAATAAAGAGAAATCCATGGGCATGATTGGCCAAGGCCGGGGCTATGGTGTGTCTTTAGTGCTTGTGTGTCAGTGGGATTCTGCTTCCAGTTTTGATGTTAATTGATCATAGAGAAACATGCATTTTGCTCAGTGTAATTTTAAACTGAGCAGTCCTCAAATCCAGAACATATTTTGACTCTAGATTAGCCATTGCCTTACTTGAACTTAGTCATCTTTGTGTTTGAATTTTGGTGTTCAGTTAGCTAATGATTACCAGGATGTTCTGTTGCAGTCATGGAATGAATGCAGGGAAAACAATTACTGGGCCCATAATTTATAGTAGTATTTATAATGGTCACCCAAGGAATCAAGTATAAAAAGTGTGGGAAATCGGTCCACACACTAGAGACCTACAGAATCTAGCCAAGGGCTTGGATCCCACAGCAATGTCCTGAATGAGTCCAGCTGAAGACCTGGAGCCCATGACAGTATTGCCTATGAGTCCAACTGGAGGCCTAGAGCCCACAACAATGACTCATGCAAGTCTGTTTCATGGATCTGTGCTGGGAAGTCCCAAAGGTCAGTGGTGGAAGCTAGAAAGTCTATGCCAGCTGGTTGAAGAATCTGTGACACAGTAGGTTGAGTGTTCTGTACTGGAGCCATGAAGCAAGACTCAATAAGGACTAGAGCTCCCTCAAAGTACCACAGCCATCCTGAGTTACAGCGAGGTCCCCAGCCCCTCTGATGAGAACAGCTGAGTTTATAAGAGGAAGGCAGCATGATAAGCTTTTCCAGGAGATGGAGAAGCCCACATCTTCCCGTCCAGAGCCAGGAAGCCATGATTAAAGTAGGGACAGAGCGCCTCCAAAATAAACCCACAGCCATGCTTGGTGACAAGGTCCTAAGCTCCTCTGATAACGGCTCAATTCATATCATGGAGGCCAGCGTGTGACAAGGAGGCCAGGAGAGAACTCACAGCTCCAAATACCACTGTCACTATGGAAAACCAGTGATGCTATTCTTGTTCTCCAGGCCTCCATTATGCTTGTATCTTACCTCAGCACCATGCTGACTCAGTTTGGCTGATGTTTTTTTGTGTGTGTGTGTCTTTTTTTTCTTTTTATTGGTACCAGGGATCGAACTCACGACTGTCTGCTTGAAAGGCATGCGCTTATGCCGCTGAGCTAAATCCCCAGCCCCTAGTTTGGCTGATGTTTAAGCTCATCAGTTTTCCATCCACCACAAGTTCCTTAGATAATGGCACGTGGCAGGACGAATCCTCAGGCCACATATAATTTAACAGAAGAGATCAATTCTTTACTAATGAGAAGTGGTGTTTCCAAATAGTCCTCTGAGCTCTACTATGTAAATTGGAATCAACTTGTGAATAGTATTTGAAAATGTCCCCATTGGTCATAGAAATTTTAGGAGTGGAGTCAGACAAAAATCCCTGCCAGTCATAATTGCATCAGTGTAATTCACAGGTCTCACCCTGGTGGGAGATTCGCATTGCCAAACTTTGTATTCCATGGACAAAGTGTACATCTTTAATTGTGAGTCACTGGGTACTGGCTAGTACCACTGAAACATTGCTATCTCATTTTCTGGAGGTTGTCCTACTTGAAATGTGAAATTACCCTTGGGTACTATAGTTTGAATACCTTTACATTCAGAGTCATAGCTATACTCGGGTCAGATTTGTTTTTATTGACCTCAGGAAGTTTAGAGGAGGAAGTTGGGAAAAGAAAAAGGAGAATGGCTAGAGATGAGCAGAGCCTTGGAGAGCTGATCTGATCTGCTCTAGCTTCTATGTGACTCCACACAAAATGCATCTCAGCCTGTTGACCTCAGATCATGAAGGTTCTGGGGTTCCCAGACTCCACTCCCTGTGAGGTCAAGTTCACACTTGTACACAGCTGAGTGTGGCTTTGTGCCTGAGTCCAAGTTATCTTGAGATGTTTTGAGGGTGCTGAGACCAGCTTGACAGTGGCCTTGCCAAAGTATCCTGACGGGATGTGACAGCAGACACTGTGGTCTGCTTCACAGATGGGCGTGTGACAAGGGAATATAGAAGGTGGAACAAACATCAGTCTTGCCATTGTTTCCCTCCCCTTGCAAAAGAATATCGGTGCTCCTGGGACATCCAGCTAGAGGACTGGTCCAGTCACCCTGTTTTGGGACTGGTTCTTAATGGATGTGACATTGGTGATGGCCATCTCGGGGAAGGTTTGTCTTTTACTTATAGCTTCATCTGACATATGATGTCTCTTGTGAAATACCTGGGATGCATTTGAACCACTTACTGCCTCTTAACTGCAGTGTTTAAGGCCTGGTACAGATGATTTCAGAACACTGAAGGAATTTCAATAGTACTTGGCTTTCATGTTTTCTAGCAGGAGCTATGTGAGTGCTGCATGTGCTGTGTCCTGCCTACACTGGCTGGTCTTTTGTGAATTATGCAACATCTACCTGTGTAGGGCTCTATCTTAGAAACTCAGGAGAAGGACTGAAGGCAGCAAGCTGCTGCTATAGAATCATCAGTTGTTATTACCTTTGGATCCAAGTGAATATTGGCATCCTAGGAAATAGAACAGTGTTGATGATCACTGTCCACTTTGGTACTTTACCATCTGAGCAGGAAGGATAAATCTATGGGCCCACAGATTGCCTCATCCACCATTCTGGAATTGCAAATATTGCCTCTGAACCTTGAACACATGCTAGAGCCAATGAAATAAGGCAGTGGGCTCATGCTCATGAAATTCACCAGACTTTGCATGTTCCCCTCCATCCAGAAGTGGCTGAATTGATACAAGTGTGGGATGGTCTTTTGAAGACTTGGTGGAAGTCACAAATATGTTGCATACCTTGTAGGGGTGGAGCTAGGTTTCTCAAAAAGCTGTAGGTGCTTTGAATGACAATCCACTCTAGATCCCATAGCCAGGACTTAGGGGGTCCAGAAATTGGGGTATGGAAATGGGAATGGTACCACTCACCATTACCCTTGTTTATCCACTAGTAATCATTTGCTTTCTGTTCCTGTGGCTTCAGGCATGACAAGATTTAAAGTTAGTTTGAGAGGAAACTAAGTTTCGCCAAGGAAATACCTCAATGATCCCATTAAACTGGAATCTGATACTTCGCCTTGGTCATTTTATTCTCTTCAAGTCACTGAGGAAACAGGAGTCAGTATTGGCAGGGATGATGAACTATCAAGGGGAAATTGGAGTAGAACTTTACACTGGAGCAAAGAATAGATGTGAAGTGCACCAGATTCCTTAGGATGCCTCTAGTATTTCCACACCTTGTTAAAGTCAGTGGGTAAGCATTGCCCAATCTGGGCAGAATGACAAGTGGCACTGAACTTACAGGAATGCAGGTACAGGTCACCCCTCCAGGGAAAGTAATAAGATGTGCTGTGGTTACTTGGGAAGGCCAAAGTAATGTAGAATGAGTAGTAGAATATAGTAATAAATACCAGCTATGCCTGGGCTACAAATAAGGATTATAATTATAATATTTCTATAATATTCTAATGTACACACAATATTGCACTTAATATTGCTGCTTATGTATTATTGGACCTTTTACATTCAAGGTGTGCAACATTAAAGGTAACCATCACGCAAAAAAGGACTGCCTTCTGTTCTAGGGAGGGGAACTAGTGTATTTTCATTTGTTCAAACAATAGCTGTACCATGTTAGGAACGATTATGAATTTGTTTCTGGATCAGAGACTATGCTTTAAAGAAACATGTGGTTGTCAAATCTCGCAGTGGCAGATTGTGATGGTTGACTGTCAGTTGAAGCAATAGCCATCTAAATTGGCTCAATCTAGTTCTGGGCAGGATTGTCACCAGAATGGTATGAAAGAGACATGAAAATGCTGGCTTCTTTCTTTGGAGGACCCCCAGTCTTCACTTTTACCTTTGAGGTTCTCTGGCTTGAGTGCAGACACATCTACCTGCAATGCTCACCCTACACCTCTGGATACTATAGAGCGCTCCAAGCACTTACTACTATCTATGTGATTAAGCCCCAGCAGGTACAGAGAATTCAATAGTTACATGAAGTTGTCCAGATCCCATGGCTCTTGCTCCATTTCCTTTTGTTTCCCAGCATGCTCCTGTGGCCTCCTGGGGTGCACTATAAGATCAACTGTCAAAAAAAAAATGACCAGGACCTGGGTTATGTATGATTCTGTTTTGCATGTAGCACCTGCAAGTGGACAGCTGTAGCTTTACTGCTTTTTTCCAGGACATCCCTGAAGGACAGTGGTGAAGGGAAAATATCCAGTGGGCAGAACGTTTGGCAGTGCAGTTGATCTTAATTTTTCCTGAAAGGAGAAATGGCCAGATGTGTGACTGCATATCAGTTCACGGGCTATAGCCAATGGTCTGGTTGAATGGAATGTGATTGAAAAATGGGAGAAATCTGAGAGGCTGTGGGTGGACCCACAGGGCTAAGGATGTAAGATTATTTGTATCCTATGTAGACACTCACAAAAAGTGACCTCTGCAGAAGATGACTTTAACAACTGGATAAGACAATCTGCTCTGTAGATAGTGGCTAATCATGCTTCAGATATCCCTGTCATTGCCCAATGGGCTCATAAAACATGTGGCCAGAGTGGCAGGGATGGAGCTTATGCATGGGCTCAACAACAGCGACTCCCACTGACTGAGGCTGAGCTGGCTGCAGCCATTGGTGAGTGCTCAATGTGCCAGCAGTGGAGACCAACACCGAGTCCCTGATATGCCACCTTTCCCAGAGGTGGTCAACCTATGATCAGGTTGATGGTTGCATCCCTTCTGTCATAGTATAAAGCACTGTACTTTGTCTTTACTGGCAAAAATCTACATATGGGTGTGGCTTCCCTGCACATAATGCTTCTTGCCATTATGCTTGCACAGACTAAATCTGTGCACCCATAGAAACCTCAGCAGCCATCCTGGGGTTGTAGACATTGCCTCTGTTCCAGGAACACATTTTGTGCCTGATTTAAGTGAGGTGTGGTGGGCTCATGATCATGGAATTCACTGGCCTGCATGTGTCTCTCCATCCAGCAGTGGCTGAATTGATCGAAATATGGGATGGTCTTTTGAAGACAATATCCAAGTGGTATAACATGCAGTAGTGGAGCTAGGATCTTCAAAATGCTGCTGCACGTGCTTTGAATGACAACCCATTCTGAATCTCACAGCCAGGATTTACATATTCAGAAATCAGGGTATGGAAATGGGAATGGTACCATGCAACATTACCCTTGGTGATCCACTAGCAAACATTTGCTTTCTGTTTCTGTGGCCATATGCTCGGCAGGCTTTAAAGATTTAGTTGCACATGGAAGAAGGCTTCTCCAAGGAAAGACAGGGATGATCCTACTAAACTGGAAGCTGATATTACTCCTTGGTCATTTTAGTATCTTCATGCCTCTGAAGAAACAAGGGAGTTATACTGTTGTCAGGGATGATTAACTATCAAGGAGAAATTGGAGTATAACTTCACATTGGAGCAAAGAATAGATGAGGAATGCACCAGATTCCTGGGATGCCTCTTGTATTTCCACACCTTGCTGTTCAAGTCAGTGGGTGAACATTACATCCCATTCTGGGAAGAATGACAAATGGCACTGAACCTACAGGAATGAAGGTGCAGGTCACACTCCAGGGAATGGACCAAGACGTGCTGTGGTGACTGGGGAAGGCCAAGGGAATATAGAATGAGGGGTATCATATAGTTATGAATACCAGATATGACTGGGCTACAAGTAAGGATTATTGTAAAAGTTCTGATTCCAATGTCAATAGACATAATATTAGACTGTTTGTTGCTGCTTAAGTATTGTTGAATCTGTTACAATTCAGTTGTGCAAAGTTAAGTGTTACCATCACCTAAAGAAGAGCTGCCTTCTATTTCAGGGAGGGAAGTAGTGTATGTTCATTTGTTCACACAGTAGCTGTACCATGTTAGGCATGATTATGACCTTGTCTTTGGATCAGAGACTATGCTTTAAAGGAACATGTGGCTGTCATATCTCCCAGTGGTGGGTTGTGATGGCTGATTGTGTCATTTGAAGCAATACCCATCTGAATTAGCTCAACCTAGTTCTGGGTGGATTGTCAAGGTCCTTCAGTAACATTTCTTTAGGGGTCCATTAGAGGGTGATATGTTGAGATAACATTTGTATGGTAAAGATGAGCTGCATCTGGCTCCTCATGCAATGAAAAAAGAGGCCCAGTGTTTAATGGGCCTTTTTGGATTTGAGGCAATGTATTTATCACTTATGTATTTTATTGCAGCACATTTACTGAGTAAAACAAGATTTTTGAGTGGAGACCAGAACAAGACAAGACTCTGAAACTCATCCAGGCTGCTGTGCAGTCTGCTGTCCACAGGGGCCTCATGATTCAGCAGATCCAACTGTACTTGAAGGGTCACTGGCAGGTAGAAATGCTCTTTGGTGTCTCTGGAAGACTCCCATAAATGAATTGCATGGCAACGTGTATGATTTTGGAGGAAGACTCTGCCATCACCTGCAGACAAATGCACTTTGTAAAACAGGTCTTGGCTTGGTACTAGAATCTTGGCCAGGGGACATTAGGGTACCATGAAACCTGAATTTGCCTGTCATTAGCAGGGTGTTACCTGATGTACTGAGTCCTAAGATCAGACTTGCACAGCCATTGTCAACAGCGGAAATGGTATCTGTGTGATTAAACCCCAGCAGGTCCAGAGGATTCAATAGTTACATGAAGTCCAGATCCCATGGATCTTGCTCTTGCAACATTGCGTTTGTTTCCCAGAATGCTCCTGTAGCCTCTTGAGGTGCACCATAAGATCAACTGTCCAAGGAAAAGACTAGGACCTGGTTTATCGATGATTTCTGTGTTTTGCAGGCACCACCTGCATGTGGACAGCTCTAGCATTACTGCCTCTTTCCAGGACATCCCTGAAGGACTGTGGTCAAGGAAAAATGTGCACAGTGGGCAGAACTTTGGGCAGTGCAGTTGATCTTACATTTTTCCTGGAAACAGAAATGGGCCAGATACATGACTGTGTTATCAATTCATAGGTGATAGCCAATGGTCTGGCTGAATGGAATGTGCCTGAGAAATGGGAGAAATTTGAGGAAGAGGGTTGTGGATAGACCTTTCCATACGGGCAAAGGGTGTAAAATTACTCGTATTCAACATACACATGCACAAAAAGTGACCTCTGAAGAAGACAACTATAACAAGTGGATAAGATGATCTGTTCTGTAGATAGTGGCCAATCTTTCTTCAGTTATCCCTGTCATTGCCGAGTGGGATCATGAAAAGTGTGGCCAGAGTGGCAGGGATGGACCTTATACATGGGCTCAACAACAGGGACTCCCATTGACTGCTGCTGACTGGATACAGCCACTTAATATGCCAGCAGTGGAGACCAACAATGAGTTCCTCATATGCTACCTTTCCCTGAGGTGATCACCAAATGACCTGGTGGCAGGTTGATTGTTGGATCCCTTCTGTCATAGAAATCACTGTACTTTGTCCTTATTGGCAATAACTAATTCTAGATATGGGTGTGGCTTCCCTGCACATAATGCTTCTTCCCAAGGTAAATATGTGGGCCCATGAACTGCCTCAGCCGCCATTCTGGAATTGCAAACATTGCCCCTGATCCAGGAATATATTTTATGGCTGATGAAGTGAAGGGGTTGGCTCATGCTCAAGTAATTCACTGGCCTTTGTATGCATCTCTGAATCCAAAAGTGGATAAATTGATAGAAATGTGGATGGTCTTTTGAGGACACAATCAAAGGCACCACTATGTGGTATACCTTGCAGGGGTGGAGCTAAGTTCAAAAGGCTGTATGTGCTTTGAATAACAATCCATTCTGGATCCCATAGCCAGAATTTATGGGTCCAGAAATTGGGGGTTGGAAATGGGAATGGTACAATTCACCATTACCCTCTGATTCACTAGCAAGTATTTGCTGTCTGTTCCTGTGGCCTTATGCTCAGTTAGCTTTAATGTTTTAGTTTCAGAGGGAAGGTGGTTTCTCCAAGGAAAGACAGCAATGATCCCATTCAACTGAAGCTGATATTTCTCTGTGGTCATTTTATTCTCTTCATACCTCTGAGGAAACAAGGGAGTCACATTATTGGCAGGGATGACTAACTATCAAGGGAATATTGGAGTATAACTTCACATTGGAGAAAAGAATAGATGTGGACTGGAACAGACTCCTTGGGATGCCTCCAGTATTTCCACACCCTTTTATTAAAGTCAATAGGTAAGTACTACAATACAATCTGGGCACAATGAAAAATGGCACCAAACTTAAGGAAAAAAGGTACAGTTCACCCCACCAGGGAATGGACCCAACATGTGCTGTGGTGACTGGGGAAGGCCAAGGCACTATAGAATGTATAGTAGTAAAATATAGTTCTAAATCCCAGCTATGACTCGGCTACAAATGAGGGTTTTAAATGTAACAGTTCTATAATTCCAGCATTGATAGACATAATATTGGACTTAATATTGCTGCTTAAGTATTGCTAAACCTATGTTACACTTCAGTTGTGCAATGTAAAGAATAAGCATCACTCGAAGAGCTGCCTTCTGTTCTAGGGAGGGAGGTAGTATATTTTCATTTATTCACACAATAGCCGTACCATGTTAGGCATGA
Organism: Cavia porcellus; assembly: GCF_034190915.1. NCBI lineage: Eukaryota > Metazoa > Chordata > Mammalia > Rodentia > Caviidae > Cavia > Cavia porcellus. Next base: position 68,544,225 of record NW_026947501.1, on the reverse strand, counting down.
TTATGAACTTGGCTTTGTATCGGAGGCTATGGTTTAAAGAAACATGTGGTTGTCACATCTGCCAGTGGGGGATTGTGATGATTCATTGTGTTACTTGAAGCAATACCCATCTAAATTGGCTCAGCAAAGTTCTGGGCAGGATTGTTACCAGAATGGTGTGAAAGAAATGCAAAGACTGGCTTCTCTGTTTCCTTCGGAGAAGCCCGTCTTCTCCTTTACCTTCTAGGTCTTCTGGCTTGAGGGCAGAACCTTCTACTTTCAATGTTCTTCCTTCATCTCCAGATACAGACTTACCTGGCCACTCTAGTGAGCTCCAAGCATTTACTAGCTCCTTGAGGTTCCCAGTGTACTGACAGAAGTTTTTAGAACCTTCCACACCTGACTGTGTGGTTTACCATTGCAAGACAAACTGTAAGTTTTTATCTATAGTTATACCTGGTGTATTTATCTAACTCCAGACTGATAGTGCATCTATCTACTCATCACTAGGCTTTTTGATAGTGCATCTACTCATCACTAGGCTTTTTGACCCATTTCCTGAGGTCATGCCTTTTGTCCCTGCATTGGATCTTTTATGCCTGAAGATTGTGTAATTTGGAGAAATGTTGCTCTGGAGATCCTTGAATTTGAATTGAGGCTCTGGGGCCAGGCTTCAAGGATAAGTCTACCTGGGAGTTAATTCAGGGAGCACAGAAGGGGACTGAGAATTGATAGGGTGAGATGATCTATCACTGGGCTCACAGCAGTAGGAGAGGCTGACAGCAACTGGGCTTCATGGGGACTTGGTACATATAGAGTAATGTAGTTTTCACAAGGGAAATTATTTCATGCAGGACACATAATTTACAGGATTATTTTATAATACTCACCCAAAGAGTCAAATGCAATTTTACAAAACAGATCTGTCTAGGGGCTAGTGATCCAAAGACCCCAGCTAACAGCCTGGATCTCAGAGCAATGCTGTACCACTTGCATCTAGCTGGAGCATTAGAGCCCAAGACAATGCCCTGTGCATGTTTGTATCAAGGATCATAGATGGGAAACCCAAACGTCAGTGGTAATAGTTAGAATGGGCCAGGGGGATGAAAGATCTGTGGCACCAGGCTAAATTAAATGTTTTGCACTGGAACCAGGAAGTGATGTTCAAGGTAAGAAACAGAGCTTCTCTTAAAAAAAAAAAAAGAAAAACCACACCCACTGTACAGGAAAGTGAGGTCCTGGGCTCCTCCGACAATGAGAACAGCCGAGTTCACATAAAAAAAAAACCTGCTTGATGAGCTTTTCCAGGAAATCAGCATACCATCTTCCCCTCCAGTTCTCTTCATGCTATTGGCCACAGTCATGCAGGCCTTCCACACCTAGCACCATGAAGGGTCAGTTAATCTGTTACAAGGTGACTATTGGGGTCTGACCTAGATCTCCAGTCTTATAAATGAATGCATGCCAAAGACTTAAGTAAATCATACTAGTTGTTTGATTTATGGAGGTTTAGAAATTCTTGATGTAGCTTTCTTGATGATTTAGGTGTCACAAGGGGTAAGAAAAAGAGCTTCTCTGAACCCCCTATGTTTATTAGGTCTAAATAGAGCAAATTCACCGAGGAAAATGACAGGAAATGAGCAGTGCCTTGGGAGTCACTTCAAAGACTTCTACAACTAGTAAATTATGCCAGTTGAGAACTGTCAAACCTCCAGGATGATCTTTATGGTGGGAGTGAGATGCCTGAAGCTGCAGGCTCTATCTACTTAGTGTTGGAGCCCAAGGTGTCTTCAGGTGTGGCCTTATCTTCCAGTTGAGGTATCTCTGGCACTACAAGCCTGTCAGGGCCAGAAATTCTTAGAAGCTCCCTTACTATGAATCTGCTCCCTTCATCAGGCAGGGGGCCTAGGACAGAGTCACAGATAAATATAGAAAGCCAATTAGTTAATTTTAGATCCTACTCAGATCCACCTCACTGTGGTTTCCAAAAGTTGACCATTAGTCATCTGATGCCTAAACATCCCTCCTTATGTGGGGGTTAGCTTGACTATCTGTAATTCCCAATTTTTTGGAGTTTGTTCTGACTTAGCAATTCCTGGCCTGCAGCCCTTACTATTACTATGGTCCTTACTGAAAGACGAGGATCCAGAGGATGGTGATGAATACAAAGGCAGTCTCCTAAGGGGACTGGCCAGCTAAGTATCTCAGCATGGGTAAGGGCTTTCATGAAGTGCTCTTGGATGTGCTTGGCTTTCACTTTGCTCTCTGCTTTAAAGTGTTTGTGTCCTCATCAGCTCAACCCCTCTGGGCATCAACCTCAACCATGCTTTGACGTTTGCCTGTTTCCAATCCTTGTTCGTCTTGTGGGGATACTTCTCAAACCTGGGTAATTAAATGAATATGGGTGAGATTTCTAAATGCATAACTCCTAGGCTGGTGTTTCATCCTCACTTTTATCCTGCGGAAAGTTTTACTGCACTTGTTCAACCTGGGCTACTTTCACTCTGAGCTTGGATCTAGACTTTCATGTGCATGGTTCTTGCATCTCGGCACTCAGCTTTCTTTGTGGCTTATTTGGGTGTTGAAGGGATGCTTCCTGGCAGAACTCCCACGGTGCTAGAGTTGAACACAGGGCTGACATCCAGTGGAAAGTGTGTGAGCTGTTTGCTTTCAATGTTCCAGAACTGGTTGTGGGTTGGAGTCTGTCACCACAATTCCTTGAAAAAACTTGCCATACTTTCATCCTTGTCTGATTTTCTTGTTCCACATGTGTCTGCATGTGATTCACTCCCAAGCCTGAGTGTGTGGAGTAGCTCTATCTAGTTTTCTTCTCACAGAACTGTTATTTTCTGCATTTACCTTTCTACATTCCTTTTAGAGTGCATACGGTAGGAGATGTTTATTGTGCTCCTGGATTCCTATAGTCCTTTGCTATATATCTAAAACTGAAGGAGCCGATTACTTCAGCGCTTTTGTTAGCAAAAACTGCTTTTCCTTCCATTTCTCTAGGATCATTTGAGTATAAAACTGTTTTCCCCAGGAGTTCTTAAATGTGTGCATATTTGAGTTCACAGGCTAACAAGTTGATTGCATGGATGAATGCAGCTCAGAAGTGTACAGCTTTCTCTAGTCTTTGGCATACTTGTACAGAAAGGCAGTTGTAAATGCAGAATGTACAATTGCATTTTGGATCCAGAATTGGATCTTGCTCAAGAAGACTGTGGTCACTGGTTTGTCAGTGTGTCTTGTCTAGAACCAGGTACTTGAGGGCTAGTCACCTGCTTTTCCTTTAAGATGTTTTTCTAGGTTGACTGACCAGGACTTTGTTTTGGACATGAAATTCTCAGCCATTTTGGCAACCTTCTCTGTGATGTCAACTATAGCATGATGACTGTTCTTCATGTACATTTTGAATGGAATCTATAGAGGACTTTTTCCTTGGTGAAGCAACCTGTCACACTCTAGGTCCTTAACTGGTTTAAAAACAATGGATTGAATGTCACTGGAGGGGTGGATTCATGGTCTGCTTAAACTTCTCTGCTATAATGGGCAATGTAAACTCTAACTCTTAGTTCAAATTTTGAAAATTGTGATGCAGTATATGGGCTTTTAACGCTGCACTTTTTGTAGAGGAGAGTAGCTCACCAAAGTTAGAAATAGAGGGACATTGAAAAGCAGGGCTGTAGCCCAATTTTCACAATTTTTTGTTAGATCTTTTTGAATTTGCTTAAGGACTGTGGGTCTGGCTATAAGAGACTCCTCTATCTAGGACTTGAGGATGATCCCCTGATGATAGGATTTTATGTTAGGGTAGGAGCCGGTCACAAAGGAAGTTCATGCTTGGCAACAGAGGAAGATCCTGCTTGGTTGGTTGAATCTTAGACCACTTGGAAGTGGAGTCCAAAGGGTTTAAGTCAGAGTTCATGACTGGTGCACCATAGAAGTACATAGGCTTTCCATAGTCATAGAGTATGCCATAGTCATAGAGTATGGGCAACCTGATGTTGCCCAGACTTCATCAGGTTTAAGGGTCTCAAAGCTCAGATGCTACTTGTCTTGAAGATTTAGAACCTTCTGTGTGACTAGTCTAAGTCGTGATCATTGGGAGTGTATTAGTCTGGTGGGATACTTGAAGAATTGACTCTTCAAGGCGCAAGGTACTAGTACAAAAGTGAATAGTTCATTGATCCAGAGATGATGTCCAGAGTTTTTGATCCTGCCTTCGCTCATGAAGGCTCCTTGACTATAGGAGCTATGCTTTGTGAAATTGTGAACACTGCTTTCAGGTTGTGTGGGAGTGGTGACGGTGATGCACAGTATCTGAGGCCCTTCAAGATATAAAATGTGATCAGTGTACAACCCTAGTTTATGTAAATTGTGTTTCCCTAAGACGTACCTTTTCATTCTAGCACAGTTGGGTTGGTCAGGTGGTTTACTTGCAGTTCTATTGAATCTCTGGAGAGTTGAGGCCCTAGCTAATCCAGACAAATACTGCTGGATATTGGTGATGTGCACTGATAAGTGTTGCAACGGAGTTCTCCGCTCATAGCACACCCAGATTAGCATATTTTGGTGCTCAGATCTGAAGAGATTTGAGTGGCAACAAAAAATCTCCAAAGACAAACCTACTCAAATTGATGGAGAGGGCATCAATCTCTCACCTAGATCTATCAAACAGAAATGTAAAAAGAACAGAATCCTGCAGATAAGACTGTCATGCTACAGTGCTCTCTATGGAATGAGAGACCCTGCATCCAAGTGCTCAGGTCTTTCACTGGTATCCATCAGGGAGGTGGGCAGGGGTCGTAGCATGGTGCTAGGGGAGAGAAACTTTTACAGGAATTGGCTTTAAGGAGAAAGGGCAATTTTGTACCAGGCAGAGGCCCTTCTATTACCACTGCAACAGACAGCTTGATGTTATGCCAGTGTATGACACTTTGAGTGCCAGGGAGGTACCACTCATTTTGAGCTCCATGGCCTCAGCTGAGATGTTATTTCATGTGTTAGCCATGGAATTTCACAGGCTGTTACTTGAACCTCCATTCCAGCCATCAGCAGGAATGGGTGTGGGTGTGGGTTATTCTCATCTGAGTGCTGCAATGAGATGCCCTGGTGTCCTCAGTCTATCATATTCTTTTTGTGTCTGGGAAGGGAGCATGTAGCCCTCTCTGTGTCTCTCAGTGAATAGTGGTGAAGTAAAGGTCAGGGAAAGGAGGAGGCGCAAGGGGCTTTATGTCTCTGGGGAGCACAGTTTGTTAGTCTTCCACAAAAGCAGAGGACTAAATGTTGCTTGCATTTCTGTCTGGATATCTTTGGTAGAGATGATTGTTACCAGACAGGAGAGACCATGTCCAATGTGGTCAGGGTTGGCACACCTCTTTTGAGATTGCTGAGCTGTCTTAAAGGGTTTGATTAGATAGGATTGTAAAACCACCCTAGTCAACACTGTACTCTTCACACTTCAGGACTTCACCTGAGTTGAAAGGGAGCCAGAACCGTGATGGAGATACCACTGAGACATGGCAGGTAGTGCTCCAGTCCTCAAGGAGAACACCAGTGTGTGTCTTTTCTTCCTATGTCATGGTCCTCTTGCAGCAAGATGCAGGATTTGAGCCTGAGAAAGTTTCCTCAGTGTGTGTCAGTTTAGTACTCACATATTTTTCACTGAAGTTGATATACCACGTTGATCTGAATGTCTTCCTTCCTTCCAAAGTGCTAAGAGCTGTGTGATAGATCTTATGGCTCGGGGTCTCCTCTGCTTGTCTTTTATGAACAAGATGTATGATGCACTTTTTAACTGAGGTTGAGAATGCATATGAAATTCTGTTATAATAGTGTCTGAAAAACAGCAAAATGAATTTACTGTGGGATACAGAGAGCAAGCAGTTCTTTGTTCATAGTTGTGTCCAAACTGATTGGTTCATTTTTGAGGGAAAGACATGGGCACTGCATGGAATCTAGCAAGGCCCTCAAAACACTGCAGAACTCGCAGCATCCATGCTCTTAGCCTAGTGACTTGTCTTCATTGGGAAAGACAGTTTTCAGGGATTGCATTCCGTTCAATCTTGAGGAAACAGTTTTGATAGGGAGACTCTTATTGTAGTGACCAAAGGTGAAAGGGGAGGAAGAAGTTGGGGGGGGGGTCATGGCGCTTCACCCTCATTTTATCTCCTCCCAAAGGTGCACTAGCTGTGAAATAGTTCCCTATAGCTAAAGGACAAAGAACTCATGGGCCAGGCTCCATGCAGAGAATGTTTCAGGGGTTAGGACAGAGCCCTGGATATGGGCACACTTAAAATATTTCCCCCATAGGGACTGTTGTCAGAACTAGGAAAATTGCAATTGACCATAATGGCATCCCAATGTCAGGACAAATAGCAGCACGTAATCACCAAAGGCAGGGTGTGTGTACTGTAATGGACAGCAGAAGGAGAAAAATGATCAGAATGGTCTGATGTGTGCACACCTATATGGCTTTGGCTGATCAGCCTTGGTGTTGCCAAGAGTGAAGTAGTTGGGGAGTCTACAAAGCTTTCACTAGGTTTCTATGCTGAAACAATTTTAGGGCAAATAAACAGAAACCTATTTCAAATGATCATAACAGAGATACAGCCATTCAAAGTATTCCCAGATTCAATCCAGCTTGCAAACCTAGCAAGGGGAGGCCAGCTACCCATGGGAGAATACCATGGTGCACCAAGTTTCTTATCCCATCCTTCCTCAAAGGGACCTATGGCCATTTTTGTTCAAGACTGTACACTAGGGAAGTGAAATGCTCAGACATTTGAGGGACCTGGAGCATGGTTATGAACTGACACTGATACCAGGGCATCTGACACTGATACCTTGGCAGCCTTTTGAAATGGCATTGTGTTCATTTATTTAAGAGTTAGGGACCTACGAATGTCAAGGATCACTAGAGTTTCAGCTAAGATTTGACTAACGGTTATCTAGTGCATGCTCAAACCCATTCTGAATTCATTTCCTCTGGAGCAGAATACATGATGGGGATAGAGTTGATACTTGGCCAAGTCCTCACATTGGCTGCTGTGGTGTAAGGGCTATTATGATTGAAAAGACCAAATGGAAGTCATTAGTCTACATAGTCTAAATCAAAACCAGTGTTGCATTCCTGGTGGAATTGCAGAAATTTGTGCTCCTAATATGGACTTGAGTGATGTGTGGGTGGGTAACCCCGCATCTCCATTTAATCCTTTCATTTGGCCCATGCAACAGACAGATGGGTCTTGAAGAGAGACAGGGCATTTGTCAACTGAATCAAGTGATGACTTCAGTTACAGCTGCTGTGTCAGATGTGGCTTTGTTGCATTAGCAGATTAACTCATGTCCTGGTACTAGTGTATAGCTATCGATTTCGCCAACTCCATCTTTTCCATAGCTTTCCAGAAGGCCCATCTGAAACATTTCACTTGTGACTGGCAAGGCAGCAATGCGCCTTTATTGTGCTACCTCAGTGTTAAGAGAGCACACAACTTGGTTGACTGGGACCTTGATCACCTTTCTCTTATAAGATAGCACATGGGTCCATTATACAGATTGATGTTGTGCTGATTGGGCCAAGTGATCAAAAGGTAGCAGCCATGCTTTATTTGTTAACCATTTTAGACCCAGTGGGTGGGAAGTACAAATTGCAAGTTCTTTCAGTGAAACTTCTAGGAGTGCAGGAGTGGAGTGTGTAGAGATAACCTTTGTATGGTAAAGATGAGCTTGCATCTACAGCTACAACGCAAAAAAAGATGCCCAGTGTTTAATGGGCCTGTTTGGATTTGAGGCAACACATTTCTTTTAGGTATCTTACTGCAGCCCATTTACAGAGGAAAACAGTTTTTTTGAGTGGAGACTAGGACAAGATAAGGCACTAAAACTCATCCAGGCTGCTATGCAATCTCTCTGCCGAAGTCCCATGATGCAGCAGATCCAACTGTACTTGAAGGGTCACTTGCAGGTAGAAATGCTCTTTGGTGTCTCTGGAAGGCTCCCATAAATGAATTGCATGGGAACCTATATGATTTTGGAGTAAGGCTCTAACCATCATCTGCAGTCAAATGCACTCTTCAAAAGGGCTTGGCTTGGTACTAGAAGCTTGGCCAAGGGATATCAGGGTACCATGCAACTTGAACTGCCTGTCATTAGGTGGATGTTATCTGATCCTACTGAGTCCTAAGGTCAGACTTGAACTGCCATAGTCTGGCATCAGTGGAAATGTTATGTATGTGATTTAGCCCCAGCAGCTCCACAGAATTCAGTAGTTACATGAATTCATCCAGATGCTATGGCTCTTGGTCTTGCTCCATTTCCTTTTCTTTCCAGCGTGCTCCTGTGGTGTTCCATAAGATTAGCTGTCCAAGGAGAAGACCAGAACCTGGTTTATGCATGATTCTGTGTTTTGTACACAGCTACTACAAGTAGACAGCTGTAGCATTATTGCTTCCTTCCAGAACATCCCTGAAGGACAGTGATGAAGGGGAAAATGTCCACATTGGGCAGAACTGTGGGTAGTGCAGTTGATCTTAAATTTTTCCTGGAAGGAAAATGGCCAGATGTACAACTGTGTATCAATTCATAGGCTATAGCCAGTGGTCTGGCTGAATGCAATGTGCCTGAGAAATGGGAGAAATTTGAGGAAGAGGGTTGTGGATAGACCTTTCCATATGGGCAAAGGATGTAAAATTATTTGTATGCTATGTACACACTCACAAAATGTGACCCCTGCAGAAGACAACTCTACCAAGTGGATAGGGTGATCTGCTCTGTAGATAGTGGCGAATATTTCTTCAAATATCCCTATCATTGCCAAATGGGCTCATGAAAAGTGTGGCCAGGGTGGCAGGGATGGAGCTTATGCATGGGTTCAACAACAGGGACTCCCATTGACTGAGGCTGAGCTGGCTACAGCCACTGGTGAGTGCTCAATATGCCAGCAGTGGAGACCAACACTGAGTCCCTGATATGCCACTTTTCCTGGCAGTGATCAACCTATGACCTGGTGGCAGGTTGGTTGTTGGATCGCTCTGTCATAAAAAGGTACTGTACTTTGTCCTTACTGACACAAGTTAATTCTAGATAGTTTTGGCTTCCCTGCACTTAATGCTTCTGCTCAAAGTAAATCTGTGGGCCCATAGAAAACCTCAGCTGCCATCCTGGAATTGCAAACATTGCCTCTGATCCAGGAACACATTTTATGGCTGAAGTGAGGTAATGGGCTTGTGTTTACAGAATTCATTGGCTTTTGCCTGTATCTCTCTGTCCAGAAGTGACTGAATTAATAGAAATGTGGGATGGTTTTCTGAAGACATGAAGTCATAGCTGTGTGGTATAATACACATGGCTGGAGCTAGGTTCTTTAAATGGTTGTATGTGCTTTGAAAGATAATATACTCTAGATCCCATAGCTAGGATTTATGGGTCCAGAAATTGGGGGATGCAAATGGGAATAGTACCACTTGCTATTACCCTTGGCAATTCATTACCATATATTTCCTTACTGTTCCTGTGGCCTCATGCTTGGCAAGCTTTAAAGATTTAGTTTTAGTGGGAAGGAGGCTTCTCCAAGGAAAGACAGCAATGATCCATTAAACTGGAAGCTGATATTTCCTTTGGTCATTTTAGTTTCTTCATGCCTCTGAGGAAACAAGGGAGTCCCACTGTTGGCAGGGATGAGTAACTGATTAACTATCAAAGGGTAATTGAAGTATAACTGCACATTGAGGCAAGGAATAGATGTGGAGAGCAAGGATTCTTTGGGATGCCTCTTGTATTTCCACACTTTGTTCTTAAAGTCAGAGGGTAAGCATTACAACCCAATCTGGACATAATAAGTGGCGCCGAACCTATAGGAATGAAGGTACAGGTTATCCACCAGAGAATGAAATAAGACATGGTGTGGCGACTGGGGAAGGCAAGGGTAATAGAATATAGTTGTAAATTTGTAGCCATGACTGGACTACAAATGAGGTTTATTATTGTAATAGTTCTATAATGGTCTAATGTCAATAGACTTAATATTGGACCTAATATTGCAGCTTAAGTATTGTTTTTTTTTAAATTTTATTTAAAAGGAAAAAGAAAAAACAAAGCGGTGTAAGGGTACAAGTAATACAGAACTACAAAAAAAAGTAAGAAATCACCAGTTAAGGATTACATATTATCATCTTAGAGATAGTTGCTCAAATCAGTGTCAAAGCATACAAAGTGGGCATTCAAACAGTGAGACTGCAAACAGTTGTGTTCAATGATCCAACCAAGAACATTAATATGGTCAGCTATTTAACACCCCTGAACACACTTGCTGTTGTATCCCTTAGAGCTCTTTTTTTTTCCCTCTTTTACAACAAAATTTACACATTTTGGGTTTTATTACTCCTTAGTTCTTATTACTTTTTTTGGGGAGAGAATAAAGTCAAATATGGCAAAACAAAGCTGTCAGTCAAAACCAAGGATAGACATAGCACATGATGTAAAACAGAGTACAAGGTTATCAACAATGGTTATCAACAATGTTTCTTGTTTACTTAAAAAGAATTGTCTATCTCATTAGATATTATAAAGTTGAACAAAACAGAGAACAAGGCCAATAAAACTTAAGCATTGTAAGCATTACAGGACTTCCAAAGGAGACAATAGTCAAACCAGAATGGGCATCTTAGTGGAATCTTACTGCCTTCAAAGTAGTTGCCTATACCCTCAAACTTGATACTATCATACAGAATGGAACAGAGTCTAATCAGTCAAAACAAGATAGTGGGAGTATTACATAACTTCAAAACAAGTTAATAGGAAATCAAAAAAAGTTACTATTATATATCCTGCTAATTTTTAAAATTTTTCCCCTTAAAAAATACGAAATAACTAATTTTTTTAATGAATAAGGGAGAGATTGAGATAAAACAGGACATAACAATATAACAATACAGGTCAAAGCATGACTGTTTCAGCAACCTAGTGCTTCACCAAATAACCCGACTTAATAGTAGTTACCATAGTGTCTGTCTTTTTCCTTGAAATATTTGAATAAAACTTCATATACTATAGCTTCGAGTATTTCCATATCAAGAAGCCCAGAATAAAGCCTTTCCAATTAATAAGTGAAAACTTTATAGGGCTTCAAGGCCACATAATGGGGAATCATGATTACCACATATTTTTATATATATGAATCATTACATTAGGGAAACTATTCGGTATTCACACATGCGAGATTGATTCATTTCACTTATGAGTATGGTCTCAGGAGCTTAAGTATTGTTGAACCTATGATACATTCAAGTTGTGCAATGTTAAGAGAAGCATTACTCAGAAGTTACCTTCTATTCTAGGGAGGGAACTAGTGTATTTTCATTTGTTCACACAATAGCTGTACCATCTTATGCATGATTATGAACTTTGGATAAGCGATTATTGTTAAAGAAACGTGGATATCAAATCTCCCAGTGGTGGATTGTGACGGTTAATAGTGTCATTTGAGGCAATACCCATCTAAATTGGCTCCACATAGTTGTGGGCAGAATTTTCACCAGGCTGTTAATGAAGAGATGCAAAGGCTGGCTTCTGTTTCCTTTGGAGGAGCCCCATTCTTTACCTTTACCTTGGAGGTTGTCGGGCTTGAGTTCAGACCCTTCTACCTCCAATGCTCATCTCCACCTCCAGATACAGACTCACATGGGCCACTGTAGTATGAGCTCCAAGCACTTCCTGGGTTTTCTGTTTCCCACTGCACTGACACGTTTTTGATTCTTCCATACCTGACTGTGTGGTTCACCACTGTAAGACAAAGTTACAAGTTTTTAATCTATTGATAATTAGATAAAATCACTGGTGCGCTATAACTCCTGACTGAAACACTGTACCTACTGTTTGCTAGGCTTTTGCCCCATTTCCTGAGGTTGTGCCTCTTGCCCCTGCATTGGATATTTTAAGCCTGGAAATAGTGGAATTTGAAGCTATTTTGCTCTAGAATTCCTGAGCGTGAGGGCTCTGAGGTCAGGCTTCCAGGACAAGCCTCTCTGGGAGTGAATTCAGAAAGCGCAGAAGGGGACTGAGAATTGATAAGGTGAGATGATCTGTCACTCGGCTCACAGCAGTGGGAGAGGCTGACAGCAACTGGGCTTCACGGGGGACTTGGCATGGATAGAGTACTGTGGTCTTCACAGGGGAAAGTATTTCATATGGGACACATAACTTACAGGCTAGTTTTAAAATATTCACTCAAAGAGTCAACTGCAAGTTTGCACAACAGATCTGTCTAGTGATCCAAAGACTAGTGATCCAAAGACTCCACTTGAGAGCCTGGATCCCACAGCAATGTCTTACATGCATGTAGCTGGGAGAATTTGAGCCCAACACAATGCCCCATGCAAGTTGGTGTCAAAGATATTTGATGGGAGGGCCAAAGTCAAAGGCAGAAGCTAGAAAGAATGTGTCAGTGGGATGAAAGATCTGTGTCACCAGGCTAAATAAACATTTTGCAGTGGAAACAGGAAGGTGATGTTCAAATTAAGAACCAGAGCTATCCTGAAAAAAACCACACCTGTCTTACAGGACAGTGAGGTCCTGGGCTCCTCTGAGTAAGAATCGCTGAGTTCACATTAAAAAAAAAAATGCTTGATGAGCTTTTCCAGGAAAGCAGCACACTATATCTTTCCCTCTGGTTCTCTTCATGCTATTGGCAACAATCAGGCAGGGCTTCCTAGCACCATGAGGGTTCAGTTAATCTGTCACAAGGTGAATATTGGGGTCTGATCTAGATCCCCAGTCTTCCACATGAACGTATAGCAACCACTTAAGTAAATGATAGGAGTGGTATGATTTTAGAAAGGTTTCAAAACTCTTTCAGATTTTTTGACTGTTGCTCTATCAAGGACTATAAAAAAGAGCATCTCTGCATGGCCCATATTTATTAGGTCCAAAGAATGAGGCAGTTCACTGAGGATAATGCCAGGAAATTAGGAGGTCCTTGGGAGTCACTTCAAAGACTTCTCCAAGTAGTGAATTATGCCAGTTTAGGAGAACTGACTAATCTACAGGATCATCTTTATGGTAGGAGTGAGAGCCTGCAGTTGCTGGCTCTATCTACTTAATGTTGGAGCCAAGGTGTCCTCAGTTGTGGCCTTATCTTCCCCTTTGAGGTATCTCTGGCACTACAGGCCTCTGCCAAGTCCAGCAATTCCTAGAGGCTCATTTACTGTGAATCTGCTCCCTTCATCTGGCAGGAGACCTAGGGCAGAGCCACAGATAAACATCGAAAGCCAATTACTTAATTTTAAATCCTGCTAGGATCTACTTTATTGTGGTCTTCAACATTTGAACATTGGTCAACTACATGCCCTTCCTTATTTGGGTTAGCTTGGTCATCTGTAATTCTCAAGTTTTTTGCAGTTTGCTCTGACATAGCAATTCCTGGCCTGCAGTCCTGTGGTCCTTCCTGAAACAAGTGTATCCAGAGGGTGGTGATACAACAGCAGTCTCCCAAGGAACTGCCCAGCTCTGTGCCTGTCTCAGCATGGGCGAGGGCTTTCATGAAGTGCTCTCAGGTGTGCTTGGCTTTCACTTTGCTCTCTGCCTTGAAGTGTTTGTCCTCATCAGCTCAACCCCTCGGGGCAGCAACCTAAATCCTGCTTTGACATTTGCCTGTTTCAAATCCTTGTTTTTCATGTGAGGATAATTCCCAGCCTGGGTATTTAAAGAGACCTGAGTGAGGTTTCTAAGTGCATAACTCCTAGGGTGGAATTGTCATTCACTTTTACTTGAGGAAAGTTTCACTGGCCGTGTGAAACATGGGCTATTTTCATTCTGGACTTGGATGTAGACTTTCATCTGCATGATTCTGGACTCCCAGCACTCAGCTTTCTCTGTGGCTTATTTGGGTGTTGAAGGAATAGTTCCTGGCAGAACTCCCATGGTGCTGGAGTTGAAAACAGGGCTGACCTCGAGTGGAAAGTGCTGTCAACTGTTTGCTTTCAATGTTCCAGAACTACTTATGGATTGGAGTCTGTCACCACAATTCCTTGAAAGAGCCTGTGCCATACTTTGATACTTGTCTGATTCTCTTGTTCCATTTCTGTCTGTGTGCGATTCACTCCCAAGCCTGAGAGTGTGGAGTAGCTCTAGTTTTCTTCCCACAGAACTGTTAAGCTATTTACTGCATTTACCCTCCTATATTTCTTTTAATGTGTGCATAGCGGGAGATGTTTATTGTGCTCCTGTATTCCTGAAGTCCTTTTCTATATATCTAAAACTGAAAGGAGCTGATGACTGCAGCTATTTTGCTAACAAAAACTGCTTTTCCTTCAATTTATTATCATATGAGTATAAAACTATGACGTCCTCACGGAGTTCTTAAATGTCTGCCTATTGGAGTTCACAGGCTAACAAGTTGATTGCATGGATGAATGCAGTTTGCAAACATACAGCTTTCTCTAGTCTTTAGCATAGTGATGCACAAAGGCAGTTGTAAATGCAGAAAGTACAAATCACATTTGGGGATCCAGAAATGTGCTACTCAAAAGATCATGGTCACTGTTTTGTCAGTGTGCTTTGTCTAGTACCAGCTGCTTGAGGACTAGTCACCTGCTTTCCCTTTAACATGTTTCCGTAGGGTGGTAGATAGGAACTTTGGATTTGATAGGAAATTCTCAGTCATTTTGGCAATCTTCTCTGGGATGCCATCTATAACATGATGACTGTCCATCATGTAAATTTTGCATGCAATCTACAGAGGACTTTTTCCTTGGTGGAACATGGTGTCACGCTCTCAGTCCTTACCTGGTTAAACAATGGATTTAAGGTTACTGGAGGATGAATTCTTGGAAGCTTAATCTTCTCTGCAATAAAGGGCAATGTAAATGTGAAATATTCAACTTATGAAATTTGTGCAGCATTAAAAGCTCATATGTTGCATCACTTGATGCAGCTCTGTCAGTTTTTTTTTTTTTTACAAACTGGTGGAGCCTGTTTCATCAGTGAGACAGTTTCATCAGTGTTTAGCACAAGATGTGTATGTAGTAAGTTCAAAGGTGATGCTTCCTTTATATAATTTTCTTCCTTCCTGCAAAAGAACTAAGAGCTATTTGACAGCTGTTAAGGTTCAGTGTCTCCTCTGCTTGTGTCTCTGAAAAATTTTTTGATGGTCTTTTTAACTGAGGTTAATATATCTGAAATTATGGTACAATGTGGTATCTGAAAAACATAGGAAAAAGGGAATTTACCATGGGAAACAGATAGTAAACATGGTTCTTTGTCCATAAGTATACACAAAACTGGTGGGTTCATTTTCTGGGGAAAGACACGGGAGCTGCATGTAATGTAGCAAGGTCCTTAATACAAAGCTCAGTTCCCAGAGTCCATGGTCTTAGCCTATGGGCTTGTGTTTATGGGCGCAGACTGTTTTCAGGTGCTGCATCCCATTCAACCTTGGACCAATTTTTGATAGGGAGACTCTTCCTGTAGTGACTACAGGTGAAAGGGGAGGAAGAAGTGGAAGGGGCCACAGCTGTTCACCCTCATATTTATCTTCACCCAAGAGTGCACTAGATGTACAATATTTCCCTGTTGCCTCTAAAGGACTGAGAACGTCATGCCAAACTCCATGCAGAGAAAGTGTCAGGGGTTATAAGAGAGCCCTGGGTATGGGCATATTTAAAATGTTCCCACTTTTGTGTGTTTGACATGCCCTTCGGGGAGATACAGGAGTTATGTCTGATACCATTTTGTAACACATGAGAAAGTAATAGGGTCCTTGGGTGCCACTTGCAGAAAGACTGATAGGAATACCAAACTGGAGGGGAGAATGGTAATTTATGACAGGACACAGATAAATTTTGAGAGACTAGAGGGCTCTTTCCTCTAGTGGAAAACATCCCCAAGCAACCGACTCACCTCACTTCAGTTTAAGGAATGAGGTGGATTTTCTGGTATCCTGCTGTGCAAAGTCTACACAGGTATTCCTCTCCATGGGATTTTGGCTGTTGAGTACTTTCTGGAAATTGCAACAGGCCTGTATGCTGGCCCCTCCGCATCTTCAGTGAAGGTCAACTGGACCTCAATCCCTAGGACAAATCCCTCACCCCTCCCAGACATTTCATGCTATCTCTAAGGCCAGAGTTACGATCTTTTAAATTAAACTTATTTGAAAACAAAACAAAAAACAATAGAAATAATACAGAATTTTTAAAAAAGTCAACAGTAGTTAATGTATATTACCTTAGAAATATTTGTTCAGGTTACAAGATCAAGGCATAAAAAATGATCGAACTATCAATGACAGCATGAGCTTTATGACCAGAATTATTACTATTGTCTTGCACACACATGCATAGACTTATGTGTAGAACTACATATAATCTGTTCTTTCATTTCTTCTTTCTCCTATCCTAGTTGTTCTTTGAGCACTTTCTTTCCCTTTCAGTATTATAATATATATTGTACATTTTGATCTTATGACTCTATTTTTTACACCTGGGAGGCAATGCAGTACTTAGAAGTGTGAGTGATTTTTTTTCACTTATGAGTATAGTCTTAAGTTGCCTCCATTTACCTAGAAAAGCCTCAAGGTTATCATTTTATGGTATTTTTATACAATGGAGTGTATTACTCAGATTATGATCTTGAAGTAGAGGGTTGTTTGACTTCAGTGGAGCCTGAGCCCTGAGATGGGGCACTGCTCTATGTTGGAGTGGAAAATGCACATTTGTGCCCTTGTGGCTTTGGAGTCTGATTCTCCTCTGCAGCTCCTGTTCACTCTAGAAGTCGAGGAGATGCGGTCAGGTGATTGTGCTTTAGAGTCAGGAACATGCAGCAGCCAGAAACATCTTCCAGCTGAATTTAGAAGTGCTATTGACATGAGCTGTCCATTTGTCAGTCGTCCCTTACCATTTGCCTTAAAAACCTTGAGGCGTGACAGTGAGATGGGTGGGTGCTCTGTGGCCACACATGAGAAACCTAAGAGGCAACGTCTGGCTTGGATACTCCCAGCTCTAAGGACCTGAAACTGTGAGATGATGCATGTTTGTGAAATGATGTGGCATTTCTTACCTGTGTTAATTGTGCCCATCCATATGGCATTCTGTTCTTTTTAGGACTAGAAAGCCTTTTTTAG
The DNA here is from genome assembly GCF_034190915.1 of Cavia porcellus. Lineage (NCBI taxonomy): Eukaryota > Metazoa > Chordata > Mammalia > Rodentia > Caviidae > Cavia > Cavia porcellus. Next base: position 68,527,133 of record NW_026947501.1, on the reverse strand, counting down.
CCAGTGATTAGAAATCTTTGTTTTTCACTACTTCAGAGAGATGGGACAGACTTGGTTCATCTTGCTAGAGATTGTATAGCAGCTTTTTATTTTTAAAAGTGAACATATTTCCTGCATTCAAAACATCTGGATATAAGGCTGGCATATGTCCTTTTTAAGTGCTACATGATTTTTCAGGGTATAGTGTCTTGCAAAATAAGCATAATATGTCTGCAGATTAGGCGGTCATTGACAACATCTTTTTATTGCATCAGTTTCTTCAGATTTAAACGATGGTCCACTAAAGTGTGAACCTGAAACACCATGATAGAATATTGAGTTAATTGTGTTCTTGGAGAGTCTTTGGTTGTCCCAAGTATTTTCCATGTCCTATTTATAGGTGGACTCTCCCACGTCATATTTAATACTTCCCTGAACAGTTAAAAAGTGGAGAGAGATTCCCCAACCTTGCAAGTATAAATTTCTCTGGCAGTTCTATTTCATGTAGAGGATGTCCAGTTGAGATAAATTGTAGTTTCTTTTCTAGTTGCTCTAAGCATAACTGCATTAGTCACTTTTCTATAGTTGGGACAAAATACCTAACACCTGCAACATGGAGGAGAAAATTCAGCTCAGAATTTCAGAAGGCCCAGTCCATAGTCTGCTGGGTGCAGGACCGCCATGGCGTGATGGAGAGAAGCTACCCAAGTCATGGCAATGAGTCAGCACACAGACCCAGACTGAGATGCACCTTTTAGTAACATGCTGCTAGGATGCATGTCTTGCTACATGCCCACTTCCTAAAAGTGGATCAATGAACTCATGGCTGCATGTGCTGAGTAGAGCAGTGAATATCTCCCATGAGTTAGTCACCTGAGAGCCCTACCTGTGAACACATGAGTCTTTGAGAGGTGTTGTAGGTAGAAACCATAGCATTCTATTGCTGGTTCCTCACTGGCTCCCAATGTCATCATTTTCTTGAGCTTGCCTTGCTCATGGAGGCTTGTACCTGTAGTGATACAAAATCATGAGATGACTCTCCCATATTTAAATAATGCAAGAAAATTTTGGGCATTTTCCTGAGGTTACTCCGATGGCACAGCTCTTCTATGGTTTCATTTGTCTTGCATTGTGATGAGGAAGTGAATGTGTGGAGCTAGGAATGGATTCAGCTGCTACTGTCCTCCACTGTTACCTGCTTTGTATGCTTTAAAAGCTACATTTTCAAATATGAGATTGAAATACTTTGACATTATAATTTGTGATCAATAAGAAATGTTATTGGATCAGACATACTGGACAGAAGCCATCTGCTCTGCCTTCCTGACACCTTGCCCATACTCAACTGAGGCTGCTTCCCAGGCTCCTGAGTTTGCTCAGCTCACTCTGCTTCCATTTGCCTGGGAGAATCTGGAGGATGGGTTTCCTCTCAGTTATTGGGGTTTTTTATTTTCCTGAAATACATTACCCGCATACATTTTTCTGGAGGAATGCCTATCACTTCAAAAACCAAAATTCATTCCCTTTTCTTTACTAGGTTCCGTGTCTTCAGGGGTTTGTTTTCTAGTTTTTGAGATCTCTTGTTCCCACCATAGCTCTTTCAGAAACTTGGCTCATAGATTTGTTGATTGTCAATGGTAGAAACACAATTGGAGGGTCCTAGAGAATTTAAACGGTGACAGAGACTCAATGTATAGAGGACTAGGCTGATGCTGATGCTAATTTTTAGCTATGTTTTCCATGTGGCTTATGTGAACACCTGATCTTCCCAAAGCCATGAAGCATTAAGGACTGAATGCAGGATGTTTGGACCAGTTTTCTCCCATAATATTTTGGGTGCCTTTGCTAGAGATAAGACTGTCTCAGGCTCAGGATTAGCCTGTCAGGCAATATTAGTTAGCTGCTCTTCTGAGAATGAGCCTAGTCCAAAACATGGGGCAGAAAGAATTCTACAACCATTTTTGGTCACCATAACTGCTGGGCATTCCTGACTTTAATGGGGAAAAAACCATGACCCAAAGCTCCTTTTATTAAACTATGACCCAGGAGTCTAGTGCATCTTCACGGTACACCACTGTCTCTGAAGCTCTGGGTTCCACAGAAGGCATCAGATGAATTGAGTCTGGACAGATTGCATCACAGAGTTGAAGGCTGTATTTGGAGCAATAGAGTGATGTGTTGAATCAAATTATTTCCTCACTGATTATCTTATCTCCCTTTCTCTGAAAAAGTGCTAACAGCTGCATGACAGCGTCTACTGTGGAACCTCTGATGTCTCATGGTGATTGCAGCTCCCTTTAGTGGAGACTGGACAGTTTTGAAGGGATATGTCTACAGCCAGGCAGCCTCCTAAAATTTTGCTAAAATGTCAATGCTTGGAAAGTGGATTTAAAGCAAAGAATGTGCAGTGGGATACGGGCAACGGTTATGAGACCCCTTCCTTCTCTGGAAAAGAATCCCTCAATCCGAAGAGCAGGTGTCCAAAACAGTTCCCATCTTGCCTGAATTCTTGGGGCTTCAATTCATAAGCCAGAGCTGTGGGATGATGTGGAAGCTGTGCTGGTCTTGCTTTTTAAAGGTTTATTCTTCTCACATTTGTCTTCTGGATGTGTACTTGCAGAGCTGGTTCCAGAGCCCAAGCCAGGGCTGGCATTATGGGAAAGCAGGGAAGATTCAGAACTGGTAGAAGTATCACTGTGTGCCTGGCTGTAGGGAGAAGTGCTCCACTTCTCGTAGCTATGCACACCAGCAACTCTTGGAAACAAGAGACGTTGTGGTCTGCTGGGAAGCATGAGGACTTGGCCAGCAGCTTTACCTCTCTGGGTGGAGGAAGTTGGGAAGTCTCTACTTAGCCACTCACTGGCTTTTCAGGGATGCTCTCCATCTTTGAGGCTTGTTTTATGGAAAAAATAGGTGTGATTCTATTTATACCTTAACTGGTAGAAAATGAAGACAGTCCTTTGGGAAGGTTTACAGTTACATATGTAGTTTCATTTATATATTTTTTCATAGAAAATCCAAGAACATTTCCTCCATAGAGGGTTTAATTTCTACTTTATGGTATTTATTGATTTGAACTTGAAATAAAACATGGTTACATGGGAATGCTAAGAGCACACTGTTACCCAGGCTTTCCAGGAAAGACAGGTACAAGCTTGTGCTTGGAAATCGAAGGGAAATATTTGAAAGTGGATGATGAAGGGAAATGAATAATAAATTTCTCCTGATTTATCAAATGACCACTAAGCTAGAAGCATGAGCAGGGCCATCACTTTCTATTCCAGGAGGAAATCTGAACTTTGAACTGGGTTGGCTTTAAATGCAGATATTGGCTGTGCTGAGCTGCTCTCAAGTTGCTCCAGAAAAGTGTTTCTCTTAAAATCCTCTTACAGAAGTCACTTGCATTCCTCGGCTGTGGCCTCCATGCTCACTCTAACTCAGCTCTGTTCATCTCAAACTCCTTTCTCTTCCACTTTCCCCCTCCATTGTCCCTAACTGTCCCTCTGTGGCAGCGGCCCGGCTCCCCCCTCCCCCCTCGATGATCCAACAGTCAGCTGATTAGCTGCCTCTTTTCACAATGTTCCCTAACCCCCCTTCAAAAATTTTATTAAAGTAAAATAGAAATTCATAAACAATAAGCTTAGAGCCCTGCATATTGTCATCTTCGAATAGTTACTCGTCACGTACAATATAGGCTTAAATTCTCCAACATTAGCACCAATCTCGATGTTAGCGTGAACTGTTCTCACTGAAGTGGGACTCTGATAGTATAGCTCACTTGCATTTTTATTTTTACCTTTCCAGTCCTAGTTGTTTTTGTAAATAATTTCTTCCCATTGCACAGTATTGTACATTTTAGACTTTACTCTTTCAATTTCTCACCCCAGGGAGACAACGTTCACACTTGAATCTGATTTATTTCACTTATGTGTATAGTTTCAAGTTGCAGCCATTTACCTGTAAGATTCAAGTTTCTTGTTTATGGCTTAGTAATACTCCATTGTATAAAATACCAAAGCTTATCCATTCCTTAGTAGTCTACCTTGACATGTGGTACTACACATTCATATTCTTACAATTGGGGAAAGGACATCTTGGGGCTCACTTACCTGCCTCCACCTAGTACCTTTGTGGAAGTACATCCTAGAGAGCCCAGGAGACAGGGATGATGAACAGAAACTGATGAGAAAAGCAGAGACTGAAGAGGGGTGGAATGGAACTGGTCACTTGGAGAAGCCCTGAGTCTGAGTTTCTTGAAGATGAATATCAGATGTTCCTTGAGCTTATCAGCCTGATCATTAACCTCAAGACTATTTGCTGTGCTTGTGGCAGTTTGCCCTGTCTGATGCTGTGTGAATTCCCTTGCTCTGTTGAGGTGGGCTCTGTGTGAAAGCTTGTGGATAGTGGTGAGGGTGTGGCCTGGGCAAGCTGGCCACTCCCTGGGAACATAACATAGGATTAAAACAACCCATGCCATAATTTTCTACAGCAAGTCTACCTTAGTATAGCAGTACCTGGCTGTATCTGGGGGATAGAGCAAGCAATCTTGTTCCCCACATGGTATGTATGATGAAAGGTAAAGTGTGTGCAAATGTGTCAACCCGGAATTTTTACCTGCATTTGTGCTCTGGCTAGCAGGTTTTGCATGTTTACCTGAGCTTCATGGTGTGTAACATACACCATTCTTCCATGTAAACACATACTTTACCACAATGGAATGAGGGTTTGATCTTTCTTCTGGTAGAAGTAGCCCAGTTCAGTAAAATAGCACATGAAAATCAGGTTTCCAATTCTGGAGGAGGTCTAAAGTGGACTATAAGATCACTTGTTCATGGGAAATGAAGATGATAATGACTTTCATTGTGGTCATGTGAAGGCAGAGCTCCTGTGACAGTGAAAAGGAGCAAGAATCAACAGTGCAGGTACAAGGGAATACAGACATCCTAAATTTAGATGAAGAAAAATGGCAATGTGTACACATGTACATGACTAGACAAAATGGTATAAATTGGTCATGCAAACCAATAGGATGATCCAGTGTTAGAACTGGGCCTGAAAATACAGCGAGGATCTTGGTGCGGTGAAACCCAGTGGATGGCATGCCAGTGCTGCTGTTCAGTGCTGGAAATTATAATAGATGTCATGGTACATGGCATTGTCAAACACAAATTCTGAAATACAAGTAAAATGAAATATAGGCCCTTGAAGATTGAAGGCTTATTATGTTTTCTGTTGACAAATCTATCCTGGAATTCAGCCCCCAGATTCTTTCATATAGTAAACAAATTTTTGAAAATCAATTACGGTGCCAACTTTGGATAGGGAGTCGCTATTTCTCTATCCACACAGATAGAGAACCAAGGCTCTTCACCCTCATTTTTGTCTCCTCCCAAGGCTGCACTAGGTGTGGGATGTTTCCTTGTAGTTAAAGGAAAACAGAACTGTGTGGACACAGCTCCATGCAGAGAAAGCATGAGGGCTTCTAATAGAGCCCCTGGGTGTCAGCACACTTTACATGTTCCCTACTTTTTATGTCTACTATGCCAATCTGTGGGATACAAGGGTTATATTTAATAATACCTTATGTGAGAAGGTGATGTGATGCTAGCTTGAGCACCAGACTGGCACCACATTTTTAATAAATGGATGCATCATTCCGTTGACTAGGAATGCCAAGCTTGGGCGAGGGATGGGGAGACAAGGATAGTTAATTTTGAAAGTGAGCATAAACTCGTGCCTCTAGGGACAATAAGCCTCAAGCATTGGGTTTACCTCACTTTTACTCGATTTAAGCAGGTGAACAGCAAGTGAAGTTTTTAGACAAATTTCCCATGAACCTTTCTCCTTCATAAAGTATACCCAGGTGAATAATTCTGTCCATCTTTGTTGACTTCTCTGGAACTTCAAAAACATTCCAGCATGTGGCATGCTGTTCCCTGTGTGTTCAGGGAAGCTCAACTGGGCCTTGATCCTTATGACCAGGTTCCCATACTCCTAAAAAGTATTTGCAAGTCCCAGTGACAGTTGTTCAGATTTCAGTAGACCCTGAGATCTGAGGTGTAGGGCACCACCTCTTGAGGTGCAGCTCATGACTACATGATTTGGGGGACCCTACCCATGAAGATGCTATGTCTTGAAAGTATACAATGAAGTCAACACTGAAGGAAGGTGACACTAATCTGGATGAATGAGATGTTACGGTGATGGTTTTCTTCTACAAAATACTCTAAGAACTAAAATGGGGATCGTTAGAGGACAGGATGGCCATGACATTGTGCAGCATTGTGCAGGTCCCCCACTTATATGGGGTTTGATTTTTTTAAAAGCTATCCAAATTTGTTAGGTAATCCTTATGGCTTTCTCAATGACATGGGACATTTTTATCAGTACTTTGATGTGTGGCATCATCCTGGCCACAGAAGCTGGCTGTACCATACGGTTCTCCTTGGATTCATATTAATGTGATGACTTTGGCAGTGCTTTCCTTCCTGACCTCCTGTGAGTCTTGGCTACTTGAGTTAGAGGCCAAATCTTGGATCTAAGAATCCTTAGGATAATTGTGCCTTTTTTTTTTTTTTTTTTTTTTTTTTTTGCGGTGCTGAATCCTAATGGAACTGGCCCCACTGTCATGTCCTGCATATGGTTCCACGTGGTAGCAGTTGGAGACATGCACTCGTAGCCTTCTGGACTACAGAGTTGGAGTCTGGGCTGCAATTCAGACTGTGTTCACTTGGAAGTCTGGAGTCCATGTCACATGACTGCTTTAGAGCAGGTACCGTGTTACAATCAGAAAAATCTTTCAATTGAATTCATCCTAAAAATAAGCCTCTTGTTTGTAAGTCAAACCCTACTGTGGCATGGCCCCTCTGCTCATAATCCTGAGGCGCAGGACTAAAAGACTATGAGTAGGGCAGATGTTGGAATCTGTCCTTATGTTGGGAGGGACCTCTAAGGGGATGTTTCTTCACAAGCATGATTTCAGGAACCATTCTGTTATTCTGAGGTTTGGTTATTCCTAGACATATAAAAAACTGAAGCTTGTGTGAATGGTGCACCCTTGAAGGAGGATGGCATCTCTTACCCGTGTGACCAATTTTACCCATGCACATGGCATTCCATTCTGCCTTTACAGTTAGGAAATCCTTCTTACTCAGCGACAAGATACCTTCCAGTTTTTCACTAATAGCTTCAAGGTGGGTGGCAGTCCATCCTGCTGGAGACTGTATAGTAGCTTTGTTCTTTTTTTTTTTTTTTTTAAAGCAAGAACATATTTTACTTCCTACACTCAGGAAATCTGGATGTAAGGCTGGTGTACACCCTGTTTTGAGTGGTCCTAATATTTCAGGAGACAATGGATTTCAAACTAAACATGAGATATTTGTACATATTAATTGATCTGACAACAGCCCTATATTGTGCCCTGCACCAATGTTTCAAAGTGAAACTATGGTCCACCAAAGTGACCCTAAAACCCAACAATTGCAAACTGAGGATATGTAAATTGAGGGAAGCAAATACATTCTGGGATAGGATTAGTTTTCCTAAGAATTTTCAGTGTCCTAGTTACACTGATAGAACTTCCTGTATTATGTTTAATACTTCCTGGGATGGTTAAAAAGTGGAGAGATTCAACAACCAGGCAAGGATAAAGTTCTTCAGAAGTTTCTCTTCATGTAGAAGACCTGTTCTGTGGAATGATTCACCACATCTATGGCCATAGCTCCCCGAATAAGCCCGATCTACTTTGTAGACCAGCTCTTTTGAGAAGGCTGTGTGTTCTTCATTCCCATAGCTCTACAGAAAGCAACCCAACAGTATGGCTGCTGGGGGATCATTCAGTGTTCTCCTTGGGACCCATGCTTGTAGGAGGGAGAAAATGGAGCCAGGAGTGTGTATAGGAGGAACTTGCCATGCAGCATGGGACAGACAGTTGAAGTTGTCAAAGTTATTATGAATTAGAGTGGAATTGGTGCTTGATACGCCATTGCTCTCACTGGGTGTGGCAAAGGAATACCAAACATTCTCACAAATAGAGGGACATGTCATTCCATGAAAGAGGCTCTGTGTGGCAGATCACCTTGTTAACTACAATCCATTCTTTAAAGAAATAGATCCAATGTGACTCATGCATTTGAGAAATGTTTTATCTCCAATTTGGATGAAAACAGTGTTTCTGACCAAATAATAAATGGTGTGGTTAATTTCCATCTCAGCCATGTTTTCAAAGCATGGCTCTCCATTGAGTATTGTGGAAAGGCCTCCCTGACCTCACACCAAGTGAAGTGAAGATGAAGTTACTAGTGAAGAACCTTACTAATGTCTCCTGAGAATCTCGCTAAACAATAAAAATAACTCATGCATAGAGTTCAGGTTGATAGGTACTAAGTGATGATCCCTCAGACCCTTCCCTATAAGAGAGCTTGTGTGGATGACCCCGTATTCTCCTACATGCATGAAAATTGGGTTGGAAAGAGAATACTCTTTGCAGAAAACAGAATTTGAGGGGACGGTTTCCTCCCCTCACATAGAGACACCATTCTCCCAACAGAAGTGGAAAGGAGGGAAACTCCTTCCCTTAAAATCAGTAGCTGAGGGGAACCCTCTACAAATCAGGCATTAATGATTTCATTCAATGTGGCTGAATGTAATAATAAAATGTAATAGGAATGTGCTTTTAATATTTTTTGAAAAATCAAACATGTCTGTAGGAGAAATAGGGATGTTGTCGGATCTTGCAGTCAATTTTTGCTCAACCTTCTTTTTGGCTCATTTAGATTCTGCTGTCTGATAAAGGAATTCAAAGGTAGCTGCTGTCAGAATTGGGCTGAAGAGGAACTCTTGCACTTAAATCTCAGGCAAAAAGGGTGGTGCTAGTTTCTCGTGAGTCATCTTGCTACTTGATCACTTTCTAGCAGTGATCTCTAAGCAGGCATGATAACTGACCTGTAGGATACTGTCCTTTAAAGATAGGGATTTACTTCCTCTTTGTGATTTTTATTGACAGAAACCATTAATGATCTTTCCTCAGAATGACAAATGTAGAGCTGTGTTTCTTGAACATTCTTCTTGCTACACATTGTTATAGGTGTCCAATTCTGAACTCCAATGCCATGGATGAGCTCCAGTACTTTGCCGTTCTTGGGCCTGAGCTGCATCTGGAGAGATAAGAAGACAGGTGCAAGGAAAGTCATGCCTCTAGTTTAAAGATCTATCCAAGGATATCTATTGGTTGGTGTAAACCACTGACCTTCTCGCCACCCAGGCATGCCCAAAACCTCCAGTCATCTGCCTTAGGAATGGGAGGTGGCTTGCTATGCAACATGGAAGGGGAGCCCTAGGATTCCCCGACAGTGGAGGATTGCCTTGCTCCATTTCCTGTGATCTTTGTTCTATTGCAGTGTCACCCATCAACTAAAAACTTTACCACTTAGAAGAAAGCTTGTCAAGACACATTTGTTTCCTCTATTTGTGTTGTCATGGAAACACTAGAGAAACCTTGGAAAAACAGTATGGGAAACATGAGCACACTCCTCCCATCATGGGCATAGGGGGAGTGCAGAAGTTCACTGCTGAAATTGACCACGGGATGCAGCACTGTAGATTCATGCCATTTCTAGTAACATAATGATGTTGCTGGAGATGAATTAAGGTTATGATTACTTGGTATTTCTCATTTTGGAACTTTAAAATTGTTGAAAAGGAAGAGGTTTTATGGAGACATAGGCTTTGGTGTTCTCAATGTTCCAAGTTTTTGAATCTGAGTATTGTCAGAGAAATTGACTATGTACTGTATCCCCCAAGGACAAGCCCAAGGGGTGAGAATGGTTTGAAGTGGGCGTCTGTTTCTTGCAGTGTTCCAATCAAAGGGGCAGGATTGGGCTGAATGTCATGCTGACTCACTATGCCAGAGCTGCCATTATCTGCAGTGGTGTCTGTGGGCTTTGTATGATCTGCGTTCCCAGGCCTCTAAAGGCAGGAGTGAAGGTCATCTGTTGAAGTAGCTGCCCATTGCCCATTTTAGGAGTCAAAGCAAAGTTATTCTAGCAAGATCTACCTGAGCTTTTCCACTTGACCTCTGAAAACCTCCGTGAGATGTTGATCTTCTGGACCCTGTTGAATGTGGGCTTAGTTCACCCCTGCTTTCTCGCAGTTTTCAAAGCTCACACACACTGAGCTCTCAGATCTTGAATTTTTCAACCTGCTCTGAATTGCAGACTGCACTTATGTTTACTAATGTTCTCAGATGTGTTTTCCCAACTTGAAGTGAAAGAGGTCATAAGAGGAGAAATATTGCTTGAAACAGCCTCAGCAAAGGTGATATTTGGTGGCAGGCAGAAGGAACTGTCTCAGTTCTGAGACAACTATCCTATCCACTGACGTGGGGTGAGGTAGGGAACTCAAGCCCATCTATGAGCACAAGGTCTCCAGTGCTGTCTCAGCTTCTCTAGCTCTAAACATGGCAAGCCTGTAACTAGTGGGGTGAACTCATGCTGCTGTGTTCAGACTTGCCCTAGAGATGTAGCCTTCTGGAGAAGTCACCCCTGGTATTAGATGCAGAAATGCATCTCATTTTTCATTCACATTTCTTTCTCCTCCAGGCTGCAGAGTTGTTGTCAGAATAGCATTCTATGCAGGCTCTTATGACACTGTTTCATTGCTTATAGCTGTCAGTGCAGTATTCTGACTGTTTAAACAGCTGTGGACTCCAAAACTGAACATTGAACAGTACAGTGGATGTGTGGTCACTCTTCTTTCATCTTTCACCTTAGGTCTTTGATTCTGTAGAACATTTAATTGTAAATCACTCTATGGGTGTGTTTTCTGTCACCAGGAATGCCATGTCAGAGACTAGATGATTTAGAAAGGGTTAGTTGGCTGTGGTATTTACAAGTCCAAGATCTCCACTGGGCAGCAAGTCACCTTCTTGGCGCAAAATGGAGGCTGCACCAGGGCACCCCAAAGCAAGAAAAAGGGAGCTTCTGTATAGAGGTTGTATGTCTCACTTCTCTATCAGGCTACAGGGTTGAATCAGAATATCTGTCTAAATAACTAATCCTATTGACTTCAAGGAGTCACTATTTCTAAACACCACAGTAAAATTGCTACCCATTTAATAACTCATAAAGGCAATGAAATTTTAATACATAATTGAACATACTCAAACTCAGCAAGCATTCAAAACTCCAAATTTGTAAGTAAAATCTAGATACATTCCAAGAAAGTCAAGAGGCCCCTGACCCTGGTCATGAATTCTGGGAGGCAGGCAAGTTTTTCCTTGAAGTTCATGAATTCTATTTCAGGTAGAGACACTCACCTGTGGACTTCTACTTGATGGGGACATTGTTTTGGGCATTACAGCTTTCTTCCATGAAGTCTTTTACCTTTTCACTGATTTGCACCTGTAAAGTCATTAGAGGCAGCACTCCTGACACTAAGGTTTGCACCCAAACCACCCCTGTCCTTCAATTTCAGTTCTGGGTAAAGGCGTCATCTCCATTAAATACACTGACCATATGATTTGATGAGATTGCAGTGCTGTTGTTCCTTCTATTTGAAACATTAATTGCCTAATCCCAATCCTCATTACTGACTGTATGGCATCCTACTTTGGGAGCCTGGTCTCTGGCAGGACCATTGTTCGGGATTAAACCTTGGGTAGTGCTGGTGAGTACTATCGTCCTGAGCACAGAGTCTGCTAGCGCTGCAATGAACAATCGGCTCTGGTCTGGAGCCCTAGACTTAGGGAGCCCTTCTCAATCCTGTTACTGTGGTCTGCACAGTGGTCTAGGATTCTGACCTGTGGATGGCTCTGATCAGTGTTGAGTCACTTTAAACAGATGGTTCCTCATAGTGGTAGACTTAAATTTGTACTGCTAGTTTTTAAGAAAGGTCACGTGGTGGTGGTGGGGAGATTATTCTGCCTCCTGAAAGTAAATTAAGAGGAAGAAATAAACTAAGGCATAAATCAAATATTTCCTTCTCAATTGGTTTTGGGAACTCTGAGCCTGGGTCTGTGTTGTTGATGGCCAACACTGGCCACCGTATCCTGTGGGGCAGCAAGGGCTCAGTGGTCTCAGTCCCAGGCCCATGATTCTGAGATCATTACCATTATCGTGATGTGGGAATGGTGGCCTGCCAGGGTCCTCAAGGCAGATATGAGTCAGCTTGGTCCTGTGATGTAGAAGCAGCTGCTCAACTTGCTCTCCAAATCTAGAACTCCTGTAGCTTGGCCCTTGCAGGTGTTTTCAGGAAAAGGCAGTTCACATGATCACTGACTTAATTGGAGATGCAGAAAGCTCAGGCCTGTTGGGAATTTCATGTTTGTGTGTGTGCCAGGTGAAACACTGCCTCATAGCTTGCTGTGCTGATGTTCCCAGATGAAAAGCAGACACACTAGTTCATGTCAAATATGACACTCTATACTCAGCCTCCTCATGGGGCAGACATTGCAAATGTTCACTGCCATCTAAATTAGTCCATTGGATCATGAAGCAGACTGTGACATAAATATGCACTTCTCACATTTTTGTTTTTTGCTTAAGGTCCCCAAGAAAGTAGTTCTGAGGACTCTTCTGGGACATATAAAGGAAGAGGTCATTGACTTGAGTTTATTGTGAAAATGAGAAATCAGCTCCTGAAGTATTTCTGCTGTGGCCACTGAACACAAAATGAAAGCCTTACATAAATGAATTTATCTTGCCATGGTGGAGCACAGCAGTTCAAGCTGGGTCTCAATTGGATCTTAACTAGGCAAATCGCACCTGCTTGTGCAGCTGATTCTTCTGTCTCCTTCACCGATCTTTTCCTTGTTCCATGTGCATTTTTAAAGCTTCCTGAATTCTTAGGCTCAAGCTTTGTTTATGTAATGATTGTCTTCAGAAAGTATGGGTTCAGTTTTCTTAGACAGTGTCTTCTCCAAGTCATATGTCCATTGGATCATGCTATGACGATGCTAAACATTTATTCATGGAGAGGTAGACACTATGGATAAATATGTTACTATTTAAAATGTTGGTTCAAGTGACATGGTGTTTGGAAAGTGCTGTTCTTGAGATTTTCACAGAAGAGGTAAAGCGTTCTCAGAAAAGACTGGACTTTGATTGCCTCTGTAATGTTTCTATGGTTTTGCCAATAGAAATGATTTCCTAGATGGATGAATGGTGTCTTCTGTCAAGACTGTACTTTGCCTTTGTGGTACCTGGGACTCATCTGAAATTAATTCTTTGGTCCAAAACTTGAGCATCAGATTTTCTGGAATGAAGAGATAGCTCTTGGTGTCATGCCTTCCAGGCCTTGGTGCCTCTTTGTTTATTTCTTCCAGATTTTCAAATGAGTCACATGAGATTAAAAGTTTTCTGTTCTTCTATATCATGTTTGCAAAGGGAATTGAATTCCAGCCTCAACCACTCATACATTTAATAAGTCATTCTTTTAAATAATGAAGCCACATAATATATCTTGTAAAGCCCCTTAAGGTAATAAGTTAGATGCCCGCATTTTTTTAAAACCTAAAGTGCTTTCACTTAAGGTTACAGATACTTTTTAAAATAGTACATATGAGTAATATACTAAATTATTTAAACTGTCACCTATAAAATTTCATAAATTTTTGTGTTAATCTATTTGTCAGTCTCATTAATTCTATAAGAATAATTATAGGTTAGCATGATCTTCATGACTATTTTTACTAAGCTGGGCATCCAGTGATTAAAGAGCAAAAGGGAGGTCAGATTTTCAGTTTGTGATCATAAAGTCAGAGATCCCACTATGTGAAAAGCCGGATTCCAGTTACCCATCAGAAGTTGCTGGTGGTTGTCGGGCACCTTCCCATATAGATCCCCATCCAGTGACCACCCAATGAGGGACAAGTGCTGAAGAAAATTCTAGAAATTCTGAGAAAATGCCCCTCTGCAGCATAATGCCCATGTTACTCATACTGCCAATCTGATACCCCATGTTTGATCTGGTCATGTTTTTTCAGTCTTCTTTCTCTCAATGTGATCTTGCTTTGAGACTTGTTTTCTATCCAGGCTTGCAGGATCTGTTTCAGCTCTTGGAATCTGGGTCTGTATCCTGGGTGGCTGCCTCTGTAGGTCTTCTTGGAGCCACTCCTACTGGAATGGAGTGATGTTTCATTTTTCCTCATGCAACTATTACAATCAGAAGCGGAGGGCAAAGCATCACGCCTGTTCCCATTACTGAGGTGCACAGTTTTCTATATGTTCCCTACCGCATTTCATCCAGAGGTTTGGGTTGCCTGTGTGACATAGCCTAGCCGAGACCATCAGGACCAAGTCTACTGCACTGCACCTCTACCTGTAGTTGGCGTGGGTAGCACCAGTACTTTGGCCAACCCAGCTTGTGAACTAAGCCCTCAAGACGAGGAGGAGGAGGAACCATAAACTTTTCCAGTGAGGCAGAAGTATGATCAGGGTGTTTTACCTTGCATTTTTGACGTAGATGCTTTTTATTATCTATATTGTACTCTTAGCTCCCTTCAATTTTGAATGAACGTTGGCATTGTTACTTCTGTCTCAGAGGAGGCTCCACAACTCTTGATAGATTGAATACTGTGGCTGTTTTTATGGGTAATGGCTGTAAGAAGCTGTATCTAGAAATACTCACCGGTAAAAGGCAGCTTATGATCTGTGGCAAGCGGAATGGTTACAGAGTTGATCAAAAGACACTAAATTCTTTGCCAAAGAGAGTAGTTACAAATCTTTTATATAAGAGAGTAGGTCTCCCCTGAAAGCAGTCATACCCCTCATTTCAAATCACTGCTGGCTGGGTTAGGCACTCAATAATGGGGAATTTAAAAGAGGGGTAATGGGTGTTGTCTTATGAAGTGAATTCCTTCCTGAGCTGCCTTTCTGCTAATTTGAGTGTTGTTGCCGGGTCCAGGAGACAGTGACAGTGGCCGATTGGGAAACATCCTGGGGTACAGTCTTAGGCATAGGACCATGTCATATTTCAGCTTCACTGGGAAAGAGGGGCTCCTACATTGGCTCAGGCCAGGCTCCACTGTAAGTTACAGAGCTCTGTGTGCAATACTGCTGGAGAGAAGCCTTTGGGTCAGTTAAGTCTGAAGTATATGTCAGGGAACATGAGAGTCCAGAGTATGAGAGCAGGCTTACTAACAGAAAGTGCATCGTTTCTATACCCAATTTCTCATCCTTAGAGGCAAAAGTGTGTGACAGTCTCCCCATGAGGTATAACTGCATTATTTCGTGGAGTCAGTGTTCCTGTGAGTGTACTCAGCAGGGCAACTTGATTTTGGGTGTGTGTTAAAAATTTTGATTTTTAACATCTTCAGTACTGACCTTTCTGCTTTTCATGTAATAAGTTCTGTGTCGTCTTTTTCCTCTGGGTCACACCAGTGAGGTGGCTCCACCTGGGAACTGGAGGGGCTGGAAATTCTTAGGTGCTTGGGCAAGAGTGAGATGCACTTCAGTTTGAAGGGGGGTTTTGATCACACCTGCTCTGCTGAGCCTCAGAATTTAACAAGCGAGGGTGTTGGTGGTATCCAGGCGCATTTCTGCTCTTTCATCCTCCCCTCTAATATTGTTTATTGCCTTCAAATGGAGAAGACATTTCATCTGAAAGAGCAACACTAAGTTTGTACCCCACAGTTTTGCATAGAGGACAAGTGGTCACCGATCTTAACAATAGTGTCAGGAAGCCAAGCAAAGTTTCAGGAAAGGAAAGATGAACTATTGACTGGCTATTTCTATCTTAGGGGAAGGCATTCATCGTAAGTCTGTTACTTGGTCATGATGTTGGAGCCAATGCTGCTTTCTGTGCTAGTTTTTCTTGTTCCCTGAAAGCTGTCTGAAATTTGGTAGTTCTTCCTAGCTGGGGTGGTGAGTATTAAGAACTCCCAATGCCATGTGTGGTGACTTGCTGAATCAAGAATGCCACATTTACCCATGCTAGGAGGGGTTGCACAGAAATGTGTAGGTTTGTGTGGATGGGTCTGCAGCACCCTGAAGTGAGGTCCCAGTTCCTTGCCAAACACGAAACTGCCCTGGAGGACTGGAGCACATTGACCAGGATGCCTTCTGGTGCAAAGTGTTGTCCCATGGCCCTTAGATGTGCAGAGCTTAGAGTTAGGGTCTAAGAACTCCGTGTCTGAGGTGAGGCTGATTCTGTATTTTTTCTTTAGCTTTGCTGCAAATCTGAAATGATTCCAGTGAATTGGGCCCCCTAAAACAATTTGGGAAGGGAGTGAGCAGCTGTCAGTTTTGCAAAAGTGTGTGTGAGGGGTTGTTGTATACCTCAGAAATACATGCAGCAATGTGCTTTATTCTACAAACTGCTGAAGACTGACACAAGTTGATGAAAATACAAAACTAACAAATTAAAATGGAGAAAGCCTATTGAATTTGTTTACAATAATTACTTCAAGAGTAGGAGCTAAATGACAAGGTTTAACAATGTATACTGGATATGATAATCCATGCAAAACTGATTTGCGCAATGAGGCTTTTAATTCTTGTAAAGAACAAATGAAAAATAAGGTAAAGAGTGTGCTCTGGCCTTTTAAGCAAGACACGCCCCAAGGTGCCTACTTTGGAAAAGCTCAGTGTCCTAGAAAGCTCACTCTGCCCTGAGTGGTGTGGAGCTGGGGCACACAGCCCCCTTAACTGTGTAAAACCTGTAGGACCTGATCCAGTGGAGAAGTATGAGAAAAGGATCTTACCTTGTAAAGCTCAAAATTATCAGTTCATCTCAGGGTCAGATAGACTTTCCCTAGAGAACTCTCAGCAACATGTAACACTGTGTCATCTGGGAAACTTCAGATCTTACTATATCCCTAGGACCCTGTGTGCTGACCCTGGATTCCCAGGTGGCAGCTGTCAAGGTGTGGATTCTTGCATATCTGCTCCAGCACAGGGGGCATCTGGGGTCTCTACTTCTGTAGCTCTGTTGGAAGTCCGTGCTCTAAATGAGGAAGGTTCAGGGGCTCTGTCTCCTAGCTGCATGGAGGCAGGTCGATGTTGCAGTGACCATCACCATGAGAGTTACCATGAAGATAGCAGGGAGATCATGTGGTCACTGTCCAGGCAGGCTCTGCCCCATTTCCCTGCCCATGAAGTGTTTGCAGTCACAGCTTCATACACCCACAGTACGTATCGCTGTAGCAGGTTCTTCATGCTCATACCCTCTGTGTATATTGGAGAGCACTGTCTGAGGCAGAGGCTGTGTAAGTGGTGCTGCTTCCTAAAGCACCAGTTGCTTCAGATTTGGCAAATACTCTTGTATTCTTGGTTCTCCTGTAACCTAGTGCTCATAGGTTTGTGCTCCATGACCTAACCCAACCTCTATTGGGGCATCCTGAGCTGTGTGGCCCAAGACCTTTCTGTTTGTGGGCATGGCTGCCCACAGTGAGGAGACACACTTGGCTCATAGTATCTCAAAGTCACCACTTTCCACACCTAGGCTCTGGACTGGCCTTTGACTCAGCCTGCTAAGTGATAAGTTGGGATGACTTACAGCACTCACTTACCAAAGGCCCTGTTTCCTGTGGCGATGTCTTCTCCCACAGTGGACCTTTGCAAGGCCCTCAGCAGTGTGGCTCCTGCTGGAAGCAGCTTCTTGTCAGGCTTTCAATGTGAAGTTACTTGTTCTCTGGTATCTGTATAAAGGTGACCTCTAAGTCATAGCTTTCATAATGGCCCAGGCTGGGCTCTCCTCACCTCCCTGACATAGGGAAGATGTTGCTACCAGTTTGCCCCAGGAATGTTCTTCTCTCTGTGGATGCCCTGGGCTTAGAGCAATGTGTGTGTGGATGACTAAGGGCCCTTTTCCAGGCTTGTGCACTCTGCATCTCACATTCAAGTTTCTGGCCTTTGCTGTGATGGGCTCCCCCTGCTGTGAAGGCTGAGCTTAATGGACCTGCCCTGTCAGTGCCATAGGCAAGGTCGTCCTACTGCTAGATCCTGCTTCTGCTTCTGTGTCCTGCCCTGATTTTAGACTGAAGATCAACTCTATTCTTGCTTGACATTGGTTATCTTTTATTTTTTAAATGAAAATAGCTTTGGGTGACTTTGATAGTCAAACTAAACATTTGGAACCAGGGAAATGTCTTTCATGTCCTGCAAAGTCAAGATCTGGAGCCTCCATCCTCCACAGGGCATGTGCATATGACACACATTGGAGTGCATGCTGGTGGTCCATGTTTGTGTGTTTCTCCTGCAGGTGCTTCTCAGTAAAGGTTGATGAATTCTGCTTGACAGTGTTGATTCAGAGTTGTAAGCAGAGAATTTAGTTGAATTTACACTAGAGATAGTGAACTAGAACTTTCTATCTCTTGTCCTTGTGAATCATCTGACATGATTCAGTATTAACTAAATCACATCCAGTCCTGGTTATGCCATTTTCATTTGGAAGTTCTCACAAAAGCCAACTACTTTGATACTCAATTGAGTTCTCAATTGAAACCCTGTGGAAATCTTTAGAGAAGCAGCCTGCTAGTTTTTTCATCCATCCAAGGGGTGAATAAGGATGACACAAAACATAATTAGTGTAGAATGCAGTAGCCAGGGGGCCTTGCCTCTAGTGGACAGAGACCTGAATATGTAGCTTACCTTTTTTTATTCGCTTAGATATGGGAATGGTTTGTTAAGGTAGCAAAAAGCCCATTCCATTCGTAGCATATCCCTGGTTAAACCACAAGATGCAGGTTGACTTTCCTAGAACCCACAGTGTGCCGTCATCCCTGCATGTTGCCAAAGAGGCACAGCTTGTTTCTCTCCTTTGTGCTCACAGTTCTCCCACAAAAGTCTGTTGTACTAGACAGCTTTCCAATTGCTGGGCAATGTACACAGCATGAGGAACATAGTTGTTAATTTGGCTCACTGTTCCAGAGAATTCAGTCCATAGTCCTTTGGTTCCAAGACAGGGCCACCTTGATGCAGAAGTGCATGATGGAGAAAAGGTGCTCATTTCATGGTGGCTAGGAAAAAGAGCAGGGGAATGCTACCAGGGAGAAAGGGTCCTGGAATCTGACATTGCCCAAGGTCACATCTCCATAACCCACCCAGACACACCTAGCAGTGTGTTAAACCCTAGAAAGCAACTGAGCCAATCCTGACAGTTAAGATTCATCATTATCTACATTTCAATGGGGATGCTTTTACACAATGCAATAGATGATTTTCAGAATTATAGGAGAATAGATTTTTTGCCACCTCATTCTTCATGAGGTTTTTTAATAGCTTGGTCACTTGAATAGCCTTCCAAGGAGATTGGGAGCTCAAGTATGTAACTCACAGGTCCAGGGCCATGGGGAAGAGCCAGGGAACAAGAGTGACATTTGTCAGCTCTAGTGAGCATTGTGATAGCCTCAGGAAGGGGAATGTGGTAGTGATGGAAACAGATACGTTCTGTCTTCACCTATTCTACAGCATTAGAAAGCCCCCATGTGTTGTTTCTACGTCTGTTCTTCATAGCATTCTTATATTTTTATGCTATGAAATTTTATGCTATTTCCTCCTGTTTTTTTTGACTAATATTTGAAGGATTCAACTATATAACTTCAGCAGTTCTCTTCATTGAGGGTAAACTAAGCTGTTTTTGTAAACTGATAATTTTTCAATGAGCACACTGGGTTTTTTGTCTTGCTGAAATGTCTGTTTTGGCCCACTGAGTTGCTGGCCACTTGGTTTGAATGTCCTGTGCTGTAGCTGCACCTGTTCACAGGTGACAAGTCTGAGATGCTGCTGCTGATTTTCTCCATTGGAAGTGAGATTTTGATGCTAGAAGGTTGGAAGACATCCTTGACAGTTTTCTTCAGACATCTTGGTACTAATTGAAGTTCTGAGGTGCCATGATGACAGTTGTTGCCTGTGGCAGCGCCATACCCTCTGATCAGTTGGGAGGATATTGAGATGACATGAAATGTGTCCTAAAGTCTTCCCCTACCAAGGGTGTATCGTTGCTAGTATTGATGCTTTCCTGAAACTCATCCCAGAACCTGGGTATAAAGACAGCCTCAGCTCAGTTTCTCAAGCATTAGTTCCATGTTTTCCTTTCTTGGTATTGCTTATCTGAGGATGAATGGCTTGGAGGCCCTACAACTTGGTTATGCAGAGAGGAGATGAAGAGCTCTAGGGCTCTTCCAAAATGAATGTGTACTGCTGCCTTTGTGTACATGAAGCTTCTCAAGTTCTGAGGAATTCCCCTGACCAGCAAAGCAGATGAGAGTCCTTTAACCAGCTAGAAATTCTAAACAACACTGCGTGTTTACTGTTTCAATATTGAAAGTCAGTTGAGAACCCAACCAGAGGTCCTGTATCTTTTTGGTTCTGGTGGGTCTTGTCTGAAGTGTGAGACCAATTGAGCCTAGAAAATTATTGGGAGGGCATTGCAATTGATAATCATTCCAAAGGGAACAGACTTGGGAATCTGTAATTACTTCCTTTCTCCTTTCAGAGCTAGTACTAAGCCTGTGAATATTCAGTGCAAATGTGTCATGATGTCTGACCTAAAAGTCCAATGAGTGGTAACCATTCTGGCGTAGAGTAACGTGGTTTGAACTTGAGACGTTCGGCCAGTAGCTCAGTATTTTTCAAAGGATGGCATCCTATTCAGATTATCTTGAGTTTGGGTATTTCCTCCATTTATCTTGATGCCAGTGCTAATACTGGTTACCTTCCTTCTGTGACACTCATTTAAAACTCGTTCCTCTTGGTTCTGAATGAAACAACTTAGAATACAAATTGACTGGCAGGTTTGAAATACCCGACTTTTGAGACCTGTCAAGACCATCCATCTTATCAGTGTAGAAAAGAAGCAGAGGAGAGATTCTGAATGTTCATGTGCTTTTCTTAGATACGTTCAAAGATTTGGGCCATCTGAAAATCAGTGCTCAGGGGTGAAGATGGCTCTGGAGGGGGTGGGCAGAGCATTCATGGTCACCATTGTAAGGATAGGCAAGTGGGTCATCTACCTTGGTACGTCTGGAGCAGCCATTCACAGGTGTATGTATATTCTTTAGATATCTGTGGTTCTGGAACAGTAGGCGGCCATGTCAGCCTATGATTAGCCACATGCACACAGTATGCTTGACTCATCCAGATGTGAAAGGGGGAAATTTGTCTCCTTTCCAGATACTTACTTGATGGTAATTTATCTAGAGTGAATTCTGACTGATCTAAGAGAATTGTTGAAGTGTATATTTGGTCTTTATTTCCTTATCTTGATCCCAAAATGGTAGTGCAAGGAAAGAGAAACCCATGAGAATGATTGGCCATGGCCATGGCCAGGGCCGTGGTGAATCTTTAGTGCTTGTGTGTCAGTGGGGTCCTCCTTCCAGTTCTGATGTTACTTGATCATAGAGAAACATGTTCTTAAAATGCTCAGTGTAATTTTAAACTGAGCAGTCCTCAAACTCAGAACATGTTTTGTTTCTAGATTAGCCACTGCCTTACTTGAACTTAGTCATCTTTATGCTTGAAGTCTGGTGTTCAATTATCTGACTACCAAGATGTTGTTCTGTTGCAGTCACGGAGTGCAGGGTGGACAATTACCAAGCCCATAATTTATAGTAGTATTTATAATGGTCACCCAAGGAGTCAAGTATAAAAAGTGTGGGAAATAGGTCCACACACTAAAGACCTACAGAAGCTAGTCAAGAGCCTGGATTCTACAACAATGTCTTGAATGAGTCCAGCTGAAGACCTGGAGCCCATGACAGTGATCTGAGTCATACTGGAGAGCCCATGACAATGACTCATGCAAGTCTGTTTCATGGATCTGTGCTAGGATGTCCCAAAGGTCAGTGAGGGAAGCTAGAAAGTCTATGCCAGCTGGGTGAAGATTCTGTGACACAGTAGGTTGAGGATTCTGCACTGGAGCCATGAAGCAAGACTCAATAAGAACTAGAGCTCCCTCAAAGTACCACAACCATCCTGAGTTACAGCGAGGTCCCCAGCCCCTCTGATGAGAACAGCTAAGTTTATAAAAGGAAGGCAGCATAATAAGCTTCTCCAGGAGACAGAGCAGCACACATTCTTCCCATCGAGAGCCAGGAAGCCATGATTAAAGCAGGGACAGAGTTCCCCCCAAATAGACCACAGCCATGCTTGGTGACAAGGTCCCAAGCTCCTCTGGTAACAGCTCAATTCATATCAGGGAGGCCAGCGTGTGACAAGGAGGCCAGGAGAACTCACAGCTCCAAATACCATCGTCACTATGGAAAACCAGTGACACTACTCTTCCTTTCCAATTCTCCATTATGCTGGCGTTTATACTTGGCACCATGCTGACTCAGTTCAGCTGATGTTTAAACTGATCATCAGTTTCCATTCCACCACAAGTTCCTTAGATGATGGCACATGGCAGGATGAATCCCCAGGCCACATATAATTTAACAGAAGAGATCAATTCTTTACTAATGAGAAGTGGTGTTTCCAAATAGTCCTCTGAGCTCTACTATGTAAATTGGAATCAACTTGTGAATAGTATTTGAAAATGTCCCCGTTGGTCATAGAAATTTTAGGAGTGGAGTCAGACAAAAGTCCCTGCCAGTCATAACTGTGTTGGTGTAAAACACAGGCCTCACCCCATTGGAAGTTTTGCATTGACAAACTTTGTATTCCATGGACAAAGTGTTCATCTTTTATTGTGAGTCACTGGGTACTGGCTAGTACCACTGAAACATTGCTATCTCATTTTCTGGAGGTTGTCCTACTTGAGATGTGAAATTACTCTTGGGTACTATAGTTTGAGTTCCTTTACATTCAGAGTCATAGCTATACTCAGGTCAGATTTGTTTTTAGTGATCTCTGGAAGTCTAGAGGACGAAGTTGGGAAATGAAGAGGAAGGAGAATGGGCAGAGATGAGCAGAGCCTTGGAGAGCTGATCTGATCTGCTCTAGCTTCTATGTGACTCCACACACAATGTGTCTCAGCCTGATCATCTCAGATCATGAAGGTTCTGGGGTTCTCAGACTCCACTCCCTGTGAGGTCAGGTTGACACTTGTACACAGCTGAGTGTCTCTTTGTGTCTGAGTTCAAGTTGTCTTGAGAGATCTTAAAGGTGCTGAGACCAGCTTGACAGTGGTCTTGCCAAGGTGGCCTGAAGGGATGTTACAGCAGGCATCATGGTCGGCTTCATAGCTATGTGAGCAGCAAGAGAATGTAGAAGGTGAAACAAACACCAGCCTTCTGAATGCTTCCTTCTCCTTGCAAAAGAACATTGGTGTTCCTGGGACATCCTTAGTTAGTATTGGACCAGTCACCCAGTGGTGCGACTGGTATTTGATGGCTGTGACACTGGTGATGGCCATCTCAAGGGGGCTTTGTCTTTTACTAAAAGCTTCTTCTGGCATATTGATGTCTCCTGTGAAATACCTGGTATGTAATGGGGGAAAACAGCATTTGAACTACTTACTGCTTGTTGACTGTAGTGGATAAGGCTTGGTTACAGATAATTTCAGACATAGAAGGAATTTCAAGACTTATGTGGCTTTCATTTTTCTAGCATGTGGCTATTTGTGAGCTCTGCATGCTCTGCATCCTGCCTCAAATGGATGGTCTTTTGTGAATTTTGCAACATCTACCTGCACAGGGCTCTATCTTAGAAACTCAGGAGAAGGACTGAAGGCAGCATACTGCTGCCAGAATCATCAGTTTTTATTACCTTTGGATCCAGGTGAGTATTGTCTTCTGAGGAAATAGGGGGACAGTGTGGATGGTCACTGTTCAGCTGGGCACTTTACCATCTGAGATGGAAGAATGAATCTATCAGGCCACAGGTTGCCTCAGCCACCACCCTGGGCCTGCAAACATTGCCTCTGATCCAGGAACACATTTTGTGGCTAATGAAGTGAGGTGTTTGGCTCATGGTCATGGAATTCACTGGCCTTTGCATGTATCTGTCCATCCAGAAGTGACTGAATTCATAAAGATTTTGGATTGTCTTGGGAAGACACAGTCATGGTTCCAGCTATATAGTATAGTTTTCAGGGGTGGAGCTAGGTTCTTCAAAGCATGCACAGCCTTTTGAACAATCCACTGTAGGATCCCATAGCCAAGATATATGGGTTCAGTAATTGGGGTATGGAAATGGGAATGGTACCACTCATGATTATTTTCTGTGATTCACTAGCAAATATTGGCTTTCTGTTCCTGTGGCCTTATGCTCAGCAAGCTTTAAAGTTTTAGTTTCAGAGGGAATAAGGCTTCTCCAAGGAAAGACAGCAATGATCCCACTAAACTGGAAGCTGATATTTCTCTGTGGTCAGTTTAGTCGTTTCATGCCTGTGAGGGAACAAGGGAGTAACCTTGTTGGCAGGAATGATTAACTATCAAGGGGAAATTGGAGTAGAACTTCACATTTGAGCAAGGAATAGACGTGGAGTACACTGGATTCCTTGGGATGCCTCTTGTATTTCTACACCTTGTTAAAATCATTGAATAAGCATTACAGCCCAATCTGGGCACAATGACAAATGGCAGAAAACCTACGGGAAAGAAGGTACAGGTCGTACCACCAGGGAAAGAACTACTAAGAGGTTCTGTGGTGACTGGGGAAGGCTGACAGAATATACAATGAGTAGTAGAATAGTTCTAAATATGAGCTATGACTGGGCTACAAATGAAGATTATATTTGTAAGAGTTCTATATTATTATTCCACTATTGATAGACATAATATTGAGCTTTATATTGCTACTAAAATATTGTTGAACCTATGTTACATTTCAATTGTGCAACGTTAAGAGTAAGAATCGGGCGGAAAGTCGCATATTTTTATTTGTTCACACAGTATTTGTGCCATGTTAGGCATGATTATGAACTTGTCTTTGGATCAGAGACTATGCTTTAAAGAAACATGTGATTGTTAAATATCCCAGTGGTGGGTTGTGATGGATGATTGTCACTGGAAGCAATACTGATCTAAATTGGCTCAACCTAGCTCTGGGCAGGATTGTCACCAAAATGGTATGAAAGAGAAATGGAAAGACTGGCTTCTGTTTCCTTTGGAGGAGCCCAGTCTTCCGTTTACCTTCAAGGTTGTCTGGCTTGAGTTCAGACACTTGTACCTCCATTGCTCACCCTCCATCTCTGGATAAAGACTAACATGGGCCACTCTAGTGAGCTCTAAGCACTTACTGGGTCCTTTGGGTTCCCAATGTGCTGACAGATGTTTTTGATCCTTCCACACCTGACTGTGTGGTTCATCATTGTAAGACAACTTGTAAATTTTTATCTATTGATATACCTGGTGTTCTGTGACTTCTGACTGATACTGTACCTACTCCTTGCTAGGCCTTTACCCCATTTCCTGAAGTCATTCCTCTTGTCCCTGCATTGGATCTTTTTAGCCTCAAGATAGTGGAATTTGGAGACATGTTGCTTTGGAATTACTTGGACTGTGAGGGTCTGATGGCAGACTTCCAGGACAAGTCTGTCTAGCACAAATGAGGACTCACAATTGATAGGGTGAGATGATCTATCACTGGTTTTACAGCAATAGGAGAGGTGACAGTGCCTGGGCTTCACTGGAGACTTGGCATGTATAGAGTACACTAGGGTGATGTTTATTCTTAACATTGCACAACTTTACATAAGGGAAAGTCTTTCACACAGGACACATAATTTATAGGCTGGTTTTACAGCATTTGCCCAGAGTCAGACGCAATTTTACAAAACAGTTCTGTCTATGGACTAGTGATACAAAGACGCCACCTGAGATCCAACAGCACTGTCCTGTATGCAGCCATCTGGAGGTTTTGAGCCCAAGAGTGTGCCCTATGCATGTTTATATCAAGGATCTTTGATGGGAAGACCCAAAGGTCAATGGTAGAAGTCAGAAACAGTGTGCCAAGGTTATGAAAGATATATGCCACCTGGCTAAATAAGTGCTTCGCACTGGGATCAGACAGTGATCTTCAAAGTAAGAACCAGATTTCCCTTGAAAAAAAACCACACCCATCTTTGCAGGACACTAAAGTCCTGAGCTCCTCTGACAGAACTGCTGAGTTCACATCAAAAATACTGCTTGATGAGCTTTCCAGGAAATCAGCGCACTGTCTTCTTCTCCAGTTCTCTTCATGCTATTGGCAACAATTAGACAGGGCTTCCACACCTAGCACCATGAAGGTTCAGTTACTCTGTTAGCAGGTGACTTTCAGGGGCTGGCCTAGAGTCCCCAGTCTTCCAAATGAATGTATGGCAAAGATGTAAGTAAATGGTACAAGTGGTATGATTTCAGGGGTCTGGGAGAATTAAAAACTCATGAAGATATTTTGACTCTGTTGCCATCACAAGGGTTAAGAAAAAGAACTTCCTGAATGTCCTATATTTATTTAAGTCCAAGGAAAGAGTGAGTTCACTGAGGACAATGCCAGGAAATGATCAGGTCCTTGGAAGTCACTTCAAAGACTTCTCCAAGTAGAAAATTATGCCAATTTATGAGAACTGACTAACCTCCAGGATGACATTTACGGTAGGTATGGGATACCTACAGCTGCAGGCTCTTTCTACTTAGTGTTGAATCCAAGGTGTCCTCAGATGTGGCCTTATCTTCTCTTTTGAGGTAGCTCTGGCACTACAGGCCTCTTCCAGAGCCTATAATTGGTAGAGGATCACTTACTATGAATCTGCTCCCATCAGGAAGGAAACCTAGAACAGGTTCATCGATAAACATAGAAAGCCGATTAATTTAAAATCCTCCTCAGATCCACTTCCCTGTGGTCTCCAACAGTTGGCCATAAGTCAACTGATGCCTAGATATCCCTCCTTATGGGGGTTAGCTTGACCATCTGTAATTCTCAAGTTTCTTTGCCATTTGCTCTGATACAGCAATTCCTTGTCTGAAGTCCTGTGGTCCTTGCAGAAACAAGTGTATCTAGAGTGTAGTGATACACACAACAGCAGTCTCCCAAGGGACTGTGCAGGTATGTGTCTGTGTGAGCATGAGAGATGGCTTTCATGAAGTGCTCTGGGATGTGCTTGGCTTTCACTTTGCTCTCTGCCTTGAAGTGTTTGTCCTCATCGGCTCAACCTCTCGGGGCAGCAACCTAAATCCTGCTTTGACATTTGCCTGTTTCAAATCCTTGTTCCTCATGTGAGGATAGTTCCTGAACCTGGGTATTTAAAAGTGTCTGGGTGAGATTTCTAAATGCCTAACTCCTGGGGTGGGATTTTCTTTCACTTTTATCCTGAGGAAAATTTCACTGGTCTTCGGGGACCTGGGCTTGGATATAGACTTTCATCTGCATGGTTTTGTATTGCAGCATTCAGCTTTCTTTGTGGCTTATTTAGGTGTTGAAAGGATAGTCCCTGGCAGAACTCCCATGGGGCTGGAGTTGAACACAGGGCTGATCTTGAGTGGAAAGCACTTTCAGTTGTTTTCAATGTTCCAGAGCTGGTTAGGTGTTCTGTCATTGCCACCATTTCTAGAAAGAGCCTATGTCATACTTTGATCCTTGTCCAATTCTCTTGTTCCATGTGTTTGTGTGATTCACTCCCAAGCCTGAGTGTGTGGAGTAGCTCTAGTTTTCTTCCCACAGAACTGTCGAGCTATTTACTGTATTTACCCTCCACATTCCTTTCATTTGCACATGATGGGAGATGTTTCTTGTGCTCCTGGATTCCTAAAGTCCTTTGCTATGTATCTAAAACTGAAAGGAGTTGTTTACTGAAGCTCTTTTTCTAGCCATACCTGATTTTCCTTCCATTTCTCTAGGATCATGTGAGTATAAAACTGTGAACTCCTCAGATGGAGTTCTTAAATGTCTGCATATTGGAGTTCACAGGCCAACAATTTGATTGCATGGATGAAAGCAGCTTGGAAATGTACAGTTTTCTCTAGTCTTTGGCATAGTTACGCACAAAGGCAGTTGTAAATGCAGAAAGTACAAATCGTGTTCTGGGATCCAGCAATGTCCTGAGCAAGAAGCCGGAGGTCACTGGCTTGTCAGTGAGGGCTAGTCTTCTGTGGCTCTTTGGGATGTTTCCCTAGGTTGGTTGATAGGGACTTTGGTTTTGACTGGAAATTCTTAGCTATTTTGGCAACCTTCTCTGAGATACCATATATTGCATGATGACTGTTTTTCATGTGAAATTTGAATGGAATCTACAGGTGTATTTTTCCTTGGTGGAACAAGCTGTCACACTCTTGGTCCTTGTTTAAAAACAATGGATTCAATGCCACTGGAGGATGAATTCATGGTCAGCTTAATCTTCTCTGCAATAAAGGGCAATGTTTGTTTAACTTCTGGAACTTGTGCAACATTAGAAGCCCGTATGATACATTGCTTGATGCAACTCTGCCAGAGATTATTCAAATTGGTGGAGCCTGAGAAAGTTTCATGAGTGTGTTTAGTGCAAGATGTGTATGTAGTAAGTCCAAAGGTGATGCCTCCTTTAGCTAAATTTTTTTCCTTCCTCCCAAAGCACTAAGAGCTATGTACAGCTCTTATGGTTTGGTGTTTCCTCAGCTTGTGTGTCTGGATAAAATTTTTGATGGACTTTTTAAACTGAGGTTGATAATACATCTGAAGTTCTATTACAATGCAGTGTCTGAAAAACACAGGAAAAAGAGAATTTACCATGGGATACAGATAGCAAACATGGTTCCTTGTCTATAACTGTGCCCGAAACTGGTGGGTTCATTTTCTGAGGAAAAACATGGGAGCTGCATGTAATGTAGCTAGGTCCTTAATACACAGTTGAGTTCCCAGAGTCCATGCTCTTAGCCTATGGACTTGCGTTCCTGGGGGCAGACAGTTTTCAGGTCCTGCATCCCATTTGACCTTGGACCAATTTTTGACAGGAAGACTCTTACTGTATTGACCACAGGTGAAAGGGGAGGAGGAAGTAGAAGTGGCCATAGCTCTTGACCCTCATATTTATCTTCACCCAAGAGTGCACTAGATGTACAATATTTCCCTATGGCTTAAAGGACTGAGAACATCATGCCAAACTCCATGCAGAGAAAGTGTCGGGTTATAAGAGAGCCCTGGATAATGTTTTCCAATTTCTTGTGTCTAACATACTCGTCTGTGAAATAGAAGGGTTGTCTGATACCATGATACAGATAGCAAACATCATAGTAACACATGAGCAAGCAATAGAGTGCATGAGTGCCAGACTGTTTGGGTGTCACTTGCAGAAAACCAGGCTGCTAGGAATGCTAACCCAGAGAGGAGAGTGGTAAAGAGAGGACACAGATAATTTTGAGAGACCAGAAGTCTCTTTCCCATAGTGGACAACAACCCAAGCATCTCACTCACCTCACTTTTCTTCAGATTAAAAATGAGGTGGATTTTTGGGTATCCTGCTGTGAAAATTCAACACAGGTATCACTCACCATGGGATCTTGGCTGTTGACTACTGCTCTGGAAATTGCAAGAGGCCATCATGCTCCCACTCAGGTCTGCAGGGAGGGTCAACTGGCTCTCAGTCCTTAGGACAAAGTCCTCACGCTCCCAGATACTTCATGCCAGCTCCAAGGCCTGAGTATAATTTTTTAAATTAAATTTATTTTAAAACAAAATAGAATTTCAAAAAAATGTCAGCACTAGTTAATGCATAATACCTAAGAAATACTTGTTCATGTTACAAGATCTAGGCATATAAGCTGATGGAACTATCAATGACAGTGCAAACTTTTTGAACAGAATGAGTACAGTTGTCTTGCACACACATGCATAGACTTTTTTGTATCTCTGCATATAATCTTTTCCATTTCTCCTTTCCCCCATCCCAGTTGACCTTTCCTTTGAGCACTTTCTTTCCCTTTTGTGATTACAGTATAGATTATACATTTCGGATCTTGGCTCTTGCAGTTTGTTTTTACGCTTGGGAGACAATGCAGTACTTGCAAACGTGAGTGACTTATTTCACTCATGACTATAGTGTGAAATTGCCTCCATCTACCTAGAAAAGCCACAAGGTTATTTTATGGTATTTTTATACAATGGAATATTACTCAGATTATGTTCTTGAGGTAAAGGGTTGTTTGACTTCAGTAGAACCTGAGCCCTGAGGTGGGGCACTGCTCTATGTTGGGATTGGAAAATGCACATTCATGCCCTTGTGACTTTGGAGTCTGATTCTCCTCTGCAGCTCCTGTTCACTTTGGAAGTCGAGGAGATACTGTCAGGTGATTGTGCTTTACAGCTGGGAACATGCAGCAGCCAGAAACATCTTCCAGCTGAATTTAGGAGTGCTCTTGACATGAGCTATCCATTTGTCAGTCATACCTTACCATTTGCCTTAGAAACCTTGAGGCATGACTGTGAGGTAGGCAGGTGCTCTTTGGCCACACTGGGAGAAGCCTCTAAGAGGCGACCTCTAGCTTGGATATTTCCAGCTTTAAGAAACAAAGTGAGGTGATGCTTGCTTGTGAAATGATGTGGCATCTGGGTGCAGATATAGTCTACAGGTGTGGGGCTGCCATGTCATGATGTAGGGAAGCTGCTCAAGTCATGGGAATGAGTGGGCACAAAAATACTGAGATGCAGCCTTTAATGACATTATCCTAGGATGCAAGTTTTGCTAGAGGCCCACTGCTAATAGTGGATCAATGAATTCATAGCTGCCGGTGCTGAGTAAAGAAAGCAGTGAATATCTCCCATGAGTCAGTCACCTTCTGAGAGCCCCACCTGTGAACACATGAGTCTTTGAGGGGTGTTTTAGGTAGAAACTGTAGCATTCTATTGCTGGCTCCTCACTGGTTCCCAATGTCATCATTTTCTTGACCCTGCCTTGCTCTCAGAGGCTTGTGTGACTATAAAATCATGAGATGACTCTGCCACATTTAAGTAATACAAAAAAATTTGGGGCATTTTCCAGCGGTCACTCCGATGGCACGGCTCTTCTTATGGCTTTATTTGTGCTGTATTGTGAGGATGAAGTGAATGTGCGGAGCTAGGGATGGATTCAGTTGCTACAGTCCTCCAATGTTACCTGTTTTGTCAGCTTGAAAAACTACATTTTCCCACATGAGATAGAAATACTTTTACATCATAACTGGTGAGAAATAAGAAATGTTAGATCAGACACATTGGACAGAAGTCATCAGTTCTACCTTCCTAACACCTTGTCTGTCCTCAGTTGAGGCTGCTTCCCAGGCCCCTGAGAGTTTGCTCATCTCACTTTGCTTTCATTTGCCTGGGAGACTCTGGAGGATGGATTTCCTATCACCCATCATTGGGGTTTTCTATTTTGCTGAAATACGTTACCTCTGTAGCTACATTTCCTCTGAAGGAATGCCTAGCTCTTCAAAATTGAAGATAAATTCCCTTAGATTCTGTGTCTTCAGGGGTTTGTTTTCTAGTGCTTGTAGTCTCTTACTCCCAAACTTGGGAGTAAGCTCTTACACAAACTTGACCTTTAGAGTTGCTGAATGCCACATGCTGGGACTACAATTTGAGGCTCCTAGAGGACTTAACCGGTGAGAGCGACTGAATATATTGAGGGTTAGGCTGAAGTTGATGTTAATTTTTAGCTATGTTTTCCATGTGGATCATGAAGACTGCATTTTCCCAAAACCATGGAGGGTCCTCCCACCTCCCATGTGTCTTAGAATGGTCCCTGGTTTGATTAATCCTTGAATGATCCTACCCCCATTAGACATGGATTTGAGTGTTGGGCACCAATACCTTTGCTCCAGAGCTGATCTTCCTTTACTGTCAGTTGAAAGAGGATGGCATAGTGCAGGAAGAAGAGCCTAAGACCTGAGAGCTACAGTGTGAGGGACGAATGCCTCCTGGTTATGTTCAGGCTGTGTGCATCCGTGCATGGCGCTTCAGCGTCAACCCTCACTCTAGGCTGTTACCAGGTGAGGTTTCTTGGAGATTGTGACAACAGGGAATTGTCAAAAAATTTTCCTTAGGCTTTGCCCACCAGGAATGAGGGGCACACTGTTTGAGAAGGATCCTGCTTGTCAGTGGCCAGAAGATCAAGTAGGGAGTTCTAATTATATACTTCTAGCAGATAGGCCAGCACAGACCACACGCCCCTCCCAGAAGCAGGTTCCTGTTCTGTTTTGTGTGGAGCTTTCATGAGACTGTCTCTGTCCATCCCTCTAGAATGAAAGTTATTATGAAGTTGAATATGTGTGCTCCATCTGGATGACTCAATTAAAACTAAACCCCTAGTCTAGATACTGTACTCCGTAGCTGAGGAATTGACTGTAGTAAATAGCTGATTGTCTTGGTGGTGTTGTGGGGATTAATGACCCAAAAGTAAGTCTTAGTGTCGATCACAATCATGTTTCCATAAAATGCCCTCAATCAGGGTTCACTTTTTTAAATACAAGATCATGCTGGGTAAGGTTGGAAAACAGCATAAGCAATGGCTTATCCCTTCTTTGTAAAGTTTCCTTCTTTCACCTAAAATGTTCAGGTGAAATGTCGCAGGGTTTATGGCTGTGTGAGCCACATTCCTTTTTAAGTGGGCCAACTGTGGGACTTTTGCAGCAGACCCTATTGGCTCTGATACAAGGATTTGTCTTAGCCATTGTGTCTCACGACTCTGGGTTGGTATGTTAAGCTCCTGGAGTTTGCATTTCACTTATTAGAAATATTTGAGCTTGTGAACAGGTGCAGCCCAATTCTTTGTCCACACCGATGTAGCTGGGAGAGGTGAAGGACATGCATAGCTGTCATTGGTTGGCAAGGGCTGGTTCCAGTGTAAGAAGGATGACCTGGTTAGAAATTCTGTATTCTTCAGAGTCTGAGAAGGCTCCAGAAGTTTGTGCTGTTTTTTTTTTTTCCTTTGAGGAATAAAGGAAATGCCTATAGAAGTCTCCCCAGAGAGGTTATGAGAACCATGGACTTGTTGACCATATTTGGGAACATTAATCACAAGGAATATAGTACGAAAAGTCTTGATTAGTATTTACTCCTTTGAGGGTTCCTTACATGAGACAAGCTGGGTATAGGAGAGTGCCTGACCTAAGGGTAAGACTGAAGATGAATGAAGCCCGTGAAGAGATATCTGCAGTTGGGCATGATTTTCCTTCTGTGTGCTCAGGAATTTGGACGTCAGCCATCCAGAATCGGACAGACAACACTGACGGCTTGGAAGTGCAAAACCACTAAAAGGGCCTCCAATTCCTGCTCACTACAAAGTAGTGAAAATACTGATGTTCCCACCAAAGATGTCATTCCTCTTTCCTAGTGTTCATGATTGGTGAGAAGAAACACAACTTCACATGGAATTCTCCTCAAGGGTCTTTACCACATGATTTGTAGAAGTAGGTGAGATAAGCATAGTATTCTGTGGCTTCCCAAGATGTATACATGGAAGATGTTTTGCATTGGGTCTCAACTAAAGCCCATGGTCATTGCTTGGGCTTTAGGCAGCCTAGTAAACTGCAGATACAGGCTCCATTCTTTTTGACAGTGCCTCCTGAGAACCTCTTTATTGCATGTTTTCAGTCTTTGAAAGACCCATAGATACATTTGGATAGCACTGACTCAAACAGCAAAACCTGCCATCATTATGAGTAGGAGATGGCTTGAGAGGCAAGCTACCACCCTCTGATTTTCTCTTTGGCCATCAGGCAAGTTGCTGGTTATTACCCGTGAACCATGCATTTGCTCCTGATGATCGTCTCTTTAAAAAACTGTACAATATCTCATGTAGCCTGGATGTCTGCCCCTGGGTAGAATTTGCATGCCTGCACTATATTGAGTCCTCCAGGGCATAGGGCTGTCATTCAGTGATCACTCTGTAGTGTTTTGCGTGTGCTCTTATGACTGCAATCATCTTTAAGTACATTTCAAGGATAGGAGTGACTTCATAGAAAATTACTGAAGTGACAGAGGGCTTTTAATCCATTTGTTCATGCAAATAGTGGGATTTTTGTGGAGGTATTCAGAAATGGTTTTCATTTTTTTTATGATGGTCCATCCTGATGCTTGGGTCTGACCCACTTGGGTGATCATAAACTGGGTTTTATCTGATTCATTGAATATTTTGCTCCATTGTCCTATGGTTGGTTTTGTTGTTCAACAGAGCCCAGCAGCAACCTGGAAGTTCTTACTCCTGAAAATAGATTGTGGGCATCACCTGGTAGCTGAGATGTGTGGGCTATGGTTTCTCATTCTGATTGTACCAGGCTGCTGGTAGCATCCATTTGACACAAGGCACCTCTGGGATTCAAGTCTTCTGTTCCCTACAGATGAAGGCAGCTTGTGCCTGCCTTCAAGTCCTGTCTTCCTCTGGAATACAATTCCAGGTGGTGGCCCATGGGAAAGTGCGTCTGAACAGCATCTAAATCTATGTGTATGTCCAAAGGGGACGTTGGCTTCAATATCTAAAAATATTTATGCAGCACCAAGCCACCTGCAGTCTGCTGGGCAGACACAAGGCATAGCACTTGCCCCCCTCCAGTGTGTGCCTTCTCTGCCAAGGTTGTGATATGAAAGGTCTGGAGATTTGGAGGTGGTAATGGATCTTGTGCATCTGGTGCTGAAACGTCTTGCTAAATCATCAGCAGATTTTTGCTTCTTGCTGTTCAATAGAACCCAATAATGCCTTCAGTGGTCTGTGGTGGGCCATGTGCTATCCAGACACAGGTGCCTGTGAGCTCAAAGAGCATGAGTGGGCCTGATTTTGAACTAGTGAAGTGATGCTGCTGCTGCCAAGGAAGGCAAGCTTCAGTGGGTGTATGTCAGTGGGCTGGCACTTGCTAGTCTATGGAATATTTTGTCGTTTGTGTTACCAGGTAGATGAGGAGAAAGCCTGTTATTGTTTTTGTGTCAAAGGTTGTTTAGTGTCTTTCATTTGGATGTTCTTCCCCTTCTTTGCTGAGGTATGGTAATTTGATTAGTAAAGGTCATTTAGATGTGTCTTTGGCAAAACCTTACCAGATACCTTAGCAGGGACATCTGCAGTCATGTTTAGGGATAAATGTAGTAAATGTTGATCTCTAATTTGATATCAGATCAATAGCTGAAGGATTCTTCACTGAATTTTTAGAATTGTACTGAGAATATTTACCATAAGTTGACTCTTTTTTTAAAGGGTAGAAATAATACATAGTTTGAAAAAAATAAACAGAAATCACTAGTTGGTAAATTACATATTGTCCTCTTAGAAATAGTTGTTCAAGTTATAAATGTGTGAAGCACACAAAGTGGACATTCAAATAGTGAGACTGCAAACAGTTCTGTTCAGCTATCCAACAAAAACTTTAGTAATATGGTTATCCTACACACTTAAACATACATGCAGTTATATCCTTTAGAGCACTTTCTATTCCTCTTTTTAACAATAGCGATTACACATTTTGGGTTTGATTACTCCTACAGTTACTATTTTTGCACTAGAGACACAATGTCATATTTATAAATGATTATTTCATTACTGAGGATAGTCTCAAGTTGTTTCCATTTTCCTATGAAGGCCTCAAGATCATCCTTTTTTATAGCCGAGTAATATTGCATAGATCAAAATATTTATATCAAAAAACCACATCTTTTTCATCCACTCTGTGGTTGATGAGCATCTTGGTGGTTTCCAAGATGTAGCTATTATAAATTGTGCTGCTATGAACATGTACTGCTATTAACATGTGCACTTGAGTAATGTAAGTTCTTATAGGTCAGAGTCTACTCTTCCCTTTTACATTAGCTGTGCAGCAATGACATAGAATCAGGTGGCTCATGGTATAGCTCTCTAGCTTGTGTACACACCCATGTGTGACCAAATTGGGCTCCAGTTCTCCACGAGAAAGTGCCAGGTCCCTCCATCTAAATCCCCACTTCAAAGGTGGCCAAGGAAAGGGGAGAACTGGTAAGGAAAAGCCTCTTGGAGTTTGGAACAAAACTCCAAAGTGCTTGTTTCTCATGCCCAGAGATGTGCATTCTGCTGTGTTGAAAGGAAACATGACCCATCTCCTTCCCTGTGCACATTTAGCTTCGAGATGCCCTTGCTGTTGTTCCTGCAATGTAGTCTTCTCAGGACTGAGAGCTGCTTTCTGCCCAGGGCTGGGGGACTGTGTTTAAGCATAGTGTCTCTCTGAAGTGGCTATCCCTGTGGAGAGCTGTCAAAGCTGTTCCAGATTGCTACTGGGTATCTGGCACTAATTCTCTTAGGCCACTTTTATGAACTGAAGTTGCCTCTGATCCTGTGATTTTTGTTTTCATTATTGCTAAAGCACGATCCTGTCCAGGGCATTACAGCTTCTTCTTGGCAGTGGAAGAAGGTGCCCTCTCTGCTGTGAGAACCAGGGATGCTGTCATGGGTTCCCTAGGAGCTGCTGTCAAAACCTTGGAGGGTCTATGTTTAGGAACCGGCAATGATGCCATGTTGCAGAGAAACAAGCTGCTGTTGGTTCCCACAGAGAAAGGTTCCTCCTCTCAGAACACAGCTGAGCTGCCCATCACTCTGGTGTAGGCAGGCCTCTCCCTGCCCAAACAAAAGTGTGGTGAGTGGTGTCATCATGGAGAGCTGATCCTGATCCAGAGAGCTCTGTCCAGAGTATTCCTGGAGGA
Source organism: Cavia porcellus (assembly GCF_034190915.1). Lineage (NCBI taxonomy): Eukaryota > Metazoa > Chordata > Mammalia > Rodentia > Caviidae > Cavia > Cavia porcellus. Next base: position 68,490,690 of record NW_026947501.1, on the reverse strand, counting down.
AACAGAGCCTTTCCACATGAAAGTTTCCCTCAGAGAAAATGGGAATTTTAAAGTGCCTCAGAGTAGCTGTCTACATACTATAACCCATGCTATAGCTTATGGATTGGAATTGAACATGACTGAGAAATGGAAGAAATTTGAAGAAGAGAGTTATGGATAGACCTTTCCATATGGACAAAGGATATAAAATTATTTGTATCTTATATACACACAAAAAGTGACCTCTGGAGACGTCAACTTTAACAAATGGATAAGACAATTTGCTCTATAGATAGTGGCCAATCTTTATTCAGATATCCCTGTCATTGCCCAATGGGCACATGAAAAGAGTGGTCAGAGTGGCATGGATGGAGCTTATACATGGGTTCAACAACAGGGATGATTCCCATTGACTGAGGCTGAGCTGGCTACAGCCACTGGTGAATGCTCAATATGCTAGCAGTGAAGACCAACACTGAGTCCCTGATATGCCACCATTCACAGAGGTGATCAGCCTATGACCTGGTGGCAGGTTGATTGTTGGATCCTCTCTGTCATAGAAGCAATATACTTTGTCCTTACACAAATTAATTCTAGATGCAGGTTTGGCTTCCCTGCACATAATGCTTCTGCCCAAACTAAATCTGGCGGCCCATAGAATGCATCAGCTGCCATCCTGGAATTGGAAACATTGCATCTGATCCAGAAAAACATTTCATGGCTAATGAAGTGAGGTTGTGGGCTCATGCTCATGGAATTCACTGGCCTTTGCATGTATCTCCATCCTAGTGGCTGAATTGATAGAAACGTGGGACAGTCTTCTGAAGACACCACGTCACAGCTATGTGGTATAACTTGGAGGGGTGGAGCTAGGTTCTTCAAAAGGCTGTATGTGTTATGAACGACAATCCACTGTAAATCCCATAGCTAGGATTTACTGCTCCAGAAATCCAGGGAATGGAAATTGGAGTGGTACCATTCACCATTACACTCCATGATCCATTAGCAAACATTTGATTTTGTTCCTGTAGCCTTATGCTCAGCAAGCTTTAAAGTTTCAGAGAGTAGAAGGCTTCTCCAAGGAAAGATAGCAATGATCCCATTAAACTGGAAGCTGTTATTATTCCATGGTCATTTTTATCACTTCACGTCTCTGAGGGAACAAGGGAGTCACATTTTTGGTAGGGATGATTAACTATCAAGGGGAAATTGAAGTATATAACTTCACATTGGAGCAAGGAATAGATGTGGATTCCTTGGGATGCCTCTTTGTATTTCAACACCTTGTTGTTGAAGTTGAGTGGGTAAGCATTAAACCCAATCAGGAAACAATGTCAAATGGCACTGAACCTACAGGAATGAAAGTACAGGTCACCATATCAAGGAAAAGAACCAAGACGTGCTGTGTTGACTGTAGAAGGCCAAGGCAATATAGAAGGAGTCGTAGATTATAGTTATAAATACCAGATAAGGTTGGGCTACAAATGAGGTTTATAATTGTAACAGTTTTATTATATTCCAATGTTAGTAGCCGTATCATTGGAGTTAATATTTCTGCTCAAGTATTGTTGAACCTGTGCTATAATGTTGAAGGTGTGAAATTTTAAGGGTAAGCATCACCCAAGGTAGAGCTGCCTTCTATTCTAGGGAAGGAACTAGTATATTTTCATTTGTGCACACAATGACTGTACCATGTTAGCCATGATTATGAACTTGTCTCTGGATCAGTGACTATGCTTTAAAGAAACATGTGGTTGTCAAATTTCCTAGTGATGGATAGTGATGGGTGATGGTGTCATTTGAAGCAGTACTCATCTAAATTGGCTCAACCTAGTTCTGGGCAGGATTTTCACCAGAATGGTATGAAAATGGAAAGCAAAGGCTGGCTTCTGTTTCCTTTGGAGGAGCCCCAGTCCTCACCTTTATGCGGTTCCCCATTGTAAGACAAACTTCTACATTTTTATTAATATACCTGGTGTGCTGTGATTACAGACAGTGCACCTACTTCTCACTAGGCTCTTGCCTGGTTTCTTGAAGCCATGCATCTTGTCCCTGCTTGGCCCTTTTGAGCCTGAAGATAGTGAAATTTGGAGCCATGTTGTTCAGGAGTTAGGTGGACTGGAGCTCTGTGGCCAGGCTTGCAGGACAAGTGTATCAGGGAATGAATTCAGAGAGCACAGAAAGGGACTGAGAATTGACAGGGTAAGATGGTCTATCACTGGGATCACAGCAATAGGAGAGGCTGAGAGCACCTGGGCTTCATGGGGGACTTGGCATGTACAGAGTAGTCTTCACAGGGGAAAGTGTTTCCTATAGTTTTCCTATAAACATAATTTATAGAAGTGTTTTACAGTATTCATCCAATGAGTCAAATGCAAGTTTACACAACATATCTGTCTATGGACTAGTGATCCAAAGACGCCACCTGAGAGTCTGGATCTCACAGCACTGTCCTGCATGCATCCAGTTGGAGGATTAGATCCCAAGACAATTCCCTCTGCAAGTTTGTATCAAGGATCTTTGATGTCAAGCCCAAAAGGTCAATGGTAAAAGCTAGAAAGAATGTGCCAGGAGGATGAAAGATCTGTGCCACCAGTCCAAATAAATGTTTTGCACTGGAACCAGGAAAATGATGTTCAAAGTAGATCAAGTGTGGGCCTGAAAAATCCACACCCATCTTATGGGACAGTTTGGTCCTGGGCTCCTCTGTGAGAACGGTGGAGGTCACATCAAAAAACAACTGCTTGATGAGCTTTTCCAGGAAAGCAGCACACCATCCTCCCCTCCAGTTCTCTACATGCTATTGGCCACAATCATGCACACCTTCCACACGTAGCACCAGGAGGATTCAGTTAATCTCTTACCAGGTGACTTTCGGGTTCTGACCTAGATCCCCAGTCTTCCAAATGCATGCATGGCAAAGACTTAAGTAAATGATATGAGTGGTATGATGTTACAGATCTGGGACATTTAGCAACTCTTGCAAAACTGTCTGCGACTATCACAAGGGCTAAGAAAAGGAGCTTCTCTGAATGGCCCATATTTATTAGGTACAAAGAACGAGTGAGTGCAGTGAGGAAAATGCCAGGAAATGAGCAGGCACATGGGAGTCACTTCAAAGACTTCTCCAAGTAGTAAATTACCCACTTTAGGAGAAATGACACACCTCCAGGATGACACTTATGGTAGGAGTGAGATGCCTGCAGCTTCAGGCTCTTTCTACTTAGTGTTGGAGCTCAGACATCCATCCTCAGGTGTGGCCTTATCTTGCTTTTGAGGTGCATCTGGCACTACAAGTCTCTGCCAGAGCCTGCAGTTCCTAGAGGCTCACTTACTTTGAAATCTGCTCCCATCAGGCAGGGGGCCTAGGACAGAGTCACAGATAAACATAGAAAGCCAATTAGTTAATTTTAAATCCTACTCAGATCTACTTCATTGGGGTTTCAAACAGTTGACCACTAGTCAACTGATGCTCAAGCTAACTCCCATAAGGGGGTATATTTAGGCATCTGTAATTCTCAAGTTTTTTGCAGTTTGCTCTGACATAGCAATTCCTGGCCTGCAGTCCTGTGGTCCTTCCTGAAACAAGTTATCCAGAGGGTGGTGATGCACACAACAGCAGTCTCCCAAGGGACTGCCCAGCTCTGTCTGTCTCAGCGTGGGTGAGGGCTTTCATGAAGTACTCTCAGATGTGCTGGACTTTCACTTTGCTCTCTGCCTTGAAGTGTTTGTCTTCATCAGCTCAACCCCTCTGGGCATCAACCTGAATCAGACTTTGACATTTTCCTGTTTCAAATCCTTGTTCCTCATGTGAGGATACTTTCCAAACCTGGGTTTTAAAAGAGTCTGGGTGAGGTTTCTAAATGTGTAACTCCCAGGGTGGGATTTTCATTCACTTTTATCCTGAGGAAAGTTTCACTGGCCATGTGAGTCCTGGGCTATTTTTATTTTGGGCTTGGATCTAGGCTTTCATCTGCATGGTTCTTGCTTCTCAGCATTGAGGTTTTCTGTGGCTTATTTGGTTGTTGAAGGGATAGTTCCTGGCAGAATTCCCATGGTGCTGGAGTGAACACAGGGCTGACCTCCAGTGGAAAGCGCTGTCAACTATTTGCTTTCAGTGTTCCAGAACTTGTTACGGGTTGGATTCAGTCAGCACCACCATTCCTGGAAAGAGCCTGTCTCATACTTTGATCCCTGTCTGATTCTCTTGTTCCATGTGTGTCTGTGTGAGATTTTCTCCCAAGCCTGAGAGTGTGGACTAGCTCTAGTTTTCTTTCCACAAAACTGTTGAGACATTTACTGAATTTACCTTCCTACATTCCTTTCAGTGTTCACATGGTGGGAGATGTTTATGGTGTTCCTAGATTCCTGAAGTCCTTTGCTATATGTCTACAACTGGAAGGAGCTGGTAAATGCAGCTCTTTTGCAGCCAAGACTGATTTTCCTTCCATTTCTCTAAGGTCATGTGAGTTTAAAACTATGAAAACTTTGGGTCAAATTCTTAAATGTCTGCATATTTGATTCACAGCCTGACATGACAAGTCGCATGCATAGATGAATGCAGCTTGGAAATGTTTCAGCTTTCTGTAGTCTTTGGCATGGTTATGCACCCAAGGCAGTTGTAAATGCAGAAAGTACAAATCGTGTTCTGGGATCTGGCAATGTCCTGCTCAAGAAGATGGTGATACCTGGTTTGTCAGTTGTGCCTTGTGTAGTACCAGGTACTTGAGGCCTTGTCATCTGTGTTTCCTTCAAGATGTCATTGATAGAGACTTTCTCTTTGACAAGAAATTCTCATGCATTTTGGCAACCTTCTCTGGCATTCCATCTATAAATTTAAGACTGTTGTTCATGTAAATTTTGAATGCAATCCGCAGAGGAATTTTTCCTTAATGCAACAAGCTGTCACACCCTAGGTCCTTACCTGGTTTAAAAACAATGGATTTAATGCCACTGGAGGATGAATTCAAGGTCAGCTTAATCTTCTCTGCCATAAAAGGGCAATGTAATAGCTAAATCCTTGTTCAACTTCTGAAATTTGTGCAGCATTTAAAGCCCATTTGCCACATCACTTGAATGCAACTCTTCAAGAGTTTCTTCAGATACGTGAAACTTGAGAAAGATTCACCTGTGTGTTCAGCACAAGCTGTATATGTAGTAAGTTCAAGGATTATGGTTCCTTTATCTAAATTTCTTCCTTGTTCCCAAAGCACTAAGAGCTATGTGACAACTCTAACTGTTCAGTGACTCCTCTGCTTGTGTGTGATAATAAAGGTTTTGATGGACTTTTAAATTGAGGTTGATAATACATCTGAAGTTCTTGTATAATGAGATGTCTGAAAAACACAGGATAAAGTGAATTTACCATGGGAGACAGATAGCAAACATGGTTCTTTGTCCATAAGTGTGCCCGAAACTGGTGGGTTTTTCTGAGGAAAATCATGGGAGCTGCATGTAATGTAGCAAGGTTCTTAATACACAGCTGAGTTCCCAGAGTCTGTGCTCTTAGCCTATGGGCTTATGTTAATAGGGGAAGACAGTTTTCAGGTACTGCATCCCATTTGACCTTGGACCAGTGTTTTATAGGGAGGGTCTTACTGTAGGGACCACAGGTGAAAGGGGAGGAAGAAATAGAAGAGGACACAGCTCTTCACCTCATATTTATCTTCACCTGAGAGTGCACGAGATGCACAATATTTCCTTGTCGTAAAGGACAAAGAACTTCATGCCAAGCTCCATGCAGAGAAAGTGTCAGGAGTTATGACAGAGCCCTGGGTATGGGCACATTTAAAATGTTTGCCTGTTTTATGTGAGTAACATGCCCATCTGTGAGATATAAAGGTTGTGCTGATACTGTCTTGTAATGCATGAGAAAGCAATAGGGTCCTTGAGTACCAGACTGTTTGGATGCCACTTGCAGAAAACCAGGCTGCTAGGAATGCTAAATCGGAGGGGAGAGTGGTAATTAAAGAGAGGACACAGATAATTTTGAGAGACGAGAGGGCTCTTTCCCCTAGTGGAAAACACCCCAAGCATCTGACTCACCTCACTTTTCTCTAGCTTAAGTAATGAGGTGGATTTTCTGGTATCCTGCTGTGCAAAATCTATGTGGGGATTCCTCTCCATGGGATATTAGCTGTTGATTACTGCTCTGGAAATTTCAACAGGCCTGCATGCTGACACCTCCACGTCTGCAGGGAAGGGTCAACTGGACCTCAATCCTTGGGATAGATTCCTCATGCTCCCAGGCATTTCATGCTAGCTCCAAGGCCAGAGTATGATTATTTAAATTTATTTTAAAATAAAACAAAAAAGAATAGGAGTTTTACAGTATTTCAAAGAAAGTCAACACTAGCTACTGCAAATTATCTTAGAAATACTTGTTCAGGTTACAAGATCTAGACATAAAAATGATGGAACTATCAATGACAGCACAGACTTTGAACAGAATTAGTACAGTTGTCTTGAAAACACACACGTTGACTTATGTGTATCTCTACTTATAATATCTTCTTCCATTTTTCATTTCCCCTATCCCAGTTGTTCTTTGAGTACTTTCTTTCCCTTTCAGTATTACAATATATATTGTACATTTTGGATCTTACGACTCTTTCAGTTTATTTTTTGCACCTAAGAGGCAATGCAATACTTAAAAATGTGAATAATTTATTTTACCAATGAGGATAGCCTGAAGTTGCCTCTGCATACCAAGAAAAGCCTCAAGGTTATCATTTTATGGTATTTTATACAATGGAATATTACTCAGATTATGATCTTGAAGTCGATGGCTATTTGACTTCAGTAGAATCTGAGCTCTGAGTTGGGGCACTGCTCTGTGTTGGGGCAGTGGAAAATGCACATTTATGCCCTCTTGGCTTTAGAGTTTGATTCTTCTTTGCAGCTCCTTTTCACTTGAAGTTGAGGAGCTACTGTTAGGTGACTGTGTTTTAGACCTGAGACCCTGCAGCAGCCAGAAACATCTTCCAGCTGAATTTAGAAGTGCTCTTGATTGAGCTGTCCATTTGTTAGTTATACCTTACCATTTGCTTTAGAAACTTTGAGGAGTGACTGTGAGGTGGGCGGGTGCTCTGTGGCCACACTGGGAGAAACCTCTAAGAGGCGACCTCTAGCTTAGATATTCCCAGCTATAAGAAACTAAAAGTGTCAGATGATGCATGCTTGTGAAAGGATGTGGCATCTGGGTGCAGATACAGTCCACTGGGTGCATGGCTGCCATGGCATGATGGAGAGAACCTGCTCAAGGCATGAGAATGAATGGGCACACAGAGCCAGACTGAGATGTACCCTTTAAGGCCATGCACCTAGGATCCAGGTCTTGCTACAGGTCCACTGCTAATAGTGGATCAAGGAACTCATAGCTGCATGTGCTGGGTATATCAGTGAATATGTCCCATGAGTCCCTCACCTTCTGAGAGCCCCACCTGTCAATACATGAGCCTGTGAGAGGTGTTTTAGGTAAGAACCACGGCTTCTGTTTCCTTTGGAAGACCCCAGTCTTCATCTTCAATATCCATGTTGTCTGACATGAGTACAGACAATTCTACCTCCAATACTTGCCCTCCACCTCTGGATACAGACTTAACATGGGCCACTCTAGTGAACTCAAGCACTTACTGGGACGTTCGGGTTCCCAATGTACTGACAGATGTTTTTGATCCTTGCACCCCTGACTTTGTGATTCCCCATCGTAAGATACACTTGTAAATTGTTTTCTATTTATATACCCCGTGTTTCTCTGACTCCTGACTGATACACTGTGCCTACTCCTCACTAGACTTTTGCCCCATTTTTTGAAGTCATGTCTGTTGTCCCTGCATTAGATCTTTTTAGCCTGAAGATGGTGGAATTTGGAGCCCTGTTGCTCTGGAGATCCCTGAATTTGAGACTCTGAGGCCAGGCTTCCAGGCTAGGTCTATCTGGAAGTGAGTTCAGAGAGCACAGAAGTGGACTAGGGGTTGATAGTTTGAGATCTATCACTGGGCTCACAGCAGTGGGAGAGACTGACAGCACCTGGGCTTCATGGAGGGGGGGACTTGGCATGCATAGAGTACTATAGTAGTCATCACAAGGGAAAGTATGTCATACAGGACACATAATTTACAGGATTATTTTACTATATTAACCCAAAGAGTCAATTGCAATAATGAAGATCTGTCTACACACTAGCCATCCAAAGAATCCTGCTAAGACCCTGGATCCCTCAGCAATGACCTGCATGCATCCAGATAGAGGCTCAGAGCCCATGACAATGTGTCATGCAAGTTTGTATCAAGGCTATTTCCTGGGAAGGCCCAAAGGTCAGTGTTGGAAGTTAGACTGTGCCAGAGGGATGAAGGGTGTGTGCCAGAAAGCTAAATGTTTTTCACTGGAGCCAGGAATAGTGTTCAAAGTAAGGAACAGAGCTCTCCTGAAAAATTCCATACCCATTTTCATGGACAGAGAGGTCCTGAGCTCCTCAGATACAACAGCTGAGTTCACATTAAAAAAAAAATCCTGCTTGATGTGCTTTTCTAGGAAATCATCAGCACACCATCTTCAGTTTTCTTCATGCTATTTGCAGCAATTAGGCAGGCCTTCCACACCAAGCACCATGAAGGTTCAGTTAATGTGTTTCAGGTGACTCATGGGGTCTAATCTAGATCCCCAGTCTTCCAAATGAATGTATGGCGAAAGTGTAAATAAATGATACAATTGGTATGGATTTGGGGCTCCATGAGTTTGAAAAAACTCTTGCAGAGCTCTTGAATCTTTGGCTCTATTACAAGGGCCAAGAGAAAGCATTTCTCTGAACTTCCAAAGTGTGACGATACTGAGGAAAGTGCCAGGAAATGAACAGGCCCTTGAGAGTCACTTCAAAGACTTCTCCCAGTAGTAAGTTATGCCTATTGAGGAGAACTGTCCTATCTCCATGACATTTGTGGTAGGAGTGAAACTGCAGGAGGGATATACCTGCAGCTACAGTGTCTATCAGCTTAATGTTGGCACCCAGGTGTCCTCAGCTGTGGCCTTATCTTGCCTTTTGAATTATGTCTGGCACTACAGGCCTTTCCTTGGAAGAAGGGGGTATCCGGACAGTTCAGTGTATGCAATGTTGCTGGGGATGCTGTGGAGCTATAGGAGGGATATCACCCTTCTTTGTAGGAGGAATCTCCAGACTTGAGACCAGATGGAACTTTTGGAGACGAAGTTGATAGCCAAAACCACTTAGCACAAAGAGCCGGTACTGCGATATAACCTCGGTGCTGAGGTTTTGGTTCACAAAAAGACTATTACATTAACAACTTTTATCCTCAGAGGGGAAATAAAAACTCTCAATGATAACTTATTACTGAACAATGAAAGTTGGAATTTGACATGGTTTTGCACAACTAACATGATCTTTGCTGTTTGCATGCTGATAATTTGTCGAACCTCTGCTCATCCTGGCTATTTTGAGGGTAACATGTGCACACTTAAGGGCATCTGTTAGTCTGTTTCTTGTATCAAGTTTGCTATAACTCAGATGAAAACAGCTGCTCTCGAGCATAAGATCCAAGCGGGAAGAAAATCAGCTCCAAGTGCTTTCACTGACATAAAAATATATGGCAGACCATTCCACACTTCAGGTATTTCATTTTCAGAACTACCAGCTGTGCTGTCCTTTGTTGAGGTTTGCAAGGAAAACAATTTTAATACAGGACACATAATCTTTAGTGTTGGATAGTCACCCATAGAATTAAATGCTAGACAGCAGGAAATCTGTCCACAAACACCCAAAGAATCCAGCTGAGGACCTGGATCTCATGGCAATGTCATGTATAAGTCCACCTGAAGACCTAGGGCCCATGACAATGCCCCCATGAGTTCCACTGGAGGCTTAGAGCCCACGACAATGACTGATGCAAGTCTGTTGCATAGATCTGCCCTGGTTAGGCCCAGAGCACTGGTAGAAGCCAGAGTGAAGAAGTATCTGTGCCAGCAGGCTGAATTCTGCACTGGAGCCAGGAAGTAATGCTCAAAGAACCTGAGCTCTCCTGAAATGTACCACAGCCATCCTCGGCGACAATGGAGTCCCAGCTCCTCCAAAAATGAGAACCTCCAAGTTCACACCAGAAATCCAGGAGGACAAGCTTCTCCATGAGACTGAACAATGCGTACTTTTTTTGTCCCCTCCAGAACCATGAAGCACAATGCTCAAAGGAAGGACTAGAGCCTCCCCAAATGTGAACTGCAGTGCTGAGTAGTTTGATTTCGTTGAGCATTAGAGTGTCCAGTTTAGAGATACAGAAAACTTGCCAGGATTAAAACCCAGTTAGTCTGGGTATAAGCATTGATGCCACTAAATCTTTCTCTCATGCATTCTTGATAATAAGGAAAGAAGACAATTAGCTATTAAAATGAGAAATCAAGATTATTCTGGAATTCTGAACTTGAACCCCTATTTGTCAGAAAGTCTTGTTGCTAGATTATTCATGCTTTTCATATTGGCAGGACTTCTCACAATGCCTTCTCCCTTCTGGAGGGATTGTGTGGATACTCTTCACCCACTGTTCCCACCAGCAGGAGTCAGAAGCTTCTGGGGGGAGTGAATTAACTTTGGTTTTATTCTGTGCCATCAGCATGGCTGCTGTCAAGCAGGTTTGTGAGGGCCACCACCACAAGCTCACCTGTTGAGCTCCTCATTTTGGGTTAGGAGTGAGGACTGGGCCTCACCCCATTTCCCCCAGTTAGTAAAGCCAGAGAACTGAGCATAAGTTCCATATTAAAACTTCTCTACTGTGCTACAAGATGCAATCTTTGGATCTAGTTGTATGTACAGTCCAATATGTGGCAGGAGTTAGAGCTTTTTGATCTTGTTCACTGCTGGCACTGAGTTGTCAGGTTGCTGGATACAGGCTATATAAACAGAGTATTGGATACAGTTGGCTCTATCCAGTATGGCTGTGTAGGTTCCTAAAACAGCTGGAGAATCAAACACAGCCTTGCTGGAGTCCTTGGCTGCAAGGTGATCCCAGCTGGCTTTTTAAACCCAGGGCCAAGGCAGACTCCTGTGCATCCTCAGTCTGAGCAGATCTTGGGGTCTGATCTGGAAGCTGCTCTCCTGTAGGCTAAAGAGTTCCCTACTTCAGGGAAAGGTAGGAAAGCTGGAACACAGCCCCAAAACTTGTGGGCTATGGTGTGCTAGTCAAACTCATGTGCCAAATTGAAAACTCCCACTACATGTGTTACTTTCTCTGAGGCAATGCCAGGGAGAGCGAGTTGGTCTTTAAGACCATGTACAGATCCAGGAGCACAGAGGGGCTGAGCAGTGATGTCTGCAGGGCCCTTGAGGGGCTAATCCAAATGTGCACTCAGTGTGACCCCTGAGGATAGTTTACCTAGAGAACTTGCTGGAAGATGCAAGGCTAAATTCTGAAGTGACAGGTAGATTGGGAGTCTCAACTCCTTGCCCTGAAATTGGAGTTTGCTGCATAGTCAGGAAGCAGGTTGCCAGCTGCCCCGGATTGCTGTGCAGTCAGCACTCTGTCTCTACTGGTACTGCGTGTATACTACGACGTTTTAGACCCTATTGTATGGCCACTTATGAGTTTTTTGATTAGCACCCTGTGGGGCAAAGCCTGGAGAGGTCAGAGGGCTTTGTGGAGCTTTGTCAGTCACCTGTATGGTTAAGGTCATCTATTTTTTTGTCTGCTCTGACATCAGTAAGCATGGTGTGTATTTTGGTAATCTCTGTGGTTGAGAGTATTTCTCATTTCATTTTTTCCAGAGCCTCATTCGATTGCTTTGTCACTTGGGAGAGCCCCAGTAGGGGGCTTTGGATTTTCCAGCCTCACTGCCCACCCTGGGTTTGACTTTGCTAAACTGGGTGCCTGAGGTTGTCTTGTTTAAATCTTTTATACCTTTTCAATGAAATGTAAAACACATACACATTAAGACCGTAATACATCAATTCTGTCTTCAAAGGGTTAATATTAAAAACAGAGAAGACAAAAGTGGGAAAAGAGATTACAAGTAGGTTGGAGGACACGGATGGATCCTGCCAACTTGGGGAGACTGATGCAGAAGGCTGAAGAAAGAGCTGGAAGGGATAAAAAGAACAAATCAAGACCTCACCCACAACGAGGTTAGGATACCACTCAAACTCAGAGAAAAATGAAAAACTAGGAAAGAAAACCAGCAAACCAAAAATAGTCCATTTCCAGGATTCTCTGGTTTCTGTAGTAGCCTGTGAGACAGTGCCCCAAATCCCGCCACTGTATCCCACAAGCCAGGAGTTCTTATGATGGAGCAGCAGACGCCCTCAGCAGGCCTGCCTGAGACCAGATTCGCTGGGCTCCCGCAGCCCAGGCGTTTCTCCGGGTCTGCACCTGGCTGGAGCCGCTGAAGGAAGCGGGCCACAATTCTGGTTCGGGGCTCACCCACCTGGCTCCAAAGTGGCTCCTGGCCAATCTTCCTCCCAAGGGAGGACTGAGTCCTCAGTATTCACCACCAGCCTCCTCAGTCCTGCATGTCTGCAGCTCCCTCCACTGCTGAGTCTGTCTTCAGAGGCCTCCGGGGTTGCTAGCTGACACTGTGACCTTCACTATAGGTCCCCAGGTTCCACCAGCTCCTGTTATGCATATTCCAGCTTGGGGCCAAGGCTCTGCCAGCTGCTGATGCCTTCACTGAGGTTTCTCTTCGCTCTGGGTTTTGATCCAGGCTTCAGGCTCTTCCTGGGCCCGAAGGACCCACTTCCTTGTCTTCCTCAAGATGGTATACTCCTGCATCTAGGTGGCGCCTCAGAGGCTTTTCTGCTGCTTATTCTGCCTTCTTCCCAGAAGCTACAGTGTGGCCTGTATGGCCCATGGGCTACCGGGGTCTGACCTAGATGCCCCATCTCCCAAAGGAGTGTACAGTGAAGGTTTAAATGAGACAAGTGGTATGAATTCAGGGCTCCAGGAGGATCAAAACTCTCTTTGAGTTGTTGATTCTGCGGCTCCTCTGCCTCTATTAGGTCCAAGCAAAGAACAGAGATACTGAGGAAAGTGCAGGAAATGAGCAGGCCCTTGGGAGTCACTTCAAAGACTTCTCCAAGTAGCAAACTATGTGAATTTAGTAGCAAATTATGGTTATCTCCATGATGACACTTACGGTGGGAGTGAGACTGCAAGAGTGAGATAGCTGCAGTTCAATCTCTATCAGCTTAATGTTAGAGCCAAGGTGTCCTCAGCTGTGGCCTTACCTACCCTTTGAGGTACCTCTGGCCTCACAGGCCCCTAAAGACCTCATTCAGGACCAGTGATTCATAGAGGTTCACTTACTATGAATCAGCTCCCATCGTCTGGCAAGGGGCCTCAGCCTAGGACAGACTGACAGGTAGGTAAACAAGGAAAGCCAATTTTTAAATTGCGCTTAGAGCTACTTCCTAGTAGTCTCCCACAATGATTCAGAATAGTCTTGGTACAGGGCATGAATGAAGCAGACCCCAGTCTGACCTCTGGGCCAACACTGTATGAATGATGTGACTAAACTTCTGTGGCTGCTTGTGCCATAGACATGGACATGCTTCACGGGGATAATCCATTTTGAACATCTTTAGTATGAACTGTGACCAAAATACACCCTAGAGAGTGTGAGTTGAAGAGAAGCACAAGAGGTGGGGAGGGCAAACTCCCAACTGCCTTGATGGTCCAGATTCCTTCAGATGCCATCCACGGTGGAGAGGGCTATTTCCTATCATTGTACAAAAACTCATTTTTGGTATCCCAAGAAACCTGAGTTCATGTTGATGAGAAATTATCTCTGCATTGCATATGGGAAGCATGTAAGTGAGGCCTCTGTTTGCCATGTGCTGGAGCTCACCTTGAGGATGATGTGAGTCTGTAATCACTGGGATGTCATCAGTGACCCAGGTACTCAGCCTGGGCTTGAATGAACAAAAATCATGCTGGGGTCTGAGCTGTGAGCCTGTTGGGCAGACTGAAGTTTGCTATGTGCAATACAAGACTGCCATGAAGACCTCATTGCTCTTCCCTGCCCTCTCCCTTCTTGGGGCCTTGTCAGTCATTTTAGATGAGCTAGCAGCATGGGCTTGACCTGTTGGTGCCCAGAGGAAGCCAACTGAGGGATGGTGTTGGTTGAAAAATACCACCTTATTGGAAGGTGGCAAAGGTTCTCTAGGTGCCATCTTACAGGGAGGCTTTTTTTAGGGACAATTTAGGAAGTGTATGGATAGCCTAAGTACTTTCTCACAGGTGTGCAGCCTAGTTGTTAAAGGGATGCTTTCTAGTTTTGCAAATTAGAAGCACGAAGAGCATTTTCCCAACTTGATCCATCTACCACTTGGAATTCTTGACATATTATGCAATGGACAAGCAGAATGGTATCCTTCCCAGCTTCTTACTTATCAGGAAACTAACAGTAACAGAAAATGCTTTTCGCCTGGCTTCTAGGAAAAACAAGCATGGAGTGAGGTTAACTAGGGGTCAGGCACAAGAGTCGGGATCTTAGCTTTGGTGCTAAGATTGGACTAGTAGAATCATAGTAATTGGGTCACAGCACTTCTGAATGGTTTCTGCAAGAAAATGTGAAGATCAAAGAGAGGAACCCTGTGCAAATGGCTGGGAGGACATAGGCAGCCCAGGACTGGGTCATGTGTCAGACTGCTTTGGGACCAGCATTTCTGTGCTGGCTTGGGATGATGGTGGGGCTTCCTAGCTCTGGTCTCTTAAGCTCTAGCTCTTTGCTGGTCCTTTGCCAAGGAGATGGTGTCTCATGAGCACCTCAGTGCTCGATAAAAATTCCTAGCTTTGGCCAGAGGAGGCCTCGAGAGGTGGTGGATTAGAGGACTGGATGGCACGATATTGGCTCAACTTTTATATTGCTTGCTTGTTCTCATGTCAAACATGTGATCTCAAAAGAGGAGACAGGGGTGAGACACAAGAAATGATCCAAATGAATTGGTTCTGTGGGAATCTGCAGCCAGCAGTTTGATAGGCTTGAATGGTGTTCAAAGTAATTAAATGAGATACTGGATACATTTATAAAGACTCACTGAAGTAAAAACAGACTTTAGAAGGAAGGAAAATGGTCCCCTGCTCCCATAGTTCCATGTCCCTCTCCACTTTCTCAATATTTCTCCAGTAGGGCTTTACTGCTAAGTGAAACAGCTTTCTGGAGTCTGAATCTGTTTTGGATGAAGGCTCTAGTTGGGGAGAGAAGAGCACTAGATGTGTGCACAGGATCTGAAGACAGCCAGCCTATGGAAGGGTGGGCAGGGAAGTGGTCAGCTCTCCAAGGGACACAGCTTCCCTGGGCTCCAGGATGACCATGGAGAGTTGAAGGGTTGGCTGGAATCTAGTTTTGGACAGGTGAGCAACCTGGGTGAAGTAGACTTAGATAACCCTAACAGCATCTCCTAGGGATTCTCTACAGCCTCAGCTTGCCCTCAGACCCTCAGTGCCTGCTCTGGATTCTAAGGCAGTTAGAGCATACTGTAGTCTGGATTTGCCAGGAAAACATAATAAAGGACACAATTTATTGTATTTTGAGTTTCACCCAAAAGGTCAAATACAAAAGAAAAATTGAGGAAATCTGTTGCCACGCTAAGACCAAAGTATCTAGCTGAAAGCTGGATCCCATGGCAGTGTCGGTCCTGCATAAGTCTAGCTGAAGAGCTATAGCCCATGACAATGCACTCCCCTCCCCAGGAGTCCAGCTCCAGGCTTAGAGTCTATGACAATGACTAACACAATTCAGTTTCCTGGGTCTGTGCTGGGAAGGCCCCAAAGTCAGTGGTGAAGTCTAGAAAGTTCATCCTTCATATCAGGAAACCAGCATGACAAGCTGCTAGAGATTGAGTAGCACACATCCTCCTCTGGAGCCCAAGAAGCTCCCTGAGTGTGAACTGTAGCCACTCTTGGCAACAAGGTCCTTAGCTGCTCCAAGAGAACTGACATTTCTTGCTCTCCAAGTCTATGTTGGCAATAGCCCTCGGGTGGGCCATCTATGCTCAGCACTGCACTGATTCAGTCAAGCTGGTGTGTTAGTTGAGTGCTCATTGTCAGTCATGGTAGGATGAGTGCTGAGTCCTTCTGTGAGACAAAGTCTTAGTTGACACCAAGGTCCTGCCTAGGGGACAGGACTAGATTTTTAACACATTCCGATGGGGCCATATGTGAATGACTGATCAGATGGCTTGCACCACCTGATAAGACTGTGCTCTACCACCCAATGTATCTAACATGTGCCCACCAACTTGAAACACTGGTAAAAGCCTGAGGAATGGCCTAGTAGCACTGTGGGGTGGACCTGCCAATCTGACCCAGTGTGGGTCTCACAGGGCTGTTACCAAAACATTAGGCCTTTGACTTCTGTACCCTAGCTGAAGTATCTCCATCTTGTGGGTCTCTGTTCAGCTGTCCAATGGATCTCCACTAGCTGCTGAGGCCATCACTGTGGGTCTGGCTAAAAACAGCCAGCAGTGCCTATGCCACAGCCTGAATGTTGGACTGCTTTAAAATGTCAAGAATAACCCAGTTCCATTAATCTGTCTCAAGCCTGTGGACAAAATGAAAACACATCTGCCAACGTATAATACATACGGTCTCTGGTGAATCTCAGGGCCTCCTTTGAAGCAGAAGTTGAAAGAGGTGTTTCTGTATTCAAATATAAGCACATTTCTCATATCAAAAGTATTGATTGGCTATTGCAGTTTGAAGGACTCCATTTTGGAGGTGATTTATAGCCTTTCTGGTTCCTGATGTATTAAATGTCCTGGTGACTTTGTTGCTGTGAAAAGTCATACCCACATTAGAAAAAGATTAGTTTAGCTCAATTTGTAGAGGTTTCAGTGCATAGTTGGCTGGCTCCAAGGCAGGGTGGCATGGCAGAGGCAGCAGGATGCAACAAGCCTGTATTGCTCTTACCTTCCTCTATTCACACAAGACCACTGCGTGGTGGGCCCCTAACACCCAGAGTGTGGGGCCTCTTTCTTCGGTGAGTGCCCTTGACCACCCCTCAAACTATATCGTTCTTATCAGTGGGCTAATGCAGTTACTACACTCATAATCCAGTATCACGTACTGCATACCAAGCAACCATCCAAAGTCCAACCTGAACACATGGCTTTGCAGGGGACACCTAGGTCTTCACTCAGGTTGGGGCACCCGCAGCACCACTGAATCTCTGTTGCCAGGGCTCCAAAATCCTGAGCAGGTCCACGTGGTGTTGGTGTCACTAGCTCCTCAGACATATTTTTCTCTTGAATCATTTTGGCTTCTCTTTGCTTGAGTTGCCATGAGACGTTGTTACTGACGACTACCTAAATGATTTCTTTCCTTGTGGAGAGCTGAAAGCTGTTTCCTGTATTCAGCCCTGATGAGCTTTTCCAAAGACATATACAGTAGTTCCATGGGAGAATGTTGTTCTCTTCATGAAGATGCTGATCTGCTTGGCCCTTTCTCCAGAGAGATCTTGACGGACTCCAGAAGCATTTCCTACTGCTCCTCCACAGTCCTGTCCAACAGATTGTTATCTTCAGAGACTTGTGTGTATTTGCACGTTTCCCAGGGCTCAGGAATTGCCTGGTTCTGTTAAAGTCTGGAAAATTTCAAAACTGTGTCTTCACTGTTCTTCCTGGGGGCTCAGTGAGCACAAGACTCTCTGTATTGATGGGGGAACTTGTGGAATGATGACAAACTTGCTATGTTTGTGTGTAGGATCTAAAAATATTGTTTACTTGCAGTTATGCAGGGATGTGTGGGAATGTCTCATACACCAAAACACAGCCGAATCAAATGTTTAGATACCTCAGTGCCAACAGTGCTAAGATGATTCTTTGATAAGGGGTATACATGGGAGACATGTTCCTTAGATCCCCTTCAAGGTAGATTCTGGGCTCAGCTAAAGTGCCTGATGTGTAGGGACTGGCTGCACACAATAGAGAAGATCCCTATGGGCTCTCTACCTAGGACTAAGCATAGGGTTTGCTTATTGCTGCTGAATACAACATCTCTGATCTCCAAGAGTCCTGGAGCTCTCCACAGAGGCACCATGCTTTTTGTGGGGCACAGCTGATGTCTGAACCCTGAGTATACTCGGTGGCCTTCAGGACCAGATCACTAGTTGTCATGGGAAGGACCCTGGTCAGGTGGTGGCCATGGCAGGGACACTCATGGACAGTAGCTGGGTTCCAGCCTGCTCTACAGAATTCTGAGCTCCAGTGTACCACAGCGCTTCTGGAAGTTGGGCTGCAGCTCTTTTGGTGGGTGTTTGGCTGGGCCAGGCTATATAAAGCAACCTGTAGGTTTAGGGTTTTCCTGGGTCGTTCATGACATCAAGCCTGCTTTTCTGAACTTTTCTCATTTTAAAATGAGTAAAACAGTAAAAGGAAAAAAAACAGTGATGGGACAGTAGGAAATCCACAAGTGCTGCCATATTGCATATTGGTGACCTCTCCATAGGTGCTCAGATTTATAGGCCCCAGGCTTGCAAAGTCACACAACCTAAATGTCAGGCTTCTTTCTGACTTCAGGTTATTGTCGCGGACTTTGGGGCCCGGTTGCTCCTGGCAGGGGGAGGAGGGTGGGAGGCAGAGCCATCTTCCTTGCTGCTTGCCATTGGCTGGCACGCAGGGCAGCTGCACGGATTCTTACTGCTTCTCCCTGACTGATGGGGCCTGTGCAGGTGTACCTAGCCTGTGGGAACTGGTTTGCCACTTCTCCCTGTTTCACAGGGCCACCACCCCTGGTTTTATTTTTGCTGAGTTGCTGAATTTTGTCTCTCTCCATGGGCTCTGTCATAATGTTGAGTTAAAGCTGTGGGATTCAGAGCTGGCCTGTCACTGTGCCTGCATCCTGGTTAGACCCTGCATTCTGGTCCTGCTTGTTGGCTGGCAACCAGGAAGGCTACACACCTTGCTCGGTGCTTCTGCTCGGCTCATGGCCTCCACCAGTGCTGGGGTGTGGGGACTGCATTGCTTCCTTGCTGCTGCTCCCCCGCTGTCAGGGCCGCTTTCCTGGTTTTATTTTTGTTGAATTCCTGAATTCTCTCTTTCCATGGGCTTCAAGTCTCAGTTCAGATTCTTCTTGTGTCCCTGGGATCCAACTCCCTCCTCCTCATGGTGCTGTATTCCAGGATCTGGACACCAAACTTGGAGAGGTTCTTTCTGTACTGCTTGCTATGCTGCCATTTTCTCAGAGGTCTAATCATGTTTTAAAAGTGCTTCACTTAAAATAGCTCATGGCCATCATGACACCCTTAGGACTGCAGCACACAGTCGGGGGAGGCGTACTCATATGCACATATGCACACAGAAAGTGTAGAGCAGTCAGTGGGTGCAGGCTTTGTGGTCTGGAGCATTGTGTCTTGCTGAGTCCTGGGAAACTCAGAGTTTTGAGAGTGAGGATAGTGTGTGGGTGGAAGGCTAAGAGTCAGAACAAGGAAAACAGAGCCCAGGTGGAGCCTTTTCTCCTGATGGAAGTGGAAGAAGCTGAACATATAGGATGAATTGTAATTTAAGAAATACAGTTGATGTGAAACACTTTGAAGGCCCCATCAGTGTGTGAGAGCTTCGTAGTAAGGATCATGGGTTTATTTGTTTTAGGCTTTCAGTTTTTCTCCTGCCTGGCATTATTGAAACTGAAAAATTCATAGATTGTAGGATTTCACCATTTTTGCTGCTATGGGTACGTTTGAGTATCTAAAACCTTACACAGAATCCACTGAGGAATCCTAATCTGTGGGCTTTGTCATAGTGTAGGGTGGATTTTAGGCTCTTGGTTTTCAAGCCAGCCTGCTGCTGTGTCTGCACCTTGGAGGTGGACCCTGGATTCTGGTGTCCCTTGCTGCCCATGGGCTCGTTTACTGCTAATCTTACTGTGAAGATGGGAAATGAACTATGGAAGCCCCTTTCCTGTTTGTTGTGTCTGTTCCTGAGTGGCAAGTGTGTTGAAGAGTGAGAAACATTTAGGATGCAGATACCGCCCTCAAAGGGTTTCACATCAACTGTATTTCAAGGGAACACCCATCAGAATTACAGCAGACTTCTTGACATAAACCTTCAAATCATGAAGAGCATGGGGGAAAAATAATTCAACCTTTGAAAGATAATAACCTCCAGCCAAGATTGATATACCCTGTACAACTGTCCCTAGAGATTGATGGAAAAACAAGGTGCTTCCAGATAAAGAGGAACTAGGGAATTTGCAACCACCAATTCAACTCTATAGCGAATACTGCAGGATATTCTAAAAAAAGAAAAATACAAAGATTCCAGAAACAGTGGCAGAGAGGCCACAATGAATGAAGCAGAAAGCAAAATGAAGACAAACTGACAACTAATGACAGAAAAAGAGCTCAACAGAAATGAGGCAGAGAAAGTTGAATGGTAGGAACAGCTATTTTGGAGAAAACAAGACATCATAATAGCTAGTGCTGATTTAATATCTTGTTTTGAAGTCCCATCAAGCTTTTGTTCTTCTGTCTCCATCAGTCTTAACATGTTGTATCTTACTGGGTTTTATTATATGTGATAATATAAACGAAAACTTTTATAGACAAGGAGATTATACAGAAACCATTGTTCATTTTGTTAGTTGATTCTAAATACCCTGTAATACTGTCATTCTCTTGAATGGCTTTTATACTGTCTTGACATGTTTGATGCTACAGTATACGACGTTATACTCAAAGATTTCAAGGAAAGAGACACTATGGTAACTACTTTTATGTCGGGATATCATGTGGTGAAACACTATTTTGCTTAAATGGTTATGTTTTGACCTGCGCTGTTTTGTTGTTATGCCCTTTTTTAAAATCTCAACCTCCTTTTTAATTATTTTTTTAATTTTTATCTTTTTAATTAAGGGGAAAATAAAAATAGCTGGATATATTATAGTAACCTGCTTTGATTTCCTATTAACTTGATTTGAAACCCTGTATTGCTCTCACCATCTTGTTTTGACTGATTTTCTTCTATTCTGTTTCGCTCGATAGTACCAAGTTCAAAAGTACAGGCAATAGCTGTGAAGACAATAAGATTCATTATGATGCCCTTTCTGGTTGACTATTATCTTCTTTTGTAGTCCTGTAATGTCTCCAATGTTTTGGTTTTATTAATTTTGTCCTTTACTGTTCAATTTTGTTATAACTGATATAGGCAATTCTTTTGAAGAAAGCCAGAGGTATTGTGGTAACCATTGTTGATCACCTTGTATTTTGTTTTTACATTATGCATTATGTCCATCCTTTTGATTTGACTGGCTCTGTTTTGTTATGTCACATTTAGTTTTACTCTCTTCAAAAAAAGTAATAACTGTGGGAGTGATAAAACCCAAAATGTGTGATTTGTCATTATACAAAAGAGAGGAAAAGAAAGTGCTCTAAAGGATATAACTGCATGTATATTTATGATAACCATATTACTGAGTTTTGTTGGATCATTGAATGGAACTGTTTGCAGTCAGTGTTTGAATGTCCACTTGTAACTTGAACAACTATTTCTAAGATGACAATATGTAATCTATTAACTAGTGATTTCCTACTGTTTTCTGAAATTCTGTATAACTTGTACCCTTTTTCTTTTTTTTCTCAAACAAAACAAAATCAGTGTAGCATGTCTCTCTTCTGGGATAAAGACCTTGAGGTTTTATTGTTACAGAGTGTACAGGATCTTTCTAGGATGACCTCTGAGAAGATTTAAGCTTTTGGAGACTTCTGAGCAGCTAGGTTTGCTATTACAGATGGCCACCAGGTGGCGTCAAAGGCCTCCCCTCCGCCAGTCACTGGGCTGGCTCCTGGCCCTTGGCTTCTTGGCTGGAGTTTAGAAGACCCTGGGGGAGTCTTCCTTGCATGGCCTTCTCTCCTGGAAGAACCTTTGCTCTCTGAGCTACTGAATTCCCCTCACCAAACTTTTAACTGTCTGAAACACAAGTGACCCCTGTCTGGGGAAGCCTTGGCAGCTGAGGGGCAGTCTTGTCACCTGGTTGGTTCACGTGGGCTGTGCTGGCCAGGGGTTGTGCCTAAGGGCACTTATTATGGGTACTGTTGTGTGGACCTGAGATATGCTTGCATGACCTCAGGTAAAAGGTTTGAATTAGAAGAAATTTTTTGAGACAGGATTTCATGCAGCCCAGGCTGGCCTTGAGCCCACAGTGATTCTCTTGCCTCAGTCTCCCAAGTGCTGGGATCACAGGTGTGTGCTACCATACCTGGCAAGAATTTTATTTTATTTTTGAGATAGCAAGACCGTATGCAGCCTGTAGTAGCTTCATAGTTGTGTGATCCTCCTCTCTCTCTCCCAGGTGCCAGGATTTCAGGTGTGCCACCCCCCCACTTCCTGTAAGCCTATTGCATGGGCTCCATATTGGCCATGAGAGATTCAGGCTTCTTGCTGGCAGAAGAGTGCTGTTTTAATGCAAATGGTTAGGAATTATTGCCCATGAGACAGTGATTCGTGGCTTGTGGCCTCCAGAAGACTATGGAGGGGATGTGGATGTCAGTGTGTGCTATGTAAATGGACCAATGTGAGCACATGCGCTCTGAATACTCACAGCTTTGCAGCTATTTCACTGACCTTGTAAGGTATAAGCATGAGTTCTTGCTAAGTTTTTGTCAAGTTAAACAGATTAGTAGTGAGACTTGGACAAAATATATAACACACATTAATTAAATAGAGGTTGAGTGTGTGTCCTTGGTTGCCTGCAGTGCCATGAGTGTTGTGGTACCTGTTTGTAGGATATGCCATCCTTGGCTGTAACCAGAAGGAATAGGCCAATACTGGCTGATCAGCAGGCTGCGCAGGTGTCAGTCTGGTGCTAGTGGTTGCAGACTTTGTGCAGTAGAGCTGCTTGGTAGCATGGCTTTTTATGTGGTGGTGGTGGTTGGAGATGTCCTGGAACTTTTGAGAAGGGAATGGCCTGAGTGAAGCTGCCTCTTTGTTGAGGACAAGATTCCCTTCTGTAGCATCTTCTAGTCAAATACTTGAGCCTCTCCATATGCCAGCTTGCTATCAGGGCTGTTACTTGAGAAAGAACAATGTCTATCATGTAGGAAACTGAAAAGCAGGTGAATTAGTTACTGCAACTTCATGCTACATCTTGAGGTTCCCCATCGCAGCTGGGCACTCTGCTGCCCATAAGACTGGGCTTTGTAGAGACTTCTTGCTTTCCAACAGCCCCCAGTAGCACAAGGTCCATCCCTAACAGCTCTGCGTTTCCATAACCCAACAGTGTTGGAGTCCTCAAGTGTGGTCCTGGGTTGGGTGAGAGACCTTTTTAGTATTATACTTTTCCTGTTTCAACATCGGTTACTTTGTGGTCACCCCAGCTCTCGGCATCTGGGCTTCATTTGGAACAGGGAGTTTTTCATGCTTGTGGGCATTGGTGAGCGAGGTGCTCCCCCTGTAGTCAGAGGATCCAGGCTCTCCTGGGGGGTTGCTACCTTGGCTGAGTCTCTCCAAGTTTATGGCAGTTTGCCCTTGGTGGGTCTGCTACTCTGGATCTTGAGCTTTCTCCATACTGTGGGGTGCTGAAGAAGCTCATGAGGACTAGCAGTGCATCTGGGGCTGGAAAGGAAACCTGGAAAAATGGTGGGATAGTGACAGAAGCGGGGTGGGGGCACAGAGGTTAGACACTGAGGAGACTTTGCTTTAGTTACAGGGGCTGCATTGTGTGGAAGGTCAGGGCTTTTCCAAGACTGAGGGTGCTCATGAAGGTGATGACTTCCAGGGAGGGAACAGGATCTCTAGTGCTGAGACACCTGAGCTCAGAACAGTGGTACTGCCCAGGTAGGCAGGGGTGCAACCCACTGTAGGGATGAGAAGAGAACTGCAGCTTCTGTAGATGGCCCAGCCCAACCAGGTGGGTGTGAGTACTGCCAGGTCACGTTTGCCCTGGATGCACCCACATGTGCACCAGCAAAGTGCACATTCTTGGGTTTTCCTTGTAACATTCTGTTCTCATGGTAATAGTTGAAATGACCTGGAGGTACTGTTTCTGGTAGAACTGTCCTGGAACTTAAGACAGTAGTAGGCCACTGAACCCAAGTTTGGGGGCAGAAGCCACTGTTGGGTTAGTAACCATAATCTGAGGGAGAAAAACATTCATTTGTTGGTTCTAAATGCCTTATCCTACAGCAGCCCAGAGTAACTATGGCTGCCTGATGACTATGCTTGTTGCAGCTCAGAATTCCTAACATTCTCCTGGACTGCTGTAGAACATGAATGGGGTATGGGAAACTCAACAGGAGCCTGACTTCCTCTTCTTGTATCACACTGAGCCTATGGCTCTGATTCTTTGCAAAGAAGTATGCAGAACTGGGAGAAAACCAAGGGAGGATGTAAACCTGTCTGGGAGCTCTGGAACAAGCAGTTTCCTTTAGAGTTATCCCACAGGAGCATGGCTGGGACTTGCACTGGTGGCTCTGCTTATTCCTGGCTGTGGGCTATAGCTAAGGGACCTGACTATTAGAGCTGGATCATCTTTCCTGCTGAGCAATGTGCCCTGCCCAGTGGGATCATGTGTTTTTCAGTGTGTTGGCCTAGCTCTCAGCTAGGTGGTGCCTTTGCTAAGCTTTTAAGAAGTTTCTCCAATACATCAGCTTCTATAGGTCTTCGATGAGCAGTAATGAAAGCATTGTGTTTTATGCACCTTTCACATTGAGTGTGTTGGCTGTTCCAGATGAATTGCATGCAATTTTGTGCAGTAAACTAGGTATTCTGAAAGCCATGGGCAGTGGTAATACAGTTACTTAGGTATTCTGAAGATACTGATATTTGTCAGTCACAGTAGGATAAATGAGTCATTTTGGATAGACAATCCAATGTAAATCACCTTGGTAACCCAAGGCTCTTTGGTTCGCCCAAGGGATGATCACTTTAAGGAGGGTTTGAATTTACTCCTCCCAGCTGAGATCAAG
This sequence comes from Cavia porcellus, assembly GCF_034190915.1. Taxonomy (NCBI): domain Eukaryota; kingdom Metazoa; phylum Chordata; class Mammalia; order Rodentia; family Caviidae; genus Cavia; species Cavia porcellus. Next base: position 68,465,814 of record NW_026947501.1, on the reverse strand, counting down.
ATCACAAAGTGGGAAAGGCACTGAGCTGGGTGGCCAAGAACAGAAGCTGGTTGACTTCTGGAAAACTCATCCTATCTGCTTGATGGTAGACCAGATTCCCTGTGATAAATACTGAGAGGCTCTGATGTCTGGTACAAGCTTTGGATCCTGCCTGTGCTATGGGTTCCTCCTCCTTGTGCCCCTTCCTCAGGCCTCCTTGTTGCCCATTTCCTAAACTTGATGCTTTCAGGCTCTAGCCAGCCCGCCACTCCTGATAATGCATGATCACCTTAGGCTCCGTTTGCCATCATAAAACAGATGACCAAGTGTGCTGACTGAACTGCTGTACACTGGGAGGACTTTGCCTGGATAGTTTAAAAGGGAGCTCTGAAATGACATGATATTGTTGGCTGTACATTCAGCTTGATTTATGACTGAGCCAGTCACCTCTGAACTGGGAGTCAGTGTCCCTGTGTACCTGGCTTGGCACTGGACAGTTCCCAATGAAGTGCATAGTAGTGAGCTGACGGCGGAAGTTCGGGGTTGACTGGAGTCTGAGGCACCTGTCCTTGGAGCAGAAGTGTGGTCTGACTTGAGAGTTGGTGTTCCTTGGAGCTTATGCCTTTGTGGCTCTTACAGCAGGCAGATCATACCGTTCTGAGCACTGGTCTGTAGATGGTTACTTGATTTCTAACCTGGAGATCCAAGTAAGGCATAGCACAATGCTTGGGGTTCCTTACAAACTGCCTGCCTTCTGCAAGTGAAGGAGTGGGTTTATCGTGGGATTTTAGGGGCCTTTAGATGTATATTCCCAACAAGACCTAGCAGACATCTCAGCCTGGATCTCTGACTTACCTGGGAGGCAAGGCAGAAGGTAGGCAGGCCCAGACCAGTGGCAGAGAACTGAGTGTTTTCTCAAATCTGCAGCATTTTTGATCCCACTGAAACAGTGGTTTGGAGCAGTATTACCCTTTGTCACATGTGGATGTCTAAAGTTTCCGTTGTGAAGGTAAAGTGGGAAGTGACATTCTGGGATGCTCAAAAGCTCCTCTGCTGTGTTAGCTCCTGAGTCTTTGTAGGTTGCGGCCCAAATACTGCATCACTAGGACTTTCAGAATACAAGCTACTTCCTGATCGTTGGGCAATCAGTGGGATGCTGATATTTCAGTGGACCTGGGTATGTTTGTAATCCTAATAGAATAAGGTTCCTGAAAATCTTGAGTGTAGCAGGGATCTAGAAGTTTGGGAGCTCAAGGATAGGACTGAAGGAGAGTGTCCTGTTGCTCATCTCAGGATAAAGCAAACACAGTGATCCTCACTGAAGAGCAATGAAAGAATGTGTACTCCAGATCTCTGGCTGTGCAGAATGCCACAGGAAATGAAGAAAGTGAATCGGTTGGCAACAGCTACAGAAAAACACAGCAACAGTATTTGCCCAAATCAGAAACTCCAAAACTGTCTTTACTGTGACTGCTAGTTATATCAGGAAGCCATCAGAGTCCCGATTGTGTGTCTTAAGATTATGCAGAGAAATGGAAAACCAAACAAGTATAGTATTCCCTCAATGGGTGGAAAGTCAATGTCTCTGGATGGGATTTCTCCACTCCCAAAGAAGCCACTGTTTATTAGGTATAAACTATGATAGGTGGGGATAGTAAAGATTACAATTCTTCAGAAAACTCAGATTTAAGAGGGCACAAATGGTCTTATGCTAAGAAGAATCTCGTCCTGCATTATAATCCTTAGTTAACTCAACAGTTTGCAGATGGTCTTATACTTAAGAGTGAATGGGGAATCTTAGATGAGTGGTACCAATAATCCTAAACCTCTCTTTTATCCCATAAAGAAATGTGCAAAATTAGCCATCATGAATTTGTGCTCCCTAGAAGTTCAGCATGACCAGTATGAGGATGCCCTTGGTAAGGTCATAACTGCTCTTGAGTTTCTTTCCTGAGCATCAAGTTGTTCCATCTGGGGACAGCTGGAGTCCATTCCGTGCCACACTGTAGTATCCAGGGCTGGAAAGGAAGTCCCTGCTTTGCTGGAATGCAGGGCCCAGTGATCTTAATCCCAGCATCCATGAAAACTAGTGGTTTAGAGTAAGAATTTGAAGATGGGGAAACGGGAGAATAAACATGGGTCCATAGCCACTGTGTATCAGTGGGGACTGTCCAGATGCCTTTTCTAATCTTTATCCCACTCAGGCTCCTGGAGTCTGACTGGCTTCCTGGCTTGTCTTTCCTTCAAATCTTTCATCTTTTTCTGGGCATGTGACCCTTTCCTTGTTCTTGGTGGAAGAAACATGATGCATGTGGGCCTTAGGAAAAGGTAGTTCAGTGTATAAAGATGAAAGGGGACTTGTGGTGCTCATCCTGCTTCCTGGGAACCTTTTAGGTCCTGAGTTCTTGGACTTGATCGTCAGTATTGCTTGCATCAGCTGTCTTCAGATATTTTATTGCTTAGTCCAGCTGCCACTGCTCTTTGAATTGCTGGAATTGGCTGCAGAGGGCAAATATGCCTTCCTAATTTTTTCCCAATGTGGAAATCAACTGCTTTAAGTACAATGTCTATCTTAGTAACAAAAACTCCAGATTTCTAGTTAAGATTATAAACTATAATCTTAAATTTCCAAAGGAAACAGGTAGTTTTCGTATAGAGGAACGTGGCTTTTCTGAAATGAAGTATAGGAATCCACAGATCTCTGCAATGGAGCTGGCACTCAAGGCAGAACTGGGGCTGGACTCAAATAACCTGGGCACTGTCCCACCTGAGGGCTTGTTGAGGGTGAGACAGGTACCAGTAGCAGCACTGGAGCAGTCCTAGGCTACTACAGTGAGAGCTCCCCCAGAGTGGGAGGTGGTAGAGGGACTGCCAGAGATGGGACTGGCAGGGATGTTCTGGCAGCCAGCAGCGAGTTCATTTTCAGGCTGCAGTTGTTTAGCTCCAGGGCCAGGCTCTCCCTCAGTCCTGGGGTGACCTGCATGTGCTCTTTGAGGACTATGTGATTTTTGTCAAACACCCTGCATTGGGTCTCAGGAACTGTGAAGTAGGTGAACAGCAGGAAGATAGAGGTTGAAGATAAAAAGAATAGTAGGTTGCTAAGGAGGGACAGGTTGTTGAACTGAAACTTTTAAAATGTAGGGAATGAATGCAACTTTTGCAGGGGTGCACACACATGCAACTTGGTAGCAGTTCATGTGGAACCCTGGAGCCACTGGTAGATGGCCCTCTCCAGTACCGCTGGCTATTACAGAATTCTAGCCACTGTCCACCAAGTTGGCACAGCATGCAAGGATACCTGAAAGACACAAGCAGAGCCCACTGTGCCCACTGTCTTCATGCTTGCTTTTGTGATAAATAGCTGAGCCTAACCCCCACCTTGAAAGCCCAATGTGTGTGAGAAACAGCCCATCCCACTCATGGGTAGGCAGATGGCATTCACCTATTCCAAAGAGCATGATGCCTTCAGGGAGGCCAAGTATGACAATGCCAAATGCTCAGGAAATGGTCCAGATTTTCCCATGTCTTAGAAAAACTAGAGTCGTTTCAGCAAATGCAGCCTGTCCAATAGCAATAGATGTTCCCTGAAGGTGAACAGGGAGCTTCCTTCCATCCCTGAAGTGTTGGAACCCAACAAACCTGGTGGCCTCATAAGGATCACTCCAGAGACAACAGAGGTGAATGAAGAATCTCGAGGTCTGCAGACTTCCTTGAGAAATAGCCAGGCATCAGGAAACATTGGGCAGCCCCAGGGGGGGGACCTGGCATCGGTGAGGGACCTGTCTGGATAGCACAGTGTGTAAGGACCATGGAAGCAGAACCAAGGACTCCTGAGAATGAGGAAATGTCACTGACCTTTTGGGTGTATAAACCCAGTTTTGCTCTATATTAATCAAGGGATAATGAGCAGTTTGAACACGTGGTGATTTCTTTTTTAAAAAATTTTATTTAAAAGGAAAAAGAAAAACAAAACAAAGCGGTGTAAGGGTACAAGTAATACAGAACTACAAAAAAAGTAAGAAATCATCAGTTAATAGATTACATATTATCATCTTAGAGATAGTTGCTCAAATCACAGTATCAAAGCATACAAAGTGGACATTCAAACAGACTGCAAACAGTTGTGTTCAATGATCCAACCAAGAACATTAATATGGTCAGCTATTTAACACCCCTAAACACACTTGCTGTTGTATCATTTAGAGCTCTTTTTTCCCTCTTTTTTACAACAAAATTTACACATTTTGGGTTTTATTACTCGTTAGTTCTTATTACTTTTTTGGGGAGAGAATAAAGTCAAATATGGCAAAACAAATCTGTCAGTCAAAACCAAGGATAGACATAGCACATGATGTAAAACAGAGTACAAGGTTATCAACAATGGTTATCAACAATGTCTCTTGTTTCCTTAAAAAATTGTCTATCATTAGATATTATAAAGTTGAACAAAACAGTAGAGAACAAGACCAATAAAACTTAAGCATTGTAAACATTACAGGACTTCCAAAGGAGACAATAGTCAAACCAGAATGGGCATCTTAGTGAATCTTATTGCCTTCAAAGTAGTTTCCTATACCCTCAAACTTGATACTATCATACAGAATGGAACAGAGTCTCATTAGGCAAAACAAGATAGTGGGAGTATTACAGGACTTCAAAACAAGTTGATAGGAAATCAAAAATGTTACTATTATATATCCTGCTAATTTATAAAATTTTTCCCCTTAATTAAAAAACATAAGAAATAACTAATTTTTTTAATGAATAAGGGAGAGATTGAGATAAAACAGGACATAACAATATAACAATACAGGTCAAAGCATGACTGTTTCAGCAACCTAGTGCTTCACCACCAAATAACCCGACTTAATAGTAGTTACCATAATGTCTGTCATTTTCCTTGAAATATGTGAATAAAACTTCATATACTATAGCTTCAAATATTTCCATATCAAGAAGCCCAGAATAAAGCCTTTCCAATTAATAAGTGAAAACTTTATAGGGCTTCAAGGCCACATAATGGGGAATCATGATTACCACATATTTTTATATAGTTGAATCATTACTTACATTAGGGAAACTTTGGTATTCATACATGCGAGATTGATTTATTTCACTTATTTGTGTGGTCTCAAGCTGTGCCAATTTATTGATAAATATCTCAATGTGATCCTTCTTTATTGCTGAATAATACTCCATTGTATAGAAATACCACAACTTTTTTATCCATTCCTCAGTTGATGGACACTTGGGTTGTTTCCAAGATCTGGCGATTACAAATTGTGCTGCTATAAACATAGGTATGTGGTGATTTCTATAGCACAGAAGTCTTGTGCTTTTTTGGTTGATTTGTTTAAAAAAATTCTTAAAGACAACTCTAGGACAGAGTACCCTGTGGGAACAGGTTCTTGTGTCCAGTAAGGACTCACGTGTGTGAATAATGTTGTAGAAAGTTGTGCAGAGCCTGTGGCGTCTTCATGAAAAATGAGGGAACCTATTCTTGGAGATTTTTATGAAATGAGTCAAGGAACAAGTCACTGACCAGCATTCAGTCTAGATGCTCAGGATCTGTTCTCTGCCTTATGACAGATTCTTCATGCCCAGAACAGAATTCACCTATGTTAGCTGAAGAATGTATACAGGCTCCTGTCTGTATTTGAGGCATGAGAATAGATCCTAGGACATCACTTTGGTATTTGACTTCTTACGTTGTTATCCCATTTTTGTGGATTTTGATTAGTGTGACATGTCCCAGGTCAGACTTAGTAACTCATATAGTGACTTCTCCTCACCTCTGAGGACCTGTACTGTAATGTCAACGAGGTCTTGATTTGGTCTCCTATGTTGATCCCAAGAAAAACATAGATGAGAACCACTGTGAGTTGGATTCACTTCTCTCTGAACTTGTACTACAGATGAGTGAATTGGGTTCACTTAGTAGCTTTGCTATTTTAGATTTTCCCTTTGTGTATGATACTTTATCATTTACTATGGCAAGGCCTCCTGGTGGTTTATAGCTATGAGGTGCTCCTTTGAGGACATTCGTGAATTTGAAACTTGTCAGGAATGGGTTGATGTTGCTACCTGACTTGAGGTGGCTCTTCTGACCTAATTTCCTAGCAGTCTTGGCCTATATTGCCCTGGTCCCTTTCTTTAGACACCATTCTACTGAAAGGCACCCTGCTGCAGGGTTTTGAGACACCACACACATTGGCTATTAAGATGGCATGCATGATCATGTTAAAACCTAGAAGCATTTAGAAACTATTATTAAGCAATGTGCACATAACTTTTTACCAATGAGGATTCAGGCTTATATGTATTTGAGACTGCACATTGCAATCTGACTTGACACCTAACTACAAAGCTTAGCACAGGAGTGTGCCTGGGAGATAACCATGGAAATATAGGCATCATGGGATCTGAGATTCGGTTGTAGGTTTTTGCAGTTGGTATTTGCAAGAGAAATGAATCTTATCAGGACACTGAAACTTAGAAGAGTAGTTGTTAATATTCATCCAGAGTCAAGTGCCAAAGAGTCTATACTCTAATGATTTCTGAAACATTCAACCTCATCAACCCACTGAGGAATCTGTAATGGTGTGTCTGTGCCAGGAAGCTCCAAGGCTGGCACTAGAGGCTCGAGTGCTTATTGACAGACTGAAAGGCTGGTGCCGAAAGCTGAAGATTGTGTGAGGAAAGCTGAGAGACAGCACCCAAGGTAAGTAAAGGTGAAGAGTGAAACTTTCAAGAAACATCATCCTTGACAATGAAGACCAGAATTCCTGAAAAACTGACGGAAGTTCTTTCAAGGAAAGTGAGACATCATGGTGTTCTTTCAAGGAGGATCATGAGGACATGCATTCTCCCATTCTTCTGTTCAGCCAACAACTGTATAAATGGTTCTTCCACAGTCAGAACCATGCTCTCAATTCAGCTGGGTGTTCCCACCCCAAAAAGCCCTGAGCCACCACCCAGGTAGTGTTGAGGAGGTTGTTTTCTTCAGTAATGTCTTGGAGAGGATGTCAGGACACTACAGTGAGAAGTGTCCCAGGGGAAGTAGAGAGACCCAGAATCGGCATGATTTCCATGTGCATTGAATGTTGAAATGTATGGCAGAGGGGAAGGGGGGTCCCCAAAGGTGCAAGGAAAAGATGGCTCGGTGCAGCTCTAGGGGGCGTGCTGTAGCACCCATGATGGGGCTTCCTTATCTGGGGTGCTTCTTGGGAGATCTCTAGAAGGTATTAGTGAACTTGTTATCCCTGGTTCTCCACATGTTCTGGTGCTTGCTTGCAGGATGAGTGCTTGTCTTATGCCATGAACAAAGGAATGAGGTCACTAGTATGAGAGAAGTAGACAGGCACCATATGATTTTGTAGAAAGGAGACACAGGCCATAGCCCTGGAGTTGGGTGTGCTACTCTAGAAGCATGGGCATTGGCCAAGCCCACCCTTGCTAAGAGTGAGACAGGCACTGGTGGCAGCACAAGAGAAGTCAGTTCTATATCACCACTGTGACGACTTGGCCACAAGGACCCAGGTGATGTGGCCCATTGTGATCTGAGAAAAGTCCATGTATATCAAGTTCACTGTGAGTGCATTGCATGTGTCCTTGAGTAAGGGATCATGATGGTGAACAGGGAGCCATTGCACCAAGAGATTAGAGTGAGCCAGCATGTGCAGGCTCCTTGCTTCCTGTCCTTTCCAGCACAGAAATCAAAGTGAAGATGATGTGAACCCTGCTCCCTCTGATGGTGTTGGAGATGGGCTCTTGGAGTCCTGCACCCTTGAAGATTTTTGTGGAATAGAACACAGCAGTGATGTCTGAGTTTCTGGGAGATCTACAGCATGATGGAGATGATGGGCTGCTGGTGGTAGCAGGTTGTGAAGACCTCATGTGACACACTACCTTGTCCTGTCTCATCCACATGTGCTCATCATTTTCTTGCTGGATATCCTGGGATGCATCCTGGAAGCCCCACAGCTGCTGGGATGTCATCTTGGCATACTATTCCTGCTAGTTAATGAGCAAGTCTATAGGACTTTAAGGGCACAAATGAGGTGCTATGGTTTGTAAGATGGCTGGGACCATGGGCCAGGCCAGTGGCAGAATACTCTTCCATCCACAAGATGAGCTTCAGGCCAAAGATCCAACCCACTAGAACTGCACTGATGATGCTCCCCTCATGGAGGGTAACGCCATTCTGAGGTACAAGGGCAAAAACTCCCTGTACAACCTGCAGAAGAGGGCCATGAAATGTGGTCTGTGGTCCGTATCACCACAGACTTGGTCATCTTGCCTAAACCCATGAGGCAACTCCACACCCACTAGAACAGTGGCTTAGAGCAGCATTGCTATTTGTCATATGTTGACCTGTGAAGGTGAAATTGAGAAATTAAAGTTGGAAGTGATGTTCTAGGATGCTCAAAAAGCCCCATGGCTATGTTACCTCCTCAATCTTAGCAGGTTAAGGGTCCAACAGTGTGATACCACATTTTTCGAGTACGTGCTACTTGCTGATTATTTGGTCTGTCAGCGTGATGCTGATATTTAAGTGGACCTGGGGGAGTTTTGTAATGCTGATAGCATAAGGTTCCTGCAAATCTTGAGATTAAGCAGAGATCAAGAAGTTTGAGAATTCAGGGTGAGTCTTAGGTATACTACTGCTCTTCTCAGGACTAAGGAAAATGCGCTGATTTCTCACTAAAGAGGAATGAAAAGAAGGTAGATTTATTGCTGTGCACAGAATTCCAGAAGCCATGAGGGTCATTGGGCACACTGTATATTGTCTGTCACCTGGGGTGGGTTGAGTGAGTAGTTCTGCCCTATGGCCTGAGACTGAATTCTCAGTTGGAGCTGTTCAGTTGTAAGGGATATTCTTCCTCATAGTGAAAGAAGGCCTTTCTTCCTGATCTTGTCACCTGGAAACCTGTGGTCATAATGAAGTTTGTTGGGCTGGGAAATCCCAGGCTAGTATTAGCAGAGACATACTGTTACAAAAGCCCAGTTTTGGGAAAGGCTGGCTTTGTTTTATTACCCTGGTAGGATAGAATACAAAGAAGTGTTCCTCACACTTGTCCTCACCCATGCCTTTGGCTGTGGATAAGATGGCAGTCACAGGGCAGGGTCAGCCATGGCTGTGGGCCTATGCAGGGTCTGCCTATCCACAGGATGAGTTAGGTCTTCAGGAACACTCATTCTGTTTCTTCTCTGGATTTCCCACAGGATAACAGGAAGGTTCTAGATGCTGATGAATTGGTTTCTATCATTTTATAAAACATGGAGCGTTCCACTGTGATGGGACAGCCACATCTGGTGACCTTTTCCTAGGTGTAGCTTGAGGAATTTTCTCTTGAATCTGATGCCACCTGGGCTTCAGATCACAATGGAATGAGAATCATCCTAGATGCCATGTGTTTGTCATTCTCATGTTCCATATATACTGTCCAGTGGCGCAGATGGACTGTAACTGCTAGTTATATCAGGAACTTGGCAGAGTCCTGATTGTCTGTCTTAAGAATGCAGAGAGATAAAGAAAAACCAGACAAGTGCAATGTTCCCTCAGTGGCTGGGAAGTCAATGTCTCTGGATGGGATTTCTCCACTCCCAAAGCAGCCAATGTTTCTTAGGTGTATATCGATGTAAGAGGGGCTAGTAAAGATTACAGTTTATCAGGAGACTCACAATCAAGAGTGTGCAGATGGTCTTACACTAAGAAGGATATCATCCTGGAGTATAATCCTTAGATAACTCAACAGTTTGCAGGTGGTCTTATCCTTAAGAGTCAAAGGGAAATCTCAGATGAGTGGTACCACTAATCCTAAACCTCCCTTTTATCCCATAAAGAAATATGCAAAATTAGCCATTAATGAATTTGTGTTCCCCAGCAGTGTAACATGGCCAATATGAGGATGCCCTTGGTGAGGTCATAACTGCTTTTGAGGCTTTACTGAGAATCAAGAAGTTGTAAGATCTGGGGAGATGTGTAGTTCATTCCATGCCACACTAACTTTTTTGTTGAAATGTAGGGCCCCGTGATCTTAAATCCAGCATCCATAAAACTAATGGTTTGAAATAAGAACTTGAAGATCCAGGGAAGGAGAGAATAAACATGGTCCATAGCTCCTATGCATGAGTGGGGACTATTCAGATGCATTTTCCAATCTTTGTCCCACACAGGCTCTTAGAGTCTGACTGGCTTCCTGGATTTTCGTTCCTTCAAACCTTTCATTTTCTGGAAATGTGACCTTTTCCTTGTCCTTGGTGGAAAGTGGAAGAAGGATGAGGCGGTGCAGCCTCAGGAACAGGTAGTTCTGGGTACACGGTGAAACGGTACTGCTGATGCTCATTCTGCTTCTTGGGAACCTTGAGGTTCTAAGTTGTTCAAGTTGGTCCTCATTATTGCTTGCGTCTAGCTGTCTTGAGCTTTTTCATTGCTCAGTCTAGCTGCGTCTGCCCTTTCTGGAATCTGCTTGCACATGTCAAAGATGATTTCCTAAACTTTGTGAATGTAGAAATCAAGTGCTTAAAGTAGAATGTCAAACTCAGTAGAAGAACTCCAGGCTGCTAGTTAAAAATTTAAACTATAATCTTATATTTCCAAAGAAAACGGGAATGCGACTATTCTGAAGCAAAGCGGATGTCTGTCCCTTGCACTGAAGCAGAGCTGGCACTCAAGGCAGAAGAGAGTTTGTGCTAAGGAGCCTGGGCACTGGCCCAGGCAGGGCTTGCTGAGGGTGAGATGTACATGTAGCAGCACTGGAGCAGTCAGTGTGGACTCCTACAGTGAAGGCTCCCCAAAGAGTGGTGGTCACTGTCCCTGGTCCTGGCAGAGGTTTCCTGGCAACCAGCACTGCTGGCTGGCAACTGGACTCATTTCCAGGCTGCAGTTCTTGAGCTCTAGAGATTTGCTCTCCGAGTCCCAGGGTATAACCTCCATGTGCTCTCTTAGGGCTGTGTGGTGTTCCCAAATGCCCTGAACTGAGTATTAGGAACTGCGAGGTAGTGAACAGCAGGAACATAGAATTTGAAGTTAAACTAGTAGGCTGATATGGGGTGAGAGGTTCAACTAAGAGTTTTAAAACATAAGTAATGAATCCTGCTATGCCAGGCATGTGCACACATGGTATGTCTGAACTGGGTGACAGTTCATGTGGAACCCTGGAGCCACTGCCATACAGCCCTCTCTAGTACTACTGGCTACTACAGAGAGTTCTAGCCACTGTCTGTGTCTGGAACATCATTTGAGGAAATCTGAAAGACACAAGCAGAATCCACTGCACCCATTGTTGTTCATAAATCCTGTGATAAATAGCAGAGCCTAACCCCCACCCTAAAAGCCCAATTTGTATGGGAAGCAGCCCGTCCCTCTTGTGATCAGGCAGACTGCTTTCTCCTATTCCAAAGAGCGTATGATGGCCTTCAGGGAGGCCAAGTATGACAATGCCAAATGCTCTGCAAATGGTCCAGATTTTCCCATGTCTTAGAAAAACTAGAGTTGTTTCAGCAAATGCAGCCTGTCAACTAGTGATAGATGGTCCCTGAAGGTATACTAAGGAGATTCCTTCCATCCCTGAAGATCTGGAACAAAATAAAACTGGTGGTCTCATGATAAAGATCACTCCTGTGATGTCAGAGGTGAATAGAGTGTCTCGAGGTCCAAAGATTTCCTTGAGAAATCGCCAAGCAGACGGAAACACTGGGCAGCCACAGGGGGTGCCTGGCATCTGTGAGGGCCCATGTCTGCAAACGCTGTGCATAAGGACCATGGAAGCAGAACCAAGAACTCCTGAGAGTGAGGAAACATCACTGACCTTCTGGGCCTATAAACTGAGTTTGGTTCTAGATTAAGCAAGGCGTAACTAGCGATTGGAACGCATGAGATGCGCCAATTTTTCCAGCATAGATGTTTTCCTCTTTTCTGTGTGTTCCTTAAAAAACAATGTGAAAAGGCAACTCCAGGACTGGTACTTGCTTCTTGGTTTTGAGCTCTACGTGTATGTCAGGCAAGAGTGGACACTGCCAAAACTCTTCATGGCTGGGCGGAGATGCCCATCAGTGGTAGCTCACAATTTTCCAAATTGGAAGGTTCCAGAATGTTCCCCTGGAGCCTCATGTCAGGGTCTGCACACAGGAGCAGATTCATGATGCCAGCAGGGACTCATTGGTATAAATACTGATGAGAATAATTATCCAGGCCTTGGGGAGTCTTCATTGAATATAAAAAAATCATACCCTCTGCTAGGTTTTTATGAAATTGTTTGGGGAGTCATTGTCCTAATCTTAAGTCTAGATTATCAGAATTGATGCTTTGTGTTCTGTCTTTTTAATAGATCCTTCATGAACTAAATCACAAGCTATTTGGTTGATGAACTTTTTATTGAAATTTCTTTGTTTGACTTCATATACTGTCACTCTAGTCTTATGGATCTCTAGTCTGATGTGTGTCCCAGGCCAGTCTAGGTACCCAGCCCTGTGAAGGAGGAGCCAGTGCTTTGGCCAGGGGGGTTGCTACCTATTTACATGTTGTAACATAGAATACTTACAATGCATTTCTTGAAGTACTGAGTGAGTCCCTTCTCCAGAACTGGCTTGTGTGACTGATAGGTTCCCCACTCTTGTTTTCAGACCTTTATTCTGCTAATGTGTATGAGGTCTTTGGTCTCCTTTCTGTGTGGATTTCAAAAAAGTTACAGATGAGAATCCAGAGTGTGTTGGACATCTTGGTTCATTTTGTTGTGAACTTCTTTTAGAGGGAAATTGTTTCCTACCTTTGCTCCTATTTTACATTTTCCCTTTGAGTACAACATTTTATATTTTGCTGTGGCCAGGGTCCTGGTGGTTGGCAGCTATGAGATGCTACTTTAGTTTGGGGTCATTCAAGAATATGAAATGTGCCAGGAATAGGGAGGTGTTTCCACATGACTTGAGGTGGCTCTTCTGACCTCAGTGCCTGGTGACTTTGGCTTGTGTTGCCCTGTGACCTTCCATTAAGGACTGTTCTATTGAATGACTCCTTGCTACAGAGTTTTGGGGGCACCATAAAATACATTGGCTGTCAAGATGGTCTGCATGATCATCTAAGAGCCCAGCATCATCTTGATGTTCTATTACATAGATAAAAAGTTGTTTGTGTGAAAATTTTATGAGGATGCGAGCCCATGAGTATTTGAGACTTCACAGTACAGTCTGACTTCCCACCTAATCAGAAGGCTTAGCACAGAAAATGCACCTGGGAGAACCATAGAAATGGACAGAATGGAATCTGAGATTGGGTCGGGTTTTTATAGTTGGTATTTTAGTAGTCAATATCCATCCATAGAATCTGCCATGTAAGATTGCTTCCAGTCAGGAAGCGCCAAGACTGGCCCTTGAGGCTGGAGTCTTTACTGACAGGTTGAAATGCTGGTGCTGAAAGCTGAACAATGTATAAGGAAAGCCCAGAGACAGCACCCAAGGTGAAAATGAAGACTGGAACTCTCTAGAAATGTCAGTCATCCTTGACAATGAAGAGCAGAACTCCTCAAAAAAGGACCAAAGCTCCTTCAAGGAAAGTCAGGCACGTGGAGGTCTTTCAAGGAGAATCAGTGTGACATCAATGCTGCCAACAAGCCCCCTGAGTGGGTCTTCCACATCCAGAACCAGACTGACTCAATTCAACTGAGTATTGCCACCCAAACTGGCACTGAACCACCACCCAGGTAGTGTTGTGGAGGTTGCTTTCCCCAGTAACAGCTCAGAAGATGTCAGAGTCCACTGTAATAAGTGTCCCAAGGGAAGGGCAATGTATCATTCTTGGTATCATGTTTGTGTCTATTGAAAGTGGCAGTAGAGTACAGCACAGGGAAAGGTGGATCCACCTTGTCCTAGGTCCCCTGAGAGGTGACACTTGATATTACATATTAGAGTTCAAGACACATTTGCTTCATTTTGTTCACAGCAAGCTTGCTCTTTCCCAGTGATGAGACTGAGGCCCTCAAATGTGAAGTGTCCTGTGTGGAAGTGGATGGCACTTCTTACCCATGTGAGGATTTCTACTCATGCTTATGAATTCTCTTCACACTGAGAACGTCCTTACCCAGTGATCAGAAATCTTACTGTTCAATAATGTCCAAAGGATAGCTGAGAAAGATTTTGTCGACTCTCCTGGAGAATGTATAGTACTATTTTTTTAAAGCAACAATTTATTTCCTATTTTCAGTAAATCTGCATGTGAGGCTAGAATATACTCCTTTATGAGTGGTACATAATTTTTAACGGACAAAGGCTAACAAACTAAACGTGAGATATTTGTGCAGGAGAGGTATGGTGATAGTCCTGTATTATCTGTACAAGTGGTATTTTAAGATAAACTATGACCCACCAAAGTGACTCCAAAATATGAGGAATAGTATACTGTATATAATTGAGTCAAATATACTCTGAGTTAGGTTTGGGTTTTTGCATTATTTTCAATGTCGTAGTTACATTGGTGGAATATTCCATGTTACATTTAAAACTTCCTGGGACTGTTCAATAATCTCACAAGGATAAAGTTCTCTAAAAGTTTCTCTCCATGGAGAGGACCTCTTGTATCTGCGATGGTTCAGCAAGTCCATGGTCATGGAACCCTGATTAAACGCTGTCTACTTTGTTGACCAGGTTTTTAGAGAATGCAGTGTGTTCCTCATGCTTGTCATTTCCACAGCACTGTAGGAAGCAGAATCTGACAGTGTTGCCATTGGGAGATCATTCAGCATTCTCCTGGGGACCCACACTTTGTCTAAGGGAGAAGATGAAGCCAGGGATGAGTAGAAGAGGAACTTACCGTGCAGCATGGGGCTGACAGTTGAAGTGACCCAAGTTGAGCATTGATAACGCATCATTCCCTGTAGGTGTGGGCTAAGGCACACCAAAGAGTTGTGTCTCAAAGGGGACACGTCATTCTGTAAGATCTTACATCACACAATCATCTATTACTGGAACAAAATCCCTGGCACCTACAATTTAGACTTTGCTCACAATTTCAAAGGGTTCAGTTCACAGTCTCCTGGGTTCATGATGTCAATCGCATTGTGTGGAGAAAAGCTGCCCAAGTCATCACATCCAGAAAGTAAAAAGAGCCAGAGCAAGGGACAGACTCTCCAATGACATGGCCCCTGGGATTCATGGCTTGCTGGCAGACCTATTTCCTAATAGCACATTCGGCTATGAACTCACTCATCCCCTGAGTATAGCAGTGAAAACCATCCATGATTCAGTCACCTTCTGAGAAAGCCCACCCTAAATACATGAGACTCTGAAGTGTGTTTGAAGTTTAAACCGTAACATTCCATTCCTGATTTCTGGCTCCCTCTGAAGATAACAATTGTGTGTCTCACCCCATTTCTATCCCCAGCCAGCTTTCAGGTCCTCAATGCCACATTCAGCTATATAACCAGTGGATTAATCCACAGGGTATGACACTCCATTTTCTAGTCACCTTGCAGAAGCCCATCCTCTGACGTTAGACTAATCTGGTGATGGCAGCCCATGATCCTTTACCAGTATCACCATCCTGTCATCTTGCACTCTTCAGAGTTAGCACTTCTGATGCAGTTGGCTTACCTGGTTCCATGATTGGAATCCTCCTTGCAGGGTGCATGCCTGGTTGCCATGTCCTCATGTGGTATATTTCCTCTGTTCACCTGCAGTCACGGTTGGGAAAGTGAACCAAGAAGTTTTGGAGTGGGTCATCCGAGTTCTAGCATTCTTCCTTGACTCGATTATGGCTTACTAAGCTTGGATTTTCTGGCTTATCAAAGTCCAATACCTATACCAAGATAGTAACTTTGCTTTTTGCTTTTGGGTATTTAGACACAACCATTCCAAAATGTTCCCTGTCAGAAAAATTGGCTGTGCTTTCGTGTTCTGCAGGTTGAGGCTTGATCCCCACAATGACAGTGGGGAGAATCATGCATTCTCTGAACGAGTCCTTGAGAATGATGGCAAGTGGGCAATGGCTGCTTGTGTTCCTTCCAGATGGTGTGACTGGTGATGGTGCCATTTACAAGTGCTTGAAATAAAAGCCTTGAGATAAAAGTGCACTGCATCCTGGACGAATAGCATCATGTCCTTGAAAATACTTAGATACTCACTTCAGGCATAGGTGACACAGCATTTTAGCTATCTGGCATTACCAGGCATTCAGTATAATAACTATTAGAGTCAATGGATTCCAGGGTTCTTGATCATATGTGCATGTTTGGCACTGCAGTGAATGCCCTGGTCTGATGTGATGTTCTATGGGTCACTGTGTTGTGCACTGAGTAATAATTCCCAGGTAGTGGTGCTAGTTAAGTGTACATGTGGCTAGGAAGTTTTTACAATAGGGTAGTAGGTATCTATTCATTTTCAAAGAACCAAACATTGGTTTTTCTGGCATTACAGAAAGCCATGGTATTTGACTTTATCAAGTGGATACTGGCAAGCTACCATGGAGGACAGAGATGTTCCGGGACTCTCACAGCTTACACTGATCATTCTACAGCTTACTAAGACATGGTAGTACCTCAGTCATCCTTGGAAAGCATGAACCCTGTTGTGGCTCAGTGGCTGTCATCTACATCCATGGCCGTTATGTCCCTGGTCTCTCCATTAGTGAGTTGACGGACATGGAATCATCAGATGAATAATAGATGTCAGTGTGTCTAATTGTTTCTCCAGTGTTTTCTGCAGTAGATAATCCCTAGTGTGCCTCTACCAGAGACCAAGTATCTGCCTCAGATCTTCCAATCTTTTCATTCCATGTTGCTGTTTGTTTGGCCAGGCTGTGTGGCTCTGCCAATGAATCAATGCTTATTCTAACCCTGCAAACACCCCTCAAAGGCTTATTTTCTAGATGATTTTGGTGGCTGAGAACATTGCTGGAAATGCTTCCTGCTTGGACTGTATTCCTCTCAGGATTTCCAGGTCTATAGTTGCTTACTTGTGCCTATTTTTAAATCCAGGAGCATCATCTTCAGCTATCTGTAATGAACTTTATAATGGAGTATAGGAGTGAGCTAAGGGAAGAGTACTGATTTAACAGTGGTCCATGAGGTGTGCAACTTGTTGTGTCCCTCAGGGACAACTTCTGCAACTTGATGGCTTATGGTTGGGTGCATCCAAACGTATGCGCTGATGAGTCTAATATAACTCAGTTAACAGTGAGTGGTTGAGGTTTTATATTCACTGTTATACGGTTGTGTATGTCCTTTCTACCATGGCCTAGCTTTATGCCCAGAGATATCTTAAAAAAGGCTACAAGTGGCTTGGCCAACTTCAACCAATCCCAGGAACTTGTTCTCTGACTTTTCTCACTGGATATTTGATAGTGACACTACAGCCTGCCACATCTTTCCATAGAACCCCAAGGTTCATGTGATCCTTGAGTAACTGGAGCTCAGATTGCTTGAGTAAATGTTCTGCAGTCGACTAACATGGCTTTTCTGTACCCTCATAGATCATTTAACTTGGTTCTCTCTTACAAGGACTTACATTGTGTTAAAGTAGATATCTGTAGGCAAGGCAATCCCTTAGAGTCTTCAGTTTTCAATGGTTTCAGCATATAGCCCTGCAAACACCTGGGGTCAACAAACTTTTGTTGAAGGGGGTTCAGGTGATGTCTTTGAGTACCATCAGCTATGATGAGGATGTGTTATGTGTCCTTTCTCTGGAGTTTGCTCACTTGCCAATATAATTAGGTTTTTTTCTTTGTACAGTTGGCTTTTATACATATAACCAGTGAGAAATACCAATAATGAATAACCAGTGAGTAATCATGAGAGAAGTAATAGAACCAGGTACACTGACATTCAGTGTTCACTGATACTCCCCTGGGGTTTCCTGCTAGATGGAAGATGTCCAACTTGTCAGTCTGAGTGTTAGTTTATCTTGTAATCATTTTAGGTTGAACAGGTCATGTCTAATTCTGTGATTTATTCTCAGTGATTTGCATATACGTTGATTTCAGGAACCTGAATATAAGGAATATGATGAATTCTTAAACAGTGCATGTCATAACTAAGGAAAGGGTAGAGTTCTTACAGTTGGAGGCGGAATCACCAAAACAGGCTTCATTCTAACCCTATAAGAATAGGAAAAAATAGCTTAGAACTCACACCATGATACTCGACATAGAAAACCCCCAAAACTCTATTGAAAGACTCTTAGATATAATAAATAAATTCAGTAATGTAGCTGGATATAAAGTCAATACTCAGAAATCAATAGCATTCCTATACACTTAACAACAAAATCACTGACAGTAATATGAGAAGGCTCACCCTTTATACTAGCAACCAAAAAATGAAATATTTTGGAATTACTCTCATGAAAGAAGTGAAAGACCTATACAGGGAAAATTATAATATACTGAAAAAAGAAATTGAAGATTATCTCAGAAAATGCAAAGACATCCCTTGCTCATGAATAGGAAGAATAAATATTGTGAAAACGGCCATTCTCCCAAAACTCTTATACAGATTCAATGCAATCCCCCCAAAAATACCATCAACATACCTCATAGATCTAGAGAAATCACTCCTAAAATTGTTCTGAAGTGAGGAGAGATCTAGAATAGCAAAGACCGTTCTAAGCAGCAAAGGCAAGGCAGGAGGCATCTCAATCCCTGACTTGAAGTTATACTACAAAGCAACTGTAGTAAAATCAACATGGTATTGGAATCAAAACAGCCGAAGATCAATGGAATAGATTAGAAGATACAACCACAACTACAAACACACTCAACCACCTTATCTTTGATAAAGGGGCCAAACATGTTCACTAGTAGAACGACAGTCTCTTTAATAAATGGTGTTGGAAAAACTGGCTCTCCATATGCCAAAAACTAAAACTAGAGCCGTGCCTATCACCATGTACTAAATTAAAATCTAAATGGATCAAAGATCTGAATATTAAAACAGAAACACTAAATTTGTTGGAAGACATATTGGGTAAATACCTTGAAAACATAGGGCTTGGGAGAGCATTCATGAACAGGATTCAAACTGCATGGGAAATACTTTCCAGAATCAATAACTGGGATCACCTCTTACTAAAAAGTTTCTGCATGTCAAAAGAAATCTCCAGCATAGTGAAAAGGAAACCCACAAACTGGGAAAAAATCTTAGTGAACTGTCCCTCAGACAAAGGACTTCTGTGTAAAACATATAAAGTATTAAAAAACTCAGACCCCCAAAATTCAAAGGTCCAATCCAAAAATCGGCATCTGAGATGAATACACACTGATCAGATGAAGAAATACAAATGGCAAATAAATGAAAAATGTTCATCATTAGTCATGAGAGGAATGCAAATTAAAACCACACTGAGATTCCATCTCACTCTTGAAAGAATGGTCAGGATCAAGAAAACCATCAACAAATGCTGGAGAGGCTGTGGGGAAAAAGGAACTCTCCTGTACTGTTGGTGGGAGTGTAGACTGGCACAACCATTGTGGAGGTCAGTCTGGAAATTTCTCAAAAAGCTGGGATTGGAAGTTCCATTTGTTCCAGCTATTCCATTTCTAGGCATATTCCCAGAAGAACTGAAAGCATCATACCACAGTGATACATGTGCACCCATGTGTTTATACACCTGTTTGCAGTCTCACGGTTGAATGTATACTTTGTATGCTTTTAATTTGTAACTTGAACAACTATTTCTAATGTGACAATATGTAATCTATTAACTAGTGATTTCTTGCTGTTTATTTTATTTTATTTTATTTTATTTTATTTTTTTGAAATTCTGTATTGTTTGTACCCTTCTACTGTTCTGGTTTTTTTTTCTTTCTTTAAATAAAATTTTAAAAAAAGAAAAAACCAGTGTATGACATAACTAAGGAAAGGGTGGAGTTCTCACAGTTGGAGGCAGAATCACCAAAACAGGCTTCAGTCAGACCCCATAAGAGTAGGAAAAAAATAGCTTAGAACTCACACCTCAGTAGTGGACAGATTTATATCCATGTTGATAAGATTTGGAGTCTCCTGGTAAAATATGGTGATTTCATTATGTATCTTGATTCTTCTGTTACTGAAGAATTGCCATCTTCAATGGCTATCTCTTAACACTGTGTACAGTGGCTGCTCTCAGTTTTCCCACGTGCTTTAAACGAGTGCGGAAGATGTCTGTTTTCCATTGCTGGTTTACCTTAGCCTTGTGCTACTTGCTCCCAGTATCCTCTTCATCACAGTTTCCCTGCGCCTGCCCTGCTCATGCAGGCTGGTATCAGTAGTGCTACAAAGTCATGAGATGGCTCTAGCAATTAGGTAGCAAAAAAATTTTGGCGTTTTCCTGAAGTGATTTTGATGTGACAGCTCTTCCATGGTTTCATTTGTTGTGAGTGGTTAGGAAATATGAGGAACTACTGGGAGATGCAAACCTATGCAGCTGCCATTGTCCTCAGCTGTTACCTCTTTGTCCACTTTTATAATACAAGGTTGAAACAGATATTATGTCATAATTTATGAGAAATATTGTGCGATCAGACACATCTGACAGAAATCACCTGCTTTGCCTTTGTCCTCAGCTAAGGCTGCTTCCCAGGCTCCTGAGAGTTTGCTCAGCTCACTCTGCTTCCATTGGCCTGGACCACTCTGGAGCATGGATTTCCTATCAACCATCATTGGTGTTTTCTGTTTTCCTGAAATACATTACCTCCATTGCTACATTTCTATGGATTAACGCCTAGCACCTCAAAACCGAAGATTCATTCCCTTTCTTAAGTAGATTCTGTGTCTTTAGGTGTCCGTTTTCTAGTGTTTGAGGTCTCTCGATGCCACAATAGCACTTACCAGAACTTGGTCTTCAGACTTGGTGATTGCCATGTGCTAAGACCATAATTTGAGTCTTCTAGAGGAGTTAAATGGTGACAGTGACTGAGTGTTTTGAGGGCTAGGCTGATGACAATTTTTAGCTATGTTTTTCATGTAGCTCATGTGAACACTTCATCCTCCCAAAGCCAAAGAGGTGCCTCCCACCTCCCAGGTGTCTCAGAATGGTCTCGGGTTCTGATTAATCCCTGGTTGATCCTGCCCCCACTCAACATGGATTTTTTGGGTACTGGTACCCTTACTCCAGGGCTGCTCTTGCACCAAAATCAGTTGGAAGATGATGGCATAGTGCTGGAAGAGGAGCCTGAGATCAGAGTGCTACTGTCAGCAGTGTATGCATCCCGTGTACAGGCTGTGTGCATCCCTGTGTGGTGCTTGGATCTCAGCCTCCTACTAAGCTACTGTCCAGTGAGGCTATCAAGACACGAGTGCCTGTGAACTCACTGACAAGAACATGAGTGGGCCTGATTGTGAATTAGTGAAATGAGGCGGCTTTTGCCAAGGAAGGTGAGCTTCAGTAGGTGTATGTCAGCAGGCTGGCCCTTGTTAGTGTATGGAATATTTTATCGTTAATAATACCAGATAGACGAGGTGAAGGCCTACTATAGGTTTGTATCAAAGGATAGAAATGTTTTGTGTCTTTCCCTTAGATATTCGTCGTCTTCTCTATTTCCTGAGGTATGGTCATTAGATAAGTAAGGGTCATTTAAATGCGTCCTTAGCAAAGTTATTTCTAGATGCCTTAGCAGGGGCATCCACAGTAATGTTTAAGGATAAATGTAGTAAACACGGACTGAGCTCTTATTTGATATCAGATGAACAGATGAAGCATTCCTCACTGAATTTTTAAAGTTGTAGTGAGAATGTTTACCATGAGCTTTAGTGTTACCAATAGTACACTGTGTACTTTAGAGCTACTTTACTGTATGAACAATGTGCTGAGCAATAGAGCAGACAAGAAATATCTAAGGGAAAAATATGTTCATATTACCAGATAGATGTTAGGCCCTGCTAGTATTTTTGTGTCAAAGGATGTTTGGTGTCTTTCACCTGGATGTTATTCCTCTTCTTTGCTGAGGTACAGTGGTTTGATTAGTAAGGGTCATTTAGATGTGTCTTTGGCAAAGCCTTACCAGATAATGCAGCAGGGACGTCCACAGTCGTCATGTTTAGGGATAAATGTAGTAAATGTTGATTGAGCTCTTAGTTGATATCAGATCAAAGCTAAAGCATTCTTCACTGAATTTTCAAAATTGCATTGAGAATATTTACATGAGCTTTACTCTTACCAATAGTACATTGTGTACTTCAAAGGTAATACACTGTATGAACAAGCTGTTTACAACTTCTAGTACTTACCATGTAAAATCAAAAACCTTACACCCCTGTAACAGCTCCATGGATTTCCCCAGTGATTTCCTGGTATTCTGTGATAATTTAGGCTTAGGAGCCATACCTTTGCTGCAAACTCGGGGTTCATTGTCAAATGTGCTCTTCCCTCACACGCAGGAGCAGGCATCTGGGGAGTCAGGATTTCCTTGTTAGGATGGGTGCAAGTAGGGATGCAGTGGTTGCCTGGAACGCCGACTTGCTGCGGGGTGGGGGTGGAGGTCTGTGCTTATGGCTCACCTGTGGTGGGTGAGACCCAGAATGCTAAAAAATCATTTATTTCGAGATTCTTGAAAGATTTTTCCTGGATCTCAAAATTACAGAAAGTTTTTTCTATATGTGATGGGGCATCACTTTGGCTCTGTCACAAAAATACATGGTCTCCCTTGAGCTGCAGCGAGCATATGTGTTAACATATATTGTGGCCTTGCTTATAAAAGATGGTTAAGAGGTCAAACTGCTTTGCAATGATGAGAAGACTGTTTTTCTTTGAGCTTGAGGAGTCATTGTATTAAGGTTTGTTAGTGAAGTAGGATACATAGATGTAGACACAGACGGAGAGAATTGGTTCTCATAGACATGGATGCTGACAAGCCTCAAGATCTAAGCCATCTGCAAACTGCAGGGCCAGGAAGGCTGGCAGCAGAAGTTAGTCTTGTTCTGAAAGCCTGAGGTCCAGGTGAATGGGCCCTGTGACTTGTACTTGGAGGATGAAGGCCTGAGAAGGAGGACGTCTGACATCTAAGGTCAGGAAGAGATGAATGTGTGGCTGTCTTGGTTTAGATGGAAATCATTGTTCCTTGGCTTTTTCTTCTGTTTGACCCTCAATGCCCTGGAGTGTTCTACCGACCTTTATAAATCTCAACCTGTACTCCTACTGGCTCAGGCGTGAATCTCAGTCAAGCAGGCACACGAAGTTAATCTTTAAACAATGGGCAGCCTTGCTAATCTTGTAAACATTGGCTACCCTGGAGCGTCAGTTCTTAGGGAAGATGCCAACTAAGTAGTCAGCCTATTAAAGTCACAGAAATATGTTGAAGTTATCAAAGTTTGTGTCCACATCTCCATGGACTCAACATTTTGATCTGCCTCAATTTTCTCAAAAAATGCAGGGTGGATGTTTACCCATTGCTACTGATTTTTATAAAAGAACCTGAGGTATAAGACTATTTGCAATGAGTGGTTTTGGGTCAGTTAACCAAAGAGCTCTGAGAAACAGGCATTTGATGAGGAAATGCCAGGCAGGTCAATCGGTGGTGAGCATCTGATTCAGGAATTTTCATGGAGGTCTGGATTCAGTTTGCCCCAATAAGGTTTGATGGGCTGCTGCCTGACCTGTCTGTGACAGATGTGAATTTTCATCTTCAAGATGAGTGAACAGCTAGGAGGATAGGACTCAAAGAAGACAAGCCCAGATGCCATGAAAACGCACTCTTTTCTCTAATGAACATGCTTGTAACAAATCAAGGCCTGTGATAAATTGTCAAAATGTTATCTCTAGCCACTGGTGAGTGTTTTCATTGCTTTTATGTAGGCACAAATAGTATTCAGTGGGCTGAAGTTAGAGTTCTTCCGAAGGTGTCTTTTGACTCCTGACCATGTGTCTGTCTGAAATGTTATTCAGACTCAGTTGTGTATAGCAGTGTTAACCCTCACATGCCTGGTGCTCCATAAGTTCTTTCCCCTCCAGAAAGCTTGCAGTAGTTATGGTGATATTTCACCCTATCTAACCCCCAAGAGAGATTACCAGTCACTTATCACTGGATGATGAATAAGTGAAAAATGTTGTTGATCAGAGTACTCTTTGCTCCACATTGCCATACTTACTTCTAGGTCTCCACATGCTGACTCAAAGGGAAACATATAAAATGGTACCAGGAGGAAATAAAGGACTGAATGCAGGAGGTTTGCAGCCAGTTTTCTCACATAATCTTTTGGGTGCCTTTGCTAGAAATAAGACTGTCTCAGGCTAAGGAGCATGCCTGTTGGGCAGTATTAGTACCTGCTCTTCTGAGAAGGTGAGCCTAGTCTAAAACATGGGGCAGACAGGATTTTACAACAGTCTTGGTCACCATGACAGCTGGGCTTTCCTGAGTTTAATGGATAAAACCATTTCATTGAGCTACAGCCCAGGGGTCTAGTGTCTTCGGGGTATACCACTGTACCCGAAGCTCTGGGTTCCACAGAAGGCATTAGATGAATTAAGTCTGGATCGATTGCATCACACAGAGTCAAAGGCTGATAGTGTAATGGAGTCAATGCACTGAATCAAATTATATCCTCACTGATCATTGATCTCCTTTTCTCTGAAACAGTGCTACCAGCTGCATGACAGCTTCTATGGTGGGACTTTGATGTCTCATGGTGATTGTAGCTCCTTTTAATGGAGACTGGATGTTTTTGAAGGAATATATCTTACATCCAGGCAGCCACGTGAAATTTTTCTAAAATATCAGTACTTGGAAAGTGAATTAAAGCAAAAAAAAAAAAAGGCACTGAACCACTCCCAGGTAGTGTTGACAGAACATGAGTGGGCCTAATTGTGAATTAGTGAAGTGAGGCTGCTTGTGCCAGGGAAGGCAAGCCTCATTGGGTATGTGTCAGCGGGCTGGCACTTGCTGGTCTGTGGCATATTTTGTCATTCATATTACCAGGTAGATGCTGTTAAGTCCTGCTAGTGTTTTTGTGCAAAGGATGTTTGGTGTCTTTCATTTTGATGTTTTCCCCTTCTTTGCTGAGGTACAGATATTTGATTAGTAAGGGTCATTTTAATGTGTCTTTGGCAAAGCCTTACCAGATACCTTAGTAGGGATGTCCATAGTCATGTTCAGGGATAAATGTAGTATGTTGATTGAGCTCTTATTTGATGTCAGATCAATAGCTGAAGGTTTCCTCACTGAATTTTTAGAATTGTCATGAGAATTTTTACCATGAGCTTATTCTATTAAAGGGTAGAAATAATACATAATTTGAAAAAAATGAACAGTAAGAAATCACTAGTTGATTTAATTACGTATTGTACTCTTCAAAACAGTGGTTCAAGTTACAAAAGTAAAGCATTCGAAGTGGACATTCAAAGAGTGAGACTAAAGAGTTCTGTTCAGTGCTCCAACACAGACTTAGCAATATGGTTATCAATCCTACACACTTAAAATTACATGCAGTTATCTCCTTACAGCACTTTGTTTTCCTCTTTTTAACAATAGAAATTACACATTTTGGGTTTTATTACTCCTACAGTTCTTACTAATTTTTACACTAGAGACACAATGTGATATTTATAAATGATAGTTTATTTCACTACTGAGGATAGTTTCAAGTTGATTCTATTTTCCTATGAAGGCCTCAAGATCATCCTTTTTATAGCCAAGTAATATTCCATTGTATCTAAATACATCTTTTTCATCCACTCTGCAGTTGATGAGCATTGTGGTGGTTTATTTGCAGTTGTATAGAGTCTCTGGAGAGATGAGGCCTTGGTTAATCCAGACCAACACTGCCGGATATTGATGATAGTCACTGACCAGTGATGCAATGGAGGTCTCAGTGCATAGCATCCAGATTAGCATATTTTGGTGCTCAGATCTGAGAAGACTTCAGTGGCAGCAATTAAAAATCACCAAGCCAAACCTATTGAAATCCATGTAGAGGATATCAATCTTCCACCCAGATCTAGAACAGACATGTAAAAAGAATCCCACAGATAAGACTGTGGCATGCAAAAATACTGTCTGTGGAATGAGAGGCCTTGTGTTCAAGAGCTCAGGGCTTTCATTAGTGTCCATCAGGGAGGTGGGAATGGGTTGTAGCATAGTACTAGGGGCTAGAAACTTTGCAGGAACTGGCTCTAAGGAGAAAGGGCAATTTTGTACCAGGCAAATGCCCTTCCATTTGCACTACAACAGAGGTTGATGTATGCCAGGCTGACACCTTTAGTGCAAGGGAGGTATCATTCATTTTGAGCTCCATGGCCTCAGATGAGATGTTATTTTATGTCTTAGCCATGGAATTTCACAGGTTCTTGCTTGAGCCTCCATTCCAGCCATCAGTAGGAATGGAGGTGAGAGTGGGCTATTCTTATCTGAGTTCTGCAATGAGAAGCCCTGGTGTCCTCAGTCGATCATACTCTTTTTGTGTCTGGGAAGGGAGCATCTGCTTCTATGTAGCCCTCTCTGTGTCTCTCAGTGAATAGTGCTGAAGTAAAGGTCAGGGAAAGATGGAGGCGCAAGGGGCTTTATGTCTCTGGGGAGCACAGTTTGTTAGTCTTCCACAAAAGCAAAGGACAAAATGTTGCTTGTGTTTGTATCTGGATATCTTTGGTAGAGATGACTACCAGCCAGGACAGACCCCTGTTCAGTGTGTTCAGGATTGTCACCACCTCTTTTTAGATGGCTGAACTCTGTCTTAAAGGGTTTGATTAGAAAGGATTGTAAAACTACCCAAATCAACACTGTACTTTTCATACTCCAGGACTTTACTTGAGTTGAAAGGGAGCCTGAACCATGATGGAGTTACCACTGAGACATGGCATGTGCTGCTCCAGTCCTCAGAGAGAACACCACTGTGTGTCTGTTCTTCCTGTGTCATAGGCCTCCTGCAGATGGGCTCAGGATTTGAGCATGAGAAAGTTTCTTCAGTGTGTGTCAGCTTATTACTCACATATTTTTCACTGAAGTTGGTACAACATTCAACTAAATGTCTTCCTTCCTCCCAAAGCACTAAGGGCTGTGTGACAGCTCTTATGGTTCAGTTTCTCCTCTGCTTGTCTTTTATGAACAAGTTGTATGATGAATTTTGTAACCAACTTTGTGAATTCATATGAAATTCTTTTATAATGGTGTCTAAAATACTGCAATATGAATTTACCATGGGATACAGAGAGCAAACATGGTTCTTTGTTCATAGGGGTGCCCAAAACTGGTTGGTTCATTTTCTGGGGAAAGACATGGGCACTGCATGTAATCTGGGAAGGCCCTCAAAGCACACCAGAACTCCTAGCATCTATGATCTTAGCATAGTGGCTTTTCTTCATTGGGAAAGACAGTTTTCAGGTACTGCACCTCATTTAACCTTGAGGGAACAGTTTATAGGGAGACTTACAGTAGTGACCACAGGTAGAAGGGGAGGAAGAAGTGGAAGTGGCCAAGGCTCTTTACCCTCATTTTTATCTCCTCCCAAGGAGGAACTAGATGTGCAGTATTTCCTTTTAGCTACAGGACAAAGGACTCATGGGCGAAGCTCCATGCAGAGGAAGTTTCAGGGGTTATGAAAGAGTCCTGGGTATGGTCACACTTTAAAACATTCCCCACTGAGGGTACTGTGGTCAGAGAACTACGAAAGTTGCTATGGACTTGATGGCATCTCAGTGTAAGGTCAAGTGGTAGCACATAATCACCAAAGGCAGGATGTGTGCACTATAATGGACAGCAGAAGCAGAAAAATGATCAGAATGGTCTGATGTGTGTACACCTATGGCATTGGCTGATCAGCCTTGTTGTTTCCAAGATTGAAGTTGGAGAGTCTACAAAGCTTTTACTAGTTTTCTATCATTGAAAAAAATATTTAGGGCAAATAAGCAGAAACCTATTTCAAATATTGTAACAGAAACACAGCCATTCAGAGTATTCCAAATTCAAGCCAGTTTGCAAACCTAGCAACAGGAGGCCAGCTACCCATGGGAAAGGACCAAGTTTCTTACTCCCATCCTTCCTCAAAAGGACTAAGGCCATTTTTGCACAAGACTGTATATCAGGGAAAGTGAAATGATCAGACATTCGAGGGACCACTGTAGCATGGTCCTGAACTGACACCAATACCAGGGCATCTGAAATGGCACTGTGTCCTCTATTTAAGAGTAGAGACCTATGGATGCCAGTGATCACTAGAGTTTCAGCTAAGGTTTGACTAACAGGTGTCTATGGCAGGCTGGATCCCATGCTTGAAGTCCTTTCTCCTCCTGTTGCAGAATACGTAATGGGGATAGAATTGATACTTGGCCAGGTCCTCACATTGGCTGTGGTGTGAGGGCTATTATGATTGAAAAGACCAAATGGAGGCCTTTAGAGTTGCCCTTGCATGGTAAAATAATAAATCAAAACCAGTGTTGCATCCCTGGTGGAATTTCAGAGATTAGTGCCAATATTACAGAACGGAGGGATGCAGGAGTTGGAAAACCCACATCTCTATTTAATTCTCCCATTTGGTCCTTGCAAGAGACAGATGGGATTTTGAGGGAGATGGTACATTTCTGTCCACTGAGTCAAGCGAAATGTTGAATTACAGCTGCTGTTCCACATGTGGCTTTGTTGAATTAGCAGACTTAACTTATGTCCTGGTGCTGGTATGTTGCTATCATTTGGTCAATGCAATCCTCTCCATAGCTTTCCAGAAGGCCCATTAGAAACAATTCACTTGTGAATGGCAAGGCAGCAATGCGGCTTTACTGTCCTTATTTCAGTGTTAATAGAGCACAGAAATTGTTACTTGGGGACCTTGATCACCTTTCTCCTATAAGACAGCACATTGGTCCATTATGTAGACTGATGTTCTGCTGATTGGGCCAAGTGAGCACAAGGTAGCAGCCATGCTGGATTTGTTAACCATTTGAGTACCGTGCTGGATTTGTTCACCATTTGGGTGGGAAGTACAGATTTCAAGGTCTTCAGTGAAATTTCTTGGTGACCATTAGTGTGTGTTTTGTAGAGATAACCTTTTGTAGAGGTAAAGATGAGCTGCATCTGGCTCCCCATGCAATGAAAAAGAGTCACCATGTTTAATGGGCCTGTTTGGATTTGAGGCAACATATTTCTCACATAGATATTTTACTGCAGCCCATTTACTGAGTAAAACAGCATTTTTTAGTGGAGACCAGAAGAAAGCTAGGCTCTGAAACTCATCCTGGCTGCTGCATAGTGTGCTGTCCTCTGGGGCTCCATGATGCAGCAGATACAACTGTACTTGAAGGGTCGCTTGCAAGTAGAAATGCTCTTTGGTGTCTTTGGAAGTATCCCATAAATGACTTGCATGGGAACCTGTATGATATTGGAGGAAGGTTCTGCTATCATCGTCACACAAATGCACTCCCTTTAAAAGAGGTCTTGGCTTGGTACTAGAAGCTTGGCCAGGGGATACCAGGGTACCATGCAACCTGAACGGCCTGTCATTAGCTGGGTGTTATCTGATCTTCTGAGTAATAAGGTCAGATTTGCACAGCCATAGTCTGTCATCAGTGCAAATGGTATCTATGTCATTAAGCCCCAGCAGGTGCAGAGGATTCAGTAGTTACATGAACTTCAGATCCCATGGATGTTTTTCTTGCAACATTGTGTTTATTTCCAAGCATGCTCCTGTGGCCACATGGGCTGTACCATAAGATTAGCTATCCATTAAGAGAAGGTCAAGGCCTGGTTTATGGATGACTCTGTGTTTTGTAGGCACCACCTGCAAGTAGACAGCTGTAGCGTTACTACTTCCTTTCATAATATCCCTGAGGGACAGTGGTGAAGCACAAATGTGCACAGTCGACAAATCTCTGGGTAGTGTAGTTGATCTTACATTTTTCCTTGAAGTAGAAATGGTCAGATGAGTGATGCTATATCAATTCATGGGATATAGCCAATGGTCTGGCTGAATGGAATGTGACTGAAAATTGGGAGAAATTTGAGGAAGATGGTTATGGATAGACCCTTCTATAGGGGCAAAGATTGTAAAATTCTTTGTATTCTACCTACATGTGGACAAAAAGTGACCCCTGCAGGAAATAATTTGAACAAGTGTATAAGATCTGTAGATCATGGTCAATCTTGCTTCAGATATCCCTGTCATTGCCCAATGGGGGCATGAAATGTGTGGCCAGAGCAGCATGGATGGAGCTTATGCATGGGCTCAACAACAGGGACTCGCATTGGTTGAGGCTGAGCTGGTACAGCCACTGCTGTGTCTCCATATGCAAGCAGTGGAGACCAGCATTGAGTCCCTGATACACCATCTTTCCCAGAGGTGATCATCATATGACCTAGTGACAGGTTGATTGATGGATCCCTTCTGAAATAGAAAGCATTGTACTTTGTCTTTACTGGCACAAATTAATTCTAGATATGTGTTTGGTTTCCCTGCACATAATGCTTCTGTGCAGCTTAAATCTGTGAGCCCATACAATGCCTCAGCTGCCCTCCTGGAATTGCAAACATTGCCTCTGATCCAGGAATACATTTATTGGCTGATGAAGTGAGGTGGTGGGTTATTGCTCATGGAATTCACTGGCCTTTGCATGTACCTCTTCGTCTAGCAGTGGCTGAATTGATAGACACGTGGGATGGTCTTCTGAAGACACAGATGAAGTGACAGCTATATGGTATAACTTGCAGGGGTGGGACAATTTCATCCAAAGGCTGTACGTGCTTTGAATGACAGTCCACTCTAGATACCATGGCCAGGATTTATGGGTCCAGAAATCAGGAGATACAAATAGGAATGATACCACTCAATATTACCCTTGTTGATCTTCTAGCATATATTTGCTTTCTGTTCCTGTGGTCTTATGCTCATCAACTTGTTGGCAGGGATGATTAACTGTTAAGGAGAAATTGGAGTATAACTTCACATTGGAACAAAGAATATATGAGTGCATGCGATTCCTTAGGATGCCTCTTGTATTTCCACACCCTGGTATTAAAGTCAGTGGGTAAGCACTGTAACCCTGTCTGGACAGAATGATAAATGGTGCTGAACCTATAGAAATGAAAGATACACGTCACCCCACCAGGCAATGGACCAAGACATGCTGTGGTGACTGGGGAAAGGGCAAAGGAATATAGAACGAGTAGTAGAATATAGTTCTACATACCAGCCATGCCTTGGCTACAAATGAGGATTATAACTGTAACTGTTCTACAATAGTCTAATGTCAATAGACAATATTAGACCTAATATTGTAGCTTAAGTGTTTTTTAGCCTATGTTAAATTCAAGTTGACAACGTTAAGAGAAAGCATCACCTAAAGAGCTGCCTTCTAATCTAGGAAGGGAACTAGTGTATTTTCATTTGTTCTCACTATAGCTGAACCATCTTAGGCATGGTTATGAACTTGTGTTTGGATCAGAGAGTATGGTTTAAAGAAACATGTGGATGTCAAATCTCCCAGTGGTAGATTTTGATAGTTAATGTTCTCCTTTGAAGCAATAGGCTTCTAAATTGGCTCCACATATTTGTGTGCATGATTCTCGCCAGAATGGTATGAAAGAGAAAAGTAAAGGCTGGCTTCTGTTTCCTCTGGAGGAGCCCCAGTCTTCTCCTTCACTGTTGAGGTTGTCGGGCTTGAGTTCACACCCTTCTACCTCCAATGCTCACCCTCCACCTCCGGATAACAGAATAACATGGGCCACTCTAGTGATCTCCAAGCACTTACTGGGCTCTTCAGTTTCCCAGTGTGCTGACGTATGTTTTTGACCCTTCCACACCTGACTGTGTGGTTTACCACTGTAAGACAAACTTGTAAGATTTTATCTATTGATGTCCCTGGTGTGCTGTGACTCCAGATTGATAGTGTATCTACTCCTCAGTAGACTTTTGCCCCATTTCCTGGAGTCGTGCTTCTTGCCTCTGCGTTGGATATTTTAAGCCTGAAAATAGTGGAATTTGGAGCCATGTTGCTCTAGATTTCCCTGGACTGAGACTCTGAGGCCAGATTTCCAGGACAAGTCTATTTGGGAGTGAATTCAGAGAGCACAGAAGGGGACTGAAAATTGATAGGATGAGATGATCTATCACTGGGTTAATAGCCATGGGAGAGGCTGACAGCATCTAGGATTCATGGGGGACTTGGCATGTATAGAGTACTGTAGTAGTCTTTACAGGGAAAATATTGCATACAGGACACATAACTTATAGGCTGGTTTTACAATATTCCCCCAAAGAGTCAACTGCAAGTTTGTACAACAGTTTTATCTACAGACTAGTGCTGCAAATACTCCAGCTGAGAGCCTGGATCCCCCGGCAATGTTCTGCACGCATCCAGCTGGAGGATTTGAGACCAAGACAGTGCCCCGTGCAGGTTTGTATCAAGGATCACTGATGAAAAGGTCCAAAGGTCAATGGTAGAAGTTAGAATGTGCCAGAGGGATGAAAGACCTGTGCCACCAGGTTAAATAAAAGTTTTGCACTGGAACCAGGAAGGTGATGTTCACAGTAAGATCCAGAGCCCTCCTGAAAAAACCACACCCATCTTATGGGACAGTGAGGTCCTGCACTCCTCTGTGAGTGAGAAGAGCTGAGTTGACATCAAAAAGAGCTGCTTGATGAGCTTTTCCAGGAAAGCAGCACACCATCTTCCCCTCCAGTTCATGCTATTGGCAACAAACACACAGGCCTTCTAAGCCTAGTACCATGAGGGTTCAGTTAGTCTGTTACAAGATAACTATTAGGGTCTGATATAGATCCCCAGTCTTCCAAATGAATGTATGGTCAACACTTAAGTACATGATAGACATGGTATGATTTTAGGGAGGTTTAAAACTCTTGCATATTTCTTCACTGTGGCTATCACAAGGGCTAAGAAAAACAACTTCTCTGAATGGCCCATATTTATTAGGTCCAAAGAAGAATGAGTCCACTGATGATAATGCCAGGAAATGAGCAGGCCTTGGGAGTCACTTCTCTAAGTAATAAATTATGCCAATTTAGAGCAGACCTCTAGCATGACATTTATGGTACGAATGAGATGCCTGCTTCTGCAGGCTCTATCTACTTAATGTTGGAGTCAAAGTGTCCTCAGTTGTGGCCTTATCTTCCTTGTTGAGTTATCTCTGCACTACAGCCCCCTGTCAGGGCCCGAAATTCCTAGAGGCTCGCTTACTATGATTCTGTTCCCATCATCAGGCAGCGGGCCTAGGATAGAGTCACAGATAAACATAGAAAGCCAATTAGTTAATTTTAAATCCTCCTCAGATCTACTTAAATGTGATTGCCAACTGATGGTTAATATCCCTCCTTATGGGAGTTAGCTTGATCATTTATAATTCCTCAAGATTTTTGCAGTTTGCTCTGACATAGCATTTCCTACCCTGTAGTCCTGTGGTCCTTACAGAAACAAGTGTATGCAGAGGGTGGTGATGCACACAATAGCAGTCTCCCAAGGGAGTCCCAGCTATGTGTCTGTCTCAGCATGGGTGAGGGCTTTCAATAAGTGCTCAAAGATGTGCTTGGCTTTCACTTTGCTCTCTGCATTGAAGTATTTGTCCTTATTAGCTCAACCCCTCTGGGCATCAACCTAAGTCCTGCTTTGACATTTGCCTGTTTTCAAACTCTTGTTCATCGTATGAGGATACTACCCAAACCTGCGTGAATACTTAGCAAAAAGGGTCTAGGTGAGTTTTCTAAAAGCAAACTACTGGGGTGGGATTTTGATTCACTTTT